>NC_135365.1:28370393-30775590 GCF_051622035.1 Arctopsyche grandis
GCATCACAGTATATAAATATCTCATCATTAGAGGTAGGACCGGAAGCGTGCCGTTCTTTGTTTATTGTTCGTTGTGCATTGTTCATTTTTATGATGAACCTTTGTTAAAGGTTCGCCGAACCTTTTTTTTATTGTACTCTAGACCCAAAACGCCGTGTTTCCTGGAAAAAGCACGCTCTCTATCCGCCCTTTACTCATCATACTTTTCTATCCCTTGCAGAAGGTAACGGAAATGAACTAGCAAATAACTTTTATTGGACATAATCGAGTGTGCTACTTAAAATAACAAAAAGGCGTACATACCTAATTTTCACAAGAGTCTTAATTTTTTTTCTCACGATGTAGTAAATTTCGAAATAGATTCTGCCACTTTGAAATGAAACGTAATTACGTTGCCTGCGTAATGTATACTATGTATGAATGAACTAAATTTTAGCTGAACCCAGCAGTCCAATGTCCAAAGTGTGTCTCGAATCAAAAATCACTGACACCAGACATTTATTGGTGAAGGTCAGTGTGCTTCTTGTACTACATGTCATTCATTAAAATGTCCATTCAATACGCGGGCAGAGGACTTCCTCTACGTGTATGCATATTCATTATTTATTTGGGTACATATTTCGATATTGCGGTAGAATTCATCGGTAGGTTGAATTTTATAGATTACAATTTGTCATGCGAGCAATATTTCTATGTCCAATTAACCTTTTTAATTAAAAAAAGTTGAAGAAGTGGTCGGTTTTAATGCATAAAAACCCGAATTGTAACCCTACAGCTTCGATAGTAAACAGATATGTCGGCCTTGGCCCAAGTCCAGGATTCGAGCTCGTTTCTTCTGCGCAATATGTAAATCCCATACTTCCTCTGACGACAACGATCAAGTGGATTAAAATGGATTCTAAACCAGTGGCTCTCATCTGAACCGTAGATTACCGTAGGAGCATAAATGGCATCAACGGTCCTGTAAAAATGTCTCGTGACTGCTTGATTTCCTTTTGTGTGATTTAAAATCAAAACCAAATTTGATAGGGGGTTTCAATTTATAATTTGGAAAATAAAATATTGCTCTTATTAGATATATTTTTAATATTTAATAATAATCGTAGAAAAAGCATGCGCCGCAGGAAAATTATTTTTTTTTAAGACTAAAATTTATATTAAAGTGTGCATATACATATTTTAATTATACTATGAAGTGTGTACGTTTCAAGTGAATTATGAATAAATCGATTTTCCCAGCAAAATTGTTTAGTGGACGTACTTGAGAAACACTGTCATAAGACTCGTATGAGTATTCTCTCGGGCAATTGAAATTTTGTTGCGCATCAAAGCGCACATTTTCAAAAGAATCATCAACCAGTTGCTGAAATTGAAATAAAAATCTGTTTTTAAATTTTGATTGTATAGTTTTAATTTACTCAGCTTTACAGATTTCGTTTTCATATGGGCCGTTATAATTGAAAGTGGCATAAAACCACTTTTCTTCATTTTCTTCACAAACACCAACACGGAAACATCCACGTGTGTCCTAATTTAGATGCAGCTTTATAATTTATAAAGCCTATTCTCCAACCCCTTGTCTTCTCGCTTGCTTTTCAACTCGAGTATAATGCGATTGTGTGGAATCCGCTTGAAGCAAATTACTCTCTAATGATTGAGAAAGTGTAAAAGCATTTCTTCGTTTACTGTATATGAAAGAGTATGGGTATTACCCATATATCTACCCTACTCCTTTCCTTTTGGGCATGCTTGGGTATAATTTTCTTGAACTTAGAAGAAACTTTTCATCAATTTATTTTGTTCCACAGCTTCTACGTGGTAATACGTCATCCCAGTCATTGCTAGAACAGTTAGACTTTATGTCCCTAATAATTATGTACGTGCGTGGTAGAGATCATCATTTGATGGATGTATCTCCTGCTCGCACAGTTCTTTATCGAATGGCTCCTATTCCAAGAGCTAACTGACTTCTCAATGAAATCGTTGCTGCTGAGCCTGAATGTGATATTTTCCATCTCAGTGAGCGTAGGTTATTGGAGACTATTTTAACCTATTTGTCTGGTAGTCTGCGCTCATCATTATTTTCATAATTGAATGTGATTTATGACTGGAATTTTGATATTTTCTTTTCCATTTGGGCCTCGCAGGGATACTTTATATTTGCGGCTGCTTCTTATATCTTGGTGCTGGCTATATGTAGGTGCAAGACATGCCTCCTTTATATTTTATTATTTGATATTTCTACTCTATAATGCTATTGTTTTTTTGTGATTATGTATAAATGTATTTTTAATCTGTGTATATTTGTATATATTTTTATTTTTTCGATCATTGTAGTGCATTAGGGACTTCTGTAGTGCCCAAATGGTGTCAAAACTTAAAACTTAAAATTAAATAACACTGTTCGACAAATGACGACTTTTTCTTTGGTCCAGAGACGAGATATGACTTTTATTATAGATCTATGCCCATTAAACACGAATCTGGTAATAAAAAATGTTGATTGGCTCGAGATTCGGAGATATATGTGTTTAAATCGCGCGATTTTTCTATACCTTGGTGTTGTTAGGTCGATGTCTCAAAATCTGTCAATTTCCTGTTCAAATTGAATATTGGAATCTGTAGTCGGGTATTTTATCTTTCATTTGTAGTACTTTTCAGTTTTCAAATATCTCTCGTCGTCCAGTTCAAATCAAAAGTCAAAAGTACGTATCTTCATTTGGGATTTTTTCCCACTGTTGATTATATTTTATATTGAGTATTTTCTATTGAAACATGTTTATTTAGATAGTGTTCTGGCCACAATATTTTTTGTTTTCGTTTAAAAGGGTTAATTGGAAGTGTGCTGAATTTTAAATCCACAAGAATAGTCGAAATATATTTTTTCTAAGTGGAATTTTATTTAATTCTCATACAAAGACAATTTAATATATTATCTCGTCTCTGAACCATTTTTCGTGTCGAACAGTGTAATCAATCACGGGACGAATCAGTTTTCAGCTTAGTTTTTAGAAGTCTCTACTCCTTACGTAAGATCTTATGGGTCACTCGGTTAAAATTTGAAGCGATAGTCCCCTTTCCAAAAACGGTTGCTTCAATCGGAATACGTAATCCCTTTCGGACACTACGTAAGTAGATACATACATATGTGCATAGGCGATGACCCACTGTAGGTTCTTTCAACTGTGTATTGTAAAACACAAATACTGGGTCGAAAGAAGTCGTAGTTACAATTTCGCGCGCTCGTACCACGTGATATAATGGAGGGCAGACCTTATTCGAATACTTCCGGCCTTTGCTTGGATAACGGAAGTTCTTTTGATAACAATTTTCTTAATGGAGAAAGAGCGAGAGAGGGAGAGCTCACACAAAACGGCTCTTTGTTCCACTTTTGCCCAGTTTCGCCAATCGCGACGTGTTGTTGTTATGGCTTTTTGTCCCTCCTATGAATGACACTCGTGCGAAATTCGCCTTTTTTTTCTCGGTTCTTCTTCTTTGTCGAGTACTCATTCAATCGAAGCGTGAAACAATCGAATATGATGCTTTTTGCCGACGAAATAGCAAACAAATCTGTCACTTCCGGTCGCCGTTAAAAAAGAGTCTCGAAAATGCATAATTGACGTCTCGAAAATACGAAACCAATTCTCTGATAAATCAACAGGAAGTTCAGTGCGATATTAAAGCAGACCTTTGTCGTTCTGATATCTTATTATGTCTTATCTTATTGTTTTTTCCTGTCGTTCAAGATCCCCACAGTGCTGTCAACAATTAACATAATAAAAGCACTCATGCTCATTTTTTATGTAGCATTCGATCAAGTCATTCCTCTTTATTTAAATGAGAGTTCGTCATCAACTGGCTTGTCATTTTTTTTTTTAATGCTTTTTATTATTACTAAATTATGTTCACAATACATCTTATATCTATTGTAATAGCTACTGATCTACTGATTATTTTCTATTTTACGATTTTAATTTAATTTTGTTAATAATCATAGTATTATACTATTCTAATGTCAGTGTCAAAAACCGAAATCGGTCAATTTTTACCGATTTCTGGCTTTTGCAGTATTTAATTCAAAATCTAGTATTGCTGTGTATTATTTGAATCAATAATGCAATGTTTTTTCTATTGATTGTGATCTTTTTACAAACCTTTTTTTACCTTTCACTTACGATTACTATTAAAGAAAAATTTTGCCTCTTGTTTATTGTTTAAAATACTTACAATTAATTATCCAAAACATGTTTTACACATTTTTTTTCTCGACCTATCACGCATTCGTCGGGTTAGTTCCTATATTTCACTACATTTTACAAGGGTTGGTTTTCAATCTCAATATTTTTTTATTTAATTAAATGATTTTAAATTACAGTACGAAATGTTCTAAAAGGAAGCGAAATATCGGTAGTAGGAAATCATTTACCGGTTTATGAAATTTGATCGTAAATTGAAAATTTCACAATAGTGATACATGCATAGGTTTCCAACTAAAAGAAGAAGATTCAATTAACTCTAGATTGGAACCCTCCCGGTCGCGAAAGTGGCGTACATCGAGCGTGTTGCTGAGTATTTTAGATTGTGGTTGGCATTTAGATGGTGAACATTACAATATAATAACAATGAAGAAAATGGAACTAGTTTTGGAAAAATAGATTCATTAATAGACTTATTTTGTTTGTTTTATATTGTTGCAAGATATATTAGAGAGTCTAAACTAGAGGTAGGATAGTCATAGTGCTATCCATTGTTCCATTGTTCGGCAAACCTTTAACAATGCATTTACAACCTTTGAACAATACGCGGCACCTTCTGGGTCCGGTGACTAGTCTAAACACACCTTTACAAAACTCGAAATCCTCGGCGGTAGCTATCTAGGGTTTGTTTGTATTAGCTACTATTTTTATACCTGCTTTCTATTAGATTTCAAAATAATTCTACATAGTTGGAAATGTTGGCGAAATTTCAACAGAAAAGACGTCAGCACTCAAAGGGCTAGTTACAATTTAAACAAAATTGATTTTATAGATATATACCTAATGTATCCATGTGGGGATTGGGATTATTGAACTTGTTCTCTTTTTTTTTCGACGTGTGTAAAGATACCTATGCAAATCAGCAATATGTTTTTACACACTGAATGAAATTTGCAAGATGAATATTCAAAGTGGAATCGAGCGCTTCACTGTGTCAAGAATCTTTTTTTTTTCCAATTCTTCTTTTTAAAACCTCTTCATACATCTCGTTCTTGCACTCACCTTGAGTAACCGATTACGGGCATCGCGAAGCAAACTCGTTCGGCCGAACGTCTCAACATTCTGCCCCGAATCCAGAAAGTAAAATTTGATAAAATAGAAAGTAATTTTGCCCGATTGCGTCAAATCCACAAAACCAAGTTCCATTTTAAAATGCGCACTATTGTAATGTAAGAATGTTTCGTCTAGCTGCAGTCATACGTGTGATTACGTCGTGTTAAAACACGCGTACCGGTTTCGTTTCCGTGAGAACCAGATTTAATTACATACAATTCACATATAACATATTTTTATTCTCCCCAGATCCCCATTTAAATTACGGGTTTCAAAACGTTAAGACCACCGCTGCGATACTCCTGGAGGTGAAATACATTAAAAAATACGGTTTTGTATTGAAACCACGCATGAAAACAAAATATAAATGACGTTTCAACACATGACTGTTTAGATTTGACCCAAAATCTGTTGACTAATGCTGAAATTTTTCCTAATTTTTGTTGTTTTTATCACAGAATACCAATGTTTAACACAAAAGCCACATTTTGTCACAATATGGGTTTTTTTAGATAGTTTTAAACGTATAGAAAAAATGTGACGTTCATGGCACGCATGCATGGCACATGTCCTTTCAAAACGACACATTCGACCTATGTATGTCGTTGAAATTGTATGGCAGTATTTATCCTTGTTTGACAGTGATCTATGCCAAAACGACCCTTTGGACCATTTTCGGTAAAATTATATCCTTGCTTGCCAGTGATCTATTCCAAAACAACCCTTTGGACCATTTTCGGTAAAATTTTATCCTTGCTTGACAGTGATCGATAACGAATATGGGATACACCGTTATCGATCACTGTCAACTTAAGTGAAATTCACCCCTTTTATCCTTGTTCAGTGATATTTTATCCTTGTATTGACATATGTGTGACGCATGCGTACCATGAACATCACATATTTTATATATGTTTAAAACTATATAAAAAAAACCCACGTGCCACATTCATAGGGTTGTCAGGCGTCCTGATTAATCGGGATTGTCACCAGTTTTAAGTCTCGTGTCCCGGTGTCCCGAACAAACCTCTCAAGACGCGGTTTACTACTTTTTAAATTCCTAACGAACTCATATGTAGTTTAAAAAATATGTAACATGAACTACATATAAACAGAAAGTCAATGTCTGGACCAGACAGTCTGGTCCACACTGCGGCAATATTCAACAATGAACTATTTGTCTCTGTCTTATACTCTCTGGAGAACTATGTGTATCAATTTATCTAGAATCGAACACCTATTTAATAGAACACCTATTAATGTGTTCATGTGGACTTTTTTATTATGTTAATGTGTTCGTGTGTTCATGTGGACTTTTTTTAAATTTAGATGTTTTTGTTCATATTTAAGTAATTAATATAATTTAATTATTTAATATAAATTAAAAATTATTTGATCTGATTTTTGGGGTGGGGGGGGGGGTTGTCCCGGTTTGATTTGAAATGTGTGAAATCTGACAACCCTACACATTCACCGCTATGTGATTTCGCCCTTAGGCGTGCTAGTGTATTTTTTACATGCGCAAAACTATCTAAAATAAAAACACGTGCCGCATACCATTATGTGTCTGTACCTTATATGAAAATTATGTAGATCGATTGCCGTAGTTCTTCTGGGTAACATGAGTAGTCGTATACCACACTCGTCCCGTTAGCTCAATATAAATAAACCCATATATAGACGGGAAGATGCTCCTCCTACGGATGACGGATAGGGATAGCCGAAGAAACCAATCGAAAGCCGCTAATTGGTCCTGTGTAATGTCTGTCGAATTTGGTCTGTCGTGTGTCAACACTCGCTTCCGGCCCATTGTTTGGTTTCGACATATTCTCTTGGACGCTCTCTTGTTGATTCTTCGCGGGTCATCTTGACTGCTGCCGCGACTTCTAAATAAGGACTCCCCCACACACGTTTGGTTAAGTGTGTTTGTCCACAGACATGCCTGTCGACATGGATATGCGCTTTGAAAAATACATACATATGTCATGATTAAAGCGATCGACTAGCTACTGTCCACATTCTTCGAGTTAGCCATTAGGTGATTAAAGAGAACCGCAGACGGAGGGAAAATCTCACCGTCTAGCCAAAAGTATTTTTATCATTACATCGGTCTTTATAATCCTTGAAAGCAATATTTTGTTTTTAACCCATTGAGTGCCGACTTATTTTCTGTTCAAAGCCCGCCACGCTGAAAATTTCCAACTAGAATTATTTTTAAATGCAATTGAAAGCAGCTATAAAAAATGAAGCTGATCCAAACAAATTCTAGAGGATTTCGAGTGTTGTAAATGTGTGTTTAGACTCTCTAATACATCTTGCAACAATATAAAATAAACAAAAAAAGTCTATTAATAAATATATTTTTCCAAAACTAGTTCCATCTTCTTCATTGTTGTTAAAATGCCAAGACACAATCTAAAATACTAAGCAGTTAGGGATTTCCATCGGTAAATTCTGCTATGGTTATAAATTCAGAAATTCCGGTGTAAACCAGTCTTTATATACATTGACACGGATTACACGAACCATGTTCAATGCATTTTTTTTTCAATGCTACCTGGAAAGGCTTAGCGGGTAGTATTCTTCGTTACTTTCTACATGCTCAAAATACAACGCCTATCGCCGTTTTTCAGGCTCGTGGAATTTTTGACTAAACGCCGATCGGCGTTTTTCAGCATTCAAGGGGTTAAGGAGAAAATTGGTCTGTATATACATATGTATACAAGATTAACTCATATAACAATATACGATGATAAATAGTATGCACGTCTGAATTGAATTACATTTTTTTAAGTTTTGAGATTGAAAACCTCAGTCTTTTCACCTGTCTATCAATCAATTACTGACTAAATACTATTCGATAAAAGGTGTTTTAAAACGGGTATTTACCGTAATATAATTAAAACAGTTACATTTCTCTGCCTATAGCTGTTTCGTGTGTTATTAGTCCTTTAAAGATCTGCTACCAACTATGATAATTGCATTGTACTTAGTGCGGACAAAGTATACAGAAAGATAAATTATATCGATAAGTTGTGCAATCAAAGCGTATATTTTACAATAATGTTTAAATATCCAAATTGATTAATCCAACAGAAACCGTTTGACAGATAATTTTGAACCCAAACTCCTTGCAAGTTACTTAGTGTTAATATGTAAATGTTTCATTTGTTATTAGTCCTCTAAAGATCTGCTACCAACTATGATGATTGCATCGTAGTGTAGTGTGGACACAGTCTACAGAAGATATTATAATATATCGACAAGTTGTGCAATCAAAACGTATATTTTACAATAATGTTTAAACATTATTGTAAAATATACGTTTTGATTAATCAATTTGGATATTTAAATATCCAAATTGATTAATCCAACAGAAACCGTTTGACAGATAATTTTGAACCCAAATTGCTTGCAAGTTACTTAATATTAATATGTTTCATGTGTTATTAGTCCTTTAAAGATCTGCTACCTATTATGATGATTACATCGTAGTATCGTGTGGACACAGTCTACAGAAGATAATATAATACATCGATAAGTTGTGCAATCTACAATAATATCCAAATTGATTAATCCAACAGAAACCGCTTGACACATGCATAATTCTGAACCCAAACTCCTTGCAAGTTACTTAATATGTCGGTCGTTACACAACGTGGAAGGTTTGCCGATCCCCGCGCCGGTTAGTTAGCTAGATAGAATATCTCAAGTAGACGAACGTACGGTGCAAAATTGCAAATTAGCTCCTTAAAAGTTGCAAGTCCTTGAGCCCTCCCACGTCGAAGTGCGATAATGGAAGTTGCACAGCAAGTAGTAGTAAGTTTAGCAAGTATGTACGTGGCATTCCAGAAGGCCAGTAAGCAATCGATTCTCGCAATATGAGAATACAATGAGTTCGCATCGCGTCGAAACGTGACTTATATGGGGGGTTGTGTGGGGGGTGGGGGGAGGGGTCCGAAAAAGGCCAGGAAGGACGTGACGGCGGAAACGATCGGTTAATCCGATTGCCAGGAACAATAACAAAAACCATTTCCGGTGACGCACTCTGCGATCGTCCGATCGGAAGTGCAGCTTGTGGGCGAACCGGTGCAGGGTTGTGCGACGCGATATGCTGTGAAACCGATTGCAATCAACCGAGAGGTGTGGGACACGAGTGATAGCCATTTTCGAGTGGGTAGTATATGCACCGGATAAGATACCAGATCTAGAATTTTCAGATTGGCTTGCCTACTGTGCCCAAAAAGTACATACGCTTCATTATATGGAGTCCTACTTACATGACTCATTCATTGAAGATTGAGTCCAAAAACGGTTTCTCAGATATCTTTATATGAAATCGTATGGTTATTATCTCCTAGTGCATTTCTATTAGGGGCGTTAGCCTTCAGCTCATTGGAGTCTCGTCGGTACAAGTCGGAATTCTCGACAGGGCGGATATATGAATATTTCCGTACGCTGCCCAACCGTCCGAAATCATATGCGAAACTGGCAGTATATGTCGGAGTATTTCATCAGGTAAAAGTCGAGTCAATTCAGGGCACATCAATACTATTGGCGTCGCAAAGAGTAGCCAGTCACAGGAAAGAGTGGGTAGACCGAGCCTCCCTTCCGACCTAGCGGAGGATTCCGACTTTTACCGTCTCGTCGTGTTATGTTTCTGGGAAAGCACCTTTTTAAGTTATTAAATGAATATAAGTTTTATACACCTAGTACAGTGGCGGCTCGTGAGAATTCATAGAGGGGGGGGTGCAGAGATTAATCGGCATGTAGTAGCTCGTTGGCCATACCGGTGATCAAATGCAGACAAAAATAGCATGCATATGTACTATACTGGGAGGTCTGCAGCCCTGCAGCCCATATGGACGGCAAAAATAGCATGCATTTTTACTATTCTGTGAAGGCTGTAGCCCCGCAGCCCATATAGACGAGCCGCCACTGACCTAGTAAGTTCAGGGACCCGATTTTCTCCTCCTGTGGCTCGCACAATGTTGGCAACGTCTCCAATCATCATCATCTACAGCCGCTCACCATCCACTGCTGGATGAAGTCCTCTCCTCCTCTCCAAAACGCTTCCACTCGTATCTGTTTTGCGCAACTCTTATCCATCTCAACCCACACAATTTCCTTATTTCGTCTACCCATCTTCACTGAGGTCCTTTCACCCTTTTGCATTCTAGTACTTCTTCTGTCCACCTTTCGTCATTATTCTAGCCACGTGGCCATTTCAATCTCTTTACTCTATCCAATATGTCCACTACCCTTGTCACACTTCTCACTCACGTATTCCGTTTCCTATCTTTCCTCGTTATGCCAAGCATACAGCGTTCCATAATTCTTTGATTGCATTGGACTTTATGTAGCATTGGACTTGACGTTCAATGTCCAAGTTTCGCATCCATACGTCATTACTGGCAAAAGGCATTGATCGAAAATATTTTTCTTCAGGCAGAGTGGCATTTTTGATTTAAAAACATAATTTACAAAAATTTGACCTAAATATAAATTACTACTTCTTGCAGCTAACAGCCCCACATAGGTTTCCGGCACATTGTAGTGCGTTAAATACTGCAACGTCTCCAATATCTAGAGCGGTATATCTGCTCAACCGGGTCGCTGGTGAAATTAAGCTATTTAATGTAAGCTGCGCTGAACTGGTTGAGTGGTTGTGGAGGAACGCCCGTGGTTGATTTTATCAATTATAAATCTCAAGCACGGATGTTTTACATACCTTCATATGTGTTATAATTGTGTGACAGCTACAGTGACGCGATAGGGTACTCTATAATGTCACTGTGGCTAATACATATGTTAAAAAATAAAATAATATATACATAGTGGAGCGATGAAAATTTGAAAGCATTACGATTTGAATCCTATAATAAATTCACAATGGATGTTATTGGGTTAAAATGAAAACAGAAAAAGAGAATGAGAAGGATCCGAGTACAAGCCCTGGGTGCGATATGAAGCAACCGCAAGCCGACAAAGGTGTGCAATGCAAGTCGGATTATTTTACGACCTTCACAAGGATTGTAAATGAACGACACGCAGCAAACACAAAGGGCGCAAGGTGAAGGAACAGAGGACCAAAAAAATAAATAAAAAAATACACAGGACCTAAGGACAAAGAGGTATGGACCGTGCTCTAATCCCGAGCGGACGGTGAATGTCACGAATTGACGAAAATATATGGCATCCGAATCGGATGTGTCGACAGGTATAGCGTCCTTTTGTATCAACGTTACGACCAATTTTAAAAGATATAATAAAAAACGAACCCAAAGGACGAACAGGATCCATCTTTGTGAAAGATTTACCTCGTTAATTACTCTGCTGAGTGCTCGTATTGGACGTGGTCCTTCCGTCACCCAACAACGCCCAGCTACAAGGTGTCACTTCCTGCCATTGGTTTTTGTTTTTTACTATTAAACTATCAACGATCTTAATGGGCCGGTAAATGTGCATAGTTCCCACCAGTTTTTAATTCTTAATACCAGTTCAAGTGTACTTACTAAAACAATTTATGTAATCGCGAATAGAAAGTAAAAATCCTTTCATTCAAGACGAGCTTCTAGTTGGGTTTTAGACAAATCTCTGTTTAGTCTCTGCAAACGATACATAAAGAAGATACAAGCAAAGTTCCATTCACATAAACCATATAACCAGTAGTATAGATCAATGGTTAGCGTGTAATGCATTCAATTGTGTAGTCACGGGTTCGATCCTTGGCTTTGTGCTGCTGACCAGACCTCGGATATGTTACTCCAAGGTCGATCGTTTCCTACCAAAGTTTGCCAATTTATCCGATTTCATTTAAACGGTTCCAACAAATTATCAACCCTGTCCTATATCTCGTAAAATTAAAATTTACAGTATCTTGAATTTGATGATGTACATACATACATATATAAATGATAAAAATGTTGTGCATAGATGTCTCTATGAATGTTTATCGATGTTTGTAATTGGCCTTGAATATTACGTACAATACTTGTTTAACCATAGATGTCGTGTAAAATAAAATAAATGGGTTTATACCTGCATAAACAAAAACCTATCTGCAGACAAGTTCCCGATCTCTAATCAACTGCTACGGCAGACAAATTGCTTGAGGCTTGTCTGCAGAAAAAAACCTACGTAAAATTTAAAATTAACATTAACCCAGTTAGATTTTGAAGTGACGTCACGCTTGCATTTTACTTATTTAGTGTATTTTGACAGCTCGTACCGACTTTAGGCGCAAACACACTGAATCGTACGGTACGGGCTCGTTCTTAGCCTCCTGTGGTGAATAAGCATGCCTCACACCACAGGTGTTTTTTCGACAAGTTTCTCCTAAATTTCTTCAAATATAGGAATCACCGCCATCAAACTGTTAAACCTATGTATTATATGTTAATACAAGGATATTTGATCTGGGCGCCATATCACAAAACAGGCGTGATAGGGTTTTTATGTGCAAAACTATTTAAAAAAAAATGCCGCGTACCTCTCGCTGTTAACCCGAATAGGACAGGGTTGCCAATTTCAATTTCAAATCAATTGGCTAATAAACTCTCATAGGACTTGGATTCACAAATACACCTATCCATCCAGCAGCACTCGAAATCGATTATTTTCAATCGAGGTCAACTGAGGGATCAAACCCGGCAACCTCTCTGTGATTAGCATTAACGTAAACGAGCTATGCTGCTGGCTACTTTTATGCCTTTTCTCGTAGGTACTATAATTTATTATTTTCTAGAAGGTACTATAATTCCGTTGTTTCTGGTCTGTAGTCAAAAGGTATCTGTAGTCCAACTTCCTAAATGGCAGACGATACAAAATGATTTAGAGGCGCCGATCTAAAGAACAATGCGACAGGTATTTAGGCAAGAGGCGACACTTGACGCGGGAGCGCCATTACCATAATTTTAATAGGTACCCATTTACAAACCGGATATGATTTGTGCTCGCACTCAGTGCTTGTCAAGTGTTTTCAAATACCACAATTTGTCCAATCGCTTATTTGCGTACTTTTCAAGATTTCAATAAATATTCCGAAAGGGCTCGGAGTCTTGAATCGAAGGACTCATACAAAACGCCCGGCGAATGCTCGTCTGCTATGTAGTTTTCAATATAGGAATATAACCTTCGAATTTTGACATACTATCACATTTTACTATAAATTAGACCACAGATGGTTTATTAAAAGTAAAAATCACATAAAAACATTCACCGGCCTGGACTACGCCGGGTAATACATCTAGTTTAAATTTAGTATGAAGTCCATTGTTGCTTTATATTATGTACAACTACATGTATATATAGCCAGCAGCTTGGTTCGGTAGTTGCGTTTACATTAAGTACCGAGAAGTCGCCGGGTTCGATCCCGTGCTATTCTTCAGTGCTGCTGGTCAGACTTGGATATTTGTGACTCAAAGTCGATCGTTTCCTATCAAAGTTTGCCGATTTATCTGATTGCATTGTTGAAACGATTCCTAAATCAAATTGGCAAAAACCATTCTAGCCACTATATCACCACTGTCTGAATTTGATTTATGTCCAAGTTTTAATCCAAAGATGTATCTATGGAATCATTAATTAATAGTTCATTTCGAGTTTTTCAGTTTTTCAGCATCTCGAAATTCACCGAATTATGTAGTAAAAATTGCTGTAATGTTTTAATTCGGCAGGAAAGTGCATTGTGGTTTACCTATTAGGCCTTCCTGGTATATATATATTTTATTATATGCATGTATACCAGAAAGGCCTAACAGGTAAACCCCAATTTTCCTTCCTGGCCAATTACAAACAATGCAGCATTTTTATTACATACATAAGTCGCTGAATTACGAGACACTGAAAACTCGAAATTCACGAGCCATGTATGAAATTTAACTTGTGCATTAATCATACTCAAATAGTGGTGACATAGTGAGTAGGAAGGTTTTTAGTCAATTTAATTGAGGAACCGTTTCAGCAATGAAATCAGATAAATTGGCAAACTTTGATAGGAAACGATCGAGCTGGAGTTCCAAATATCCAAGTCTGACCAGCAGCATTACAGATATACTCAGAATAAATTATTTTCAATCAAAGTCAACTCACGGGATCGAACCCGGTGCCTCTCGGTGCTAGGCAAAAGCTCAACCACCGAGCCATGCAGCTGGCTGTAGATTTATGTAAAAATAAAAAAAATAAAGCCACGTACGGTAGAAGTCAAACTTCTGTAGTACGTAGAGTGCTGAATTGAAGTTTATACTTTTATTTTTATTTATTTTTACATAAATATATGTATACCAAGAAGGCTTGACAGGAAGATCCCAAAGCGCCTTCTCGGAAAATTAATTACGAACAATGCAGCATTTTTTATTACATAAATCACTGTATTTCTAGAAGCTGAAGAACACGAAATTAACAATTAATTAATTAATTAAAAAAATTAATCCATTGAGACATCTGTGGATTTTTAGACTTGTACAGATTTGTGGCAGCAGGTAGGATGACTTAATTTGCCAATTTTAAGGAACCGTTTCAACAGTGATCAGATAAAATTGGCAAACTCTGATAACACAAACACTGAGCCATACTGCTGGCAAAAATTTTGAAAATTTGAGATCCCACTTATTATATTGCAAGATATTATCGAGTTAGACTTTACAAATTAAAAACGCTTGCACATTTCTGCGTATTGCCAATATGTCACATGGAAAAAATGTGATCAATGCATTCGGAATTTTTCCCCATATCACTGAGTCAATTTAATTAATTCGCATCGGCATATTCCTTCCGCCACGCGGCGTCCTTGTCACAGTGATTCACTTCCATGCTAAAGACTACATACTTGAGTACGGTCTATGACGTAAAGAGCACCTACTGTATTTTTAAATACCAATTTTATTGAGTAATTTATTTACAAAATATTAAAATTAAAACGCGTGTGTATTTTGGTCGTGTTTACTTTTCCCATGGCATGTCCTATTGTGACATAAGCCGTGTTTGTTCATATTTTCCGTTTCGGATTTCGTACAACAATGCCGATTCTTCCTAATTCGATTATTGACGGTTGCCGACGTCTACATTGTCGACCACCGCTTCCCAAATTCACCGGACATTGAAATATTATATCGTATTATATGAAGAGTGGTTTGATTGAAGGGTGACGTCACACGCCCTACCTGTCACTGTTATTTGCGCTTAAATGCCTCCTCATACAGGTGCAGATTATTTTTACGTCGAATGCTCACTCAGTGCAACGAAGTGACATAGGGCGAAATCACACAGCGGTGAATGTGGCACGTGGTATTTTTTAGATAGTTTTAAACATATAGAAAATATGTGACGTTCATGGCACACGTCCTTTCAAAACGACACTTTCGACCTATGTCGTTGAAATTGTATGGTAGTATTTATTTTAATAAATATGAGTATATAAGCTAGCAGTTTGGCGTAATGGTAGCGTATATATTTAGCACCACTGCGATCACTGGTTCGATCCGCCAAAAAACTGCTGGCTAGATTTGGAAGTTTTGTGACTCCAAATCGATCATTTCTCTATCTGAGTTTGCCAATTTTATCTGATCATTGTTGAAACGGTTCCTGACAATTGGTAATAGATTTTTTCCTGTTGTCACAAAAAATCTTTGTGTATTATTTGTACAAATTATGCACAGAAATATGAAATCTATAGATGTCTCTATAATCTTGTGTTTATTATGTGTATAAAAAGTTGTAATAATAATTTTGCACAAAAATCTAAAAATAATCTCTATGATTATTAGTTCTGTACTTGATTAATTATTAGTATTGTATTCGATGTTTATTGAACGTATTGTATACGTTGTCTGACCATTTGTATATATATATATTTTTTACATATATACCAGGAAGGCCTTACAGGTAAATCCCAATGCGCCTCCCTGGCCAATTACAAATGCAGCATTTTTATTATAAGTCGTTGAATTGCGAGACACTGAAAAAACTCACAAATTAACGAGACATCTATGAATTGTACATAAATTTTTATTGTACATCAATCAAATTTCAAATAGTGGTGACATAGTAGGTAGGAAGGATTTTTAGCCAATTTTTTTTCCGGGAACCGTTTCAACAATGAAATCAGAGAAAATTGGCAAACTCTGATAGGAAACGATCAACCTGGAGTCACAAATCCAGGTCTGACCAACAGCATACTCTGAAAAATTCATTTTCATTCAGGGATAGAACCCGGCACCTTCTTGACGGTAAGCAGAAGCTTAACGTCCGAGCTATGCTGCTGGCTAAATATATAATTTAATTAAATATATAATTTCTTAATGTCTATAGTATATACTCGTCGCATTGAAGCGATCTGTAATGACGAGTGTGCATTGATTGATTAAAAATAAAAATAAAAATAAAAATAAAAATAAATAAATATCAACAAATAAATACACATATGTATGTCCTGGGCAAAAATCGAGACTCCCACGAGAACGTTTAACGAATTCGGCCCGTGGCGATTAATTGTCCGTTTCCTTTTGTCAAACGGACTCCGCACATCGCCCACTTCCCGTAGTTTGAGAACCGCTGGCGTATGACCGGTGGAAAGGAGGGCTGCAAAGAGCGCCTTTTCGCTAAGCAGGAAGCCAGGATTATAGCCAGCCGATAATAAGGAACGCGCATCCTGGTCCATTTACTAAATTAATTCGTACACAAAAATGTCTAGGATTTCCTCTATTCATTTTTTTCTTTGATTCGTTTATATTATAAATGGACCCATATATACATACATATGCGTATTTTTACGCCGAGTATCGTTTCGCGAGAATAATGCTGATTCACCATCCGGTCTGACTTCTCGTGTCGAATTTATTTTGTTTCCCGTCTCGTCTCTTTTTATTTTATTTTTCTTGTTTGTGTTTATTATTTTTATTTTCGAGATTATTATAATATATAGGTTTAATATGCGTTTCGTTTTCACTTTTATTATGATAACATCCGCACTTTTGTTTGTGTTGTTTTCGGCTGGAACATCTCTATTGATCAGTTTCGCACTTCACCTTGACTCTATTCGCAAGTGTGATTTGTAATTTTTTTCATTCTTATCCCAACTGAAGTCCGACCTCTAGTCATGAATATAGCGAAGATGTCCATCTCTGCTCAGGCTAAAATTCGTGTATTGTTTAAATTGTAATGAAAGCTTTTCATAACCAAATTTGTCATTTATTATACACTAGTTGTTTTATCCGGCTTCGCTCAGTATTTGTAATATATACAGCTTAAACACGGCGAATCTAATAGTAAATATTTATTTGTTTTTTATTAAATTTATATGAATCGAACTTTGTTTTGTTTTCGATGTTCCAACCAAAAATACTTACAAACATACATACATACAAAGTATCTTTCGAAATTATATATTAGATATGTATAGGTACTGATATAAAAAATAAATTTAGAATTATTATTAAAATGTTTAAAAATGCGGTATTTTAATCAAAATTGCCGATTAGAATCAGTAGATAAACAAATTAAGGATAAAATGTCATTTGACAATTTGATCATTTTTCAAGGAAAACCACTATGTTTATAAACCCACAATTTTTCCCGTAACCACATATTATATTTAAAAAAAATTGTTGAGGTGTTTTCTGTATGTTTTTCAGGAACTTTGCTTAAGATTTTAAAATTCCAGATTCATTCGACTAAATGGTACCAGATTTTAATTAATTTTTAAATTAATATTTATTAATTGACAAATTAAACCATACATGTCTCTGTGGATGTTAATTGATATGTACATATTCACTGAATTGTTTAAAAAATGTTGCAAATATACATTTTTGACCATAGACGTCTCTATGAATGTAATTGATATGTATTTACTTTCTATAATAATACTTGTATCAAATGTACAATATTTCTGGCCAAGGAGACGCATTTGGGTTACTTGTTAGGCCTTCCTGTTATAAATAAAAATTATTATTATTATTATTATTCTACCTGTTTTATATTCATACTATCCAGCAGTTCATGGCTACAGGCCAGCACAGCAGCTTACGTAAACGTCAGTTTATATCCCTACTATACAGCAACGCACATTTCGACACGCTCAGACAGATTTTGGCTGAGTGCAATACACAATCGGCTTACACATACATTAAAGAGCGCGAAGATACGGTACAATATTGCTCAATATGACGTTTCCGATAATATTCATATGCGCATGCGCACTTTCGTTAGTACGCGTGCACTCGCTAATATGACGTCACATCGTGCGTGTATATTTCCAGTGACTAAAGAAAACCGGTTTTGCTTGATAATTTACGGTGACATGTACTGCTGTTTAGTATGAATGGATTTTTTCGGCTACTGATGTTACGTTCTACGCCACGTTAGACATGAATGTGTCCATATAAAATCTACCAAAGAATACTTTTCGTACTACTGGTTAAGTGTACAAAAAGTCCCTCAAAGTGAGGCCACCACCCCATAACTAACATAGTATGAAAGACCTTTTCCTAGTATTAGTACTCTGGGTATTAGTTAGAAAGTGCATTTGACCCAAGATTGAGAAGTGCCTCTGTAGGTTCGTATCTTCTTTTTTTACATTATTTTTTCTTTATCTTAGATCATGTTCTGGATCAAGATCATCCGGGGCCAATGGCACACAGAACGCCCCCACGTACATGAACGTCCACAAAACATCTCCACTACAAATTTCACATGACGCTAACGAATTTATTCATATTTTTATCACCAGCATCCCGTGCTCCACCTACCGCCCAATAAGTCTGTCCTTTTTTTGGTTCTCGCCATAAAAATACAACCACCCACTCTTTATTGCTTAATCGCTCGATCTCCGGACAATTTCTTTTGTTACATTTTTGTGTGGTTTTACACGACGTGGGACACACTCCTTTCCTGTCTAGTTTCAGCTCGTACTTAACTTGTGGGCATTCACGGAGAGAGTTGACTAGCTAGCTACCTATGAACTACCGTGCTCGAAAAAAGTCTATGAACGATATATGGTCTTGATGAGCTGTGCAACTACTAGTTGCAACAACGAAGGGCATCATCTGCTTAATCCAATTGGATTCAACTTTTTTGTAATCATTTTACTTAGGTGCAGAAAGGAGGTGGTCGTCATTATAATTTAGCTGCAAACACCAGCTATTTATGAAGGTGGACATTCACGAAGAGATTTATCGGTAGAATAGTCTCTCGTACGGTTGTAGTCAAACACACTACGACAGATGTTGCGAAAAATATATCAAAAAACAAATATTTCGACTTCGTTCCTGAGTATATTATAAACAACTCAACATTTTGTCAAATGCGACTTTTAATTCATATTGACATCTACATACATAAGAGTACATCTGTTTATACCGTTTTTTTTACATTACAAAAGTAAAACTTACTTGCAAAAAATCTATGCATGTAAGAAGCAGGCTAGGTTTGTGACGTAATTCTCGATGAGAAGGAGGGGAAGGGGAATTGTGGATTTATCCGGTAAATTGCTCTAAATACGAATTCTTCGAAAGTTAATTGCTCAAAATACGAATCCCTCAAAAGTCAGTTGCTTGAAATACAATTTGGTAAAAAAAATAGAAGTAATGAAATTTACTATTTATTAACATATTTTTGTTTTTTTCTTGACTTAGTAATTATTTCTTTGTATATTATGATTTATGAAAAATAAATTTACATTAAATAAATAGTTTTTTTTTTTAATTTGACATTCGAGCAATTGACTTTCGATCATATTTATCCAGAATTAATGCGGGTACATTCGAAGCGTCCCACTCTACATAATATATAGTCTACGTTGTTAGCTGAATGCTCGTGAAATAACAATAGACTGCTACATTAGTATACAAAGCAAAAGAGCAAAAAAGCATGGTTGATGATAGTGAACCACATTTGTGCCAAAAGCATCATCCCAACGCCGATCTTTGATAATATATAATACGCAATGTTTCAGCGTTGCAAATTTTCTTTAGGCGCCCAATCATTTAAAAATAATTCACTGTACCACAAAGGCGCAGTTACACAGAGAAGCACGTAGCACGTGTTTTTTTTTTTTAGATAGTTTTGCTCATGTAAAAAATTGCTAGGACATATATTCTATGCTATGCCACCCAGGCCAAAAATACTTATGTTGACATAGGATTGACAGTTATCGATAACGTTGATTCCTATATTTATTTATTTATTATTTTTATAATAATACGACAATGTAACTGGACAGGTTGCCCCAAACTGTCACACCAGTCTTACAAAAAATAACAATAAAAATTTCCAATCATTCAAATAGACTCGTGTTGAATCTCATGAAACTGACCAGCTCATCAACATGACAATTGAACAGGTCCAAATGTTCACCTATCACATTAAGGAACCAGAAAACCTTTACCAGAGACGAGTTATTGAAAGCAGACTTTTTCGCAGGAATAGATTGGAAAAGTAAATGATGACGCAAAGCTCTACCACATTCAGGCGCCGAAATTTTTAAATTCCAATAAAATCGAAGGGTTTATTTGATGAAGTGTAGGAAATATTTGCCGAAGAAAAAACCCTCACGGAGTGAGATATGCTTTTTCACAACAGGGAGCCAAGAACGCGCCCGCACCGTTCGATTAAGGTTGTTTACACAGAAGTTTACTTTAAAAAAATTGTAAAGCTCATTGTTAAAAATGATTATAATAATACCCAATCCATTATTTACTGATATTCCGAATTCTTAAAAGGCACTGACACTAGGATCAGCTTATCGATTTATTTTGCATTATCGCTGAAAACAGCTACTACAAACAAATTGCTAAAACTAGTCTGCCGTCAATGCCCACCTTAATAATGCACGTTCGGCTTTCTTCTCGCGTGGGATTTGGCGTATTTTATTTTATAATATGTGTACGCAACCTCCGCAAAGTTTTGCACCGGTTTTCGAACTCGACTGCTCCAGATCTGATCCGATCCGATCTCCGCTGAATCTGTTTATCCGTTTTCCTGTGAGGAAAAATCGATCTCCTCTGCCGAATCTGTTTATCCGTTTTCCTGTGAGGAAAAATCAATCGCGGATATAGCCCGTCAGTGGAAACTGCATAATGTGTGGATCGATTTTGTTTTATGCAATGTTTGGAAGCGATCCAACGCGCGACCATAAAATCTATTTGCATTCAAAGCGCACGGATGTGTTCTTAAATGCATTTTTCGCTGTATATGTATATAAATGAATAAAAAAAAATCTCAAGGCTTGAATAGAATCATCATTTATATGCACGTACACACAATGTATTTGAAACTGAATGATATATGATACATATGTAGAGCCGTTCGATTATGTAACTAAACCGAATTGAAAATACGCTGTGAGTTTTTTTTATTTACTATGCTTTTCGTTGAATGAAATTTTATTTTGAATGGTAACTAGTGGTTTTTCCCGGTATTCGTAATATTCAGCCATAACCGCGCGGTGACAAAACCGCGCCAGAATCCGCTATCAAATGCAAGTTGCGCTCGCGCGTTATTTCGGTAGGGAGTAGTAGCTGGCGCGATTTTGTCGGCGCGCTTATGTCGGGGCGTTTATTGACCGCGCGGTTTTGAATGGACACCATATTTGATAGATTACAAAAAAAATCTGAAACAGATTTTTAATTCTCTTTACCAACTTTAACCTGCCCGAGCAATCCCGGGCCAGTCTTTTACTGTACCTACATACTTACATAAAATTTAATTTTGAGAATTATATAGTGTACATAATAACATTAGTGCATTTACGAAATCGGTGCAACGATAGTGACGTGAGATATGAGTATATTCTGTACTTAGTTGCCGCCCCCTTTATCCGGCCGCCCGCGTGCTAACCACACACGTTGCCCTGCACGCCTCTGCACAACAATCGAGTTTTCTGTGAGGAAGTGAATTTTTTTTCATTTTACGATGATTCATCTCGTCGACAGGTGATTTAGCGCTCTCGGCGAAGACAGATTATTAACACATTACAGTCCGCCGACGGCACTTCCTTCTGTTGCGCAACCGGCGAACAATCGCACCGGTAAATTATCCGCAAGAATTTTCGCACACATTGTTACCGATGAGGTAACCGTTTCCATACCGGTGTCGATCCAACACTCTGAAAACCGGAAGATGTGTTTTGAAACTCACGCCAATTTCCGTTACTCTTGTATTAATAGCCAAATTGCCCGGCGTTGCTCGGACAGGTGAATGGAACTTTTTCGGAAAACTTTGTAATCTGCCGTAAAGTTTGGATGCCATACAATCGGTAACATTAAATTGAAAACTGTAAATTTAAATAGCAAACATATTTACATACAATGTAAGATTTAGTTTTTGAACCTCCATATACCTATAGAGTGCGTGAATAAATGATTATGTTGCCATGTTTTAAGTCGAATGTTTGTTTAAGTTGGTATGCTGAGAAATAAACACGGTTTAAACGTTAGAGTCTATTGACTACCCTTACCACGTATCCCTTCACTAATTGAATTTCACATTTATTTATTTCATCGAACATGTACAATCGCCTTTACAGATCGCTCCAAAGCGACGAGTGTACTTATACAGATACAAAACAATCAATATACAAATGCGAATTCATTCATTCAACACCCACAGTAACATCTATAGAGAAATATTTATAATTAAATTGGCGAACCTCAAGACGCTGAATAACTTGAGATTACCAAGAGAGATAGGAAAGGGATGCCAATTTTACAGGAACCGTTAAAATGAAAATCAGTAAAATTGGCAAACTCTGATATGAAACGATCGACCTGGAGTCACAAACCAAGGTCTGGCCAGCAGCGGGACTCGAACCCGTGACCACTCTGCTCGAAAGCATAATATGCTAACCACTAGTACACGCCGCTGGTTATTTATACATACATATGTGCACTTAGAACATATTAATCTAGCAAATAGACACTAGGTTTATACGTACATATGTATGTATGTATGAATTTATCTAGCATCAAATCCAAAGTTTAATTTTAAAATAATAATCCACTGTGTATTTGCTTCTTTAAAAATAGAAACCAGACCTGTTTTCATTACCTTAATTGAATGTTTTTACAGTTTTTCATTATCTAAGTAAACCCATTGTGAGTGGGTAGATAAATTGTGAAATATATTCTATTGCATGTATGTATGTATGTATGTACATAGACGTTTTCTTGAAAATGTATGGCCTTTTCAGCTCAAAGAGTACTTTTAATCAATCTAAAAATATACATAGTTCATGGCAATTTCTTTGTGCGGAATAATTGATTGCCTGGTATACGATATATCACGTCACGACTGGTCACAGTGACGCATTGAGAAAACATTTCCTGCAAAAGTTGCAATAAAACTAAAGCAAATCAGACTAAAGTCTCTATTTGACGCGAGTTACGTCATTACATATACTCTTAATTTGCGAATGTGTGACATAGGATTGCCGCAGTGGCGTTGTGGTTACTGTACGTTACGCGTACACTCATATAATGTACATGGTAGGCTTAATATCATGCAAACATGACATATGATCGACAATGAGTCTCATTTTTTTTACTAATTTACATTTTGAACTGATAACCAGAGATAGGCGCTTGACGGATGCTCGTCAAATAACAATAGACCTCTCTATTGCCGTAAAAAACAAGAAAGCAAAAAAAAATGGTTGACAATAGTGAACCAATTTTTGTGCATAAAGCATCGTCCGAACGCCGCTCTTTACTAATATATCTATGAATAATATCAGGTTGACACGATGCGAGTTACTAGGACGATACTCGCAGCGTAGCAAAAGATAATCTAACCGGTTTTATTGAACGCTGATATCCGACCCAAGTAAAGTTGAATGCGGTCCTATTTATGTACTTGTGTTGAATCTCATGTTGCAAACGCTGCGAGTAGCATCCAAGTTACTTGGTCCAAGCTACTCGTATCGTGTCACCCCGGTACAATATTAAGTCGCGCAATCGTTTTATCCGCAGACTATATGTCGCGTTATCATTTTGTCGTAGACGTTGCATCGTTTGGTTTTTCGTCCGGGGACATTTCGTCGTGGAACCACAAGGCACATAGCGATGTCTATCTTTTTCACACATAGTTGAATATTTTTATTTTATTTCATAGAACACTCGCCTTTACAGATCGCTCCAAAGCGACGAGTGCACCTAAACAGATACAATACAATCAGTGGCGGCTCGTCTATATGGGCTGCGGGCTGCAGCCCTCCCAGTATAGTACAAATGCATGCTACTTTTTCCGTCCATATGGGCTGCAGGCTACAGACCTCTCAGTATAGTACATATGCATGCTTTTTTTGTTTGCATTTGATCACCGGTATGGTCAACGAGCTACTACAGTCCGATTAATCTCTGCAGCCCCCCCTCTATGAATTCTCACGAGCCGCCACTTAATACAATCAATATACATAAGCATTTTATACAATGCGAATTCATACAAACATCCACAGTGACATCTATGGAAAAATTTTTGCAGCGTTTTATAATCAAATTGGCGAACCTCAAGACGCTGGATAACTTGAGATTAGCAAGAGAGATAGTAAAGGATCAAACTCGAGTCACCGATCTGAGGTCTGACCAGCAGAAACCAGTGGGATATGAACCCGTGACCACTTTGTTCACAGCATTATATGCCAGCAACTAGTCTATACACCTACGCATTTTATTACTTACAATCAGCAGGCCCCCATTCCACGGGCAAACCAGCTCTCAAGAATCAACTTTGAAGTTTCACTTTTATCAAGCCTGACCTTTTTACAAACCTCTTTTTAGTTGAGACACGATTTTTTACGTAACATAATCTTCTTCAAGGTCATAAAGGCCGCATCGATCTAAAACGTACCTTCAGTCCTAACTGTAACTGACAACTGCTAATACGACTAATTCAACTTCCTTCGGAACATTTTCATAGTGTGCTTCTTACATAAGAGCCATTGCGCTTGATTGGGTCACGTTTCGCCCCACTTTGACAGCTTGTTCTCTACAGACACTGACCTCTTCTAATGCAGCTTCTCTGCCGAAGACAGGGACACATCTTTCGTCTGCAGGTCCTGGCACTGACGTCACGTCATTGATAATTATGCATAGGTTACGTTCGAAGGGGTAACGGTACACCCAGGTCGTCGAGCTCGTGTATTTTTATTTATTAAATGGTCTTCTGCTCCGACCTTTCAGACATGTCGTTGGCTTCGTCTCGGAATTTCGATGCGAATGCACCGTTTCGTTGCACTCGCATCAATGCATTCCAGTGCGGTGTGCAATGGAACTTTTTCGAGAACTCCTCGGCCGAAGGTTAATTGAATTATTATGCGGTGGGGAATGATGGATTGATCCAATTACACTTGCAGTGAGAGTTAAGCTCGGAACTGACGGACAACCCTGATAAAATATTCATTCAATTTCCTCTGTTTGAATAGAATCCATATTCTCCTTTCTGACTCTGAATCATGCTCTCAACAAAAAGCGACCGGAATCCAAACATTCATCTAAGAACAATAAATAGTCTTGTTTAGTTTTGGGTATAGGTGCATACATGCATACTTGAAACGACGAATCATTGTGTTATCGCATTAAATAAAAGCAATTTTATAAGTTATCATTAGAGGTCGGAATCTGAAGGGGCCGGAAACGTGCCGCCTATTGTTCCATTGTTGTAAATCCTTTGTAAAAAAGGTTTGGCAAACCTTTAACAATGCATTTACAATCTTTTGAACAATAAACAGCCCCTTCAGATTCCGGGCACTTGTTATCATCATCATAATCTACAGACATTCACCATCCACTGCTGGATGAAGGTCCCTCCAACACGCTTCCACTCGTCTCTGTTTTGCGCAACTTTCATCCATCTCACCCCACAAATTTTCCTGATTTCGTCTACCCATCTTCCCTGCAGTCTTCCTTATACCCTTTTGCATTCTGTCGGGTACCATTCTAGCACTTCTTTTGTCCAACTTTCGTCCATTCTTCTAGCTACGTGGCTCGGCCATTGTCATTTCAATCTCTTCACTCTATCCACTATATCCACTAGTCTTGTGATACTTCTCACCAACGTATTCCGTTTCCTGTCTTTCCTCGTTATGCCAAGCATACAATGTTCTATACTTCTTTGAGCAACTTGGCGTTCAGTGTCCAAGTTTCACATACATACGTCATCACTGGCAAAACGCATTAATCGAAGATCTTTTTCTTCAGGCAGAGTGGCATTTTTACTAACCTCTTCTTAGTTAATTCCTAGCCTCTTCTTACTTCGCTTTCGGTTTTTTCATCTGATTTCGTCTGACGCAATTTGGGTTCTTATCCGATCGTTTTCAAACTTTGCCATTTTGCTCGGTTTGGTCATCAATATATGTGGAAATCAATATCGCCATTATTATGTCCTATTGGACATCCATACGTTATCACTAGAGGTCGGAATCTGGAGGGGCCGGAAACGTGCCGCCTATTGTTCCATGGTTGTAAATCCTTTGTAAAAAAGGTTCGGCAAACCTTTAACAATGCATTTACAATCTTTGAACAATAAACAGCCCCTTCAGATTCCGGGCTCTAGTTATCACTAGTCACCGGAGCCTGAGGGGGCCGTGTATTGTTCAAAGGTTGTAAATGCATTGTTAAAGGTTTGCCGAACAATGGATAGCACTGTGACTATCCTACCTCTAGTTATCACTTGCAAAACACATTGATCTTTTTCTTCAGGCAGAGTGGCATTTTTGATTTCAAAACAACATTCATTCGTCGAAATGCACTCCATCCTAATTTCATACGTCTCTTTATTTCTTCTTCTTTACTACCGGTCTATAATTTGACCTAGATATAAATAATTATTTACTTCTTCTATTTTATCATCAAATGAAATGCTATCGGGCATGCAATAACTATTAAACATAAGATAATTAAATTGATTTGTCTGTACTATGTATGTAGTTCATATGTACATTATATGGAACCAAGTTTTGGATTCGTTTAAAATAAGCCGTCGAAGTAAATCGGGTAGGTACATCATCGCTGGAAATAGTTGTGACGTTTGGAAAAAATCTTCCAACGTTTTCCACGAAACCGCGTTCGTATGTACTTTTCGTGTGTATTAGTCAGTTCGTTTAATTTACATTACATTTAATGAGGAAAATCCCATTGATTATAGTGAAAATGCGATTCTTTCGAATTGTGCCGAACCTCGTTTACAATGTCCGTTGTCACTTCCTTCCGGTTTCTTTCTGGCATTCGCGACAATGTCAACTTTTTGCTCGAATTCTCCGAACGGTTGTAAAAATACTTTTTAGAGAGATTGGATGGAACAATTTCCGGCTATCCGGCTTTTAACGGTTACTCACTAAAAGTAAATACGGATCAGGGGTGTGCAAATTGCGATTTACTCATATTCACCAACATTTTTTTTGCGTAGTAGAAATAAAATTATCAGTGTTTACTTCATTTTCATTACTTTTAATTGTGATTATTAATCACAATTCAAAAACACTAAAATTATTTTTTTCATAGTTTTCAATTTATGTACATAAAATTACCAAATTATGTGCTTTGTAAGGGCTCTGAGCCCAGGTTCGAAAAACTCCCATATAAAAATACTCGGATGTCTCCAGACAAAGAGCTGGGCCGCACCGTGCAACTTTGTCGGCCGACTAGTCGCGCAACACGAAAAAATGTATGGAAATGTGTGCGATAAACAAGTTGACGGGTGTGGCATGTCCCATCTACCTGCATGCATTAGTCTGGTCGCCCTCAACCAAGTTGTTCGCGAGTTGAGCGATGCGGCCCGGCCCAAATGCTTTGAAGCGCAAGGTTCTGATTTAAGCTGACTGTCCCGAATTTTAAAATCAAAATCCGACCCGCAAGGGTTTGTGTGACGTACCACTCATTAGGAATATTACAACACTATGTTTGGTAGAAAATTATTTTTATTTATTTAAGTTTAAGTTTGGACCATTTTGGCATTACAGGAGTCCCTAATGCGCCACAATGGTCGAAAAAATACAGAGAGATTAGAAAAATAAAAATATATACATTTATACGTAATCAAAAAAAACAATAGCATTATAAAAATAGCAGATAAAGTAAATAATAAAATACAAAATAGGGAATGTCTTGCATCTACAGCCAGAACCAATATATAATACATATAAGAACCAGCCGTAAATACAAAGCATTCCTGCGAGGCCCAAATGGAAGAGAGAATATCAAAATCCCACTCATACATCACATTCTATTATGAAAATAATGATGAGCGCAGGCTACCAGACAAAAAAGGTTAAAATTATATAACTTCATCAAGTTATTTTCTGCGGCGCATTACCTGTATACTAAGCCCGCTTTAAAGGTCAAGGAATTTGACCCTTAAAGCACTCAACATGAGGCCACCACCCCCCCAACGAATACAGTCTAAGAGACCCTTTCGTCGGAGAACGAGACGGTTGTTCATGAATATCGCACAAGAACAACTGCACATCACTGTTATATTAAAAAAAACCACACTGTACATAACCAAGTACAAAATAAACAACAACGCATGAACACATAAAGCGCGCATGCTTTAGGAAACAATACCTGAAATGTGCTGTGCGAATACATTACCTGTATAAACAAATTATATTAAATTTACTAATACCGGGTTGACACGATGCGGGTAGCTTAGACGAGTAACTTGAATGTTACTCGTAGCGTGGCAGCAGTTGATTCGACCGTTTTTGAACGTTTTAAACGTCTAAGTTATTCGTCATAGCTACTCGCATCGTGTCAACCCAGTATGAACGGGAAAGAGTTTGATGACTTTCTAGCTATTTATCAACATGTCCGCGACAATTCCTATACCTTTAAATATCAAATAAGTCATGTTTAGTGTCCAAATGGCGATTACGTATCTACCAACAGAATTGAATAGTGGTTAGTATTTAATATTTTAAACAGAGTGGTCACGCCCGTTGACATCAACCAGCAGAACACCAGTTACAGTATATCAATAAAAATATTTGAACGCCCCTGAATATATGTATGTATACGAGATAAATCTACCAATAGAGCTCTCTGCTGTTACAAATCTGAAATTGCAGCCGTTACTTTTACCTCACTCTTTTTTTCTTTTGTTGTTCCACAATGAAAACTAGGTAAAGGTGAAGAGTCTTGTGGGAGTTTATTTTGTGGCATGCCGTTATGGCCACTTCCTGTTCCGGTCGGAGCACGTGGCAGGAGGTCCCCGCTGTCACATGTTAAATTAGACGCCTCGTACACGTTGCCACTTTAGACAACTTTTTTTTCTTCATATAAATTGCCGTCGCACATATTATATTTAAAAGTTCTAATATTAGCACGGACGCGTATTCTCCCCCGCGCGTTTGCACAATTCGGTACTACCGAGATATCTGGCATCCTTTTTTTATTTATTTTTTTGCCATACATAAGAATAGTACACATTTAACCATCTGGACTTCCTCAAAAGTTCGCTCAAACTCATGTTTATAACAAGCTTGCGAGAATATGCTCATTAAATAGTCGGTCTGAAAAATTTTCATACTCTTAAACTCATACTCAGTCTTTCTCTTCAAATCCCGTCACGCTGAAAATCTCCCCAACATTTCCATCTAGAATTATTTATAAATCCAATAGAAAGCAGGTATAAAAACCCTAGATAACTATCGCCGAGGATTTTGAGTTTTGTATAGGTGTGTTTGGACTCTCTAATATATCTTGCAACAATATAAAATAAACAAAAGAAGTGTATTAATGAATGTATTTTTCCAAAACTAGTTCCATCTTCTTCATTGTTGTTAAAATGTAATGCTCGCAATTTAAATGCCAAACCACAATCTAAAATACTCAACAGTTTCCAGGGATTTCCATCGAGAAATTCTGCTATGGTTATAAATTCAGAAATCCCGGTGTCAACCAGTCTTTATAAACATTGACACGTATTTCAATGCATTTTTTTTTTCAATGTTACCTGGAAAGGCTTGGCGGGTAGTATTCTTGTTTATTTTTTACATACTCAAAAAAACAACGCCGATAGGCGTATTTCAGGCTGATGGGCTTTTTGGAAAAACGCCGATCGGCGTTGGTCAGCATTCAAAGGGTTAACTTGACATGGCCAAACATAATAATGGTAGCGTATATGCTTAGCACCATGCGATCACTGGTTAGATCCGCCAAAACTGCTGGTCAGATTTGGGGGTTTTGTGACTCCAAATCGATCGTTTCTCTATCAGAGTTTGCCAATGTTATCTGATCATTGTTAAAACGGTTCCTCAAATTGGCAAATAAATCCTTTCCTGTTGTCACAAAAATTTTTATGTATCATTGTGTATAATTTGTAAAAATTATGCCCAAAATCTAAATCTATAGATGTCTCAATAATCATCTGTATTTATTCTGTGTATAAATTGTAATAATTGTGCACAAAATCTAAAATCCAAAGATGTCTCAATAGATTAATTCTGTACTTAATTAATTGTTAAAATTAGTTCAATGGTCCTTGCGGCCGTATATATGTATGTATGTAAAATAAAAATGTCTGGCCGTATATTTCATGTGTGGTTTCGAATTATGTAATGATTATGTATTAAAAATATATATAATTTCTTGATGTGTATAGTACACTCGTCGCATTGGAGCGATCTGTAATGACGAGTGTACTTTGATTGATTGAATAAAATAAAAATAAAAATAATAACAAACCATACAATTGCTATTTATTTAAAATTGATTGCTTATATATTTAGCCGCTATATATTTGCTGATATATTTACCCGCATGAAAATCTTCAATTTTCGATTTAAATTTGATATACATACATACATATTATCTAATTAAATCCTCTGAAATGTTTTTTTCCTAGTCCGAGCAATCTGGGCAAATCGATTATATACATATGTTACATTTGAAGTGTATCTTTAAGTCGTAACACAATCACCGAGCCAGCAGTGTGGCTCAGTGGTTGCGTTTATGTTAAGCACCGAGAGATTACTGGGTTCGATCCCGTACTAATCATTAATACTGCTGGTTAGACTTGGGTATTTGTGACTCCAAGTCGATCGTTTCTTATCAGAATTTGCCAATTTATCTGATTTTCATTGTTGGAACGGTAACTCGAATTGGCAAAAATCATCCTACTACCTGTTGTCGCAAATATCTGAATTTGATTTGTGAACAATATGTAAAAAATTATGTACAAGTCTAAATCCATAGATGTCTCAATGGATTAATTAATTAATAATCCCCCAACTTAAAAAATAAACGGATTGACCACCAACGCCCAACACCACAATCTATATAAAAATAAAACTTTAATTTCTGTAGTGAATATCTGATGACCCTGATTATATTCCATGCGTTGTAACGTATTTATGGAGACGTACCACGTATTATTGACATAATTTATTTATTTCATAAAGGCACTTCTATTATTATATAATTTCTCTGCCTAAAACGACAATTGGAATATACTACAACTGAAAATACACTTCGACTGTAACATATATGTATGTACATGATATATGAAAGTTAAAAAAGATTAAATTCGCTTTAGTTTATGATAGCAAATAAATACAGTCAAAGGATGTTAAGGCGTGCCCGGTTAGCGACCAAATAACTAAACATCCTGATCCTGGAGTCATTAGTTTCCTGTCGCCAAAACCGGAAGCTGACATCCTCGTCGCTAGAGTGCGTACATACACATTCGCTTCTCCCTTTCTCCATTCTGTTTTTTCTTTTTTTGTGAAAACACAAAAAACAAAATAGTAACCATATGGAACATGGCCACAACACCAGCGGTTTGTCTGAAGTGCAGCATCACGACTCTAATGGTGATGACGTGCCGGGCAATTCTCAAACTGTTACTTTCGACACGAAAAATCGAAAGTCAACACCGAAATATTCATATAGTAATAATAAATTAAAGCATAGTAACGTTACGGTTGACTCACACGGACGCCGCCTCAGGAACGGATATGCTCACTTCCGAATCGCACAAATACATCCGCGCGCGTGTGTGAAATCCACCTCTGACCGGTATCCCAATTCTTGACCTATCGATTTGTATGAAATCTTTGATTGAAATCGAACATTCATTTGTATGAAGGGTAGAAGTGAAACTACTAGCGAAGAAGTGGCATCGCAAGTTGACATGATTGATGGAAACGGAACGGAGAGTGATAGTGGTGTAATCCGAGTGCAAAAAGGTGTATTCCATTGTAGGAGCCCTGCGAAATGGTCGAGTTTCGGTCACTATTCTGTGAGTTAGGATCTAATCGATCATGTTGATGGCAACTACTTTACTTATTTTAACCCTTTGAAAGCTCGCCACGCTGAAAATTTCGTCAACATTTCCAACTAGAATTATTTACAAATCCAATAGAAAGCAGGTATAAAAATTGTAGCTAATCCAAACAAACCATAGATAACTACCGCCGAAGATTTCGAGTTTTGTTAAGGTGTGTTTAGACTCTCTAATATATCTTGCGACAATATAAACAAAATAAGTCTATTAATGAATGTATTTTCCCAAAACTAATTCCATCTTCTTCATTGTTCTTAAAATGTAATGCCAACAATCTAAATGTCAAGCCACAATCTAAAATATTCAGCAGTTGGGGATTTCCATCGGGAAATTCTGCTATAGTTATAAAAATCAGAATCTCCGTTGTCAACCAGTCTTTATTGACAAACAGTCAATAAAGGTCGTGTAATACGTGTCAAACGTTGACACGTATTACACGACCCATGTTCAATGCATCTTTTTTCAATGTTTCCTAGAAATGCTTAGCGGGTAGTATTCTTGTTTATATTTTACATACTCAAAAATTATTATTTTGAATAAAAATACCAATAATTTTATTTTACTACCGCCATCTATGTATAAAACTAAAGACTACATAGACGTCACCCAGATTTAAAATTTGCAAACTTCAAACGCGTCTTAAACGATATTTTATCCCTATCGAAATGGCGGAGGATCCATTTACTTATATTGATGACCAAAATTAGCAATATGGCAAAGTATGAAAACGATCGGATAAGAGGCAATTTTTTTCCTGAATTGTAATCGTAAGTGAAACGTAAAGGAGGTTTATAAATAAAAAAAACAACGCCGATAGACGTATTTCAGGCTGATGGGATTGTTGGCAAAACGCCGATCGGCGTTGTTCAACATTCAAAGGGTTAACTTGACATGGCCAAACATAATAACAATCAATCGTAATATACTAGCATATACAAACCATACAATCGCTATAAGATTGCTCATTTATTTGTCCGCTATGAAAATCTACAGTTATTGATTTTAATTTCATTTACATATGTACATATTATGTAACTAAATTCTCTGAAATGTTCTGTTTTATTTTATTTTTTCCTATTCCGAGCAATCTGGGCAAATCGATTATATACATATGTTGCATTTGAAGTGTATCTTTCAGTTGTAATACAATCACCGCTCAAAATACAACGCCTATCGGCGTTGGTCAGCATTCAAAGGGTTAACCGCCTCCCATATGATCTTTTTCATGAGTGAGGACATAGATAGTCACAAGATACAGCTCATTTCGTTACACAATTTTCGTAACCGTCTTTCAATGTAAACCTCTAAAAAAAAGTTCAAACTCGTATTGTACATTTGTTTTGTGATTTTTGATAGAAGTTTCGTGTTTAGAAGTTGTGGTATACGCTGATCGACACTTTTGCCTTTTCATCGTGTTGCGTTGTGACATCTTTCCGTCGCCCCCACTTTTTATGCTAGAAAAGCTGACAAACAATGCGTTCAGAACTCCCACATCGATAAATCTCTATCAAGACATTTCCGCTCATGATAGGCTTCGGAAAGGTTACTATAAGTTGTGTGTGGTTTTAGCTTTTTTTTTTCCTCGTTTACCTTTTTAACTGCCTCTAATTTACTATCTATTCTTCCTAATCATCCTTTTGTATCGTTTTCCTTATTTTTTTTTCTGTTATTTTATCTCACATTAGCTGCACAAGTTTCGTTGAGGAAATGCAATGTCATGAAAAAAAATTATCAGTATTTATCTACTGTCGTTTTCTTTTTAGTTTTATATTTTATTGTATGAAATTATTTACGTTCGAAAATAAGGAAAATGAGATCAAAGGTTTTTTTTTACAAACCTCCTTTACGTTTCACTTACGATTACAATTCAGGAAATATTTGCCTCTTATCCAATGGTTTTCATACTTTGCCATATTGCTCATTTTGGTCATTAATATAATTAAATGGGGTTGGTGCAAACGATCGAAAAGCGCCAGACAGATTGAACCACAGATTAACTGGATGGCTGCTTTAAACGCAATTCTCGACTTCACGAATGAAAAATTGCACATCAGATGACGAGTAACCTTTCGGTGTGCACAGATCCAATTATTAAAATTGAGTTGGATCTTTCTGGCGAGTTTTTAATAATTTAATAAGGAAAAATTCGGAACATAAGTATCAGAAGCACAGAACGTATACAGGATAGGTATGTCGGGACTTCGGGTAGATTTCGCTTAGTGTAAGTGCGAGCAGTGCGCACGCATAAGGTACACGTGTCGTTAATCTGTGGTTCAGTCTGTCTGGCGCTTTTCGATCGTTTGCACCGCATCGAAGTAAATGGATCCTCCGCCATTACGATAGAGATAAAATATCAATAAAATAAAGTTTGCAAATTTGCATACATAGATGGCGATAGTAAAATAAAATTATTGGTATTTTTATTCAAAATAATAATTTATATATCTTAATTTAGTTTAAATTGTTGCTTTTTTTCTATTTTCAGTCAATACATATTACTAGTATTTTTTTTTTCATACATAAATACATCATATATGCCATATATGTTTTTAAGGGTAAACGGATTATTCCGCAAAAAGCAATATCGCGCAAGTCACGGAACATCTGGCACTCGAATTCTCGTTAGTATTATATTTCGCGTGGGCAGCTTTCGATTGATGAAGTTTTTGGATGCCAGATGTTCCGTGATCGAGATTTTTGTGACATGCGCGAGATAGCTTTTTGCAGAATAGTCACCGAACCGTTTTTAAGGCTAAATAATTTTGCAAATACATAAGTACTAACAATTTTTAAAATAACAGTACATACATACATAAAATACAATAGAGACATCTATGGATAATGAACAAAATTTTTGATACAAAGCAAATTGGCGAGAAAAACTAAAAAATTAAAAAATCGAGATGATAATAAATTTTGCGAGAAATTGAGAAGGATACCGATTTATTGGATCCGTCATTGCAATTAAACTAGAAAAATTGGGAAATTCTAACTGTCGATTTGTGTTTTAATGACCACAAGACCTCACCAGCAAGGTATTTGGCCGGGACTTGAAACCACGACCCACATACATATCTACTGATATGCAATAGCTCTACCAGTGCACTACGCCGTGGCTTTGGATACAATACTTAAGCATTGAAAAGTCCAATCCATTTCCTCAGGAAAGTAAATATTCAATTGTGTAACGTTGTATATACATGTGTATATATAATATATTCAGTGTAATAAAGACATATTAGAGAAGCCAAAGTAGTAGAGCGAGTGAATAAATATAAATGAGAATTGGATTTGCAGAATGGATTAAAGATAGACAAGACAGTATACATATGTAAATGATTCGGAAAGGCCTTATTTGATTCCATTTAAATTGAATTTTAAATATTCAATATTAACTTTGTAATATTACTTTCATTAGAACACTTAAATCATATCATTGCAAGCTTTCTATTAGCTTCACTCTGTTATTTTAATAATTAAAACAGACAATTTACATTTAACGTGAATACAATATTGCAATTATACCAGTTATGTACTTTTTATAAAGCTTAATACTTAATACTAGTTTAATACTTCTGAAATTTGTTTTCAATCTTTCGTCACACTGATATATGTAAATATATTATTTATCAATTGAAATGATGTTGTTTAAACTACGCTGTGTATGTAAATCGAAGTGAAAATCTGTTTACATAGTAAACGCAAGGTGTCTGACCCCATTACCCGTTGCAAATATCGTCCGAAGACTTCTACAACAGATCTCTATTCATCTATGTATTTATGCGAATGAATAAATATGTTTCGGCACCGACATTTAATCATGATGACGAAACAGGAAACGGACTCGCTCCCGACTAGAATATGAATGCTTATCGAGTGTTCTAATTTATTTTATTATAATTGTTCCATTTCGTCTTTGCAGATAGTGTCGACATCAGCGACAGTCTATCACGCCAGGTTATAGGCGACGAAGCCAGTCCAACCAGTGCTGATGCTGAGAGTCCCAAAGAGCCGGAGACGTCTAAGGAGGGTGACGATAAAATGTGGCTCTTTGAACAACCGAAGCTTTCGCATCAAGGTACATACATAAATGAATCAAACATGTGTATTGACACCTTTTCTATCGATTTATATATAGTATTGATGATCGTTATTTATTTATATCGAAATTCGCTCAAGATTTTTATTATTGTTGTATGATTTCAGAATGTGAAAAGCTTCTATGCTTCCGGTACTATAGCGGACAACCCGTAGAATGCCTGGCCCAGTCTCACAATTTCACCATCACGGATCTGGAGCATCAGCATAGATTATTCGATAGTAGCTTAAAAGATTCCTCGCCTTTATTGAAATGTGTTAGTGATAATAATGTATGTGAAAATTTTATCAACTCTATGGATAACAAGTGCTTTGAAGATGGTAACGATGTTAAGGTTTTAAGTAAAGATATTAACAAATGCTCAATTAGTGAAGTGACCAACGGTAACGACGTAAGGAATTGCAAAAGCAACCAGAGTAATTTCGAATTGTGTTCATCAAATGCAAAAAGTGATATTAAAGCTACTAGTAATTCAAATAAAGTATTAGACGAATGTAATAAATCTGTGATAAACGAACAAAAAGAGCGGAGCAACGTAGAAATTAATTCCAATTGTGTTATAACGAACGATCCGACATCTGCTACTTGTTCGGGCGTTAAGAAGAAGTGTGCTCCGTTGACCAATGTCAACGGGCAAGTGTCCAACGGTGCCAAAAAGAAAATCAAAATGAACGGAGGACTGATATCGCCCGGCTCTGAATACTACAAGATTTGGTCCCCGAAAAACCCTTGCAAGATCATGAAGTTTGTCTACGATAGCGAAAACATAGTCGACCTCACCAACACCGAAGAATCAGCACCGCCGCTACCACCGAGACTCATACACCGACCCCTGGAGAGATCACACGCCATACCTCCACCTCAAGTATTCCGACACCAGAAACCAAAGAAAATGACTAAACCTGAAGACACATTTAACTTCGAACTCATCGACACCGATGAACCATTCTCAATTAGCATGGAAAATAACACTGTAGATTTTGATCCTAAAGCATTTTATACGCATGATGTGCCTCAACTGAATCCGCTAAATCCTTTCTTACAAGACGCTGACCAAACAGCACCTTTAGCTACTCCGGAAACAGACCCCAGCATGAGCGAATCATCGCCACACTCCAACAAGCGCTCTTTCGACTCTGCCGACTCTCCTTTCAGATCCAAACCGGAACAACCTAAAAAGATCGGTCCTGACAATTACATCACGGTCTTAAAGAGATCCGTCATATCCGCCGATCCTAAATCATGTGACAGTCCGAAACACGAAGCGAGCGGACTCTCCGAAGCCCAAAATCTAACACCAAACCATCTTAAATCGCAAGAACGAGCTCAAAACACATTCTTGGAAAACATCAGCAATCAGTCAGAGTTCGAAGACGAGAATAAGAACCAAATAGAAATCAAACAAATATCAACAATCAAATCTCACAAACCGTTGACACGACAGACTTCTAACAACATGTGCAAAACTTCCAACACTTCTTCCAATCTTGCAAACGATGCTCTCAGTTTGAACGAGCCGATGAAAGATACTCCCGAAGCTTTCAATATTCCTGTCAATCCGATTCATTTAGATCAACCGAGCTGCTCATCACACACACCCAGTGATGCAATAGCTCCCAGACCATTTCCCAACGGTGCATCTAAGGCTTTGACAAATGAAGGCACCCCGAAGCACAACGTCCTCAGCAGGTGCACGTTGAACGAATTTGGCACTAACAAACCAAACTTCGAAGGCAGTCCAGTGATGAGACCGCATCCGAGAGCTTTGGCCCGGGTAGCTGGACACGCACCGCAGTGTCCGCCGACTCCGACTCATCACGCCAGGCGAAATAGACCGGTGCCGATGCCGGAGGCCATGAGACCACCGAGTTTGAAGGCGAACCAACCTGAATTGATGGCTTCGCCGGAAATCAAACACGCTGATATACGACCTTTGGATACGACGTTTAACGAGTTGAAACCGGTCACTGATCTGCGTATCCCAGATTGCATGACCGAGTTGAGAACGTCTGAAATCAGATCACCGAACATGGACTTTGTCCCGTTGGGGGATTTCGTATTGGATAGGAGAGCCCCTGACGTGAGATCGAACGAACTGTCAAACATCAGCGTTGATATGAGAGTCAGAGAATCCCGTTCCAATACCCTAAGCAGAAACGATTCTAACGAGTCAACCAGTAATACGATTCCGCTTCCTTTAAGACACATAGCCAGTACTAGATTGCCTTCGATACCTGAAAGGATAAATAGGCACTTACCATTGTCTGACGGTACTAATGGACAACATTGTGTAAATATAGCGGACTCGGATGAGCCATTGCCGCCATGTAAGTGTTGATTATGTTTAAATTTATATTTGTTTCTGTTTAAATGTATTCTAAGGCTCGTGTTTTGAATTGATTTCAGCTTGGGAAGCTCGTCTCGACAGTCACGGCAGATTATTCTATATAGATCATGTGAATCGGACTACTACGTGGACGAGGCCTTCTCCGAGTGTTAGCATTTTAAGACCACGTCAATCGAGTAATGAACTTCAGCGACGTCAATTGGATAGAAGGTTTCTGTCAATGATAAATTCTATTCATTTTATCTAAGACTTCAGACTAGTCAAAGTGTCAGTAATAGTAAATTATATATACTACATATTCCCATTACATAAATTTCAGATACCAAAGCATACGACGTACAATTACATCACGACAATTTGACATAACAGATGAGCCGACTACATCGAGTGAAGCTCCAGGTTCTCCCAATCTTGGTGCAGCTCCACCACCACCACCACCACCAGATCAGCCATCGTCGACTTCAGATCCTAGAGAACCTCGGCAACCACATCCTGCCGTAACCCTCTTATGCAGACCGGACTTCTATTCAATATTACATATGGATCAAGTAAATATACACTTTTTTAATTGCATCTGACACGTGGTAAGAAATGAGACTCGTCTCTGCTTAATGTAGAAACGCCTTTCTACAGAGTTACACATTCACTTACTAATAATTCCGTATTCATAAATTAAATCTTACATTTATTATATATGGTGTTTATAATGTTTTAATTCTTTGTACTTGCAGGAAGCCCTCGCTTTATACAATCGCAACAGCACTCTGAAGCATATGATATCGAAGATCAGACGGGACAATTCATCTTTCGAACGGTATCAACATAACCGCGATCTGGTCGCTTTAGTCAATATCTTCGGTGACTCTTCGAAGGATCTGCCCGAGAATTGGGAGACAAAGTTCGATCGACACGGAAAGGTACACTTAAAAATGGTTCGAAATCTAGGGTGGCCGTGTTGTCGAATCAAATTTTAACTTTCCGCTTTCGATTTAGCAATTCTTCATAGATCATAATCAGAAGCAGACGTCGTTTATGGATCCTCGTCTGCCGCAAGCTCCCCTTGGAGCTCCTCTAGCTTCGCCGTTCACCTCGCCGGTTCCGACTGTTCGTCGCAGAAATCAACACCATTCCCAAAACAACGATCAGGTGTTACTTCAACACCCTCTGTTTGAATTTGTGTGCTTTTTTTTTCTTTTTTTTTGTAGATTTTAGCATCCCATTGGAATTATTTTGCATCGTATACGTGATTTTTTTTTTGTACACATTGTTGCATGTAAATTATGCTTTGAATTTTGGTACTGGTTGGTTATAATCACACCATTCTATTCAATCCTTTACTTTGAATTGTTAATAATATGTAAAGTACATATATGAAAAGTATATTTTTTTGTATTATATCACATTATAAATCATATGGTCACTAAGTAGTAGACTAATCATTAGTGTGTGAAATATGCACGGCATACATATATTGAACCATTAGTCTCTATTTACCAAATAGTCTGACTGTTATGAATATTTCATCGATTACATATACTTGAAATCAATTGTATGAAGTTTTGTGAATATAATTAAATTTACTGATTTCTTTTCAGTATTGATCTCTTATCACGTTTTAATGGTTTTACAGAAATGTGTTGGTGTTTCTGTGTCTTAATCCTATCACATTGAAACTGTATTGTAAATTGTTACAATGTAAATTTTTTTCAAACATTTTAAGTTGACTTAAAATGACACCTCTCTTTATGTTATACATAGGTCTCTTCTTTTTGTTTTATATTTCTTTAAATTTGGTATCTTCTAAACTTGTCTAATGAATCAAGCTGAATTTCTATATATGATAAATTTTACAAATGGATTCACTATTATTATACGGCCAATTTCCATATATGTATATCAGTTATAAAACGGTCAAATGTAGTATATTGATTAAAAGAACTGAGAATTTGCTGTATTTACTTATACATTAAAGGTTTGATTGTTTCCAATCCGTATTAAATTTCAAAATTTTGAATAATTCAGTTATTATTTTATTTCAATTATTGCTTTTTCAGTTTTATTATTTTTTTTGTAGTTTCAATTGAAATATTTTTTTATTCTATTAGCCACTCAGCTGCCTTGCCTGATAAATAGTACGTTCAGCACTCAAAGCAGAACGAAAAAAGACCGAACGCCAAGAATAGAGGCAATGAATTTAATATATATAATAGTAGCATATTTACATTGATAATATAATATATTTAATTGGCGACTGGGTGGTTAATATTTATATATTATATTTCAATAGTAATCAAACTTACAGATTCGAAACGCAGTAATTAAAATGTTTTAAAAAACACAACAATAATTCTTCTGTCCAAGTTTGAATACTATTATACATACATTGCGATTTTATTTTATTTACTTCATTACAAAATCATCAAAAACGTATTATCTCCAGGCTCCTGTTCCGCCACCGAGACCACCATGCTCGTCATCTTACAATGCGGCTGCTGCTATAATGCCCGAAATCCCAGTGGCTTACAATGACAAAGTGACTATAAATCATTTATTCACCGTGTATATGTAAATTCGTAGTCTCCATGCTATGTACCTATTTATTGTGAAATTTTCAGGTGGTTGCCTTTCTACGTCAACCGAACATAATGGATATTCTCAGGGAACGCCATTCTGTGGTGGCTGGAAGTGCCGTCTTACGGGATAAGATCGCTGCCGTCAGAACTGAAGGATCACCAGCTTTGGAGCGTTTCCAGTATGATGTACAACTCACCGTACTTTTAAGGTTAGTTCTCATCATCCCCTCACAATTCCAATATATATGTATGTAGTTATATTTATATACTGAAGTGCAAGCTTGAAACAGACCGCTTCTAAAGCTTCATAAAGCTCTGTCGACAAGTTCTAAAACCATTTCAGCAAATTGGATAAGACTTCCTATGGTCATTGAATATATAGAGTCATAACAATTCTACTCCCGTTGTTTCACTTTCACTATCTTGGGTACCATTCGAATACTTCTCTTGAATATCATTCAAGGAATTTTCCAGCCAAATGGCTGATACCATAACTTGACTCATTCTATAATATTATGTGAGCCTCTCACTCAAGATGCCATAGCATTTGCAAAACACAATTGTATCCTATATACTTATATATACAGTCTATTTTGATTAATATATAGCCAGTTAGCAGTGTCACCTACAGAATACTTTTATTAATTATTGATATTTGTTAATTTTACGAGAGAGAAGCGCCAAAAGAGAAGCCAAGTTCACTAAAGTCTGACTAAATCAGTTAACCTTCTTACCTTTAGAGACATACACTGATTTCTCAGGAATTCGAACAAAATCCAATTATGGCTCATATTTGATGCTATATATAGCTGCACCAGACGGAGTTCGCGGTAGCTGTATAAATACAGACAGCTGTGTATATACAGAAAGCTGTATATATACAGAAAGCTGTATATATACAGAAAACTGTATATATACTGTAGCCGCTCGAAGACGTCTAGTCATACAACGAATATGTCGAATTAGTGTTTTTTAATTTGAACAATGTGGTGTCACCTGGTACAGACCGCACTCCCCGCACGGGCCAAACGACGATAATGCCAGTAAGTTCTGTTTCGATCCAGCAAATTTCAGGAAAATAATTTAAACCCTTCCACCTACGTCTTTTCTTATCATAGTGTTGCATACTTCTTTGAATGCATTGGATTTTATGCAACATTTTGGCATTCATTGCCCAAGTTTCAGATCTTTATCCATAGAATACTGTTTTTGTGAAAGATTTCGACCTTGGTATTTTAAGCGATTTCTTATTATGTACATATATACTATAATACATAATAAGACTTAATTATTGTAATATTTAAATCAGGTTTTTTAATGATATGTATGCAGTCATCTTGTTTTTATATTGACCTTAAACCATCAACAGTACAAAGAGGGCAAAAGTGTTCACAATCGAACGCAGAATTACATAAATAAATCGCTTCTCATTATGTCTCGAATCAAATCCGTTGAAGTAAAAAATGAAAAAAAAAAACAAAAAATAAATAGGAAAATTCCCACACATTACTCAATGATAATGCGCAACGGACACCGATGAAGATTTCAACATTATATATGCTTATCATACATCACCCATAGTATTGTCTTGCTTTTGTAAAGCTTTCCAAATAAACTTTTTGCACCGGTGTAAACGTCAATTAACAGTCATCGTCAAATTGAATAGTACTTTTTTTATGTGTACTTTGAAATTGATCTAGTCCATTACTACGTATTTAATACATAAACATGGAATTTCGCAATCGTCTTGCGTGATGCCATGAATCACTACCTCTGTGGGTTATGGCACTTGTCTCCAATCAATCACGTCCATTCTGATTCCAAGGCTTTCGTTCGTTTACACTCCAATCAATTTCATATGCGCGCTTGAAATGAGGATCATTGTATCCTGATTTGCAATATTCCCAAATATACAGCGCTCTTTATGTTCTTCACTATTTATTTCACACTCAAAGACTCGCATATTTACTCAATCCACAGCTCATATTGGGAATATGAAAGAAACAGTCTACGACAAGTTAAAAATAATATTTGTCAAACAAGTTTCTCGTAACGTCTCTAAGTACGACATTGTTATGATCAAAAAGCGGACCAACTTTGCGCCGTTCTTTGTTCATTTTTATGATGAACCTTTTTTTATGCTCTCTAGCTTTGTAGTTTGCCCTGTTTCCTGGAAAATAGACCCAAAACGCCCTGTTTCCTGGAAAAAGCACGCTTCCGGTCCTACCTCTACATGAGTCATGATCATATTGACAATGTGTGGTCCATTATTTGATAATATTGTTACGTACACCGCCGAGTAAGTGCAATCGGATTAGGCCGAGTAGCATCCCAGAGGCTGTGTGACCGTTATAATTGGTTTCAAGCATTATCTCTAGACTAAGTGCAAGTAGGCTAAACAATGGCCACCGAATTGGCCGCTATTGGTCCCTTCTCAGAAGTAACCGATACCGTGGGAATACATATCCGGGTACATGCCTAAACAATAGGGAAGTAACCGGACGTCGAAGATGCCCTGAGCGACCGATCTTTTATTAAGAGGAACTTTAGAGGACCGATCTTTTATTAAGAGGAACCGAATATTATTATTAAGAGGTTTTTTCACAATAAGCTTCCCGGACATGCATACAACAAATCCTGAAAGTTCCATCGTAATCGGTTGAGTGGCTTAGGAGCCTTGATTAAAAGTATCGATTTTATTTAATATGTGTAATGGAGTGACTTGTTTTTTTTTGCCAATATGGTCTCAAAACTTTTAATCAGCGACGTATACTAGTGGTTAGCATATTATGCTTTCGAGTGGCGTGGTCACGGGTTTGAGTCTCACTAGAGTAACGCTGCTGGCCAGACCATGGTTTGTGACTCCAGGTCGATTGTTTCTCATCAGAGTTTGCCAATTTTTCTGATTTTCATTGATACGGTTCCTGTAAAATTAGCATCTCTATTGCTAATCTCAAGTTATTCAGCGTCTTGAGATTCGCCAATTTGATTATAAAATACTGCAAAAATTTCCCTGTGGATGTTTGTATGAATTCGCATTGTATAACACGCAAATATATATTGATTGATTGTATTGTATCTGTATAAGTGCACTCGTTGCTTTGGAGTGATCTGTAAAGGCAAGTGTTCATGTTCTATGAAATTATATATTTGCAAAAGTGATTAATTATAGTATCGTTTGCTACGAAGAATTAGGTAGCTAGCAGATTTTGTATCGACCGATAAATTGCGATAAGTGAATCGTTAAAAAACCGATAATTATTTTACTACTGCCATCTATGTATAAAACTAAAGACTACATAGACGTCACCAAGATTTCAAATTTGCAAACTTCAAACGCGTCTTAAACGATATTTTATCTCTATCGTAATAGCGGAGGATCCATTTACTTATATTGATGACCAAAATGAGCAATATGGCAAAGTATGAAAACGATCGGATAAGAGGCAAATTTTTTCCTGAATTGTAATCGTTAGTGAAACGTAAAGGAGGTTTTTAAAAAAATACTAACACTTTAAAACTCTGCAAAATGCAATCCACTTAACAGAGATTGCACACCCCTGCCAAAAAAGAGTAAAGAATTATAAAGAGTATTATTTCCTTCAAAATTACCGTTCGTAATCGACGTGTTAGTTGTAAATAAAAAGTCGATAGATACAGTTACATAGAACTTTTTCCGCAAATTGCTTCGATGATTTTGCAATTCTCAACACACATTAACCGTTTTCTCAGATTTAAATGTAAAATGTTTCAAAAATCAATCACACCCTTCTTTTTATTAGTTTTTACGCCATTTAAATATACGAGTGTTCAAATCTTCATATATACATATATAAAGTATTCTACATAATGATAAATTCTGTCGACGAGTCACGTCTCTGATACGATTTTTCTACCTCAATGGCGGACCATTTTCCAATTATTTATTTATATATATCACCTGAACCGTGTCTAATGGCCGACCAAACCACCACCATTTTAATAACACCACTAATGATTTTCATTTGGATTTCGATCCGAGAGAACGCCGCGTAATATGTGACCATCCGTTGAAATATCAAAACAAGTTATACACAGGTTAATTCCTCTGTCGGATTAGACTTCCAACACGTTTCCAAACTTATCTATTTTTTTTTATTTTGCTTTCTTCTACGTACATATGTAGATACGAATGTTTATGTGTATTCTCTTGAATACACTTTACACGTTATCTTTACAAGTACTCCTTGGCTGAAAATCTATGTATGTACTTTTCATATCCTATGCTCTCTTAGTTCTGAAAAGACATTCAAAGCTACAGCCATTCTTCTGGCCATATATTGATATCATCATCACACATCATCATCTACAACTATTCACCATCCACTGCTGGACGAAGGCGTCTCCAACATGCTTCCACTCGTCTCTGTTTTGTGTAACTCTCATCCCACACATTTTCCTAATTTCGTCTAACCATCTTCCCTGCGGTCTTCCTTTTACCATTTTGCATTCTCTCGTGTACCATTCATACACTTCCTTCGTCCATTATTCTAGCCACGTGGCCCGCCCATTGCCATTTCAATCTCTTTACTCTACCCACTATGTATGTCCACTACCCTTGTCATACTTCTCATCCACATATTCCACTTCCTATATTTTCTCATTATGCTGACCATGCAGCGTTCTGTACTTCTTTGAGTGCATTGGACTTTGTGTGGCATCTTGGCGTTCAGTGTCCAAGTTTCACATACGTACGTCATCACTGGCACAACGCATTGATCGAAGATCTTTTTACTAACCTCATCTTACCTTTCCTTCAGGCAGAGTTCTGATCCGATCGTTTTCAAACTTTGCCATTTTGCTCGGTTTGGTCATCAATTTATGTGGAAATCAAGTCCGCCATTATTATGTCCTATTGGATATTTAGTTCTCGTTCCATGTACTTGCAAGCCACAGTTTTAGAATCGGCCCGAAGATGAAGCGGCAGCAGGAGCAGCCGTCGTCAATTCCTGGCATCGTCTGCATTGCTCGTCATCGGCAATTATTTCAAATGGCCGTTTAGTTCTTTTTCGTTTTTGGGGTTGTCTTTGCTGCCCCAACATCATTTATCTACCCGCCGAAACCAGATCAATTTATTTCCGAGTCCTCTCTTTGTCTCTCTCTCTGCCTTTTTAATTACGGGTGTGTGCAGAAATGTATACCCATTCGAGACAGGGCCGATAAAAATAATCGACCGAATTGCACACCGGACGAGATGCAATTTTTTACCAAATAAAATTCCCCAAAGGGAATTCTCACATAGTGCAATCGCATACGTTTCTAATGCGAGTATGTATGTATGTATGCCTTGTGAATTTATCGTTTGTCTCTTTGGTTTTTTCGGTCGCTGTGGGAAAGATCTGCGTTTTGTTTCCGGTTTTTATCGACGCCATTGTTCGCAACTAACGACGGGGCAGGGGAACTCGCGATATTTTTACATTTTATATTGTTATATTCTTATTGGTCTTGTCCCACTGCGCAATTCAACCAGTTTGGGTCTGAATGAAATGTTTACCAAAGCCGCGTGTAGCCGTGGAACACGTACGCGAAAAATTGCCACGGTAAATGTTCAAACGTTTTAAATTATCTAGGTCAAATTTTGTGCATTTGGATACAAAATAAAACGAAATTAAATTGGGATTCATTTTTTGAAAGTATGCTTTAATGTATTTTTGAGGTGGGCAAAACAAACGAGAGCTCAACGGAAACCACCCACCGAGCAATTTATCGAGCGATTAATTGCATACTATGTATATACATATGTACATACATAGATACATTGGTTGACTTTGTTTTTGAAGAAATTTTGTCTAATGCAATTTTGGGATCAAATCGACAAAATAACATGCTTCGTCGTTTCATATTATACATATTTTTATTTTTTACATACATATATACAAATATACCAGGAAGGCCTAACAGGTAAACCCCAATGCGCCTTCCTCCTCAATTACAAAAAATGCAGCATTTTTATTACATACCTCCTTTACGTTTCACTTCACAAAATTTGCCTCTTATCCGATCGTTTTCATACTTTGCCATATTGCTCATTTTTGTCATCAATATAAGTAAACGGATCCTCCGCCATTACGATGGTGCAAAAATATCGTGTAAGACGCGTTTGAAATTTGAATTTCTAAAAAGTCACTGACGTTTATCCAATTTTTAGTTTTAAACATAGATGGCGGTAGTAAAATAAAATTATTAGTATTTTTATTCAAAATAATAATTTGTTATTACATAAACATTGAAAGGACGTAATGTAACAATACGAATTTTTATATTCGATAAACAACCACAGAGACATCTATGGTGAGCAATATGGCGAAACCTAAGATATAACAATAACTTAAGGTTTGCAACAGAAAATTAGGAAGGAAACGCTAATTTTTACAGGAACCGTTTCAATGAAAATCAGAAAAATTGGCAAATTCTGATACGAAACGATCGACCTCGACAAACCAAGGTCTGGCCAACATCGAGACTTGGCGGGAATCGAACTTGTAACATCCAGTACGAAATAATTCAACATTCACCACTAGACCACGCTGCTGGTTAAAATATGTATGTCCACAATTTGATTATGAATATGTATGTCCACAATTTGCCATTGTCGCATTTCACACGGTGGCGTACGCGCACGCGGATCCGTGCAATGATGCGAGAAATTCGTTAATCACTTAATTTGGCGCAAGCAATGCCGTGCAAATTGCGCGGTGTAAATCGACCATTTTCATTAATAATATGCCGCATTCAATGGTGTCGCGAAACAATTCGCTGCATTTTTTTTCGTTCGAAGTGCGTTTCAATAATGCATGGCGGCGATACGGCACCGGTGATTATCGGCCTTTTCGATTGTGTTTCTTCGCCATTTTATTTTCGTTCGGTCAAACTCGATTAAAGCTCTGCGGGTGATTTAAAGCTCCTCGAACGGAAGCTGGGAGAACGATTGAATGAATGAATGAATGAATGAATGAATGGTTTGAGACAATGGGGCTTCGCGGGCCGCATACTAATCGACGTGCCCTCAGAAGCCTCATTTTTTACGACACGCGCGGTCTTTGGGTCGGTCACTGGAGCAATTTTCCCTAAACGAACAGGTCTATCGACACAAATTCGCATAAATCAGTGTGATTTTGCCCGATGGAAACTATTTCCACACCACCTGCTGTCTCATCAATTTCTTTTGTATGAAGCAAAACCAAAATCTGATTGTATAACATAAAATAGATCGGTCTATACATTTTTGTCTGCGATAGAATCGATTGAATCAAAAAGTGATCTAACAAAATAAAATAAAAAATATAAAGTTATAAAGATTATTATTTCTATTACATAATAAATAAATTTCAGTCCGATTCAGTTAAAGGCTTGGAAGAAAATTTAATTCAAAAACTTTAAAAAAAAAAGGACACCTATAAGGGGAGGTACCATTTCCAGTTAATTTAAAAATTTGAAAAAAATTTACGTCGTGTCGATAAGAATGTCAGTAACCGATACTAAGTTTCAGTTCGATAGGACTAACGGTGTTCAAAAAAATCCCCAAAATACACAGACACACACGCACACATTTTTTCTAGATCATGAAAACGTGATCAGTAATCGATTCTGAGTTCGAATCAGTCAAAATCTCGAGTTCGAATTTTCGCATGATCACAAAACTTCATCTATTGTTACTACGTACAGAGATAAAGTAAAAAGTGCGAGGATCGTATCCTGATGAGTGCATTGGTTTAGATTTGTCTGTCTCTAGAGACAGACAAATCTAATCTATTTATTTCGCATCTTCCCCGGTAGCTAAACCCCCCGCACCCCTCAGTTAGTGAAGACAAGATCTCCGACCAAAATAACACGTCTGGGCCCATCTAGTGTATTATACATCAATGCCCCCCCCCCCCCCCCTGTATAAAAATAATAAACTAATGACCGGCGGACAAGATGCTCGATGGCTAAAATAATGGTTCACTATTGTCAATTTCTATTGTTAAACTTTTTTTTTTGCTCCTGTTTTCTCGGCTCGGACAATGGAGAGATCTATGGTTATTTTATGACAGCAACTTGACCGCCGATCTCTAGCTGTTGTTGTTGGAATCGGAACTGTAATCGGGATAGGGAATAGGAACTGAAATCGGAATTGAAAAAGGAATGCATGTGTCAATTCTTTTTCCGAAACCACCCGTTGAAATATCAACGGGCATAACACTAGTAATATACATATATGAACACTTCTTCTTCATGTTAATGCCTTGTCCGCATCCGGACGTTGGCGACCACCTCGTCGATTATTTGAAGATATCCGCATCGGTCTTCAGCGGCTCGGAACACATCTTCGGCGCTCATATCGGTCCACATGCGCATGTTTCGAAGCCAAGATAACTTTTTCCTGTCAATCCATTTTTTTTTCCTTATATGAAGACACCCATAGAAAATCTACTCTATTTTTCCGCGTTTGAAGACTTTGTTTTATGTGTAATTTGTTCCTCAAGTCATTGACGAAAATAGGATGTTTGCATTTTATAGTTCTGGGTGTGGGGAGGAACTGACCTCACGGAACGCCATTTAATCCTGTCATTATTACTCTCGAAATATAGTGGGTAATGAAGTATAATCGTATTTAATGTTTTAAACATTTTATTGTCATTTCTTTATGATCCTTACAACTTCCTATGGGTTTTATTAATATGAACGTTTTATGTCTCCTGTGCGGGAAATTTATGTGAATAGTTTGAAGGACTTCCTTCGATGCTGGTTAAAGAAAGTCTAAAACTAGTAAATGTCATTGCGACGGCTTTGCTTCAATTAACAAGAACTAATTTTCAGCATATATGTATGTATATACATATATATAGATTGAATTGAGTTTTAACACAAATCGCCCGTTCATACCACACACGGAGAACTTTGAGTGCACTTTTTTGGATGCGCTTTGCTGCATTTCATTCATAAGATCACGGACGCGATTTTCGAATGGTGAAACTCTTTTTGTTCCAACAGTCGCATTCCCACGAGCAAATAATATATGTGTGTGATTGTGTGTGTCTTCTCAATTTTTTTTTATTATTATTATTTTCGGTAAGACGCTCTCGTTTTTGCAAATTTTAGGTCACCGAAAGCGAAAAGTCGAAAATGGCGGGGTCGTGTGATAATCAGCAGACATTTTCAATTGCTTTCGTTTAAATTTCAAAACGAACTTCTCGCTTCGCCAATTTAAAATTGAATAATCGCCAATTAAAGAGTGGTGTTTGTTTGGGTCGTGGGATGTTCCAAAATCGGCGACCTATACCCTCGACCTTTCGCGACATTCGATTTACATACACGTTACTTATCGATTGATTTTTACAACCCTATGTCTGTTCCACAGCATATTTTACAATTAATTTACGATCCATGTGCTGTGCGCAGAAGTCTGCAAACTTTCTACGAGTGAAATAGTTCATTAGCTCAATGTAAAGATATCAGATGTGAAACATTGTGCTGTCTCGTATATTTTGTTATCCCACTCATATATTTTGTTAATAGTTATTAATGTTTATTGACATTGAATCGATGATGATGATGGTCTTCTATAATCATTATCTAATGGAGAGAAAATATGTTTGAATGATTCGGTTTGTAGCACAACAATTAGTATGTACATATTTCGATTATTAATAATAGTTGTGGGATCAAAAATTAAAGCCAGTAGTATATCTCATTGGTTGTATATTCCGAGTATAATCTGAAGTGCTGCTGGCCAGACTTGGATATTTGTGACTTCAAGTCCATCGTTTCCTATCATGAGTTTGCCAATTTATCTGATTTCATCGTTGAAACGGTTTCTCCATCAAATTGACAAAAACCATTCTGACCACTATGTCACCACTATTTGAATATGATTTCAAAATTTATTTTAAAATAAATAAATACAAAAAAAAGTAGAAAACTGTTGCTGAGAATAATCGGATGATATTAGTATTTGGTGGTGCCAAACTTTATCAATTTTTAGACGACAAAAGCAGTCGTTGTGATCTTTTAAGAAACAATAAAAACTATTCTTTATTCACCCCTCATCTAAGAATGATTATTTTGAGCAGACATCGGCGGACAAGTTGCTTTTGCCCACAAGGAATGGTTCATTATTGTCTTATGATTTATAATTATCTTTTCCCTCAATGAATGATTTATAATTATCTTACCAAAACATCGTGGGGTTATCTACTCATTTCAGACTTTAATTTTCATAAACCAGCAAAATAGACTAGTTGTTAGCACATAATGCTTTGAACGAAGTGGTCACGGGTTCAAATCCTACTGGTTTCTGCTGGCCAGACCTTGGATTTGTGACTCCAGCTCGATCGTTTCCTATCAAAGTTTGCCAATTTATCTGATTTTCATTGAAAGGGTTCCAAAAAATTGGCAACATTACCCATTTTCTCACAAATTTAGAGTTTTCAACATGCTCAATTTATAAATTCGACCATAAATGTCTCTGTAGAAGTTACCTGACATGTACATATTTCCTACATTGTTTAAAAATGCTGCAAATTTACAAAATTTACCATAGATGTGTGGATATTGATATGTATTTACATTGTATAATACTTTTATCAAATGTACAATGTTTCTGTCCAGGAAGGCGCATTGCGGCCACGTGTTAGGCATTCCTGGTATAATTAAAAATAAAAAAATTGAAAGATTGAATCTTGTCTTATAATTTTTCATATACTAGAAGGAGATAAATGACAGGGATCATTTCATTAACAAAGGCCCACCCCCACTCCTCGGAAAAGGTGCGCAAGACACAAAACACTAGCGTGCGCATCTTTTTCGTGAAGTGGGGGTGGGCCTTCGTAATTAATCGAAATGTCCTGTTAAACCAACTAATTCTCTCATAAAAAAGTTTGCACTTCCCTGGCACAACAGTAGATCGTGGATACGCTCAAGCGTTCGATATGTTTATCTGAATAAATTATTCATACGCTGTAATGGTAATGTCGAACGACACCCATCCATTATTTAGTCGCTCGTTGGTGTCGTTTCTAATTTATATGTAAAAATCGGCGATGCTAAATTGGTGCCAATCAATGGTCGGGCCAGTTTAGGTCTTCCTGTCAACGATGTTTTGTCGACCTTCGACTCTCTTCAACGCCTATTCAAGTGTCAACAAAACTCAAACTAAATAAATACACACACACACACACACTCATACGCCTTTTGTCGACTTTTGTTTCTCTTTATCGTGATATATTGTGATAAAACTTGACCGTTCCTTGATTTGGACTCGAAATTGTGTGGCCGTTCTTCTTTCAATAGGGGTATTAATTTGACACGTAAATTGTATATTAATCATCGGCAAACGTTTGCCGTATTATTGTAATAATAACCTTTCGTCATTCTTGGCAGATAGTGTTCCTTTTTTCATTCGCCTCAATATTTGTGTTTGTTACAATTTGTGCAGAAATTTTGAAAAAGAATCTTTTGAACTTCTTTTCGTGTGCCTTTGAATGTCTCCATAAATGAGTTCATGCTCAATATACATAAATAAAGATTTTTTTGTATAATTATAACATTAATACTACGCCAAATTAAGAGGCAAATCTTTCAACTTGTATAGTTTTAACAACTATGTACGTAGTTTCTTTTGTCAAACATTAAAATTGTATCGCTTTTAGATGGATTCTTTGCCTTCTAGGATACTTCTACGATAGACTTTTTTTGTGCGTTGATTTTTTATAATGTTTCCCTGTTTGAACAGGGCAATATATGATTCGTTATATATGAAAGTGGTTCAAATCCAACTTTCAGTTCCATAAAAACTATTCCTGTTTGACCTAATTCACAAATTGCTATCAATATGTCCAGAATCTTGGAAAAGCAGAATAAACGTATTACATGCCACAACTATTTATTAAACGCAAAATGTTATATTTAATTGAATTTACATAGACTCGAGACTGAATTTCAAGGTACAAGCTGAATAATACATAATTTAAAAAAATGTAGGCTAAGAAATATTTTAAGTAGAAAAAGTAAAGCTTTAGTCTATAATACAATTTATTGTTCCACTTTGCCTAACATGTTTAATGGCCAAGATTTAGGAAAAATACAAAAATTACAAAATAAATCTATGAGAGGTATTTTGAATGTTTGTAGATTAAAAAGTATTAGAAGTATGTTAGATGAATTGGGATGGATGAGTTTTAGAAATAGTTTAAATCTCAGTACATTCTCTTTTGTTTATAAGTTAGATCATAAGTTATTACCCAAGTATTTTAAGGATTATACAATAAGAAATAGTGATATCCATAGTTATTATACTATAAATAAAAACAATTTAGTTGTGGGTAGAGTAAGGAAAAAGAAAACAGCTGGTAGTGTCTTTCACAGGGTGACACGACAACTCGTTCACAGATTTTCCGTAAACCGAGGATGCGCTCCAGGCATTACGTATACGGCCATCTCTTTCTCACCCCGTCTGTTCACCAAGATCTCGTTTACGATGCCATTACGTATGCAGCCATCTCTTTCACAGACCGTCTGTTCACCGATAACAGACGGTCTGTGAAAGAGATGGCTGCATACATAATGGCATCGTAAACGAGATCTTGGTGAACAGACGGGGTGAGAAAGAGATGGCCGTATACGTAATGCCTGGAGCGCATCCTCGGTTTACGGAAAATCTGTGAACGAATTGTCAGGTAACCCTTTCACAGGGATGTGCTTATGTACAATGCCCAGGTCTTCTAAGACCGTTTATGCACTTTAAAGACGTGCAAGGAGACACCTCTGTGAGAGATGTATATAAATTTAGTATATATAAAATTTTAGAGTTAAGTAATTAAGAATTGAATTAATTAAAAATAGAAAGTTTTGTATTAATTTAGCTAAATAGCTAAAATTATATAAATAAATAATGTTCTAATATAATGGCTCATATGAATAAATATAATGGTTCATATGTATGTACATATTTAGTGTAATACGTCCTCATGCATGATAGTATCTGGATATTATGTTTAACTCAAGTACCTACATACAACAGGGATCTCAGAACTTGAAAAGTTCCTTCAAATCGGTAAAAATTAAAATATTGATGGTAGTAAAAGGTCAAACTTATATTTGCATAAAATGTATGTACTTCATTTTTATTTTATGACTGTTTTCTCCATGCAAATGGATTCTATACACTACCATTTCCAAAATGTATGTAATCAACAAATTTTCACTCTAAATCAAGGAGTTAATTTCGTTACAAACAAGTATATAATATTTTGAGTTTGTATACAAAAAAGTTGCAAGACCTCTAAAGTATATTATCGCCTGTTATAATCAACAATTGTTAATCCATCACCTGCAGAAGACATAAAACTTTTAACCACATGCTCTTACATTGTAATCTACGTATATATATAAAAAAGTTCATATGTGTTTTATGAGGGAGTCTATCGACTCTTGGAGCTGATTTTTTCCAAAAAAATCACTCAATGCTGAATTTTGACACTGGTTGACGACCTCTGATCGCACACATATCTGTCGATCGTTATCTATCGCTCCATTAACCAATTCTAATGCAGGCTAGGGGTTAACAACCGCTCATCTGCGGATCGACCTGAACAATGCCTTCACGCCATTAACCCCACCATAATGACGACGACAAATAACAAATCAAAAAACAATATATCTAACATAAAGATCGGCAGAATAGTCGAGCGGTGTGTCTCTCGTAGGGTATCTTATGTACATAAGCCAGCAGTTTGGCTTAGTGGTAGCGTATATATTTAGCACCACTGAGGTCAAAGGTTCGAGTCCTCGCCACTGCTGGTTAGATTTGGGGGTTTTGTAACTCCAAATCGATCGTTTCTCTATCAGAGTTTGCCAATTTTATCTGATCATTGCTGAAACGGTTCCTGAAAATTCGTATTAGAACTAATCCTGTTGTCACAAAATCTGCCTGTGTATAATTTGTAATAATTATACACAGTAATCTGAAATCTACAGATATCTCTATTGACATCTCTATAATTTCGTATTTATTATATGTATAAAAATTGTATACAAAAAAAAATAATCTAAAAATAATCCATACATGTCTCTATGATTATTATTTCTGATTAATCTTTATATGCTATATATTCTGATTGTATGTATTTATTACTGTATTTCTGATTTCTGATTGTTTATGTATTCTGTATTTCGTTAACGTACACCCGTCGCATTGGAGCAAATCTGTAATGGCGAGTGTATATTGATTTGTAACAATAAAATAAAATAACTGCGACCCATGTACGAAGAGATACTACGAGAGATTTGTCTGCGGACACAAATGTCCAGGTCCACCTTAATGTACATATATAAATAATAGTAATTGAATATACCTAACCAGGGTTAACGATAATGAAAGCGCATTCCGTTCTCCGGTTGACTAGTTACGAATACACAGATATATACCCTTTTGATCCTGCGCTACCGACATCCGGCCATTGAATTATCATAGGACAAAAGTAACGGCATCCCTAATATACACGCGGGACGAACTACAATACAATGCTCGTTGGACATCCGGTGTGTTTGTTATGTGACGAAGATCCTAGACCAGCTCGTCAGGTCCATGAACTGCTCCTAAACACCTGGTCCTCCGCGATTAAAATGGTAGTCTCGATTCCATAACTCTGATATGAATTATGGAACGCGCGTTTGGTGCTACGGGATGAGAATAGTTAGTTAGTTAGTTATCTTGCTTGAGATTTGATTTGAAGAGTTTCCACTCGACTTGTGGCTTTTAAAACTGATGTTCATTGTTCTTTGTATAATATAAAATGGCTTTCCCTTCTTGTTTTCAGAGTATGCATATGTTTCAGTAAGAGCGTCAAATTTCGAACACTGACTATTAAGTGTGTATGTTACAGTGAAAGCATATTTCAAGTGTTAATATACCAATTTTTTCACCAATTCAACCAGTGAAAATGTATTAAACAATGAATTTGCAACGTTTGACTCTATAAATTTAGCCCTAACAACCCAATCTTAAATGAATAAGGTCAACCCTTACTTAACCTAACACTAATTTAATTTCACTGTGACATTTTTTTATTTTATTTTTACATAGATTACCTTGACAGGAGGACCCCAATGCGCCTTCCTGGACAATTAATTTCATTTTTTTGGCAAACTCTGATAAGAAACGATCGATTTGGAGTCACAATTACCCCCAAATCTAACCAGCAGTATAGCGGATCGAACCCACTGATCACTTGGTGCTAAACCATTAAGCCACACTGCTGGCTATGTACATGTACACTAGCTAAAGTTTACGACGCTAGATTCCGCAAATACTCTTACTAGACAGTACGTATACACTGACGTGCAAATTCATGCACTTTCCGCTGTGCACTAGTACTCTGCTGACGAATTTAATTTGAGTGGTGTGACAGCTGACCAAAGTTTGCCGTTGCTCTTCCAATGAATTTTATACTCAAGAATATAACTGGTTATGTTCAGATAAGTAATTTATTGTTGAATTGATACGAAATAGACAATAATTATCAAGGTTAATAAAGCCACTATAAAAATTTTTAAATTACGTACATCCGTATTAGCTACCATTTTAGGTTAGGTTCGGTTAGGTTATATTTTATTTTGTTCATTTATAATATTTTCTTCGATATAATGTCGCATTCTTCCAGTTTGTATGTAGTTTAATCAGTCATAGGCCGACTATACTTTCAGCTTGTTATCCCTTTCGTTAACATTTACTGCGTACGGATAGCTAGTGTATGAATTTACTAGTAAACGTTTTCTTGCATTCTCCCGTGTATACTTTTACTTGGTGATTTTGATGATGCATACACTTACTAGTCAGTGTACAATGATTCAAGCTTTAAACTCTTACTGCAACATATATATATATACATATGTATGATCTATTTAAGTTTTGATTGTAATCCATACATACATATATAACTACAATATTCTCCGTGCATCTTTCGTTGAAATCTAATCGAATGCTTTTTTGTTTAAGGAAAAGGGGCAAATATTTGACCCTCCCTTCTAAATATTTACTATTTTCATATTCAAACTGATACAGGTCTGTGTCTGAAAATTCAGTATATGAGAAGCATAGATACTGAGAAATTAAATTTACTTTTAATTTTGATTCATTTTACGTATAACTAGCTGTATTACCCGGCTTCGCTCGGTATTTGTAATATAAACCGCTTAAACATGACTAATCTAAAAGTAAACATTTTATTAATTTTATTTGAATGGTTTTATTTTATATAAATTTATTTGAATACTCATTTTTTATTATTAAATTGACTGTCACGAACAAACAAACATATATAGTAAGTCTCTTTAGAAATTATATGTATACCGGAATCCGGTGCCTGCGCCCCGGAGGCTCCGCCCTCTAGGGCTTCGCCCCGGGTACTTCGAATCCTTTGAATCGAAAAAAATCGAATCGGCGCCTATGAATCGAAAAAAAAACTACGACCCAACGAACGAAGGTTACATACATACAAAGTCTCTTTCCAAATTATATATTAGATATAATATAAAAAGTCCCAATTTTAAACGATACGATACGAAAGACTTTCCCCCTCATTGTTGGAATTCGATACTGGTCTCTGACTCACGATCTCAGTGCTCTACCGCAGCATCCACGGCTGTATCTAATTAAGGAGTCTTATAATGCACACACAAACATACACACTAATATTATTTTAATCGAAATTTATGTAGTTTTGAACTCTTACGCTGGGTTCAAAGCGATTTGCAAACAATGAAGTACTCGCGCACCTTGCACTAACCCCATAAACATGAATCACTTATTATTACATTTCGACAAACGAACGACACATATTAAAAGACAGACTGGCTCAGAGCTAACTGACACAGCAAAACCTAAATTAACAATGAATAATAAGCACTTGTTTAATCAAATGTCCATGACTTTCAAAAACCACAGCCACATAAATCAGATATCAAATTCTCACTTCACAGCAGCTTTTGTTTGAGTCCTATTTGAACAGCTGATTTGCAGGTGAACGTGGTGGCTCTGCAATGTCCAAAGTGTGCAAGCTTGTATGTGCCCTTTTACAATTTTACATTTTGCGAAAGAGACAGACACACGGCGCGTTTCGTTACACCATTTCCGTAACGTTCTTGCCCCAAAGTACAAAGTTTATCGAACGTTGTGAGTATCGCAACTTATTGTCAGACCGATCGTTAAAGCTATCTCTGTCAGTGCGTTGAAATACAAATACATAAACAGCCATCGGTATTATATTATATGTACGTGTCAACGATTTCCACAGATAAGAGAACCGTATCGGATTTCACAACGGCCGTTTCCGGGAAAATGTAATTTTCAGCGGCTCGCTCGTTCCAAATGCGATTTATGCCTATTTATAATATTGGGATCGAAACGAACTAAACGCGGAAGGGAATTCAGCCCATTTAGTAATATCATAATACGGCGGGTGTTGTGCGCAATAAAATTAGCGCATATGTATTTTAAACTGCATACAAAATGGAGCAGGGCTGGCAAACATACATACGCATGCATATTGGAATCATTTTTCTGAATCCATATCCTCAAATATTGTGTCATTATGTGTGAAATTTTTCAGTCTGGAGTACTTCGAGGATCTAATTAGGGCTAAATTTCATACACGTTAAGATGATAACAATTATATTCGGTCTTGCAATGACATTATAGTGGATAGTTGTAAAATTTTATATGTATAATATTATAATTAGTAATAAAAATTGAGGTCAACGCCGTCGCGATTACTGCAAACCAAAGTAAGCCCGATTTACATTATGATCATCATGTACGTTTGGGCCTAGCATACATAAAAGACTGAGCATTTGTGTATATATGTATGTATGTATGTCACAGCGACAATTTGCATGCGCTTATTGTGTCAACTGACAGTTTCAACTGCACGAATGCGTACGCCAGACCACTACTGTTATATCAGAGCAAAACAATCAAACAACTGAACACAGGCAACCGACTGCACATGTTAACAATTGCGAACGTTCTGTAAATCAATTGAAAATTAAATATTCTATCATGATGTATTTAAAGCAGCGGCGTTGCATCGATGAGGTTGATTCAATTGTTGCCGATGTCATTCAATCAACGCATGCATTATACAATATAATAACAGATCTGACATTCTCTTGGGTAGATCGCGTGTAAAACTAGTTTATATTATTATTCAATTTTAACCCCTTTTCGTTTTATGGTAACTTGTATCCGAAAAATGCTACGACTTCCGTCACGCTATGCCATGGCGTGACCTGTCGTCGGTTCCTGTCCTGTCCCATTCCGCATATTATACATTCGGTTTGTAATTAGGGGAAACTGCCGATTTAAGTGTATGTGTGTGGATTTTTGTGCTGACACACAAGGTCGTGCTTTACATGTTTTCCACTGGGAATTAACCTTTCCGATGCCGTGCGAGTTTTTGTTGTGCCATGTTGCCTCAAATCTGGAACGGTATGTATCGATAAGAAGTCCATTAAAGATTTCTCTTCAAAAATTCAACTTTGTGTCTACTTTTATTTAATTTATACGCATGCTTCTTTCTTGCTATGTGACTGGTCGACCCACTCCCTATGATCCAGAGGGACAATTTAATATTAGACTAAATGTAGAAACTTCTGGAATTAAATATGTGTTTAAGACTCAGTTTTAAAAAAGGCATTTTCGTTTGTAGCCCATATTTTTAAATCTAAGTTACCTTCTTCCTTAGCTACTTTCTTGCTAAGCTCCTTTCTTGAGCAAAGCCGTTTCGGGTGTCGTAGCGAAAAATTCGTGCTGTTTCTTTCTAACACGTTAAATGTATAGAACATTGCATTTTATACAGTTCATGATTCTATACTTGAAAATAAACTTATTTGAATATTAGGATCTTTTTTAAATGGTTTTTATTCAACTGCTATCTACTAAGCCATATTATTTATTTAAAAACATCTTTAAAATTATTAAAGTATAAACGAGAAATTTTTCAATCTAAGTAGATATAAAAAATATATAGTCATTTTTATAAAGGAAGTCGTTTACTGTTGTTTTTTTTGTGTAAAAGCTAAGTATGTACATAGATAGTAAAAAAGGCATTAAGTATGAATACAAAAGAAAGCTTTGTAGGATAATCCTTAGAGCCCGACCACACTAGGTAACTTGTGAGTGATTTTATTCCCCAAGCGTGGTTGCTCGTTGTCAATCATGGTCACCCAATTCGGGCAACCAGAAGCGACCAAGAATGTGCTCACTGATACCTAATACCTAAGAGTTTTCAATACGTGATACAGTCACACGTATTCATAATTTTTCACTATGGAGTCGCCGGTAAATAATCACCGAATGTGGCACCCCTCAATGCAAAGCTATATATTTTGAAAGATAGGGACTATATGGCTTGGCCAACCAGTGAGTTTCCCGGTGTGGCATGCTCCATACAACTGCATACATTTGATCTGGTCGCGCATCAAAGTCACCCACCAAGTTGGTCTCAAGTCACCCGGTGTGGCCGGGCTCTTAACTTCTCAAAACACCAAAATGACTACTCTTTTTTTCCTTCTGAATTAGTTCTAATTATTCAATGTTGACATGTTATCCATCTCTTGTGGGAACTTGTTGGAGTTTCTTTCATTTTTAATTTACCCATATTGTCACGGTGTACTTTATTTTAATTTTGAAATAAACATTTGTATGTATCCTTATTATAATTATACTAATATATTGTTGTTTCTTTGTTTGCAGGTAATGATTTTGCAATGCTTATAAAACACAATAGCAATTTAGACCTGTCATTGGTGAGTACTTTTCCTAACTAATAGGCATCTAAACCTATGTACATATATGTACACTTACGTTTTTGAATAATTAGTATAAAATCGCACGTCTTTTGAGCTTTTGCTGCAATTGAACATATAATATCAAAAATCGAGGTTTATATTATGTACAATTGAAGTACGAGCACGTGTTTTAGATAACCTATGCGCGGAAGAAGGCATTAAGTAACACATAAACAGTAAGAGACCGATGAAATATCGTTCAATGCGAATAACAGTTGTTCGTTTGAAGTTGATCAATGATCACAATACAGAAACAAGTCTCTCGATTACAGATAATAATAATAAGCTGCGATCGCCAAAGCGGTATGATCGATAAATAGTAACCACTCAGCGACGGTGCGTGCCAACAGTCTGAATTCGAAGGTAACAAAACGTTGCCGTCATACGACATGTCATCAAATGAGGTCTTTGGCATCACCAATGCTATTTCGAAGGACTGTATTTAATATATGCCAGAATTGAATCAAAAGTTTAAAAAGTTTTTTTTTCATATATGCCATGATAGGTCACCCCAAATCGGCACTATGTACTTATGTAAATATGAAAACACATAAAATGTGGTTATACAGATTTCGATTACAAACCGCAAGCATATGTATCTCTTGAAACAATCTACAAATTTGGATTGGTGAGAGGGAGGTTTTTCCGATTTTATTGGAACCGTCACAAAAATTAAGTTAAATAAATTGGTTAAATTAAGTTAAATAAACTCTAACAACGATGGTATGATGAAATCCAGATGGTGATGGTAGATCTGGATTTCATCACCATCCATATCCTGCCAAAGAAGATAGACGTACCGTAATCATCGAGAAAGTTTTCGACTCCATGTTTTATTTTTTGAAAAAAGTCATGCTTAAATCCGTTTATTTTAGTTTTTTAATGTGGGCATGTTTTCCAATTGTTTACAAGTATAATTATGTATTCGATTTTTCGATTGTTATTAAAATGATTAGTAGGTTTCATGATATAAATACGGGTAAGTTCAGGTGATGATATACAGACTCGGCTATAAAAAACTATCCTATCCTATCTTCACGATTTATCTATCATAGATATACATATGTAGATTTATCTATCATAGATATACATACATATTTAGTTTCCTACAATAGTTGTATTGTTGATAGGAGCTAAATATATATACATATATGTAGATCGTATAATTTCGATTGGGTGTTCGATTTTTTATTGTTAAAAAAAGTTCAGTTGATCAAAAATTTTGACAATCATATAAAATTTTGATTATTATTATTTAATATTATGTATATGTATGTGTATATAACCAGCGGCGTAGAATAGTAGTTGGCATATTATGCTTTCGAGCAGAGGGGTCACGGGTTCGAGTCCCATTAGAATCCCGCTGCTGGCCAGACCTTAGTTTGTCACTAATCAGAGTTTATCAATCTTCTGATTTTCATTGAAACGGTTCCTGTAAAATTGGCATCTCCTTTCCTATCTCTCTCATACTTATCTGAAGTTATTCAGCGCTTTGAGGTACGCCAATTTTGATTATAAAAATGCTGCAAAATTTCTCCATTGATACATATATCACTATGGATGTTTGTATGAATTCGCATTGTATAAAATACTAAGGTATATTGATTGATTGTATTGTATCTGTATAAGTACACTCGTCGCTTTAGAACGATCTGTAAAGGCGACTGTACATGTCCGATGAAAGAAAATATATAAAAAATATTTTGAGTCCATAAACGACAAATCGGCACAATAAATTGCAATAAACAATGTGAAAATTAAACTAAACGGTTCGCGGAAGAATGCACTGAATATTGGCGCAGTTTCGAGATATCCTAATTTTCAAAATCGCTCAAGGAGAACTTACGCAATTAAATTCCACAAAAAAGGGTTAGCAATAACTTCCTCGGATAACATACAAACACCCCCTTGACGCTTTTTTTTGTGGAATTCTATTGCGTTATTTCTTCTTGGGCATCTTTGAAAGTTTGGATGTCTCGAGAGTGCGGCTCTCTTGAGTGCATTTATCCGATCACCACACTAAACAGTTCGAATAAAAAGCGCGTTCGTGCACTTGATGAATAGTAATAGCGCCGTTTAACGAACTATCAGTTCGCTTGCGCATTTTCGCTGTGACCTATCTTGGCCTTTTATGTAATACGACATACATTTACATATGCGAATGTACTAATTACGCGGGACATACATAAACGGACACGACCGTCCTCGGATGAGGCCCTCGGGATTAACCGCGTCCTCGGCTCGAGAGCTTTCCGATATAAATTGCACAACGTTTAGATCTCAGATACAACTATTAACGAGAGCGATTGTTGTTGTTGTTGTTGTTGTTGCTGCACATATAATCCTGCACGCGCATTGTCGGTTTCGCAACGTTCGCGTGCAACGCAATTAGTGTTGCGTTGAAAGCCGTAATTAAATCGGCAATGTTGCGGCCGGACAAATCTTCTCTTTGTTGTGTGAAACTCCTTACTACGTGACCCTTCAATAATAAAACGGCGCTACTAATGCCTTCCGCTGTACATATAACACCGGGTATATCGACCCGAGAAAGTAAGTACGCTGTGCTGTGCGATTAGTGGATTATTTACCGGTTGGCACCCAAGGATTGGTCCCTTGATTGACTTCCTATCACTCGACTCACAGTTCTATCGTTGAAACTTTTCAAAGTGTTTCCACTGATGCTATCAAATCGTTGTCTCAGAATACCACCCAGTAGTATATTAACTGAAAAACTGTAAAACGGAAGCATTATAAATGCTGAAGGTGTCGTGGGTTACGTTTGTTTACAAGTAACATAACTACATACAACATTCTATATTTGCTACTTTGTATGCATTTTAGGAGATGGAAATATGAAGGGTTTCCAGAATAATGTTTATGCAAGCAATGAGAGCAATGCTAACTGTCCTTCAATTAGATGTGCAACTTATCTACATAGATCATTTTTGGTTAGTAGACTTTATCCAGATCCAAAAGATCAATCAACTATTGGGTAGCAGGTCTATCAACGACTCATTTTAACTTTCTTATAACTAAGCTTAGGCGCGACCCTGTGCCCCATTGTTCATTTTTATGGTGTTTTTTTTTTGCTCTCTAGCTTTGTAGTTTGCCCTCTTTCTTGGAAAATAGCCCCAAAACTCATTTTTTGTTCCAAAAGCACGCTCCACCGCCGAAGACTACTTATAACTAGTCACCGGAGCCTGAGGGGGCCGTGTATTGTTCAAAGGTTGTAAATGCATTGTTAAAGGTTTGCCGAACAATGGATAGCACTGTTACTATCCTACCTCTACTTATAACTTATAAGTAAAGGGCGGATAGAGAGCGTGCTGTTTCCAGGAATCACGGTGTTTTGGGTCTATTCACAAAGCTAGAGTGCAAAAAAAAAGGTTCGGCGAACTTTTAACAAAGGTTCACCATAAAAATGAACAATGCACAACGAACAATAAACAAAGAACGGCACGCTTCCGGTCCTACCTCTACTTATAAGTTTAAAATTTTTTAATAGTCTAGACCAGGTTTTTATACAGCCAGCAGTATAGCTTAGTGTTTGCGTTAATGCTAACCACCGAGAGGTCTCGGTTTCAAGCCCTGGTTTACCTCGCTGTTGGTCAGACTTGGATATTTTTGACTCCAAATCGATCGTTTCCTATGAGAGTTGGCCAATTTATCTGATTTCATTGTTGAAACGGTTCATCACCAAATTGGCAACCAACCTACCAACTAACTGTCACCACTTTTTCAATATAATTTCTACTTTATAATCTATAACATCGCTTGTGGACGCAATGGTAAAAATATAAATTAAGAAAACGACAAAATTGTATCATTTACAAAAAGTCTCAAAGTTAAATATATTTGTAGTTTAAGGATATAGAAATTTTTAGGTAACTATAAATCGTCTTTTTCCATTAAATTAAACTTAACCCCCTTCTCCCTAAAATAATTTATTATACAATATATTGCAGCCCCGAGATACCCAAAAGTTGCTTTGTGGGCTCAGTGACCCAAAAAAGTTCAAATGGCTTTTTTATATGATTAACCAGGGCGTTTCTTCAAAGTTTTAAAAAAATTTTAATGTTCCATCGTAGAAAAAGTTTGAAAAACCTTGTCTAGACCTTTTTCTTGGCGTTACACATAGTCTTTACTTGCGTAAGCCAACTTGTTTGATTGAAATCCCACCAATTACAATGGTAATATAACCTCCAAATCAGTTTTCCCAGGATTTCATTGTTATTTTCAGGCTCGAAATCAGAGTGTCAAATCCATTAATTTTTGGAGATAAAAAATTACACATCAGATTAGTTCAAAAATGCACATTAGAGTAGAGTATTTATGTAAGAGCACAGGATATCTTTTATGTTTGTATGGAATTTGCATTATGCATAACATTTAGTATGATTAATACGGGTCTACATGACGAGCCAGAATGTTAAATTACAGAAAACACAAATATCGGAAGGCAAAGATCGAAAATGGGAGGATCTTAAGTCGAAAGATCAAAAAAAAAGGGTGCATGGTAAACGGTACATACTCACTTAATTTGCGCGAGCAGGGTACAACAGGAACAAGAGTATATTTATTTAAATCGAAAAAAAATTATATTATTTAACGATCGAACAATCACAACGTCTTTGACCAATCCAGCCAATCAGAAACGAATTACATATCGTTTCGGTTTTATATATGTATGTACATATGTTACAGTGAAAGCATATTTCAAGTGAAAATATATTTTCACCAATTCAAGCAGTGAAAATGTATTAAACAATGAATTTACAACGTTTAACTCTATAAAGTTAACCCTAACAACTCAATCTTAAATTAATAGGGCCAACCCTTACTTAACCTAACCCTTAAATAATACAAACCCTAACAATCTAATCTTAAATGAATAAAACCAACACTGAAAATGTAACTGGTTATGATTTATATTTGTTTGAAAATATATTTTCACTTGAAATATAAGTGCACGGTGACATCTACATATGTATATAAGATAAATCGAAAGAAAATATATTATTTAACGACTGACCAATCATAAACGTCTTTGACCAATCCAGCCAATCAGAAATAACTTTAACGACAGCCAATCAGAAACGACTTTAACGACAGCCAATTAGAAACGACTTACAGACACCATTTCGGTTTTATATATAAGATATAAGATTGTCAAACGCAAAATATTATATTTAATGTTTTGCGAGATATTTCTCGAACTAATGCCACTTTCAATTTTAACGGTTCATATAGTGACATGTAATATATATGTATGGCATATTCATTATGCTTACCTTTATACATATATGACAATACTCAATACCTTCTAAAAATAGCCACATCTATACATAATGAACACCTTCCAGCACACGTATGTATCTTATCCCAAAATCAACCCACGTCTATCGAAAACCCAGCGAACTATTTCCGTAGGTAATACATAACATAAATACGAAACATTCAAGCCAAAAGTGTAACATCGCGTTGGCTCACCTTAGCGTACAATATTCATTATAGCAAGGATCTTGCTTTTTTTTAACATAAATACGAAAGCATATTCGTCCCGAAATATCCAGGATCCGGGCGTGAGTCCACGTCCCACGCCTCACTTCCGAAATAGACTCGCGAATAAACCCTTATCTCGGAATATGGCGAAACTACGTGGGTGGTACTTTACCCCTCGCCAAGATCCCTCATCCCCCTGCTCTTTGACCGGGCTATTTTCATGTGTGTGCATAAATTTTGACCTCCCGTGTGTCACGGCGCGTATTTTTAATTTCGTTTAATTGTCGCCCCCCATTTTGATACGCCTACGCGCACGTGTCGCCTTTTTAGATTGATTTATTTTCGCAGGCGAATTTTAATACCAATACTGACCATATGGTCAATTTATGAATGGAATTTTAATATGATTTATTCTGTATCACTTGCTTCTGTTTTTTTTTATTGCTCCGCATATGCATACTTTAACCACTTCCTTGTTGAATTTACTGGGTTAGTCTTAGTTTTGCCTAAAATTTATTGAAACTTGTAAAATTTCTTTACTTTTTTTTACATACCTCCTTTACGTTTCACATGGCTATTTATTAATTAAAAGGTTTTTATTAGTTTCACTTCGTCAGTTAGTCTGACAAACTTCCCACACTCTTCTGATCGCTTTGAAACACCATTTTGCGAGGTTTGGCCGCCGATAGAGATTTCAATTGGGCACCGCTAAGTCGATGGTGAAATATAATCATAATTAACAGGTTTCAGAATCCAAAAATTTTGGAAACGGTGACAGCTGACCCATAGCCATCAGCTAGTAACCTTATTTGTTGGACTTTCCCGCCCCCCACTCGTTTTGTTAGTTTTGAAATGTTTTACTCCCTATAGATTTATCATTTTCATACTTTCATAGCCAGCTGTTTGGCTTAGTGGTAGCGTATATATTTAGCACCACTGAGGTCAAAGGTTCGAGTCCTCGCCATCTGCTGGTTAGATTTGGGGGTTTTGTGACTCAAAATCGATCGTTTCTCTATCAGAGTTTGCCAATTTTATCTGATATTGCTGAAACGGTTCCTGAAAATTGGTATTAGATCTATTCCTGTTGTCACAAAATCTGCCTGTGTATAATTTGTAATAATTATACACAGTAATCTGAAATCTATAGATATCTCTATAGACATCTCTATAATTTCGTATTTATTTATATGTATAAAAATTGTACACAAAAAAAAATCTAAAAATAATCCATAGATGTCTCTATGATTATTATTTCTGATTAATTGTTATATGCTATATATTCTGATTGTATATGTATTACTGTATTTCTGATTTGTGATTCTTTATGTATTCTGTATTTCGTTAACGTACACCCATCGCATTGGAGCAAATCTGTAATGACGAGTGTATATTGATTTGTAACAATAAAAATAAAAATAAAATACTATATCTTAAAAAAAATTGCATTATAGCCTCTCATTATCTCTCATATGTATATATTTTTACTCCACTAATAGGTTATATAATGAATGATAAAAATATGTTTATATAAAATATAAATGGCAACCTTGTTTGTTTGACTTTCCGCACCCCACTCGTTTTGTCAGATTTTAATTGTTTAACTCCCTATAAGATTTATCATTTTCATACTATATCTTATAAAATTTTCATTATAGCCTCATTATCTATCATATATATTTTTACCTCACTAATAACAATAAGTTATATAATGAATGATAAAAATATGTTTTTATAAAATTGAAATAGTCGATACGGTGTTCTTTGGCCAAGACGTTCTCGCCGCTTGTTTAACGCCTCTCTTTTTGATCTCATCTATGTACATATGTATCTTTGTTTTCAACTCTCTGATTTCTACTTTTTGGATTGATTTTGGACTGAGATTCTCTTTCGAACTGCGATATTTTACGAACCTTTTATCCATACTGGATTTTACTAGCCATTTACATCCCACATGTCATCCAGCTATCAAAAATTCGTTGTTGAAATACGGAAATAGAAATTGCATCTACACATTTTGTAATCAAACTTGCGAGGTATGTCCAAAAAATACTATCCCAGATATTAATTTTAATATTGTGTCATCGATTTTGTTTGACAGTCATCGGCGAATACATACATACATAACCTCAAATTTATAATTCGATCTGTTTCTACAGTTTATGATTGCTCTGATCAGTTTCAATTTTCTCCAGCATATTTACATGCTGCCTTAACCCAGAAATTCATTTTAGTTTTAAATTATTTTAAGTATAAAGTTATTTAACTTCCACTCACCTTAAAAACGCCAGGCAGTCCAGCTAGAGTACTGTATCATTTATTACATTTAATGCGGCTTTTAAAAAGGTTTTTGTATCTACATACAGTGAGTACTTACATATATGTAGTAAGAACATTTTATTGAAAACTCGTTCTTTTGGTAATATGTTGACATCGTAGACCGCTATACGACGCTATACGACGAGGGATGCTCAAATATACGATCTTTCAACGAACTCGCGTGTCTTCCAACCCGAAACCGAATATCTTCAGCTCGATTGGATCGCATTTGAAACTGGAGCATCTGCATTGTGCATCATTTAGGTATTCGGTGCACATATCGTCATCGCATATGCCTTTGATGTGTATTTCATCAGACCTTACGGTCAGACGACTGCACCAGACCCCCTCGTTTAGACGTAAACAGTGGTCCAAGTCCGCTTATAAATAAAACTAGTCCATTTTCGCACACGTCTTCTATAGATAGAATCCTCTCCCGCAACAATAATATCGACGCTTTGGGAGATGGAGATTTCCGGTTTTTGCGATTCGAATGCTATTCTCATTAGCATATTGTAATGTAATGTGTTGGTTGATTTATGCCGTTTTTGTCTGTCGTTCCGTTTATTATTATTATTAAGTATATGTGTATGTATGTATATCTCGCTCCATAAACGTGTCCGCTCGTAAATAATCGAATTTTGCGTGTATTCGGGTAGCCGTCGAGAGTTATCGCAGTGCGATAAATAATTTAGATCTCAATCGTTCCAGACATAATAAGTTCGATTTGGGATCAGAGACTCTTAATCGGTGATCTGCACATTTTCGGGATTTTCAGTTAATCTGATAGGATAATATTTGGGATTAATCTTTTGAACCTCGTGGTATTTCTAACAATATCTTCTCTGTGGGCGACAATACCAAAATCCGAAAATGCTTTTGACAAACGATTTTTTGCGATTTTGAACGATTTCACATTTGGAAATACTACCAGCTACCGCAAACATATCATAAGTTATGTATGCGTGTGATTCATAACCGACGAATCGTATCAGCTACGGGTCTTAATGCAAAAACACACTGAAAGGAACGGCACGACACGTCTTCTTGGCTTCCAGTCAAAGAAGGACGTTCCCAATTAATTCGTATGGTCTTAAGTTTTTAATACATTTCTTCAAATATTAGATTTACTGTTATCGAGCATTGTCAATACTAGGATAAAATATCACCGAAAACACCTCAGGGAGTGATTTTTGGGATTACGTGCCTCGGGTATGGTTGGGCGTGCTTGCGTGTTTTTTGCATGTTCAGAAGTATCTAAACAAAATAAGTGCCGCGTGCCTCTCAGTTTTTTCGCCCTATGGATGCTTTTTGTACAAAAAATGGAGTTCACTATTGTCAATTTCTTATAAAAACCATACTTTTTTCTCTTGCTTTTGGACACTAATGGTAATGGAGCGGTTTTTATACTATACATAGATATTTGAGAAGCATCCTTCCAACGAAGATCTTAGTAATACTTGGTATAAAATAATAATTTATTATTCATATGTATAAAAATCATTACATATGAAGAGAAATCAAAAATTATGTCAAAAGTTGGCTTTATGTCGGAAACCCCCCCGCTTGACTCGCTTTGGCCAATTGCATTTCGTTTCAGTTTCGCATTGCATTTTGGTCAAGAAATACAACATTGTTCGTGCGTATAGCGGTCGGTAGAATTTGAGTTTTATTTTGCTAGTTTTGAGTTCGTGTTTAATATTTTGAAATATTTACATTAATAAAATTTCAATATACGTAAGTTGTTATTATTAGTTTATTTATGAAATACGTATATATTTTATATTAATGCAGATTTATATTTTTATTAAGACGATAAAAGTAATTGTCAACGTCATGTTATGGACAGCAAAGCTTACGGTAATATTATTAAAGACCTTGCATCGAATTATATTGTAATAATATTATATACATAGTTAAATAAGAAATCATTTTACGTCTTTTAAATATTACAACACATTGCACGAATGCAACAGCATGCTTATGTATTTTTCTATTCACTTGAATTATTTTTTTATTTAACTCGCAGTGTCACAAGGTCACAGTGTCGTTTTGGACAACTGTAAAAATACTGTGGCAAAAAAATTAAAAATTAAATAAACTTGTTTTTTTTTAGTTTTTCGTCATATGTGTGCTTGTTTTTTAAACCGCTTAAACATGACTAATCTAGTAGTAAACATTTTATTAAATTTATTTGAATAGTTGTATTTTATATAAATTTATTTGAATACTCGTTTGTTTTTTTTTATTAAATTGACTGTCACGAACAAACAAACATATATAGTAAGTCTCTTATAAAAAATTATATGTACACCCCCGGGGTCTGCGCCCCCTAGGGGGCGAAGCCCTAGGGCTTCGCCATCGGTGCCTACGCCCCCGGGAACTTCGAATCCTTTGAATCGGAAAAAAGCGAATTATTTGTTCGATGACGTCAGAACAATAGACCATTGACGAAAAATACGTAGGTACATAAATACACATATACGAACAAACTAATTTAGTGTTTTATATAGTAGATTATATTTAAATTCATTTTAAAGCCCTAACAAAACGGGCATTATGAATATTTATGAAAATGCATAGTTTCTTTAAAAAAAGGGTCCATATTTTGATAAGCTGTTAGATACCTCTGATTGCATTTTCTGTTACAGATAAATTTAAAAAAATCGCAATGTATAATATAATATGTAATGAAAACTCGTTCATTGTCCGATTGTCTCCTCTATGTAGTTAGTTAGCCGTGGGGCTCGTCCAGATGCAAAATCCAATATCCATTTATTCTAGGAAGTGTGTCAAACTGGGTGTGTCTCCTCAATTCCGAGTGAAAGTGTATGCTTTTGTCGACGCATTCAAACAATAGGGGGATATATTTATTGTATATTTACTTTTTTTTTTTGTCATTTCGCTTTGTTTTGCTTTCCAAGTGATCCCGTCAGTCTGTAATTCGAAGCTTTCGCTTAAACGTTTCAACCCCGTCGTTGTCGCAGTTTATTTTTTTTCCATTGTAAATACAATACAATAAACAAACAAACGCCAATGTCCGTTAATATACAGTTAAGGGACGGATTTCGGTTGTAATTCATAAATCATAACATAACATTAAAATGCAAACCTTTCTAGGGGATATCTGAAGAATGTTAATTTTGTTGTCGCACTGACTAATTTGTTACCCCTCAAGGCTAAACGTTTCTGTGAATATTCAATACATGCTGATAGGATTTACAAAATCATTATCTCAACCATACTTTGGAAAAATTCTGAATCTTCATGGATGTTGCCATTTAAACACATTTCTAAATATTCAATGAAACTACTACATACAGTTTTATTACCATAATATGTAGTTAATTATCCTAACATTCAATGGTTGTTCAAATCCTTGTACATATATCCACATGCACGTATAATAAATAGCACTTGTATAAACTGGCATTACGAAACCTCTTGTAAATCATCTTCGTATACTTAAAAATTTGATTTATTTCACTCTTGCGTATAATCGTGTTTATAAATACATTCTGTATTTATTTTTTTAAATTTATTTCAATCGAACGTGTACACTCACCTTTACAGTTCGTTCCAAAGCGACGAGTGTACTAATACAAATGCAATACAATTAATACAAGTATTTTTAATACAATGTGAATTTATACAAATATCATCCACAGTGACACATCTATGGAGAATTTTTTGCAAAATTTTATTATAGAAATTGGCGAATCTCAAGACGGTGAATAATTTGAGATTTGCAAGAGAGATTGGAAAGGAAATGCCAATTTACAGGAACCGTTTCAATGAAAATCAGAAAAATTGGCAAACTCTGAAAGGAAACGATCGACCTGGAGTCACAAACCAAGGTCTGGCCAACAGCTACTAGTGGGAATCAAACCGTGACCACTCCGCTCGAAAGCATAATATGATAAGTTATCAAGCCCGGATAATCAGGGTGCCGTTCATTGTTCAAATGTTGTAAATGCATTGTTAAAGGTTTGCCGAACCTTTTTTACAAAGCATTTACAACAATTGAACAATGAGCAGCGCGTTTTGGGTCCGTACTCTAATGATAACCACTAAGTTTACACTGCTGGTTAATATATTATATATCCATTCGTATATTTGAAACCCATTGTATATCAAACCCAAAATTAATATAGCACAAATGTGTATTTCACACTCACTGGACCAAAATCTATTATATTTGAAGATTAAAAACACATTTTACCTTAGTCTATATTCTATAAGGATATTCTATTTTTTAATAACGTTACTATCTAAAATTAGGTATTGTATTCAATCAGTTCCTCAAATACTTTAATTTTTTAATGCTTTATTTAGGTCTTATTTTTGTGATGATCTACTTTTTCAGTTTAAGTACTGGGTGCACTCAGTATCCTTAAAACCAACATTTAAACAACCCGAAAATCCATTCATTCGTACTCAAAATCGACAAAGGAAATAATAGGAATTGATCGATCGTAGTTTCCTACGAATTGAGACTTATGTAGGTCTCAACAATAGATACAGGAAAGGTGCATCTTAAAAAGGAACATATGTATGCATGTGAAATGGTTCACATCAAATATAACCATTGAATCCAACACGCACAGTATTTTTTTTTGTAGCATCAAAACACACCTGCCTGCGACACATTTTGCGGGCGTGTACCTACCTATCTATATTGAAGCACGGCATATAAAATGTACATTTTTTTTCCTGGGTCGTCAGGGTCTAATTCACCCCTAAAAATAATCGCGAGAACACGCCACGTTTACCGTTACGCGTCCCTTTATGAAGCGGAGGAAGTACGCCCACGCATCGACAACAAAAGTGCTACACACATGAAAACACGCGGTTTTCACGGAAAACAGGACTCGGGATAACAATCAGAAGGCCATTGTGATGTCTTTGCCGTGCGAAACGGTGATTTTTTTCTACGTGCGAATTTGACACCGCCTAAAATGGTACCCGTTCGGTCGCGAGAATCTTTTGCGACGTAGGAAAATTCCGCGATTATTGACGAGAGCCCGTCCTAAAGCCAGTACTTAATATTTGCCGTTGAATTTCAATCAAGTATGAGAGACATCCTTGACAGTGCTAATTGTGCCACACAAAGGAGCTGTTGAAACTTTGTCGGCGTATTGATGTGTACAAATTAAAATTCACATTGACAATTTGCCGAATAACGGGATTATAATTCGTTGCTCAAACATCGGTCGAAAATATTTACAGCAAATTTTCATATCTTTGTTTGATCGTCTATGTATATATTATAATTTGTGTAGTTTGAAATTCTAGTTGATATTAGCATATTGTTGCGTTTCGAAACTGTAATCTTTTGAATGTGCGGTTGCGGCTATTGAGCTGATAACAACTCAATATGAGCTCACTGTCGGTGACAGTTTGTTTTGATTGTCTAATTAATCCTAGGAGACGTATCTAAATTTCCAAAATTTTAATATAGACTTATTCCAGCACTTACATATCTTGAAGTTCTGTGTATCTCACATTCTCTGTTCCCATCACATACTTTTCTTTATTATTCTATATGATGTATACAATCTGGTCTGCATTATTCTACAACTATGATACATTCTTTTAGTTACAGTTCGAACACTTCCTTTCACTCTGGCTCTCTATTGGTTCATCTTATATTTTCTTCACACACTTGATTCGTATCTGGTCTTCCACTACTATATACCTACATGCATCCTTTTGGTTTACAATTCGAATAGTTCCTTTGTTCAATTCTCATACGCTTTGTACTACTCTTACTCATGATTACTCACCTGCTTGAAAAAGCACTTTTGAAGGTTGAATGATCAATTTTCACCTTGTCAAAACTTGTAAAAAGTTATAAGAACCAAAATAAGAAGTAAAAACGACTACTCTTATTCATAATCATCGTTGAAAGTGTATCAAATCCTGCAACGTTTACATATACATATTTCTATTGTGAATACTATTAAATACAACTATCTTGTCCAAATCTCACACACTGAGATAGAATATGTCTATGTAAGAAAAAAAAACAATCTCAAAATAAATCTTTGCCATTGTTTTTTTTTTTTGCTCTTGTCCCATCCAATTCTGAAGTAAGACGTTAAATTTTCTTGTAAAATTTTATGCATATACTACTCTACTAACTTCTCTGTGTACAAATTGAGCTCTTCCATTACTGCCACTCATTATGCTACATCTGCCATCTTGATATGTATTCCCTTCCATGTTTATATTTTTAGGTATATTCTCATAATACCCCTATTCTCAAATTTCAACATAATCAAGATCGTATTTTTTATTTTATTTTATTTTATTTCTATTTTTTTACATACATATTTTCACATACATATATACAAATATACCAGGAAGGCTTAACAGGTAAACCCCAAATGCGCCTTCTTGGTCCACATAATTATTACATAGATACATGTAAATCTAAATATCTGACATCTATGGTCAGTATACATATATTACAAACATCGTATTAATACGATAAATAACGATGAATGACTTTCATGTAACAATACGAATTTTATATTCGATAAACAACCACAGAGACATCTATGGTGAACAATATGGCGAAACCTAAGATATAACAATAACTAAAGGTTCGCAACAGAAAATTGGGAAGGAAACGCCAATTTTACAGGAATCGTTTCAATGAAAATCAGAAAAATTGGGAAATTCTGATAAGAAACGATCGACCTAGACAAATCAAGGTCTGGCCAACAGCGAGATTTAGCGGGGAATCGAACTCGTAACATCAAGTACGAAATAATTCTACATTCACCACTAGACCACACTGATGGTTATGTTTTCAAACTTGCAACCATCCTTTCGATAACTAAATAAATCAGATTTAATTTTAAAACATTCGTAATGAATCATGTACATATGCCAGACTACAAAACTCACGTTGATAACTATTATCTTTCTGCGGTTTTCGGCCAACTGCCACAATTTATCAAAAATTTCCATTCCAGTGTATTATGATATGTGTTCACATATTGTTTACTATTGATATGACTACTTTGAATGTGCAAACGATTATTGTTGCTCGCTGGGTCCACACCTACCATAACAAGATTACGTTTCTAACCCATCGTTTACTAGACCCATTTCTTCGGGTTCTGGGTACTTAACTACGTAAAACAAATCCCGCCGATGCTTTTCGACTTATCAATTTCGTTTCCGTTCGTTCGTTGGTACGCGTTGTTCTATTTTTTCCCCTCCTTCGGAACGGCAATCATCCATCTATTCGAAATGCCCGATAATCACGTTATTTCATGGGCAATATAATACGTTAGATAGTTTTGTGTATAATTTTTCTCCTCGTCTTATTTCACTACTGAACACCCCGAGGCCCAGGGGTGCAGCACCGGATTCTAAATAAAACGGCTTAAAATCGGTCCAGTAATCCTCCTGGATTCAATGTAATTTTAGTACAGAACATTTTAGTACTGAACCCGGCATGCGTTGCAATGCCAGAATAAGGCATGCAATTCCCGTTCCCGTTGCGTTCCCGTTTCAAGTGATGTTTGGAGCTCTCAAGGTTTTTTCCCGTTTTTTTTCACAGTAAGCTTCCCGGATATGCACTCAACAAATCCTGAAAGTTCCGTCGTAATCGGTTGAGTGGTTTAGGAGCCTATATGAGACAGACTTTTAATTTTATATATTTATATTTTTATATATATATATATATATATATATATATATATATATATATATATATATATATATATATATATATATATATGTATATATATATATATATATATATATATATATATATATATATATATATATATATATATATATATATATATATATACATAGATAGATAAATATTAAAGTAAATTTTCATTTTATGCTTTAATTGTACTGTTTCAATAAACTATAAAATATACGTATAGTGCTCTTTTCCGTGAACTGCTTCATTGCTCTATAAAACTTGCAGCATGTAATTACTAGAGGTAGGTTAGTCACAGTGCTATCCATTGTTCCGTTGTTGTAAATAAGGTTCGGCAAACCTTTAACAATGCATTTACAACCTTTGAACAATACGCAGCACCTTCTGGGTCCGGTGACTAGTAATTACTACATAAATATGGTATAATGAAGGAGCTCCGCAATTAACTAATGAGAAAGGGTTTTAAAAGGAATATGCAATACCTATTCTTAATTTGACGTCATAAATAGTGAGCGAAACGGAAGCGTGCTGTTCATTGTTAATTGTTGGCCGTGCTTTGTTAAAGGCTCGCTGAACCTTTTTTTTGCGCTCTGGCAAAAGGTTGACGATAGAAATTGACAATGGTGAACCCAATTTTATGTCCAAATAGAAACCGACCGCCTATCCTTAATCATGACGGCCTTTCCTTATAAATGACATCAAAAATAAAATTGTCTGAGAGTATGATATTGACCTGACTTAGGCGGCCAGGATGCTTATACCCACAAAAAATGGTTCTCTATTATCAATTACTATTGTCCTACAAAGCAAGGGAACAAAAAAAGTTTGCAATAGTAATTGACAATAATGTAATAACAATTTTTGTGGGTTAAAGCATACTGGCCGCCTAAGTCTGTTCATGACTTTAATTGCTAAGTATATTTCCAGTGATTTGATAGCCGTAGCTGTTTTCAGCAACGAAAGAATTGTCTACTTATGTTCACAATACAATACAATTGGTACAGTGATCCTATTTGTAATAAATCATCACTGATGAGTGATGATCTCTGTTTTTCAACGGCCAGAAATAATATATTTTTGTTCTACAAAAGGTTCTCGGACACGAAGTCGATAGATTTTTCTAGTAAGGTCTGTCGTCACGTCTATAGCTTTGACAATTTTCGTAGCCATAGACTCTTCTAAAGACTTTTCGCTCCATAAAGTTGATTAATAGAAAAATTTCTGGGGCTGATCTGTATGTGCATTGTATTTATGGTTCCAATTCAAGTCTGGGTAATACGAATTGTATCAGACTAAGCGCAATTGTTCAACGTAGGATTCTCACAAGTTGACTAGTATTTTGAAAGTCGGAAAAAGGTTTTGTCCGTCTGTGCAGTCGGGGGTACGCTACCGGTCCATGGAGGAGAGCACCCGTATAGATCAGGTCCGCTCGCATGATTAATGTAACAACAGAAATGGACCCTAATTACCCGTGGCTCGGAGCCAGGTCGGGAGCTTTACTCGAAATGTTTAATTGCGTGGATTGTCTCGTCGGTGGCTGTGTGGGTAATCACACAGTGCTTCCAAAAAGTGCAGTTGCTCGTTAACTCCAAGTGGTAGCCAGACCAGTAGGTGGATGTTAGTACGAGTACGTAGTCTCGGCGCCGAATATTACGTACATTTATGTGCCGTACCAATTCTGGTCCAGCCCACGTATCTACCTATCTGCTATCCAACACTCGAGGGGTAGTGGCCTTCTTGAGCCCTAGAGCTAGCCTTGAACTGGCGTTATTAATGTACTGGTCGTGGGTGTATGTATATGGTAGAGGAAAAAAGCTCGATTCCATTTTCGGATCAGAGGTAGCAATGATTAAAAAGAAACTACTCTTTTAGAGCAATCATCCTTTTGAGATTGCGGTAGAACTTTTACCTTTTTCAATTATTTGTTTTGTGTTATATTTAAAACAAGATTCCAAGATGTCTTCAGAGCTTCCAGGACTTTCACAACATACTTGTCAACAGCTCATAGTAGATGAACAGTTGTCTACGTTTTATTTATTCTGTTTCTTCTACCATAGACTCAACTATAAAAAAAGTTCTGACCCATTTGAGATCTTTCCATACTAACATTAACATCAAATTAAAAGCTGAGTATTTGCTCGCAATCATATTACTAAAGCCCGGATAACCAGGGTGCCGTTCATTGTTCACATGTTGTAAATGCATTGTTAAAGGTTTGCCGAACCTTTTTTACAAAGCATTTACAATAATGGAACAATAGACGGCGCGCTTCCGGTCCTACCTCTACATATTACAAGTTTATCGTCGGCCTAAAGGCATAGCCATTTTTTTTAGATGGTTTTGCATATGTAAAAAAACCGCTAGCCCAATATATGCTATCGCAATCCAGGCCAAAACTCACCCCCTGGAGTCTTTTCGGTGATATTTCATCCTTGTATTGACATAGGTTCGACAATGATCAATAACAGTGATTCTCGTATTTGAAACATTAAGATCGTGCTAGTTAACAGTAACATGAAGACACACCCATTCACAGTTGAAGTTCAATGTTTCTGCGCATTAATTAATTTATTTATACAGGTATACACACATTTATTTTTATTATACACGATATATATGGTCAAACATTGTGCATAAGTAAAGTATTATTCAAGGCCTGACCAGCAGCAATGTCAAACCAGAGCTTGAACCCGGGACCTCTCGGTGGTTAGACAGGGTTGCCAATTTGTTGGAACCGTTTCAATAAAATCGAATAAATTGGCAAACTCAGGAAAAGATCGACCTTGTAGTCACATATCCGAGGTCTGGCCAACAGCACAGTCAGGGATTCAGCCCGTGACCACACAATTGAAATCATTACATGCTAACCACTGGTCGATGCTGCTGGTTAGACAGTTAGAAACCTACAGAAGCCATTATTTACTAGACAATCGTTGAGTGGAGAACAGATTATACATATGTATATAGGATCAGGGTGCAAGGGGTTCCAAATTATGCTCGTGAATTAGATCAGTGAGTGTTTTATTGTTCGTCTTAGCTTCGGGCATGCCATATGACAAAAAAGACCCCTAGGTGTGTTCGGTAAAATTGTATCTTTGTATTTATCCTTGCTTGACAGTGATCGATAACGGTTTTGAGAAATGTAGGAGAACTTGTCGACGTTCCACATACCACATCCCGCGCTGTGTGATTTCGCCCATACACGCTCTGTACTATACACCCTGCACGTTAAAAACCAAATCCTACACGTACATTAATAGTCGCGTGTTCATTTGTCATATGTTCCGTTGTCTGGTCACCTATCTTAACATGTAGTGTTACAATCACTCATACATATGTATGTAGAGGGCTTTTTTTCCATTTGGGAAACTTCGTCGTATTGAAAACCTAATAATTTATTACCGATTTCTTATGAATATTTCGTAGCATATGAGCTATATAATAATCCGCTACGTGCAATCACTATAATCTGTACACGTGGCTGCCTAGCACCCGCTAATATACCACCGATATCTCGTCCCGTGCGCTCAGGGCGAATAACTTCACATGTACTCGTACTTCATTAAAATAATCTCGTATAGCAGCAGCCAATAGCCGTGGCCCCCGCTAGTTCCTAGAAATCTGGCTAGGTGAAGATTTTGGTGGTATTCCGCGGAAATGCCTGGCATTGCGCGCGCGAACGTTCGTTGACTCGATTTTTTGCACCCATTGGTGTTGTTTTTTTTTTCTCGGAATGAATGGTGTTTTGCCGCGGGTGGTCAATCGTTCGTCTTCTTCCGTCGAAGATGTTCGTCTCGGGTTCGGCCCCCCCTAGTCTCTCTTCTGGGGCCCCCGAGGCCCCCTTGGTCCCGTCTGCAATTAAAACGCGCTAACCGCCAATTTTACCCCGAATTTTTTCCCCATAGAGCCAAACCTTCAATTCAGCTCGGCTTATACGCAAGACCCGTATTGTATTAAGCGGCGAGTCTTAATTTTATGATGGTTCCTCTAAAATTTACTATTTAACCTTGATTTTTCCTTCAAGACTATATTAAAATCTTTTAATTACCTCAGTCGTCTAAAATTAGCTAGATAATTAATTATAAATATTTTAACGCAATAAAAAATCAAAATCAATAGAAAGACCATCTGATTATTGATTAGTAATGATTACAATACTCAGTTTTGACACAGCAATACTAAAATTTGAGTTAAAGACTGCAAAAGCCAAACGTTTTTATCTCATAAACGAGAAGAAGTCAACAAAAATCATTGTTATATTCGAATTTAGTATGTAGGTCAACCTAAGTAAAGGTTGATTAGTCTCCGCTTCGGTAAGAAGGTATCAATTCAAATTACAAGACAACGGAAAACTATCCAAAATTTTTCCGAAAATCTTCAAAAACAGAAAGCGGCAACACGACTTTTGAAAATCATAACTAGAGGTCGGAATCTGAAGGGGCCGGAAACGTGCCGCCTATTGTTCAATTGTTGTAAATTCTTTGTAAAAAAAGGTTCGGCAAACCTTTTAACAATGCATTTACAATCTTTGAACAATAAACAGCCCCTTCAGATTCCGGGCTCTAATCATAACGGTCCATTCGGTTCTAGAACATTTCATCGCATGATCATTTCATCGCGGTGACAACTCGCCGACAGATTTCTTGCAACTATTTTTTCTTTATAAGCTGTAAATATTTTCGAACAAAATATATAATTTATTGTTTTGATGATAATGCTAGAAGGGTTTCAATTAATTTTATTAAAAAAGAGTAACTACAAATGTCATCATCATTTACAGCCACTCACCATTCACTGCTCGATGAAGACCTCTCCAACACGCTTCCACTCGTCTCTGTTTTGCGCAACTCTCATCCATCTGACCCCACACATTTTCGTAATTTCGTCTACCCATCTTCCCTGCGGTCTTCCTCTTACCCTTGTGCATTCTCTCGGGTACCATTCTAGCACTTCTTTTGTCCACCTTTCGTTAATTCTTCTACCTATGTGTCCTACCCACTGCCATTTCAATCTTTTCACTCTCTCTACTATTTCCACTACCCTTGTCATACTTCTCACCCACATATTCCACTTCCTATCTTTCCTCGTTATGCCGAGCATACAGCGATCCATACTTATATGAGTGTATTGGACTTTGTGTAGCATCTTGGCGCTCAATGTCCAAGTTTCACATCCATATCACTAAAGAACGGACCAACTTTGCGCATTTCATTCTTCATTGTTCGTCGTGCTTTGTTCATTTTTTTGTGGTCTAGCTTTGTAGTTTGCCCTGTTTCCTGGAAAAAGCACGCTTCCGGTCCTACCTATAGTCATCACTAGTGAGCGGACCCAAAGCGCGCCGTTCATTAATCAATTGTTGTAAATGCTTTGTTTAAGGTTCGCCAAAACTTTTTTTTTGCACTCTATCTTTATAAATAGAGCCAAACCGCCCTGATTCCTGGAAAAAGCACGCTCCCTATCCGCAGTCTAGTCATCACTGGCAAAAGGCTTTGATCGAAGATCTTTTTCTTCAGGCAGAGTGGCATTTTTGATTTAAAAACAACATTAATTCGTCCAAATGTACGCCATCCTAATTTCATAAACTATGTACATATTTATTATACAAAAAATCATTTCTCCAAATATTTGAATAGCGGTTTCAATATAAATTTCAAAAAGTACAGTCAAATTAAAAATTAAAGATCAATGTTGTAGATAAAATATATGTATATTTGCATGAAAACTGTCAGGGAATTGTCCTCGCGATGAAATGGTCATGCGATGAAATGTCCGGATACGGGTCCATTCACACCGACTTGCAGCATCGAATTTTGCTCGCAAATGAAGCGGGGAATCAATCTTCGCACACAGAGACGGCTCGTAATGGCGAAAAATTTATTTATTAGTAATTGCAATAAATCGAACAGTTCCAAAACGCGGATAAATAGCAAATGACACGGTCCGCGCGCCGCGAGGCCCCCGGGGCCCCAAAATACCCCATAAATATTATTTATATCAGCCTAAACTGAATTATTATTGAATTCTTATTACGGACTGCGAGGTGTGGAGTTAATTAATCACGTAACTAAATATTACGCAACCGGTTATGTGTATTGTTATTATACACGTGAATAAAAATGGATTTTTTTATTACATTATTATTATTAGGCATATGTGTATATTTAAAACGTTCGTGTACCCCCTGTAGTTTTAATACGCGATTATTCGTGTACGTATCGTATATAAATTCAAAAATCACCGGTGATGTCTCATTTAATTTACCCCGAAAATTGTACTAAATTAACTTTCGTGAGTGTATTATATTGTATGGCGTGCACGAGGGGGACACTTGACCGTATGGTTTGTTCTATGTTTCTCAACATTTCTTTATTTTTACGTGCTGTAAGATGTTTCTGTTTGATTTTCGAATTTTTTTTGCTTGAAACTTTTCGAAATCGTTCTTTACTAAGTCTAGAACAGTGGCTCTTTTGTAAAAAGTACATATGTAAATTGTATTTTTATTTTTATAAAACTTTCTAAAACCATATGAATTTCAATGGTTGCTTTGATTATTTTAAAACTATTCATAAATATAAATTTATTTTTACCACCTTTGAAAGACGGAGCGTCGAGATCGAACGAGTGTCCCGAACCGGGGTCGAGTAATACCCCAGTATTTTGTAATCAAAATACAGCTTTTATCAATACAAACAGGCTCAATATATAACTTATTAATCATTTTATACATCAACATAAAAAGATTTTAGTCCTATAGCATGTTTTTGACTATGTTTGTATTAAAAAATAACGACATGCATCAACACGCTAACACACATTGGCAAGGCCAACAGGCGATTGCATGACTCAATAGCCACGCGCCAAAAGCGACGAAAACAATAGTTTACGAAAATATAGCTATCTCTTTCTCTAGCATTGATTCATCGATCAACAAGAATATGCAAGCGAACAGTTAAAAACATGACTTATCGCTACCGCCTTAAAATCATCGATGTACCCCTTTTCTAAATCATACAAAATCTATTAAAATAAATTTCTTGTAGTTCATTCTAGGAAATATAGGGTGTATAGCTTTGAAAACCACATAGTTATTACGAAAAACGTAAAAATTGGGGCACTTGCATACCCCACTTCGGTGAGGGAGGGTTAAGATTTTATCCAGAAGCTTAGTCAATTCCTACTCTTGTACTAGAGGTAGGACCGGAAGCGTGCCGTTTATTGTTCAATTGTTGTAAATCCTTTGTAAAAAAGGTTCGGCAAACCTTTAACAATGCATTTACAACATTTTAACAATATACAGCCCCCTCAGGGTCCGGGCTTTACCGGAGTTGTACTTTTCACGGATTTTGGCCGCATTTGAGAACGACTGGCCTATAGTTAAAATATAATCTTAGATAAATGGTATCTGTTTACTTCGTTGCCATATTAATGAATCAACATTCGGTTTTGCGTTATAAAAGTGTCATGTTTTTTCAAAATAATAAAAGGAACACAATAAAAATGTATAAATCATATTGTGTTTTAACACATTTTTTTATTATTTCCGCCGGATGTGTCTTTTAAATTATTTTCAACCGTTGAAAATTATTACCGATATTGTCATTGTGAAATATTCCTTGAAAATATTGTATTGTATTGCTTGTAATTAGCACTCTGTCCCAGTTGATTGGCCGTGCTCCGAATTATCGAAATGTATGATTTCGATTGTTGTCGATGGATTTCACGGTTAAATTTTTAAGACGAAATATCTTCAAGGTCGCCGGATAAGATTAAATAAGTCAATGTTTGAGTTGAGAGGATGTCTCAATATATCGGTACATTACTCTCTTGGAAGATTATGTCATGTTTGGATTTGATTTTGAATCCGTAATTGACCAAGTTGAGTCAGTTCCAGTACTTTAATTGTATGGGTGTGAACTTTTTTTTCTACCTGCCTAACAAAGATAAAAGAATTGACGATACAATCTCACTTGTTCTGATAAAACTAACCGACACTTTAAATTATCAGTTCGGCTGGACGACCATAGTAGGAGGCGGCAAAACTTTCTCTCAGATTCCAGAATTCAATTTTATAATCTCTTATAGTTTGTAATTCAGTTTACGATATATTATAGTATGATTTGGGAAAATATAGTATGATTCTATAGATTTGGGGTAGTCAAAGTGTTAACATTAACTGCAGAAGAGCCAACTTATGCTTGGATTCACTTTTGCATTCGGTAATTTGTAAACCTCATAAATCCTTTATTTGTAATACTTTAAACGCATAAATATGATATACGTCTAATTTGACATTCATGACATTGTTTGGGATTTGCACATGCATATATGTATGTGCTTTTTCCTGTTAAATTCTGTTCTTTGGCAAATTTCCTGTTTACATTGAAAATTGCGCACAATTGAGAGCTTCGCTTTTCCCATATTTTATTATATTTTTGTTGTATATCGTTTTGATTCGGTCATCGTATGATTAATTTCAGTCACGAGATTCATGATTAATCAATTGTTTATTCGAAATAAAATTTGCGTCGTATCTGCAAGACACAATTTCGTGATACATTCATACATACATAGTTTGAGAATCCCTTGGCCTAGTGTACGTGTGTGTGTGTGTTCAGGTAGACCTTTTTTCGGCACTTACAAGGCAGCTTTGTGTATAGTTTTCGAAGGGTTTTTTCTTTGTTAACTGTCATGTCCTGGAGTAATATCTGTTTTACGGCAAAAAAAATCTTTTGAGCTCGCTTTATTGGCCTAATAAATTTTACTTACAAGAATAACAACTTGTTGAGTGCACTTTCTTTCCATTTTTAAGACTTTTCACTTATTTCAAAGGATTTTCTCGGCTTTCGTTGGACGAACGTGATTGAAACAAACGCGGCTTCTACATAGATTGAGACCTAAATTTTAGCCGTGATGTATTGTTAGATGTAGAATAGAGACAGGGTTTAGTAACCGTTTGTGTTTAGCCGACTTGCCGTTGGAAAGCAACTGTCCCCGTAGAAGAGAGTCGCATAGGTGTATGTCAAGCTTTGTGTTCCTTCAGCTTTAGAATCGGATACATTTGAAGTTTGAAGTTTAATTTCGGGCTAGTATTTTACATAAGACATTTTTACAAAAAAAAAAATGCAACTCCACGAGTGCTTTGTGAATCAAACTCACTGTTTATTTGTGTCCTCAATCAAATTTAGTCAAAATCATCAACATGAGTTCTGGACAGAGTTTTTTTTTGCATAAGGCGATACATATGTACTTAAAAAAAATAGTATTCTATTTTGATCGCTTGATTGTCTCAAACAATCATTTTACGTTCATTTGGTGTCAGAAAATAAATAATATATGTAACATCCGAGTCCAATAATAGATTTTTACAAAAATGAAAAAGATAAATATAAGGAAAACAAACAAACAAACAAACATAAAATTAAATAAATCTTATGCATCGCAATATAATGTAACCATAGAATTTGAATAATATGTACATATATAAAACTAGCAGACTTTGCTCCTGAAAATTGGGAAAAAATTTCAAATTACTATGACCCCTACCAAGATACGATTTGATTTGATTTTTAAATGCTTTTTATTATTACTATGTAAATTATGTTCACAATACATCTTATATCTATTTTAATAGCTAGTGATGTACTGATCATTTTCTATTTTACAATTTTAATTTAATTTTGTTAGTAATCACTAATCATAGTATTATATTAGTCTAATGTTAATGTACAGCATAATAGGAAAAAGAGCTCAAAAACCTATTTACAATTCTTAATTCCAAGATACGATTGGTGATTCTATCATTTATATTGAAATCTGTCGAATTGCATAGCAAACAATATGCACATGTGTCCTATTGGTCAGCAAATATATTCTGACATACGAGAATTGCGAATTTTGAGGTTCACGTATGTATGTTTGATGATTTTAGAGTCAAAAAGATTAGAACATGCGTGATGCAAAAGACTATATTTGACAATAGACATTTCAGCTTTTGGTAAATATGAGACTAGAAAGCTACATAAATAATAAAGACATTATAATATAACCAAACGTTAAAGAAAACAATTCACGGTCGAAATCCTACTTTAACTCATTTACGCTGGCGTTATCAAATTCACTTTTCACGTCCTGGCACAATGGAGCACACATTTTGTCATCTTCTTTCAATTATTTAGAGAATTTTACTTTCGTCCTTTGTCGTCCTGTATCCAAGGACCAATCTTTCATATACCGTTGCTTTCCATTGAACATTTTCATCTTCAGAAGTCTTTGGAAACTTCCGCATGCCCCTCGCGTGATTTACGGCCGGCACCCAAGTCACAATATTTGAAAACATTTTACGATCGTCCTTCGTCCTTTTTTTTTGTCTTTACGACTCTCCGGGCCCTAAATTTTTCCAACCCCTCTCATTGTAAATTGATTCGAGCTTTCGTTCGATTTTTAATCCGACTTGGATTACGAAAACAGGCAAGACAAGACCCAAAGCCTTAAAGATGATTCGATACAGTGGCCGGGTCGCTTTATTTCACCTAATGTCATCACTCGACATCATATGGAACATGTCGGCGTTTAACATACTTTCCGGTTTGGGCTTTCGGGTGACCATGCATCGGTTTTTTTCTAACCCGTAAAGGATGTGGTCTAATCAAGGACTCGGCGACGCTAAAAATTTGCGTGACCTTTTTTTTCTATTTAATGATGGCGATAATGAGATCGTGTTTGTCTCTTTATTTATTTGTTTTGTGTTTGATGGTCGCCGCAATTCAAACAAGGGATTGGCGAAAAAAAGTTACACCGCCATTGATTAATGTAATGTTATCTTGTTTGTTTAGATTTAAAATTGAGCGTGCGTGTAAATTGAGCTAGGTTTCGATAAAGAAAGGCTTGTAAAACAGGTGCTATTTTTAATGGTTCTGGACGTGTATAAACAGACCGTTAGGTTGTTTATGTATGTATGTATGACCTCTGAAATAAATCACAGACAGTGCCGAAACGCATCTGTCTTTATGATTTAATATTGCAATCGATCATTTTGCTATTTGTCAAAATTTTCTATAGCTTGTAGTGCGTGCCCATGCGCAAAATACGCATGCTAACTGGAACTGGTGATTTATGCACATTTATAAGTTATAAATTATAACACTGTTTTTTAAATTCATAATTGTGAACATAAAAAGTCATTTTCGGCGACCGGTTCATTCGTGACTATAATTTTCGTGTTAAGTAGTTTAAGCATATTATGCTTTCAAGCAGAGTGGTCACGGGTTCGAGTCCCACCAGAGTCCCGCTGTGGCCACCGGACCTTGGTTTGTCATTCTAGGTCTATCGTTTCCTATCAGAGTTTGACTATTTTTCTGATCTTCATTGAATCGGTTACTGTAAAATTGGCATCTCCTTTCCTATCTCTCTCTTGCTAATCTCAAGTTATCTGAAATTCTGAATAGTGGAACTCGAACTCGTGATCACTCTGCTCGAAAATATAATATACTAACCATTAGTCCACGCCGCTGGTTAATTCAGACTTAGGCTAAACATGGATTCCGCTACACGCTCTATTGTAAATCTTTTCTTTGACCACTAGTGGATTTTCTAAAAAATTGACCATTTCTAATAAAAAAGAAACCGCATATAGCCACCCATTAGTGATAAGTAGAGGTAGGATAGTCACAGTGCTATCCATTGTTCCATTGTTGTAAATCCTTTGTAAAAAAGGTTCGGCAAACCTTTAACAATTCATTTACAACCTTTGAACCTTTAAACCTTTTACCTTCTGGGTCCGGTGACTAGTGATAAGATAACCAAGCTTCGGCGCGACCCTGTGCACCATTGTTCATTTTTATGGTGAATTTTTTTATCTAGCTTTGTAGTTTTTCTCTCTAGCTTTGTCGTTTGCCCTCTTTTCTGGAAAATAGCCCCAAAACGCCCTCTTTCCTGGAAAAAGCACGCTCCACCGTCGAAGACTAGTGATAACTAGAGGCCGGATAGCCAAGGTGCCGCTCATTGTTCCATTGTTGTAAATGCTTTGTAAAAAGGGTTCGGCAAACCTTAAACAATGCATTTACAACATTTGAACAATAAACGGTACCTTGGTTGATAAGCTTCGGCGCGACCCTGGCATTATAAATGGCATAAAAAACGGAAGCATTATAAATGCTGAAGGTGTCGTGGGTTACGTTTGTTGACAAATAACATAACTACATACAACATTCTATATTTGCTACTTTGTTTGCATTTTAGAAGATGGAAATATGAAGGGTTTCCAGAATAATGTTTATGCAAGCTATGTTTTGTCTTGTGTCTAATGAGAGCAATGCTAACTGTCCTTCAATTAGATGTGCAACTTATCTACATACATACATACATAGATCATTTTTGGTTAGTAGACTTTATCCAGATCCAAAAGATCAATCAACTAATGGGTAGCAGGTCTATCAACGACTCATTTTAACTTTCTTATAACTAAGCTTCGGCGCGACCCTGTGCACCATTGTTAATTTTTATGGTGAACTTTTTTTTTGCTCTCCAGCTTTGTAGTTTGCCCTCTTTCCTGGAAAATAGCCCCAAAACTCCCATTTTTTGTTCCAAAAGCACGCTCCACCGCCGAAGACTAGTGATAACTAAGGGAAGGTGGTTAATGGTTAACTACTGTCAATTAAGAAAAATGGTTAACTACTGTCAATTACTATAAAAAAAGGTTAATTTTTGGGCAAAAGCAACTCGACGGCCTTCCCTTAGTGATAACGATAAGACTGATTTAAACGACTGGATTACAAGTAGGTCATTGATTATATTGCGTTTACGAGTTGGAGTAGATACTTTGGGGGTCCAGAATCATTATAAACACACATTGCCACAACCGTTCCAGGTTCGATAGACGAAAGCTTGGCTATCCTAGCCGCCCTAGCGATACCTAAATATCTGTCTTGGTGCGTTTAGCTTCAGGGCCGGCAACCCTTTTCTCATGAAAGTAATTTATAATGAGTGGCCGGTCATAAGCGTGCCGGGGCGTAGTCCGCGCCCATACGTCATCATTTATCATCATCATCATCATCATCATCGCAGCGGCGGCTGCTTCGACCTCATCCAGTTATCACTCCATCTCGTCGTGTCACTGTTACAACAAACGTACCTACAAATACCCTCCAGAGGACACGACCTAACTTACATCCCCACCCCCTTACTACCTGGGGTCATATTGAACTCACTATCATAAATATGTATATCCACTGACACGTAAGAACGCTTTCCTATCCTTGAAATTTTTCGCGGTCTATTGTTATTTGAAAAGCACCCAGCCAACGCCGAAGACTACTATTTTTAAAATGTTTTCATTATTTAATACTAACTGTATTACCCGGCTTCGCTCGGTATTTGTAATAAAAACCGCTTAAACATGACTAATCTAATAGTTAAATTTATTTGAATAGTTTTATTTTATATAAATTTATTTGAATACTCATTTGTTTTTTTTATTAAATTGACTGTCACGAATAAACAAACATATATAGTAAGTAATTTATAAAAAAATATATTTACACACCCGGCGTCTGCACCCCCTAGGGCTTCTCCCTCGGCGCCTACGCCCCCGGGAACTTCGAATCAGGTAAAAGCCAATTATTTGTTCAATGACGTCACGGATTTCTACCAACGAAGGAACATACATACATATAAACAAAGTCTCATTCCAAATTATATATTAGATGGTATGAATTGAGAAAACCTAGTCTTTTATATTGTTAGAAAGAAGTCCTCTCTTCAATAGACAGGACAATGTCCTTCCTCTAAAAGAGATGACTTCATTTCTCAGTGCCCATCCTTGAAAAGAAAGAAAGAACTTTCTGAAGTGTCAGTCAAATTAATTTGTAAATACATACATACATACATATATCTGTCTTGTCAGTCGATTTTTTTTCATTCTATGATATATTATTCGTCGACATTTTTTTTCTGCGATTAAAAGTTGTGGTTTGAATTGCCTGTACACATACGAGTATACCAGTTTAGTGATCCTGGTCGAACTAGATACATCATTGGTGCTTTTGAACCGTGTCGAATCTCCTCTCCTCGCTTCTAGGCATAACATAACATAGGTATACAACTAATTTTTTATTATTATTATACTACTAGCGATTAAGCGTAATTGTCCCCTCTGCTCTGATAGGACACCTGTATGTATATATGTATGTATGTGTATGTATGTATGCACAATACAGTACCGATCTTTGGTCTGTATGTGTATTTTTATTTAATATTATACATTGAATTGAATTTGGATGGGTAGATTATACACATGTTAGAGGAATTTAGTACGAACATGGAGATTTCAATGGTTCGAAGAAACAGTCACAATGAATTTGGATCAAGCATTTTCTCATACAATCACTCGGATGTATGTATCATATAACGAGCTCTCTATCTGGGTACATATTTTTAATGATAAGTTTAAGTTTTTTTTATTGTATGCTCCAATTATAGAAGAACATTATTTGATAATTCAGTCTTGATTGATTGATCCATTTCTATTTATATTTCCATTACATATTCTTTATCCAATTATATTATATCACTTTATGTTTAATTATGCATTGTCCCATTTAGTCATATTTTAGTTTTTATTATTTTCTTTTTCATTTGTTTGTCTATATGTAACTAGATATATTATGTATTTTGTAAAAATCTATAATTGGGCTCAGATGTTATTTTGTTATATTTATTCTTTACTAGTTGTTTTACCCGGCTTCGCTCAGTATTTGTAATATAAACAGCTTAAACATGGCGAATCTCATAGTAAATATTCATTTGTTTTTTATTAAATTTATTTGAATCGAATATATATATTCAGCCAATCGAATCGTCATAGAAACTGACTTGTTATCGATTTCCAACCAACTATAGTTACAAACTTACAAAAATCTCTTTCGAAATTATATATTAGATGTATTATATATTATACCAGAATTCGGCGGCTCCCCCGGGGGCATCCGCCCCCGGCGCCCTCTGTCCCCGTCCCCATGTCGTTATAAAAATTTTGACTTGTTTTCGAAGTTCCCAACCATTTTCCAACCAACAACACTTAAATACAAAGTCTCTTCCGATATTACATATACGAATTTCTACATCTGAGGCCTGTTGATTTTTCAATAAATAAATAAATAATGGGTTCTTGAAAAATCGCCCTATTTTTTTTAATATGACGAAAGTTATATATATATTACGAAAAATATAAAACACTACATACATATGTATACATTGAGTACAAGATCCAACACAATGACAAATGAAACCGATTCCAAAAATAAAAAAACGCAAGTAATGCGATCTGAATGACCGGCACTGTACTTATTGCATGAGTGAATCTGAATCCGTTCATTTTCAACAAGTGTCCAGCAGGTGTTTTAATTCCCGGCATCCCAAATTTGCGTCACCGGCTTCAATTCTATTTCGGGACACAAATCAATACGTTTATATGTGTGCCTTCTCGGGAACGTCGCTTCGTTCGAACGTTTCGTGTGTGTATGGGTCTACTTATACACGTGTTGCTCGTTCCCATTCTGAAACCATCCCCTGACTACCTGGAGGGGGTTGGGAATGACGTCAGTGGTTATATTTAGAATGTCCCACTTTTGAATTATACGAGTCTACTATATATTTCGTAATGACGTATCTGTGTCTGTATTGTGCGCTGATCAAAGGAATGAACAAAATATATATAATGAGGCTTTTGATATATTTTAATATTTTTTATTTATAATCAAGTGACTTGAAAGTCACTGAAGGATTCATTATTTGCAATAGATGTCTTCTACATAAAGGTTCTTTTTCAAAATCAACGTCGCAAAACCGCAAACACACTGAACGGCACGAGCACGTTCTTGGCCTCCTATGGTGAAAAATTCGCAGGGGTGTTTTTTTCGCCAATGTTCTCTTACATTTCTTCAGATATGGGAATCACTGTCAATACAAATTTTAGGCATGGGTGCGATAGCATAGATTATGCGTACTAGCGTTTTTTGACATGTGCAAAACTATCGACATATAAAAAACGTACTTACAGTAAAAATATTAACACTGGACCCGTCGATGAATTTCTGCTCTTAAGTCGCCTTAGGGGGTCGACCGGTCTAAATCGGTAAGAGTGCACGTATACATGCAAATATAAGAAATTTCAGTTTTGATAATCAACACCTGTCAATATCACAAAATATCAGATCAATATGTATATTTTTTAAATTTAAATATTGAAAAATTAATGTTGTTCTGTTTTTTTTTTATATATACAGTGGGGTTCAGCTTAATTGGGACGTCGGTTTTAGGGGGGGGGCTAGGTTGGGTGGCGCCCGAGGGCGCCAAATGAGTTAGGGCGCCGAACGATGCGCCAAAGACGCTTTAAAATTTTAAATTAGAGCGCCAAAAGCCATTCAAAATTTTAGATTAGAGCGCCAAAGGCGAAAGTTTTTTCTAAGGGTGTTTAGAAAAAATTGCCCGAGGGTGCCATCGGGTGTAAGGCCGGCACTGGACGTCGGTAAACTGAGTCAGCCGGTTATCGGGAAAAATTTCAAGGAACGAAAACCTGATGAAGAAATTAATAGTCCTTAATAATATTTGGGGCAAAATTGTTTGCACCGATGTGTCCCGATTAAACGTAATCCTCTTTAGAGATATTTGAATCGCAATTAAATCAAATTTGTATACACACATTTATCTATAAGTATATACAAGCATTGGACCATTCTTTTTTGTAATTGGTACACGTGAACTAAACCACTTTGCCCCAATTACACAAAACTTTACCTATAAAGCATCTAGAATCGTCCCAAATGAAGTAACACCACTTTTTTTATGCTGCTATTTTATCAGACATCAGTTAACAACAACAAACTTACCCAATTTGTTGCTAAATTTTCTCACAATTAATAATATATGATTACTTCATATAAAAAAATAAGCAGATTTTTACATGAAAATCTGCAAAATGCATAACCTCTTTATTTATTCAACCCGCATTTGAATACATAATTATCTACTATATACAAATGTGCGTAGCATTACAACGTTTATTTGTATTTAATTAATAATACGCCTGGTTTGACTTAGTACATACATACATATCTAGTATTACTCATTACTTCCATTATAAACAATGATTAATCGATTCGCAGTACATATACCATACATTAGCTCGAAAAGTTTCAACTGATGATTCGCTGCTCTCGTTTCTAAACCATCTGTACAAACCGTAAGTGTCAACTTGAATGACTCGCACTGTACGTACATCCAGATTTTTCCACTGGATTTTTCCCGTCTAGTTTTCCGCAGCGGAAGATTTTCCGAACCAATACGGCACCGGCATATCCTAAGTTATGGTTAGATATAAAAAAAAATGTATAAAAAATAGTTGGTTAGATTTTTTACCGGTAAGTTTGATCACGATCATCGCTGCAAGCGGCCCAACCCCTTGCAGAGAGATGCACCGATCTTCTTATATTCCAGAAATTCAGTCATCTACGTTGATTCGTTCCGCGATGACGTTTAAATTATAACTCATCTGATCGTTTCGATAATGAACGTCAATCAAATCGTATGAAATCATTGATCAAGTCATCGAAACGTGAAAGTCGACGCGTGTCCGAAATTATGTCATCTTTTTTCGTTCGCATGATTCACGGTGTATCGTATTGTTTTTGAGTATTGAAGGTTATCTGATCTCGCGTGGTAGGTCTTACGCTGCAAATTCTATAAAGAATTTGTATCGAGTTTCTAAAGTGCATTTTTATCTGATGTCATTGTTTATTTACGTACTGTGTAGGAACGAAATCATCGTTTTCAATTTTTGGATAGACTACTTGTTTTATTATATGTCGCTCTATTTTAGATTTTTTGCAATATTATGGAAATAATTTACATCGATGTATTTATTATGGGTGGCTTTTTTTAGATCGTTTCTCCCACATAAATGCATTGATTATTCATGTGTCGAATATTTTCTTTTTTTTTATTTGTTTATTGAGTTTTACTGTTGTTTAACCTCGAAAAATAATGTTGTCTTAAAAAAAGAAGAACATTAAGTTCGATCTTGATTTTTGAGATATTTGAAAAAAATTAGTCTGCGGCGTATGTTTTTGTCCTTTAACATATAAGACGAATAGTTTAATTTGCTGACATAAAAATCTCAAAATATGTCTATAATCTTTATATATAATGTTGAAAGAGACTTTGTAAGGTTTTTTGGGAGCATCGAAAACAAATCAAAATTTCTATGGCGACGATATGGATATCGTTGATTATTATTTTTTTCGATTCAAATAAATTTACTAAAAAATCAAATGAATGTTTACTATTAGATTGTTTTGTCATGTTTGAGCTGTTTATATTACAAATACCGAGCGAAGCCGGGTAAAACCACTTGTATCCGATATAAATATAATAATATGTATAATTTTTTTCACGGTTTATATGGCATATTGCTTGGATTCAAATTTAATTTGAAATATTATAAATTATATACATCTATAATTATACAAAAAATATATTTTTAAATGAAAATTAGCAAAAAAATTATATAATCGAATTTGACATTCTATGTAATGGTTGAAATTTTTTGACATAATCTTCAACCATTGTAAATGATCTACATATATATATGCATACATTAAAAAATAATAAACATTCCAGTTTTCCCCCAAAAAGACGGTTTGCACACGAAAAAATCACTTATACAAGTTTAAACACCGCAATATTTCTCGCGCAAATATGCGATTGACAAATATACATACACATGATTCTCTCTATCGTCTGGAATAAATTATTATTATTAATATATTGGTTGATTTATAGTTAAACACGAAATAACAGATGATCGACCAAAACGCAATATTTAATTAAATGTAATTTTATCTGCTACAGTTTTTTTTTTTTAATAAATTTTCCTCGTAATTCAACCAAGTTTGTGCATGCAATTCTCAATCACTCATCGTTTGCTTTGGTCAAATGATGAGTGTCGTTGATAAATATGTAAACAAACACGTGTATGTGTATATTTATATAAAACGCGCCGGTTCAACGTGGGGAACGGCATTACTGTATCCGTAGTAAGCTCTCGCGGTTCACCACCGACCAGTTTTGCTTCGACCGGTGTTGAGTGAGGTCGTGCTTCCGGTCCAACTTCAACTTCAACTTCATTCATAACATCGATACGGACTCTTCATTTTTATTTTTTGTTCTGATCGGTCTTTAGTATTTTTTTACTTTAATTTTCGCGATGATATCCTAACACCTGGAAAGCGATCGCTCTGATCTTTCGCGCGCGCGCGCGCGTGTGTGTGTGTGTAATTAAATCGGAAGTATAATTACTGGCCCTTACCAGGGCCGGTCTGATGCTGCCCGGCTTTGATAAAGCCTGCTAGATGGAAGGGCTGGTCATCATCGGGAGCAACCATGGGATTGATAACCAAAACCCTCGGGGTTCTGTTCAGTCTGTGAGTATTCTTTTTATTGAGGATTTTATCTGTTGGACGTTTGACGTATCTGATTTCGATGCCGGAAATTTGATCAATTTATAAAATTTCATTGAAAAGTGTTATATTGTAATTTAAATTAAAGTTAGTCTAAACTGTATGTAATGTGTAATAATAGTAAACATCGAATTTTCTTTAAGTTCGAATTTTTCAAATATGATTCTAATCTAAAGATTTACTAAATGAATGTTTCAATTTAGAACAGTATATATGTAGCATTTAAAAATGCATTTCTATCTACATATATTCATCAGTGGCGTACGGTAGGTGTTGATGTTGGGTGTGTTGTGTATGAAAAATTAATTTTACGAAAGAGTAATTGAAAAATGTATGTCTAAAGCGGCGAAGAATCGAATTAATGTATAAATAATAATAGAATTCGTTTTAAAAAATCACTTTTTTTTCATTTTTCATACACACCCAATACCAACACCGCAGTACGCTACTGATATTCATATGTATAATTTAAATAAATCTATCACAGATAAAAGTATTTTAAATCTACGTATTATGTATGTGCATGTCAAATTTATCAAAATGTAACATGTATATATTTTTTACAAAAAAAAAATCAGTACTAATACACATGTAATTTAGAATAATTGTCATTATTTTTTTTAACAAAATTTCGACCAGTTAAAAATTTCATATAAAATATTTTATTTGAATTTCTATTATACATACATATGTAGATAGTTTTTTAAGATCTTATATAATATGTTGAAAATAATAAATGCATAAGTTGACTTGAATTATTAACACTTTTTAAACTATCATATGAAATACTCAAAATACGGCACTGGGGCGGAACCCAGTTCCGGTTCGTCAAAACCGCAAAAATATCACCGTGAATAACAGCTCCGGTTCGGGACAAATTCAATCATTTTAAAAAATCTCCACCCAATTTTAAAGGATTTACATACATATGTAGATTATTCAATCAAGAACAAAATTTCGCCTACGGCGCATTCTAAATAGAATAGGAACAGATAGATAAATCGTCATATTTCATCTGTTTCGTTGCATTATCCACTTCGAATCATAGTTTCATATTATTTATAACTAGCGATAATCTACCTTTCGCATTGGGGCTGCAGGCAGTTAACCTATTCAGCTTAGATTTTTATTCCTACATAGTAATATTTTAGTAATAATTTCAAATTTTCAACCAGACAAACTATTCTATTGTAAAAAACGTAACCTTTGCCAGATTCAATCACGATTCATAACTAAAATAAGCCACTCAGATAACGACAATTCCATTAACGGCTGCAACGTTCGAAATACTTTTTTTTCTTATTTATCACAGTTTATCATAAGTTCAAACCAGCATTTTTTTTTTACAATATAATCGAATTTTCTAACATCAACATTTGAGTCACCGAACGGTTTAAATGTAGCAAACGTCACTATTCATTTTAATTGACAATCATACATTTAATAATAAAAGGAAGTTCTCTCTAAATACCAAGTCGTAAAGGGCAACTTCGCACTATCTCCGAGTCTGAGATTCTCAGCAATTTGCTGATAAAATTGCAAACATCAAAAGGTTCTCTAATATGGATCGGTCGCTAAATTCAAACATAAACCTAATGTGTTCCGAATTATATTTGGTTGTCCTTTTAACGTTATCGATTTTGCTAATTAGGTGCGATTGCAATCTAGAATCGCGTACCCAAACATGCCCAAGCTTATGTGTATATAAACCAATTTATAATATTATTCCCAAATAAGATAGTATTGTTCTATTCGGTAATATTTTCGACGTTTCATTTTAAAAGCAAATTAACCGACAGATATGCTTTTATTATTATGCATAATTTCTCTCAACATTCTAAATACATTCATACATGAAGCGTTCAGCACTGAAGTGAAGTAACCCACATTTTACATTTTTCTATATAATTTAATATTGTGTTCGCATTTCGAACGATTCTTAAAGCATCGCACAATCAGACCAAAGTGTCCCAATAAACCGAAATCTACTTCAGATTTAAATTGAGTGAGTCAAATCATCAAAAGATTTAAATTAGAATAGTATAAAGGTATTTATTTTTAATTTCTGATAATATTAAATTATATTATAACTAGACAGCGGATGCTCATTAAGGGAATATGGTTTTTGGCGGTATAGCTATTGTTAACTTTGTAGAGAAACTTTTTTTTTGGTTTCAAAACTGTTGGAACGTGTATTGTATTTTGAGATCGCCCTAATGAGTATCCGTCTCTTAATTATAAATTTATAACTTTTCAACTCGTTTGTGAGAAGCGAGCTAGAGTATAATGCTATTGTGTGGAATCCGCATGAAGCAAATTGAGGCGAAATCACACAGGGAAGAACGGCACGTCGTGTGCTTGGCTTCCCGCTGTGGGGGGTCTCCTACATTTCTTCAAATATAGGATACACCGTTATTGATCACCGTCAAGCAAGGATAAATTTTACCGAAAACAATCCAGAGGGTGATTTTTAGACGGTGTGTGCTGGGCATGCCACATTTCTTCGTTTCCTATATAGAAAAAAGTTTAGGCATTACCCATATCTCTGCTCTACTCCTTTCCTTTTTGGCATGCTTGGGTATAATCCCCTCGAACTTCTGAGAAACTTCTCATTAATTCGTTTTGTTCTCCAACTTCTACGTGGTAATACATCATGCCCGTCGTTCTTGGAACTCTTGGGACTTTATGTCCCTAATAATTATATGCGTGGTAGACATCGTCATTTGATGGAAGTTACCTCCTCCGCGCACAGTTCTTTATCGGATGGCTCATATTCCAAGAGCTATCCGACTTCCCAATGAAATCGTTGCAGCTGTGACTGAATGTGATATTCTCCACCTCAGTGAGCTTAGGTTATCGAAGATTATTTTAACCTGTTTGTGTGGTAGCCTGCGCTCATCACTATTTTCATAATTTAATGTGATGTATGAGTGGAATTTTGATCTTCTCTCTTCCATTCGGGCCTCAAGGGGATGTTTTGTAAATTTGTTCACGGCTGGTTCTTGAACATATATTAGTGCTGACTATTCCCAATTTTCTAGCCTCTTCTTACTTCACTTTCGATTTTTTCATATTGGTTAGTTATCATAGTATTACATTATTCTAATGTTAATGTACAGAGCATAATAGGAAAAAGAGCTCAAAAACCTATTTAAAGACGGTATAGAACAGTATAGTCTTTCATACGATCAGTCCATTTATACAAGTTACAAGATTTCTACTTAGTTTCACTTCGTTCAAAAATAAGTAAACCCTTCCTAATTCATGTTCGGTCCTTAATTCAATCAAATATATGTAATTCCCCACAAATGTAGGATATTTTAACTTAAATGAACAGATTATATGTAGTTATGGTCTTTAGATTCGAGCGCACCATAACTGCAAGTGTGGAAAATTGTGATAAATTACGTCAATTTAAAACCAAGGTATTCGCATACCGTTTGAATAACGTTTTGAGATCATTTCCACGCGCTTAGAATTCTAAAATGGAAAACACACACACACATATACTTGTATTCAAAAAAACTATGAATGTCACTTTAGATCTGTATAGTATAGTATATATAGTATAGGTGAGCCTGCTTTTTAGTATTTAGTACGTTTGTTTATGGAGCGTATAGTATAGTATAATACAATACAAAACAAGGCAATGATCTTGTGTAATGAAAAAAAAAGTTTTTTTAGTGTAACACACTACGGGAATCCGTCTAGTCTCGCGCATAAATTAGTCCGGATTATCGACGTTTCGAAAAATGAACGTACAATGAAAAACCGGATACTGAAAATAAATCAACGATTCGAACTACGTGGTAGTAGCCTAAAACGTCAATAAACATAAATTAACCTAACACAAAAAACCATGCGTCGATGGATGCTATATATACATAAATATATATATTTTTTTATTAAAACTTACTTATATTATATAATCGCAGTTTATTATTGCCGGACGTGTCTTAAAGGGTTCATTAGACAAGACTATATTAACTGATGTATATGTTTATTTGTATAAATAGGAAGTTGAGCCGGTCGAGATTAGGTCATAGTGATCTCACTTGTGTAGTGATAGTTGCGCATGAGCAAATCGTATTGCTTAATGATTCCGTTGCTATTAAAAAAAATTGCAAGGGTTATAATATAATAGTCATTATTGTATGTACAGTTTAAAATGACGTTTGAAAGTAATGGGACGATTTGTTGCGCAGCTTGTCGCGGCGGTTTGTCGCTCGTAGATGTGGTGGGTTGCTGTAGCGAATGGTTCGATGATTAACCCTTTGAGTGCTGGCGTCTTTTCTGTTGAAAGTCCACCACGCTGTAATTTATTTTAAATCCAATAGAAAGCCGGTATAAAAATTGTAGCTAATCCAAACAAACCCTAGATAACTACACCGCCGAGGATTTCGAGTTTTGTAACGGTGTGTTTAGACTATCTAATATATATTGCAACAATCTAATATATAATTTGGAAAGAGACTATGTATGTAACTTTCGTTCGTTGGTTCGTAGAAGACAAATTCGATTTTTTTTTCGATTCATAGGCGCCGATTCGATTTTTTTCGATTCAAAGGATTTCAAGTCCCCGGGGGCAAAGCCCTAGGGACCCCTGGTGTCGCCGAGGGTGAAACCATAGGGGGCGCAGGCGCCGGATTCTGGTATACATATAATTTCGGAAGATACAGTATATATGCTGGTTTATTTGTTCGTGACAGTCAATTTAATAAAAAAAAACATCAGTATATATAAAATACTAAGCCCGCTTTAAATGTCAAGGAATTTGACCCTTGAAGCCCTCAACATGAGGCCACCCCCCCCCCCCCCAACGAATACAGTCTAAGAGACTAAAAAAAAAAAATTCAAATAAAATGTTTACTATTAGATCAGTCATGTTAAAAGCGGTTTATATTACAAATACCGAGCGAAGCTGGTTAAAACCGCTAGTATAAAATAAGCAAAAACTAGTTCCATCTTCTTGATTGTTGTTAAAATGTAATGCTCACAATCTCAATGCCGAGCCACAATCTAAAATACTCAACAACTAGGGATTTCCATCGGGATATTTTGCTATGGTTATAAATTCAGAAATTGCGATGTAAACCAGTCTTTATAAACATTGACAATGCATTTTTTTTCAATTCTACTTGGAAAGGCTTAGCGGGTAGTGTTCTTGTTTACTTTGTACATGCTCAAAATACAACGCCTATCGGCGTTTTTCACACCTATGACACGCTAAACTATGGCCTTCCAGATTTTATAGAAAAGTTTTGCGATGGGTCAATGATGATATTTGAATAAAATTAGAATATGATGACTAGTATAAATTGAATGCAATTATAACTCTAATCATATTGTCGTACGTTCACTTTCCCACGATGTTACAAAAAATGCAATGTGCACTTTTTATCTTTGTTTTTTGTATCCGTCGGAACAATGAAATTCAACAATAACACATGTTCATTAAAATGTTAATTTTACACAATGAGCACATGTCGTTTTTGTATGTATGTATGTGTATATTTTCGCATAGGTTATGACCCTTATGTTGCGTTTCCTATTTGAAAATTCATAACAGGCGTTGTGTTTTGATTTTTTTTTTTCAATATTTATGTATACGCAGCCTTCGCTGATGATGCATTCCATGTTTGAAATTCAAAACCGATTTAACCACAATTCACCGGTTTTAACTGTACATCGGGGCCTGACAATGAATATATTTTTACTTTATTTTTTTTAACGCGCCGCCACTGTTCGAATTTTATTCGTTTAATTTTAATCGACGAAAATTGTTTTGAGATTGCATCAACGGCGAATTATTTGCATGGTACGAACCGCTTTTTTGTCTACATACAATTATTTAAAAACTCCGTTTTTTTTTTAAATAAGCTCTGTGATTATTCCCCACAAGAAAATTGCTCACTCGAAGATACCACACATAGAAAACTAATAAATAAAGCTCTTTTTGGGATAAAATTAGTACTTATCCGATTATTAATTATTTTTTTATTGTATACTAGTTGTTTTCCCCGGCTTTGCTCAGTATTTCTAATATAAACAGCTTAAACATGGCGAATCTACATAATAGTAAATATTCTTTTTATTATTTTTTTATTAAAATCCTTACTTGACAGTGATCGATAACGGTGTATCCCATTTAGATAGAATGTAGGAGACCCCCCACAGTGGTGAGCCGTGCACACGACGTGCCGTTCATCGCTGTGTGTTTTCGCCCTTACGCGCTAAAATCTAAGCTAGTGCTGCTAAATTTATACTATAGTATATCTACAGTTTTTAACTCGCGACCGCCAAATTTTTATATCTCATGCTATACTAACTTTTTTGGATTTTGGAAAGACCCAAAGCCTAAAATATACGGGTTTCCATACAGAAACGTCCAAGCGACGCCAGGCACTTAGGGCTGTACACCCAAAATCTTAATTTTGTTACCGTTCCTTTCTTCGATATATATATATTGAGTGAATGCGACAATATATATCAATTTATATATATATTGAGTGAATGCGACAGTTGCGCTTCGACCAGATAAAACGTATTTTAAATTGACAAAATCGAGGTTTCGTATTCTCCTATTTTCTCCTCCAAAACTGGACCAATTTTTAAAAAAATGTCATCATCGGTATGAGAAAGATACTTTCTGTGCATCTATCGGCGTATTTTTTTTTTAAATCGACCGTTAAATAAGCCCGCTGGACTCGTTCCGTGGGTGTAGAAAAGAGGCGATTTTATAGATGTTTGGCGGCTCCTAGCTCCTATAAAAAATAATTAATCAAAAAAATAAAACGATAGATGCACCCCAATGGTGGATATCCATAGCATATTAAAAAATAATTTCTCTAGTGCCATAATTGAGGAAGGGAGAAGTATAGTACGTTTGTATGGACAAGGCGCTGGTGTCCAGCCCTCTTAAAATACATGCAAATGCTTTAAAAATTATCAAATTTACGGCACTGTACTTTGCAAAGCGATACGCTAATACTGATTTTTCGCCTATAATGAAGTTTTCTATTTATTTACATATATGTAGATTGTAGAAGAAATATAATAGATGAACTTCGGCAAACATACCATTTCAATAAGTTCCATTCTGTCATACAAATCGATACATAAACACCAGCATGTTTCTGGATTTTGGTTTCGATTTCAAGGTAGGCAAAGTATGCGCTTGTCATACATACATAAATATGCATACATACATATCATTGTTGTACATTTAATTATAATAATAAATAGTCAGGTACTGGAAATCGGGGCCGAAATGAGAAATTTCCGACGAAATTCAGTGCACCGTGACTGCGGCGAGAGTAAGAGCGAATAATTAAAAAATATTAATTACATTGTACGAAAATGAAAATCAACCAATGTGAGCGCGCGCTTTTTTGGGTCAAGGTGTGGATCATTCTTCAAATCTTCAATCGCAGTGTGCCAAATTGTATCATTTGGCACAATATTTGGCTTTTGTTGCGTACAGTAGTTGGCCACTCAGTCTGAAAATTAGCATTCGTGGGAACCTTGTGCGTCCACAATGGTGCAATCGTTCAATACTGATCGGTAGCAGTATAATTTCAGATACGGTTCCTTATCAAATTGGCTTGATAAGAGATGAGCTCTCATTTGCAAACTCTCTCAAGTCATTGTATCAGCATTTAAACCAGCCAAGCCAAGCGCTGACTGTTCTTATTCTGCGTTCATAATGACAATTTATTTAAGCTAGGACCATTGTGGCATTACAGGAATCCCTAATGCGCCACAATGGTCGAAAATTTAACAAAGGGAAAAAAGACACAAAAAATATGTACAATATACTAGTGTTGTGCCCGTTGATTTGAATGGGTGGCTTCGGAAAGGAATTAAAATAAAGCTATATGTTATATGTATATAAATATAGTGTATATATATGTAATAGTAAAAAGTCGAGCGCAAATTAAACCCCCCCCCCTTTTCGCCTGCGTCGAAATTATGAATGAATGTGTGTGTCTTCGTGGATGTGTGTGACGCTGACTTCACCCGTTCCAACTCGTTCAATATCAGGAGCACATGTCAGACGCTCCACCCCCCCCCCACTTCCCCGCTTTTCGGCATCTCCTCGTCACGATCGGTCGTCACGCCACATCCCTACGCATAACGTATACTCCTGGTATTCTAAAATTTTTTTTTTTTGAAATCCCCATACTCGTCGATGCACTCGCACATACATACATCGGGTCCATTTTTATATATTACTAGTGGTTTTACCCGACTTCGCTCGGTATTTGTAATATAAACCGCTTAAATATGACTAATCTAATAGTAAACATTTTATTAAATTTATTTGAATAGTTTTATTTTATATAAATTTATTTGAATACTCATTTACATACCTCTTCTTACTTCGCCTTACGATTACTATTAAGGAAAAAATTTGCCTCTTATCCGATCGTTTTCATACTTTGCAATATTGCTCATTTTGGTCATCGATATAAGTAAAGGTGTCATCCGCCATTACGATGGTGAAAAAAATTTGTAATAGACACGTTTGAAAATACTGCATCTTCCTTCACGGTGACGTCTGTCGTCCACACTATTCTCATCGTTTGTTCCCTTTTCGCCCCCCCCCCCCCTCTCTCGCTATGGCAGATTGGGCACTTTGCCATACTCATGATTAGAGGTAGGATAGTCACAGTGCTATATATTGTTCCATTGTTATAAATCATTTGTAAAAAAGGTTCGGCAAACCTTTAACAATGCATTTACAACCTTTGAAAAATACGCGGCACCTTCTGGGTCCGGTGACTACTCATGATTAGAGTTTACGGAGAGAATTGGTGATTTCTTAATTAGATTTTTTATTAAATTGACTGTCACGAACAAACAAACATTTATAGTAAGTCTCTTTCGAAATTATATATTAGAGATACCGTGTACGTTTTATTGCACAATCGCACATACGATTGGGGGATGATAAAAGTCTGTTACGACTTGTAATCATCCCTCAGCATTCAGACCGCGACCTAATTATCCGGTGGGAAAAGTCAGAGTCGGAGTCGGCACGACCACCAGGGATAAGCCTAGATGGCGTCAGATACTGAGGCTGCTTCAGAGGCTCTCTCGTCGAGGACAGAAGAGGCACATACATATGTATGTTATGTAGAGTGTAAGCAAGCATACAGATAGTATAGTATGATAGTGTGTGGTTTTGTGGTGTTGTGGCTCGCGCCGTTTAGCCCGCGGCCCTCGTGCCGGATCCCGACATTTTTTTATTCCCCGGCGGGACCGAACTGCGTTTTTTGGAACATCGTTTTGGGTGTAAACGACGGTTACTAGACGAGGCCAGGTAACCGACCGACCGACACGCCACACCACACTTTCAATGTATTCAAACATAGCGGGGGAAGTAAGTCGTGTCCGTTTCTTTCGTTTCAGTTTTAACCCCCCCAATACCCCCCCTAGATCGTCGAGATCCGCGCTATTGGTGTATTGCAGTCTCGATTCAAGGCTCGCTTGAGAGCTTGTTCCTCGTTTAGATCAATGAAAGAAACGACCGGTCGATTTAGTCGTGGCTTTTTAATTTGATTGCATATAAAATTTATATTTTACCATGGTACCAATACAGTTGCCCTGAGGGCCGGGCCGCACCGTGCAACTTTGTCGGCCGACTAGTTGCGCGACTCGAAAAAATGTATGGAAATGTGTGCGACAAACAAGTTGACGGGTGTAGCATGTCCCATCTGGTTACCTGACAACTCGTTCACAGATTTTCCGTAAACCGATGATGCACTCCAGGCATTACGTGTACGGCCATCTCTTTCTCACCCCGTCTGTTCACCAAGATCTTGTTTACTATGCCATTACGTATGCAGCCATCTCTTTCACAGGCCGTCTGTTATCGGTGAACAGACGCTCTGTGAAAGAGATGGCGGCATACGTAATGGCAGAGTAAACGAGATCATGGTGAACAGACGGGGTGAGAAAGAGATGGCCGTATACGTAATGCCTGGAGCGCATCCTCGGTTTACGAAAAATCTGTGAACGAGTTGTCGTGTCACCGTACCATCTACCTGCATGCATTGGTCTGGTCGCCCTCAACCAAGTCGCTCGCAAGTCGCACGGTGCGGCCTGGCCTTTGTGTAGGGCTGCCAAGCGTCCCGGTTTCACGCCTCTGATCCCGGCGTCCCGAAGGGACCTTTCGGGACAGCTATATGTCCCGGTTTTTGATAGCTGCTTGTTGACCTTTTATTGTTCAGAAATACTGATCCCCCGCAGTTATGAAAATGCAAAAAAATGTGTGAATCTCAATCTCTCGTGGATCCACATCTATCGTTAAAAGCGAGATTGAAACAATGAAGGTTTTTCTCAATCTTATTTGGCAATATATAATTAATTTCATCTAATATTAAAATAATAATAACTAAATAAACTGGGGAAAAAAGAAAGGAAATACTAGTTTATAGAAGGAAGGATCTTAAATGTAATTTGTTAAGCTTACGTCTTTTACAAGATATGTTTTATATCATTGTAATATGTGTGCCTATGTACCTTCTTTAATTCTTGTTTTATTTTATATTTATTTCATAAGACTAAATGGCCAGAGCGCCCAAATCTTTTGGGCGCTTGAAGTGTAAAAAAGATTCATACAAGCAAATGAATAAATACGATTACAATTTAAATGTCCCGGTTTGGATATCAATAAATCTGGCAGCCCTACCTAATTAACACATGTGGTTCTAGACTTGTACATTTATAAATTTGAAATTACATATTTAAATAGTGGTGACAAATATATGGTAGGTAGAGTTTACCAACTTGATAAGGAACCGTTTCTACAGTGGAATCATATAAATTGGCGAACTGTGATAGGAAACGATCGAATTCACAAATATCCAAGTAGGGATTGCAATATCGGCTTACCGGTAAATTGAAATTAAAAAAAATTACCGGCAATTGCCGGAAACTGTTGATCGGTAACGGTGTATCCCATATTCGTTTTCGATCACTGTCAAGCAAGGATACAATTTTACCGAAAATGGTCCAAAGGGTCGTTTTGGTATAGATCACTGTCAAGCAAGGATAAATACAACCATACAATTTCAACGACATAGGTCGAAAGTGTCGTTTTGAACGGACGTGTTCCACATTTTTTCTATGTTTAAAACTATCTAAAAAAAACCACGTGCCACATTCACCGCTGTGTGATTTCGCTCCTTACTCATAGGCTTTTAAGGAGTCATTTATGATCGATCTGATGTTAGTAGCATGTTTAAATGTTTGCTTTAATTTGGTTTTTGTGATTGTTTCAGCCTGTTCGAGCAGGAGATTATGAGCTATGTACCTGCCGTGGGGAGTGGAGTAGGTTCTACGACAGCCTCGGCGGCCACTGGTGGCACGGGGGCTGGAGGAGGGCGAGGCTCCCCGCCGGGGGCTTCGCCCGCCGCCTCTCCGGGGCCCCAACGCCACGGCGCGCGGGCCCCCGCCCCCTATCGCCGAGACTTCGAAGCCAAATTAAGGAATTTCTATCGAAAGCTCGACAGCAAAGGATACGGACAGGGACCCGCCAAACTCAAGTAAGCACCCAAGACCCTTCCCTAAAACGAAACGCGACACTTCCAGATCATATCAGCCAGTAAACACTCCACATAACGACGTACTACATATGTACTACGTAGAAGCTGAAGAACAAACAGGGGCGAAATCACACAGGGAAGAACAGCACGTCGTGTGCTTGGCTCCCTGCTGTGGGGGTTCTCCTAAATTTCTTCAAATATGGGACACACCGTTATCGATCACTGTCAAGCAATGATAAAATTTTACCAAAAACACTCCAGGGGGTGATTTTGGGACGGTGTGTGCGAGGTATGTGTGCTTTCAAGGCACACATTCTGTGTGTTTTCACCCTGGACGTCGCGTTGTGTCGCACAGCGTCGCTTCACCACACAATTCGTGTACCTTCATATAGAATGCCTCAATTGAAATGATAAATGACGACTCTAATGCTGGTGCATGTGTGATCATCATGAGCACTGACCGTTCTGAAGTTCGTTTAATCTCTTCGATCTTTGAACTGTTGAAAGTCCAATCAATTCACTCTTTTTTTTGCTTAGTCTTCTGGATGATCACATTTCTACTTGACAACCAATATTGATATTTTTTTTATTTTACATACATATATATACCAGGAAGGTAAACATCGATATACAATTTTTAGAATAATTTTAACAAAACATCATAGAGATCAGTGGCGGCTCGTGGGAATTAAAATACGGACAAAAAAAGCATGCATATGTATTATACTGGGAGGTCTGCAGCCCATATGGACGGCAATAATAGCATGCATTTGTACTATACTGGGAGGGCTGTAAGCCCCGCAGCCCATATAGACGAGCCACCACTGACAGATATCTATGGATAAATTTTGATAAACTTTTTTATATATAAATCGTCAAATTTCGAGATGCCGAAAAATTCGCGAGACGTTTATGGACAAATTTGCAACATTTTTATACGAATCAGCGAAATTCGAGATGCTGAAAACTCGAAAATCGGTTGAGGTTGCCACTTCGTTGGAACCGTTTTAATGATCAGATAAATTGGCACACTGTGATAGGAAACGATCGATTTAGAGTCACAAGTCAAGGTCTGGCCAGCAGCAACCAGTGGGACTTGAACCTGTGACCACTACATATGTTCGAAAGCATATATCTATATGCTAACGCTGTTGGTTATACATACTTAGGTTTTAAAATGTAGCAGAACTTTTATTATTTAGAATAACTCATTTAAGCTTCTTGAAAAATAATTGAAGCATTTCTTAGAAAAACAGTCACAAAATTTAATAAAGAGAAACTTTATTTGAATACGAGTTCTGGAAACGCCAAGTACTTTTGAATAATTATACCTATAAAATTTAAATAGTGATCTTGTTTCTCCAAGGTAGATGTGTAGCGAACGTTCAATTATATCAGAGGTCCTTAACTAGTGGTCCACGGACCCTTAGATATCAGGTAGAGAATTTCACTTCTAAGATTCGAGAGGGATGGAAGATAATGGGCTTGTATAATCTTGTAATTCTTGAACAATTCGAAACGGTTCAGTACCTCTGTTGTGTTCTTCAGGAACTAAAACATATTAAAAAAAACGAGTTCTATATAAAAATGAGCCGATAGAAAAATTAAATAAGTATATGGTGCAAGATAAGTGACTAGTGAAGGTTTATTGAGATGTGATTTCATAAAAAATATATAATTTAATAATGATCAATTGTCGAATTTCAGACTGAACATCAGGCGGGACCACTTGCTCGAAGATGCTTTTAGACGCATCATGTCCTGCGGCAAGAAGGAGCTGCAGAAAGGAAAGCTCGGCGTCACGTGGGACAGCGAAGAGGGACTCGACTACGGAGGACCCTCTCGCGAATTCTTCTTCTTGCTATCCAGAGAACTCTTCAACCCGTACTACGGCCTCTTCGAGTACTCGGCCAACGACACATACACAGTTCAAATATCACCGATGTCCGCCTTCGTCGACAACTACCACGACTGGTACGTTCAATCCACGGCTTATTTACCAATTTGCGCTTCACATTATTTCCTGTTGTCTCAACGTACAAACATCCGTTGGAAAGTGCATTTGTTTGCCGAAGATAACCGTGCATATACGAAGGAAAAATAACAATGGATTTTGTTTTGTGTTATTGCAGGTTCCGTTTCAGCGGACGTGTTTTGGGCTTGGCCCTCGTGCATCAGTACCTTCTGGACGCCTTCTTCACGCGTCCCTTCTACAAAGCTTTGCTTCGCTTGCCCGTCTCGCTCTCCGATCTGGAGTCTCTGGATGAGGAGTTTCATCGGTCGCTGCATTGGATCAAAGACAACGACCTGGGCACGGCTTCGGCCGGACTCGAACTCACCTTCTCGGTGACCGAAGAACTCTTCGGTCAAGTCGTGGAGAGGGAATTGAAACCCGGCGGTCGCAACATTCTAGTTACAGAAAAAAATAAAAAGGTATAACTATTCTACAAAATATTTTTAATTATTGATAAATATTACCATATAAATCATTCTAACCACTGCCATCTATCAGTATATAGTAGTACTACTATAATGTTTAGAGCCATCTACATTTTTTTCTTAAATGCTTTAATATTGAAATAATTCACATGCGTCCTTACTTTCATCCATTTTCCGAACCTAATTTTATATTGCCATTGTCTTATATAGAATAATAGAAGTTTGCATTTTTTAAATATAAATCAATCAGTAGGCAAAATAATGAGTAGATTTGAGCCAATTTTTGAGGAATTGTTTCAACAATTAACTCAAATAAATTAACAAATCGACAATGATCAAAATTACTCTAAAAACAAGCTTGTATCAATCGATCAAAGCCTATGCAACTGAGATACAAACCAGGAACTTTTAGCTACATATTCTACTTGTTCATTCATTAATTTTTCGACCTCTGGTAGGAAATAGTCGACTTGGACCAAAATCATTCTAAAAAAGCTTGTAAACAAATACTTGAAATCATACATCGTATGATTTTTTTAATCAAAGCCTAACCGGGATACAAACCCGGAACCTTTTGCTTGCATATTCTACTTGTTCATCCATTAATTTTTCGACCTCTGGTAGGAAATAGACGACTTGGATCAAAATCACCTTAAAAAAGAGCCTTGAAAAAATACAACGCATGATTTTTTTTCAATCAAGACCTAGCTGGGCTACAAACCTGAACTACACACTCTTACATATATCCTTCATCCATTAATTTTTCAACCTTTAAGCCTAAACACACACTTTAGACATTGTCTAGTATGCGCTTATTACACTTCTGATTCTACAATACAACAGAAATATCCTGAAAGCGTTGTATTCACATGTGCTATTTTCGTTTCAGGAATATTTGGAGCGTGTAGTCAGATGGAGACTGGAACGCGGAGTCGCCGAACAGACTGAATGGCTTGTACGCGGTTTCTATGAAGTCGTCGATCCTCGCTTAGTTACCGTATTCGATGCCAGAGAATTAGAATTAGTAATAGCCGGCACGGCCGAGATTGACATCGCCGACTGGAGGAACAACACCGAGTACCGGAGCGGCTACCATGACCAACATCCAGTCATACATTGGTTCTGGCAAACCATCGGAAGGTGAGCGTCACATGTTAAATCTAACCTAACCTAACCTAGCGAGTGACATTCAACAAGGTTTAAATCCTATTAAAAGCTTCCCAATAGTCCTACTTGTTGTAAAATATCTTGGATGATAAACGCGACTTGTTCCATATAATAAAATTTGACCATTCAAGGTCATTTAAATATTCAATACTAGGCCTAATCCAAAACGAAAACACGTGACAGATTAGACTCAAATAATCAGCTGACCATTATGCTATGATAATTTTAGGAGTGGGCCTGTTTTAGCTATTCACTGTGTACATATTGTAATCTGATGGAATAACAATAGGGAAAATCTGCCTACACTTGACATAACCTAACCTATTTTATTATTTTCAGATTTAGCAACGAACAACGGCTCCGTTTAGTCCAGTTCGTGACCGGAACGTCGAGCATTCCATACGAGGGTTTCGCCGCCCTCCGAGGCTCGGTGGGGCCGAGGAAGTTCTGCATAGAAAAGTGGGGAAAACCAAACAGCTTGCCGCGAGCCCACACCTGCTTCAACCGACTGGACCTGCCTCCGTACCCGACGCTAGAAATACTCCACGAGAAGCTGCTGCTGGCCGTAGAGGAGACCAACACGTTCGGCATAGAATAACCCAACCAACAAGAGTGCGCTTTGTTGTGAATCTGAGAAGAGTTTGCATAGTGATCGTAGTTTCTAAAGATATATGACATTTATTGTGAATTTTAGTGCACATCTAGTCAATATTGTTTAAGTATCAATTATATATTATATATATATCTACATAAATGTGATGTATAAGGCCTTTATAACCTGACCGTATGCTTGTGTTTAGTTTGTGCGTACCATTCCATCTATATAATACATGACAACGTACTATATATATACATATGTATGTTTATTTCTGATTCTATTGTTTATTTTGTAATAAGTGTTAATTTGCTTTTTAATTTATTAAATTTTTTTAAATAAAATTATCGCATTTTCATTTGTTTATCCAGTATTTATAATATAATTACAATACAGGCCACCAATTCAGATAAGTATTATACAAAGATTAAATATATAATTGAACCCAGTTCAAAAGATCCATTCATCGACCTTGTGATAAGGATGTTTTGATTTTATGCAATCGATGATGAGTATAAATTATTCATTATAATAGAAAGTATTGTTGCAAAAGAATCGATTGTTGAAATAATGGTCAGTTTATACCGTTGAAATGTCTATAATTTTACAAAGGAACTTGGGTAATGTTAATTTCTATATTTATTCTAGAATCAATTCAGTCCAAAAATATATATTTCAATTTAGTCGGCCATTTTGAATAAAATTTCAATAAATTGAAAAGGAAACAAAAACTGGATGCACTATACTAGTGTTTTTACCCGGCTTCGCTCAGTATTTGTAATATAAACCGCCTGAATACGGCCATTTTATTAAATTTATTTGAATATTCATCTGTTTTTCTACAAACCAACAATAGTAGTCTCTTTCGAAATTATATGTATATTAGATTTTTCATATAAAAATAAATAAAATGCTAATCGAAGCATAGAAATTAATATATATATTATATACTTCTCATAGTGCGGTATATCAGTTCTGTAAGAAAACAAAAATAAATAAAAAATATAAGAAATCATATTCTATATGCTAATTTTTTAGACTATTATTTCATTTTGTTTTCTTTTCTTATTAATTTTATGTATGTAAATAGAGAATCATTCAGTTTTATTTTAATTTATAATTTAACAGAATTGATATTTTTATTATTAAAATATTTTAATGAAAATTTATTTAAAAAAAAAATTAATCATTTTGTAAATCCATGAAAAGAATTGCCTCAAGATTTTTGCAGTCGGTCATTATTTTTGTGATAAATATAAATTGACCCCATTTAATTTACTCATATTTTAAACCAAGTACTAAATTAAGAAACTCCATCTGAAACAAATCTGACTTGGGACTTGTCTAATAATATTACTTCCAATCTTTACCAACTGTTAATCAAATTACCAGAAAACAACAGGAAACCACCGGTGAGATAGTCAAAAATGCCAGAACACGAGGACAGATAGTAGTAAAAACAAGACTAAACTTTCGAAACAGATAATGCAGTACTACTTCTACGGCAGATATTATGTAACAGAACAGTTACTATTGATAGGCAAGACACAATGTCCTTGGAAGCAAATTCTGCTATGCAACTGCGTAAAAATACAGGTTAGACACATCTAACAGGCCAGAAAAGTTTCAACACAAAAGTACAATTAACAATTTTAAACGAATGTAATTCGAATCGTAGACAAAGCATTGTTGAAAGCTTCAAAACAAAGTAACCATCGAAGATATTGCAAACAGATGACATGAATCTGCGGTTTTTTTTTCGATACATACTTTCTAAATTTATAAATCCTTCACCTGGTTTAAAAATATCAAATGTCGCTCCAGATCCAAACGGCGTACTTAAAAAAATCTCCATAGATCGGACCCATCTCTCGGTGTAGACGTTATTACAAGCTGTGGTGCATCGAAAATAGATCAGGACAAAAACAGATCAATAGAACACATGCAGATGAACGAGGCAGGCGGAGGCGTGTTTCCATACAAAACCAGCGCAACCGGAGCCTCTGCGGCGAATCTGAAAGATGTCAAAGAGGAACGAAAGGTACGATTGCATCGGGGGAAGTGAAAAGTCGGTGATAGAGAGAGAGAGAGAGAAGAAGACGGGGACAAATAGAAATAAAGAGATAAATGTTTCAGCAAGTTTATTTAAAAACTATCATATATACAGACTTCATCTTTATAAGACTTTCATCGTAAAATAAAGGATGACAAAACGCGTGTCGATCGGGTCGACAACGGGGTGGCAGCCTTCGTCGCCGTACCGGTTCAGTTGTTCATATATAAAAAAAATACATACAAATTGTGAGAAAATAAAAACTAAAAACGATTATTAAGTGAAGCGAATGAAATCCAAAACAAAAATGTCAAAACCGTAAACGCTATTAATCCTAAACGATGTACGTCCGCGATGTTACAATTCGACGATCGATAATATAATAATACAGAACGCTACCTAATCTTCCTAGGCAAATATTCAAAAAAATTTATATATATTTGATAATATATTTTCAAGTACAAAAAAGGTTTTTTTAAGTATAATACTATTTACACTAGTTTTTTTTGTTTGTTTTGTTTGTTTGTAGTGTTAGCGAGTGACGAGACGTAGGAGCGGGACCGAAACCTATCAAAAGTGGGTTCCAATTTGATTCTCTTTGTACTCTTCGATGATGAGTCGGGATTGCGATCGAAGAAACAACGCATATATATAACAAAAAATGAACGTTTCATTTTAAAATATGTATAAAAAATGTCAACAACAATTTCAAAAGCACACATGTGAATGTGTTTTCTTTATTATTAAATAGATATTTGTGTATATATATATCGTCATATATATATATATATATCGGCGGAGCACGTCGTCGATTCTACGCTAGCTATAAGAACGGACGAGCCGCCTCGCAGAACGCTCCTCGTGTTGTGATTTACGTATTTTAACAGAATTCATTCGTTATGCAATATATAAACGTATATATATATATATATATATATATATATAAATATTATTCGGAACGTCAGCGTAGGAACGGAGTCGATCCGCGAGATCGGCGCGTTCGGAACACCGACACTCGGCTCGAGACAAGTTTGCTTTTTTCTTTATTATTATTACATACATACATACATACATACATATAGTAGATATATATATATATATAAAAACTTAAATAAAAATGGTGAATGAGTTATTTGAGTTTTGTTTTTATGATCGAGTGAGAGGGGGGGGGAGGTCCGGGGCGTGTTGTTGTTATTAACCCAGCGACGGGAAGTCTCTGTTGTCGTCGACTTTGGGAGCGTTCTGCCGAGTGGGGCGCGGACGCTCGACGGGGGCCGCAGGGGCGTCCTCGCGACGGGGGCGTGCCCCGCCGCGACCTCGGCCTCCGCGCCCTCCCCTGCCGGCGCCTCCGCCCCGCCTCGGCTCGTAGAAGGCGAACTCGATGCCGATCACCTTCTTCTGGCGGCCCACGCGCTGCGGATACTCGGCCGAGTCGTACTCGTCGTCCGTGTCCTCGCCGTCGGCCTTCGCCTTGGTGAGCGCCACCATGTCCTTCCACTGGGACAGGTCCTCGCCCTCGCCCGCCTTGCGCAGGTTGTACTGCGGCTTCTGGCGGTTGCCCCGCAGAGCCTTCCACTCGTCCAGAGTCAGCTCCTTGGGCTCCTCCTCGGCGGGCACTTTCGACTCGTCGGCGTCGGTCTCCTTGGCCGGCTCGGTCGGGGCCGGGGCGTTCGGGTCGGCGGCCACAGCCTCCACCTTCTCCGCGTCGACGGGCTCCACCTCCACGCTGGTCTTGTTGAAGTCCTCCAGGTCGTCCTTGTGCGAGCCCCAGTTGTGGGAGCCCCCGCCGTCGCGCTTGTCCACGGGCTTCACCCCGGTGCGGTCCGAGCCAGAGCGGCGGTCGAACTCGCGCTTGCCGCGGTTGTCGTAGGAGCCTCTGCCCCCGGCGCCGGCGCCCCCGCCTCCCCCGCGCCCACCCCCGCGCTCCCTCGGCGGGCCCCTGCGCTCGCCGTCTCCGGCCTGCACGTCATGGGGCCGCCGCTCGTAGTTGTTGGGGCGACGGTCGCCGAAGTCTCGGCGTGGGGGCCTCGGCTGGTCCCCGTCCCTGGGCTGGTCGTTGGGCGAGCGCTGCTCCAGCTGGTTGTTGCTGTTGCTGTTGCTGGAGGGCCCGTTGGGGCGATCGTCGCGCCTGCGGTCGACGCGCGGCCGATCCTGGCCGGCCTGCGACTGCGACTGCGAGTGGTAGGGCGGCTGCCCCGCGGGGCGCGGCCCCTTGTTGGCGTTGGCGTTGGCGTTGGCGCTCCGCTCGACCCCCGCTCCGGTGGCGTCTCTCCTCACGTTGTCGCCCTGCGGCCGCACGTTCTGCTGGTCGCGAATCCCCGGCTGGCGACGCGCGGGCTGCTGGCCCTGGGGCGAAATGGCGGCCGGCGCGGCAGCATTGGGGTTGGCGTTGGCGTTGGCGGGCGCGTTGGCGGGCGCGTTGGTGGGGTTGGGTGGCGGGGGTTGCGGGGCGAGGGCGGCCGCCTTGCTGGGGCGCGAGTCGGCCTTCGCCTTGTTCTCCTTCTCGTGCGAGTCTTTGGGGCTCTTGCGCTTCTTCTCGCGCTGCTTGAGCGCGTCGAGCGGGTCGGCCTCGTCGTTGAGCAGGAGCGCGTACCGGTTGAGCACGCCGACCCCGTACTGGTGGTCCATTCTGAAGGGCTCTCGCTCCGAAGGCGGCCTCTCGAGGGGTGAAAGGGCGCGGAGGGCGCGAGGGGCGGCGATGGCGGCGATTCGCTCGGACTCACGCGGCCGCCCGAACGCCTGACATTTCGAACGAATCGATCGCGAAGATGGCAGCGACCGGTCTCGATGTCGACCGCTCGAACGCACTCCAAACACTGCGAATCGCGCCCCTGACCGCGACGGCCCGCGTCGCTCGCGCTCCGTCCATGATCCCCCGCCGCTCGTACTCGAACCCGACTGCGAATCGCGGCCCGTTTCGCCCTGTATGCGCGTCGTTTGCACTCGACTATCGGGCGCTTCGTCTCTCGTGTAATTCGACGGTCCGGGTTTCGTTTCGAAAATTTGCGAAACACTTGTGTAAATAGATGTCGATCGGCGTTGTTTGCGATCGTTGGTTTTTTTTTGTATTTTCGGCCAGCAGCCGTCTGTTTCTCCGTTTTAAAAAATACTTTCGCAACTACAGTTTCCAACTTAAAACGCTATTAATAAAATTTTCGATCCGAATGACTTTCCGCGCCGATCGTTATCCGTTTTGAACTTTGACTCGTCTGTGGCGCTTCATTTTATTTTATTTTTATTTAAATTGGCACACATACAGAAAAAAAAAAAGCACTACAATGAGACAAAAAATATACAAATAAAAATGAAAATATTATATATCATGTACAGTGAGCACCACATGTTAATATAAAGCAAACAAAAAAGAAAAATTACAAAAATATTTTATATTTGATTCATATAGTTTTTATTTATTTAACATTCTATATTTTTTTTTTCATTATTGTATATACATAGTGACACAGATACAGAATAAAAATATAATAAAAGTGAAAAAGTGTGAAATAAAAAGATACAAATTTGAAAGAAAATATTTTAATTCCTATTAAATTGAGCACCGCGCATAGTAATATAAAAAATTTTTACAAAAACATAAATAAAAAACAATGAATGATAATGAATCAACCACAGATTTGCTTCTTCATAATCCTAATAAATAAATCAGAGTAATTATCTGTACAATCGTAAGACGGCATATCCGTGCAATTATATTGTGTTTTTGTGTTATTATTGTGGACAAACTGCACCGTATCTTCAAAGTATTTTTAATAAAAAAAATTCGATGGCAAAATAATGTATCATTTCGACGAACGAAAATTTTCATTGCCAGTATTTAATGATTACTGTAAATACATTTTCTGCTATTTCAAAAAACATTTTTACACGTTTTGATTTTTTTTCATTCTTACGAAATTTTCAAATACATATATCTAATTGTATTTTTGATTCTATTGAGGACCCGCCGAAAAAAAAAAAAACAATCCTTGCGTTACTTAAAATCGAACAAATCATCTTTATCGAATTGAACCTCATAAATTAATTTTAATCGAAATTTATATATTTTGCTATTATGTACATCTGACACTAAACTTATTTTTGTGTTTAACTTTTAAAACCTTGACCATAAAAAAGTGCGTGATAAAGGTAAAAAATAAATAAAACGACTTGCATTCTTCTCAGAAAAATATCATAAAAAAACTATTAATATTCATATTTATTGAAAAATTTTGATTTCAACTGTTTTGGAAATAAACATAAAAAATAATACACCGATTAATAAACGTTTTAAATCATTTCTCACAAATGAGAATCCATATAAATCGAACAGTACTTTCACCTTATAAATCGAAAAAGAATTTTAAATTCATAGAAAACTCTTTGTTTGCAATAAAATTAACTGCAATTACGTACTCGAATCTATTATATTCAAAGTAAGCGAATATAATGAATGCAATTTTACTAAATCCATCCACGATGAAATTCTAACCTCCAAATGTGAAAAAAATTGGATCGAACTAAATCTGCGAATCCTTTTATCCACTGAAGAACCATCAAATATTTCTAGAAAAGTCAGAATTGTCATATTTTTAAGGTGGGAAATAAAAATCGATATGCTCACAGCGAGCACGTGGTCTTGTTGTATAATATTCGTAATGGTCGACTATTACAACGTTACAACCGCGTTTACCCACATGGCCGTTTGACGTTTATATTGACAGCCATTTCGTTAGATGAATTTATAATTGAGGTTAAATCCCATTTCAATATAATAATTATAAAATGGAAATGTGAGTATCAATACGATTATATAATTACCAAAAAATTCCAATTATTTTTAATATCATAAATTTCTCGCTTTCACATATTTATGTTAAGTTCTCTATTTTTGTTCTATTTAGAGTCAATGCCAACTCTGCATCGCTGTGTAATTTCGAAGTAATGCAAATACTACAACAAATCAAAGACAATACGCAAAAAAAGTATAAGAAAGAGGGCTCGTTAGCTACGGTCACTTATGAAGTAAGTTTATTTACATACAGATTGTTTTTGGGTATTGGTTTCTACGTTGCATATATAAGAATACTTTTATATTTGTGCTCAAGTATATCCTTCTTGGGCCGAATATAATAAACTACAAATGTTTCGTCTTTGACTAAAATTATCCCATACGACTCCTGTCTTATCCATTTTACTTCTATCATCTATTTTCCTAGACAGTTGTTTCCAGATGTTTCATTATTCATTGCTTTACAGATATGGTTTCAACAATTCTTATGCATCTTGTTTCCATTGAGCAAACATTTCTGTAACAGAATTGTAACTATTTTCACAAGCTTTTTATTATTCAATTAACTTTTAATAGTAAACTATGCTTATCGAAGATTACTCGTAAACAAAATTATATTTTCCGTATGTATGGATATATATAAATGTAATTAAAAAAAATATTTTTGATTTTCAGACTTTAAGATATCTGCAAGACACACAGTGCAAAAATCAAAGTGAGGAACAAATAACAAAAGTAATGGAAGCATTGAAGCCATTCAAATTAACGAAAACTGAAAAACTCATGATTGTCAATACTCCACCAAGATCACCACTCGAAATTCAATTGGTGTGCTTTAAATTAGCAACGATATCATTAATATATGTTTAATTGGTCTCAATATTATTATTTCATTGCAGATTGTACAAGAAAGTGAAGAAAGATTGACTGAAAAAGAAGTAGAAGAAATTATAGCTATCGTCGCTGGAGCGTTTCCACCCGAATGAAACAATTATAACATTTATTTATTTATTTTAATATACAAGTATACCACAGAGTCTTTACAGGTCACTCCAATATGACACTGTGGCCAGACAATACATAAAAGATCAAATACATAAGAAAAAATAAAACAACAATAATAGAAAAACAAATAAAATAAAACATTTAAAAAATTGTACATAAAAATTAAAAATTGAAAAATTGAGAATTAATAAATTGAAAAATTAAAAATTAAAAAAAAAAAAATGAAAAATTACAAATTGAAAATAATAAACAAAAAAAAAACACATATATAAATAGTTTAAATTGAATTAAAAGTAAAAAACAGTAAAAATCCGGTGAAATATTGAAAATATCAATGTGATTGCTGACCAAATTCAAGCAGCGTAAGACTCGAGCGATTGGTGAAAAAGCAAGAACATTAGTTCTTGCTTTAATTGTTTGGAACAATGGACGCAATCGATAATCAATGAGGCGAGATGGAACCCAAAATTTCATTTCTTCCAATATAGTTGGGTTGTAAATATCACCTCTTAATAATTTGAAGAAATGACACACAAGATGCATATCCCGCCGATGAGATAGGAAACTATAGCCAACAGAACCTTGTACAAAAGCACTAGGAAACAGTTGAGGGTAGTATCCAAACTCCCTCATACCCTCATATATAGATAGCGGAGGAACTTCCTTTGAACTCTTTCAATTTTTAGAGAGTGAGTTAATTCACTGGGACTCCATATAATGGCATCAGATTCCAAAATGCTTCGGACCAATGCGTTATAAAGAAGACGCAAAACTCTTAAATTATTGAAATTGTGAGCATTGCGTAAAACGAAACCCAGCATCTTTGAAGCTTTATTGCACATATTGGAAATATGGATACCAAACTTCCATCTGCTCTCAAACGTAACGCCAAGGTCTTTTTTGGATAATGTTCTACACAGTGGAGTTCCACCAAGATTATACTGATATAAGGTGGGGTTAGAAGACCGAGAAAAAGACATAATATTGCATTTACTAACGCTAAGAGGTAAATGATTATTAGTCGCCCAGCACCATAAAGAGTTCAAATTACTCTGAAGGACCTCACAGTCAGAAACACTATCAATTTTCATGAATAACTTGAGGTCATCAGCATATAGTAAAAAATTTGAATCTGAAAGTACCGAGCCAATATCATTCACATATATTAGAAACAGTAAAGGTCCCAGATTAGAGCCTTGGGGCACGCCAGAAGATGTGAGGTATACTTCAGAGAAATGGCCATCAAAACAAACAAACTGACGACGATTACTTAAATAAGAAGTAAAAAAATCAGTAAGATTATCCGATAGACCAAAATTGGCCAATTTCTTAATAAGTATTGAATGATCAACCTTATCAAAAGCTTTAGCAAAATCGGTATAGATCACATCAACTTGATGCCCTGCATCTAGCGATTTAGTAATGAAGTTTGAGAAAGACAAAAGATTAGTAGTCGTAGAGCGTGCTGAACGAAAACCATGCTGTTGGTCTATGATAAACCGACTGCAATGATTATAAAGTAATCTCTGCAAAATTATTTCGAATAATTTGGCTGGAGCCGAAACAATGGCTATTGGTCTGTAATTATTAATAAAAGATTTATCGTCATTTTTGTGAATTGGAGTGACTTTGGTGCATTTCCAAGAGTCAGGGAACAGAGAAGATTTCAGTGATAAATTATAGATATGAAGCAAAGGATATAACAAACTGGACTTGCATCCCTTTAAAACAAAATCGGGAATAAAGTCAGGACCAAAAGATCTATTAGGTTTCAGCTTCTGGAACCCATACTCCATATCACTGATATTAAATTCAAATACTGACAGAATGAAGGAATGACTTATTTGAAACTTATTATTTGAAGATTGAGTGAATGAGTCTACAAATGCAGATTTAAAATGCTCAGCAAAACCCTTAGCGATATCTTTCGAACCTGAGAACGACTCATCACCATTGAACATCATTGTCAAATTCGAATTGTTATTATGTTTAGAATTTATAAAGTTCCAAAATAATTTTGGGTTTATGGAAATGGAATCTTCACATTTCTTAATGAAGTCAGCGTGACAAATTGAGATCAATTTTTTGGAATGAGAACGCAACTGACAGAATTCAACGTAATCATGTGAGTCCTTAGTGAACTTCCAGCGTTTGTGCAAGTAACATTTACGACGGATGACTACGATTAATTCAGCTGAGAACCAACTAGGAAAAATTCTTCTGGATTTAGGAAATTTTTTGTTAAAGCATTTGTTAAAAGAAGAATGCACAATCCTATTAAATATCTCGACAGCAGCATTCACATCCAAGCACTCGAAAAGATCAATCCACTCCGATTCCAACAAAACAGAATTCAGGCCAGCAAAGTCAACATTATTAAATTTCCAACCATAAAAATCATGATTAACAGAATTACAATTACGATTACTATTGTGCCCAGAATCATTTAACATTAAATAGGAACATGTAGCATCAAAATCAATACTGAGCGTGGGGTGAAACTTATCCTCAGGAACAATAAAACAGGGACTTCTACTGGAATTGCAAATAATATTGGACAACACCAAGTCAAGTTTTCCGCCATAAACATTGCATACATTATTCAAATCTGATAAATTAAAAAGATTGCACATATGCGACAGTTCCATGCTTACATTCTTCAAAGAAACAGTGTTAAAGTCCCCTACAATCAAAATATTTTTACTCTTTAGAAAGTTAAATTCCTCTTGTAATTTATTAAAAAAAACTTCAGAGATCTTATCGTTTTGATTTGGAGGAAAATATACTACACAAATAAAGATGGAACACCGCGGAAGATCAACTCGAACCCAAAGATGTTCACCAACTGATTGAAGACGGTGAATTTGTTGAGCAGACCGCACACGATCGGCACGAACAGCCAGTAAAACACCGCCTCCTCTGCTGGCCCTATCTCTTCTGAAAACTAAGTATCTATCATCGAATATCTCGAAGTCACAAACAGATTCATTTAGCCAAGTCTCCGTAAGTGCAATGAAGTCATGATGCTGTACCAGAACAGAAGAAAGGCAATCAACAGTTTTGGAGTTAAGACCCCTAACATTCTGGTACAGCATCGTCATCTTGCGAATCTTGCGCACCCTATTTGTTATAGGGTGCCGGGCTCCGACGAAATTTCCATGGGTTGAAAGCTATACCAGCGGGCCAAAAGTCCGGATTCAAGACACTAGTATAGACAGCTTCGATGACAGATAATTTGAAAGAAGAGTAAGCTTTAGGACCCTTTGAGTATAATTTTACAGCTGTAGCATCACTGGATGGCAATTTCATGTTAACATAATTAGTTAATGAGTCAATGGTGGTGTCCTTGTGAAGATAAAGAACATGAACAAACTTCCTATGTTGTGCTGGCAAAAATAGGTTGCTAGTAGAACCGGTACCAGTAAAGAATTGTCGAGATATACATACTTTTATACTGATATTGATCTGATAATATTATATCTGATATTGATATCAACTTTAATTTTAAATTTTGATTATTTAAGGTAAAATCAGATGATAAATAAACGATACTATTATGTACTTAAATTTGGTTTTTTTTTTATCTGATTCCATTAGACAAATTTCATAGTATATAATACAAAAGTCCATCTGAGATATATGAAGCATTTTTGATTGAATCAGAGATAAATAATAATGTTTGCAGTACATTTTCAAATCATTTTTGGAAATATGTATGAGTTTATACAAATGAGGCTGATTCATTTTCAATTTTAATTTCTTATTTATTTAAGTTTGCAAATAAATAAAACCAATAAAGCTTTTTTAATTATTTTTAATCGAATTAAAATTTATTTTTGAACAAACATTTGTCCTTTCTTTTTTGTCCAAAAACCACAGACAGCTTTTCTTTGGTGTTTTTCGTATGAATATTCATTGATTTTGAGCATCTAAATATTGGCCGTGGCCTAAGTTAGAATTGATACTATGATAAAATGGGTCTATCTCTTTGTTCCCGTTTTCCTGACTTTTTCGGTGTATCTCATTGTCGAGCCTGTGTAAAATAAAAATAAAATTATACTATAACTTTTTCCCTCGAGTCGAAGTTAATAATAAATAATGATCAAATTTGACAGTTTCAAATTAAAAATTGTAGATTTCTATGGCGGACAAATAATTTGTAAGAAAGCAAAGATTACGTTTAGTTTTCAGTCAATTTTTGGGTAGCATCTTTTCCAAGAATATGTGAACTTGAATATGTCACTATGAATTACTAGAACAGAAAGTAGAATAGTTTATGTATTGAGCGTTATCAAAGAGATGCAAGATTAATATACTTGTATTATTCAAATCAATCAAGATGGATAATCCTGTACAGTAATCGACAGGACTAGTTTCGAAGTGAAATAAATTTTTCATTGACCCTTGCTTAAGAGGAAGTGCTCTGGCGCTTCGCCCTTTAAGTTAGACACTTTCAGGATATGTTCCGTCACCTGCATGCTTTGTTTATTGAGGTGATCATTCGTACTGGTTTTTTGGGCCCGCCTTGGTAAGTCGTCAGATAAAACCAGTACACTTTTCAATCTAATAGAATTTTTTATATCTAATAGATGAGATTGAGACCTTCTACAAAAATATTAGCAAATAAAACAGATATTATCTCTATTTACGGGGAATAAATGCACCTGCCAAAAGACTTTTCTTTGTTTAACAATATGTTGTCTAATAATAAAAGTGCTGAAACTTGAAATTTTTTGTAAAAATCACCGTGTAAATTTTTTCTAGTCCTGTGTAAAATTTTTCAAGAATATAAATTCATTTTCCCCCCCAAATTACATAAAAATAAATTACAAACGAACCTGTTTATACACGTTTAAGTCGTTTTTTTTTTTATCATTATTTTCATAAATGTGCATCCACGGTTTAATAGTAAGTATTTATAAATATATTTTTGAAAAAAATGTCCTCGTTTTGAATTTGAAAAAAAATTATCTCCTTATTGTTTATACCAGGGCAGTTGAGTCGGAGCATTTCAAGTGGAGTTGAAGTCGGAGTCGTAAATAATAAAAACTCTGACTCCTTTTTATTATTATTTTTAATTAATAGTAAGTATTAGAGGTTTGCGTAAACTAAAGTTCTTAATTTTATTGAATTAAATTGACTTAATAAACTGAAATTTAGGAATTTCTTTATAAAAATCATGAGTTTAAATTGCATTATATATATATATATATATATATATATATATATATATATATATATATATATATATATATATATATATATATATATATATATATATATATATATACATATATATATATATATATATATATATACATATATATATATATATATATATATATATATATATATATATATATATATATATATATATATATATATATATATATATATATATATATATATATATATATATATATATATATATATATATATATATATATATATATATATATATATATATATATATATATATATATATATATATATATATATATATATATATATATATATATATATATATATATATATATATATATATATATATATATATATATATATATATATATATATATATATATATATATATATATATATATATATATATATATATATATATATATATATATATATATATATATATATATATATATATATATATATATATATATATATATATATATATATATATATATATATATATATATATATATATATATATATATATATATATATATATATATATATATATATATATATATATATATATATATATATATATATATATATATATATATATATATATATATATATATATATATATATATATATATATATATATATATATATATATATATATATATATATATATATATATATATATATATATATATATATATATATATATATATATATATATATATATATATATATATATATATATATATATATATATATATATATATATATATATATATATATATATATATATATATATATATATATATATATATATATATATATATATATATATATATATATATATATATATATATATATATATATATATATATATAAAGGAAACAGATTAAATTAAGCAAAATTTCAGCGGAAACAAAAAACCTAATTAAGCATTAAAGGAATTTAGATAGGGATAATAATAAGCAAGAATACAATCTAGTAAATAAGGAAATTAAAAAGAGAATAGTCAGGGATGTCAGGGATTTTAACAGCAAGCTAATAGAAAATACCATTAAGAATAACCGTAGCCTGAAAAAGTGCAAACAGGATCTTTTCTTAGGCAAAAACCAAATGATCGCAATCAGATCAGAGAGCGGAGTAATAATTAGGAATAGAGAAGAAATCATAGACAGAGTTTACACGTTCTATGCAAAACTATACGAGAACGACAACGGCCAATTCCCCGCTCTGGAATCGACACACGGCCAAAGGGTTCCTGCAGTATTGCCTAGCGAAGTAGAGGCCGCGCTAAAAACTGCAAAGAACGGTAAAACCCCAGGGGAAGATAATATTCCCATTGACTTACTAAAATGTGGCGGCCCCCCCCTAATTAATATATTAGCTAGGCTTTTCAGCAAATGCATCCAGAACCAAGCTATACCAGAAGGATGGAATAACGCAACTATCATTTTAATACACAAAAAAGGCGACAAAAGCGATATCAAGAACTACCGACCCATTAGTCTAATTTCAGCGGTCTACAAGCTCTTCACGAAGGTTATTACAGAAAGGCTGAAAAATATCCTCGACGAGAACCAACCTATAGAGCAGGCAGGGCTTAGGGCAAATTTCAGCACAATGGACCACCTCCAAGTAGTTGGCGAACTAATCGAGCGCGCCAACGAATATCAACGGCCATTGTGCCTAGGTTTCGTCGATTATGAGAAAGCCTTCGATACAGTTAGTCATAATGCAGTACTTAACGCTCTAAAAACACAGGGAGTGCCGGAACCCTATGTGGGACTGTTAGCTGCAATATATAAGAATGCCACAGCTTCGGTTAAAATTTTTTCAGGTACAGATAGATTTAGCATAGGAAAAGGAGTAAGACAAGGAGATACCAGTAGAAGTAGTAAATAATTATTTATATTTAGGTCAAATAATTGAAATGTCTGGTAGTAAAAATGAAGAGATAAAGAGACGTATGAAATTAGGGTGGAGTGCATTTGGACGGATGAATGCTGTTTTTAAATCAAAAATGCCACTCTGCCTGAAGAAAAGGATCTTTGATCAATGCGTTTTGCCAGTGATGACGTATGGATGTGAAACTTGGACACTGAACGCCAAGATGCAAAATAAAATCCAATGCACTCAAAGAAGTATGGAACGCTGTATGCTTGGCATAACGAGGAAAGACAGGAAGCGGAACACGTGGGTGAGAAATATGACAAGGGTAGTGGACATAGTGGATAGAGTGAAGAGATTGAAATGGCAATGGGCGGGTCACGTAGCTAGGAGGATGGACGAAAGGTGGACAAAAGAAGTGCTTGAATGGTACCCGAGAGAAGGCAAAAGAGTAAAAGGAAGACCGCAAGGAAGATGGGTGAACGAAATTAGGAAAATGTGCGGAATGAGATGGATGAGTGTTGCGCAAAACAGAGACGAGTGGAAGCGTGTTGGAGAGGCCTTCATCCAGCAGTGGATGGCGAATGGCTGTAAATGATTATATATATATATATATATATATATATATATATATATATATATATATATATATATATATATATATATATATATATATGTATATATATACATATATATATATATATATATATATATATATATATATATATATATATATATATATATATATATATATATATATATATATAAAATCGTTGATTTTGATCGTCATTTATTATATTTCTTCATTTTCCCTTTGTAATTTTACATTGTAATAAATTCTTACATATTTTATAAACGTTTATCTTTGTATTAAAATAGGGTGACCATTCATACTGGTTTTACCAGTAAAGTACGGTTTTTTGGGTCTTTGTTCTGGTAAAATAGATCTTTCTTATCTACCTACATATAATATGTAGATGGATTGAAATATTTTTAAACTTTCAGTAAAAATTATCGCTCCTACAAAAATATTGGCAAATTAGTTTATATATTTTCTCTGTTTACCGGGAACAAATTTGTTTTGAACCAGGACTTTTCTTTGAAGAGCAATATGTGGTCTAGTGATAAAACGCAACTAAATGTTGATGTTCATTGAAGAAAAAAGTTCTTTATTAGATGCATATGTTCCTGTTAAACAATGACAATATTTCACTAATTTGTCAATATTTTTGTAGGAGACATTATTTTCACCGAAGGCTTTGTATATTTAAATTCATATATTAGATAAAAAAGTGTACCGGTTTTCAGGCCCAGCCCGAGGGTATATGGCACTCCTAGGCATATTGGTTTCAGCGCCCCTCCCTTGAATTTTTAAACAATATATTTCATGAAAGTTCTTGAAATTTTATGTTGAAGAAAAATATATTAAGATAAAAACAAAAAATTAAATTAAAAATTATTATTCAAAATCGGCACGTTTTATGTATAAAAATGAATAAAATAAAATAAAATACGGATAACTATGAATAAATTCGGTAATGAAGACATTAATTTATATTCAATAATAAATTGAAGAATTTTATAGTGATGTTTCTTCTTTCCAATATGATTGGTTAAGACTTAACCAATCATATTCGAAAGAAGTTTGAGATTTAATTTCGTTAAGATAAGATAAGATTGATATTTAATTTCGTGATTCTATTCACGAAATTAAATATCAATCTTATCTTATCTTAACAAAATTGAATCTCAAACTTCTTTCGAATATGATTGGTTAAGACTTAACCAATCATATTCGAAAGAAGTTTGAGATTCAATTTCGTTAAGATAAGATAAGATTGATATTTAATTTCGTGATTCTAATCCATCCTTGATATACATAAAAATGTTTCATCGGAATCTAATCTAAAAAAAAATCCAAATTACAATTTGTACCGACGACAGTTTGGTGTTTTACAAGTTTTATTCATGAGTCGTTGATATTTGACAGTCCTGCGTTTCTCGTAAATTATAATATTTTACAATCAGTATTGTTACATCAAGTGGAAAAACTAAGTTGAATATAGAATGTTTTATAAGATCAAAGAAAGCCAATTTTTTTTTCAATTTAATAATCAAAAAAAGAAAAAAATGGCGGTGCCTTGCAGCGCCCCTTGTCTATGGCACATGTGCATAGTTTGCTGCACCTTTGAGCCAGCCCTGTTGGTTTTTTCTCACGACTTACCAGGAATACTCAAAAAACCAGTACTGTACTGGTAAAAACAGTACGAATGGTCACCTTAATTTAACATCTACGTATATTTAAAAGGGTTCGGTGATTATTCCTCACAAAGCGCTCGCCCAAAAGTCACTAAATTCTCTATAACGAAATATCTGGCAGCCGAAAAGTCCATCATACTAAGGAGAACTCGAGTGCCAAATGTTGCGTATTCGCGATTTTCATGGCAAAAATAGTCTTTTGGGCGATTGCAATGTGGCTAATAATCCAATTACAGAATGGTCACCTTAATTTAACTACGTATAGAGAAATTTTATAATAAAAGAAGCGCCCTATTGCATACATTTCTTGTTTCAATAACACGCGTACTGCTTCCATAACTACGCAATATTGTACGGGTATGCATGCGTACTATGCTAGCTGTCGCCCTGATTCTTTCATGAAAACTTTCATATACGATTTTAATTGAATAACTTGTTACTTAAATGATCAATTTACTTATTAAAATGTATCCTATGTTGTTTATTGTGTGTTTTTGAATGCATCGTGCAATTTTTAACGATGCACTTGCCCAGAGAAGTTTTTATCGGACATACATCGAACACCAAGCATCAAACACGACTGATGCTAAAATTATTTAGGAATGTCTGTGGACAATCGTCACTTGAGAACAATATAACGCCTAAAGCCACTTCTAATATTATAACATTTCTCTGTCTACGTATATTTAAAAGATCAATAATAGTAATCCAATAGTATTGTATAAAATTTTGCCAGACACCTTCAATAAGCTCTTATAAAGTCTAGTGCAAAAGACAGTGGTTCTTAACCTGGGTTTGATCGAACCCCAGGGGTTCGGTGAGTCAGTCTCAGGGGTTCGACAGAGGTCGACACACACACCCGACTCATAAATTATTATAAAAGTAATACTTAAAAAAACTACTTTCTCGACAAAATCGCTTTTTAAACTATTTCTAGTACCAAATATCGATGATATATTTAAGCAAGCTTCCATTATAAAAATGTGTAAAGAAAAAAATAACAAAGAATATCAAGAATTTTATAAACTAATGAGAAATGGAAACCAATTTATCACACCAAATTTTAAAACAACACAAATGCAAAACCATTATATTTTCCAAGCCATTAATTACTATAATAATCTCCCTTCTGAATTGCGCTGTATTGTTAACCAAACAGAACAAGTAAAAAAAATTAAACACTTTTTCAAAAAAAACTGAAAAATTTTAATGTAATTTTTATATAAAAAATATTTATTTATTTATTTATTTATTTATTTAATAGTTTTGGACCATTGTGGCATTACAGGAAGAACCTAATGCGCCACAATGGCCTACATTTGAAAAAGATATAAAAACATGATATAAAAACAAGTAAACTGTAAATAAAGGAAAAAAGCAAAAGCAGAAAACATGGTAAAATAAAATAATAAAAAAAGTAACAAAAGGAAAATAATACATCATTCAGAGAGAAAAAAAAAATAACAAAAGTGTAAAAATTAAAAATAAAATCCATAAATCCCATTCTTTGTTTACACTGAGCAAAATTAAAATAGTATATAAAAATGTACAAAAGAGAAAGAAAAAATAAAATAAAATAAAACAAAATATGAATAAAAAATAAAATCACAGCGAGGCCCAAATGGAAGAGAGTAGATTAAGATTCCACTCATTCATCACATTCAAATTAAGAAAGTAATGATGAGCGCAGGTTACCAGATAAATATGTTAAGATAATATCCGACAATCTACGCTCCCCAAGGTGGAAAATATCACATTCAGGGACAGCAGCAACGATTTCATTGAGAAGTCGAATAGCTCTTGGAATAGGAGCCATTCGAAAAAGAACTGTGCGAGCAGCAGGTACAACCATTAAATGATGATGTCTACCACGCACATAATTATTAGGGACATAAAGTCCCAACTGTTCCAGCAACAACGGGCATGACGTATTACCACGCAATAGCTGGAGAACGGAACGAATTAACGAGAAGTTTCTCCGAAGTTCAAGGGAATTATACCCAAGCATGCCCAAAAGGAAAGGAGTAGGATAGAGATATGGGTAGTACCCATACTCTTTCTTATAAAGAAAACGAAGAAATGCTTTTTGCACTTTTTCTATAATAAGAGAGTAGTTTGCTTCATGCGGATTCCACACAATTGCATTATACTCTAGCTTACTTCTAACAAGCGAGTTGAAAAGCAAGCGAGAAGACAAGGGGTTGGAGAATAATCTAGCATATCTCAAGACAAATCCAAGTCGACGAAAGGAAACGTCAGCGATTGTCTTGATGTGGTTGTGAAAGGTGAATTGAGGATCAAAAGTGATACCCAAGTCGATCATTGATTCCACGCGCTTCAACAATACGGATCCAATGGAATATCCGTGACAATAGAGCGAATTCGCACGTCCATAACTCATAATAGCACATTTACTAGTATTCAGTTCAAGCCCTAAACTGGAACTGAACTCTAAAACAGCGTTAATATCAGCTTGAAGGAGAGAGGCTTGCCTCTCATCCTTAACAGCAAAGAATAGTTTAACGTCGTCAGCAAACAAGAGACATGAAGCATTGCGTAGTACTTTTGGGAGGTTATTAATGACTATTGTAAATAGTAAAGGGCCTAAGGTGGACTCCTGAGTTACACCAGATCGCGTAAAAAATGAAGGAGATTCATAAATACCATATCTAACAAATTGCTTCCTATCACTAAGATAAGAAGCAAAGAGTTTAAGAATAATAATTTATAATAGAATCGTAGCTCCCTTATCAGGCAATACTCTTATCAGGCAATACTCTTATCTGATACGGAATACATGTCCAACTTTGAAATAAACTGAAATAAAATGATATCCTGTAAATATATGTATATGAATAAATTAAATTAAAAAAAAAAAAAGGATTCCAATTAAGAAGGGTTCGGTGAATGCGCATATGAAACTGGTGGGGGTCAGTACCTCCAACAAGGTTAAGAACCACTGCACTAGACTAAAGCGCCGCAGAGTGCTCGAATAAAAAGATAAAAAGCTGACAATTAATGGATTGCCAAATCTTCTAAAATAAAATTGACCAGTGATAAAATTTGTTTATGACCGACGGGTTGATTGCAAATATTTATAATAAAAAAGACACCTTCAACAAATAAATTAAAATGAAAAATAAAACGTCCCCATTGTGAAAAAATCACACAAACATAAAAAAGTGCTTGGATAGAATAAATACACAATGGAGATTATTGTAGAAATACATTTTGAAATGAAGTGCGGCAAGTAAACAAGAGGAGAGTTGGATACGATCCGAGTTGAAGTGTGTAGATATGGTCGGAGATCGAGGCGGTTGAGCGAGCGCGTTGGGACCAACATGTTCAGGCTTCGTCTGTCGGTGGTGTGCGTGAATTTGAAGTCAGAAGCGGTGCGGTCGGTTGCCAGAGTGGTCGCGCGTCAGCCGTAGAGGCCGCCAAAGTCGCGGCAGTCGCTCGGCTAGTGTTGTGTGTTGTGTTGTGATCGTGGTCGTGGTCGCTCTCGTGTTTGACCGGCCCTTGATATCAGTGTCCGTGGAAAGAAAGGCCTCGCCATGAGCGCGAGTTGTCTGCCTCGGGCTCAGCCAGGACTCCTGCGCCTTTCTCATCGCCAGCTGAAGGACCTGGTCAGAAGCGAGCCCATCGCAGATGTCTACCATGTCGAACAGACACCATTCGCAAGGTCTACATCTATCATCTATCTATCTATCTATCATTGCAAACTTAAAATCCCAATTCAAATTCAAACAACCGTTGACGCGTGCGCACCGATTCGCAGGTCGGCCAACCTTTTCACAATTGACGTACGCACGTCAATTTTTATTCGATTTGGAAAATGATTCAATTCAATGATGTTTGTATTTATTCATTGAATAGGCGGCAATGCTGTGATGGATCCGTAGAGTTTGTTTACTCTTTACAAAAATACATTTGGGGAAATTTATTTAGGGGTAGATTCCTATCAACGTTCAATTATAATACTATACATAGATGAATATATGTTTGATTATCAATTGTACAAGTCTACACATTTCATTTTAGAACTAGAAATTTGATATATATACCGCGAAATTTGATATATATATATACAAAAATCTTTTATAAATGTTTGTCAATTGAATAAAAATTTGTAACCTATCGATTGACTCAAATAAAATTAAAATGGGAAGTTCTAATGATTGTTTAAAGCCTTCTGATTGATCGATTAGTATTTTCAAAAGGGGGTTTACAACCATTTTTACATTTTATCACTTTGAAAAATTTCTTTGTAAACAGTCACTTTGAAAAAATTGTTGTGTAAAAAGACTGGTTATCCTAGTCTCAAAATTATCATATTTTAAAATTTGCAATCATTTATATATAGCCCAAAGATGATGGAAATTTTTTGTCATTTGTCACTTCAAATTTTTTTTGTATAAAAAAGACTGGTCGAAATTTTTTATTTTGTTTTAAATTTTGCAATAATTTATAGAATAAAGACGATGGGAATATTTTTAGACTTTTTTTCTCACTTCAAAAATTTTGTTATATAAAAAAAGGGTAGTAGAAATCACAGTCGGAGAGCATGGGTAAAAAAACGGAGATTACAGTCTCCCGCTGTCAAGTAACAAAACGCTAAAGACTGAAATGAATGTGTTAATTTGGACTGTAGTTTTTTTTAAAAGTTCCCTTTTCAATTTTATTTCCACCCACCCGAGAAGTGCTAAGCAATTTTTTTATAAATTAATTGAAATAAATTTAATTTTAACACATAATAATGCACGTACTGCTGCTTCGTAAGTGGCTTTTTTTGTGTTATAGTAAAACTAATTCAAACCAAGCAATGCTCGATTTTTCATATGTATTTCGTTCGCTTCAATTTGTGCAAAAAATCGTTAGTATCGGCGATTTAAATTGTTGCCTTGATGGATTTCAGTATTAAATTAAAAAATATACGTTACCTACGTATGTCGATTTGTACGATTTTCTGCTAAATCACAGTAAAAAAAAAAATGGCGTCAACATTTTGTTGTGTTTGAAAGCACGTGCATAAAAAATTCGCCGGTACATTTCCGCATACATATTTGCATTACAATGTGTACTTTTGTATACCCAGGCTATTTTTTAAAACACTACAAAAAATACAAAAACATTATTTATTCAACGAAACTTGCGAAGCAAATAATGAATTATATTAGACCCAATTTTCATTCTAATGAAATACTAATTTTGACGTATCATTTTTCATTACCAGGAATTTACCTCAACATTTCAAAAATTCTATTTTTAACATATTCAAAATGTCTCATAGATCTGAACAGCATTTTTTTTACCTTCAATTTCTTATTTTTTGTACATTACAAAAATAAATTTGAAAAGAATATTATTTGTCTGCCGGAAAATTGTAATAATTGATAAGCCGTATCTTTTGAAAAACATACCAATTATTGATAAAATAGCGACAAGGAATATAAATAGAAATGCGCATAGATGATTTAACATATACATACATATATAAAACAGAATGTATGTTTTTTCATGAATATGGAGATTTAAATAAAATAAAATAAAAATACAGTAATTAGAAATTCATGAGATCGTATTGTGACTACTGATGAAGACACATAAACATGCTCATTTGTGCGGGGATGGAATAAAGGGGCGATGCAAATTGACTGTAAGGGCTGTGCATGCTGAAACTGCTAGCGGCAATAGCCTCGGGCGTGTTTTATGCACCAATTCCTTTCTGAAAGTTTATTATATATGTATGTATGTATATGAATTTATTGGGAGGAAAGCGTAATGTTTGCCCTGCATCTTTTGTGTAAGGAATTTTACTTAAGTTATTTTAAGACTATATTTCGATCTTCACAAGTCTTAAGAATCTGTCCCTTGTTTGATTTGTTAAAAGGTCGTTAGATATATTTGTACAATTCGTTTTGAAACTTAGAGATTAAACGCCAAGATGCTACAAGGAGTCCAATGCACTCAATGAAGTGTGGAACGCGGTATGAATGAATGTTGTTTTTACAAACCTCCTTTACGTTTCACTTTTTAAATAAAAAATGCCACTATGCCTGAAGAAAAAGATCAATGCGTTTTGCCAGTGATGGCGTATGGATGTGAAACTTGGACATTGAACGCCAAGATGATACACAAAGTCCAATGCACTCATATAAGTGTAGTGACAAGGGTAGTGGAAATAGTAGAGAGAGTGAAGAGATTGAAATAGCGATAGGTGGGACACGTAGCTAGACGAATGGACAAAAGAAGTGCCAGAACGGTCCCTAGGGGATGGGCGTAAAAGAGTAAAAGGAAGATGGGCAGACGAAATTATGAGATGGATGAGAGTTGCGCAAAACAGAAACGAGTGGAAGCGTGTTGGAGAGGCCTTCATACAGCAGTGGATGATGAATGGCTGTAAATGATCATACAGTATATATAAAACAAAGACGAGTCACAGTACAAAATTTAATTTCTGTATTTATTGCTATCAATGATTGGCATCGTTATTCCCCTCCGGATGAAGTGCTTTGTTTACAAATATATATTTTACAAATATATAGATTTCAGTTCTAGTTTAGGCCTTGAACTTAATTTAAATAAATGTGCAATTATGAGCTATGGACGTGCACATTCTGTCTATTGTCACGGATATTCCATTAGATCCGTCTTGTTGAAGCGTGTGGAATATATGGTCGATTTGGGTATCACTTTTGATCCTCAACTCACCTTTCACAACCATACCAAGAAAGTCGCTGACGTTTCCTTTCGTCGACTTGGATTTGTTTTGAGATATGCAAGATTATTCTCCAATCCTTTGTCTTCTCGCTTGCTTTTCAATTCGCTTGTGAGAAGTAAGCTAGAGTATAATGCGATCGTGTGGAATCCGCATGAAGCAAATTACTCTCTGATGATTGAGAAAGTGCAAAAAGCATTTCTTCGTTTCCTATATAGGAAAGAATATGGGTATTACCCATATCTCTACCCCACTCCTTTCCTTTTGGGCATGCTTGGGTATAATTCCCTTGAACTTCGGAGAAACTTCTCATTAATTCGTTTCGTTCTCCTGCTCTTACGTGGTAATACGTCATGCCCCTTGTTACTGGAGCAGTTGGGACTTTATGTCCCTAATCACTATGTGCGTGGTAGACATCATCATTTGCTGGCTGTACCTCCTGCCCGCACAGTCCTTTTTCTAATGGCTCCTATTCCAAGAGCTATTCGACTTCTTAATGAAATCGTTGCTGCCGAGACTGAATGTGATATTTTCCACCTTAGTGAGGGTAAATTGTCGGAAATTACTCTAACCTATTTATCTGGTAGTCTGCGCTCATCATTGTTTTCATGATTGATTGTGATTTATGAGTGAAATTTTGATTAACTCTCTTCCATTTGGGCCTTACAGGGATGTTTTGTATTTGTAGTTGTTTCTTACATATTTATTGAAACTGGCTGTAGGTGCAAGGCATTCCTTATGCTATATTTTTTATTTGATATTTTTACTTTATCTGTTATTATTTAATGCTATTTTTTATGTTTATGTATGGATGTATTTATGTTTATGTTCAAATGTATTTTTTTTATGTATAATTGATGAGTATATTATTTTCGTTATGTATTAATTTATGTTTAATTGTTATTTTGTTTTTTTTTGTGTTATATTTTTTGACCATTGTGGCGCTTTAGGAATTCCTGTTATGCCACAATGGTCTGTTTAGAATAAAATAAATAAATAAATATTTCCACCCCACCCTTTTACTCAAAAGGCATTTCATATTTGACGTATGGCACTTATTGTTAGTGCAATTTCAATACGTATACACATGCTTAGTTGAGTGCATACGACCCCAATAGCAATCGCACTAAACGGAGCGGATATGGTAATAAAGCGAATCGCATTTGTACTACTTGAACGCATATGGTCGATATTAGTTTTAATTTATTTCCATTATACAAAGCAGAGAGAAGATGAAAAAAAAACACGAAATAACCGTTAGTATGAAACGTTCGTGTTGACCCCTCGCATGACCTTTTCGATAGATGAGTTTGTTGTGGAATATGATAATTAATGATGCGAATGAAAACAATTAGCTTCGAATTTGAGCGCGCGAATAAAATTTCTGTGCAATTTAATTCTAGCAATTCATACTAGCACGTGAATGCGTCCATATAGAATGTACCAGAGAATACTTTCCGCGCTAGCTTAGGGCGAAAACACACTGAGCAGTACGGAGCGTCATGTCCAAGGCGCCCCGCCGTGACAATGGGTGTTCCCCAAACCGAATTCGGGTGTAGTAGCACGTGCAGAGTTGTATATTGATAAAGTGCAGAATAGAGCAATGCGTGCAATTTTGAATGTGAGGAAACTTAAGAATGTTAGAAGTATGTTAGATGAATTGAAATGGTTGGATATTAGAAACAGTCTTAAATTAAGCACTTTAAAATTTGTATATAAGCTAGACAAGAATATATTACCCAAATATTTTAATTATTACATAGTTAGGAATAGAGATTTACATAATTATAAAACTGGAAATAGGAATAAATTAATTATAGGCAGAGTAAAAAAAGCAAGAACTGCAGGAGGTGTCTTTCACATAGGTTTTCAAATCTACATATAATTCCTGAGAAAGTTAGAAGTGCTAATAACATTGGTGCTTTCTTGAAGAGTATTAGGTTAATAAATGCAATGTTTGGCATTATAATTTTATGTTATAGTTACTAATTATAGTTTTTTTTTTGTTAATTATATTATGTTATTTTGTAGTTACAATTATAGTTGTTACTTTTGTTATATATTCATTAGCAATTTGCTATTTTAAATTAAATAAATAAATAAATATACCTGGAACGCCTAACAGGTAACCCCAATGCGCCCTCCTGGCCAGAAACATTGTACATTTGATACAAGTATTATATTATTAGTATTATACAAAGTACATTAATACATATCAATTAAAATCCACACAGGCATTTATGGTCAAATTTATAAATTTGCATCATTTTATGCGATTGAGCGAAATCCAAGATTCCTGAAAACTCGAGATTTTGCGAGAAAATGGGTAAGGTTGCCAATTTGTTGGAACCGTTTCCGCTAGACTGGGACATATCCCGGTTTATAAATCTGTGTCTCTGTGTCCCGGTCTATAAGTCAGTTGTCCTGGATTTCTGTCTAGCAATCAGTTATTCAGACAAAAAGAACTAAAAAAACAGGTAAATTACCTGACCTGTACTCATTTAGTGGCATACATGGAGCCGTGCGAAGGGAACGACAATCACGGGCTTCAAAATTTGGGGACTTTAAAATTGTCATTAGCAGAGATCTGCGACAAGTTGTTTTTTCCACAAAAATGGTTCATCGTTGTTTATTAATATTTTCAACCCTTTTTTGCTCTCTTGATTTGTAGGACAACAGTAATTAACAAAAATAAACCATTTTTTGTGAGCAAAAGCAAATTGTCCGCTGATCTGTGGCTCATCACTAGAGGTAGGACCGGAAGCGTGCTTTTTCCAGGAAACAGGGCAAACTACAAAGCTAGACAGCATAAAAAAAGGGTCACCTTAAAAATGAACAAAGCACGGCGAACAATGAACAATGCACTGCGCAAAGTTGGTCCGCTCTTTACTCATCACACATTTGCTCATCCATCCATCTCACTTCACATGTTTTTATAATCTTGTCCACCCATTTTCGTTTCGTCCTTTTACATTTTCTCTGGTACAATTTCGGCCATGTTTAGTACTATAGTTTAGTTTAAATAGCTCGCGAGCTAAGAATATTGGAATAAAACTGCATGTTGAAATTTTATTCTACATTCTATCATCCAATTCCTCGAGATTCTATCAAGAGTCTCGGTTAACATCTCTACAATTATGACAGCCATATACTAACTAGTTACGTGCAGTCGCTGGTATGTGCTGTGCTAATATGAATAGACCTTTACCAGGACGGTTTGTCCGGCTCGTAGAGTTTGTTCAAAGCTCGTAGTAGGTAGTGGTTAATGTCCATTGTAGTATATGCTTTTAGAGGTGGTGGCATCATGTTGATGATTTTGATTTCATTTGCTGGTTAAATATTAATGAATAGTTTTTTAATGTGATTTTTTTTTGAAAATTTCTATGATCATATGTATTACTTTTTTTTAAATTATGCACGTTCGTATATATGCGCCTCCCCTTTTGTCTAAAATAATTATGGGAAAAGCAACTGGCCGTAAAGGAATAAAATCAACGCCGCGTGACCGGTCGACCAGTGGCGTCTCGTTCGCTTTGTAATTATTATTTAATCTCATCAATCTTTTCTTTTTTTTTCTTTTGAATAATTTTTTGATTCGAACTTCTATCAATGTGAATCTACATATATATTATAATGTGTACACGTATGATATATTGAACCGTTTGTTCCAATACAATTATTATTATACAACCTTGACACGCCCACAAATAACGTTCTCGAGAAATTATAACGTTTTAAAAGCACTCTAATACAACAAGTGTCTATCAAGCGTTGTTAACGTATATGTATTCGGACAATTAATTAATTCCTCAATTTAAAGTTCGTTACTATTTTTTTTTTTCTGTTTCATTTTTTTCAAGATTTTATACTTGACGCAGATAAAATCAGTAATTTAAATCAAAATTCAACTGATCAGCACGAGTGCAAATTTTTCTATACCAATTTCGTAACAAATCTAGGTTTTTTCTCTTTGCAAGAGAATTCAGCTGATCCACTCCCGCTAATGATCACTTCCGTTACATCAGCGTAAGTTACGCTCGAAAATCTCGGCAATGATTTAGATTATTCAACCAATCCAATTCCAATTAGTCAAGTTTCCTCCAACACGTACAAATTAAAGCGATCGGCCAGGGCAACAACAATCTCATGATTTATGTAAGTCCGACACAGAAAGGAGCAAACATTAGCATGTTATAATTATTTCAATACCACGTCCGACTAACTGGTCGCTAATGTTATTCATAGTGTTTACTTTATATATAAATGTGTCTTTATATATTTCGTTTTTTTTTTTTAATTTGTTAGTGTTGGGTTGTGAACACGGGTGAACGAGAAGCCACCCACACTGGATCACTTCGCTACCAAAAAAGGCTCCCACTTCGATTTCTTCTGTTGTGTTAAAATAGTTGCCGTCGGCGATTTGAAATTTGCGCAAAATAGTTTTGCTAATCCAGTCCAATCTTATCGCAGCGACATCCATCCGGTTTGTCTGCAAAAGCGGTCGACAACTGAATTCCTTGAATTTGAAAATTTTACATTTTTGATCTGTATATGGATTAGAAACATAAAAAGAATGGGTCTAGAAGCGTCTATTTACATATTATGAATTCACGAATGAAGGTGGCTACTCGCCGCAGCAAAATGTCCATTCGTTGAGAGATAGATCTAATGATGCAAGGAGGTTGTGCTAGTTATGAGAATGAGACCGAACCTTCAGCAGCCATAGAGCCCGGCTATACCGGGTGATTACGACTTTGTTTGACTTTGTTGCGCGACCAGATCAAATGTATGCAGTTGTGTGGAGCATGCCACATCGGGCAGCTCACTGGTTGCCAAGTCATAACGTCACCCGACCAGCGAGATCGGTTGCCGGCGTTCGGTCTCGTACGATCTCTCAAAATATATAGCGTTGTATTAAGGGGTGCCACACTCGGTGATTAGTTTCCAGCGACTGCATAGTGAAAAACTATGAAAACGTGTGACTTTATCACGTATTGAAAACTCTTATAGATAGATACAAATAAGCGGATTCTTGGTCGCTTCTGGTTGCCCGTGTTGGCTGACCAAGACAAGCAACTACGCTTCTGCAACAAAGTCACTCGCGAGTCTCCAGGTGTGGTTCAGCTCTTAGGAAACTGCAATGAAAATATGTTATGTAAGAAATTGGAGCAAAAATACTAAACGTATCAGTCATATGAAGAATTGCGTTAAAATTTTGTTTTATATGTGTATGTGGATTTTTCTTATAATACATTTAATACGTATAAAAATGTAGGCAAGACAAGACTATGGTGTGTTTCTGTAGTTTGGGTTACATATTTTAGTATTTCTGGAGTATTTTTTCTTACACTTACACCACTTTTTTATTGCATATCCGAGGTTTAGTATATTATGTAGGTCAAAATTTGGCAATATTTGGTGCTTCATAGCGTTTATTGGGTCATACTCCACTCAGGTCGGCCGCTATTGTCTTGTCTCGTTCGGACTGGTCGGATTATTTTTCTGAAAAAAATGTGTCAAAAGAGTGTGTACTTTTGTATAGTCTTCTTATTGTAGGACCAAAATTTAGAATAGTTGTCTATCTCTATTTTGCGTTAGGTTCTACTATCGTACTTTGCAAATTACCGCTTTGCGTAATGTAATAGAAAAAAAAGGCGCAAACGTTGTACGGAATCTAAATGGTGCGACAATAGATAAAGCACTTCCTGAATTTGTATAGATAATTTTAGTTCATTTGCAAACTTTTTTTTCAACACTGCCTGATCTCGAAGCGGAAGCAGTCCGAATAGAAGAAGTCGCCTATTCATTGTACCTACTGGTCAAAGATGCACGCGGAAGCTGCTTACTCGATTGCGTAACTGCGATAATCTCTCAAATGGAAGAAGAAGTAGAAAAAATAGACAATAGATCCGACACTATCGCACTTTGCAATCGACCCAAAGAAGCAGAAGAAGTAGCGTTATTAGCAAGGAGTGCTCGTTACACTTGTATCTTTCCGCGTATGATACAATCGGAAAGCAATCGACCGGTAGCAATAACAATGCTGGTGTTCCGAAATCTGGCACTTAAAAATTACAGTTGATTTTAAGTGGTATTGCATCAAAATGGTATTTCAATCAGGTTGCATCCGAATTGCTTCAGAAATAGTCTTAAGATGTGTAGAGATTTATAGGCAGACAAGACTGTTGTTGGGTGTATACGTACGTTTATGAGACGCCAGTCTCATATGCTTTCTGCACGTTCGGTCGACCCCCTATGGCTCGAGATCCACCGTCACACCTGTCGATTTCCCCCACGTTAATTTCTATATTATTGTGCCTTCTAGCTTCTTCGGCTTTAAATGGAACCAAATTGGTAGTGTTGCGCAATCCAAGAAAACACCTCTCAAAAATGTTTTGCAAATTCGGATTAGTCATCGTAGTTTGTCTAAAAGGTGGCGCTTCCTAGATCAGAGAGCCGGTTGTCTTGTCTTGTTTTGGCGCGTGGGACGTTGATATGTCCTTGTCGTGATTCATTAACTAGAATTCTCCTTATCTGTCGACTGCTCGATTCGATGACACTCCCGAGTGTTTGGGTCATATCGAATACCCTCTCCGATGTAAAGCGATACTATGCGTGTGTATTTAATTAATCGAGACCCACTACTTTTAAAATTAAGTTTCAACGCTTCAGGAATTTCGCGGAATGGGCCTCGCATCCGCCACTTCTATTCTTTCCCACGGCTGCCATCCTTAAATATATGTATGTCCGCCATTTTTTTATTACCCTTGCGTGTAAATTTCCTTAATTGCTTCCCAGGTTTCTTTTTATATGTGTGTCTCGGCTTAGAACTAACTGCCAGTGACATTGAACCGGTAGCATTCGAGAACGGTACAAACGGGACGTTCTTCTTGTTCTTCTTTTTTTTTGTATCATGTATATTATGCAACGTCATCCTGGGCTAGTTTGTCATATCAGTGACCCGAAAAGTTTCGGTTCGTCCACCTGCTTCCGCCAACTTCACGTGCTTCACTTGCTTGAAACTCGGGTATTTTTTTTGTTTCGAGTCACTTCCGCGGTTTAAAAGTGTGTTTATGTGAACATGTCGCGATACGGTTGCACTACTAACAAACCTTGAACCGGTTCGTCACGCTCAAAAACTTTTCTTCTTCTACTCCTTCTCCTGCCACCTTGTGTATGTGTGTTTTGTCTTTGAGTTTGGATTCGTATGCTTGATTTTCATTTTTATCGAGGCGTTAAATGGGATTCGTTCGATTCGATTCGACCTTGTCGTTCATTTACCCAAGACATTTAGCACACTTTCAAGCAAACAAATAAAAATACTAAAAGTGGAAATGTCATTTGTTTTTGAATTTTTGCATCGACCTCGTCTCTTGACAATTTTATTGTTTGTTCGTCGTAAATTTTTATTTCAATTTGCTTATTTGACTCGATAGATAGGTTACGTGTCTTATTTAATGATGGAGACTTTTTTTTACTTTCCGTTTGATATCAGCACGGCAGCTTGGGTTTTTAAATTTAGACACTTGACAGAAAAACAAGTATGAAATTGATAATCTGGAGATGGACAAAATAAATGCTCAAATAGTACCCAGGAGAATGTGGAAGGGTAGGACACGATAACAGAAAAAAACGCGTTGAAGAGGTTCATCCAGCAGAGGGATGGTGTATGACTGATGAATCATCAGTGATAATGTGTAAAAAAGCGTGACTAACCTTTTGACAGGTTCGTTTTATCAAAAAGGTGCTTCCAAAAGATGGTTGAAAGTTTGTAGGAGATGGATGGTGCATGGATTATCATATAATAACTGCTTTTGGTTAATCTTGCTTTCTTATCTTTTCCTTTTTAGTGTACCAAAAAAGTTTTTACCTGAACTTGTGACTCAAGCTTGTACTATGAGTATTAAAATTTCCCGAGACTGCATAGTACTATGCCACAATAGTGTTGTAATCCTGTCACAGTATCAATTTTCAATAGCAGTAAAGTTCAAACGAAACACGCCATTATGTCCAGTATAAATGCGTAAACTGTTTCAAGTTGACGTTGCGTCACAGCCCCAGCCCCCCCAGCTCTCGTTTGTTTACAAGATTACAATGTAATGCGTCGTGTAATGTAATATTGTGAAGGTATTCCTTTTTTTTAGTGTCACGTGAAGTAATAATTCGCTTTTCGTCCGTGGGTGGATATTGACCTTATGTCGGTCTCGTTTGGAGACACTTTTGTGATGGGATATATCTGTCGTCGTTGTCGTTTCGCAATGGAGCGTGTTCCAAATAAGAGAAGTGCATGTGAAATATCAAGCGTATTCATTAGGTTACATTTGCATGCATACGTTGTTAACGTTACGTGTTACGCTACCCCCTTCCTATGTGCTCTCGTCGCATTGTGAAGTTTTTCGCTTCATTACACAGTGTTGAAGTGAAAACTTCCTTTCGTTCGGTAGAGTGGATTTGATTTATACGGCTGAACGTGTTACGAAACGTTGCATCCCGCCGACTACTTTACGTCGTAGACGATGAAAAAGCGCACGTGGTTCCTTCTTTCCCTTCATTGATCGCAAATTGTCTTTTTCTCACATCCGATTTTGCGTAATGAAGTTTCACTTCTGTTGTGAGTTGATTTTGTAAAATTATTCCTACTCAAAAATTATCATTTCGAGTGTAGCTGCACTCGAATTCGAGTGCAGCTACACTCGAATTCGGTTTGGGGAACACCCACTGTCACAGCTTGGAGCTAAGGGCGTGACGTTCCATACTATACAGTGTGTTTTCGCCCTTGAAGTCTTTCAAATTTGATTCGTTAAAGACCGCATGCTTAGGACTTTGTGAGCTAATTTTATTGAAATTCAAAATGGCTTTAATAATTTTTGTTTTTGTACTTATACATCTGTGTAAATCTACAGTTTTTTTTATTTAGATTCTTCACATTCGATATGCCATTTCAGATGGTTTTCGGAAATAGTTATATAAATAATTTTTTTCTAACTTTTACCTACCTGAGTAACGCCACTCAATTCAGTTAGTCAATGGTAATATAAGCACGTATAATCTTGATCTTGATCATCTTGAGTTGCTTCTATAAGCTCTTTGTTATTATGATTTTTACTCGCTTGGGACCAAACTCCAAACGTGTGGGTAGTTTAGTACTTAGTGGATAAACAGCCCACCAGATTGAAACATCCTAAATTGCAAAACAATTGAAGTTGGCGATGATGATGCTGTGGCCAAATTCGCAAATACTCGCGGATGATCCAACGGTCGCTTTGACCGTTAACGGATTTTTTCCCCTCGTCAAGGTCACATCGCGTGCGAGTCATCAATGCGTCAACGGACATTTTCCGTTTTAAACGTCCCAAAAAATTGACGAAATTCGCCATAATTACGTAGCAATTCGACGTATGGACCGTTACCGCTCTCCGTAACTAGCTCCCCCTGCTTTTGATTTTGTTGTTTTGTAATTTGCGACACATTACGCAACTCGGAGTCACGTTTGTAATATTACGTTAGTTTCTCTGATGGCAATCATCGCCGGTTCTTCTGTCCACTCGATTGGCTCTCAACGAAATGAAACTTGGGTCACTTGTCTCGCCTGTCCCGTTCCGGCCTCTCCTTAGCCATCCGCTCGAGCTGGTTTCCCCTTCGTCTTCTTCTTCTTCTGCTGCTTCTTCTTCTGGTCTTGTGGTCGATGGCCACCCATTCATCGGTGTGATACGAGTTTTATATTAGTCGTTATAACGGTTCTTCTCGCCTCGAAAGTGATGCTCTCGATCGGAGAAGATACCACTAACTTGTTCCAAAACCGATTTTCAAAACTCGAATCCTTCGATTCAAAAACGGCGAACGTCGCATGCCGTATACATTTCCGGTGGCAAAAGTGTATGTAACGTCTCAAAATATCCTGTTATATACCCGAGCGAATGGAGGTTTTTGACCTAAGGTCCTTCCTGTGACTCAACAGTCGAAAATAAGTACGATACGAATTAATATTGAAAGCATATGTTCGTTTTGGTCATTTGTAAGGGGGGTCGAGACTAGTCATAATAATACCCAAATTACAATCTCATCGTTGGATTTTTTCATTCCATTGTTTCAAAAATTCTGCTTTTAATTCGGGGAGATGTTTTACAATGTGTTTACGCATACTTCAGGTGAGATAAGATAACCGGCATCTCAATTTTTATAACACTACCTACCGGTGCCTCTGGACCGACGATCTCTTTCATATCTCCTCGGTTGTAATCAGGGGGGATTTCCAATTATGCACGTTCAATAAATATTTGTATGTTTCACGGCAATCTTGTGTATCTTTGAGTTTTTGACAATTCTTGGAGGTTTAGAGTTTGCCTACTGCAACTTATACTGAAATGAAATATATGTAGATGTGTATTGAGAGATATTTCGATTGGTTTCTCTTTGAAATGGGAATTTATGTCGACCTCCATGGAATGTAGTGTTTTGAAGTTGTACGTATTTGGATCTTCTTGTCGCGCTTAATTACTTCCCTGTTTTAAAACTGTGCTCGGTGTTAGGCGATGATGCTTTGGATTTTTTGTGCCTACTCTGTTCACAATGTGCTTTGAGATGACAACTGAGAAAATGAGGGCGAAAACACACTGAGTGGTACGTGGCACGTGTTTATTTTAGATAATTTTAAACATGCGAAAAAAACACAGTACCTCTAGCCCATATACTATGTACATGGTACATAGTCCCAAAAATCACCCTCTGGAGTGTTTTTGGTGATATTTTATCCTTGCTTGACAGTGATCGATAACGGTGAATTCCATATTTGAAGAAATGTAAAGTTGTTTCATTTCGGTTGCATATGGATAAGTATACACGTGCGAGCCCCCAAACATATGCCCCATCTTGGGGTTCACCCGAATTTAATCTGGGGAACCCCAAAAGACGTGACGTCCCGTACCACTCGGTGTGTTTTCGCCCTAAGAATTGTCATTCAATATGTCTTCCTTAATACTTTTTCAGACCAACACTCTTGATCTATCTAGCTTCCTTCCGAATTTTCTTGGATACTATTATATTTAGCATCTCACTTGTCCATCTCCCGTCTGATCTTCTACCCATTTTCATTATAATACCTTAGCTAGTTCTAGCTTGCACTTTTTAACATACCACTCATTTTTTTACCCGTTGATATATCAACGAGTGGTTTTTTAATGGAATGTACCAGTGAGGTTAGGCTCATTGATGCGTCGAATAAAAAACCTCATCAAAATCGGTGAATTAAGAAAGTTCGGTGAATCAAATGGGCATAAGCGCCTTCGTGAGTGTGAATTCTATCTTCTGTCACAATTGCCATTCATTTTTTCCTCATATACATATATGTGTTTTGCCAGTGATGACGTATGGATGTGAAACTTGGATATTGAAGGCCAAGATGCTACACAAAGTCCAATGCACTCAAATAAGTGTGGAACGATGTATGATCGGCACAACGAGGAAAGATAGGAAGCGGAATACGTGGGGGAGAAGTATAACAAGGGCAGTGGACATGGTGGATAGAGTAAAGAGATTGAAATGGCCACGTGGCTAGAATAATGATGAAAGATGGACAGAAGAAGTACTAGAATGGTACCCGAGAGAATGCAAAAGGGTGAAAGGAAGACCAGAGGGAAGATATGTAGACGAAATTAGGAAAATGTGTGGTTTGAGATGGATGAGAGTTGCGCAAAACAGAGACGAGTGTAAGCATGTTGGAGAGGCCTTTATCCAGCAGTGAATGGCGAAGGGCTGTAGATGATGATTTGTTGATGATATATGTACGTTTATCAAACAAGAATTGTATTTAAAGCAACATTCAAGTTTCGCACCCAGACATTATTACATACAATAATAATTCGTTGATTTAATAGCATTCATCATTCATCTTGATTTATATGCTGAGTATGGTGACGATATGGTGTATTCATAACCACTTTGGATTGTTTCATCTCAGTTTGTCTCGTCCAAATAAACTGTCAAGTAGATCTAAATTGGTAGTTAGGATCAAAAATACTGTACAAACACTCCGTGTTTGCTTAGTGTGAACAAAAATCTCCAATATAAACAGCGGTTACTTTTACACGAAGGGGCTCGTCAATCATTATGGTCTTGAATTTTTTTTTTTGATCGCTTTAAATTCCTTCTCCCTGGAAATTGTACACACTGCCTAGGACACGTTCTGAAACGTTAGGGGAGAGTTCGTCTCGTCCCAATTTAGTCGGATGTCCCACTAAATTTAGAGGTGGCAGCTGCCACTGAATCATCCGTATCCGGACTCTGGCACACCCCTTGAGTATATAAATCAACGGTCTGTAGGACGAAAATTTTTCATGTTCAGCAATCAACGATCATTTCAGACCATAAAGTTTATCTAGATAATAAAAAAAACTAAACGAGTCTATTCTGTTGCACTTGATTTATGTCGCATTGTTTTTGGGTACATGCGTTATACATTCCGTGGTGCGTGGATCGATATTACGCAATCGCTGCTTTCTATCTTCCTTTTTCGGTAATTTATTACGATGGATATTGAGATCACGTTATGTTATGGTATATGTATGTATATATTTTATTGCCGATTGTCTCGAGAATGAATTTTCATTAGAAATTGGAGATTTTTTTTTGTTGTTTGGGTTCTGCAATCCGAGATTTGCGGTTTTATGTGCACGTTTTGTAACATTGTGAAGTTTTGGTCTTCTGGGGGACGACGACATCACACTCGGGCGAAATTGCGATGATTCAAAAGTGAAAGTTTTATTATTGCGACTTTGTTGGACGGGCGAAAGCGCTTTTTATATGTGTTTATCTTACACCCAATTCGTGAAGTTACTCATTTCATGAAATTGTAAAATATGTGTGTATGTATGGACTATGCCGATTTTGCAAATCAGTCAGAAGGGAGTTGAGGGTTTTGCCCTTCGCTGTTGCAACGGTCGATTTATGACCGGTCGATGGTTTAAATTTCAGTCGTGATCAGCTCGAAGGTCTGTATGGTCTGCCTGCGTACCTGCCTGGCTGCCTTTTTACCTAATAGACGATGTGGTCTAATTGCTGGGTCGGTAGAACCTCGTCTATCTATCGCCTTTCTAAACTCGTTCCAGTACCCTGACGCTTGTAACAAACCTAATAGATCTCTAACAAGCAATCTTTGGTTTTATTTTTCATCCCTCTAGTATAGTTTGCTCTGTACTCCAGGTCTTCAATATCTGATTGGTTCCGAGAGACCGACCGTATTTAATAAGTATGCTCATTTCAGCTTAAGAGGTACAAACAGTTAAATTCAGGATGCTATTATTGGAGGGACACGTGATAAGTGTGCCAATGAGACTCGTTAAGCGCTTTTTGATACTCCAACATACACTCGACCCAATCATGCCAAATTAATCATTTATGCATGCACTCTTTCGGCGGGTCAGACTAGTCGTATTTTAACTATTTTCGTCGATAAATAATATACGGGTTGGTATTACTTATTTCCTTTCTATAATATCGTTCAAAAGTCAAGGTATACTGCCCAACTCAGTGCTCTATACTAAATTTTCAAAAAATAGTCATTCACATTATATTATAAACCCCTATCCAAGACATGTCACACTCTAGTCTCTAGTCATCGATTCGACTAAAGAATGGATTTCCACGAATCAAAGCCACAGTTTTTGCCTTACATAGGATCAACAAATTTGTTCAAGATACCCCAACTTAAAACTTCAGCAGATTTTGGAATGTACCATCTCACAGTAAACCTTAGCCGGTTAAAGGTCTAGGTCTAGGATAAATTTCGTAGCAAGCAACTTACCACTCTTGTTTATGGCAGTCGAGCAACTTATCGCTGCATCAATTGCTCTGTGAGTGTTTAGGCGATTGCAGTCTTGTGCATATTTCGTCTCGCAGCATCACATCCTGCAGGCCTGTCGACATCCTGAATTGGATGAAACAATCGTTCGTATTTAGAAGACCAACGAACGGTCTAGACGCGATCCGGTGGGAGTTTCAGCCTGTCGACACGAGACTAGAGCAATTTGCGAAGAGTGATGATCGTCGACGGGAATTAATAATAACGACCGTTACTATCGCCATTAATATTCCGCAGGAGGAGGTGGAGGTTTAAAAAAATATATAAATGGCAACATACAAAGATCGACCGCTGCGAAAATGCGATTTGCATTGATTGCCCCGTCGCCGAATCGAGAGCACATTTATTATCTGAGCCGCAATCTAATCGGAGATCGGCTGACAGTGCAATCCGGAGTTTCGGCTAAAAGTAAATTACGAAATTGCATCGCAATCGAAGTCGTCGCTATGTGACACGACGCAAAAAAAACCCGATAGTAAATAATGGTGACAATGATACACGATCGGATTTGCAAAGATAAAAATAAGACTTAAAAACAAGCAGGATTAAAATAAGATAAAAATAAGGTTAAAATAAGATAAAAATAAGATCAGATATCTGATATTCTATTGATAAAATCAGATATCTGATATTCTATAGAAACGTCGAAATTTTTCATTCATTTATTTATAGTTTTGGACCATTGTGGCAAAACAGGAAAAACCTAATGAGGCGCAATCGTCTACATATGTAAAAGCCCACTTTAAAGGCCAATGAATTCGACCAAAAAAGTCCTCTACATGAGGCAACATTCCCCACCCCCAACGAACACAGTCTGAGAGATCCTCTCGTATCAGAAACATTGGAACTGTTTCAATAAAAATCAGATAAATTCGCAAAATCTGATCGACCTGGAGTCACTTATCCAAGGTCTAGCCAGCAGCAAAAAAAAAGGAAAACGATAAAAAATATCAAATAAACAGAATAAAAAGTAGGGAACGTTTTGCATCCGCAGTTAACACCAATACATATATAAAAACCAGCCGTAAATACAAAACATCCCTGCAAAGCCCAAACGGAATAGATCTCAATTCCAGTCATACATCACACCCGATTATGAAAATAATGATGAGCGCAGGCTATCAGGAGCCATCTGATAAAGCACTGTGCGGGCAGGAGGTACAACCATCAAATTATCTTTACCACGCACATAATTATTACGGACATAAAGTCACAACTGTTCCAGCATGTTGTATTACCATGTAGAAGCTTTAAAGAATGGGAAGTTTCTCCGAAAATGAAGGGAATTATGCCCAAGAATGTCCAAAAGGAAAGTAATACGATGGAGATATGGGCAGTGCCCATTTTACTCTTTCTTATATAGTAAACGAATACATACATGCTTTTTGCTGATATAAAAACTAAAGCTCTTTTATTATTTATCTTATTGACTATTCACACTGGTGTTTAGTCAATACGAACTTTGACAGTGTGTGTATAATTTTTAAATAAACATCGCTCGTTGATTAGCAGTCGTTTGCAAGATGGACAGTTGCAAAATCTTTTCCGTGTCGTTAACGGCTGTTTTCGATCGTTTTTCTGCCCAACGCGAATTATATATCCATTATATGTACGTACGTGTATAGCTATTCTGAGATATCTCCAAGTGGTGGGTAAGTAGCAGGGAGGCCCTAATTCAATTTTAATTCTCGGCGAAAGCGGCACGTTCCCCTTTCCTCACGTTTTGGCTCTGTCGGAAGTGCTGCGGGCGTGTAAAATCTGCTAATCACTCTATTATGTTTCTCGAGAGTCTTATGATCTATTCCGGTGGGGGATATATATCCGGAATGATACATAGTTCTCATCTTTATCTCGAGTCCTTCAGGGTTGGAGCTACAACTTTGAGTCTTACAAGATTTTTTGAAAGTCTCTATGCATACCTTAAAACTGGAATCTAGCATTGATAGACGCATTGACGAATTCCTGCTGTTGAGATCATGCCATAGGTGGTCGACCGGTTGTGCAGTATCCTGAATCGATCGGATTGCACGTGCAAATATGGCGCTGATATCTTACCGCTATTCATCTTTCTCATTACCAAAACTATCTGCTCAACTCACGGTCCTTCTTAGGTGTCTTGTATGCTAGTTTCATGTCCTTGTTCTTACAAGACGTCCACCTTAGTTCAAATGTGTTCAATGCACACTCTAACCAGACCCCGTGTCATTTAAAAATCATAATTATATCATTTCAGCTACCCAAATAATTTGCGCAAATACATGTGATTAAACAGTCTGTTGTTTGGTGTGATTATTAAGCGTGCTTTAAAGGTAAATTAAGTCAACCCAGAGACCCATATGTTGGGTGTGATATATTTTAAAAGGATTTTGGAGTCATGTTATGAATGTAAACAAAATTCCCGAAGATTTTTACGTGAGAACACATCTCTAGCTCGCCTGTAATCATTTTTTTCTGATAAGTGGTCCTTACTAAGGATATTGAAATTCAATGTAACCGATGCCCAAATCAGAGCTTAAATGGACCACCCAAAAGCTCCACTCTCTTGGGCGAGATGATCTTCTGTTTTTTTATTATTTTGTCTGCCTTGTTATCTCATAATGCAATTGTACGTTCTTTAAGTTACAGTAATCGATCCTTTTTTAGTTCGATGATATTTTAACTGGATAGTCTCAAGGCTTGGACGATGAAGACGGGTCATTTGAATGATTCGGGCGTGGATCGAAAAAATTGCTTCATTGATGCAATAGCGTGTAGCCAATTTGCGACTAAATGATAACATTAGTTTTGAGGCACTCGTTTCCATCGTCCGCCCACACTGGATCCGATGATTTTTTCGCGTGACTCTAATTTGAAGTACGAGCGCCGGCTCTCAGTATAATTTTCGAACGTGGGCGACACGTTCCGATCCCGGCTTGATGACTCGATTCAAATCTGGTCCCGAGTTGATCTTTGGAAACTTCCGGAAGACGTAGCAAAGGACTGGCAGGTGGAGAAAAAAATCGAATCCTTAAGCAATAGGTTGTTTGCATTGTTTTCAATGGCGGCGGGGGCGAAAAATGGATTTTAATTGAATAATCGTGTTTATTATCATTGTGATGATGATGATGACGACGGTCACCGATTCGAAGGTTGCAGTCTTGCGCAACAATCGTCCAATATATTATGTAACAATGCAAAGGTTATCCGGTGCATCGTCGGGTTACTTCCTCGGATATTGTTATCTGGTAGTGGATCTACCAGTTTCCTTGTCTTTCTTCGGCTTCGCCATTTTGCATTCGCTATTCCGTTTTTGTTGCGTTGCTCGCTCCTCTTCCATATCCGGTCGCGATTAAAATAAACAATTACTGTGAATATTGTAGGATATGAGATAGGTCGTGCCCACGTTTTACTACTTAATTAGTTTCTAGTCCTCGGATGTTGATTTTTTTAGGGTGTGGCATTTGAAGGACTCTTGGCAGAATGTCAATGACCTGTTGATAGTTTTCTGTTTGTAAACTTTTAATTAAGTCGATTCGTACGGCGAGGTAATGCTAAGTTTTAACTGGTATGTCACAGACAGTCAGCATATATATTATAGATTATCTATAATTCAGGGAATAAAAAAGTAGTGAGAAGTAGATCAGTGGGTACTAGAGTGGGTGTCTTTTTGGCCCCTCCTACTTTGATGTTGCCTAAATTCGAATATTCTGCATTTGATCAATCCGAAATATTGACATTCTTTATTTCTAAACCCACCTGTTTATAATTCCTTGAACTTAGAATATCGGTTTCTGCACAAACTACATCAAGTTCATATAACATTATAGAGTTTACCAAATAAGGTAGTTTCAAGTCGAAACTGTAGATTTGCAAATGGGAAAAGCATGCCTATCTACAAGCATACATTTTTATATATTTTATTTAACCAGAGGCGTGGACTAGTGTTGGCATATTATGCTTTCGAGCAGAATGGTCACGGATTCGTGTCCCACCAGAGTCCCGCCGCTATCCAGACCTTGGTTTGTGACTCCAGGTCGATTGATTTTTATTGAAACGGTTTCTGTAAAAATTGGCATCTCCTTTCCTATCTCTCTTGCTAATCTCAAGTTATTCAGCGTCTTGAGTTTCGCCAATTAGATTTTAAAATACTGCAAAAATTTCTCCATAGATGTCACTGTGGATGTTTGTATGAATTCGCATTGTATAAAATGCGTATATACTTATATTGATTGATTGTATTATATCTGTATAAGTGCACTCATCGATATGGAGCGATCGGTAAAGACGAGTGTTCATGTTATATTAAATAAATACCGTACATTCCCATATTTTAAGAAATGTAGGATAAACTTGATAAGACATGTAGTACGAATTAACAATGCCGTGAAGACACGCCCATTCACATCTAGAGTCTACTTAGGCATGCCGTGCCGTACGATTCAGTATATTTGCGTTTTTACAAGAGTGATTAGTGGACTCTTCCTGCTCGCACACCTGATTTATTTAAAATGAAACCACAATGTACCTTACATAAATAAAACTTACTTATGGTTCGTTACGTGCAATGTCTCAGTGATTGACTTAACCATCATAGCAATGCATTACCATCTGTAAAGAAGTCTCACTTTATTATAGCCCTTTTTGGTGTTGCACTACTCGCCTACTCACTGAGACACAGTTAAGATACTTATAATTATTACCTCGTGATAGTTATATGCAATTATTTGCATCACCTGGCTCGTCATGACGTGTCGGGGGATGTTCACGTGAGGAGACATTCGATGCACTCCAGAATAGGCCCGACTCGCTCGTTTGGACGATCGAGCATTGCTTGTATGCGATCGGCCATACTTCAACGTGGCGATCAAAAAGGCACCGGCGTCGCTCGGACTTCCTAATAATTAGCCGAGATGGATCCGGTTTGCCTAGCCAAAGGCCGAACTCCCCCGTCCGGTCTGGCGTGGATCGTGGGCCGACAATAGGCGATAATGGATCTAAATGGCGCTTTGAAAGTCACCGTAGGCCAATTAAAAGGACTCGTCTTCATTTATAATACGAGCCCGCTTTGTCTTCCGACGACGCAATTACCTGTGTTGATGTGCGTCGTTACAATGCCATAACTCAGACAGCTATGGAACACCGGTGAGAAACTACATAGGTGACCGATTAAATGTTGGAAACACTCGGCAATTTTTCTTAATTGACTGATCAACTGGTCAATTGATACTAAATCCGCTTTTTTACATTTACAATATTATACATGGATCCACCGCTCTCTCCAGAATAATCTGAGCTATCGTGTGTACCTCCTTATAAAGGACAAGCTACCCAGCACAGCTTCCCCGATTCATTAATGTGTCTATTGTCTAGGCACTTATAGGTATATCCAGGCGAGTCTATTGTTTACGCACGCACTCGCCCAGGTCTGTGAGAATTCCAGCGTATCCTTTGTTCGGGCACTTACTGGGTCCCGTTAGCCTAATCCGGGATCTCTATTATTCACACACGAATACACTTAGACAGCGGATACTCTCTCTAATGTTCCCACGCTACCATATTATATACATATTTGCATATGAAGTTCCTCTTCTTCGAACAGTGACCCATTTAGCTCGAAAATGGCGAATACGGAATATCTGTCTATCGATGGATGGAATTTTCAAGTGTCGGATGTTTCGTGATTGAGATTTTAGTGACGTGTAGGAGATCGCTTTGTGTGGATTAATCACTGAACCACTATATGTAGGTACATATTATATTTTGTAGACATATCTATTGGTTCATATTATACTTTATGTAATTCAATTCAGCTTAAAATTGCAGTTAGATTTTATTTGTAGTCTAAGGACACGATATAGATATATATTTTTTTGTCTTTACATAGCATGTACATATGTACATACATATATGTACATATAAGAAGAGGAAATTTAATCCCAGGTGGGACAATGACGGTACTTTTCCAGTAATTTCATTGTACTCACTATGGGAATAGTTTTTCTTCCCACCCTATTCAAATGAAGTTGTAGTTTCCTTGAAAAAATATTTCAATGGTTTCCTTTTTTCTTTGTTTGTCGTTTTCAGTGAAAGAGATCATTTCGGTTCAATAACACAATTGTTGACCATCGACAGCTGCACGAGAGAGTGATTCGTCGTTTACTTCAGACGGCAGAAAATAATTCTAGATCATATTGATATCATGTTCTAACAATTGTATCACAATCTCAGTGACGACAATTGTGGTTAGCACACGCGTTGATGTCTCCGAGCATACATATGTAAAATCATTGCGTTTCATATTTCATATACACCTTTCTAAAGTAACAACGTGTGAAACACATAGTATGGTATATCGTTAAATGCGCTTGATAAATAAAGTTCCTTTCATTCGTTTTATGATCCTATTCGAAGAAATTTATTGCCAGAAAGAGTCCATTGAAATTATTTTATATCGGTTTCGTCTATGCTAAATACACGCCACATAGCATACTATTGTATCGAAAAGGATTTCATTAGATGGAAGTGGTCTTGGTAGTTACCAATCTAAGAGGCTGTGTGTGTGTGTATAAATCCGCATTGTTTCTGCTCATTAGCAACAATGGCATTGCCTTCGGGGCAACGTCGTGTTAACACATAATATGCGGCCGGAACAATGCACAACTCACCATGTCTCGTTTCTAACGTCCGAACAGGCTCGTGTGGGTGTTCTTCAGACTTCGATGTTCTTCGGACATGGCAGAGGGTTGCAGAAAAGAAGCAGATCGGTAGAAACGAAAGGAGGAAGAAGAATGAGAAGAATCAGTGCCGTGTTGCTTCACAACGAGAGCGGTCGATTTCGTTCTGATTCTGAAACGTCATTGCATCAATGGATTCTAAAAGCTTTGTTTTCGCAATCTGAATTCAAATAAAATGTGTCAACAGCGCTGTTGCATAAAAGTGCATTGTTTTTTTTTAGTGATTATCGCGTGCTATGCGCGCCGCTTCCTCTTTTCAACACCGTATCGATGATCTGCAGAAGGTCTGTGGATAAAACGATCGTGAAGCATGCCGGCATCAAAAATTGCGAAAAAAAAATATACATATAAAATACCATTGCACAATGATGATTGAATCCCGATTGAAAGCCTCGAGGATCTCTGCTTGGAAGCCAGTCAATCAGTCGGTCGAGACTCTTGAGAAAACGAAAGTAAGACCACTAGTCGTTTCAAAAAGGTCAATCGCGCTCTTGAAAATGACTTCGAGCACTGTACATACATATAATAAAAAAATCATCATCGTGGCCAGGACTACATAGAAAAGGCTATTGTGTTTTACGGCGGGCGAAAGGGTAAAGAGGTGAAAGTGTCCGAGTATGCAAGTGTTTATTAGGAAATAAAAAGCAATTAAACATGCCCGAATGTGGTAACATTGGTGAAAGTGAACTTTATGGTGTTTCGACACCCCCTACCCCGTGGTACGAATCTGAAGCGGAAAAAACAACATTAGTCATAATCGCATTGAAAAATCATCGGTGGATTTGTTATGGTGTGGCCGCTTGAGGAACAATTAAATCGATGTGGAAATTTTGTTCCGGCAGTCGGGTTGTCTTGTAGCAGACAACACTGCTTAAAGTCATGTTTGCATTACCTTAACATTTTGAGGATAGGTCTTCTTCTTGTCGTTGTATCGTCTGAGAACGAGAATTGTGGTTATGAGAGTCATGCATTCGTCTATGGATCAAACTCCTGCAATCCTCCTTGTTTTCTGCGTGTTGACAACATAGAACTTTTTGTTGAACAATGATTTGCTAGGTGTTAATTTTCACATTGTTTGTATGTATATATATATATATATATATATATATATATATATATATATATATATATATATATATATATATATATATATATATATATATATATATATATATATATATATATATATATATATATATATATATATATATATATATATATATATATATATATATATATATATATATATATATATATATATATATATATATATATATATATATATATATATATATATATATATATATATATATATATATATATATATATATATATATATATATATATATATATATATATATATATATATATATATATATATATATATATATATATATATATATATATATATATATATATATATATATATATATATATATATATAATAATGGCGTGCCTTGAAAATCTCCCTGTGTTTATCGCACAGTCTCATTTAGGCGCGAGTAGGAGTAAAACCGGGAGGTTTCTACGGCACGCCACTGGACTAAATACATGCATACATATTTATTTATTTATTTTATATGTTGCATCTTTATTTTATTTTTATATTTATTTTATTCTGGTATATTTATTTTATTCGGCACGCCACTGGACTAAATACATGCATACATATTTATTTATTTATTTTATATGTTGCATCTTTATTTTATTCTGGTAGGAAAAGATCGACCTAGAGTCACAAATCCAAGGTCTGGCCAGTAGAAACTAGTGGGAGTTTAACCTTTGACCACATTGTTCAAAGCATTATATGCTAACCATTAGTTTATTCTGCTGGTTTAGAAGTCAAGTGGGATAACTCTACAAAACCAAATTGTCCAAGTATAGCATTTTAAAGATTTCATTGAGTCAAGAGTCAAGGGGACTGATTATATGTAGAAATAATATTTTTTCATAATTCAATCCAGCTCTTTAGTTTTTATTATCCGTTGGTGTTTTTGCCGTTGATATATCAATGGGTGGGTTTGGAAAATAATTGATTCTTGATTTGTCATTAAAGTTGAATCTTTTGTATATTGTTGAAAAGAGGAGTTATTATTGAGTATGAAAACAATGAATCAATTCGTAGAATTCCAACCTTTGCACTATTGTAAAATTCTTAAAGGATATTGAGTAACATCCGAATTTGATCACATCATGATATTTTCCTGCCTTGTGTACAGTTCGATGCTCTACATAGTACAACTAGTCAGTACAATTACTACACCTAGCAGCTATGAAACAATCCCAAGGTCAATAATTTGAAATATATTTTCTTAAAATTATTCATATATGCATTCATGTTGGATAAACTGCATAATGAAACAAAACAAGTAGCTATTCCGAAATTGAAGATTAAATGATCTTCAGACTTGAGACCTAAAATTTGGGCTGTGCGTTTGGTGTTTGATTAAAATAAGCCGGTTGAAGTTTGACTTTGGAAGACCCATTACTTTTTCCATAATGGACTGTAGCTCTCAAATGGTTAGTCTGATTGTGGTGGAAGTTTAGCAAATATTGATCTAATAAGACGAGCGTCCTTGCGGCGCGCCATAAGCTAGCGGCGCACGTGATTTGATCTCTCTCCTTTTTGCGTTCATAGAAATCGTACCTGAGCCGTAGTTGTGTAGTCGGAGTCGTTGTTCTGCGGTCGAATGGTACTCTGATCAAATCCCATTGTCCCCGTTGACTTCGGTTACCGGTGTGGTGAAATTGGCCGAAATTCCTGACGTCACACTTTTCACTCGATATTTTTCCGTTGCGTCGTGAAGGTTAAGTCGATAACGTCAAAGTGGCATATTTCAACGTAGACCTCGTTTGTTACTATCGTTTTATTAATGTAAATTATGTGCTGCCTTTGATAAGGCAGCATTATCTGTGAACGTTGCTTTGTTTGTATTATTGTTGTTGTTTTTTAGTCGATTAAATGTCGTTCGGTTAGCACTATTATGTCGGAGAACCTTATTAGGAGGTCTTGGGTTTGGTGATAAAGTATTTTGTAGTACTGTCAGTTAAACGTCTAAATCGATCGTTTCCGATCAGAGTTTGGCAGTGTATCCGATTTAATTCTTGAGACGTTTCTGAATAAAGGTCTATTCGTATTGTCCAGCACTGCAAAGCTACTTCCCGGAACAGCAGTGCGCGGAATAGACTACCTTTATTCATACTACGAAGCAACGCACGTTTCGGCATGTTCAGACATGTTTTGGCCGAGTGCAAGGCAAAATCGGCTTACATATTCATTAAGAAGCTCGACGATACGGCGCAATATTGCTTGTGTCGTATCGTCGAGTCAATATTATCACTAAGTATAGGCGGTCGGGTTCTATTTCCCAGGAAAGAGGGGTTGTCTATTGTCAATTTCTATTGTCAACCTTTTCTAGCTTTGTAGGACAATATAAATTGACAATAAGCAACCTCTCTTTCCTGGCAAACAGAACTCGAGCGCCTAATATGATGTTTCCGAAGGTATTCATAAGCGCATTCGCAATTTGGTTAGTATGCGTGCACTCACTACTATGACGTCACGTCGTGTGTGAATATCTCTAAAGTGACCAAAGAACATCGGTTTTGCTTGATACGATAAAGTGACGTGCGCTGTTGTATCATATGAATAGATTTTGTCGGCTACTGCTGCTACACCACGCACATATTACGGAACACGTGAATGTGTCAATATATAATGTACCAAAGAATACTTTTCGTAATGCTGTTTATGTGCAGTTGTCGGTCTGTGCTGTGCCAGTTGGAATATACCTTAAATTGTCTCACTTATCAATCCATTATTGTCACCCATTGTAATATTGTAATCCATTATTGAGTTTGTCGTAGGGACTTATTTTTTCCAGTACGTTCTATTTGATTCGTTACTTTCATCAGGGTTTGAGCTTCGATTCTGTTTCCAGATGATATATTTGCGATATTGACAAAAAAAACTTTTTGGAGCTGTCAATTCAGTTCGTTTGAAAAGTCGGACTCACCTCACCGGCTGATTGAGTCTGATTTTTCGCGATTGCTTTTTATCTACATACATATACATATGTACTATTATTTTGAAATTATCACTCAACACGTTGTTATCTTTTATTTCCTTGTGGTATCCATTATGCCGATGCGGCCTCACTTAATGTGGTTTTACTAAGGTAATACAATTGTGTGACGTCAGCATGATTATTAATTTTAATGCAACTTTATGCACTTCAGAAAGTTGTGGTGTATTTAGACGAACACGAAGTACGTATATAATATATTATATGAAAAAAATAAAAACAACAAATTGATTGAAATCATAAGAAAAACTTGTTTTCGCACAAGTCAACTTGTTGGTGTCGGATCGGGCGTGCAATTTTGCCGACGTCGTCACAGCGAGACTTTCGTCTCTTTTGCGATGATTTATTTATGTTTATGCTAATCATCACGTGTGCAAATAATGTGGCGTAAAAAATGTGCAAAAAATTCAAAGGTCGGGCAGTTCGACCGACGACATTCGGAAATGCTCAAGCGTTTGTGTTGTGTACTTAAGCACATACACACATTCAATGTTTATATTATTTTTGTCATTTCGGATTCAGACGAGTGCTAAACGATACGAATATTGTAAATAAATAAATCATATTTACGGATTATGCAGCTCGTATTTCGAAACTGCTCCGATGTTATGAAACCGGCTATGTTTTATATTATTAATAGTAAACCTCTTTGCCGATCGCACCCACTCGCCTCATTTTCTCGCCAATAATGACAGCAATCATAACAGTGATAATTAATAAAGTATCACTGGCCGTTTGAAAAGTGTTGCCCGAGGTCGTTGCATTATGAGTTCTTGAAACAAATAAAAATCATTGTTTGATTTTGAATTTTACTACTATTGGTCGAGGAAAGGAGTCTTTACACACGCCTGAATTGGTCATTTGATATTATGGTCATTGCAGACTTGAAGATTGCGGTGTTGTCCCAAAAAAGTCCATTTATATATTTTATTTTATTTTATTTTTACATAGATATATACCAGGAAGGCTTGACAGGAAGACCCCAATGCGCCTTCCTGGACAATTAATAAAAAACAATGCAGCATTTTATTATTACATAAATTGTATTTCCAGAAGTAGAAGAACACGAAATAACAATTAATTAATTAATAATTACATAATTAATCCACTGAGACATGGATTTAGATTTTGTACATAATTTTTACAAATTATAGTACAAAATATTTCATTAGTACGCATGCACTCGCTACTATGACGTCACGTCGTGTGAATATTTCCACAGTTGCCAAGGAAAATCGGTTTTGCTTGATGCTTTACGGTGACATGTACTGCTGTATAATATGAATATATTTTGTCGTCTACGCCACGAGCACATGACGAAACTTATGAATGTGTCCATATAGAATGCACCACAATACTTTTCGTACTGCTGTTTACGTGCAGTAGCCGCTCTGTGGTGTGCTAGTATGAATTGACCTTTAAGCGTCTAGCGTTCTCTAATGTATCTATTTAAAAAATTAAAGGTTTGGTATTTCAGTTCCAGTGGCGTACCGTGGATATCTCTCTTTTTATATTTTTTTCACTATATTTCACTATATCACTATATTTTTTTTGCACAGCTTTACTTACGTGTGTGCGAGAAGGATACAAGGGGACTAGGTGACGTCATACCGAGTCTCCTCGTATCCTGCTCGCACACACGTAATGGCGAAAACACACTTAAGTGGTACGTGTTATATTTAAACATGCGATAAATCGCAACACCTTTAGCCCATATATGTAGATATAGCTCATATACAGTCTCAAAAATCATCCCCTGTTGTGTTTTCGGTGATATTTTATCCTTGTATTTATCCTTGCTCGATAATTGACAGTGGTCGATAACGGTGTATCCCATATTTAAAGAAATGTAGAAGAAACATATGCACTCTGCACGTGCAATTACATACATCCGAATTCGGTTTGGGGAAAACCCACTGTCACAGTGTGGAGCCAAGAACGTGACGTTCCGTACTATTCAGTGTGTTTTGTGGATTTTCTGGACAAAAGTCAAAGTAATATAAATTTTGTATAGTCATTGATTTTATGAACCAAGAGAGTCCTTCATGTCAATATGTAATACCCATGAGTTGCTTATAACTCCTACTAATTTCCTAGCTCTTAATCATTGGGATAAGGGCTGCAGGCCGTCACCCCGACTAAATTTATACATCTTACTTGAATTTTTTTTAGCTATTTCATAATTTTCGTGATTTCGTATACAAAAAATATATTGTATATAATATTTATATATTTATATAATACTTCGTACAATACATCTATGTATATGAATAAAGTCATAATTTGGGTTGGGTTTGCTAATTTCTTGATTAGTCGAAGATGGATTCCATCTTCAGTCACTATTTACGACCCGGGGATGGGGGGAGGGTTTTGCCAGTGTTTTGAAGATCCCGGGCGACGCCGACCATTTGATTGGAGCATGAAATGTAATTAATTGCCCACCCACGTGTCGGCGTTTGTCCATCGCGTTATGCAAATGAGCTAACGACCGGGCCGTGACATTATTGTGTATCTTTCGACTTTTCGATATACATGTAATATATTACACGACATTAGATGATCGCGTTTAGATGAATAAACACGAGGACTTGTCCTTATTTGTGCGGGATTGGATATAAAAATACGACACTATCGGCTTCGGGGCCCTTGGACTTGTCGCGTCCAACACGACTCTTTATTAGTGTCGGATTTGAAATTTCGCGCCGTTAATCTTTTTGCATTGAAAGGAAGTCCATCATTTGCACCGGTAAGCTTTGTCCCTTTTGTTTCGGTCGTCCGTTTTGCGCTCCGACAATCGCACTCGCTTTCTAATTGCACTTTTTCGCACCGAGTCATTAGTGTAAGTGATGTTGCTTAATTGCAATAAATTTAAATAAATTTCATATTCAAATTCGATAATTTGTTATTTATACGGCTAATTTGACTTTGAATGACCTTGAGCGTGGTGCTATCGACTCGTTAGAATGCTAATGCCTATTACAGACACGTGCATACGTGCTGGTAAAAAATGGTCATTTACTTTGAATGTGTATTGATGATGTATCAAATATAGAGAATCATTCATCTCCGAATGGATTTGCTCTTCCCCAATATTTGTACAATATGGTGAAATAATCAGTTCAATTTGATAATTTGTGCTGGACATTGATTGAGTGATGTTTCTAGCAATTTGTCTGTCATTGGATAAAATAATGCACTGGCTATTATAATCACAATCTATTTTTTTTACATTCAGCCACAAGTTACTAGTGGCCTAGTGCACTCATTCATGCACTTTATAAATATCAGGAGTAGTGGCGGCTGGTGAACAATTACATTGGGATTTCACTAAAATTAAGACGAAAAAAATGACCCTTTCACAATCAAAGGTGATTTTGTTGGTTTTTCTATGACGTTTTTTATGAAGAATTTTTTCAATAAGAGCGTTATGCAAAACGCACCACGCGAAAAAAGTCGTTGACGTTTAATCAGGCTCGGCGCGGACAATTGCATGTACTATTATCCTACCATATGTTTAATCAGTGTATACGCAATACTTTTTGAAAATACCCACACATTGTGATTTTCGTTTGTTTTACTGCCGGTATATTGCTGGTCGATGAAATTGTCCTTCGTAGGATCAGTCGTAGAGTTTCTTACTACGAACAATTTCTTAGCTAGTGATTTATCTATTGAAAACAAGAGGTGAAAACATACCATTTTTTTGCAATACATTTTAATCATTTTCAAAACTTCTTTGGATTTTTTCATAAAAATAAATATGTACACACACATAATTGAGTTATAAATATTCACATATTTTAAACGTAATTGCCAGATTTTCATTGAGTTAATCTGCTCTGAATGGTCGTTCGAGTAATAAAACGCGCATATATTTCATTCCATTTACTTTATGAGGCTGTTTGTCCTTTGCGAATTTAATTTTGATCCTTCATGCTATTTAGAGACGAGTTATTAATAATAAGCGTATTTTTAATGTAATTTCAAAATTCGTTTTAGACATTCGGTCTGTTTTGATCGTTTCGAAAGAGGCCCAATCATAGAGCTTGCTCAGTTCACTTTTTTTTCCACTACCAATTTTTAGTTGTATGGTAAAAATTGGTGTTTTAATTACCAAGCCGTCAATTATTCCGTACACGATTCAGGCCACGGCTATTTCCTTTTCTGTTTTCCTATATCCCCTATCTTCTATGCTGCTGAAGCTCATTAGGAAAGTGCCTTCGCCTCGCTATACACAGACAACGCAACTTAATTGGTTAACGTACGAACATTAATCATATCTCAATTTGTCCGTCAAACAATGAAAAATAATAGAAATATATTTATATAAATAAAAAAAATGATTCTGTACAAACAATACGGTTGCAACATAAAGTGAAATGTATAGAGAAAATATATATTATACGTACATATATACGAGGCTGTTCAAATTCGGCTGTAAATAATTGCATCATTGCGATTTTTACGAACTCGATCTATTGTCTGGTGGTTTTTTTTTTACGAACTTAAACAATAGTCGACTTAATTTATTATTGCGAGGCGATTGCAAAAATGTTGTTTTTCGTGTATCGAAATCACTTGCGGCACCGAAACGGTTAACGATCGATTTTACTCGCCCTTATTCGTAACGGTCGTCGATTTTTATTACAATATAATATAATATATCCCGGTTCGACCGGTTATAATTGAAAATTTTCCGATCGTGGTGAGCCTACTAGATCAGGAGTTTTTAACCGATGGTCTGTGTATTTTCTTTCAAATCAATAATTTTTGTTATTATTGCTGAATGAAATCCTTTTTAATAATATGTCGAATCATTCTCTAACCCGATTATTGTTTTTCCTTACTTTGTTCACTTTGTGACAAGGCACGGTTTGACTTTAGGGACTGCAGTACTGCAGTACCCCAATAAACTAGTTTTTGGATTCTAATAAATATTCTTTGCCTTCTTTGACACTTTCTTGTCCAACATTTGTCCATTTTTCTTGCATTGAAAATGTTAGTCAATCTAGTCATCTATTTGTTTCGTTTTCCGTCTCCTTGTTATTACTTATTTATTTTATTTCAAAGCGACGAACGTTCTAATACAGATATACCTATAATATAGTAAATTTATACAAGTATTTTTATACAATGCGAATTCATACAAACATCATCCACAGTGACATCTATGGAGAAATTTTTGCAGCATTTTATTATAGAAATTGACGAACCTCAAGACGCTGGATAACTTGGGATTTGCAAGTGAGATTTGAAAGGAAATTTCAATTTATAGGAACCGTTTCAATGAAAATCAGAAAAATTGGTAAACTCTGAAAGGAAACGACCTACCTGGAGTCACAATCCAAGGTCTGGCCAGCAGCGGTACTCTAGTGGGACTCGAACCCGTGACCACTCTGCTCGAAACATAATATGCTAACCACTAGTCCACGCTGCAGGTTATACTGAGCATTCCACAACTTGATTGATGTTAATGTAATATTTTGAAATTCATTGCTCAAGCTTTGTATTCATACATTATTACAATTCCTATTCATTTAAAACGCTATCCTTATTGGTCAGAGCATTTTACTGATAGGAATTGAATATTTTTCTCCCTGCTGCGAAAATTAAATCTCATAACCAGCAGAATAGACTAGTGGTAAGCATATAATGCTTTAAACAGAGTGGTCACGGGTTCAAATCCCACTGGTTTCTGCTGGCTAGACCTTGGATTTGTGCCTCCAGGTCGATAGTTTCCTATTAGAGTTTTACAATTTATCTGATTTTCATTGGAGCGGTTCCACAAAATTGGCAACATTGCCCAAGTATTTGGCAATCTCGAATTTCTCTGAATTGTTTAAAATGCTGCAAATTTACAAATTTAGCCATATATTTGTATCAACATTTGTATCAAATGTACAATTTTTCTTGACAGTAAAGCATATTGGGGTTACCTGTTAGGCCTTCTTGGTATAAATTAAAGAAAATAATTTCGGACTCAATTTTTCGCCCTGAATGCGAGACACGACAAAAAAATGGTTGCGGCACATTTATTTCACCTGATTCTGAAAGATGTTCACTTACTTTTTATAAAAGATTAAGAACTTCTGGCCTCGATCATTTCCCACGATAGTCGCTACCTATCGTCTTCTTCATCATCGACTTGCATAATTTTAGACGTTCTTATGACATCCAGTTAGTTTAGGTGTGAAAGGAAGTTATGCCAAGATTCTCGGTTTTTATCAGCTGTGCAATTTCGCCGAGTGATTATAAGATCGGTTAACACTTCGAATTGCGATGGTGCACTTGCATAATTTATTAATTAATTAAGAAAAAATAATGAATTGTGGGGAATTTGCCGTTTTGACCTGTAGTCGCAATGTGCGCAGTACGAGTTCTACATAGTAATTCATACTAATTTTAATGAACATCGAATATTCATTAGTTGAATAGTTTTGAAACGTCCATGAGAGAACATTAAGTGTGCATTTAAAATTTAAAATATAGCATAATTGAGGAAAATCATCTGCCAACTTCCTGTATGGTTAATTATGTATATTTTTTGGTACTTTATTGTATATTTGTGACGTAAAAAAATAAGTTGAAAGGTTCATCTCGCGGAAAGTAAATTTTATTGATGTTTGAAGGCGGCTGCTTTGATGTTTATAAGCAACGGGTTTGACAGGACAAAAACGCGTTTGAATCTATTTATTTGTAAATGTCGAACCTGTTTGCGCAATGTACCATCTTCCTCTCCAATAAAACAGGCCTGCTCCTAGGCCTGTATGTTTACATTAATAGTGATGTAATTACTATGTGTGATGTGCAAACGCTAAAGTGGTGCTGCACGCCAAACGTTTTGTGATCAGCTGATGATTTAAGATGGTTTAATTAATGCTTTAAAGTATGTTAGCTCGTTTTTGTATTATAATGAATTTTTAGTAAAATTTATATAAAACAATATTTCTCAAAGTACTTGAAGTGTTTCATAAATAAATCTATGACATCTATGGAGAACCTTAAGACGCCGATTAACTTGAGATTAGCAAGAGAGATAGGAAAGGAGATGCCAATTTTTACAGTAACCGTTTCAATAAAAATCAGAAAAATTGGCAAAAAACTGATATGAATCGATCGACCTGTAGTCACAAACCACGGTCTGGCCGGCAGCGGGACTCTAGTGGGACTCGAACTCCGAACCACTCTGCTCGAAAGCATAATATGCTAACCACTAGTCTACGCCGCTGGTTTTTGATTTTGGTTATATACACAGCTGTGTTTTTGTATTATACAATATTTTTTTAGAAAAATGCGTTTAACTTCGCAATATTTTCATCTACGGCGCATTTTTATATATTTTTACAAGCTTTTTATTATTCCACTTCATTTTAATACATCTTAAAAAACATTACAAACTACTAATTAAAAAGATTTTGGGAGTGGAGAGTCGAAATTTAACCTTGTGTACCTACTCGCACAAATTATGAACTTATTAATTTTCATTTTTTAATGTTAATAAAGTAATTTTTTTTATAATAATAATATTTTTATTATTATATAATTAATGTACATATGTTCAAAAAAATTAATACAAACGCACTGCAGACAAATCTCATATCTGTTGATTTTATATAAAAAAAAAACAATTAACGTCTTGAACTCTGAAAGCCACTATAGTGGCTTTCGGATATTCGGCTGCCAGCTCTGAAAGCCAGTATAGTGGCTTTGTTAAGTGACTACTTTGAAGCTTTATTTTTAATATTCATTGGCAAATTTTTGAAGGTTTTATTTTACAATAGTGTACTTAAAGGATACGAGATGCTAGAAAATGTATAAATAGGATAATTACAGTAAAGGGTTAGCGTCTATATTGTTTCTAAGAATATTTGAATTCTTTACCTGCTTCTACATTTGAGTGCGCCGTTTTATTTGGGCAGTCGGTATCGATACATTGTGCTCTAAGGAGGTATTTTCGGTGGGGTGACCATAATTTTACGACGTGCTCGGTAATATTAGTGCATATGGAGAAATAATAAATACAAGTGTTGGCAACATTGAAATTTCAGTTTTTAAACTGTTAGTTAAAATCACATTTTCTATTCGTTACCTAATAGAAAACTTTCAAAACCTAGAAGACTTCCAAAATGATTGTGATAATAATGAAAACGATAGTGAAGGTGATATCAGAGATACAAATAGTGATAATTGGTCGATTTTAAGTCATCATATTTTCAACCAAAAAGTTTTTATTTTTCGGTTGAAAATATGTTTTTTAGGAGTGTCTTCAAAAGAGATCGGTTTCTACAAATATTTCGGATATTACAACTCAAAAATAATAATATATAACACAATGGCTTTTTGAATCATTTAGATGCTGAATGCAGACAATTAATTATACCGTGCAGAGACATAGTGGTCGATGAGTTCGTCGTGAACTTCAAAGGCAAGATTTGTTTGAAAAGTGTAAAAAAATAGTGATCAAAAACACCGTGTATCTGTTAAATCTAATATTTTCGTCTTTGCCCGCCTTCTGGGATGATCCAACTTTTTTTTTCGATGTATCCTACAAGTAGGTAACGAATAGAAAATATGATACTAACAGTTTAAAAACTAACCAATATACACTTTATGAGGGTGGGTACGCATTAAAATACAATGAGTACACAGACAATAGCTTTGCATCCTTGGACCCAAACTGCCTAACGAACTATAGGGTAGGTATGAAAACATTTCTATAGGCATATTTTAAAAGTTTCTAGTAATAAAACTCATTTATTATACAAAACTGCTGTCATAAATAATACAAGAAATGTAGAACTTATCATTTAGTTCGATTTAGTAATTATGATGGTTTGAAATAATTGAGTTTAGTGACTATATTCGAAAAATGCTATCCCAAATCAACATCATGTTATTATGGTCACAATTGGAGACGAACAGATAGTCCCAAAATAACTGAGCATAATATTTAGTTTTTATCTAAAAAAAAAAATTGCGTATTTTTTGCTAAAATGAATTCACCAATTTGATCTTCGACATAATTTAATAATATGAACAACTAAAATTAAAAAAAAAAAATCATATAATTTTTTTCCATCCTAGAGTAGACTAGTGGTGAAGAGAAATTCCAATAAGAGTGCAAAGTGTTAAAATAAAAAAAAAATCCGGAGACAAAAAGAGGAGAACAGTACTATGCCATTATTAATAAATAAAATACAGGTGTGCTATGTTCTTTGGTGTTTGAATGTATCTCAAAAATACTCATATTTAATTTCAAGTTTCTTTCGCCCACAAAAAATGATGCAATTACTATAGTCCTACAAAGGAAGAGAGCAAAAAAAAAGTTGACAATAGTGAACCATGTTTTGTAAGCAAAATAAACTTGTCCGCCGATCTCTGTTGATCAGTGATAAGTACAAATCAGTCAATTTTTTTTTATGATATAGTCTAATTTTTCTGCTTTTACCTTTTTTTTATTTTTAATCTATGAATTATTACTATTATTATTATGATTTTTATTTTTCTCTTATTTTATTATGGAGGGCCATTATGGCGTATTTGGGTCTTCCTGTAATGCCACAATGGTCCAAAACTATAAATAAATAAATAAATAATTATAAAATTTTAAATTTTTATCTCTATAACATGTACGCCTTTATTATTAACCCTTGCCACTCTACAAATATATATATACTTATATACAAAATGATGATCATATTTTTAACTTGTTTTTATTTATTTTGTTACAGGTGAGTTGAACATACCAAAGGCGTTTAACAACATTTTCCACGGTGGAAACTCGATTAAGGTGATCAATAAACTAATTACCACCGCCACGACTCGGAGCCTCTATAAAATATACTAATGTAAGTTCTTTCTTGCAAATATTTGATGAAGCCGTGTTTGCCCGCAGCCAACTAGCGCTCTGGTGCTAATAGCCGTGTTATTAGCGGCTTACAGTACACGAGGCCTTTTGTTGGTCGGATTGCAGGGACGGGTTGCCTCATCTCCTCTTTTGTGGTTAGCTTCGTTAGTAGGCTACGTATACACGATATTGTATGTACTGTTTTAAGAGCTCGATAGGATCATCTGGTTTCGCAAGCTGGTGTGTGAAACACTAATTTTTACACCACTCGAAAATTGTTGTTGAGTATCGGTCAAAATTTGATGTTGTGCCGTGTGATGCCGATTCTTGCCCACTTCTCATTTGATTCCGGGCTGTTTATGGATTTGTTTTAAAATTTGGTCGTTCAATGTGGTATAATTTCGGCATTTTTATCGGAATGTGTACATTTGTGTAAAAATGGAATGGTCTGCGTTTCGATTGCCAACTCTGTCAAAACGACATTTTTTTATTACATGGAAATTCCGGTTGTTTTTTTTTTAGAATTTTTCCATTTGAGTTTAATATTATTTCCGGAGATAATTAATTTCTGTTGATTTATTTACTTCTGATTTTGCATTTTGCGATTTTTAGATATTAAAAATTCACAATGGGATTTGTATTTATTCATTTTTTATTTACAGTGATATTACAGATATTACAAAAATAATTTAATTTTATTTGAGAACTAGCAACTACAGCCAATAGTATAGCTCGTTGATTGTGGCACTGCTAACTACCGAGAAGTTCACGGGTTCAAGCCCTGGGTTGACCTCAATTGAAAATAATTGATACAAAAGTATTTCTGCAGTGCTGCTGGTCAGACTTGGATATTTATGATTCCAAGTCGATGCTTTCCTATCAGAGGATTGCCAATTTATCTGATTTCATTGTTGAAACGGTTCCTCATCAAATTGACAAAACCATCCTACCTATTATGTCACCACTTTTTGTATATGAATTCAATATTTATTTACAAGTTTAATTAAACCAATTTTCCACGTAAAATAATAAGAACTCGCATTTTGCAAGATTAAAAAAAAAAAAATTCAACCCTTAATATTGTATAATCTTTTTTCACACATATTACTTATTTCTAATTTAAAATTGCCGTATTTTTTCCTTCTTATTTGTAATTTTATTATTATATAGTATAGATTATCTATATATAAACATAATAAATATAAATATCTATATATAGATAAACACACGAAAATTTTAAATACGCTGAAAAAGACGCATTAAATTAAGTTAAAAAAATGTAAGTTCAGTCTCCGCTAAGTTTCCGGTTATGCACAATAATATGAGGCGATGTAGTACAATGTAGTACGCGTACAAATATTTAATAGGATTATATAACACTTGAAATATTTATTGCAATCGTTGAGTGGGGAGGATTAATCAGTCAATGTCCATTTATCATACACACTAAACATGTATACATTATATCCATATGAATTACACTATTATCTTTGCCTTGCGGTTAGACCGCGTCACGCGTGTTGCATTACAATAATAATAATTATAAATATTTTCATTTTGTTTATTTTTAGTCCGGCTGTATCCGTTTGTTGGTCGTATTGATTGGATTATGACGTATCGATTCGTGATCGCGAAAAAAAATTACATTGTGTTACATTTAAATGTCAACATTCCGACCGGGTTTACAGCAGCAGATAACGATTTCAATTATTATCAGACAATTCGGCGACCGCCTCTTATTGTACCATTGTTTGGTCTAACTTATCGGATGCCGATTTATAAATATTTATGGCGGACTTTTGTAACGTAACTCAATTCATCACCGTTTGAATATTTGAAATATTCATCATTATTATCAGCCGTATCAGTTGTTTTTAAAGATTCAAGTTGATTCACGCAATTTACCCTCGTGACTAGACGTACGTAGTTCTCCGTTAAAATGATTTATTTTGATTTTTAAATGCTTTTTATTATTACTGCATTATTTTCACAATACATCTTATATCTATTTTAATAGCTACTGATCTACTGATCATTTTCTATTTTACAATTTTAATTTAATTTTGTTAGTAATCATGATATTATATTATTTTGATGTTGATGTATGTACAGCATAATAGGAAAGAGAGCTCAAAAACCTATTTACAATTCTTATAAATGCTCATAATACATTTAATACATAATATTAATTAAAGATCATCGTAAGTCGACGATCTAAAGCAGATTGTGTTTAGGTAATCTGTGTTTATACCTGAAGCGTATAGACATTTTGTTGTAATCACTAGAGCCCGGAATCTCAAGGGGCTGTTTATTGTTCAAAGCATTGTTAAACCTTTTTTACAAAGGATTTACAACAATTGAACAATAGGCGGCACGTTTCCGGCCCCTTCAGATTCCGACCTCTAGTAATCACCGAGACTCTTTACAAGTGTGTTAGTATGGTTATTAGTGATTCTGTCATAGAATCTACTGGTTATTAATGTCTGTAACTAACGGAATATTATTTATGGCATGCAGTTTTTTCAAGTTAGTATATATGGGTGTGTTATAAATTATTTTTAGGGATTTATTTTGTATTATTTGGAGCTTGAAAAGGTTGGTATTCGAGGCATTATTCCATACAGGTGAAGCATAGGTTAATAGTGGTAATATGAGCGCGCGATATAATTTTATTTTATTTTGAGATGATAAAGAACTATGGCGATTAAATATTGGGTATATTGAGGTTATACCCCGCATCGCCTTGCATTTCGCTGCCTCAATGTGAGGTGCCCATTTCATTCTTTTATCGAACGTTACTCCTAAATATTTAATTACTGATTGCCATTTCAGACTTTCTCCAGAGGGGATTTTCAGATCTGAACTTGGCTTATGTTTTCTAACACTAAAGAATATCGCATGGGTTTTGGTTTGATTAATTTGAATTTTCCACTTAGTGAAGTGTTCCGTCATTGTTTTAATTGCAAATACAAGAATTTTACGAATAGTGTCTGGTTTTTTGCTACTTGTGAAGCAAGTGGTATCATCTGCATATAGGGCTATGTGACAGTTTTTTGGAATAGGTATGTCATTTATATATATGTGGAGAATAAGAGTGGGTCAAGCAAGCTCCCCTGCGGAACGCTAGCTGAGATTCCTTTAGTTATCCTATCCTCCAATAGTTTTTCGTGTTGTTGTGAAAGCACACGTCTGTGAAAAGGTTAAGATTTCAGATGGTTTCGGCATATCTCTGGCGCACGACCAAAACTAACCCCGACCGATTGCAGATATGTTTTATTCGGTGACGTGAATGTCAATCATGGTGAACGTGCCTTATCGAATTTGAATGTCGATATTGATGTATGGGCTTTGTTAACGATTGCGCAACTTTTTTTTAAGAAAAAAATTTAAGTATAATAGTATACCGGAAATGTTATTGTATAGTTCTTGGATTGCTTTCGTAGTGGTGTGTGTGTGTATGCATGTCTGAATGCAGAAATTGTCTGTTGATCATATCATAAAGGATTTATTTTAATTTTATTAATGAATTTTTTCTATTTTGATACTACAATAATATGTCGGAACTTTATTTCATTTTATTTTATATTGTGAGTAATTGCTTGTATGGAAGTGTATGGACAGAAGGCAAGCAATAATGGCTTTTCGTAATTTTTTTTTTCACATATTATGTATGACTGGAAAAACTACTTCAATATGATATGAGTATGCCTGTCGTAATTTGAATATTATAAAATAAATGGAAAGAATAAGTCGTGCCATGGAAACAATGAAGTTGATACTTATAACTCTTAATATGGGGCACTCTTCAGCCTTTCCTATAATCTCTCAATTGTAGCTCGGAGAAACCTTTTTGAAAAATAAATGGTTATTCAATTATATTATATCATATTCTAATGAATAAATTGTAGAAAATCATAAAAAAATAATTGAAAAATGAATGGAAAATCGAATAAAAAAACGGAATAAAAGGAAAAATGTTTTAGTCGGAACGATCTAGCATGAGACTGCCATAAAATGTACATGTTATCGCACCCCCCCCTCTCTCGACCCGCGATGGCCTATCACATTTCGTTTCGGTTTCGCATTGCATTTTGGTCAAGAAATACAACATTATTCGTACGTATAGCAGTCGGTAGAATTTGACTTTAATTTTTGTTAGTTTTGAGTTCGTGTTTTGTGTTTTGAAATATTTACATAAATAAGGTTTTAATATATGTATGTATGTAAAATACGTCAGTTGTTGATATTATTAATTTATTTATGGAATTAGTACGTCTATATTTTATATTAATGGAAATTTATATTTTTTAGACGATAAAGTAATTTCACCGTCATGTTGTGCACAGCAAAGCTTAATGTAATATTATTAAAGACCTTACATTGAATTATATTGTAATAATATTGAATTATATTGTAATGATAACTCATCTCTTGTAAAGGCTATCCAGTTCCTTAATTTGATAGATGAACATTTGGACCTGTTTAATTATCATGTTGATGAACTGGTCAGTTTCATGAGATTCAACACGAGTCTATTTGAATTAGATAAATGATTGGTAATTTTTTATTGTTTTTTTTTTTTTGTAAGAATGGTGTGACGCATTGGGGCAACCCGTCCGGTCATATTGGTCATAATATTGTTATTATTATTATAAAAAAATAATAAGAATAAATAAATAAATAACTTATGTACATATGTAGGTCATTTTAAAACTTCTATATAAGTTTTTCTTAACTATACATACTAGAATCAACAACGAACAATACATACTTCAGTCGTGAAAATTCCAAAAACTACTTACTGGTGTTCCGTTGTATTCTTCTGAATTGTATGTTACAAAAATACTAAGAAATTTTCTACAGGTAAAATTTTTGTAAAAATTATTATCTGAATCATGTCAAGGCATGTACACTCATTCTATATAATATTCAAATCATTTTCATCTGTAATTGAGCATATTTCTGAAAAATTGCAACAGACTTGTCTGCCCGTACAGTAGCGAATTGATTTAAGATCATAGGATCGATTTGCATACGAAGCAGGTAAATATTCCACAGTCCAGCTCCTGGGATCGTAGTCCTCGTGAATAATTCCAATCTTACACTAGCATCGTTGCACATTGCAAAGTGCTGTCCGTGTATGTGGACCGTGTCAAGAGTGCTACAGTGGCAGCTGTCTCTCTGCGTTTACGGATGTTCTGCGAACTGGACGGAGAGAATGCAGACGAGACTGGTCCCGTCGTCGGTAATTGTCAAATAAGTAGGAGACCCAACAACAGCAACAACGGTGGAGCAGAGACGAAAGTGGTTTCGTTTAGCAGGCCAGTCGACGCAGTCTGTCAGTCGCCGGCTCTATGAGAACGCGCGCTCCGGCCCGAAGTGTGTTAAATGCGTGTAATATACATACATACATACATACGTACGAAACCAGTTTCATTCTTTCTTCTCGTAACGTAACACCGTTCCCGTTGCTTCGGGACTCAAAACTGGCACTTATGGAAATGCAGATCTCAGATCGGATTAGAGAAAAAATTATGTAGATAGGAGTCGTTGATGAATTGAGCCATTAATGTGTGTTTTTTTTCCCCCCGTCTTCTTTTTCTAAGTTGTTTATTATATTTTTGGCGAGTTTTTCTAGGTGTATCCATTAATAACCACTTAATAACCGTTGATAAGACGTTAATTTTGTTGTAACACTTTGAACTTTTTTCCGTTGTGCAATCGTCTATAAATTAGGTTTTTTTCGAATGAGTTTGAGTCGAAACGTTTTGCATTAGTAGCACAATGCCTTTAAAGTTGTAAATTTAATCTCATATGTAAGTAGTGGTCTGGTCATAATAATTTCATATATATTTTAATCTCATAAATAGTTAAATATCATATATAATTCGTCCACTTTGGGGTGGGTGATACGTATTTATATGTATGTACACTCTAAATAAGTATAATAACGGAGAAAATACAGTTCTATTCATATTAGTGTTGGACTCGATGACATATCAACGCATGGGTGTTGGCATATTAAGTTATTAAATAAAAAAAAATTAAAAGATTTGTGTCGTCGGTTATGTGGTCGAATTTTTTTCATATACCTTTTAAATACATATATTTAATTGTTTAATATGAAAAAAATGGTAAAAACTACCTACCTACCTATGTACATACATATAAACAATATAAAACACCGATAGAAAAATGAATTAATTAAATACATTTTCAATAGATGGCGGTAAATTCTCTGCCAAGAGGAAACATTGGTAGCAAATAGTATATATAGAAGTTTTTTTCTTTTGTTATTGTATTGGAATACGTGGGTGAGAAGTATGGCATAGTGCATAGAGTAAAGATATTGAAATGGCCGCGCGGCTAGAAGAATGGACGAAAGATGGACAAAAGAAGTACTAAAATGGTATCCGAGAGAATGCAAAAGGGTAAAAGGAAGACCGCAGGGAAGATGGGTAGACGAAATCAGGAAAATGTGGGGTGAGATGGATGAAAGGTGCGCAAAACAGGGACGAGTGGAAGCGTGTCGGAGAGGCCTTCATTCATCAGTGGATGGCTAATGGCTGTAAATGATGATGATGATACACAGAGTGATAAGAATTATCGATTTTCATTATTAACATTCATACCGTCATGAATATGAAATTCAAAGAATGATTCTTTACAAGCGATAATCTCTTATGATGAATTGAACATGTAATTGTTCATATGTATGTATATGTGAATTGTTTTTATATCGTTTATCAGTTCTGGAAATTAATTTGATTCAACAAGTGATACTTATAAGATACTAATAACTAGTCACCGGACCCAGAAGGTGCCGCGTATTGTTCAAAGGTTGTAAATGCATTGTTAAAGGTTTGCCGAACCTTTTTTATAAAGGATTTACAACAATGGAGCAATGAATAGCACTGTGACTATCCGGTGTCTACTAATAACATGATTTATATCTTTGATAATAAATTGCATTTTATTGTTTTTATTGTTAAGTTCTGGTTAACACTGCTTGTAATTAGTCTAATTCAAGATCAGTCATTTTAATATTTTAAGTGATGTTATTTTATTACAAATCGTTTAATTTACTTTTTCACATTTGAGTTGATATCGCATGTAAAAGAATTTGTCCATTGAGGAAATTCGGCCTAATTTTAATGACGAGTAAAATCGTCAACTGTTGTTAAATTTATTTCTTATAATGAAATATGGTTTAATTTGGTTTGCGAACTCGAGACACGTTGCAAGGTGGTCGCGATACCGAAAATGTTGCCAAACAATTGTATTTAACGATATGTATCGGAAAAAAGCAAAAATTAAAACAATTTTACAGAGGTGTGGCGTGATAAAATAAAGAGAGATCGAAACAATTTATAAAATAATAACTCGCTCAATATCGCGTATGTAAAATATATACGCATTGGTCTTTTTCGTGGTTTTTAGTCATGGAGATATCTTTTTTTGATACCGGTATTACCAAAGGCTTATTTTCGGTCAAAACCGATACTACCGGTATCGTTACTTTCGGTATTGCAATCCCTAATATGTACATATGTAGATGAAGAGAGTGCTTGTCATATGAATACAATTTTCTCAAGAGAAATTAAGGAAGGCCCAAGCTGTTTGTACTCGCTGGATATTTCACTTTCATCGCATGATTTCTCATGTAGACATTTCGCGTGTTGACATTGGAAATTGTTGCCAGAAAAAGTCATAACCGCAAGTTCCCGACCTTGCAAAGTTCACGCACGCACGATGGTGTCATATAGTTTGAAATTAACGATGCATTTGCATATCTGCATTCCAGACACTGGTCTGCGTATGTTTTGCAGCTAAATTGCGCCGACCGGCAATTGCAACTTTTTGTACGATGCTCTTTCGTCTTTTTTTGTCGGATCGCCTCTGGACATGTTTGCCAAATATGGCGTCTAACGGTTCAACGCCGGGTCGTTTTTCATGTCGTTCGATCAAATATTTGTACACTGTAATGGCCGATGAGAAGACTGGCCGCTTCTCATTCCTTATATAAATCGACGTTTAGGGCCTGTAAAATAAATAGACTGGGACGTATGAGTTATGGCTGGCTGTCTGTCTGTCCGAGAAGAGATCGCGTGTCCAGATAAGGTTTCGCCATCAGATAGTGAAAATCTGCGGGGAAAAAATTATCAAAAAAATAAAAAAAAGGAAAACATAAGCCACTAAAAATGTCAATGATAAAGATATATGCGTTTTTTTGGCGAGATTCGGACGACGAACATAAATCTTTTTCAAGCTCGTCGGCCATTACAATAAATTTCGTGTCGTATCTGATCGGAGTGTTGGCGTGTGTGTGTTTACCTTTATATGGCCGCATATTGAAGATGACGTTCGCGAGCGATTTTATTGTCTCTTTTGAGGTTTGATTGTAAAAACTGGACAAATTGTCGGCTCTCCTTATTCGTAGCGAGCTAATGGCTCCTTTGTTGCGGTGATTATTTGAGAATTCATTATCGTATTCAATCTTGCGTGATTCAGAATTGACCCTTTAAAAGGCTGCTTTCAATCATTCAGGAAACAAAATAGTATTTTCCTATTTTCAATTCTTCCTGCTTCAGAATACAAATTGGAAATCATTGTAAGTACATACATATAAACCTTTCCCAAGAAAACTTTTGATTCAGTTCAACCTAATATTCATTAACTTGTTACTTATCCTTTGCGATGCTTCCCATTTATTCACCAAAGAAATATGTAGGATTTAGTTGTCTAGCCTAGAAAAATGCATTTATAAATGATTAGGTTGGCATGTATGAAGATGAAGAATGGTTAAGTTGTCATCTTGCTTACATTGTTGTGGCGCTCCGCCGAATCAACAATGTTTTATTTAAACCACACGAGTCTCATTTTACTATGCCGCCTATGTCTCCTCACAACTAGATCCTACATACATAGATATCAGTGGCGTGCCGTAACTTTTGAAACAGGCGACTAAGTATGGACAAAAAAATATTTTTAATTTTTTAATTTTAATTCTTGAAATAATGATTATTCATATTTGTGCTAACAGAAGTATCCTACCTTTATTTTTGTCTTTCATCTTGTTTGTCTTCAAAACTTAATCTTCTGAATGATTTGTTGAACAATCGAGAATGCAGCATTCTAAGTCCTCATTATTTTTTTCCGCGCGCTCTACACTGATTTGTTTACAGGGAATTGTTTCGCAAGACGAGTCCCTTGCTATATTTGCCCTCAAAAAGTGCTTTGTAAAAATGTGTTATTTTAATTTAAAAAAATAGTTCAGAATGATGTTTCATAGACAAATCAGAACATTCTTAGTAAAAATTCCATAAATGCTTGAAGAGACGAGAAAACTAATAAAAAATGTTTTATCTTCGACGGAACGCCTATACATAACAATTCATTAGAATTGAGAAGGGCGAGTCCGTGCAAGCGAACAACGCGACGGACCACACCATAACAATCCACTACCACTACCTCACGTAGGACCGATTCCGGCTTCCGAACTTTGCTAATCCGAGTGAACAATATCAATATGGACAACGATTTGAATTTATTGTAATTGAATTGTTGATATTTTTAAATTTTAGGTAAAATATTTTAAGGGACTAGCCCAGTTCCTACAGTACAATGACGGCATGCCACTGTATACATGTGTTTCGGAATTTTGTTTTATGATTATCAAATCTTATGTTGTTTGGAATGTAGCCATCTTAATCGCCACTAGAGCATAATGAAACGTGTCAGTCAGATTGGAGCCATTCTGTAATAATTCAAATCGCGTTCAAAACATGTTAACGTAATAAAGTTTCATTGCTAGACAAGCAACCTTACACTTAATTCAGAAAGAACATGAATACATTTATCATACGAAGCCACATCATATTTTGAATTAATTGTAAAACGGTGTTTCTTTAGTGACATTCTCACGTTAAACTTCTCTGTTGTAAAATCAGTAAGTAAGGCACTGAGAATTTTACTTAAAAAAGCAGCCTATAATTATTACATCACGTTTCGTATACGATTTTCTCGGTCGCTTATTACGTTAGCAACGTGCAATTAGCCACAGAAAAAATCAATCGGTTCTGCTTATCTAAAATAAAACCGATTTATCGGTGATCTATCTCGTAAAAGTACCAACCTTGTTTCACATTCGTTGTCGATGTGGATTTTCACGTGCTTTGTTGTTTATATGTATGAACACACGTTCGCGGAAATTGGTGTTAATCTTGACACATATTGTACGTAAGCTTTAAATATGGAATCCGAGGGAAAAAGTTACACACGAGGATGCGTGACATATTTGACATTGGATTCGATTGGATTTTGTGTGTTCTGAGATGACCTACAAGTAAGTGCACGGGTTCGACGATCTCAGTTTTGGCTATTAATCTTGCGTGAAATTTCGAGGACGACTTGGATTTTTGCAAGTTTTGGAGTTCATCGTATGAATACAATGGATTTTTGGCACTGTTTTCTTGCTGAAGGCTGTGAAACGTTTCGAATGGTATTTCGCACTGATGTTGCTTTGTGATGCATGTATTATGCAGTGACATTACAAGTTTCTGAACCAATACGTCATTACAATCGCTATTTTGTATCAGTGACAATACGCACGTACAAATTCTGTCAATTGACTTTTTTTAGACGGTTATTGCTTTAAACGAGTACGCGAAGGCGTACACCTGACCACTAGTAGTATCAAAAATAACAGGAATATAATAAGGGTAAAAAAAATAGACAGACGAAGTTTTTTTTTTGATTCATGGATTCATTATTGTCCATATGTACGTTACCCAATGGAGAGACATGAATAGTTCTTCATCTTATATTATATAAGAAAATTTGTATACTATCTAATATATAATTTCGAAAGAGACTTTCTATGTATGTATGTATGTATGTATGTTTGTTTGGGTCGTAGATTCCGTGATGTTCAATTTTAATAAAAAAATGAATATTCAAACAAATTTAAATAAAATAAAACTATTCAAATAAATTTAATAAAATGTTTACTATTAGATTGGCTATGTTTAAGCGGTTTATATTACAAATACCGAGCGAAGCCGGGTAAAACCACTAGTATATAATATTATAGAAAGACTAAAAAACAGCTTTAAACATGACTAATCTAATAGTAAATATGAATGTGTTTTTTTATTAAATTTATTTGAATAAAAAAAAAAAATTATATTCAACGATATCGATATCGTAGTTATGGAAACATTGATTTGTTTTTCGATGCTCCCACCCAAACCTTACATAGTTACCATACCTTACATAACTAAAGCCCGGACCCAGAAGGTGCTGCGTATTGTTCAAATGTTGTAAATGCATTGTTAAAGGTTTGTCGAACCTTTTTTACAAAGGATTTACAACAATGGAACAATGAGCGCACTTTGGCTATCCTACCTCTATACATAACATTAAACCTTATATACAAAGTCTCTTTCGAAATTATATATTAATTAAGTAGTACATAACACTGATTATTAATCCACGTAACATGACCACTTTGAAGTCTATTCTTACCGGCATAAAAGTATTCTTTGGTACATTCTATATGGACGCATTCATATGTTCCGTAATGTGTACGGGGCGTAGCACCAGTAGCTGAAAAAATCTATTCATATTATACAGCAGTGCATGTCACCGCAACGTATCAAGCAAAACCGTTTTTCTGTAGCCAGGATGGAAATATTCACGCCCAAAGTGACGTCATAGTAGCAAGTGCTAACGAAAGTGAGCATGCGCATGTGAATATTTGCGGAAACGTCATATTGTGAAAATATTGACTCGTTGATTGACGCAAGCAATATTGTGCCGTATCGTCGCGCTCTGTAATGTATGTATATGTAAGACCATTTTGCCTTGCACTCGGTCAGTACTGAATATGCGCCGCTGTATAGTATGAATAGAAGTAGCCTTTTCCGTGCACTGCTGTGCCGGGCTGTTAATTTTCAGTGCTGGATAGTATGAAAAGACCTTTACATTGTCCTATATGCGGGCAGTACTCGATTAAATCTTGACGAATTGATGTCGAAAAATTATGTTGTTTATGAAAAAGCAATTTACGCAAATGCAGTCGTACCAATCTTTATGATCATGGATGTGAAGCCATTTTGACAGCAGCGAGTGCCAATTTTTCGTTTCGATCTTACATCAGTATATTTCGTGTGCGTATTGTGTGGCGTAATTCTGCAAAAAGGATTCAATTCACATTAATAATATGTATTTTGATTTGAATCTTGTACTGGTTTAGTTATTTTAAGTACACTGTACTTTAATATTCTTATGTACCAAATCTGCCCCTGTTGATATACATATTCATATTGACATGCATTGTGAAAGTTTTTTTTAAACGCACCTTGTGACAATAACTGTAAACTTTTGGCATACGAAATCGGGTTATACAATATCGAAAGGCGAAAGAGAGCTAATGCGGTCAAATATGCACTCGTATATTTTTAATGCATTTATGTATTTGCGTCGTTGAAATAAATCACGTTTTACAAATACAAACTAATCATCCGTGCTGTATGAGGTTTTTTTTCTAACTCTCGAGTCGTTTGTAAATCACCGGTCAAACATTGAGACGATCACGATCTTATAATATATTTTCAAGAATCGAACATGACTCGAATCGGTAATTAATTATCGATCTTCTCGTGCAACTGGGTCTGTGTGTAAGTCGGCCAAAAGTCGCGGCCTCTCCAGCTTAGCGATTTTTGATTGGCGAATTTGTCGACGATTAGACGAAACGAGAGGAAAAATGACGCCAAGATCGGGAATGGTCGTTTTCAATTAGAAATCATCGCCAAATGTGGGTTAACTGCGTCGGAGGTGGCAGTGGGAAACAGAACAAAGGAGTTTGGTGGAAAAGCGCTCAAGTGCAAGGTCGCCGGGTGCACACAATGCATGTGAATGCAACTCGCGGTGCAAGGTCGTTTTCTTCTGTTTTTCTACATATGCATGCACATTCAAATGACACTTTGCCGTATGAATAGAATATTGTTTCTGCCGCATTCTTGAAAACCTAGTCGCACACTTAGGCAATCAGTCCCTTTTGTCTTGGGCCGATGTGATCAAGTCGTATTGAACTTGTTGTAGAAGATCAGAACAGGTTTGATCCATTTACTTAAATCTTGATGAAAGATTTCAGAATATTTGCTATTGATCCTCAAACTGACCGTCCTCAGCTGAAACTTTTACATACATTTTAAATAAACAGTAGAAGTTCCAAGACAGGTAACCCCAACCATGTACATATGGTAATACGTCATGCTCGTCGTTGCTAGAAAAGTTGAAACTTTATGTTTCTAATAATTATGTGCGTGGTAGACATCATCATTTGATAGTTATACCTCCTGTCCGCACAGTTCTTTATCCGATGGCTTCTATACTAAGAGCTGTCCGACTTCTTAATGAAATCGTTGCTGCTGAGCCTGGATGTGATATTTTCCACCTCAGTAGGTTATCAGAGATTATTTTAACCTATCTATTTGTCTGGTAGCCTGCGCTCATCCTTATTTTTATAATTGAATGTGATGTATGAGTGGAATTTCGATCTTCTCTCTTCCATTTGGACCTCGCAGGGATGTTTTGTATTTGCGGCTGTTTCTTATACATTAGTGCTGGCTATAGGTGCAAGACATTCCCTACTTTGTATTTTATTCTTTGATATTTTTACTTTATCTACTTTTTATTATTATAATGTTATTGTTTTTTTATGATTATATATGTATATGTAAATGTATTTTTGGTCTGTAAATATGTATATATTTTTAGTGTAGTGCCTGTAGTTATGACTAAAAGACGTCAGGTTGCTCGACGACCAAAAAATGTTTCACTATGTTTCAGTAAAAATGTCAATTTCTACTGTCAATCATTTTTTTGCTCTCCTGCTTTATAGGACAATGAAGAGGTCTATTGTTATTTAATGCTGGAAACCTAACCGCCGTTCTTTAGTTATGATGAATGCTGTACATTCGTTTAACACTAAGCATCTTACGATTAACTGATGATTTGATTCCATCTTATCAATTTTTCATCAATGAGCAGGCTTGATATTTGAGCAGAAATTTCGTTCTTGCGAAGGCCTTGACTTATATTTTTGAATGAGGCTTGATTATTATTTTTAGACATGCGTTTTACGTTTTTTTGCGATTTTCCGTTATTGCGGTTTGTTGCTGCTGTTTTTAATAAGAATTTCATCGAACTTAAAGCTTATGGGTTCAGACGAGGTCAATAAATTAATCACCATATTCGGCATACGCGCTGAAAAAAAGTAGGTTGTGCAAAAACGATGACACCCTTAAATTTCTTACCGCATTTTGACTTTGAGATTCTCATGTCTGAGTCATAGGTCGAGACGCACCATGATGTTACGCATTAGACTCGCGTCGAATCGTTTCCTCCCGGTAAGTGTCGGCTAATGCAGAAATAAAAGGTAGCAAAAATCACGATCGAGGCTGAGTGAGCAATCCAGCAGTCATATGAACATAATAACCGCGACAAATTTATGATTGAAGTACATGTATATTTATATACTCGTGGGTATGTTCCGAGATGGTAATCCTGGGTATGTTACGCGGGGTACGATACGCACGCTCGCTGTCGAGCCCCTGTTGTCGTCGAATTGCCCTATATGGTAATCGCCTTGTTTCGACGACGCTGGCGCCGAGATTTTTCCCGTCGTTGGCGCCGATTGTTTTGCGTGCTTCTTCAAAACAACGGACATTGAGAGGTCAACAAGCTGGGTCTCCGATCGGTTTGAAGGGCGCCGTTGAGTACCCCCTTCTCATCTGCAGATGATTTTGCGTTTGTTTGAAATTTTGAATGATTCTGTTGTGGTAGAAAGCATTTAGATGACGAAACTATGACATACAAGTCCAATAGATACATTGGGCAGGTGGACTTGAGATTGCGTGTGATGTGAGGCAGATGAACAAAGTGAGCGTTGGAAAGGTATCCGAGAGAAGGTAGAATGGAATTGAGGATACTGTGTGAAATACTTGTCTACTACAGAAGATAACTGTAAATGGCAGATAAACCAAGTGCTGGAGTGGTATACAAGAGAAAGCACGAACAGTCGAACATTGGGCAGATGAGCCAAGGAGTGTGATACGCAGTGGCGTAGAGTTTCGTACCCTCATGCAAAATTTATCCAATATTAGTATCACCGAGCCATGCTGGCTAATTTTATACAACTGCACCGTTTTATATTATGTTTCGCTTTAACTTGAATGCGTTTCATACATTGTGTTACTAAGTATTGATTTTTACATTGAAAATTAACTAAAAAATAAATAGATTCTGTAAGAAGGGACGTTGACCTGAAGTCTTTGAAAACTAATTTAAAATACTGATTTTTTGCATCTGGACCTCTCGGGACTTACACGAGGTGAGTTTCCGTAGTATGTGACGTCATGTTGCACCACAAATCTTCGAGATGGCATTCTAGGTCATCATATGGCATATTGACCCGAATGCTATGCCAGAATTTATATAATGAAAATGTTGGATCACACTGTTCTATTCAGAACTTATCTTTAACTTTGCCTTACCTCAGACTTTATTAAGCATTGTTTTCAACTTCAGCCTGGTCTTGCCTTGTATAAATACTAAATACAAATACAAAATCAACTAAAAATGAGCAATACGTATTCATATGACTTTCGTGAGCTTCCCATTAGACGTTTATTTCAGGGCTTGTCTATAGGGGAGGGAGTTGGCTTATTGGGACCGTGTTTATTTACGTTTCTTGAGTAGACTCAACGAGATTGCTGAAATCGACAGAAATGACCTTGATTCGTCATCGGATAGTGAATGGGGGTAGTATAACGTACTCTTGTTTACACATGTACACATGCTCCAAAACTTTGCTCAAGTGGATCGATCCAATATTGTTCATAGCATGTTTGCGTCAGTTCCTCACCTTTCGATAATATTATTTGAGCGGTTTGTTTTCATACCGGCTCTCTAGCAAACAGCACGCTCTCGAACCTGGTCGACCGTCTTATTAACCCTTTCACCGCTAACCTCAACCTCCGCGAGCCTATATTGTTGCTTGCGAGTCGACAACCCGTCGAGTCCTGTTAATGACCGGTCATTTCACCTCATTTCGCCTCGTTTTTTCCACACTCGGGGGAGAACTGGTTCGACGTCCCGACTCACAAAAAAGCGCAGCAGACAAGGTCGTCTAGAACAGTGCAGCAGCATCATCATCATCATCATCATCTCATCTTCTGTGATCTGAAAATGCAGCACGCATTTGATTCGCGCTAACGAACCGCTCGTTTTATATTATACGAGTGGTAAACAGACGCATATTGGCACAATCGCTCGGTCGACACGATTTGTCCATTTGCGAGAAACCAATGCAAACACTCTCAATCACGACTTGTCCTTTTATCGAGGCTTTGTTGTCGGTTGAAATTCGCATAGGCGCATTCCTTAATGCGATTAGATGTTAAATTTTAACCTATTCTCGCGTGTGAGTTGATTTGTTTCATAATTCGAAACCTTTCGGATCAAAGACCTTTGTATGGCTGTTGAATAAATTAAGGAATAAACTACCTAAAATCAACGTATCCATGGCATTGACTATAAACTCTCCATAGGACAGGGAGACGACCAGGCCGAGTCTGTCGGAGAACTTTTTTTAGATCTTAAAAAAACGCTAGCACGCCTGATCTATGCTATGGCCATGGTTTGCGGTGATATTTTATCCACATATTGACACAGGTTCGATAGTGATCCGTAACGGCAATTTATATAAATTTGAATAAATGTAGAAACCTGAAATAATAAGATCGTACGAATTAACAATGACATGAGGATACGCCCATCACAGATGGAGTCTACCTAGGCATGGCGTGCCGTACAATGACATGAGTATGTGCATACTTATGTTCATAAATATGTGTATATTTATGTTCTTAGTATCTCATAGGTATCCAACACTGTCATCTTCTTGTTATAAGCTTTAGATAGGGAAGCTATGGACTTGAGTAAAGATCGTCGTTGAATGTATGATTTTCGTGATTTTAAAAAATGGTTCACTATTATCAACTTCTTTGAAAAACCATGCTTTTTTGCTCTCTTGCTTTGAACACTATGAAGTGGTCTATTGTTATTTGAAAAGCATCCATCGACCACCTATTACTTCATAAGTATTAGGCAGATTTAAGTATATTGAATATGATAATTGTCTTAATCAGTGTTGTCAAATATAGGAATGTTGCCAATATCTATATGATTTTTTTTGTTTAAGTTTAATCTTTTTTAATCTTTAATCGATTTTGTCACTGCGCATTATCCATATCGAGTTATGCGCATTATCCATATCGAGTTATGCGCATTATCCATATCCATTCTGGACATTATCCATATCGAGTGTAATAAAGTTGTCTCAACAAAAGTTGATCTTTGATACCTCAGGCATGTTAAAATGCCATTTTCACTATTTCATTTTTCTTTATTCCTTAACCATATCAACCAACTCTAAAATTGGCAACCTTAAATTAAAAAAAATGGAATTTTTGTAAAGAGTACTTTTACTTTAAAATTGTGTGAAAATACGTTCATTATCAATAATTTATAACTCAAATTCAACTATGTAGAGGCAATAGTTCTTGAAACTTACAGCCTGCTTAGAAAAGTCGACCCATTGATGACTGGTGATTTTGAATAATCTCTTATCACGCCTTCTTGGTTCAAGTTCTTCCTGCATATATCAATTTTTCAATTGGGATACTTCCTTTTTATTAAGTTGTACATATGATCATATTTAAACGGATGTACATTTAAGTACTACGAATATGAAAAAAAAGTTCAAGAAACTCTAGTGGAGTACATATATAATTAATTGAAGTGGCGCTATGCGGAACCGCGCAACGGTCAAGGAGTTCAATTGAAATATTAGGAAATTGATAACGACAAAGCCCACGTTTCGATCAATCACGCTGATTGACCGTTTTCGCTTTTCACAATCCGTCGATGACTGGACCGATTTTGAGCGACGCTAATCGAGTTAAATTCGAATAATGAATGATTGAAAGTGCGTTCGTTTCGCAACCGCCAGCGGACACCAAAGTGTTACCCTTTGTCTCCGTGGTCTGGGCCGACAATAGGCGAATCGGTGGCGCAATCTCCATTACGAAACTGATCGGCCTCGTTATGAGATTTATTAGAAGCTATCTTGATTGTCAAACGACCATAACCGCAAACAGCCGATCGCGCGGGGACTTGCACTCTCGAAAATCCGCAATACACCCTTTGGGCGAAAACACACTGAGTGGTATGGGACGTCATATCCCTGGCTTGTAAACAGTGGATGTTCCGTGACCGTAAACAGTGGGTATTCCCCAGACCGAATTCGTGTGTAGTTGCACGTGCAGAATGAATGTTTGGGAGGTCGCACGTGTATGCATATCCGGTAATTGGATTATTTGTCACATTGCGATCACCCAAAAGACAATTTTTGTCATGAAAATCGCGAATACGGAATATTTGCGACTTGAGTTCTCGTTAGTATGATGGATGTTCCGTTTTATATTTTAGTGACTTTTGGGAGAGCGCTTTGTGACCAATAATCACCGAACCTGCATATCCATATGTAACCGACAATTTTCTCCTACACTAAATATGGAATTCACCGTTATCGATCATTGTCAAGCAAGGATAAATATAATGGTAAAATATTAACGAAAACACTCTAGGGGAGATTTTGGGGACTGTATACCATGTTTATGGGCTAGGGGTGCTGCGTTTTTTCCAATGTTTAAAAAAGCATCTTAAAATAAAAAAAAAACACTTACCATTCATTGTGTTTTCGCCCTCATATATGGGTATTCCCAAAGTTTGTGACGCATCTAAACTTCTACGTACGAAATATCAATAGATTTAGAATCCCATTGAAGCATTGGAAATTTCATTTTAGTTAGTGGGTTTTGGGATATTGGTATTCTCAAGGTTTTGATTATATTTAATTTTTCTCTCTAGGACATGTAATTAATTAAATGTACATCTAGAGTTTCTATTGGTTCTCTAGAAACTGCAAACGCACTTCGCGTAAATTTATCATAATTGGTTTGAAAATTTTGACTTTCACTGGGCTATTTGAACCTTCGATCTTTTGCGCGGTAAGTTGCGAACTCTCTTCGAATAAATTATCTTTGCAAATTGGCATAAAGTTTGTTTACGTCCAATAGAAACCTCCGCGTAATGGCGCTTTGTCCAATTTGTCTTCGATTTTTTCCTTACGCGAGTACAGGTTCGAAGCGGTGCTATTTATAAAACACCCGTTGCTTTCGTTTATGCGAAATTGGAAATCGACTTTAAAATAAACCTTTAACTGTCGTGTCTCGGGTCCTTCCTGTTCTCGAGCTTCCTGTTTCTCGAAGAGAATACCGCTATTGTCGATGTGAACTTGTCGTTCGGTTGATTGAACTTCAGTTACCGGTTGTCGAGAAATTCGTCTTTCTTTCATTTCTTTCGTGTTTCTTTTTTTTTTTTCATTTTTCCCTTCGTTTGATGCACGAGGATTACTTTCACCTTCTGGATCTGATCTCGTCTTGATTTCGTTCGGAACTGCTTATTTTACCTTTGGTTTTTACTGATTACATATATGGATGACACAACTGCTTTATGTACATCCTCATGATGTAAAGCAGTTGTGTCACTGCTTGAAAATTTTAGATACAAAAAATAATCAGGGCTCGACATAGAAATTTTCACGAATGGAAGCGCTCGATAATTGTCAAAACATGATTTTGATTTATTTTTATTGTACCTATTATATAATATATGTTAACTAAAAATTTTATCACCTGAGGTAAAATAAAAAATTTGCGCCCCAAGTAATTCTATTTTTAATATTCAATAAGTATTTTTTAATCAAAAATGAAATATAATCTTTATTCAATATGTTCAATTAAAAAAAGCATGAAATTTTTTTTTTAATGTTTGAGTAAGCCCGGGAGAAGAATATAAGCTCAATGGGTCACTGTTCGAAGAAGAGTATCTTCAAAAGTCTTCATATATACATACATATGTATAGGTATATAATATATATTATATTTATTCATAATATATTGACAACTTTGTATATCATTAGTCAAGGTTTCCTTAAATTAATCATTACTGATTTACTTGATACGTTCGCTAAATGCAAATTTTATCACCAAAGGACACGCAAGACTGAAAGATTTTAAAGGGAACGAGGAACGAGGTAGCACTACATTTCTGGATTTCACGAAAGGGAGCGGCGTTTCCATGCGTTCCAGTCCATTTCGAGCCCTGAAAATAACCATAGTCAAAATAGAAGAAATTGAAGTTCTATCATACCAAGAATATGATTTATTTTTGGTCCATTTAAGGTACGGACGATGTGTGCTGTTCGAAACTATTTTCGTCATAACTTTTTTTTAGAAAGACCTATTCAGTAAATAGTAATGGGGAAAAGTGCTTACAATCAATCGTTTAATCGGTTACCATTAATTTTGGAGCTCAACTGAGGTCCTCTACATTTAAAAGCTTAACCAGGCCCACTCAGTATATATAAAAAAAATCAGTATGATTACCAATTGAATATCTACTAACGTTTTGCTATTTTTGTTTTGTAGGGGTGGGTTGAGGGATCTAAATGATGGGCCAACGTCGGTTTTTTGTTATTGTCAGTTTTGAAAGTGTCCAGTCCACCGTGTGTCCCTCCTTTTAAAAGCAGGTAGCCGAGTGTTCGCACAGTAGTCCGATTAGCCCCGACATTCCATATAAACGTTTTTCCCACAAATTCGGAATTCTCCACTTAACATTCGTCCGGAATTCTTTCAATACAATTTCATTGCCTAATCGTTGGTTTATGAATATATGACAAGCAGCTGATGGTCTGATTTACCACACGTTTGGGTCTCGTATTAGAGAATACTGTATCTGAGCAATCCAAGACTGTATCCATATGTTGAATTTAGTTGTATAATTTAGTGCACGTCAGAATAGTTCCCATTAGGAAACATTAAGCTTATATTTTTAGTAAATAAAAAACAGATGACGTACGTACGTGCGTAATGCAGTTCAACATGTGAGTGAAAGGTCAACTTGCTGTGCGCTGATTGGTCGAATTATCCCAGGGGTGGGGGTAATCTCACATGCGAAGAGTAAAACCCTCTTGGGAACCAATTGAAAGAATGTAATTTAACATTCGACGACACTTTTCAATCATTAGGGTATCCATGGGGCGCATTAAGTGCGCCCATACACTCTCGTTACATAATTCGATACACCAATAAAAATTCATTCGATATAATTGTATCAACGTTGGCCAGTCGTTATCCAACAATTAATAACGCCACTAGTTTAATTTACTAGTGCGCCACATTTACTAGTCCGACACACTGGCATTGGCGAATTGACAGTTGAATTTATTAATTTCGGCTCGTGTTTATTGTTAAGTACCGGCAAAACTGTGTTAACATATTCGACATAGACAGGAAACCGGACTCTGACGTGTTAATGACCTCATCGTTTGCTTTGAAAAAAAAATCCAGATTTGCAGTGCGTGGCTGTTTTGTTAGTCGGTTGAAACCAGTTAGTCGTTGAAGAAAAGTAACTGATTTTTATTATTCCTCGTAACAAAGGTTATGATTTTTCAGATCGCATCTGAGTTTATCTTGCTTTCGCATCTCGAAGGCACATTAGGTGGGCTGCTCACCCAACGAGCATCCTCTCGGCTTTCCCACGACTCGGTGTGCATTTTTGTCCCACTTAATGACTTGCCCTTAATTTGTTCACCGAGCGAATTCTTGACTCAAGTATCATCTATGACCTTGTCGATGGGATTCTGATTCTGATTCGGATAAGTTTAGCTTCCAATAAGGTGATATTTCGACCCTATTCAGATAATCTCGTAACTCTTAATCCATTAGTCTCGAATTCCTTGATACGTAATCTAATCCAACATGGTTACTTAATATGATCGTGAAATCTATTATGAATCCGATGAATCATGGACGAGTCGAGCCCCCCCATAGTCAGCTGGGAATCCTAAAACTCATCGGTGATGCATCTCTGAGTAAAATATATAATTAGAAACCGCATGTTGTAAGAGGCTTTGGGTACTAGTGACGGTTTTAATTTGAACCAAAATAGTATGAGATTATTCATATTTGAGTTGCACGAAAAGACAACCTAATTAGGATCGAGTTTGTTGCATTTTGTATTTGCAGGGTTGTTATGAATGATCCAGGAAAGACTGAAACTGTCATATGCTGTAGAAGTGACGAAATCTATCTTTGAAGATTTGAATCCTTTCGGTAATCAATCAGCTCTTTTCTCCCCTTTCTCGGCTGTCCTCTCCGTTATAACAGTTTTTTTTAAGTGACAATTTATATGCTTCTCAATTGACGAAAGTATAAACAAAACATAAATATTTTTTTATGATTAAAGTTGTTCTGTACGACATTCATGCACTTTTGAGTATACTTGGGGACATTCAAAACCAAAGGAGTTAATGTGAGAAAAAAATTCCGTATAATGTTTATGAGCCCCCATTGTTTTAAATTTGGAATTTTTTGGTTTCGAAAGTTTTGATCGCGGAATAGACCCATTACACGGTATGCCATTGGAAATGTACTACTGGTTTGAGTTTTTATACCTACATATATCCGACAGGTAAAAACCCTTTGGTGCTTTCCTGGCTACAAACATCGATAAACAATTATGTTTATACAGTGTCATAGAGACATCTATTGACAAATTCGATAATACTTATATTTCGTGAAATACATACAATTTTTAACAGAATGGGTAGCATATTTACAATTTACAGCAAATTTGAGATGCTAGAGACAGGAAACGTTTGCCAATTTGGTCGAACCGTTTCAATAAAATCAGATAAATTATAAGCACAATAAAATCCTCTACATGAGGCTATCACTCCCCCCAACTAATACAGTCTGAGAGAACCTTTCGTCGGAGAAGGAGAAAAATCAAATGCTTATTAACAAATATTCTTCTTGAAATTATGATGTTTTTTTTTATTTTATAAAAACTTCCTTCCATACATCCTCTTCAACATCTTTCATTTTTCAAACTCGTGTTTGTGTGTCAACAGCAACATTTGCTTTTAGCAATGCCAAAACCATATGTATGTAAAAAAACCATGAAATTTTAACATGTGAATTTAGAGATTACTATTTATTTAAGTTGAGCTATTCATTAAAACGTCTTAAGTTTTTAATATACTCAGATTACTTTTCGTTCGTGGTCACCAAATGTTAGAACTAGAGTTTGCTCACGATATTTATTTATTATACAAAAATTAAATATTATTTATTTATTTAATACATGGAGAAGCCGGCAAACCCGATAGACACATGGAGTTTAACTTGATATAAATAATAAAATAAAAATAATAAAAATATTCATAACAATAATAAGACAAAAGAAAAAAAAGTAAACATGAAAATAATACGAAATAAGAGGAAATACTAAAAGATACAAGAGAATAAAAATATCTGGGACGGTAACATAATAACTAAAACAAAAATATAGGAAAAGAAGAATTACAAAATTCTTCAAATTTAAGATATACTTCTAGCTTCTTTTTTTTTAATACTAAGGTTTTCAGAATTTACTACATTGTTGGAAAGACTATTCCAAACTTTAACCACTCTGTTTGAAAATAAGGAATATCCATTGATGTATAATATACTAGATCCGCCCTCACGTGTTATACTTGTCTCCCTTTTGGCGCATGCAAAATACATGGAGCATGCACAGTTTCTCTTAGTAGGTAGGTAGGTAGGTACCGCTGCGTCGTAGAGAAAAAAACCGAACTTCCCCGGTAGTTAAACCCCCCGCACCCCTCAGTTAGTGAAGATAAGATCTCCGACCAAAATAACACGTCTGGGCCTATCTAGTGTATTATACATTAATGGGAATATCTGATCTATTTATTCGATTTTTTTCTTTTTGGAGTCTGAGAGTGTGACCTCTAAGTGTTTTCATTGAACGTTATGATTTTGGACATTAATTATTTTAAAGACTTCGATTAAGTCGCCTATTATTCTTCTCGTCTCAAGTGCTAATATTAATATTAGCCAAAATATATTTTTTAATTTTACTCGACACAATTTTCATATCAAAGTGCCAGGGCGGTGACCTGGCTCAAATATAAGTACTAGGGCGGCGACCTGCCCCGACTACACCACTGTATAAAGGCCAAGACACAAGACCTTAAAGTCCTACACCTAGTGTCCTAATTTGGGCGGGTCATTAAACTGGCACTTTGATATGAAAATTGTGTCGAGGTCAAAATCAGGTCGTCCTTAGCAGGCACAGGTTGACTTAGTAGTCAATTTGAAAGGTCACAGGCCGGGACCCCTACTTTGAATACGTCGCTATGGTAGACCAGGGGTCATCTTTAGCCGATACGAGTTTGGACTCGAACATGGCGTGTGTTCGCACGATAACAATAAGCAGCAGGCCGGCTGCCCTGAATAGTGTCCGCTTTCTTCGCTTGGGATGACCGCGTTCTGCAAGACGTCCGCGCTGACCGCGATCCGCGGATAAGTAGGTCGCCTGTCCCGCGTTGATTTATCGCCTCGTTATCCGCGGATTCGCGAACCACCCTTTGAGAAACCGCCCGTCCGTCCGATATGGCCATGCACAATGTACGTATGCAGATCTGGTCTGAATCGAAGACTGCATTTGTCCTGGCGCCGGACTGGGTTCAGAGGTTCACATGCTACTCTAGGCTAGACTTTCCCGGCCATTTTCGTATGCTAAATGCTCGGGAGCCGTGTTTGTGTGTACTTGAAAATGTACGTATTCCGATTTGGTACCCAGAACAGGATATTGAAAGCGTATCTATGTATCTCTTGATTTATTCTTGTACGATATGTCGCATTTCTTTGTGTGCATATTCTGTCATTTATTGCTCGGACTCAACCAACTGAATTGCATGGCGTTGCTCGGGCCTCTGTACACCAAATAATTGCGTATGAGGACCTTTTGACATCTTGCTCCAAATTTTATTAAGAACATCTTCTGAAGTCAACCAGCGGCTTTACTAAACTTTTATAATTTATATTTTTTGACCATTGTGGCGCTTTAGGAATTCCTGTTATGCCACAATGGTCTGTTTAGAATAAAATAAATAAATATAATTCGTTTACCCCTCGGTTGCCTATTTCCAAGCATTGTATTATCATTATTTCTAAATGAACTGACGATGCGAGTAGCTTGGACCAAGTAACGCTACTCGCAGCCTAAAGCTTAAAAAATTAGTCAATTTTTGTGAATTAGAAATTCATCAAAAAATTCGTCATTTAAAATGTTTATATATGAATAATATTATACAGGTTTTTCATTCCAAATTGACCCTTTTTCATTTCAAAATTGACAAGGGGACAATTTGAAATGAAAAAGTTTAATTTGAAATGAAAAAGGGTTAACACATATATATTATATAAGAGGCAATTGTTTGTCAAAATTTAGCTATTTTCGATAGACTTTTAATTCATTCCATGTTTCATCCCTTTGCATTTCCTCAGCTGTTTTCCCATTAATGTAGTATCATGTTTAAAATAATCGAATAGATATAAAATAGACTAATAATTGACAATCGGTGCGAGAGTAGGTCAGAAATGATGATCGCAATGGTTTTCCGTCATCATTGAACTATGTATTATACCAAATTTACTGGTCCTAAATTGAAAACTGTAGAAAAAGTACTTTTGATGAATTAGCTGGTAGCATGAGTCCGATATTTTATGTGATTTCTAATGCAACAAGTCTACGAATTGACCTGTTTAATAATAAACGATTTTCATATTGATAACATTTATCCATTAACTTTTTGTATTCACATTTTACAAATAATAATTTCAATTTATTTTTTGTTTCAGGTGAGCGATTTTTTCACAAATACGATAATGAAATTCTTGAAAGGCAATTTCGGTAAGTCTAAAGATCACAATATCAAATTGACACATTTCATAATTTAAATTTAATTAAATAAAACGAAGAGTTATTTGTTTTTTTTGCTAATTTTGAAAGTTAGCTCAGAAGAATAAAACCACGCAGTATTATTATTAAATTTTTTGCGAACTTTTTTTTGGTTCCATAAAGTTTTTTTCTGAATAACATTACTGTTATGACTTTTACGCGTGTCCACTTTCACGGTTACGTAAAGTAAATGTTATAATACAATATAATTGCTCGATCCGGTATATTATCATTATATTCGTCTCTTTCGCTGGGTGAGTTCGCCTAGAATGTTACCTGTTATTACCGAACTCGACGAAATGATCGATCGACCGGAAATCGACATCATCGAATTAATTGAAACGTGAGAAAGAATCCGGTCGTACGAATTAATCAAATATTCATTATGACCCCGCACGTATGTACGTGCAACTAATTTATTAACACTCGAATGCATGTCGAGTTTATTTATTTACTGTATTCGATTTTACCTACAAATATTATACACATTGACCTAAATTTCCCCTGTGAAAAAGTAGTCGCAGTGCAAAAAAAAAAATAGTCCTGGAACGATAGGAACTTAAGGGCGAAAACACACTGAGTGGTACTTGGTACGTGTTTTTTTAGATACTTTTAAACATGCGAAAAAACCAACCCCTGGAGTGGTTTTGGTGATATTTTATCCTTGGTGAATCCCATATTTGAAGAAATGTAGCAGAAACTTGTCGGTTGAATATGGTTATGCATACACGTGCGACCTCCCAAACATATGCATTCTGCACGTGCAACTACACCTGAATTCGGTTTGGGGAACACCGACAAGCCAGGGACGTGACGTCCCGTACCACTCAGTGTGTTATACATCTGTCTTATTCTTGCTTACTTTTACAAATACAAAAATATATATTTTGAAATAATAAACAATACATTTTTTCAACGGTACTAATTAACTGTCCGCCGGTCAAAAGTCCGCTATATATTAAACTCTAAATCTATTATTGAATTCCGATCGCATTTTGCCTTGTTTAAATTTTATTGCCAATTTTCTTCGCAAGGTCTTTTCCATAATATATGTAATATCGTTTTCGAACGGCCGTCACATTTTGGAAAACGTACGATAATTTTGCCGCAGTTTAACATTTACGATTACATTTCATTGTTTGTGATTAAAAAAGGCATCAGTTTCAACTTCCGATTGTGTCACCGTTTACAGGTCATCCTGTGATTTAATTAATTCGAATCAAATGAAACATAACAATAAAAAAAAAACCATAACGTCCGGTTGTTTGTGTTTATCGTATTTTGCGGTTTCGTTCTTCGAAAATCCTTGACATTTCTACAATATTTTCCCTATTTTTTTTTTATTATTAAATTATTTACGAACAATAGCCTATTTTACGTGGGCGTATATGTAAAGCATATTTATCTTTTATTTACATTTTGTAATATGAAAAATCGTGAAAATTACGTTTGCCTTATTTGTGTCGTTTGAGGTTGTTTAGGACGATCGATTCCTTATAAGGCCTCGACGCTTTTCAATTTATTATTACATTATATCATATTATTATCGGTATTTCTTTCGTAAAAAACGACGATTCTCGTATCGCCGTGTCCATATAAGAAACGTCCCTGTCGAGGAAAAGCAGATTTAGATGTAACAGGAAAAGAGTCGGAATCATTTTCAATGTATTTATTTATTGCAGTTGTAAACATTTCAAAGATTTGCCTGTTTTGTCTCTCAAATGAATAGATTTCAATATTAATCGCTAAATTAGAAGTGCAGACGTTTAAGAATGTGACGAAGGCCTCTAATCCTACATATTCCAATAATGTACAATTTAATGTTTTGTTTTGCAACGGTCATGTTTGTCGTGTATGTATTTGCGTCGTTTGGAAATCCTGACTTGTGTTTTCGTCTAAATGAGAGTTCAAGCAAAATCGTTTGAAATAACGTGCAGGTCAATTAATTTTTTTCTTTTACGAAACGAAGACGACCTTCCGATCAATTGATGACTTCGACAGTTGATCACGAGTTTCCTTTGTTTGTCCTAGTTGTTCTCACAATTTGTGCTTGCGTAGTTGCATGTGTATAGATATAAAATATTTGGTAATTGATTAAGTTTTATTATTTTTTTTGAGAAGGATCTTTCACTTTCTACTATTTTTAGTTAAGTTGACCGTTGATGTATGCTCCTTGAAATTCCGGTGTTCCGCGTGGTATATGTGCAAGCGTTGAAACCCTGTTGTAGAGATTTGTCTACTGACAAATCGGCCAACAAGTCCAGTAATTTGTCTGTCGTAGCTGTTTCTCAACTTGTAGGTCAAAAAATTCATAATGCCAGACAATCGGCTAATTGATATTAGTTGTGTCCGCCATTTTCTTCATTTCCCAAGCATTGAAAAAATATTAAATACACAATGTATTATAAGTACAATACATCTTAGATTTACGCTGCTGATCGTGTATCGAAACGTTGCATCTTTGTTTTTCTGCTCTGGTGAGTTTGAATGGGATTGTCATTGAGAATTATCTCGCAAACCTAACTCGTTTCTTATCTATGCAGTGTGTGCTTAGATGCTCCGTTAGGAAGTTTCACTTTTAAATAAATGTAGGATCCTGTGTGCAGGGGGTTTTAGACAGTTTATTTATACGTCTTAACTTTGGACAAGCCTTACGGCAAGTGACTCCATACTCGCTTCGCACCTTGTTCGTTATCTAACCACACTTTTACGTTAAAAAATCTTTCCTACATACATATATTAGTATTTTTCATCAAGATCACATTTGACAATAAGATTTTTTGTGTAAGAAAAAATTCTACGAAATTAAGTCTAGATATTTGTCTCTCATTTATCTCCAGATGAATCTCTAGGTCAATGGTTACCTAGTTCCTTTGATGGGCTGAAGTAAAATAATAATATTTATTTATTTATAATAAAACTGTCTTCTAAGAAGGGTTTTTTTGTGTGAATCCATTAATTCTGAACATTCATTCTCAAGCGTTCCAACAAATTTGACTGTAAAATTGTCTGTCGTAGGGTCGCTAACTATGATATTTAAGTTTATATTAGAATTGTTAGCAATAATATACATATGTATGCAAACATTTTATTGATGTCTTCCTGTTTAGAAGTTGATAATAATCAATCGTAATGGCCTTTTCAATTTTTTTTTTTTTGTAAAGTTAGGGAGTCAACGTACTAAATTGCCATATTTTATTTTTTATGGCAAAATCGTCGTAATTGCGGTTTCGAAAAATATTTTCTTTACGACTTTATTGAATTGCCACCGCATTAAATTCGCCATTAGTGATTTTACTTCCGCCTGTCGTTTCGCAACTCATTTTTTGTCCGCGCACTTTTTTTTAAGAACCAAATAAATAACGGCGCTGTTTTCAAACTAATAATGCCTTAAAATAAAGCGAACAAAACTACAAACGCGGATATGCAATGTCCTAAATTGGCAAAAAACACAAACGAGACACACCTTTCCCTACCAGCTTCACCAACATGACTACCGTGCATTAGGTTAAAACTGGAGTGGCACGAGCCTTCTAGATGACCCCTTTTTTCAGGTTAACGAAGAAGTTCCACAGATGAATATTGACACACATTCTCGGCACAAAGGCACATCAATTCATTGACGAATCCAGTCAGTGCGTAATACAGAGTGAGCAGCAATGATAATAACGACAATCAGCGTCATATTTATGGATGTTTTCAATCAAGTCCCGGTCGAATCGTAGATACTCACAACGCACCAGTTTCATTAACGACATTCAACTTCCTCGAAGTGGGCGATGCGCTTTTTACTAACCAATTCGTTTTACATCAATCTTAATTGAGAGGTTGGAATATGAGCAGTATTCCAATGCGGAACAACTAGTGCTATATTTCGTTTCAGTAGTCTAAGTTACAACGGACAAACTCTAAATCCCGATTCTTATTGGTTATTGACATGGTAGCCGACCAATTAGAATAGCGTATACCCCCCCCCCCCCCTCTGTAAACAGCTGTGAAATAATACCAAGTACCTATACTAAGTAGATATACCAAGTGCCAATACATCATATGAATAAATCACCCATCAAACTAGCTTTAAATTAATTTTTCAATAAAAACTGAATGGTTCCGAACTAGATGGACGAAAGGATTCAGTTTAATTTGAGGAACTTACATTGATTTTGTCTCCCAACTGATTCTTGAGTATTTATAGAGGCTATACTAACGATGTAGACTGGTTTTGGATGTGTCAAAATTTTGAGAACTTTGTGAAAAGTGTTGGGTTACAAGATTTTACGCAAGTCAAGTTGCCACACGGTATCGATCTGAGATTCGGTTTGTGTTTGTTTTGCAGCCCACGCTCTCTTAGCGTAACTACGTTAATAGATAAGTAAATAAGTAAAATGAAATAGGTAGGGTAATTAATGACGCTCGTCTCATGGGCGAGTTAATTAGGAGAACCGCCTTGAGTGAGTCCAACCGATTCCGCGTTTCCCGTTTCGGTATGCTTCTCTATGGTGCTCTATGACAATTATTATAATTTTATTGCTTGCCGTGTGCTTTTTGGGATTATTTTTATGTTTATTTCTACATATTATTATTTCTAAACGGGTATTCATTTGTTTTGATTTTTTTTATTGTATAAATTCGCACGCACACCTGGACGTGATCGGTAGGTCGCATTATTCACGTTGATTGATTAATTAAATAGTTAATCGACGATAATACAAAATACCTGGCGTTACCCGGGTGGATAATAATTGAAAAAAAAAATGGTAAAAACGTTCCGATCCCTTCCATATCCTGTGTATGTTTTTATACTGTGAGGTGCATAATATTCTAAATTTGACGGGTATTATATTGAAAAGTGTGTAATTGAATAACAGACGATATAACACATTTGCCTGGCGTCGCTCGGACGTTTTTACATATGTAGAAGCCCTTAGATCTCGGTCTCCAACTCCTTCCAAAACCCATTTATGGTGTTAGTTAAGGTATTATGAGATATAATATAAAATTTGATGCTTTTCTATTGAAAAGTGTGCAATTGAATTGAATTGCTGATGAACACACTAGCCCGGCGTCGCCCGGGAGTTTTTACATACATATGTAGAAGCCTTAAATCTTGGTCTTCGACTCCTTTCAAAACCCAGCTATGGTAAGAAATTGAGGCATTGTGGGATTTAGTTTTTTAACTTAGAATGGCACGCATGAGTAGAATGAATTATGTAACGCGACGGATATTTCATTGTGGTGCTCCGTCAATGAACAATGAACTATCGCCTGTGTCTCCTGAAAACCAGATCCTACCGTATTATGTGATAGAATACAAAAGTTTAATTGTTATATATTGAAAAATGTATGATTAAACAATGGATAAACACACTTTTCCAGCGTAACCCAGGCGATTTTGCAATTTGAGTCCTTTAATTTGCGGTCTAAGTTTATTACATATATATCAAATTTGACAGTTATATTGAAAACTTTAATATTATTGCCAAGTGTTGACCGTTTTTTTTTTATATAGAATACTTTCATTTTCGGATTCGGATTCATTCCAAAATCAATCCACAGTCTTAGTTGAGGTACTATGAGATATTTTACCAAATTTGGTCATCCCAGTTAAAAATTTGCATAACAAACGTTTCTATTTTTCATAGATATGTACATATTAAAGATTTTTATATAGTTAGTAGCCAAAAGTGTTCGAAGTGGGTATTTCAGTTTAGGGCTGCAGGCGGTTAACGATTGTTTGATCATATTTGGCAGTATGCATTGAGACGAGTAACGGTTCGGATATAATATAATAGAACTTGAATTGAAAAGCATTATTTTATATGTTTAAACCGCTTGTTTTAAGACAGGCTGTGCATGGAATACAATGAAGGCAAATTAAACGAATTCTCAAAGTGTACCCGTGTACCGCACACCGTAATTTTGCGGTCGATTTTCCCATAGTTTCATCCATCTTACAGGCCCGGTATTTGCCTATGCCTGCCTGCCTGGTATTTTCGCCATTTTGCGATCGTTTGTCTTCGAGTCAAATTACCCGACGATGGGCTGAAATCGTCTTCCGTGAAACTGTTTTGCACTCGGAGATCGCATAATTCTCTATGTAACGTTCGTTACTGACACGAGCCATTGTCTTCTGCTAGTCTGCGATTTTATCGCAATCGAGACGTCGCGATTCTTAATAGATTGTAGTTTTTTTTGCGAATTGAACGTCTCCAACAGTCTGGGATTTCATTTAGATATCTTCAAATTTAGATAGTTCAACTCAAAATGATTTCATTTGAAGATTCGAATAGTCAAAGTTTGAACCATTGTGACATTACATTTAACCAGCAGAATAGACTAGTGGTTAGCATATAATGCTTTGAACATAGTGGTCACGGGTTTCAAATCCAACTGGTTTCTGATGGCCAGACCTAGGATTTGTGACTCCAGGTCGATCGTTTCATAGCAGAGTTTGCCAATTTATTTGATTTTCATTGAAACAGTTCCATCAAATTGGCAACCTTACACATTTTCTCGCAAAATCTCCAGTTTTCAGCAATCTTCAATTTCGCTTAATTGTATAAAATGCTGTAAATTTACAAATTTGATCATATATGTCGATATTAATTGATTTATGCACTTTGTATAATATAATACTAATAATATTTGTATCAAATGAACAGTGTTTCTGGCCTTCCTGGCGCATTGGGGTTACCTGTTAGGCTTCCTGGTATAATTCAAAGATAAAATAAAAAAAAAAACAAGAGTCCCTAATGCGCCACAATGGTCAAAAAAATACAGAGATGAGAAAAATAAAAGTATATACATACATAAATACACCAACAAAAAAATAGATTTAAACATAATCATAAAAAACAAAAGCAGATAAAGTAAAAATATCAAATAATAAAATACAAAGTAGGGACTGACCAATATGTAAGAACCAACTGCCAATACAAAACATCCCTGCGAGGCCTATAAAGAAGAGAGAAGATCAAAATTCCACTCATACATCACATTGAATTATGAAAATAATGATGAGCGCAGGCTACCAGACAAATTAGTTAATATAATCTCGGATAACCTTACACTCACTGAGTTGGAAAATATCACATTCAGCCTCAGCAGCAACGATGTCTACGCACATTATTACTAGGCACATTAATAAAGTCCCAACTGTTCCAGCAATGACGGGCATTAAGTATTAACACGTAGAAGCTGGAGAAAAAAAGGAATTAATGAGAAGCTTCTCCAAATTTCAAGGCAATTATACCTAAGGATGCCCAAAAGAAAAGGAGTAGGGTAGAGATATGGGTAATACCCATACTCTTTCCTATATAGGAAACGAAGAAATGCTTGTTGCACTTTTTCAATCATTAGAGAGTAATTTGCTTCATGCGGATTCCATACAATCGCATTATACTCTAGCTGGCTTCTCATAATATGTAGAATCGGCGTTGAAAGTAATCTACATATATTGTAATGAGCATCGAATGTAATCTAAATTTAGCCTGAAATAATGGGATTTTATATAACTCGCGTTGTATCGTAGAATGTAATCGACATTTACGGCATCGAATATAAGCAAAACCGAATGCACAATTAAAGCACCCGCTGATTGTAATCGAAATTTGTGCAGCCGTTTATTTTTTAATTCGAACACGACTACAATATAATAAATCTCAATTACAGAATTTGAATGTCGCGCGTTGTTTGTTACCAAGCCCGAACGGCAACATGTAATCAACGGTGCAGATCTACATTTTATCTAGCAATTTAAGCGAACGAACCGGCAAGGTTGAATCAATTTGTGTATTAGAAATAAATATAATACAAACACAACGTCGGACTTCGATCTGAATGCGGATCGCAATTAAGAAACGCCGCTAATAAAACGAAAACAATCGAGCACATAATAAAGGGCGACATTTTGTGAATTGAACGTTCATTGGTGTCGCGGAGAAAAGGTTAAATCTGCGAATGGCAATAAACCATTTGCATTGAAAATGCGCAATTAGCATAAATATTACCGTGTTATAAGTAAAAACTAACTATTATAGTTCAACGATCACGATCTCGCTTGCGACTATAAAGGTAGGCATTCACGTAGAGATTTGTCGCAGGACTAGTTTCTATGTAGTAGGGCCGTAATTGAGAAATTTTTGATAGCTATAAACGCGTCAGAATGCGCCGGGAGGCACGAGTTGAGACTGCTCCGTCACCCTAACATAGAAGCGTTGCATCTACTGGATACAACTCACCAGCAGAGGCGTTTAAAGTGAAAAAAGCCTCACGAATTGGTGCTCTGAATGCGAGAGATTCAGAAGCCCATTCACAATTTTGTGGGACGGAGTGATGATTCCGTAGTGCCCGTACATGACCTGAAGAGCAGCGACATCACTGGTGATGATTTATCGGAAATCGATAAGATGGCACCACAAAAAAAAATAAAAAAAAAATAAAAAATAAACGCCATAACACAAAAACTACGACTTATTGAGAGACAAATCTCCCAATTTCGTACAAAAGAATTTTTTTATTTTATTTTATTTATATATAATTTAAAAAATACATCTTGATAACTATACTCTAAAATTTTATATTTAACTTATATGTAGTCACTCACAGAGGTGTTTCCTCGCACCTCACAATAATGCATCCTGATGCACTCAGGGAGGGCATTGTACATGAGCACCCCCCTGTGAAAAACACTCCCAGCTGTCTTCTTTTTTCTTACTTTACTTACAACTAATTTGTCCTTATCTCTAGTATAAAAACTATGTATATCTCTATTTCTTATTATATAATCATTATAGTAATAACTTATGATCTAACTTATAAACAAAAGACAATGTACTAAGATTTAAACTAGTTCTAATACTCATCCATTCTAATTCATCTAACATGCTTCTTATACTGTTTAATATAATAAAATGATTTGTTAAACAACAAATCATTTTGTCAAATGCGATTTTAGGATCATATTGAAAAGGCAAACTATACTTCTTATATAACTATTTTTAATATCCGCAAATCTTATTAATTATGATTTGGCCAAAATACTTTAACCGCGAATTTTGCCAATATATTACTTTATTCAATTTATTGGTGAATTAAAAACGTATGAGTATGTATAAAAGCTTGTACGTAGGCATGCTTTTCACATATGCAAATCCACAGTTTCGACTTGAAACTACCTTATTTGGTAAACTCTAATGTTATTCTATATTGAAAGGCTCGGAGTTGTGGATCGAAGAATATAAGAACGCCGAGCTTTGAAAATCTTTTTTGATTATAAACCACCTAATTTGTCATATGTACTATCTTACGGTTTTTTTCTAGATTAGAATTTGGGTGGGTTTTGGAAGGGCTCGGAGCCCTGGATCGGAGAGCTCTCATACATTTTTTTAAACTGCGTCTAGTAAACAATAAAAACATTTTTATGAAAGTCGAAACGATGCGTGACAAAAAACAAATCACACGACAAAGAGTCGTCGAGTGTTTGATTTGTGTTATTATCGAGTCACGAATTCGTGTGCGACACAAAATCGACCGTCAGGAAGGGAAGGGGTTATAAAAAACAATGCTTGTTTGTTCTGAAACAATTGCGTTGATCGTGCGTGAAATTTGTCTGAATTTAATGTGGCAACTCACGACCATTACGATAATTACGTACAAACAAAAGAGGCAAAAAATTGTCACAAAATAATAATAATCGAATTACGTTACGCAGGAGACCGAGACCCGTTCTTTTGTCGGCGATTTATTTTTTCGAAATGTGACAAAAAAGACGACGAGTAAAAAATGTAATTTTGAAAAGCGCTTTGGAATCGATTCGAATATTGAATAACAAAAACGTGTATTATTTATTTGTATTTAAATGAACGACAAAAAAAATCTACCTCTGAGGGGGAGCAGAGGTTGCGTATTGTGAATCTGATGACTTATTTTTTGTATGAGATGATTTTATTCTTTTGTCATGGTAATGCTCAACACCAATACGTACAAATTTAGTCGCAATTTATTTAAAACCCACCATTTCAGATCAGGGCTGCAGCCGTTGACAGTTGATTATTGTGACAACCAAGTCAGAGTTTACCAATTAATCTAATTTAACTGTCGAAATAGTTTTTCAGAATATGTATCATTTGAATTTGTATAAGTACATGTGGTTTATATATTTGTACCATAATACCATGACATTATTGACGTTCTAAAGCAGATTGTGTTTACGTAATCTGTGTTTATACCTAAAGGGTATAGACATTTTGTTGTAATCACCGAGACTCTTCACAAGTGTGTTAGTATGGTTATTAAAGATTCTGTCATAGAATATACTGGTCAGTTTGTTAGTAATGTCTAGAGTACGAATAGCCAAGGTGCCACTCATTGTTCAATTGTTGTAAATGCTTTGTAAAAAAGGTTCGACAAACCTTTAACAATGCATTTACAACATTTGAACAATAACCGGCACCTTGGTTAACCGGGCTCTAGTAATGTCTGTAACTAACGAAATATTATTTATGGCATGCAGTTTTTTCAAGTTAGTATATATGGATTTTGTATTATTTGAAGCTTGTAAAGGTTAGTATTCGAGGCGTTATTCCATACAAGTGAAGTATAGGTTATATATATAATGGTACTATGAGCGCGCGATACAATTTTATTTTATTTTGAGTTGATAAAGAACTATGGCGATTAAATATTGGGTATATTGAGGATATACCTCGCATCGCCTTGCATTTCGCTGCCACAATGTGAGGCGCCCATCTCATTCTTTTATCGAACGTTGCTCCTAAATATTTTATTACTGATTGTCATTTCAGACTTTCTCCAGAGGGGATTTTAAGATCTGAACTTAAATATACAGGTATGCTTCTTCATATACAGGTACATAATACTGTATCAGCTTTAATAGTAAAAAAATGTTCTGTTGAAACAAAAAAAAAGGACAATCTCAATTTGCATACTTGTTATATATATAATAGCGCAATGACGATTTGCCACTCAAAAGCAACTAGTTGATTGATCGAGTTGCCCTCCCTTCTCAGAATTGCATAGTCGTGTCAATTTCGTAGACCCGCCTGCCCAATAAAATATTCGCTTGCTAATGCATTTAATTTTAGAAGCCGACTTATTCACGACAGCGGGCATTTTTTTCCTTACGTGTTGTTCGTCATTATATTGACTCGGATGGTGTTTGGAAAATTAAGACGAATTACCGCAGAATGCTTTTGTTTGACGCTAATTCGTGTTCTGCGCGCGCATACCTCGAATTCCTAGCCGCGTTCTTTGTAACACACTTGTTTGATCATTATTGTTGCCTTGCATCATCATCATCATCATCATCACGATCGCTGTAGACTTTTTGTCTTGTTCGGTCGCCAATTTCAAACTTTGAACTGGCTATATTGAATTACAACACGTATTACCGAATAGTAGTTGCTAGCAGAGCCGGCAGAAAGGTGCACCAGAATAGGCACGTGCCTGGGGTGCTATAGACAAGGGGCGCTGCGAGGCGCCTCTCGAATTAACAATTAATTAATTAATCCATTGAGACATCTAAATCAAATTCAGATATTTGTGACAGCAGGTAGGATGATTTTTGCCAATTTGAGGAACCGTTTCAACAATGAAAATCAGATAAATTGGCAAACTCTGATAAGAAACGATCGATTTGGAGTCACAAATATCCAAGTCTAACCAGCAGCATTAAATATTAGCACGGGATCGAACCCAGTAATCTCTCGGCGCTAAACATAAACGCAACCACCGACTCATACTGCTGGCTATTTGTAAATTTGCAGCATTTTATACAATTAAGCGAAATTCAAGATAGCTGAAAACTGGAGATTTTGCGAGAAAATGTGTAAGGTTGCCAATTTGATGGAACTGTTTCAATGAAAATCAAATAAATTGACAAACTCTGATAGGAAGCGATCGACCTGGAGTCACAAATCCAAGGTCTGGCCAGCAGAAACCAGTGGGATTTTAACCCTTGACCACTTTGTTCAAAGCATTATATGATAACCACTAGTCTATTCTGCTAGTTAAAGTATCGGTAGCTACAATATAATAACATACACGCGATTCAGAAGTTGAAGAGAGTACATATTATCAAAGCGTCAAATGTTCCAAAAGTAGTGGTAGAACTAAATTTTGAACTAAACTCGTTCACAATTAGATGTACTGATTGATTGTAAGGACGTGGCTGGAATTGAAATAATAAATCACTGATGGATAGCAGCAGTGCCTGAACTGTTATCCAATAGGATCAATCAAGTGGTGGATGTCGAAAGGCTTGGGTTCTATCATTGGGACTATCAAATATTGTGGTGCTGGTTGCATCACATACACACCGTTTTCTTTATCAGTGGTGTTTACTGCACGACTCTCATCATGGTAAATCATAGCATCCCACCTTGTTCTATCTTATCTAGTGGTTACCCAACATGCAGAGTCGGTTATTCGTCTCTCGTGATTTCACACGCAGCTTGGGCAACGTTTCATTCGGAAGAAGAGCAATTGAGCAACGTCGGATCAAAAGTTGCTCTCTTTTGGCAGTGCGACTGGCTCGGATCAAACTGGCTCGTGTTTCGCAAGCAATTTAGAACTGAAACCACTTGCACCTTTGCACAATTGGCAGGTGGGAACCTGTTCTAGCGCCAGACTTATCGACGATTGAAATCGATAGGTCCTGCCTACGTTTTCCGAATCGACAGGGCTAAATATACCCACTGAACAATATCTATACACATTCGACCTGCATAATTGATAGCTTAATACGAACCAAAATGGTTTATATCATACATAACGAGGTGTCAATGCAATTCGAATGAATAGATACATATGTTAATATGTTAAAATTCTAGGGCCAGGTCAGTCCAAATTTGCAAACGGAATTGATCAATTTTTCCACCAATGATCATAAATCAGTTCATTAACTTTACTCTTGGATATAACTCGAGCTGTAAGTTTTTACCTGATCGTATGAAATTTATTTTAAATTCCGATTCTACGGCTAGATTTTGCCGATTTTATCAGACTATATTGTTACTTCCCCTAAGCTCTTTTTATAAGCCTCTTCTATGTTTGCCTTCGTTCGTTCCTCTGACAACATTTGGATTTTATATCCTACATTCTTTCGATCGTTTTGAAACTTGCCATTTTGCTATTTTGCGCGGTTTGGTCAACAAATATATTCAAATCAAATCCGCCAGTACGATGGTGATAAATAATCGTAATAGACGAGTTAAAAAAATGCTACAATTTTGACCATCTTGACGTCTGATGGTAAATTTCGGTATTTATTTTCCTTTCCATTTATAACTTTTTTTTTTTCATACTATATCTTATAAAATTTACATTATTTGTAGATGTTTCCTGCATTCCAACAAGTAATGGTTATAATAATAATAACATTTTATTCCGGACGATAAGGGAGAATAGCGCAATCCCCATCGTCCATATTAATAATATATAGATAACAAAAATGAATGATGAAATAAATAAACACAATATACTGATAATAAATAATAAATTATCAATTAAAAGTGAATTTATGACGTAGCTCCATCCACTGAACATACAGAGATGAGCGAAAATGAGAAGACGCGGCAGCAAGAAAATAATTTGACGACTCAAATACACGACGACGTAGGGAGGCCGCTCTCATCCTTAGAATTGCCTTACAGTGAGGCACGTGCCCTTCTACAAACGTCTGCGACGTGTTGCAATCCCTTAGTAGCCCAATGATGAAGAAGCACGGTAGCAGTTGTTCCCCACCTTTCTCGACACCTCTAGTTTCTTCCACAGTTGTTTCAGTGGCTTCTTCTACGTCCTTGTCTTTAACATTACCCACAATGAGCAGTTTTTCTAGTCTGTCCTGGTATTGCCCTACGATGTGTCCAAAGTACTGGAGTATACATTTGAGACAGATGGTTGACAGTCTGTCATCAACTTTTAGGTCTTGTAAAACAGAAGCATCCGTTTCTAGACGTCATCCGTTATAAGACCATATTTCAAAAACCTAAAATTTAGCAACAGTCAAAATCTAAAGTTGCATCCAAATTATTACTTCGTACATCCTTACGTGCCTTTTCTAACTCAGAGCGCCTTGTATGTATCTCAGTGCTCGCTATATGTCCTAATTTGGACGAGACATAACATGCACTAGTATGTACTTACTTTTAAAAAAAAATCACTGAGATCTTGACATTGGCCTTTTTAGATCCAAGTCGCACACGCGTGTACTTACACATAATCTCTTGATCAGGTCCAAAGTGTATTTTTTTCTGTAGGCATTCAGCTTAGCGGTTCTTTGTGCACGTTGCGCAATAGCATTATAGGATTGCGGCTACGTTTTACATAATTTCGAACCTTGCAATTAGTCGCGCTCGTAATTCACTATTGAACTTGCTCGTGGATTCTCTCCACTTATTTATCTCTCTGCTCGTACATACTTGCTTGTGCTCGCGCATGTCGTGTAACTTGTGGGATTCGACCGTGTCGATGGCGACGATAATAATTATTATACACGGCATTGTTATAAGAAGTAGGCGGGATATTCACGTGACGCGCAATAGATTTTGTATTATTATATAGGAGGCTGTGTTTGTAGCTCGCTAATGCCAAAACCCAAGATTCCCCTGAGCTCTTGGGCTATTACTGTTCGGAGAAATAATCGTTCGGCGCCATCTACTTGTAGCACATTCATTTTGTATAACTTGACAATTGTACCTTTGTTTGATGAAATTTCGAACATGTGACCCAAAACTTTTCCTCTTTTTGGCAATATGTTGGGTCCTTTGTATTGTGCATTGAAAAAAAAAACACAAGGGACTTATCTAGTGAATCTAGCTATCTCATAATACGTCTACCTGTCATGGTTGCCGTTTGGATTTATGGTGTTGTAATTTCTTCTCCTCACACCTTATCTTCTGAAGTGTCCCTTCTTCCAATGCCGAATCCGTATTCGGACGTAGGCGACTACCATGGGCAGACATCGTTTATGGCCCGTGCGAATTGTGCCTGGCAAGCCGAAATGCATGGGCAAGAATGCATGGGCAAGCCGAAACAATTCCCATCCATGTCCTGGTGTTCCGGAGCCATGAGAGCTTCTTTCTCCCAAGCCACCGTTTACCTTCTATTTTCCCCTCTATGATTGTTTTTAGAAGGTGATATTTGGGGCCGCGAATAACTTGGCCAAAAATAGTCTTTATTGTGTCAAGAAGCTCTCTTTTTATGAAGAAGTTGGAGGATCGTTTCATTCCTCACATGCTCCTTCTAGGATATCCATAACATCCTCGGGTAACACCACATAAAAACTTTACAAAAATCGAAATCCTCGGCGGTAGTTATCTAGGGTAGTGATTTAGGGTTTGTTTGGATAAGCTACAATTTTTATACCTGCTTTCTATTGGATTTCTAAATAAATCTAGTTGGAAATGTTGGTGAAATTTTCAGCGTGGAAAAGACGTCAGAGGGTTAACCTACATATTTCTAAAGTTTCCGAATATATAATATTGTAGAATTTGCTCAAACTGTTAGTTCTCTTGATTGCATTGTCTCCAAAACTTCATCCGAAATTCCCTCAAGCAGAAAAATGTGTGCAGTTAATCTCTTAATTCCTACACAATAGTACGCTTTGAAAGACAATGTCCTTTGTTATTGAATTTCATAATACGTATACATAATTTCACCATTTAGTCGCCGCTAATGATGTCATCAATTCCGCATTTTTAACCTCTTCATCGCCCGTCATTAATTTCTCATTCTGACCCAATAGTTCAGCGAGCCGATGCCGCTTATCTAAAGTATGCAGACTCAATTTTTTTTCACCCGTTCGATCTTTTTTTTCAACATTCTAATAAATTCTTAGTCTCATTTTTCGACCAACCAATCTGGTTTACATTCGTTGGAAACATATTTTTTAAGCTTAAAATGGTTTTCGACACGCCGTAACTAAACTTTCAGATCATTATGCTTGCGAATCTAGACAACTTCTAGATTCTTCATATTCATTCTACATATGTACGTAGTAGATGCGGAACAGTTTTCTCATGACGTAGCAGTAGTCGAATCATATAATATACACAGTGTACATACACATGTAGACACGTATACGAGTTTGATTAGAATATTTCCGCGTTTTCCACTGTTCCAATAAAACGATTAGATTTAATAACAATCAATTGAAAGCGCTCACTGACCCGCGAGTAAAAAGGTGTTTTGTTATTGGCAGCAACAAACGTAACACAATCGTGTCGCAAAAACAAAAACGTGATAAGAGCTAAGTGGAGCAACGAGATAGACAAGAGTACGTGTGCGCTCGGGCCCGATTGTGGTAATAATACAATTTGCCGTTTTCGTTGCGAAATAATAGCTCCCCGGCGGAGCGTTGCACTTTCAAAAGTATGTAACATTTATTCAGCATCACGATCGACCGACCAAGATGTCCGATTTTGTTTTGTCCGGTTCGTTCGCGCAGTGGGATGCGAAAAAACCGCGTAAAAGTTTGCCGAAATGCGTCGGAAGACTTGAACTGTCGACCCAGTTAGTGGCGCGGGCTTAAGAAAGCTCAGATTAGCTAGGAATGCTGTGGAATGATGCTTCTTAAATCATTTGCATTGTTCCGGCACGACCGGCTTTATTAGACTTTTCGATGTACTGTTATGTGAAATGTCATGATTTATATTCGTTTCTAGGGATTTTGGCAGAAATTGTGCACGATATGGCTTTGACTAATCTATCTTGGGTCGGTAAGTTAACGTAGAAGTATTAAAGTTTTTTTCTAATTTAAAAACATAATGAACGATCGAATGACTCCTATTCCAAGATCTATCCGACTTCTTATTAGTTCGTTTTGTTCTACAGCTTCTATGTGGTAATACACCATGCCCGTCTTTACTGGAACAGTTGAAACTTTGACTCTTAAATGATTGAAAAAGTGCAAGAAGCATTTCTTCGTTTCCTATATAGGAAAAAGTATGGCTATTACCCATATCTCTACCCTACTCCTTTCCTTTTGGATGCTTGGGTATAATTACCTTGAACTTCAGAGAAACTTCTCATTAATTCGTTTCGCTATCCAGCTTCTACATGGTAGTACGTTATGCTCGTCGTTGCTGGAACAGTTGGGACTTTATGTCCCTAATAATTGTGCGTGGTAGACATCATCATTTGATGGTAGTACTTGCTCGTTTTGCCCGCACAGTCCTTTATGGGATGGATCCTATTCCAAGAGCTATCCCACTTCTCAATGATATCGTTGCTGCTGAGCCTGAGTGTGATATTTTCCACCTCAGTGAGCGAAAGTTATTTTAACCTGTTGGTCTGGTAGCCTGCGCTCATCATTATTTTCATAATTGAATGTGATGTATGAGTGGAATTTTGATCTTCTCTATTCCATTTGGGCCCCGCATGGATGTTTTTTATTTGATGCTGGTTGATGAACATGTGCATCATTGATCATGGCACGATTTCCGGCATTATTATGAACTTCTGAAAGTTGTAATATTTATCTTTTGAAATCGCCGTAATGTCCATTAAAAAAACATGCATATTTAATACGTACATTCCTTGCGTTTTTGGATAATATTTTAAAGTTGAAATATCGTGACTTTCGCTAATAGACGCACTTCTAAGTCAAAAATTGGAACGCTAGAAGAATCATGATGCAACCTGTGATCCGATGTCGCAGACTACAGAAACGTACCTTTACGCAAATAATTGACATGTTATTTTTGTTTTTATTATTAGAACTTGCGTTTTATTCTGAGTGTACGTATGTATGTATGTATGTATTTTATATATTTTTCAACAGTTATTTTTTGTATCCGAAAGTGATTCTTAGGTATATCAAATAAGCGATTTAGAAAAAGTAGGTTGACGAATTTTATATGGACGTGCGCAATATCGGTGAAAATACATATAGAAATTTCGAAAATTCAAAAACCGGTGGAGTCTATTTACGATACCTTTCATCGGAGCATGGCAGATGACATTTGAGAGAACGGAGATAAATACCGGTAAAAATCGGTGTCGGTCAAAACGCCGGGTATCGAACGCCCAGCTGGCCCACTTTTACCGCGTGCGATGTCGCCATTGATGATAATGATGATAGGCAGTGATGATGATGATGATGATGAGGATGACGACGACGACGACAACGCTTGTGCATTTATCATTGTTCATACCATAGCGAAATTGAGCCGCGAAATAAAAATGTCAATAAGTAATACGGCGACAATTAAATCGTAAATTTAAATTGAATTCGTTTTGGAAAATTTTCCGTATACATCGAGCGTACAAATTGAGGCAATATATATTTTTTATTGTGCCGTTTATTACCGCTTCTCCTCTAAACTTCATTAAAATTGATTTACTATCGCCGGCTTTAATGACTTATCTTTTACTGCCTAATGTATTATTTATGACTTTGAATCGAGTGACCGAACAAAACAAAAACCGACTTACATATGGTGTGCCGTATCAAAGTTTCATTGTTGTGTTATTTTTATGTATGTATTTATTTATTTAAGTATAAGTTTGGACCATTATGGCATTACAGGAGTCCTCAATACGCCATAAAGATGATAAAAATAAAAATATATGTGTACATCTATACACAGATTAAAAATACATTACACACAATCATAAAAAAGAACAAAAGCATCATAATAATAGTAGATAAAATAAAAATATCAAATAGAAAAAAAAAACAAAGGGAATGTCTTGCACCTATAGCCAGCACCAATATATAAGAACCAGCCGCAAATAAAATTTATCCCTGCGAGGCTTAAATGAAAGAGAGAAGATCAAAATTCCACTCATACATTTCATGCAATGAAGAAAATAATGATGAGCGCAGACTACCAGACAAATAGATTAAAATAATCTCTGATAACCTACGCTAACTGAGGTGGAATATGTCACATTCAGGCACAGCAGCAACGATTTCATTAAGAAGTTGGATAGCTCTTGGAATAGTAGCTATCCGATAAAGAACTGTGCGAGCAGCAGGTACAGCCAAATGTTGATGTCTACCACGAACATAATTATTAGGGACATAAAGTCCCAACTGTTCCAGCAACGACGGGCATGACGTACTACCATGTAGAAGCTGGAGAGCAAAACGAATTAATGAGAAGTTTATCCGAAGTTCAAGATACATAATTATACCCAAGCATGCCTAAAAGGAAAGGAGTAGGGTAGAGATATGGGTAATACCCATTTTCTTTCTTATGAAGAAATCATTCTTGCACTTTTTCAATCATTACAGAGTTATTTCCTTCATGCGGATTTCACACAATTGCATTATACTCCAGCTTGCTTCTCACAAGCGATTTGAAAAGAAGGCGAGAAGACAAAGGGTTGGAGAGAATAACCTAGCATATCTCAAGACAAATCCGAGTCGACGAAAAGAAACGTCAGCGACTGTCTTGATGTGGTTGTGAAAGGCGAGTTGAGGATCAAAAGTGATACCCAAATCAACTATAGATTCCACACATTTGGATGGAATGTTATGAATCCGAATGTACATAATAAGTGCATACTTAAAAAGGTTTTTCTATTTTCGTATCCGAATGGGATCGCAGTTTCGTTCGTCAAAAGATTCTCAGATATACAAAGTCGACAGATTTATAAGTATTTGAAACTTTTATTGATATTTTATGTGTGAACACATACACATATATAATACATATACGACGAATACATATCATATATATGTAATAATAATAAATGCAAAGAATAAAGTGGTGCGATTGAACATATAAATGTGTAATATAAATAATGGCCGGTTCACCTTGTGGCTTTCATCGTACACACACATTACACGGCGTTTCCTCGACAATAACTTTTATTAATTGTTTTATAAATGTTAAATGCGACCGATGATTTATAAATGTGCACGGAATACGCGAACAACAAAATGCTCTTCGCTAGGGTTCGGTTTTGTTGTGTTAATTTATGCGAACGCATTAGTCATCTGTCGAAGAAGTTGGCGTGTCGTGTTTCGAAGCGCATGTGGCGCTTTGCAAAACGATTTAATTTAATTGTCATAATAATCCCTATACAAGTCTCTCAGAGTTAACACATTGCCGTCCGCAGGCACTATATATGCGATATTTTCACTGACCTGATATGACCTCTTCACTTCATATTTTTTTACGGGTACGATTTAACTGTACATTGAGAAAAATACTTTGTATCTTAAAAAAAAATGTTTGTGCATTATTTTCGGTGCATTAAACAATCTCGTATTGTGCACCGAATACAATATTTTGGCATTATAAAGTGACCATTAAAAAATATGAATCGATCATTCCAAAAAATAGATTTTAGCATTAGAATAGATACAAATAGTGGCAACTTTGCAGTCTTCCGCTATTGACAACTTTCAACTGTCAAAAGTGTTCACTTTTGTTAACGTATTACGTATGAATATCATTGATGATGTCAGGTCGTAGAGTCGAAGTCAAGGTCGTAGGTGTCGAAGGTCGCAAGCCGAAGAGTAAAAAAGGAGGAGTCCAGTAGAGAGAAGCGTTGGTCGTTGTCGGTTCGTAGTTTGGTCTTTGTATTACACATTTTAGTAGCAAACATCCGCTTTTTAAGTAGCAAATATTTTTTTCAATGATCAAAGCAAGGTTTCTAATGTAATCTGTTTCCGTCATTTAGAAATGCACAAAAATTTTTTTATGTATAAAATTCTTTTTAAATGCATATTTATTTTATAAAATGGACGTCTAAATTGTTCCCTTTTTTTTACTGTTTGATACGGCATTTATGGGAAAGATGATTTGTCTCTATATTCATATGTATGTAATATACATAGCATTTATTAATTTACGAATGCGAAATCATCGGTACAAATTAACCCTTAAAAGGGCGTGCGAATCTTCGAAGAAAGCTCGTTACGGTTACAGCACAAGTTTCGGCACCTCTCTCATGAAGATGCTCATGCAAATAAATACATACACGAGAATTGCATCCGAACGGTAAACAATGCGTTTTGGTCAATGCAATACATATTTCTCATTGTTTGTCCGTTTGTTTGCGATTCTTCTGCAGCGGCGCTGATTTATTTATAAGGTGCGTTAACCCTTTCGTCTCGACGTGAAACTCGTTTGCCGTGCAAATGGGTCACCGAGTGCATCTTCCGCTTGCATTTTTACTCGCAATTATCGTGACGTGTGTGGCATGTGCGTACAATTGAGTCAATAGGTATAATTCCTAGATATAACATTTTTAATACGGTAATAAAATAGTTACCGAAGTAGACTTTTGTCAGAGCCCGTTGCACTTCTATCGTACACTCCTTTACAAATATCGTTTTTCAACGTAAAATCAACGTTTATGCATGTTTCGAAAATGAAAAAATGATCACTTGGACTAAATAGGTTGGATTCTCAAGTATTACTTGGATATCCTATGTACATATACCCCATTTGATATTTTATTTATTTATTTTATTTTATTCTAAACAGACCATTGTGGCATAACAGGAATTCCTAAAGCGCCACAATGGTCAAAAAACATAACACAAAAAAAACAAAATAACAATTAAACACAAATCAATACACAACGAAAATAATACACCCATCAATTATACATAAAAAAAAATATATGTACATACATAGTTTGGAGAAAGGGTGATTTTGTATTTTAATTTCTATTGGCCATAACTAGACTTCGGCGTTCAGTGCGCTAAATGGGTTCACAAAATGGGTCTTTTTTTTTTGCTCAATTTCAATCAACAAAACAATAGAATTTAATTAGAATCTGTGCAAGGCACGGCCCATTTTTTTCGTACGTTTAAATGTATATAAAAAAAACACCACGTGCCACGTGCACTGCTTTGTGTTTTCGCCCTAAGTCTTGCTAATTACATATTAGCTGATCAATAGGGATTGTTTATTTTTCTTCCTATAGCCATACATAAGAGTTTGGCAAAACAGAAAGATAATGATGATATAACCATATACAAATTTTGATACTTTCTCATACAATACTGTACTGCCTGTATATCACCACTCTTATTTATACACCTGTATACCATCGCCAACTGTATCGGCATACAATATATGCACACATATATTATATAAATGCCGGAAATTAGAGATGATGAGTCAATTTCATGCCATTATATTACATCACTTCAAGGCCGTTACGATAATTAGATTACGTTCGTGTGAATTGTATCATTAACTATGCAGTGTGACTCCATTTTTATTGTTTCTGAACCCATGCAGATAATTGGCCGAGTGCTCATTTCGTTGCAAAATATTGTACATACAAGTAGTTAAAACCTGACAGTTGCGGTCTGGGATCTCGAGAGTTACAATCTGTATGAAATTGCATTTTACTATCCGAGTGCCTTATTTGGCGAACGGTATTCATTATCCGCATGGGAAAATGTCGTAGTGCCGCGTGACTAATGCAAGTACATCTCTTTGTTTCAGGTAAGGAGACCGACCTTTCCTCGGACATACCTCCTCGGGGAAGCTGCGGTGGTCTATCTCCCAGTTTCTCTGTGAACTTTTGAAACTTCAATGTGCAGTGTGCACTTTGTGTGTGTGTAATTGCGTCACGTTGTCGTCAACCTCTTCAAATTGCATGACTTGAACTCTTTACCTCCCGTTTTGCTCCATATATGGCTGGTTCCATATGCTATCTGGCACGACTGTCGTTATCTCGGTGTGTTCACTTTCTTTCTCAGATCCCTTTGACCTTTTAAACCTTTCTGGGGCTTGTTGCTTATTGTTTGGTTGAAACCTAATCGCGATTGGTTTGCTAATGAATTAGTTCACGGTTGTGTGCAGGTTGAGCCCTTTCTGTTTCGTGTTGACTATGCATGTTAAATATTGCGGAATTCAAATGTGGAGTTTTCTTTAAACAAAGGTAAGTATCTGTTATGTTATTTGAATTCGATTTCATTTCTTTTTTATCATCTTCTCTAGTTATTTTCTGCTATCGACTTAAAATGGGGTAGTTTCGTACCTGATACTCATTTTTGATACATAATGATGTAAAATATAGTTGAAAAAGATATTAGATTTTCGACTTATTTTGACAAGATCAAGCTTCATACGTACATATGTACATGTATGTACTTTTAGTTCGGTAGGTAAAAATATGGGTACGTCATTTAATTCCCATATTATCAAGTGAACTTTCTAAATGATTGTCTTCCGAGACACTCTTAATATTTCTAATTATTTTCTCCGCCATTATATATAGGTATATATGAAAGGTCGCGATGTATGTACATATGTGTGTGGGTATGGGCAAGTGTGGAGTCCATAGGGACGTGGAGTCCATAGGGACGTGGAGTCCATAGGGACGTGGAGTGATGACCGATCGTGTCGAGGAGACGCGGGGTAGCGGGGAAGTGGGGACCTGAGCGTCTGACATGTGCTCCTGATATTGAGTTGGAACGGGTGATGTCAGCGTCAGATGCGCCCAAGTATGCGCGGGAGCGTATACATACACACACATACAAACACACACAAATTCATTCATCATTTTGACATGAGCGAACGGCGAGCGTATTATGAGCATAATCGACTTTTTACTATTAATACGCGTGCGTAAAAATTACCTTACATTATGTTTTTTTTTATAAAATATGTATAACTTCATTTTAATTCAACAGAAGCCACCCGTTGAAATCAACAGACACAACACTGGTTTTTAATATTGCCTGTTTTATTTAATATAAAAAAATTAAATTTAAAAAATGATTCCATTCTTAACCCTATCCCCTCTCATCGTAAAATTATCACACAATGCAACTTCGCCGTAAATATTATTAACCAACAGCCGCCAATTAAATAAATTACGAAACTAAAATAAAAATATATAATAAAATAACGACCGATCAAAACCAGCCAGCGTGCATACGATAAAAAACGGCGCTTAATAAATATAATTCATTAAAATTCACATGAAATTTGGGATCGGGTGATTAATTACACCAACCGAAAAGTTCGAACAATCACCCGATGAAAGTGAATCGCTCGCACGTAACGAAATCGCATTTATTGTACGCACTTCGTAATTATATTACCACGCACTAACGATCGTATATACATTTATATATTTCAGTAACTGAATTTGAATACAATTGATTTTGTAAAATAATAATAAAAAAAAATTTACGCTGTGCGAAAAAAATCGGGTCGAGTTCTTGAAGCCCACAACACTATTGGCCCGCTAAAATTGGCGATGCTGGAAAAAAAACCAAGCCAGACAATTAATCGACTACCAAAAATCATAAAAATTAATATAAATCATCTTAGAAACAATGAAACGTTATTTTATTTAATTTTTTATCGATCTATTTTTTGTATTTAGAAACTTGTCGTTACGATTTCGCTTTAAGGCGTGTGTACATATGTACGTATCGTAGGCCGTAAGTGATTATTATGAATAGTGGTTTTTATATTATATAAATAATTTCAATTTATCCGTCTCTTTAATATTATTAATCGAAATCAGATGCATCCAAATGTTTTATAATATATTCAATTGTTTTTATTATTGTTGACATTATATTGTCAAGCTGAATTCGCGTGAGAAGCAATTATCCAAATGGTTGACCTAGTTAGCCTGCCGAGCTGCATTATCGATTGTGACGCACACGGGTACGGCCAATAAGGGTTAAAATTGTACACACAGTAAATCATCTTATTATATTAATGAAATCACAAAAATGATTTTGTTTTTGTAACTATGTATGTATGTATGTACATATTCTTAGTATGAATTTAAGATTTCTTTTTATATAAGAAGAAAACTTTCAGTAAAGCAATGAAATTCATTTTAGCAGTCGTCATCAATAAAATTTTCATTTGTTCATGACGCAAGATAAGGTCAGAAGGGAAGTCGCAATAAAAGAAGAAAACACTTTCGAACACGAAGTCGTCCTTTGAGTGTCGAATTATTCAGATAAGAAGATAATTAAGCTTCGCTGTCGACGGCCAATAAAATGAGACATCATGTACATACGTATACTTGGACTTCCTGGCTCCGAGAGGGTCTGGTTCACTGATTTCAGTGTCTCGAGGCCCTTCTTCTGGGGGCCTTGGATGTGGCGAAACGTAAAAATTACGTTAAACAGCTGCTCGTTTATTAAGCGACCGGATTGTTTACTGCTTTTGAATTTCACTGCGAACGAAACCCTCCCCCTTTTTATTATCGTTATCGATGACTGTAAATTATGCGAATGCGAACACTCGGGGACTTTCGTGCGTATTTCATATCTTACATTGACTCATATGAGTAATACGGGGCGTGGTCGAAATAATTTGATGATTAGTATCTTGAAAATTGACGCTAAATGAAACGATTATTCTGGCACAAAGACAAAGTCATTTTTTTTTAATATAATGTTACTCGAGCTCAGCATGCTGCCGAACAATGTCCACCACTTAACATAATATCTTAAATTGATTCCTAGATAGTTTGATGTTGATGACCATGCATACATCTTCTTCTTCAAATAGCGCAACAGGAAGAAACGTCACGTTTTTTTTTTGTATCACAAATTGATATTAAGAACAAGTTATTAATACGCTGACACAAGTTGCGCACGATTTCACAAAGCGCGCATGAAGATACATGAAACGCATGTCATGTGTCTCTTTGCGCGTATTGTCACCGTGCGCGTCCTGTAAATCCGTGAGTCTTCGTATGTCTTAAATTCGATTCAGTTTTACTCGAATGGCTTCTATGAAATTCTTTCCTTTCAATTGTACTGTAACGTAGAAATTCAGGAACATAGTAAAGTAGAGAATTTATGGGGAATTACTGGCCCGTTCGGACTACTGCATGTTCGAATACTCGGCTACCTGCCTTTAAAAAGGAGGTTCCGTGTGAAATCGTAGAATGAGTGCTATGAAGCGACTTAGGGCCGGGCCGCACCGTGCAACTTTGTCGGTCGACTAGTTGCGCGACACGAAAAAATGTATGGAAATGTGTGCGACAAACAAGCTGACGGGTGTGGCATGTCCCATCTACCTGCATGCATTGGTCTGGTCGCCCTCAACCAAGTCGCTCGCAAGTCGCACGGTGCGGCACGGCCCTTAGGGTGAAAACAGACTGAGTGGTGTAGGACGTCACGTGTCCTTGGGTTCCCGCTGTGCACATGCAGAATGCATATGTTTGGGAGTTTGTACGTGTATGCATATCCATATGCAACCGACAAGTTTCTCCTACATTTCTTTAAATATGGAATTCACCGTTATCGATCTCTCTCAAGCAAGGATAAAATATCACCGAAAACACTCCATGAGGTGATTTTTGGAACCGTGTACAATGTATACGGGCTAGGGGTGCTGCGTTTTTTTCCGCATGTTTAAAAGTACATATATAAAAAAAAACGTACCACTCAGTGTGTTTTCGCTCTAAAGCTTATCATTTGGATCCCTCAACCAACCCCTAAGCAACAGTACCATATCCTGTTGAACGAAACCATTCCAGAAACTCCAATAAATGATTCTTTAAATCATTACGTGGATATTGATAACATGTTGATATTTTTTGATCTCACTCAAGTACATAACATTATGTTCTACTAAGAAAAACCTTGTAAAGGGCTTAATGCTTTGCTTATGCGGTTTGGTTTTATCTGCTATTGAATATTTACTTTTTGATTTAAGTGTTCATTCGCATGATACTAATCGTTCAAGTGTATGAATATCTCTGGGCATATGTTGAACTATTACATTTTCAAATGCAATTAATTAGAGAGGCATTCCGTAAGGATTAGAAAGGCGGATCGTTCTCATAAGGTCAACGATGGAGTGTTAGAAATGGAGCCATCGTCGGCGAAGATCGAGTTCACGATATGCGATCTTAAAACCGTCCAGCTGAGAGCAAGCTGTGTGAGAATAAAAAAGAAAGCCCTCTCTCTTTCGCCAAAATGTGGCTGTGCAAGGGTTAAGGTAGCCTCGGGAAGCACGAACCCAGAAGAACAAGCCCGGCGTTGGCAAATTACAAGCCCAGGGAACAACGTAATTGACGGTCGGATCGAGGATCCTTCGACGATCGATCGGAACAAAGGTGGGAACCCTATTGTCCGGCTTAGAAATCAATTTGAATAATAATATGCTGATTGGAAGGTGGGAAGGGGGCACGCTCTGCAGTGTTCAATTTACGGTGCAACCTATGTATGAGAGTGATGGCTCAGTCAACAGAACCAGTTCGTTTTGGCGCTAATCTCACAATGGTCGGTCGTTTTGTTCTGTGAAAGGTTCTCAAACTTTGCACGGGTCGTTGCCCGTCTTCTGAGTAACATGTTAATCATTTTACCGGTGATTTGTGTTTTGCAAAAGACCTGCCGGCACGCTCACCTGCAGGTAATTGTTAATTGAAAAGAGTTTGCAAGTTGCAGGAAGTCAATTTCTTACACTTCTTCACGCTGAATTTCACCTCCATTAGTAACTCTACATGTAATGCGTGTAAAATTGTTCCAAAGGTTCTTAAACATAACAAAAGGCATGCAAGTCATTAATCATTATCATACTGGATATACTAATAAGCTAGTTTTATCTCACACTAGTGTCGATTTCAACGGGTGGTTTCTGAAAGGAATTGATACACGAATTAAAATAAAGTTTTATGTTACATATAAATGTAATGTAAGGTAATTTATAGGCACGTATAAAAAGTAAAAAGTTGAGTGCGCGCATTACACGCTCGCCGGTCCAACCCTGTCACCCGTCAACCCCAACCCTGTCACCCGGAATGATGAATGAATGTGTGTGTGGCTTAGTGGATATGTGTGTACGTTCCCGTGCCGCGTATCTGACGCTGACGCCACCCGTTTTAACTCACTCAATATCAGGAGCACATGTCAGACGCTCCACATTTCCCCACTTCCGCGCGACTCCTATACGCGATATGTCGTCACGCCATATCCCTATGCATCATATATATAATATCGCTATTTTGTGTGTCTGTGTATCTGAGATATCGCTCGCCGTACTATAATAGTCGTTTCGATTCGATATACATATGTACATCACAGCTAAAACAATGCCAACAAAACGTTGAAAACGAATGAATATAATAACAAAAGAAAAAACTTATATATACTGTTTGTTACCAATGTTTCCTCTAGGCTAATAGTCGGTGCTAAGTCTCGGAGCATTTACCGCCATCTATTGAAAATTTAATTAATTTTCTATTGATGTTTTTTTTCATATTAAACAATTAAATTTATTTAAAAGGCATTTGAAAAAAAATCGACCGCGTGCGGATCGAACACAGGACCGACACATTTCTTTTATTTTATTTAATAACTTCATATGCCAACACCCATGCGATGATATTTCGTCGGTTACAACACCAGTAACGTATACTCCTCGTGTTCTAATATTGTTTTTTTTTTAAATCTCCATACTTTTCGACTCATCCGTCACATACATACATACCTACAAACATATGTGCATCGCTTCCGTTTATATATATTATTATTATTATGCTTTGGATAGCAACTAGCACGTGTGCACACTCCATAAAAGGTCCATAACTCCACACGAGCCAGAAGAAAAGTTGAGAATTCCTACCACATACTAAATTTGCGGTTTTTTTTTTATTTTATTGGCTGATCCAAATACCGCAAATTTTAATCGCTCGTAAATACGTTCTGGCATTAAACTACTTTTTATCCGAATTCGCCCGGGGCCAGTTTCGATCGTGCACCACATTACCATTTGCAAATTAACAACGTCTATTTAGTGGTACGTACGTCGAACCACTAAAACCCAACAGTCATGACAGATGCTCTCAATTATCCTTCATATCGGCCGGAATGTCTTATGTAAAGAGAACCGTCGTCGTGCACGATCGCTGACGAAATCTCATATGCATAATCATTTCTCTTGGCAGCATGCTAATGTTACCTGCTTTTCGATACGCGTAGTTTTCCCCGAAGTCATAAAGTTGAGTTGTGTGCATTTTATGCTCTTTTCGTGGTTCTTAAATGCGATTTCTCCTCTTTCTTCATGTTGCTATTAAAGGTAAAACAAATCATTCTGAAATGATTAGGTAGTAAGCAAGAAAGTGAAGAAATGTTCAATATTCAATACTGCTTAGTATGGAGCTACCAATTTGAGGTTTATTATCATTTTGTACTTGGTGAAATCGAATTAGTATGAAACGTTTCTGAAGTCTGCTTCATTTTCCATTTGTTTATTTTTTTAATACAACACTTGCCTAACCCAAGTCAACTTAACTTTCTTTTAACGTGCCTTCGTTATTTTTAGATGAATCTCACCATCATATTTTAACCTAGAGATAAGGTAATTAGTGCCCGTTGTTCATTGGTTTACCACCACTAATTGTTTGATCGCACGTTCGCGCCAAAAAGGCCTGGACGTATGAACAAGCTGTATGCAACAGCCAATAAGGTCTCGTGACCCATCGACCAATGATAGCCCTGTGCTGAGAATATACGTTGGGTATACATATTAGACGGTTTTGCTCCTTGTATCATTCGGAGCTGACTGCTCGATGGATCAAGAACAATAAACTATATACTTTTACCACTACTCGCTCCGTCTTTCACTCCGATTTCAGAAACCCTTCTATACGCTACAATATTAATATAAGTATGAATGGTTTCAGAGTATTACTTTACAACTTGTAAACTTTACTTTAAAACTTTATTTTATTTTATTTTTTTTTTTTTTTTTTATTTTTTTTTTTTATTTTTTTTATTTTTTTTTTTTTTTTATTTCATACCAGGAAGGCATTACAGGTAAACCCCAATGCGCCTTCCTGGCCAAATTACAAACAATACAGCATTTTTTATTATATAAGTCGCTAAATTACGAGACACTGACTTAAACTCGACAATTAACGAGACATCTATGAATTGTACATACATTTTTATTGTAATATTTACATTAATCATACTCAAGTAGTGGTGACATAGTGGGTAGGAAGGATTTTTAGCCAATTTTTAATCGGGAATCGTTTCAACAATGAAATCAGAGAAAATTGGCAAACTCTGATAGGAAACGATCAACCAGGAGTCACAAATCCTGGTCTGACCAGCAGCATTACAGATATACTCAGAAAAATTCTTTTCAATCGAGGTCAGCTCAAGGGATCGAACTCGGCGCCTCTCAGTGTTAAGCAGAAGCTTAACGACCGAGCCACGCTGCTGGCTACATACATAGCAGGAAGGTTTGTCAAGAAGACCCCAATGCACCTTCCTAGACAATTAGTTACAAACAATGCAGCATTTTTATTACACAAAAAACTGTATTTCGAGAAGCTGAAGAACATGAAATTAACAATTAATTGATTAATTAAATAATTAATCCATTGAGAAATCTATGGATTTAGACTGTACATAATTTTTTACAAATTGTATATACATTAAATACAGAAGATTTATGACAGCAAGTCGGATGATTTTTTTTGCCAATTTTAAGGAACCCTTTCAACAATGATCAGATACAATTGGCAAACTCATAAGAAACGATCGACTAGAAGTCGCAAATATCCAAGTGTTAAAAATTAGCCCGGGATCGAACCCGATAATCTCTTGATGCTAAATATAAAAACAACCACTGATCCATACTGCTGGCTGAATGTGTTTTAGTTGTTCTTAAATTCCTCTTCAACTTTTATGCTTTTGACTATATAGGTCGTTCTTCATTTAAAACATTTATTTATTAATAAAAAATGCACTTGCTACCCCTCAAACTAAAGTGACTGACAGAAAACCCAATTTCTTCCAACTATGTAGTTGTACAACTTATCGGGACGATTAATCGCCCTTAGACTTTATGCACGATAATATCGTCCGAACGATAAACTTGTGGATAGAAAGTGGCATCGTTATGCGAATTATCTCTCCAATTTGTAGTAATCTCGCCAGCTACGATACAAATATGATAGGATCACTACAATATATACATAGTACGTATCTTCTTCTTTATTGACCCAAATTTTAATGAGCATACCAAACTGCCCCTATCCTCAGAACACGACACAAAACTACAATGAATCATATTTACATACATATTCTTCGACTCTACCAAATTCTGGGTCAATTTATCGGATAGCGTGCTCTAAAGACATTCATTTTATTTTAATTTATTACACTATTTGGTCAATGAATCAAATCTCATTCGTGAAACGTTATAACTTATAAGCGTGCGGTTATTATAATCATTCCGTACGCTCTCATGGTATACATATAATATAATGATAATGAACGCTGTCATCCGCGATGCGATATTGTACAGTTTTACCGGTCAGTGTTGTGTTAAATCGTATTATAATCGCGTGTAAAAATGACGTTTTAACGGGTTTGTTTGATTTAGCTTTTTCCGATACATTTCGATTTCGAGTCTTTAATTAATATTTTACGTATTAGGTGTATTATGAGCATTTATAAGAATTGTAAATAGGTTTTTGAGCTCTTTTTCCTATTATGCTGTACATTAACATTAGAATAATATAATGCTATGATTATTAGCAAAATTAAATTAAAATTGTAACATAGAAAATGATCAGTAGACCAGTAGCTATTAAAATAGATATAAGATGTATTGTGAACATAATTTTGTAATAATAAAAAGCATTTAATAATCAAAATCAATGGCTTAAAGCCTTAAACTGACGGGAGTTTTGTTTGCCATCTCTTCCACGTGTCAGGTCCGATTGTATTTACATACTACAAACAATTAAGTTTATTAGTTGAACCCACGATGCAATTCAGACACCATTGAACCGATCAACTTCAAGGGGAATGTGCACATTATACACTTGTGCGTAGTGAATGTATGTATGAATGTAAAATTGGGTACGAAACGATCCCACGGAAAATTTCACGGATGGATGAAATTATGGAGGTGTTGCCAAGTCTGAATGGACTCGAAACGAGAATGAATGTGTCGGAGTATAGGATTGGAACCTTACTTACGGTTCACGGATAAAAAATACATTTTTAATTTTATGTAGACAGATCTGTATATGGAGAGTGATGAAATATGGCGCGGGCAAAATCGAACTCGAAACGGTCAGTTCATCTCGTTCGATAATAATGGCGATAATAAATTTTCTATAGATCGAGTGTGGGCTTTTAATAATATTCTTTCGATTACTAATTTCTCTCGGGAGAGGAAAAAAAGTTGTAGTAATGAAAAGGCGATTAGTCCGTAAGCGGTTCACTTGCTCGTACACAAACGTGGGCTTTGGATTATTATTGTATTGAAATTATTAAAGCATTGCGAAAGTAGGAGAATAAAAATACGCACACGTACTGTCTATGAATCATGCGTATAAAAAAAATTTAATAAATGATTTAATCGGCGTGGTTTCATTTGACTACACTTTTAATCGAAATCTTGTGTGTAAATAATTTATATATTGATATATTTTTCTCGATTTTGCCGAAACTTTTTATGTCCTACAATTTCTTTGATATTTCTGGCCTACAATTTCTAATAGAGTGGGTCTTAAAAATATTCAAATTTTATTAACAATAGTTCGATATATTCCTTCCCGTACACGTAATTAAGTCAGATTTTTCCCGATATATCTTAAATTTGATTTTTGATTTTTAAATGCTTTTTATTATTACGAAATTATGTTCACAATACATCTTATATCTATTTTAATAGCTACTGATCTACTGATCATTTTCTATTTTACAATTTAATTTAATTTGGTTAGTAATCACAGTGTTATATTATTCTAATGTTAATCTAAAGCATAATAGGAAAAAGAGCTCAAAATCCTATTTACAATCCTTATAAATGTTCATAATACATCTAATACAGAATATTAATTAAAGACTCTCTAAAGTCGATGACCTAAAGCAGATTGTGTTTAGGTAATCTGTGTTTATACCTGAAGGGTGTAGACATTTTGTTGTAATCACCGAGACTCTTCACATGTGTGTTAGTATGGTTATTAGTGATTCTGTCATAGAATCTACTGGTTAGCTTGTTAGTAATGTCTGTAACAAACGGCTATATATCTTAAATCAAAATTATTAAACATATGAATTATTACGCGATAAATGTTGCACACTGTTCGTGGTATTGCTTAAATTGTCCTTAAATTGATTTTGAGCTTTTAACCCTTTGAGTGTTGACGTATTTTCTGTTGAAAGCCCGCTATGCTGAAAATTTCGCCAACATTTCCAACTAATATTATTTAGAAATCCAAAAAATTGTAGCTAATCCAAACAAAACCTAGATCAGTACAGTTTTTTAAAGGTGTGCTTAGATGCTTTAATATATCTTGCAACAATATAAAATAAACAAAAGAAGTCTATTATCGAATGTATTTTTCCGAAACTAGTTCCATCTTCTTAATTGTTGTTAAACTGTAATAATGCTCACAATCTAAATGCCAAGCCACAATCTAAAATAATCAGCAGTTAGGGATTTCCATAGAGAAATTCTGCTATGGTTATAAATTCAGAAATTTCGGTGTAAACCAGTCTTAATAAACGTTGACACGGATTACACGACCCATGTTCAATGCATATTTTTACTTTATTTTCAATGCTACCTGGAAAGGCTTAGTGGGGTAGTATTCTTGTTTACTTTGTACATGCTCAAAATAGAACGCCTATCGGCGTTTTTCAGTTCCGTGGACTTTTCGGCAAAACGCCGATCGCCGTTGGACAGCATTCAAAGAGTTAAGAGCTGCCATTTTTTTTCAACCTATCTATCTTTTATGTCTCGTTCATCAACCAACATATATATTTAGAATTGTAAGGTTCTAAGGATTGTGGATTTCGTTTATTGTTAAAATAATATATGTATATCTTTCTTGGTTGCTCAATGAGATGAGGTGCCGACGACTCTATGCTTTCTGGGCTGCTTCATAGATGGGTCTATGAAGAGAACCTTTGGTGTAGAGGTGTGTTACTAATGAACACCTTCACGTGTCTGATTGAACGTTCGTGAGCAATTCACCTCATTGAGCATTACAAAGAGTAGTGTGAGGAAGTACGCCGTAACAGACGAAATTACGAGCCTGTCCAATATCTTTCAAGACTCCATTTGATGCTCTAAGGGTCATCGTTTCAATATTTATAAAATGCATATACTGTGTGCATTCAATAAACCCTTCCCGCTTACGAATATTGTTCTATTTCATAACAATCCTCAAATTTTTTACCATTTTGAAATATCTGTATGTAAGTTTTCTATATTATACTAATACATTATTTTTGTTTATTTGCAGGTAATGATTATACTTCTACAACGCAATAGCAATTTAGAACCGCCAGTGGTGAGTACTTTACATAACTTAAATAAAGTGTGCGAGCAAACTATGCACACTGGGTGTGTTGAAAAAAATGGCGATAAATATAATGACATAGAATTAGCATAGGATGCGGAATCGATATCGCAGATTCGATATTGGGTATCGCGGTGCGCGGTAGCCGCGTATCGTTTACGACTTCCTGCACCCGGGCAACACCCGTCGATTCTGATTTAGAAATGTCATAAATACACGAATGGAAATTAAAGCGTGAAGTACACAAAGTTGTGCGATCGAAACGAGTTTCCGTGAAAAGTGCGTGAGCGCCCGAGTGACTCAGACGAGCGGTCAGAGCGCAAACCGTTCGTTGTCGCGAGCCTTAACGGAAACCTACGACGATCCATTCCCGTTCCCTTGCAAGGGAATATGCGTATGTTCCATTGCAAAAATGGCAAAACCACTACTTTCAAAAATTTACCATGTTACAAAGACACGACGCGGCTCAGACATTAGACTGTTGTATTTGTACTTTGATTGTAGTTCGATTTCCAAGATGATAATGCTTACAGTGATTAACAACTTTGTATTACCGTTATATTTATCACTAGGGCTGTGGAATCATTAAGATAAAAAATATGAACAGACTAAATACAGTCTTCATACGCAATTAAAAAAGATATGGAATTTTATAACTTTACATAGATATAAAGAGCAGATATAGGAAACAAAATATGTGGGTTAGAAGTATGAATATCTATGTACCTATACATACATAGCTGACACGGTAGAGCGAATTATGATATATGATGGGTGCAAATGAATGATACAAACATACATAAAGTAACTGTTCTGGTCTCTGTTAGGTTAGGGCAATTTTTTCCGGAAAATATCATCCATTTATGGCAATATTTGATATTATATTACACTAGTGTTGGCCCGATGAAATATCATCACATTTTTTATTATGGCATATTAATTTATTATTTTAAAAAAATTAAATCAAATGTGTCGATCCTGTGTTCGATTCGCACGCAGTCGTATTTTTTTCAAATACCTTTAAATATGTTTAATTTAATATTCATATTTAATTCTTTGATATGTACACATAAACATTATAAAACAAACACCAATAGAAAAATTAATTAATTAAATAAAATTTCAATAGGAGGCGCTAAATGCTCTGAGACTATTGCCCTAGAGGAAACATTGGTAGCAAGCAGTATATATAGAAGATTTTACTTGAACCCTTATTATGTTCGTACATTTTGCTGGCAGTGTTTCAACTATGACGTACATACATATGTGGAATCGAAACGACTATTATAGTACGGCGAGCGTTATCGCAGACAGATACACAGAATAGCGATATTATATAAATGATATTGTAATTTATTTTATAACAAGTCAATTTTGACTATTTTATTTAATTTTTTTTGAAGAAAAGTGTGTTAATGTCCGCATTCTCGTCACCCTGTTGCTAAATGAGTCAATTTGTGTCTTCTTTATCTGCGTAACTGTATAAATAAAAGCCAATTTGAAACCTTAGCCGGTTTTTAAACGGCTCGGAGCTTTGGATCGAAAGGCTTCCATACAAAAACACCAGGCAAGTCTGTATTTCTGCAGTTTTTAATACAAAACCGCTGAATTTGGTTCGATCTTTCGTGGTTTTTCAAAGAGCTTGGAACCCTTAGTCGAATTAGCAAATAATAATGATACTATAAGACTCGGAGCATCGTAACCTCTGGATATTCGCGATACACATTCTTTACGACTCGTAGAGTTTGTCAGCTACGTATGTATGTACATACATATGTACTTCATCGGCAGTCGCTAGTTATTCCGTATATGCATAGAGACAAAACACTAACTAACATTAACTAACGGTTTTCTCGCTCACACGCGATCTCACTCACACGCATTAGGCCTAAGTGCTGTTCGGGGAACACATATTACCGCGGTGCACATGTTACGATGCTCTGCTATAAGATGTTGAATTGTTAGTGTTGTTTATGAGAATGATTTAAATATTCAAAGTGCTATTTTATGTATTTAAAATCGAGTATAAACACACCCCTCATTGAGAATTTGCATATCCGATCAGAATTGATTCATTCATGGATGAGTCAACGCATGTTTAAAGTTTTCCTCACCTCTGACCGACATCACACCACCGAGCGTCGTCATTTTCTCTCACACCCATCATCGATTTACAAGGTGAGTCATTACTTCACTCAAAACACACCCGGAGGAGGTCATCTTGGGCACACTGGGACTTTTTTCATCGTCACAATCGAAATCACCGCATTATCATCGCAACAATGAATCGTTAAAAGAGTCTTTCTCTGGGTTTCGCTAATGCTTTTGATTCCTACATCAGTCACTGATCTATCACGATCGTGTGGTCGGCTTTGAACTTGATTCAACTCGCCGATCAACCTTCTGCTGTCTATTTTTGGTCAAGCCAGCCGACCGAACGAAAACGATAAATCTCGCCCCGGTGGACCAAACCGCCTCCATTGTAAACATTATTATCTGCTGTCGCGCAATTATACCCATGTTTTTTTTTTCGCGCGACTTGATGCCGTAAATCGTACATGACCACGTGAACGGTAATCGAATTGACAACGACACGCGAACTAGGTCCTTCAAACGACGATTTGAATTGATGTTAACGAAAGTCTTTATGTAGAATACGCACTTCTAGTCTAGTTCCTATTTTAGTATTGTAAGTTTCATTTACGAAGACCCACCCTCACTCCAGGGAAAGGGTGCGCACATTAGGATCTGATATTGTCAGTTGTTTTTGCACATATTTTCCGAGAAGTGGGGCTGGACTTTTGTAAAGGCACATTCATATTTATTTTGCTAAAAATGTACATATGCCCCCTTCGAACGCCGGGTCCCGGTTTATTTGCATACCCTTTCCCCCCTCTCGTCGGGCGTGCATGTCACTGTGTTCATCCTATATATCCGCGAGTCGCCGTGTGTCTTAAATTAGATTCAGTTTTACTCGAACGGCTTCTATGAAATTCTTTGCTTTCAATTGTACTGTAATGTAGAAATTACGGAACAAAGTAAATTAGAGAATTTATGGGGAATTATGAGCTCGTTCGGACTACTGCATGTTCGAATACTCGGTTACCTGTCTTTAAAAATAGGGACTGCAGCGGCGGTTCCGTGTAGACTTCCTGAGTCGTAGAATAAGGGCCGGGCCGCACCGTGCGACTTGCGAGCGACTTGGTTGAGAGCGACCAGACCAATGCATGCAGGTAGATGGGACATGCCACACCCGTCAACTTGTTTGTCGCACACATTTCCATACATTTTTTCGTTTTTCGTTTCGTGCTGTGAAGCGACTTTAGTCTATCATTTGGATCCCTGAACCCACCCCTAAGCAACAGTACCATATCCTGTTGAGCAAAACAATTTCAGAAACTCCAAAATCGATTCTTTAAATCACACTGAGGATAATGATAACGTGTTGAGATTTTTTTTGACATAACGTTACTTTCAACTAAGAAAAACCTTGTAGAAAGTGACTTAATGGCTTAATGCTATGCTTATGTAGTTTGGTTTTATCTTCTAGTGAATATTTGATATACATTTGATATAAGTATTATTAGTAGTATACAAAGCAAATACATATCAATTAACATCCGCAGAGACATCTATGGTCAAATTTGTAAATTTGCAGCATTTTACACAACTCAACGAAATTCTAGATTGCTGAAAACTTGAGATTTGCGAGAAAATGGGTAAGGTTGTCAATTTTTTGTAACCGTTTCAATGAATATCAGATAATTAGGCAAACTCTGGTAGGAAGCGATCGACCTGGAGTCATAAATCCAAGGCCTGGCTAGCAGAAACCAGTGGGATTTAAACCGTGACCACTGTTCAAAGCATTATATGCTAACCACTAGTCTATTTTGCTGGTTTTGATCGTTCTGGCACACGTACGAACGGTAATCGTTTTGCATATACATACATATATTTTGAAAATAATTTTACGAATATATAAAAATTTTTTGACACTGAAGATTTTTAATGGCTTATGCTGCGTCTTCCTATTTTTACGTTAAATAAATCCGTCGAATTCTGTCAAACGAATCTGCTATGAATACGACTAGCCTCATCTGCTTGGCAGACAAGTTGCTAGTCTCTGATAAACATTGCGTCGATTGCTACGTTTCTTCCTATATTGAAAATGTTGGGTACCAGTGAGACACTATTCTCATAATTAGAGGTAGGATAGTCACAGTGCTATCCATTGTTCGGCAAACCTTTAACAATGCATTTACAACCTTTGAACAATACACGGCCCCCTCAGGCTCCGGTGACTACTCATAATTGCATGTACACGTGACTGACTCGACCCGGTTGATTCCCTATGGCGACTTCACAGCGGGAATCCGTCGTTGCCATATTTATCTGTTCGTGCCTTAAAAGGAACGACCTGTACTAGCAATCGCAGTTTAAAGTAAGCGAACCTTTGCACTACAGTATTTTTTTATAACACATGCGATATAGGTTTTCCTATGTTACATAACCTGTACACATATCTCCATGTTGTATGTAAAATACTGTCATGGACTGGTCTTTTTTATTTTTTTTTATTTTTTTTATTCATATACATATATTTACAGGATATAATGTTTATTTCAAAGTTGGACATGTATTCCTTATCAGATAAGAGTAGCTCTTGTGCCTGATAAGCGAGCTACGATTCTATTATAAATTCTTAAAATCTATTATAATATTTTTTATATAAAAATTACATTAAAATTTTTCAGTGTAAGTTTTTTTTGAAAAAGTGTTAAATTTTTTTTACTTGTTCTGTTTGGTTAACAATACAGCGCAATTCAGAAGGGAGATTATTATAGTTATTTATGGCTTGGAAAATATAATGGTTTTGCATTTGTGTTGTTTTAAAATTTGGTGTGATAAATTGGTTTCCATTTCTCATTAGTTTATAAAATTCTTGATATTCTTTGTTATTTTTTTCTTTACACATTTTTATAATGGAAGCTTGCTTAAATATGTCATCAGGTGATATTTGGTCTTCACTTGTATACTATGAATTTGCTTCATATCACCAGGCCAACTACTACATACATTCAATGATTTATTTATTTATTTTATAGTTTTGGACCATTGTGGCATTACAGGAAGAACCTAATGCGCCACAATGGCCTACATTTGATTAAAGATATAAAAACATGATATAAAAACAAGTAAACTCTAAATAAAGGAAAAAAAGCAAAAGCAGAAAACACGGTAAAATAAAATAATAATAAAAAAGTAACAAAAGAAAAATAATACATCATTCAGAGAGAAAAAAAATAACAAAAGTGTATATTGTGTATATACTGATATATTAGTAATACATTACTATCTAATGGACAATATCGGATTTAAAAATTTAAATATACTTAAGCGAATAGCGTATTTCTACGTATGCATGTGGCCACACCAGGACTGGGAGCTAATTTTTTCTGAACTACAAAGCATTGCCGAAGACCGATAAATTCCTTAAAAAAGAAGAAGATAAAAAGGATCGTTAAAAGAATTCGCCCTTTCGCCATAAATAACTATACGTGGCGGCTGTGGAAGGTCTATTTTCGAAGTCGAAAACCCGGTTTGGGGTCTCACTCGTCCTTCCCATATAGAGCGAGGAGAGGAGGGAGCGCGGCTCCGAAAGCAGATCAGGAACGATCCTGAGCCGAGGAATTCCGAACGTGACTCATGCCGCGAAAGTGGAAAGGACAAAAAACGTCGATGTTGTTAAAATCTCCGGAGAAGACGAGAAGGTCGTCAGTCTTCTGTATTAGGGTCCAACAACTGCGAGACCAGTTCTGGGTTGGGTCTCTACGAAACCAAAAGCGGCGCTCCAAGTCTCGGACACGAAATAAGTGCATTATCGATAAACGAATCTCTGGTTTTAGTACTCCGACTTTTCCGAATCTTCAGGAAGTCGTAACAATTTACGATTCGCTCAAGTCGCGTCTAAACGAATCGTAAACGCATTCAAATTTAGCTCGCTTTGGGGCTATTTTATCGAGCGGATCTCTTTTACTATCAGGATGCACAAAAAACACACATTGATCCGATTCTCAATCTGGCGCCAGATAAATTACCACGTGGCCGTGCTAATATTAATAATTTAGCCCAATTAAGTTTCAAGAATTGACTTAAACATACGACGTAGGTCTATGCACGTAACCAGCAGTACGAAAAGTATTCTTTGGTACATTTTGTATGGACACATTCATGTATAACGTAGCGTAGACGTAACAGCAGTAGTTGATAACATCTATTCATACTGTACAACAGAACATGTCACCGTAACGTAACAAGCAACACCGATTTTCTTTGGCCACTGTAGAAATATTCACGTCACAGTGGCGAGTGCACGCGTACTAATGAACGCGCTGTGTAATATGTAAGCTTATTTTGCCTTGCACTCGGGCTAAACTTGTCTGAACGTGCCGTGACCGCAAGCTGCTGGATAAATATTTTATTTTATTTTTATATTTCATTTTATTTCAACCGAACATGTACACTCGCCTTTACATATTGCTCCAAAGCGACGAGTGTACTATTACCGATACAATACTATAATACAGTTATATTATATAATAAAAGCAAATTTTATACAATGCGAATTCATACAAACATCCACAGTGACATCTTTGGAGAAGTTTTTGCATAGTTTTATTATAGAAATTGGCGAACCCCAATACGTTGATTAACTTGGTTGGAGGTTGCCAATTCACAGGAACTGTCAATGAAAATCAGAAAAATTGACAAACTCCGAAAGGAAACGATCGACCTGGAGTCACAAACCAAGGTCTGGCCAGCAGTGGGACTCGAACCCGTGACCACTCTGGTCGAAACATAATATGCTAACCACTAGGCCACTCTGCTGTTGTGTGTATAGAAACTGTCGTTTACGGGAGCTGCTGTATAGTATGAATATACCTAATTTCGATTAATTGATTAAATTCTTTGTTTTGTGCAAATAATGTGAATCTTCACTTAAAGAGCTTAAAGAGCTTAACCTGATTGATGCGTATAGCAAAATTGATACGACTTTAGTCAAGAATTACGATATAAATATCACTGATTACAGTTGATATTTTATCACAACACAGCTGACGAGCACTGGTGAATAACAGCATTAGATAACTAACTTTTTTTTCATCGTCCTCTTGGAAATTCTCCGACATGAGCTGCGTCTCATAATGAAGATTCCATGTACAATACTAGCGCAATGTAAACACAGACGTACCGAAACGGTAATACACGATTCCCACTGTACAAGTACGGTGGCGATCATCGTTTTGCCGTGGTTTCTTTTTTTTTCCATCATGTTTTGACGTTGTTAAGGAACAGGTTACCTAAAAAGGGCGTCGAACTAGCTGTCGGTCATTGCGGTCGTCTTCGTCGGCGATTATTCACCCCTCGGCACTCAGCAGACGGCAATGGAAGATCACCGAAAGCACCTGCTCTTTTTTGGCGGAATGCTTCGAAGGACAGCTGTTGAATTTTGAAGATGTTCCACCACCCGTAATCCTACATATGTACATATGTAGCTCTCAAACTTTTCGTTCACTTTTTTGGGTACCACTTTATTTGGCAAAACTTATTTGAGATGAATCGTAAGGCTTCGGGTAAAAACTTCTTATGCTGGGATTGAGACTTCTCTTCTTCCTTGTTTGCTCAATGCTGATCCACCTTCACACTTCTCCCTGTTCTATGCCATGCTAAAGGCGCTGCCTTTGGGATGATCCCGTTAGTTCTTTGATTTGGTCTGACCATCTCTTGGGAGACCGTCCTCTCGCTCGCCTTCCCTTTATCATTCCAGTGACTGCCAGCCTCTCCAGACTCTCCACCTTTTCCTACATTTGGTGGAGAGTCTCTCTGATACTGTCAGCAGTTTCACGGTGGAGATGCTAGTGCCTTTTGCTGTCCATGGTATGCGCAGTATCCGTCTCCAAAACCACATTTCGAATGCACCTAGAATGTCCCTATCTTTTTCTGGGTCCCTGTCTCGATACCATACAATGCAATGGGGAACACCAGACATTGCACCAGACGAACAGTTGTATGTATTCTATGTTGAGCTAAATTTAAGCAGGCCAAACTGCCGATTGTTCAGACAGTTGTATGTATATTTGGGACGATTCTTTAATTTCTAGACAAAAACTCGGAACATTTGCTCAATTAGGCGGATTATTTTGGACATTCGAAGCTTATACTACATCTACTTTAGTGATAGCTATATACATTCATACGATTATTTATGGACGATTATTACTAGTCACCGGAGCCTGAGGGGGCCGTGTATTGTTCAAAGGTTGTAAATGCATTGTTAAAGTTTTGCCGAACAATGGATAGCACTGTGACTATCCTACCTCTTATTATTACTTTGCATGGAACAGTTACTTAATTGGGCAATCGTTTATTTGGGACAATTCTTGAATCTTATACAACGGACTCCGGTTGAACCAATTTTAAGCAGATTTAGCAGGAGTATAGTTGGGTGATTAACATGTGCTACTAGCGATTGAGAAGTTATGGGTTCAATCCCTGGTTAGACCGCGAATGAAAAGAATCATACGCTGTATGGTTTAAAGTATTTCTGCGGTGCTGCTGGTCAGATTTGGATTTTGGAGTTTGCCGATTTATTTGATTTTAAGTGTTTCCCCACAAATTAGGTACCTGCTATGTATGTATTTGTCACCATTGTCTGATTGTATATAATTTTAAATTTATACATATGTATGTACAAGTTTGGCGTTAAGTGTCGTTTTGGGACAACCTGTTGTGGTACTATGGTTAAAATTACCAATTAATCTGGGTAGTTCGATCAATACGCTTTTCAGTAACAATAATTGAACATGAAATCCCACTTCTGCCACCATACATACATAGATGGATAGGTTGCGTTACAAATCGAACACACTGAAGCATCAAGTTTTTCATCATTTTCCCTATACATCATGCTGTGACACCGAATTAATCAGAGTCGGTCGTTGTCGAGACTTTTTTCCATCGTCGATCGATCCGCGTATCGAAGTCTACTCGTGGTATTTCAAGTTGTTTTGGCGCGTAGATATTCAGATCGCGTGCCGGGCAGACCCCCGCACTCTCGAATGCAAACCGACCGGGTGTGAGTCACAAGTGACTACTCTCGGTGGGTTGTCCGTGCGAAAATTTGTACTTTGTCTCGTGAATATCAATCATTGGTTACATTTTTGGCGTTGCGCAACTACCGTGCCGTCGACCTGCGATCGTCGTTTGAAAGTAGAAGTGCGCTCGATTTGGACCACTCTTATGTATTTGATAGGTCTTTGGACCTAAAGCACGCAAGTACTTGACTTGGAATGGAATTTCCAGACGTTTGTGTGTTCGCTCCAATTGAATTTGAGTTATGAGTCAATAACTTCATAGTCCTGCTCTTGGGTGTAGCCGTTTCCATTGATAACTCGGTTTTCCTTAATTGAGTTATTAATGCTGTTTTGTCTCTGTGTTTATACTATATCGTTATTCAAATCGCATTAAAGGTCAATGAAACTTTCAACATGAGGTCACCACCCCCCCCCCCCCTAACTAACATAGTCTGGATTATAATGCTCCTATCCCAAGACCTATCCGATTCAATGACATTGGTGCTGCTGAGCCTGAATGTGATGTTTTCCACCTCAGTGAACGCAGGTCATCGGAGATTATTTTAACCTATTTGTCTGGTAGCCTGCACTCATCATTATTTTCAGAATTAAATGTAATGTATGAGTGGAATTTTGATCTTCTCCCTTCCATTTGGGCCTCGCAGGGATGCTATGTATTTGTGGCTGGTTCTTATATATTGGTGCTGGCTATCGGTGCAAAATATTCCGTACTTTGTATTTTATTGTATGATATTTTTACTTTATCTGTTATTATTATAATGCTATTGTTTTTTTTATAATTATTTTTTTATTTTTTTATTTTTTATTATTTTATTTCATACCAGGAAGGCATTACAGGTAAACCCTAATGCACCTTCCTGGCCAAATTACAAACAATACAGCATTTTTTATTTTATAAGTCGCTAAATTACGAGACACTGACTTGACTCGACAATTAACGAGACATCTATGAATTGTACATACATTTTTATTGTAATATTTACATTAATCATACTCAAATAGCGGTGACATAGTGGGTAGGAAGGATTTTTAGCCAATTTTTAATCGGGAATCGTTTCAACAATGAAATCAGAGAAAATTGGCAAACTCTGATAGGAAACGATCAACCAGGAGTCACAAATCCTGGTCTGACCAGCAGCATTACAGATATACTCAGAAAAATTCTTTTCAATCGAGGTCAGCTCAAGGGATCGAACTCGGCGCCTCTCAGTGTTAAGCAGAAGCTTAACGACCGAGCCACGCTGCTGGCTATTATGTATGAATGTATTTTTTGTCTGTATATATATGTACATATGTACATATATCTCTGTATTTTTTCGACCATTGTGGCGCATTAGGGACTCCTGTAATGCCACAATGGTCCAAAATTAAATTTAAATATTAAATTTACCAATAAAATCACATTGGTAACTTAACAGAATAAATTTCCATTTTTTTTTTTAATAAAATTTCTTTACGGAAATTTATAAGCTATATTGCACGATACTAGAATAAGATGACACATATGTTACCTCACAATCCTAACCTGTTTCTTACCTGGTTTTTATCTAGGCTTTGCCTAATGAAGTTTTACTTCTATGGTGTAAAACATGATCGATTTTTGTTGGAAATATACCATCCAAATCTTGTATAAAAGTATCTCCTTGCGCGTCTTGTATCTCCGCACTCACCTTGTGTTTGTACGCGCCTCATGTCTCCGTGCGACTTATGTCCTTACCATTGAAGCATTATACTTCAATGGTCCTGACATATAAGGATGCTGCTTTTTATTATTAAATAAAAATCCAAAGCTTCCAGTCTAATATTTAAAACAAAATTGGCGTAAAAATAGTAAATAAAAAAAAATCCATTACAAATAACGCAGTCCACTTTGTTCAAACCTACACGCTTGTAAGCATACCCATATAGACAATGTGACTCATTACAGAACATTTTAAACAATCAATCCCAACGAATGAGTTTTCCAAATCGTAAATTTTCTGTTGGATAATTTTAATTCTTATCTAACCATTCTATCTGTGATACGCAACGTATGAATCATAATTGAAGTAGTAGTGACTTAACACTTGAGACTATTCATTTTTTTGTTATTCTAATGTAACTATTGGATACGAATTTGCTTGGGGTTGAAAACTCGATTGGTTCCCGGACAATATCTTCTCAGTAGATTGTTTACCAATTGCAGATATTTGATTTGATGATACGGGTACAGTAATTAATTGCACAACGACCCGTCTTTTTTTACTACACAACGAGGTCATTTTAAATCTCACATAACGACTGGCTATTTTATTATATTGAACCGAGCGTGGGTCGACCCTCTATCTAGTTTGAGTTCTTCTTACTAAATCTCTACATACTTTGGTAATATAATTGCCTATTGCGTCGACCGTCATTTTTGACCGTTGTGTTCTTCCCTCGCATTTTTTCCCAAATCCAATATTTAATTTATGTTAATTGCTCGCAATAAAAAATGCAAGTTTGGGATCGTGAGACCCGGTTTCGATGCAACTACATATATACATACATCGGATTCGAATTGTAGCAAGATTATACCTGCAAAAGCTGAACTGGCCAATTTTTACACAGCCTGGTTAAAATTTGAACTTGCATAAAAATTGTCATTCCTTCGGTTGCCATGCTCGTTATAAGCGAGTTTTTGTATAATTTCTAAATTCAAATTAGTACGTATGGCACTCATGAGTGCACGAGTACTCGCTACAGGTAAAAAAATCGATTAACGCACATTATAGATATATATGAATAACCCGCATATGTAAATTGAAAACGCAAAAGACATCAATACGCATAATTAGCTATATGGAACATTCGGCAGGTGCAAATGTCTAAAAACAAATAAAAATACACATTCACAAAAACACCTCTCTATAATTAAAAACGGCCGATGTTTACTTTTCGATATATAAATAAATGTTTTGTACATACGAATGCCTTTTCTGCGGATTATTCCATATATAAAATAAAAATAAATACTATTATATTTTTTTTCGTACGAGAAAAAAGTCATACCACGTATATAAATAATAATAGTGTGTTTATTTTTAACGCATGGTGAATAAATTATCGAGTATTAAAAAAAATGTTAGTTTTAACGTATAATTTGAACGGAGGACGTTTGCGAGTGCGTGGGCGACTTCTAGGCGAGATCTATTATATTTTATTTATTTATAATGGGGGGTGAATAAACTGCAAAATATACACGTGCGTGTATTTAGAAGACTCGTGTCATTTTATTTAAAAACAATCATCTTGAAACGAATAAAAAACATCACAGAAGTGTAACTTCCTTATGCAAAATCTACGTATACATCGGTTAGGTTTGTGAAATCATTCTCCAATGGGGTGGGGCTGAAATTTCCAACGTCCTACTTCAGCAGTGCAGAGATATTGGGGTGCAACGTTTCGTTACACTTTCACTCGTATAAATTGAATGCACTCTAGCGTGGGTAAAGAATTTTAATATCGTATTAATTTACATGTTTAATCAATTAGTTTTAAAGCATTTGTTTGAAACCGACATGATATACATACATTGAAATATCAAACTGATATTTATATCAATCGTATTGGTTTAAGGAAGCTGTACGACATCGTACAGCACGGCATGCCTAGGTAGACTCCGGTTGTGAATGGGCGTGTCTTATTTCATTGTTAATTCGTACGATTTTTATGTTTCTTCTATCGATCTGTCATCATTATCGATCACTGTCAAACCTGTGTATGTCAATATAAGAAAAAAATGTCAAAGGTAATATGGATGGAAATAATTCTCGAGATTAATAAAGACATTGTCCCATTGCTATGTATATTCTTATCAATATGTTAAGTACACACTCGTGTCAATATTCATATGTAAATAGCATTGAGAATGCATTTGTGTAAACAATCGGAATCGTCTTTACAGTGTGAGCCAAAACACTATGCATATTGCGCGACGAAATGGCGGTTAACCGGCAAACTATCCAAAAAACATGTGTAATACCGGTAAATCGAAATATTAACATTATTATCATTTTTAAGATGTAATAATAAACATTCATAATTTATATGACATCCAATAAGGTCTTACGACCTATCAACCAATTACCTCTCTTTCATATCAACAACAATATACTACTTCTACGACTACTCGCTGCGTCTTTCACTCCTATCTCGGCAACCCCTCTACACGTTCAAGCTACATTATTATAAACTAGTAGTATATTAACCACGCAATGTCGATTTATCGTTTGTACAAACAATCATCAATGTGATAAAATAAACATTTTATATGTATCGATTGACATTGTAGCTAAATCTCCCGGTGATGTTTGGGCGCGCGAAAAAAATGCAGAAAATTTTGGATAGGAATTGCTCGACTTTTGACACTGACCCTATCAAAAATCGTCTATAGTCTAAATTAGTGTCATGGTTAGGGATCAGATGGTGATTAGGGCAATTGCAATTCGCAATACACTCTCCAACAGTGTTGAATACAATATAGCAAAAAAAAAAAGGTTTTCTACGAAGTTAACAAGAGGCATAACTAAGGGACGGCGGTTGATTTATATTTTGACGAAAAAATGGGTTCACCATTGTCAATTTCTATTGTCAACCTTTTTTTTGCTCTCTAGCTATGTAGGACAATAGTAATTGACAATAGTTAACCCTCTTGTTTGAAAATGGAAATGCCACCACCGATCTCTAGTCATAACTAGAGGCCGGATAGCCAAGGGGCCGCGTATTGTTCAAATGTTGTAAATGCATTGTTAAAGGTTTGTCGAACCTTTTTTACAAAGGATTTACAACAATGGAACAATGAGCGGCCCCTTGGCTATCCGGCCTCTAGTCATAACCAAAGATTGGCGTTGGGTTGAATAAATAGTTCACTATTGTCTACAATGCTTTTTTATTCTCTAGCTTTGTAAACTAAGGCGTTATGACTCATAACGCCCCAGTATCATATAGCCCTAATCACCATCCGCTGTCTAGTCATACAGTATTTTTGCTAAATTTAATAATTCCAAATTGAAAACTGTAGATTTGCATATCAGACAAATTCAATTTTATATAGCAGATATAATTCCGATAAAATTATTATAAATACAATTTTATACATTAAATTTACATATTTATATGTATGATACATATGTTGCAATAAAATGCAAAATAGACACTCCCCTTATATAAACGCGTTTTCTTAATAAACGACATATGGCGGAAAATTGTGCAAATTTTGTTCATACATATTTTTAACGAAAGTTTGTAACACTATTATTTATCGTTTTAACATATTCGACTATATTTGTGTAAAAATATGTATGAAAAATCGGATTCGAACATTTTTAACTATTCAATAACTGATTTTTGGTAGGATCATAAAATAATATACATATGTATGTACGTATGTACAAAAAAAACATCGATCTTCATCTCAGTATACATCTACCATCATATCTCGCAACGGCACACACCTAAAAACAATCTTGCTTTGTTTCTTCGCATCGAAATCTTTGCATTTCACACGCAAACAACAAACAACAAACAACAACAACGTTTATTTATATTCTTCGAAAATTTCTCAGAAACGCAGGGTCTTTATTAGCGTTGACCCGCAAGTGAACGATCACTACTTTCTCATACTATTACGGTATCACATTAAAACTACATACATACACACATATGATTTTTATCATTACTATTTATATTTACGTTTGTGCAAAGCGGGGCCGACACTCTCTTTTGTTTTTGTTTCGTTTTCGTGTTTTTCCATCATTGCTTTTATATAATGCGTATAATGATATAGCGTATGACGACTTTCTACCACTATAAATACATACATACATACATACATACATGCAAACGTATACAATTTTTGCAATTGAATATATACGTATGTACATCAATGGATACCTGGCGTGCAAAAACCGGACGGATGGTCGACCGATGACATCATTTCGTCAGAGTTCATCATTGAAAAAAATTAAATAAATACTATATATATATATATGTATATATATCCGTAAATATATGCAATCTGTAAGTCGTGTAATTTCTTCACGTGTTTGCAAGGTTGCGTCCTTCCTGTCTCTGTCACTGTTATTTATTATGCATTGTACAGACTATAGTACATTTGCGGTAAAAGGAAAAGGAAAACGATCGATCGAATAGATAGACGTATTGTGAATTAAAATGCGCCATATTTAAAATTTGGTCGTGAATTATTATTAAATTGATTTTACCTTTCACCTGCTCGGTCTTGCGTCAGTGGTTTGTTGTGATCTGTTTTTGGCCTGATCGAATTTTTAATATTTTAATTGCGCATATTGAGAATTGAAGATTGTTTATTTCCCTGGGTTCTGTATTTCGAAATTTCCGTATACAAGATCAAACTTAATCATAGCACGCAGTGGCGTGCCGTCATTGGAATAGAGGGACTAGACTAGTCCCCAAAATCTTTTACCTAAAATTTATAAATATCAACAATTAAATTCAAATTGTTGTCCATATTGATATTGTTCAATCGGATCAGCAAAGTTCAGACACTGGAATCGGCCCTAACTGAAGTAATGGATTGTTATGGTATGGTCCACCGCGTCGTTCGCTTGCACGGACTCGCCGACAATTCTTTTGCCTTCGCGGTATATAATTGCCATACAAAACAATTCGCCAAATTTTTTTGTATAGGCGTTCCGTCGAAGAAAACATTTTTTTTAATTCACTTGTCTCTTCGAGCATTATGAAATTTTCACTGAGAGTATTCTGATTTGTGTCTATCATACATACATCATTCTGAACTATTTTTTGTTGTTAAAATAGCACACATAACTATTCGAGTACAAATATGGCAAGGGACTCGGCTCACGAAACGATTCCTTCGGAACAAATCGCTGCGTTGCGCGCGAAAATAAATAACGAGGCCTGGCAATCTTGAATTCTCGATCGATTGTTCGACAAATTATTCAGAAGATTAAGTTTTGAAGACAGTAGAGTTGTTAAAAAAGTAGGGTTTTCTGTAAAATAACGTAAAAAAGTAGGTGAAAAAAGATAAATAAAAAATATTTTTTGTCCATACTTAGTCCCCTGTTTCAAAAGTCGTGGTATGCCAATGATACTAAGATAAGTTTGTAGCTGAAACAATACAAATAAGACAGGACAGCGTCCTGAAACGTGTTTGTATTAAGTATTTAATATGCTTTCACAAAAATTTTAACACAGTGGTGTGTATCGCATTGTTTTTCATCCTGCTGCCAAAGAGATGACAATGATAGGGGTCTACGTGACGAGCCAGAATGTTAAATTACAGAAAACACAAATATCGGAAGGCAAAGATCGAAAATCGAAAGATCTTAAGTCGAAAGATCAAAAAAAAGGGTGCATGGTAAACGGTACATACTCACTTAATTTGCGCGAGCAGGGTACAACAGAAACAAGAGGAACAGGCTTTTCCTCCTGTATTCTGCGCGCGCACATTAATACGTTTTCTGTAATTTAACATTCCGGCTCGTCACGGAGACCGCAATGATTGATACCATTCCGAATGATTCGGATACAATCCTGCACGGTTTTTGTCTCTTCACAGCTGGAGTACCCTCACGCATCCAGTTTATCTGTTTGTGTCGCACCATCAACAAATTAGCGTTACAATGTACGCATCCTTACAGAAATACGCTCGTCGCTTCGCGCCAGGTTCCATCTTTACTAACAACCTGCCGATTTAAACTTTTGACACGATTTTTTTTTCAGTCAATCAAACCTCTATTTTTCTTATATTTCGTTGCACCCAAAATCTTGAATGAAACAAGCGTTCGTTCAGATTTACGACCTCGTCGGAGGCCCGATAGCGTTCGATAAAAGCCGCTTGCATTTCTTCACAGGAATGTGGCTCTCAAGCGCGAAAGGTGCGCTCGTGTATTTGTATGTAAGTATACAAGTCCATACTTACTTGGTGGATATATAAGCATATATTCCATTGCAGCGTAGTGTATAGGAAATGCACCCGAAGATGACCCTTTCGTACACCCTGCGGCTGGTGTCGTGCCGTTTTATCCGCACCGATTTTATTGCCTCATGAATCAACCGGTAGTGTCTCCAGGACGGAGTGGGATTGGCGACCGCAAAGCCGCCTCTAGGGCCCACCTAGGTGTTTAGCTGGGTCTTTCAGATTCCCACGCCCAACTCCACTCCACGTGAAGTATGTATGCGCTTAAATTATGGAGGGGTTCTATTGAAGAAGTTTTTTGTGTCTAACAAGGATGCGAGATCAATGATTGTCACTGTGACCCAGAACTGTCCCTGTGTAAGATTGGTATAGACATTTAACTAATACGCACGAAAATAATAAAAAAAGACTTTTTGACGGTAATTTAGCCTTGCATTAATTTTATTTCATAGAACAGATCTTTACAGATCGCTTCAAAGCGACGAGTGTTCTTATAAAGATACAATACAATCAATATATGTACATACATAAGCATTTTATACAATGCGAATGCATACAAACATCCACAGTGACATCTATGGAGAAATTATTACAGCATTTTTATAATCAAATTGAAGAACTTGAGATTAGTAAGAGAGATAGGGAAGGAGATGCCAATTTTTACAGGGATCGTGTCAATGAAAATAAGAATAAAAATGGACAAACTCTGATAAGAAACGACCGATCTGGATACATAAACCAAGGTCTGGCCAGCAGCGGGAGTCTATTGGGACTCGAACCCGTGACCACTATGCTCGAAAGCATTATATGCCAACCCCTAGTCAATGCCGCTGGTTAAACTTCTATACGAACAGTATGGGGAATCGCTTTGATAGTGCAGTCAAGTTGCAAACGTTTCGTAACGCTGAAAAATTGCACCAAACGAAAGCGCAACGATGGGAAAGTCCTTCTCCTCCCATTTATCTTTGAGAATTGCGTCATTGTTGTGTCTATAGTAGATTTTGCATAAAGAAGTTAGCGTTTAGTATGTATAAAATCTCGATCACGGAACATCTGGCACCCAAAAACTCCATCAAACACGCGAAATATTGTACTAACAAGAACTCGAGTGCCAAATGTTACGTGATCGACACTTTAGTGACGTGTCGCTTTTTGTGGGATAATCCGTTTACCGTGTAAAACGCACTTGTGGATCAATATTCCATTGATGAAATTAACCAAAATGTGACTCAATTAAAGTGACTGTCCCAATTTGTTTCAAATAATTGACTGCTATGAATATCTAATGGCCCAATTCGCCAAAATCCAGGCCTAATTAAGATGCTTCTGCCTTTAAATCGTTAAGAACTCACAATTAAACGATTGCGTGTATTTATGAGATGGTTCATTTGAAAAAAGTCTGCTGTACTTCCGGTCTGTTTAACCGGAATTTGGCATATTTTTGGTCCAATTGAGAGATTGTTTCAATATTTGAAAAGTTTATATAATGACGATTTGTCTTGATTGTGTGGTATATAAGGACATTTGACTGAACCAGGAATTGAGACCAAAGACTGTGGCTCTTCCGAGAAGTGTGTGGTGTGAAAGTGCTCTTATCTAGTGTGTTAGAAACCTAGTGAAACAATGAAAATCGTGTTGACACAGGTGTGACTAATTTCATAGCCACGTGTGGGAGGATGTGTTGACTCGTTCCGATGTCTTGACTACTGTTGTATAAATAATCGACCAATTATGCATATTCCAGACCGTTCGAGATTGGTATAATCCATTTTGGTTCGAGATTTGATCATTTTCGCGCCAGACGGAACCATCCCTCTATCTTTATGTCCCTATTCACTATGTGCGTGGTAGACATCATCATTTGCTGGCTGTACCTCCTGCCCGCACAGTCCTTTTTCGAATGGCTCCTATTCCAAGAGCTATCCGACTTCTTAATGAAATCGTTGCTGCCGAGACTGAATGTGATATTTTCCACCTTAGTGAGCGTAAATTGTCGGAAATTACTCTAACCCATTTATCTGGTAGTCTGCGCTCATCATTGTTTTCATGATTTATGAGTGAAATTTTGATTAACTCTCTTCCATTTGGGCCTTACAGGGATGTTTTGTATTTGTAGTTGTTTCTTACATATTTATTGAAACTGGCTGTAGGTGCAAGGCATTCCTTATGCTATATTTTATTTGATATTTTTACTTTATCTGTTATTATAAATGCTATTTTTTATGTATGTATGGATGTATTTATGTTTATGTTAATTGTTATTTTGTTTTTTTTCTTTTTTGTGTTATATTTTTTGACCATTGTGGCGCTTTAGGAATTCCTGTTATGCCACAATGGTCTGTTTAAAATAAATAAATAAATAAATACATCCATTCTACAAACTTAACCTGATATTGAGCTAAACTACAGACTATTCTGTTTAACTGAGCCTAATTGAGTAAAAGTATACTGAATTTCAGTTTAATGGTGTAATTTTTATATGTTTGCTTTTTTTCTGCAAATTTCTGTTTTGAGATTGAGATTTTCCATGGCCGGTTTTATCAGATCATCACACAATAGATAGGGAAATCGTTTATTTTGTGATACTCTTTGAAGCTCGTTAATAATTACAGAAGATATTGACGAAGTGACCCAAATATTGAAATTGATTTGTTCGCAATATACAAAAACAAAAATAAGCTCAAATTAGTACCGTTTTCTAATTTATCATTTATTTTTAAATGTGTGATTGTCGCTGGCTATATTTAGCTAAACAAGCTCATAATTAGGGCAACCGCTTCCAAATTGAACAGAATCGAACAGATTCTCCGAGTAATTTAACATAGTTCTTCTTATAATTAAGATCTTAGAGTAATGGCTCACATAATTGGGACAACCGCTCATTTTAGACTGCAACAATCACTTCATGTGTTAAATCGAAACTTCCTTTGTTAGATGCGAAAAGAAGCTCAAGAAGAAAGTCTTTTAGTAAGGCCAGAAACTCCTGCTTTAATCGTGAATAGAGTGCGTTTAATCGAAACTTCTTTCTTTGATAGATACAAAAAGAAGCTCATACATTTTATATTCAACATTGGGATAATAGCTTAGTTAGACCAATAAGTGTTCCAATAATCCTTTTGTTAGTGGGTTAAATCAAGACTTTATTTTTTGTTTTCGGTTAAAAAAAAAGTTCATGCGTATTGTATTGGTTAAGAAACTTATCAGTTACTTCTAATTTAGCACTCGATTTCAACGTGTTATGCAATTGTTTCTACGCGTCATCGAAACAATAACCGTATATCAGATCCGGAGGCAATAAAATCGCCCTCCCTCGTCTTATCTTTAATCGCCGTCGTCTTCTTTTATGGACACTCAATTATCTATGTACCTACCTATACTATTGCACTCTAAAATGAAGTGAAAAAAAAAAACTGTATTCCAATTAGGAATCGGACGCAGAAAAGACAATGTGTCGTGTAATCGCTTCTACACAACTTGTAAATCGGATCGAGATAATAAAATTACTTCTTTTTTAGAAGAGACTAGTCTGTTTTTTTAGTCGCATTGTGTCGGACAAGAGGCGTTCTTGGCTTGCACATCGCCCACCTTCCAGTTCTTCCAGTCGATATATCTCGTTATTACCAAACCCTACGCCCAGACCTCAACATCATCCACCGGTAGTGTTATTGTTTTCTTCTTATTTTTTACTTCTATTTCGTCCATGAAGGAGTTTCCCGGGTCCTCTACCTGTATCAGGTAGAAGTCAGGTGGTCCTTGAGACGCACCTCCGCATTCGATTATCTCCCCTGAACAATCATCAATTTCGATTTTGGAAGAATGGAAGACCAACCACACATTGAGACATATTTCTCAACTGTGACATATTGTCTGCATTGTGCTCGCGCGTGTATTAGCCACGCAAGAAAATATGTACGTACATATGTTCATCTTGCACAACTGGCGACCGCTGGTGATAAATAAATTACCTGAAGTAAAATCAGTATTCAGCTCTCAAAAGAGCGCAGTTTTTATTTGTCATGTTGCATTATTGATATTCCGAATGTGTACGCTATGAAAAATCGTAGTTTTAAATTACAGAACGTTTACTTCTTTTTCTTCTCGTCCATTAGTTATGCTCGTTTGTGTGTGTAATAAAATTCCTAGGCATTCGATGCACGTTCGGAAACCATCTCACTATATGTATAGTGTCTCGGATAGAAGTATTGGTCAGGGGTAGATTGAAAAAAGCACTTCCATTAACCCCTATAAATGCTAACGCAAGTGCCCCAGTAGACCAATCGGGTGAAGTAATTAGCAACAAGTGTCACGTATAGCTATTTCGATTTACGAAGGCCTACCCCCACTCATCTTAAAACTCTATAATCCTATTGTGCGCATCTTTTCCGCGGAGTGGGGGTGGGCCTTCATAAATTGTACGACTTATGTGTAAATAATGACAGTTCATAGGCCTGATTATTTAGCGTGGCTCGGTGATTGCGTTGATATTAAGCATCGAGAGTCGCCGGGTTCGATCCCGTGAGCTGACCTCTATTGACAATAGCTTATTTTGAGTGTAACCTTAAATGCTGCTGGTCAGACTTGGATATTGTCGATCGTTTCCTATCAGAGTTTGCCAATATATCTGATTTCATTGTTGAAGCGGTTCCTCCATCAAATTCGCAAAAACCATCCTACCCACTTTGTCACCACTATTCGAATATGATTTAAAAAAAATATTATCTATAACACCATGTCTCACTAATTCTTATACATATATATAGGAATGATTTTTAAACGAGCCGAGCCGTATGTGTGGTTGGCCAAACTGCTAGGGGTAAAGTGTGTGTGGTATGCATGGGAGAGACCGGATGCGTGTTGTTATGGTCACTTGTTGGAGAACAGGCCGGACGATATGTTATAATAAATAGTTCTGACTTAATCTGCGCGTTTCACTTGGAATCCTTCACATCCGGATCGTATATACATATATAGTATTTGTATTATGCTTATATGTCTATATTCTTATATAATATTTATAAAAACGGTCGCGATGTATGTATGTTTGTTTGTGCATGCGAGTGCGTGGACAAGTATGGAGATTTCAAACAAACAAATTTTAGAATGCTAGGAGTATACGTTATGCATTGGGATGTGGCGTGACGACGCGGGGAAGTGGAGATCTGAGCGTCTGACATGTGCTCCTGATATTGAGCGTCTGAGTTGTAACGGGTGGCGTCCACGTCAGATGCGCGACAGCGTACACACATACAAAAATTCATTAACAATATCGACGCGGGCAAACAGCGAGCTTTTAATGAACGCTAGATTTTTTACTTACACTATATTAATCATATATATATATAATATGTAAATAAATAAATAAATAAGATATTATGTGTGAGTGACATACAACCACCGCTCTTGTATTGTATATATTATTATGTAGCGTCGTGTCGTGTGGCGTCGCTCCACTGATAACTCGGTACTAACCGTCAATTTCTTATTAAAAGGCTTAATACCAGAGTTACCTGGATTATGTACGCGTTGCCGGAGTAATTTCTCAACTCTTTTCACTTTCGCTTTTTTTATTGTAAAGATATTAATGTATTTTTCAAGTTCATACGCTCCTTTCTTCGGTCGTAAAATCTCTACGGTCATTTTGTCAGTTACGATTTTATTACCGCTTCGATGTGGTAATCTTTTAATTACCACTAAACCTGTCCGGGAGATAAGCTCTAGATTCTCGAAACCGTCACAATAACAATTTTCACCAGATGAAGGTGAAAATCTTCGAGAGTATAATAGAATCTTATTTACGTTTCCGGTCGCACACCATTTTTATAATACTCTGCGTGGGAGAGATACTCTGTACCGCAACTACTATGCATGTATGTATGTACTTTGAATTTCAATTTTCCTCTTCTTTTTATTATACATTCGTCGCAAGTTTCGAGCTATCGATAAGAATCACCAAACGGTGCCGACCCGATCTTTTCTCACCGTTAAAATGTTGACGTTCTTTCATTCGGTTGCGTTTGTGGATCTGCTTTTTCAATTTCTTCTGGGTCGTTTTGTATGGTGCTGCTCGTTTTGTCCGGCCGTGAAATTTTTTATTGCGACACTTGTAAGGTTTGTGTCGTCTTTCTAATTAGATTCACTTGGTCTTTCACAGCTTAATTGCACAACGTGTGCTTATCTCGCTCGGGATCTACCCGGGTACCTTCGAAAACTGGTTCAATGGTTGATTGCAAATACCTAAATTTGGTTGTTGATTGCCTTATAAATTTAATAGATCAACAACAATTGATATAGCAGATTGGTTATTCACTTTTTAAAATTTCTCAGATAGAATAATTCATTTATTGAATTTACCAGTGACATTTTACATATGTATATCTGGTTTTTATAACAAATGCATACTCTAAAAGTATGTAGTACCTTAATTTCTGAGGTATTTCTGAACTATTCTTTTTCAATTATTATCTTATTGAATAACCCAAATATATAAATTATGCTCTGTAATATTTTTCAGCTCTTAGTCAGTCATCTCGTCCTTTTTTGGTCTTTCAACTTGCACACTACTTTCTTAATTCTAAGATTCTCCTAAACGACAGATTTTACGACCGAACTACTAAATGTTATAAATACGTCATACGTACTTTAGTGTCACTACCACTTTCACATTGGAGCTCTTAATTACCTTTCATGTCTTACTTTTAAACCTTTCACTTATCCTAGTATTTTGATTATATTATGGATGTCTCTTATTAGATTCTCCCGAACAAGCTTTTTTTCTATTGAACATATTACCGAATACATACACCGTGCTTTGAATATATTATACATACATATTATACTACTTATTTTACAAAATTAATATTTTACATTTGAACCTTTAACTTATCCAAATACTTTGATGATATTATCAATTTCCTTGGTTTTCAATTAATTATCTTAGCGTACAACGATATAATGTTCTAGAACTACTGCCATTTTTTTGTTTAACTCTTAATTAACCTGCACGTCTTTAGGATCAATATCTTGGCACAGTATTTTGGTGACATTATGAAGTTCTTCAGTTTGACAGACTCTCCTGAACTATATATATATATTTTTTGTCCTACTGAAAGCCATATCTTGTTCTGGGACTACTTACCTTACTTTGATATCATTACAAACTTCTTTAGTTCATTAGATTCTCTTGAAGCACACTTTTCCTACCTGAATAACGATATCATGGTCTGGAAATACTATTTCTACCTTCACGTTTAATCCCTAGTTAGCATTTACATCCTTTAGGATTATTGACTTGACTTTTTTACTAAGCTTATTAGTTTGGAACACTTTTTAATTATCCTTAATGATATTTTTTCGTTCCATGCCCTGTGTATGCCTGATAAGCAGCGAAGGTGACTTTTAGCACAGTTGAGTTTGACTCTTGTCGAGATGTTTTAGATCTTACCGAATCTAGCACACCCATCGAATTTTTTTCCGTGCAAACAAAAGAAAATGTAATCGTTTTGAATGCATTTGCATAAGCAAGCATTGCAACAGAATGCCGATAAGCCGGACGAGGACAATGCCACGAAACGACTAACGACTTTTTTTGGTGATTTTTCAGTAGGCGGTCTCGCATTTTGGTACATACACACATGCGCGTGACTCACTTGAGGTATTTCACTCACGTGTGTCTTGATTTGTGATCTTAACGGGGGTGTATAGTAGTAGTAATTCGCGATGGCTTTGCGAAAAGGTTCCAGTTTTGCCATACTCGTTCGACAAATGCCGGCCGGATCGATTTGGTCACAAGTGTTTGGATTAGATTGTTATTTATTGTCGCAACTGCCGTCTGAGTTGACAGGACAAGACAACTGAACACACACGTGCTACAACGCCAAGAAACACCACTTGCATGCTCGCTGAGCTAGAATCCAGTTCGAAACTGGATTAAAAACGGCTTATTTGCAATGAATTATGATGTAATTATTATCAGCTGCGTTTTGGTTTGATGAGTTTGCGTCCACGTGTTGTGAATGAAGACTGGTGTATAAGCTTGAGACAATTTAGTGTGGGATATGTAATTAAATATTCTTATTTATAGATTAGGTGATTGATGCTCGTCGACCACTGGTTTACTAGCGTTGATCACCCGATCTCGCGTTCGCGCCATAAAGACCTCGACGTATGAACAAGCTGCTTACAGCAGCCAATAAGGTCTTGCGACCCATCGACAAATGATCTCTCTTTGTTGAGAGTATACGACTGTTTGTTCCGTGCTTCATTCGGAGCCGACGGATCAAGAACAATAAACTACTTCTACCGCTGCGTCTTTTACTCCGATCTCGGAAACCCCTCTAGACGTCCACGCTACAGTATTTTAAGGTGTATATGATTATGAGCCTGTGGAAATTTATCGCCAAACTTAACGACAGACAAAGTCTATGTACATAAACCAACAACTTCTCTGCCAACTATCGTTGGGTCTGATAGATAGTTGGTAGAGAAATTGTCGTAGAGAATATATTCGTAGTCTAGCTACGAGTACATACTGAAAAAAATATTTGTCGTCAATTAACTCATGTCATTTTTATACAATAAGAATTCGATAAAAATTACAAATAATATAAGAATTTTATACAATGAGAATTCATACAAACATCATCCACAGTGATATATATATATATATATATATATATATATATATATATATATATATATATATAGAAAAGATTTGCAGCATTTTATTATATATAAATTTGCGAACCTCAAGATGTTGAGTAACTTGAGATTTGCAAGAGAGATTGGAAAGGAGATGCCAATTTACAAGAACCGTTTCAATGAATATCCGAAAAATTGGCAAACTCCGATAAGAAACGATCGACCTAGAGTCACAAACCAAGGTCTGGCCAAGAGCTACTAGTGGGAATCGAACCGTGACCATTCTACTCGAAAGTATAACATGCTAACTACTAGTCCACGCTGCTGGTTAATGTTGCTTCTATTTATCTTTACGTGATTTTGTATTTGACTGATGACAGTGACAGATTCCGGTGAGACTTTGGGGGCATATTACATGGTCTGACCGAGTTGGGATGGTAATCTTCTCTTAGTGAAGATTGGCTGGGATGGTGATGGTGATGTGTGCACTGCATACCAGGTCGACCCCCTACGGCTGTTCATAGCGAAATTCCCTCTCGTGTTGATCTTGTTTAGTTTTTTCCTTTAAATAGGAATGATTTTGTCTTAATATATTTAATAACATTTTTTATAATTTGTTGTTTTTGTTTATTTACAGGTAATGATGTTATACTACTAAAATTCTATAATAATTTTAGAGCCGGCAGTGGTGAGTAGTTTTCAGTATGATAACGATTACATATAATTTTTTTTTGTCCCACTATAAATGCGTACGTGTATCAAATACAAATCAGTATTTTTAAAACTATTTTGATGTTGGTTAACCATTAACTATTTGATTAACCATTTGAAAATTGGTTAACGGCCTTAACGTTTCAGATAAGAGATAAGCGATCTTTTTCGCGCTTATCATTTGAAGTTGTATCAACATTGAGTTGTTGATTTCATGCATTAAAGCGAAAAGTTGATTCTGAAATATCAGAATTCGTCATCGTCAAGTTGTTATAATGATTCATCGAACGGGGAATTATTATTATTTACTATTTACTGTAGACGCGTTTCCGGTACCATAAATCAATGTCGATTAGCGGTTGCCATATCTGTGATACCTCAGTATGGAAAAATAATTGTTTACTAAAATTTTTGGCAAGTTCATTCCTTCAACTTTCTGCTTCCTGAATCTCAAACTTGTACTCAGTTGAATTACGAAAGTAATTTCTAATTACCGATGATTTCTTGAATGTGACTTTGAAATGGGTTTGTGAATATGTGAAAAATCTTTAGGTGCCGATGGCTTTCCGCTGTGTTTCTCCCTATCTTTATGTGATTTTATGACCATTCTAACAATGATGGATAGCGGTGAGACATTATCCCCATATTTACATTTACACGTGCACTTTGACCGACTCGGCCAGGTCGACACCCTATGATGACTTCACAGCGAGAATTCGTTAATGTCATCGACGTGTCCAGCCTTATCTGTTTGTTCCTTTATGGTATACTGCTTCTTCGATGTCCGGTTTAACATTTGAGTGTAATACTATTCAGTTGCTTACTGTTGTGATTGCAGTTTGGCTTATGAAAGTTTCATTAGAGGTCGTCGTTTCTTTCCACTCTTTCAGAATTAAAGTTATTTGTACACTACCTCAATAGAATAGTTCTTTATTGCTTTTATCCTAAAGTTTGAACTGCGTTTTTTAGTTACATTTTGAAAGTTACATTTTGCTTGTTGCAAAATGTAACTTTCAAATTATGTCGTTTTTTTCTATACATATATTGTTGCGTAGGGGTGGGTGGGTGGGTCACCGCATTTATTCAACGATTCAAGAGATCCACATGAAACACCGCTCACTACAGAATAATATAATCTACCGTGTGTACTTCCTTATAAAGGACAAGATTCACGATCCATTAATGTATATAATTTTTAAATTTTAATTTTGTTCAGTGTAAACAAAGAATGGGATTTATGGATTTTATTTTTAATTTTTACACTTTTGTTATTTTTTTTTTCTCTCTGAATGATGTATTATTTTCCTTTTGTTACTTTTTTTTATTATTTTATTTTACCATGTTTTCTGCTTTTGCTTTTTTCCTTTATTTACAGTTTACTTGTTTTTATATATTTTTCAAATGTAGGCCATTGTGGCGCATTAGGTTCTTACTGTAATGCCACAATGGTCCAAAACTATTAAATAAATAAATAAATTAATTAATATAATGTCTAGGTACTTAAAGGTCTACCCAGACAAGTCTATTGTTTACGCACGCACTCGCCCAGGTCTGTAAGAACTACAGCGTATCCTCTGTTCGGGCACTTACTGAGTCCCGTTAGCCTAATCCGGGTTCTCTGTTGTACACCCCTCGAATGCACTTAGACAGTGGATATGCTTTCTCATGTTCTCACGTTACATCTTTGACGACTTCATGACCACCGAATTTGGTATACTATCTCAAGGCTATGAAAGGCTTCGGAAGGGCTTCCCAGCGAAAAACTCCTATTAAAAAACACCCGGGCGACGCCGACCGAGTGTCTTCTTCCGCCTTGTATTCCACTGTATTTTCCATATTATCTCATGGTATTGTAGCGTGGACGTGAAGAGAGGTTTCCGATATCAGAATGAAAGATGGAGCTAATAGTGGCAGAGGTAGTTTATTGTTGTTCCGGCGACGATCCAACTCCGAATGAATCGCGGAACAAATCCGCCGAATATTTATAGACAGTGTATACACTCAGCACAGAAAGGTCATTGGTCGATGGGCCGCAAGACCTTATTGGCTGTTGTATATGGCTTTTTCATACGCCGAGACTTTTTTGGCGCGAACGAGCTATCAGGTGATCAGTGCTAGTAAACCAGTAGTCGACGAGCAAAATCTCCACGTTTCTGTATTATAAACTACATATATTGTAGTCGGTTTTCAAAAAGAGTTAGGATCTGAAGTCTCGGTGTCCCCATAAAATATTTGCCATACAAAATACACCGGGTCTATCATTATGATTGCAACCGATTATGCAAAAAGTCTTTATGCACTTGACAGTGTTATTGCAGAAACGAGAGGCGGTTTTATATAGATCGGTTAGCTAAATCGGCAGCATCCCTGCCCGCTGATATAGTCTGCCTGGCATAAACTGGCACGCGGGCAAATAAGGCACACACACTGCAGGGTTCTCTGCATATAGGCGCGTGGGTCGTCTTATTTATACATAGGTAAGAACGTAAGAAGACGTTCTTGGCATTCCACGGTCGTGTTTGCTCATTACCGTGTATCGTCCGTGGCGAGTGCGCTTTTCACGTTTGAGGATCGTCAATGGCGACACGGTTGAGGGCGTGGGACGATGCGCTTGACCCAGCGCTGACCAAAACTATACAAAAAACATCGTTTTCTAAGAAACATCGCTCACTTATCGAAGAGTGGAGCTCGCGGCTTGGGTGTTGTTACATGCCGGGTAACCAATTTAGTCATGATGTTGAATTCTGGATTTAGGCTTATTAGCTGACCTAAGAGTGTTGTGGAAAATCAGGTGAGCTCGGTCTCTGGTTGTAATGGAAGCAGGTTCTGGGAAAATATCTGATCAAGACCAGACCAAATCTTAGATAAGGCGATTGAAAAAATAGCTAGGATATGAGACAGTAATTACTACTTCCAGCTAAAATGATTAGATTTGAACTTTTCCTTCTTAGTTGTATTCTACATGTTTAAATATTGCGTTTGTGAAAACTTTGTACTCGGGTTGCTTTTGTGTATCACCGTGAAGGCTGTCTTTCTGTCTGGACAGTATGGTTCCTCTTCTTGTTTGCCCCATGTCACAAATTCAACCGAGAGAAATGGAGAAAAACAGATATACTAAGATTATAGTAGAAGCAGCTTTTGGGAGAAGATATGTACATACATACAGGGTCATCTGGAAGAATCTCATCAAGATTCGACCCAATTTTTCAGATAAAGCGATTTAAAAAAGGTGATTTTGATCTTTTCGAAGATGATATAAGTTCTAGTACAAGTTATAGTAAGTAAGCTTTCGCTACTTTTAGCTAAAATGAGCAGTTTTGGACTTTTTCTTCGTCATGTTTAAAGATTGTGTTTTTTAAAACCTACAATGCTAGGACCCCCAGATTACCTCTGACTTCCGAATGTACATAACTATGCAGAACTGTATTTTAATCTGGGCAGTATAGATTGTCTTCTTGATTCACCATTAAATCCTTTCTCGCTTTTTTTTGTTTAACTTAATGGTGTCGACTTGAGTATCACATATTATGAACCTAGTACAAAGCTCTTTTTAAAGGTCAAATAATTCGACCCTTAAAGCCCTCAACATGAGCCCCCCCCCCCAAGGAATACAGTTTGAGAGACCATTCCGTCGTAAAACGACCTCACATCATTGATATACTAAAACCAAAGTGTAAAAAAGTGTCAGCGGTGGGATTTGAAATATGTATATGTACATATGTATGTCTTATAAAAAACATTAACTTCACCTTTTAGTTAAATAGCTGAATAATTTGTTTTTGTTTTCGGCTGAACCAAATGGCTACGTTTACACTATCGATATCTACACCCGATCCACACGATATTTAGGAATTTTTCCATAATCAGTTCCTAAATAGCAACCACAGGTTGCAATATGGGAACTGGATATGGAAAAATTCCTAAATATCGGGTGGATCGGGTGTAGATATCGGCAGTGTAAACGTAGCCAATGAGTCGAAATCAAAATATCGAAGTTTAAATAAGAATCAGCCAGGCAAAACAGATCCAACCCACTGGTAATATTTTCACAGCCACAAATTTTTTCCGTCTCCATGACGAGACAGAATGTTAAATGACAGAAAACGCAAATATCGGAAGGCAAAGATCGAAAATCGAAAGATCTTAAGTCGAAAGATCAAAAAAAAAAAAATTGTGCATGGTAAACGGTACATACTCACTTAATTTGCGCCAGCAGGATACAACAGGAACAAGAGGAACAGGCTTTTCCTCCCGTATTAATGTGCGCGCGCAGAATTTTTATCTTTCGATTTTCGATCTTTGCCTTTTTTGCCAATATACAATCATACTAATGGAACTACCTTTAATTAGCATTATAATATTCACGATACACATTCTAAAAGGGCAATATATTAATTTTAAATTAGTGCTTACGTATTGCCTCATCGGCCTAAGCGGTTTGGCTCTAAGCCCCAAATTTATACATTTTATACACATCGACCGTTTAAGGATTGGGATTAATCCAAATGTCTCATAGACGTACGAACGCATAAAAAATAATATATTCAAAGCTTTTTTTAGGACGAGACATTTCACAATCGGGCAATATAACCCCACCCCACCACACCCCCCCTTCTTCATCAAAATTTCGAAATTCGTAATCGGTTCGTTTTACGCGCGTTCCAAATCGGACACCTAGAGCGACGAGATTAAACGACACTGATCATACCTACCTGTCAGAGCGCAAAGTCGTAAAAAAATGTATGAAATATTTATTTATTCCTCGGGCCTAGCGTGTAAATTATACGCCTTTTTGAAAGCGAGCGATCGCCTCTGACTTTTAGGACTGTGGTTCGGTGGCGTTGTTGTGCAATCTGTCAGCTTTCTTTAGAGATGCACTATAATTGCATTGGAAATAGATTTCTACGCTAACCTTCCGTCAGAGCAAACTCGTAAACTATCCCGGATGGAGTTGTTATTCCTAGACATAAGTGGGACCGCACGTGCGTGGGATTGGTATCCAATGAATTGGCTGAAATTAATTGCTCGAAAATTTTACATTTAGAGTCCTTGAAATATCTATAATATTGTTGCGTATGTGTGGATTCAGGATCCAAATGAAAGGCCAAAGTCGCTTCACAGCATTTATTCAACGATTCAAGGGTCCACACGGATCCATCGCTCACTCCAAAATATCTGATCTACCGTGTGTACATCTTTATAAAGAAAAAGTTGCCCAGCACAGCTTCCCCGATTCATTAATGTTTCTATTGTCTAGGTACGTAAAGGTCTACCCTGGCGACTCTATTGCTCTCCCGCTAATGCACTTAGGCAGTGGATACTCTCTCATGTCTCCACGTTACAATATACTATAAATATATGTCGCCCAAATAATTGCATCATGTGTACAAAATCTATGAGCGCTGACTTGATAAGTTGCACAACTAATTGTAATTCCGTCCAAGATTTGAGTTTGGTCACGATAGGTACATTACTTTGAGTAATGCTAATTGTGTAAACACATCGCTCTGTGTGTGAATATAAAAGTTTTAAGATTAGGTTCTATTCCATTTCCGAAGGCTCACCCCACTCCTCGTAAAATATGCGCAAAAGCTACTGTCAGCATGCGTGCGCATCTTTTCCTTGGAGTGGGGGTGGGCCTTCAAAATTGAAACTCTTAATAACTTCTGAATTACTTATTATTAAGGGCATTGAATTACTAAGGGCAGATATATTTTTATTCAAATATTTGTAATCATCGGTGTAAACATGCCGTTACAACGGCATTCACCAGTGCGTAGTTAATTAACGCATTAACGCTGAAAGTGATCACAAACAACAATGGCGATTGTACCCAATATGAAAATTTACTTATTTGCGATTTGCCGAAATACAATAACACTTTCATCAGAACAATGATTTTATTATTATATACGTGAGAAATTTACTATATTATATATATTTAATTTAACATTACACTGCTATGTGTACAGTGTCACTCATCATTTTTGCGAAATAAAATATTTTTATATAAATTGCGTTCGATTTACATATAAGGCGAAGAGAACGGTTAATTTAAACTGGAAATTATAACAAATAATAAAAAGTACATATCTTTCAATATCAGATTACTGAAAATTCGAGCTTATGAACCCACCCACGTCGATTTGTTCTCTTAATGGGGAGAGACGCTATTTTATCTGACGCATGAAATCGGATTCGCAAATGTCAAAGCCTTTTTCGTTTCCCAGACAATAAAATTTGGGTCGTTAATTTTTTCCAAGTTTCATTGGGTAGTTAAAGATGAAAAATAATACACACTTGTACTCGTTGCCCATCGGCAGTAATTAATAAACACCGGTTATCTCGAATCGGTCGACTCGTTTATCGCTCCAATGCACCGATCATTAATTTCGATCATTGGCCAGGGCTGCCCCAACGGCCGATTTTGTAATTGATCGGAGTCGATTACCATTGCTCAAGTCCCATTAAATTGGATTTACAGTACCTGTGCAACTCACGTCAAAATGGTTTCTACTGTCTGTTACTGTTCGGTTTCCTTGTTGAAACTTTTAATTTTGATTTTTAAATGTTTATTATTATTACTAAATTATGTTCACAATACATCTCATATCTATTTTAACAACTTCCTTTCTACTGATCATTTTCTATTTTACAATTTTGTTTTATTTTTTTTGTTACTTTATTTAATTTTAATGTATAGCATATTGGAGAAAGAGGTCAAAAACATATTTACAATTATTATAAATGCCCCTAATACATTTTATACATAATTAGTGGTGCTACCAGGCTTCACACAAACACAAATTGCTTTTACCAATCTAGCCAATCAGAATCGACTATGAAGGCAGCCAATCAGAAACGAATTACGGACGCTGTTTCGGTTTTATATATAAGATATTAACTATACACTCCTTTAAGTTTTTAAAGCAGATTGTGTTTAGGTAATCGTGTTTATACCAGAAGGATATAGACAGTTTGTTGTATTCTGCGAGATTCTTCACAGGTGTGTTAGTGTGGTTAGTTTAATTATGAGTGTGGATCTTTTTACAAGATTTTTATCAGTTTTCTACCAATACTTATGTTGCATTACTATGATTAAGTTCATGGAATTATCTACTTCTCCCACCACCTTCTGGGTTTTTTGTTATGCTACTCCGTTTTGAAGTTCCATATTATAGTATAGCAAAGTTCAGCTAGTTCTGTTCTCGAGAATGTTTAAAACAACTGTCACAAGTTCCCCAGGTTCACACAATAACCTTGTATGCCACTATGCTAATATGTACATAAGTTTAATAGCAAATCTGCTGGGTATTCAAAATCTAGCTCTGAACGTTCACAACAAGTGCGAATTAGGATCCCATAGTTCCAAAAGGAACCGGATTAAATAGCGTACCACACACGTGCAGAGCGAGATCCAAAAAAGGGTTTCGAGCGTGGGAAGTGACTTTTTGCGTCGCAAAAATGTAATCTCGGATAGGAGAGAAAACAGACTTGAACTGGTAGCTCGAGGCGATGCGTACGTACGGCTCTAATGGACCCATTCAGCGAATTATAGTGATTTGATTAAATATATGCACGTGAGCTCTTTTTGCAAACATTTGACGACTCGTTTCTGGGCCACGCAAACCAAAAACTAATAGTGCTTTCGAATCGATTGTGTTTGCTTGATCTTGTTTTTGAGAGCTTTTACTTAGAAATTAGCAATTGATGACCGAAACGGATATGGTAGGTAATTACAGACGAGGCTATCAATTCGATGTTGGTCTATCAAGATTAATGGTATGACGCAATTTTGTATATTCAAATACGATAGGACGTTTGAAATCCGCATTGAATCGAGTGATACACTTTATCCTGCCCGAAGGACGCGAATTAGATTGCAAAACCAAGCAAAAATTGATATTAAATTTAAACGTTTTATTTTAGTAGTTGTTATTGTGTATTTAGAATGTGCCTTATTCCTGTGTTAAGTCATACAAGGTAGAAGTGAAACTTTAGAAGTGAAATGTTAACGGTGAGGGGCAAGCTTCTGCGCTGAATCGCATCCATACTTTTGAAAGATTTAATAGGAATCCGAGGAGTCAAGTAGACGTGGTCGACTTCAGGACTCGTTCCGAGTCTGTCAGTTCTTCCTATGACAGAATTCGAGTCGTGCTAGCCGTGGGAATGTCAATATTTACATTGGATTCTTGTCCGGTCGGTGGTTTGTTCTTCGTCGAAAGAGAAACTGTTTATACGGACCGTTGCGTTTCTCCTCGCGGGTCAAGTTTGTTTTTCTTTGTGGACATGCGTTGAAAATTCCCGAACTGCATTCCTCGCCATTCGACAATGAGAGTGCATTTATATATCTCTCTCCTTCCCTCTCTCGCTCGCTGTCGTTTAATTTTAAACGAGCAAGTATTTATTATATAAATAATAAGTTAATAAGCCACCGGAGACGAGGCGCCACTGATCTTTTCTTGCGTAAATCGCGTCTGCACACGTAATTAACTCGCTATAAAGTAGCGGAACTGTTCTCGTCGGTTCGCGACTTTTTTATGTGCGGTTCGGTCGGTTCGCCCACATTTGTCCGAACGAATTTAGCTATCAATCACATTTCTTATGAATTAACATTGCATTAAACTTTTATTATAATTTTTACCACAGTAACATGTCAGGCATCCCTATGGCCAACCGTATATGTACACTCAGGTCTCTTTTTATGCAGTTTGTATTTGACGTTTTTATCGCAACGTTGCACCGTTGTTTTGGTTGTTTACATACGCTACGTGCGAAATAGGGTGTTTCCCGCATTTTTGTCGCATGGCAACGTTGTCATTGTACTCGTGTAAGCCCAACCGGCCTTGTTTTGTGCAAGCTCGGACCGCGACCAGTACAATGTAACCCAAACCGGGCAAGATTAGGCATTCCTAAGCGATATCCCCCCTCCTTTCCAAACTTTATTGACCAGCACATTGCAACGCATCCCTACTTTTCATACGTAAGCCAAGTCATATTTTATCTTATTTGTCGTGGAACGCATATATCGCATAAAAAGATACCTATCTAGTGTGTACATATCCACATAAAATTTTGAATTTTATATTTGACAGCGCTACACTCATGTCATGATAACACATTTATTCGATGTATCAATTTGAGTATCAATCCTGATACTGTAAACAGCAAATTTAAAGGGAAGAGCAGCTATTTTTAAGATAGTTTTGCGATCGTGAAAAAAAAACATTTGGCGCTTAAGATTCGATGGATCTATGCTGCGTTTCTCATAAATTTATGTACATGCTGACAGGGAGAGATTATTTTCATATTTGCATGTACATGCATCTGATATGTACACACCCGATCAACCCCCCAAGTCCTTTACAGCTAAATTCCCTCATGTTTCGATCTGTGTGTGTTTTTCCCTTCAAATTTCTGTAGCTCGTTATATTATACAATACGAGGATAAGGTTATTTCAAAGAATACCGAAATTATTCAAGACTCTTTGAATCATACTTAAATTTTAGTAATTATCCTATATTCAAGTATGTAAAGAAACTACCAAATTTAAGTTCGAAGTTAGTTGAGATAGTAAAACTGCTAGATCTTGTTGTCAAGAAACATAGACGGTACAGCGACATGAGACTTGTTGAACGGTTTAAAACATTGTTTACTCGGCAGAGTGCCACAACGATTTCTCTGACACGTTACATGTTACCAACCTCATCATTCTTACTACTCATGCATGACAACTTAATCATTCTAAAACTAAATTTTACAAAGATAATAAGTACGATTTCTTGAAATCTTTCCACGGACCCCTAAAAGGTCATATGTGGGATAAATTGCCTATGCAATATTAAATCTGTTGTATTGAGTATTCTTACTTGGTTGTATGTTATAATGAAGACAGGAGTTGCGCAACCGGGCAAAAGACATACAGAGTCACCTTTCTTCTCGAAGTCATGCAAATTTGCCCGGAGCGGTGCGTGCAATTAGTTGCGCCGAGCAAATGGATGCATTAAATTGCAGTCACCTCGGCCAGCCAGGGTTCAGAGCTATAAAATTTGTCTTGCAGACATTCCGCGAGCAGGAAGAACGAGGCACGTCGTTCTGGGTAATTTATCCGGTGGCCGATGAATGGAAAGTGCTGTTGCCGTTGCTGCTCTCTGGCGTCCTTGCCGGTCGCGGGTTCGATTCCGTATCTTGTCGATCACCGTTTGTCTGCATTGTTCTGCGAAGGTCGTTCGACATACAACAATGCCCGGGACAAGATCACCTGAGAAATAATACAAAAAAATTCAAATCCCATTGTATGCTGGGGTTGATCGATCGACGATTATCTGAACGTACGTAACATGGCTTGAATGTCGTTTGTTGCTACCAGCTGGTTCACTCTTTGTCGTGAGGAATCTGGTTCTGGGTGACGTTTTCTATTTTGAAGTTTCAGACCAATTCTTCTTTCAACCTTAAAAGTACAAAGGTTCAGTCTTTGTTCGGGACTAGTTGGTGCTTTACTTTCTCAGATATTTTGGTAAATACTGGTAATGGCGTATTTTGAGCTTAACTTAAATATGCTTAGGTGTTAGATGAGAATAATGGCGAAAGTTTTCAAATGATTCTTCTTTTAATTATTGGAACTCTTGAACAGTCTTGTTCATCTTTACTTTTTGTAGTTTTGGCATTGCACGTCTTAATGTGACTCACCAGTTTTTCCTCCATGTCAGCACTAAGGGGTTGCTTTTACGAAAATGTTTACGGCTTGTCTGAAGTGCGACTCTCCAATCGTAATGGCTCGAAAACGACCGCGTAAATGGAAGAAGAGTCGTTTTTGACCACTTAAGGACAATATAAGTGTTGAAAAACATCAAGAAGGAGAGACAGTATTGGCAATAAGAGGACCTTCGAGGCGCGAGCCAAGATCGTAAAGAGAGCCGTTTTATTGTCGCGATTAACATTATCGAACGTCGAACATAGGCGTCTTGAGAGAAGCTCGTATACATTTCTTTAGAAGTGGTGGAAGAAGAAGAACAACAACAAAGAGAAGTGGACTGTAATAATTCACGCGTTTCGCGCGGCATTATAGAGGCTGACAACGACAATCTCTCGTTCTTCTCTGCATTAAGAGCTCGTTTCGACTGCATTATTTATGCGACTAGATTTAAGACGGATGAAGTTGGTGGACAGATGCATGTTTGTAAACAATTTGTCCTAAGCTGATGAGAGCCGACTTCTCATAGAGGCGTTTTACATCGTTAGAAATATCTGAAACTATTAATCTCGCTTGGATATTTTGAGATGCGGTTGCCGAATGTGGGATAACTTCCAATTGTGCGGTTCAATCTGAACTTTCATTTATTTAGCTCTTCAACTGGTAGAACTTAATCCTTTTCCTATGACATTTCCATATATATCTTTAGTGAAATGTCATAGGAAAACAGTTTGATAAGAATTGTAATTGAAGCTCGGTCTTGGATAAGGTATACACGGCCTTGAGGACAAATATGTATCGAGAAAAACATTTGTAAACAAAGGGTATGCTAAGGATTGTTTAGCTCTATAAGCGAATCGAATTTGATTTAAGTAGACGATCAATTCGTTTATCTTTCGATCTAATTTTAAAAAGGAAGCATTTATTAAGGTTAAGGTCATGTTTAACCAAGTTTTGTAATAACTATTCAAAAGTACTTGGCGGCTACATAATTTTACAAACTGCAATAAAACTACATATATTAAGAGATATTATAAGTACTTTTATACTATATTATAAGTACTTCTATATAAAACATAAAATTTGTTGTGTGTTTTGATAATACTGAAGTGTAGAAATGAAACTCGAGCATTGGTTGCCAAAATGTACAATTAACCTAATGCACTCGGATAAACGATATATTTTTTTATTTTGCATACATATAACGGAAAGGCCTAACAGGTAAACTCGAACATTGCAAGAAAAGGGTAAAGGTTTTTCGGAACCGTTTCAATTACAATTTAAATCTTTTGGAACTGTTTCAATAAATATCAGATAAATTGGCAAATTCTGATAGAAAACGATCGACCTGAAGACACAAACCAAGTCTGACCAGCAGCAACCAGTGGGACTTGAACCCGTGACTACTATGTTCGAAAGGATACATGCCAACCACTTGTCCACACTGCTGGTTGTTGAAAAAAATGAGAGATGTAAAGCAAAGTAGTTGGTAGAGTTATTACTAGAATAGAATAATTGAATGAGTGAAGATATTTAAATGAAAATGTAGCTCAAAGTATTTGAATTGAATTAAAAAGGTGTAAACGGACGCAAGGAAGATCACAAGTAAGATAAGAGGATGTAGTATGAATACCCCAACGAATGATACAAAATTTGGAATTTTTGTTTAGGTGACCTAATTTCACCTGGGCATACTTAATCCCAAACAACAACATTTATATACATGGCTCCTGCAACTTCTGTGACCGTGTGTACTTCAAAGGCTATCGATGATCTCGTTGATTGGTTTGAACCCAGTCTTGTCGCAATCAACGCAATGCCATGCGGCACTAAGGGGATAATCCTATTTTACGTCCTGGGATACGTCAGGCGCCATTTTTGTCGGATCTGACCGCAATGTGTGCACAAAGGAGGCGCCAATTCGCAGCTGTCGACGCCACATTCTTATTGGTTGACGAGGCGGCTGCCACTAATCCGTCCTTCGTGGACCGGCGCCATAGTAATCAATGCGCAAACACACACAATAGGACGTGTTGCTTGGTGAACATGCTCGAAGATGCAATCGACCGTGAAGAGTACCCACTACCCGGATCACTGATCCGGAAAATGGTGCAAGCTCGTACTCTGCTCCTCCCCACCCAGCAGCGACTCATAGGGAGAGTCAATTTGTAAAATGTTACGTACCAGTCCTGAGTTGACTTAAAACTTTATTGAGCACACATGCTAAAGAGCAAAGATATTCAAAATACCAAAGCTCGTACTGTTAGGAGTTTTTCTTATTTCAAGTCGTTCACTTCAAGTCTGTCCGCAGCTCTTACTGGGTTATCTTAAGCTTGCTCTTTAGTTTGCTTCATTCAGTAGATTCTGATAAATATGCTTTAATTGTCTTAGACTCATCTTATTGATCTCAAGGATCTTCGAGAGTTTTTCGTTGCCTTCTATAATACATGTATGGGTAGCAAGCTTTGAGCACACATGTAAGAGTTTCCATTTTTCAAACTGCGCTTAAAATCTACCTACAGCTGTTATAGAAATATCTCAGGCTTGTTCTTTAGTTTGTCGTGTCCGGAAGATTTGTCTTATTTCTGCTAGATGGTTTAACTTTCACTTATGACTTATGTTATTGTTATTAAGCATCTTCGATAGTTTTTCTTTGTCTTCTGTATGGGTTAAATTAAATATGTGGTTTGGTAAGAGTAATTGTAAAAGGTTGAGCTTCCAGTAGAATCAGCTTCCAGAAGTATCTCTATACGGAAGTTAGTCAAAAGAATAGCTCCACAACTAGTGGCTGCTCCTTTAAAAATGTTTGATTAGGATGTCGCAGTCCCCATGTGCGATCCGCTTCTGAACACGACCCATTATGAAAAAACGATAACTGAAAATGTTGAATTGGTTGTAACTTCACCTGGATATGAACGCAAAAAATATGTGTGATTTGAAAAAAAAAATGCTCCAGGAATCCCACGTTGAATATTTATGGGACAATAGAACGATTTCGGGTCGCAAGTCACGGAAATGAGTATCTATTAGGTATACGTATGTTGACTGTTATTATCTGAAGTTAGAATTTGATTGTCCGTGATGTAGGACTTGAGCCGTTTCCCGTTGCTTTTTACAAGCTTTTTATTATCGAATTGTATCTGATTTGGCAGTTTTTCAAAACCAAACCTTTCAATTACACTCTGCACCAAAAAAAATGCTGTCATTACACGACAAACGATAATAACCGTGACCATGAAAACGTTTCTTTCAGATCACTCAACGACCGCATTTAGCAACGCTAGATTGTTCAACGCGAGCGCAATTAACTCATAAAGAAATAATGACTTTTGTGTGTGGGTATATATGTACATTCATATCCCGCTAAATACGGTGAAATTTTACTTTTTTGCCTCTTCCTTATTTTCGCATACGTGCACGCTACGTAAATAAAATGGCGGATGAAAGCGGCCAGGTGTAATTGGCACTGGGGGACTTTCTTTGCAGGAAGCCGCTTAGGACAGACTAGTGTCAAACGTGTAATTAATAGTCAGGCAAAACCGACTAACCGAGTGAGATTGTGCTCGGCTGCGTTTGATCGATAGTGCGAGCGTCGTTTCCTAGTTATTAGCGGTCGTTTGCTTTGGAAGACACAATGACTTCTCTGCTCAGCTCGATTGAGCTATTTTCCGAACCAACGGTCAAGCTTTTAGAGACTTATAAAACACCCTCCTACAATTGCTTGATTCACTTCTATCGATTCTCTAATTAGCACTCTCTACTTCTATGTACTTTTACAATGATTCATCTATACAGCTCTATTGAGCTAATTTGTATGATTAAAACACTATTCTTCGTTTAACTTCGTTAATTTTCAAACCAAATTGAACCTTTTACGAGGACGCTTTTCGAGATATCTGTAACACCCTTCTTTTCTTAATTTCTAAATTTATTTTACGATCTTTCGACTTAAGGGAACCTTTCTACTAGCTATTTTCTATCCGTAACGTCAGCTTTTTAGGGTGATTTTTAGCATTTTTAATCTATTGCTCAGTTTAGTTTTACTGTTTGTCTAACTATCAACCTCAACTCGTATGTATAATATTTTAGCTCCACAGTTGATTGACTTATTATTCCACCCAATCAACATACTTGAATGTATATTTGAAGCACTCCCAAACTATTACTCAGTTAAATTTTTCCGTTTGTCTAAGTTTTAGTCTCGACTTGTATGTATTTTAGCTCCACAGCTTGATTGAGGTATTTTCCAACTTAATGATCCAAGTTTTATGACTATTTAAAGCACTTTTAAACTATTTCTCAGCGTATTTTTGCTGTTCCTCTAATTATGCATCATGCAAGTTGTACATATGTTCGAGTTTGTGACGCTCGAATTGCATCGATGTATCGGAATGCGATGATTAACATTTTCCGCGTGGCTGTCGGTAGCGTTAAATGCCGCGTTCATTAATCACATCTCAATTTGTAAAAGTGCATTTTGCAGTTGCACCACTTTCCTTCTCCCATTCATCGGTACGTATCACGCGTTTGCGTTGCGCAACGGCTCATCGCACCTCTTCACACACCGTTATCTGTCGGAGACCTTCGCATTGTTGTTTGTGATGGCTCCATTGTGATCGAGGATCCACCTGATGGCATGCTAGTTGTGCAACTTTGAATTAAAAAAAAAGAAAGTGACACATACATACCTCTTCGTTCGCTTTAATTGTTATGTCTAATTGGTTTCGCGTTATCGATTTAGTAGTGGCGTAACTTGGCATGGTATGGAAACCTTCCACTTAATAGTTAATTAGCTACAGAACTAGAGCTATTATACAAACGTTCGATAGAAAAGTACAGCTAAATCTTTCTTTTCATAACAACTTCAACTAGATATGTACATACTTGTGTCCAAGACCCGCTCAAAGGTGCAGCAGACTAGGCACGTCCCTAGGGCGCAATAGACAAGGGGGATGCGCCCTCATTTTTCTTTTTTTGATTAATAAATTGAAAAAAAAATGGCTTTCTTTGAACTTAAAAAACATTCTATATTCAACTCTAACTAAGTAAAAATACTGATTGTAAAATATTATAATTTACGAGGAACACAGGAAGTTGTCTATATGGGTGTGGTATAAATTTTATTTAGGGATTTATTTTGTATTATTTGGAGCTTGGAAAGGTTAGTATTCGAGGCGTTATTCCATACAGATAAAGCATAGGTCTAAGCCCGCTTTAAAGGTCACGGAATTTTAGCCTTAAAGCCCTCAACATGAGGCCACCACCCCCCCCAACAAATGCAGTCCAAGAGACCCTTTCGTCGGAGAACGAGACGGTTGTTCATGAATATCGCACAAGAACAACCGCACATCACTGTTCTAATAAAAAAACCACACTGGACATAACCAAGTACAAAATTAACAACAACGCATGAACACATAAAGCGCGCATGCGTTAAAGCATAGGTAATATGAACTTAATATGAATTATAAAGCGCGATATAAATTTATTTTATTTTGAGTTGATAAATAACTATGGCGATTAAATATTGGGTATATTGAGGATATACCCCGCATCGCCTTGCATTTCGCTGCCTCAATTTACAATTCTTATAAATGCTCATAATACATCTAATACATAATATTAATTAAAGACTCTCTAAAGTCGACAATCTAAAGCAGATTCTGTTTAGTTCATTTGTGTTTATACCTGAAGGGTATAGACATTTTGTTTCTTCAATATAAAATTTCGAAAACTTTCATGAAATTTACTGTTTAAAAATTTAACTGCTTGTGTCAATATATATGGGTCGAGTTCCAAGACTTAATGCTACTCGACTTTTATAGACTGGGCTTTTAGGTAGCGATCTGTACGGTAGATAAATCGTGGGCTAAGATTGTCGGACGCAAACAAAGAATTACGAAAAACATGATAGCACAATAAAACGGCCGTCAACATCCGCGACAGTAAATCAATTGAGACACGAAAATAAATTGAAACCGCTTAAATGGCCCGCTATTTAGTGTAATTTATGTTCGCAGAGCTTTCGCAACGGAAGTCGCCGAGGGCAATAAACCCTTTCGAACACAATGCGTATCATTTATATGACCACCGGTCGATTTTATTCGTTCACGTGTTTGAACACGTGGAACATCCATCCGATGCGATATGTATGTATGTACGTGTGTGTACACAGTTCCAAAGAAGTGCCACGTGGCCTGCTTGCTCCATTGAAGCGAACGGGGGCCAGCTCATTCATGGAGTTCGGTGATGTTTTTTCCACGATGTGAATCTAATTTTAGTCTGGACGATGATGGTACACTGCAGCTGCTGTATTCTGCATTTCAAGATCAACGCTCGCATATAACAGTGATATCAAACCAGAGAACGCTTAGGGATACGCGAAAATATTGACAATGACGGAAAAACATTGCTATCATCATTTATTTATTTCTTTTACGTTTCATGTTTGGACTATTGTAGCATTACAGGAGTCCCTAATGCGCCACAACGAGACTAATATATATTCTAATATATAATTTCGAAAAAGCCAGAGAAATGTTATAATAACACTGCTCAACAAATGACGATTTTTTTTGGTTCAGAGACGAGATATAACTTTTCTTATAGATCTATGCTCAGTGAACACGAATCTGGTAATAAAAAATGTTGATTGGCTCGAGATTCGGAGATATGTGTGTTTTTTAAATCGCGCGCTTTTTCTATATCTTGGTGTTGTTCGGTCGATGTCTCAAAATATGTCAATTTCCTGTTCAAAATGAATATTGGAATCTATAGTCGGGTATTTTATCTTTAATTTGTAGTACTTTTCAGCTTTCAAATCTCTCTAAGTAGTCGTCCAGTTCAAATCAAAAGTCAAAAGTACGTATTTTCACTTGGGATTTTTTCCCACTGTTAATACTATTTTATATTGAGTATTTTCTATTGAAACATGTTTATTGGGATAGTGTTCTGGCCACACTTTTTTTTTTAATTTAAAAGGGTTAATTAGAAGTGTGCCGAATTTTAAATCGGTAAAATTGCGAGCTAAAAGCTCGTACTATATTTACTCGTATTTACACAAATCTGAATTGAATTAATAGGGATAATATATTAAATTGTCTTTATATGAGAATTAAATAAAATTCCACTTAGAAAAATCATATTTCGTCTATTCTTGTGGATTAATAACAAAAATTCATTTATTTTTTCGAGGTAAGCCAGTTATCTGAACTACTTTTCGTGTCGAACAGTGTTATTAACCAGCAGCATAGTGCAGTGGTTGGCAAAAACCAATTGGTCCCTGGTTTGACCTCGATTGAAAATAATCGATGTGGAGTGTTTCTGCAGTGCTGCTGGTCAGTCCTGGATATTTGTGACTCCATGTTGATCGCTTCCCTTCAGAGTTTGCCAATCTCGTACTATTATTTACTCGTATTTACACGATCTCATGGTATATAAGAAATATGTCAACGATTCCCATACTATTTTCGTCCCATGCCAAACATTGCATGCCATTGTTTCCTAATAATAAAATGAAAAAGAGTCAATAAAATGGAGAGATTAAACGGTGAATTAATAAAGTATCACATAAAAGAATTATTTAAAATTAAATTAACAGGGTTTTGACAATCTATTGCGGTATGGATGTATAATATAATATATGATGATTTTTCCTTTTCATGTTTTAAAAAAATCGATTGCAGATTTGTCTAACAAGCATGTATAGAAAATATTTAAACAAAGGCATTGCCATAAGGGACTTGGGGGTAGGGGGGTTGGAAATGGGCTGCAAGGGTTGTGAGTTAAAAAACTAATAATAAAAAGGTAGGGAATCGCTGGCTTATAATAATATCATATAAGAGGCCTGAAATAATTCCAGTAGCTCTTGAGAGTGAGATTTGTGCAATGAAAAACAATCTCAAGTTATTGTTGTGTATTTATATATGGGTGAATGTAAGGAATTTTCACGAGGACGTCTGCATTGCTGTTTTGAATGATTTATATTTATGTATATATATATACATACATACATATGTAGAAAGGTTGTAAAATTTTATTATTGTATGCAAATCCCACGATGACGATAAATCAGCTTGGGTTTGCCCTCGTGTATGATTTATCTATAATAATGTGTAAATTTAAATTTTATGTTCAATTCCGACTGTAAAGCGGTTTTAATTTAACTGCATATCATATCGGTCTGATTTTTAAGTGAAAGTTAAGTTATGTATTTTTTTTAAGATATCTATTTATATCTTACGTAGGCTATTTTTTCCTATTGCTGAAATATTGTTAAAAATTGGTGCCATTATGTATGTATGTTACATAGTTTCAATTGTTAATCATTGGTGCCATGTATGTATGTTATATAGTTTCAATTTCCCATGGAATGATCATTACAGAATGTACATACATAATTAGAAAACTAGAATGTCACCATTTCCGGTCAGTAATTCTACCCCCCCTCCCCTCCTTCCTATCCAAACTATATAATAAGCTTTTATTTGTAAATGTTTTAATGCGACCGATTGTTATAACTTAAGAGGCGTACATATTAATTATATATGTACGTTTATAGAATGTATCATTAATAGTATTCTAATGTATTTTTGTTTTTGATTCCAGGTAATTGATTTATCTACTTTGAAAATATCCGGTGAAAGTCTGTCTGCATTAAAAGCTGCAACGTATGTACTATATTTAAAGCTAACTCTATTCAATACAAATAAATCGTTAATATTCTGCTGTCATAATCCAAACGTAATATGATATTTTTAATGTTCAAACTTTTGATTGTCCACCATTTTTGACTCGACAACGCATTATGCTTATTACGTTTCGAAATCCTCACGATGACAATTGTGTTCCTTTTCATGAATGAACCAACGTACGAATAAATGAATGAATGCATTTTTAGTTTTGCAACGCGATTCGAAACGGCATTAATTATCATTCATTATTCGCATTGTGTTCCTTCGGAAGCTTTTGTGTGATAATAGAACTTTCACTCTTTGGGCTCGAGGTTTTTCCACGCAAATTTACGAATTAATTAGGAAGTCGATTCAATCAAATATCATTTTCATAGTTTTATGCAGCTAAAATGACCCATAGACGCAAAGATTCGTCGACAGTACCGTGTGTATAGATTTTCTGAAAGACTAAGTTTTTATGTACATAAATTCCGTTCGCAATACATTATAATCATCCATCAAACTTTTATGAAAATTTATAAAGGTGGTTTTTGATCAGCATTCCCCCCCCCCCTCCGCTTGCCCTGCAAAAATAAAAATTATTTGAAAAAAAATATATAAATATATATAAAAAATAGCGTGAGGATCGAACAAATGACCGACGACATATTTCTTTTAATTTTTTTTATTTATTAACTTAATATGCCAACACCCATGCGATGATATGTCATCGGGTACAAAACTAGTTAAACTATGAAGAGTGAGCAAAGATCGGCGTTCGATGGATGCTTTTTGCACAAAAAATGGCTCACTATTGTCAATTTCTTAGAAAAACCATGCTTTTTTGCTCTCTTGCTTTGAACACTAATGGATCAGTATTTCTAAGAAATAAGAGAATAGTGAACATTTTTTTTGTGCAAAAAGCATCCATCGAACGCCGATCTTTGCTCATGATTATCCTAGATATGGCATTACATACAAATTTCGTTGGAGATCTTGTCACCACTAACTGAGGGGTGCGGGGGGTTTAACTAGCGGGGAAGTTGGGGAAAAAAAGTTTTTTTTCCCTACGACGCAACGGACGGCGTTTTTTTCACTTCCCCGCTAGTTAAACCCCCCGCACCCCTCAGTTAGTGACGAAATGATCTCCGCAATCGACCTTTCCTACTTAAAAGATAACTAACTACTGAGAGAGAAGTGTGCATGCGCCATGTATTTTGCGTGCGCCAAAAGGGAGACCAGTATAAAGCGTGAGGGCGGATCTATGTATTATATATCTATGCTCATGATTAATTGCTTAATAATTTTATCTAAAAGCAGTTATTGAATCAGGTCCATTCTTTTCCACTATCAATTATTTTCGCTCCAGAAGATAATGGGAGGTAAAAACTTTTTCCAAGGTAACTTCCTGAACCATCAGTTTTGAAGACTCATTCAGAAGATAGCGACACTCCTTTTAATAATTTCGCTCCACCAGGCAATGGAAAACCTTCTTCAAGGCAAATTGTACAAAGTTTCAACCCGATGAAGTCCGCTGTACTTCGAGTATACCCACACTGAAAAACTCATGACACATTGAGAGTGGAAGTTCAATCAGTCGTAGTCAATCATAATCATCAGTCACTATTTGCCCTATACCAGTTGTGCATATCAGACCGATGCGACGGCATCTGGTGGGTAGATCTCAAGTGCGATACAGTCGCCGGTGTCAAAGTTTAGAATGTGCAAGCTGTGCCACCATAAAGTGTGCGAGAACCGCAAAAGTTACGCATAAAGAACGAGCGACTCGACCAGACCGGTTTCCTGTCTCTTCGAACTTTGAAGAGGAAATGAATTCCTCTCGGCCTCGGGCAAACAACGGAACCCAAGCCGTGAGAGAGCAGTGGTGTGAGATGAGATGGCGATGCTGGCGATAATGGAAGACCCAAATTTTTCCTATGCAAATCGAACGAAATTCTCGTTGCCCACTCGCAGTGTGCGTACTTCGCGTAAACCACTATCGTGTTTTATGATTTTCTCTCTTTTATTGCGTGCATTGTATCAAATTGAGGTCTCTGTAGTGTTGATTCATAATTTATTCCGTAAACGCTACATAATGACGGGAAGGAACGTCTCCAAGTCTGCTGCTCCTCTGTCTTGCCTTGTTGCACTGTTCCAAGACAATGTTGGTCTAAAATTTCGAGTATAATTATTGCGATAGCACAACTTACATACATACATATGAAATTTAGTGCCTCAGCAAGAATATTTCCCCAGTAGTATCTAATTAGAAGGTTTGTGTGTTTGGGTTTTGTTACAGTATCATCATATCTATAAAATATCCTTATTCTGTCTGTGTCTGTCTGTCTGAGATAATGCTCTCCGTAGTCTATAATAGTCATTTCCTCTGCCAAACTGGTAAACCACTGCCAAAACGTATACGAAGATATAATAACAAAAGAAAAAAACTTCTATATATACTATTTGCTACCAATGTTTCCTCTTGGCAGATAATTTACCGCCATCTATTGAAAATGTATTTAATTTTTCTGTTGGTGTTTTATATTGTTAACATGTAGCTACATAGGTAGGTAGTTTTTACCTTTTTTATCAATTAAATATAAATATTAAATTAAATATATTTAAAAGGTATTTGAAAAAAATTCGACCGCGGGCGAATCGAACCGACACATTACTTTTATTTATTTTTATTTACTAACTTCATATGCCAACACCCATGCGATGATATGTCATCGGGTACAACACTAGTTTGCATATTACTGTGTTTACTGCGTTGTTATCCTTATTTAGAGTAGCACTTGCATGATTCATTCGATTATATTTATTATGACCAGCTTTAGATATGCTAACCAGCAGCGTGGACTAGTGATTAGTATATTATGTTTTCGAGCAGAGTGGTCACGGATTCGAATCCCACTAGTCCCGCTGCAGGCCAGACCTTGGTTTATGACTCCAGGTCGATTGTTTCGTATCATATTTTGCCAATTTTTATGATTATCATTGAAACGATTTCTGTAAAATTGACTTCTCCTTTCCTACCTAGCTTGCTAATCTCAAGTTTTTCAAAGTCTAGAGGTTCGGCAATTTCATTATAAAAAGTGCGCAAAAAATTCTCCATATATGTCACTGTGGATGATTGTATGAATACGCATTGTATAAAAATGCTTATGCACATATATTGATTGTATTGTATCTGTTTAAGTGCATTTGTCGCTTTGGAGCGATCTATCTGTAAAGGCGAGTGTTCATGTTCTATGAAATAAAAAAATAAATAAATGAGCTAAGCTTTCAAACTTATCTACATATATACTAACAAAATAAGAAAAATGTTAAAGAGTCAAACACAAGGATCGACGCGTAAGGGTATTATTCTGTAAAGGAGCGTAGGGGGTCGATCGGGTGTTCAGTTGTGAACCAAGAGATGTCGCTATCCTGATTCGGTATTTATTATCAACATTAATACCTACGATCAACAAAGAACTTTCAGCTGAAATCTAGCAATTTTCTGATCCTCCCCCCTTCTAATCAACACCACTTAAGTAGGCAACCGATCATCGATTCCCACATTTAATTAGTCACAGCTTTTGTTTATCCGCTCAGCACAAACCTATCAATTTTTTTGTAAGCGTAATTAAGTAATAACGGCTGTCACGTCAGTTTTGCTCACAAAACTTGCTCTCGTTATCTCCACGAGATGAGCCACCGGGACCACACACGTACCCATACACAAATGAACGGCATTCCGCAACCGAGCACTCACTAATTATTTCGACAAGTCTTCAGAGTATCCAAGACCCCATAGGAGAGAGAGACCCGACTCTGATCTTGTGGGAACTCCTCGCGAACGGTACAGCTCAGATGCACCGGTGAGATAAGAACCACCAATAGATCTTTCAACAATGCTCAACTGCTTTTACTGCTTATACATAACGAAACCCACCCAGCAGTCTTCCTAAACGACAACTGTGTGAATGGGTCTCATTAACATATTCAGCGTAGTATCGGCATAGGAGCCTTTTGCGTTTTGATCTCCCTTTGAAATCTGTGCTCGAAAGGTTGCACCTCTCTTAATTACGGTAATTTAATCCCCGGTACCGTTAGAGCGTTTTCACCTGGAATACGATACCCCGGACGATTGTGATTCTGTTCTAATGTGTTGATTCTGACGCCTCGAATTCCTGCATATCTTGAACTACATCTCCCTCTGGGTATGCTTTGACCCAATGAAAGTTTTTAATTTTATTGAGAAAGGCGGTAAAAACATTTTATTGAAGCTAACGAAACCTCACTTAGGAGATATGCGTGTCTAAACTTGCTTAAAATTACCATACGCTGTTTGAATCAAACATTTATAGCACTTCACATTGAAAGAAAGGTTTTTGTTCTGGTTTGAAGTAGATAGGTCTTATTAATAATACTGAATATGTTACACATACAATTGCTCCAAGTCCTAGACCTATTACATATACCAAAAAACTCTCATGCTTGTCTATTGATGATTATGTTAGACTAGTGATAGACCCGATGAAAATTTCATTTAACTACCTATGAACATATAAACAATATAAATAATTATGATTCGATTTTCAATAGATCGCGCTAAATGCTCGTGGCACTGTTTTCCAAGAGGAAATATTGGTAGCAAACAGTATATATATGTATACACCTATACATTGTGACCGGTTTTTTCTTGATTCGTTATTATATTCGTACATTATGTTGGCAGTGTTTTAACTGTGACATATGTCGAATCGAAACGACTATTAGGACGAAAACACACAGTGATGAACATGGCACATGGGTTTTTTTTAGATAGTTTTAAACATGCGAAAAAAATGTGGCGTGCCTTGCACAGATTCATTGCACGCCCAGCACGCGCCGTCCCAAAATCACCCCCTGGATTGTTTTCGTTAAATTGTATCCTTGTATTTAGCCTCGATAACGGTGTATCCCATATTTTAAGAAATGTAGGAGACCACTCACAGCGGGGAGCCAAGCACACGACGTGTCATTCTTCTCCGGAGAGCGTTACTTACACACACACAGTTTAAGGCGATTATATAATAAATATGATGTAATTTTGAATCTTATATTAATTCAAATTAAATTTGCTTATACATACTATTGGTTGAATTGGGGTTCTTGTTTTGAACCCAAAACTTTATATTTTTAAGCTTAACTAAGCTATTTCAGCTTATGAAATTAGTATTAGTATGAGCTATTTTCATGAGCTAATGAACTATATAGCTTATTAGTTAGATTAGTTAATCATTCTTGTCCTTTGGGGTCACCTGAGTCTTCTTCTAAGCTGGAGTCGTGTCGCAAATTTGTTAGGCGTATTAAATTCAGCGACGGTTTCGGTCCATTCAGATTTTTTTTTAGCTCATGCCTCAAAGATTTGTCTGATCTTCTTTTGGGTCTAAAACATTTTGCAAGTCGTGGTCTGGTTTTAAATTCCTTTCCATCTGATGTTATTAAACGGTTCTCCTTCGGTTCTTGTTATTTATACATCTTATGTTGCTAATTAAGACATGTTAATAGTTTTAAAGGTAAAGGTATAAGAAGAAGAAGAAGAAGACAATCTACTTATGAGCTGTTTCAAGGCAAATAACACTATATAATTGTAAATTCCTCATTGATTACCCAATCACAGTACACATGTACAAGCGTATCGCTCCAATAAGGTTTGCTTTACTAAACAGTCATTGTCACAGCATCTTCTTATCGTTTCGAGCAAAACTTCCAACATTTCAATAAAACGAATAAATCGACATATTCCTTTGTTTCACATCAGAAGTGCGTCATTGTTTTTAAATGCAAATCGGCAAAACTCGTCTCGGCGTTGACCTTAGCACCGATAAGTTTCACATGCACAATATTGCACATTCTTCCTGTGCAGTTCTGGACGATGCAGTGCTTCGAACCCCTCATAGACCACCTTGAACTATGTACATATAGTCAGTTCCGCGACTTGTCGGAAATGCATTCTCGTCACGATCACACACTTCACCCTTGCTTACCTTCTTCTTCTCCATCTCAAAGTTGCATCTTCCTCTCACGCGAAGGTCGTCGCCCACAAAGCTAGACACTGACGGAAAGATTCGTCGAACCCCAATATATGTACATATGTATATCATAGAATTTCTTGTTACGAAATTCGCCCTAGCCAAAAGCGCTACGACAGACAAATCTCTCAAATTCGTCTATGTGAATATTGCTTGGAGAGAAAATTGTTCTGTCTATTTTATTTCAATCGAACATGTACACTCGCCTTGACAGATCGCTGCAAAGCGACAACTGTACTAATTCAATACAATAATACAATCCATACAAGCATTTTATACAATGCAAATTCATACTAACATCATCCACAATGACATATATGGAGAAAATTTTATTATAGAAATTGGTGAACCTCAAGACCTTAATAACGAGAGATTGGAAAGGATACCAATTTACAGGAACCGTTTCATTGAAAATCAGAAAAATTGGCAAACTGAAAGGAAACGATCGAAACAGCTACTAGCTAACCACTAGTCCACGTTTCTGGTTATATATATCTATATACAGTTAAAAAAGGTTAACGGCTCAAGCAAGCAAGCTCGAGCTTATTTTTTAGTTAGACCAAAAACTTTTATATTAGCTTGCGCGAGCAGCTATCCGTCACGTATATCCATACACGCAGCTTGAAAAGGAGATGCCGATTTACAGGAACCGTTCCAATGAAAATCAGAAAAATTGACGAAATGATCGACCTGGAGTCACAAACCAAGTTCTGGCCAACAGCTACTAGTGGGAATCGAACCGTGACCACTCCGCTCGAAAGCATAAAATGCTAACCACTAGCCCACGCTCCTGGTACAATGTACAATGTTTGGCCATATGATATCGTGTAAATTAAAAATAAATAAATGGGTGTATACCTGTATAAAATAAAGAAATAAAAAAGGGTGTTAAGGGGAAATATGTACAGATAGATCAAACAGCCATGCGAGTTAGGGAGAACCAGCGCATTTTGTTACACAGTTGTCTTTGAAAGTCATTACAAATATGTAGGATCACTCGATCGATCGATTGTCTCATCTGTTGGCAGACGAATTTGTCGCCGAGAAGCATCTACGATTTGAAAATTGCTAGATGTATAGTCTGCCAAACAAATCTCTCCAAGATAACCCAGAAGAGTTGCATTTTTGCGAAACCTACCTACAGGACGTCTCGTTTTGATTGGAAGCGACACTTCCAGTTCGCACTTGTCGCTTCTGTCACTCATCGCGCAATTTGCAGAATCCCACTCGCTCTAATTGCTTGCGTCGGCCTTGCTTTCGAGCGACATTCTGCTGTCCCGTTTCGAGATTTATCGAGCCGAAATATCCGGGAGAGTGGGACTCTTTCAGCGGTAAGAATGCACAATTCGAGTGCAATTATCCTCGAATTGGAGGATTTTTTGTTGTTTTGCACACCGGAACGCGTCCTTCTCGAGTGCATTGACTCCTTGGCTCGTTCTCCCCGTCTCTGTCGTGCGACTGCTTGATAAATGTGTTTATCAGACTCAAAATCTCGACTTAACTGCGTTTATCAGTGTTGAAATCGAGACGCTCTCTCATTGTGCTATCGTCCTGCAAAAAAAAAAAAAACAACTCGCGAATGTAAACGATGCTCTTTAAATTTATTATCGTTTTAATGTTGTAACCTTGTCGACTACCTTAAGTATTATGTTTCTTCGTCTGAGCTTTTGAATGCTTTAAGGGTTTCAGACATTCGCAGAGATGGACACTAAGATAGAAATATATTTATAGTATGAGCAAATTGAGCACTAAAAGTAACAAACTTTCACTAGATGCATATATTTCAATTTCCCATAAACAACGCACTTTATTAGCTTCACTTGGTTGGTCATTATTCTACGGTTCCCGGAAGAATGCACTGAATAATTGCGCATTTTCAAAGGCGCTCAAGAAGAACTTACGCAATAAAATTCTACAAAAAAGGGCTAGCACCCTCGGATAACATACAAATACCCCTTGATGCTTTTTTGTGGAGTTCTATTGCGTTAGATCTTCTTCAGCATCTTTCAAAGTTTGGATGTCTAGAGTGCGGCTCTTTTGAGTGCATTTATCCGATCACCATTATTCTACATGCTGATAAGTTACTTAATGATTATTATACCTGCTGGATTCTATTCAGTATTTTTATTCTATAAGCCAGAAATAATAACCTAAACTCAAGTAGCAATTTTTATATGGAGCAAAGTTATATAATTATGAAAAATTGTATTTTATTATAGATAAAGTGAATTGCCCGAATTCGATCGGGCAAAAGTTAAACTATTTCATAAAATTTTGTAGTGTACGGTTATGTTATCATTAGACAGTATACCAAATTAGGTGGTTCTAAATAGGATACTGTAGATTTGCATATCGGACAAATGTACTTATTCAGCACTTCCTCAGGCTCCAACCTCTTCCAAAACTCATATATAACATATGTAGTCTTATGTAAGTTCCATGGTATATCAAGTTCGGTGGTTATAAATAGAAACAAGTAGATTTTCATAGCGGGTACACAAATACAGTAGAACCTCGATTATCCGGACTAATTGGGGATGAAGGTAGTCTGGATAATCGAAAAAATCACAATTGACAATGAAAGACGTGTACATTCAGTATAAATATTTTTTATTTGTCTAAATTTACATACATATTAATAACATGAAGATCAATATAAAATTTTTCTCTATTAAGAAATTCAATTATGGATTGTTTCTTAAAGTTAGCTGTTCTTTTTGAAGCTGCCAAATCGCGAATACTTTTCACACAATAATGGACCAGATTTTTTCATAACCTTACGCTCTGAGCTTCCATATATCTTCTGACATTAAAGAATCAGTATACTTCATAGTTTTTTCATTTTTTTTTTATATCCGAGATCGTTAACGTCCCAATACCATATTTATTAGATAAAAAACGCCTTAAGACCCCGCTTTTTAAAGTATTCATTTTATCGAATTTGTCTTTTAATGATAATATAACACGCTTTCTTTTCCATATTGGTAATATTAAAAATAAATATTTAAATAGCGGATCAAGTTTTCAAGAAACAAACTTCCTTTGAGTATTGAATTTTGAAGACAACTGACTTATTTCCCCTTCTTATCTTCGAATTTTTATGTTATACATTTCAAAGCAGCAAAATCTTAAAATTTGTGTTTGTTTTTAACAATCCGGATAATCGAGGTTATACCGTTTGTATATACTAGGACAATTTTTGGTTAGCTTCTTTTCTTTGAATACTGTGAATTGGTTTTCATTTCACTTTCATGCAAACTAGGAACAACTAGGACAGGAAGTACAATAGTTTAACCAAGTAGGTGCAAGATTTTATACTTGTATTATTCAAATCAATCAAGAGGGGTAGTCCTGTAAAGGAGGGGAACTCAACAGGACTGGTCTCGACGTAGAATTAATTTGTCGTTGACCCCTGCCAGAGAGGAAGTGCTCCGGCCCTTCTCCCTTTATGTCGTGACACTCTCTGGGACACGTTCGATCGTCTGCTTGCTTTGCTTATATTTATTTTTTTGGGCTTCTCTTTCTCCTGTTTTTTTTTCGTCGTAATTTTACAACCCGATGTCTTTTTCGTTCACGTGTCACGATTTGGTGAAAACATGACTTACGGCTTTGTTACTGCGACGTGCACGAAATTCACAGTTACTTCGTTTTCTTCGTTTCTTTCTACAAATCATAACAAATTTTCTCGTGTATTATCTATCACGTTTTTCGCCTTGTACGGGCGCGGGCATCGTCATCTTTTGTCTTCTCAAAAATCGTAAATGGATTATTGCCGTCATGTGTATTTACATTGTTCTGGCGAAATTGCTATTAAACGCTGATAAGACACTTCCTTTATTTTTAGTATTTTTTTTGCTAATTTCCTTATAGCTCAATTCTCGATTTTTATTATATTTGAACTTCAATCAATAAAGATAACATTCTTCTTCCCAGTTATTGTAGAGTTCAAACATCTCAAACAACATTGAAAGCCAATAACAAAGTTTCACTTCCACCCTCCCCCCCCCCCACTCGTTTTAAATCATCAGAAAGATTATTCAAACGGAGATTGACTTCAGCTAAATTCAATTCCGGTTTATATAGAAAGTTACTCTTACATAACATATGTATGCTCTGCCCAGAAGGATTTTCTCCTTGGATACTTTGGCAAAGGTGTTAGTGAGGTTGAAATGAAGATCATATATAATATAATACATACTAGAATGGTCCCATTTTTTTAAATACATACTCTTCCCGACCTTGTCCTGGATGATGTATCAGTCCAGGGTCCCCGTACCTCCAAAAACTAACTTTTTTTTGTTTAACATTCAGTCGGTAGGTTCTTTTGCTTCTCTGATACAACATTCGAGGCATGAATGTCAATAAATGTATTTCTTATCCTTGGATTGTTTCAATTTTCACAAGTTTTGATCAGCTTCACTGCTAGTTCCATGGCATTCCTACCCGTCAAAAATTTGCGATCTGGGTTTGAACCATTTCTACTCTTTGGATCACTTTGATGCTTTAACAACACACGGGGATTAGCGATCATTGAAGTAACAATGTCTCCGACATGAAGCTACATAGAGGAAATTAATCATTAACGAACTCATGAAAAATTACATAGGAATCGTGTGTCAGATCGGAGCGATGAAAGCTAGGTATCTACCGCTCCCTCACAATTCACTTAACCCTTTGAGTGCTAAATAAACAAAAAGTCAAAACTAGTTCCGTTTACTTCATTGTTGTTAAAATGTAATGCTCACAAATTAAACGCCAAGCCACAATCTAAAATACTCGGCAGTTAGTGATTTCCATCGGGTAATTCTGCTATGGTTATAAATTCAGAAATTCCGGTGTAAACGAGTCTTTATAAACGTTGACAAATTAATGACACAGACTACACGACCCATTTTCAATGCTACCTTTTAGCAGGTAGTATTCTTGTTTACTTTGTACGTGCTCAATATACAACGCCTATCGGCGTTTTGCAGGCCTATGGACTTGTCAGCAAAACGCCGATCGGCGTTAATCAGCATTCAAAGCGTTAAACAATGGTAATTGTTACTTTTTTCACTTTCATTATTATAGTATCATGATTCAGGTACTGCTATGGTAGTTATCATACTGGGAGATGATTGAAATCGTTTTATATTGAGACACCTCAGCAGTCAAATAAAATGATCAAATTCTGTGATTTACTACCGTCCAATTTTGGCTGAAGCTTTCAACGGGGATGATGATGTATAGTGAGAACGTGATATACAGCCGATCACTTTCACGCTTAGGCGCATTTGTTGCGAAAACAACAACAAAAAGAAGACGGAGAAAGGTGAAAATTGCAAATTCGAAGAAGGCACGCCGATCGTGATCTCATCCAGGGACTTTTTTACGGCCATCGAATCTGCAAAAGCACGCGGCTTGCGCTTTTTATTGCCCCGCGGCAGTCACCACATGAAAGAGCCGGGTTTGTGGGGACCCTCAGTCCACGTGTCCATTGTGGTTCCCGTCTGGTTTGGATGTTACCGACCTCTGGAACGAGAGCCAGCCAGGGTTAGATGAACCCGCCAGACGGTTCGCGTGTTCCCGAAATATGCGTGCTGTACGAATTCTCCAACTGTTTTGAAGTCACGCGTCAAAAACTGGCAGACCAGTGGCATTCTGACGCGTCAAGTTCTCCTTCACTTGACTGACATTATGCGTGTGGATTTTGACCCTTTCTCTCCGGCGATGTTCACTTTTACGACTTGCTAAATGACTGGTCTAAACTTGGCTCAACCCTAGATCCCAGTCCAATTGACTTTAATGGATAATTAAAATACAGTCGCGTAAATTTGCTGTCTCGCACTTGATGGTTCCTTGTGGTCCTTTCATAAAATCCCAGTTAAGTATTATTAAATCTATTCTAATTATTTTATTTTATCCATACTTACATACATATTTTATTTTTATATACATAAATATATACCAGGAAGGCTTGACAGGAAGACCCCAATGCAATCTAGTATTGAGTATACCGTATACTCAATACTAGACTGCATTTCCATTTCAAGTTAATTTTATTATATCCGTGCTTAAACGGAAGAGATCGTCAAAAGTGGAACTGAGCGAAGCCGGATAGCACCACTAGTATACATACATATGTATATATAAAAAAATAATATTTGTTAGATTGTTCGCTATGCAAATCCACAGTTTACAATTTGGTATATACTATATCAAGCTCTTTATATTTATGAAAGGCTAGAAGCCTGGGGTCGAAGAACCCCATACAAAAACTCCCGAGAAACGCCGGGCTAAAATAAAATAAAATATGGGGAATCACCAAATTGGACACACACACACACTCTCACAGTAGCCTTAAGGCGAACACACACAGATATATGCAGCACGTGTTTTTTTTATATTAGTTTTGTACATCTAAAAAAGACGCAGGTACGTCTCATCTATGCTATGGCACTTGGGTCAAAAATCACCCCTTCTAGATTTTTCGGTGATATTTTAACCTTGCTTTGACAGTAATCAATAACGATGATTCACATATTTGAAGAAATATAGAAGAAACTTGTCGAAATAATAATATCGTATGAATTAAAACTGACATGAATAGTGGACTTAGTAGATAGAGTAAAGAGATTGAAATGGCAATGGGCGGGCCACGTGGCTAGAAGAATGGACGAAAGGTGGACAAAAGAAGTGCTTGAATGGTACTCGAGAGAATGCAAAAGGGTAAAAGGAAGATTGCAGGGAAGATGGGTAGACGAAATTAGGAAAATGTGTGGGGTGAGATGGATGAGTGTGGCGCAAAACAGAGATGAGCGGAAGCTTGTTGGAGAGGCCTTCATCCAGCGGTAGATGGTGAATGGCTGTAGACGATGATGATAATGATGATGAAACGCCTATAACTTCTTCTTTTTCAGACTATATGTTATAAAATTTGCATTATAGGCTCTCATGTGTATATATTTACTTCAATACAAATACATAGTAGTCATGAAACAATACTTGAAATCAGCGATAGTTCTGTTTTGACTGCTTTCATTCTCATTTCTCTCATATTTTCGATCGCTCAAATTGAACCGGATCGCCGTTCTTCCCTCCCGGCTCTGTTTGTGATTGCTCTTTAAAACTCTCACTGCTCTTTTTCGAGAATGAGAATTGCCCTTCAGTTTAAAGCGCACACAAATTGGTGCTGTCTCGCCTCCGGACACGGCAGATTCGTCTCCATTTCCTTTCACGTCGAAAACGAACGTCACATTTTTCAGAACACAAAGTCCTCGTTATAACGGTAATCTCTTCCGCCACCCATTTACCCACAAGTATTTTAATTGTCTCGTCGATTTGGTGCAGAAGCGGCCGTTTTCGTTATCTCGTGGGACCACCTACCTACCTGTCCGTTGGGTGTGACGTTCAGGTTGACTGAACTGAAAACTGTACTGAAGCGATATTGGAACTGGTCCAAATGTCAGATGACGTCGAACCTCTGCGTAACGCTAAAATTTACTATGCGCGTAAAACAATTACTATGTGTGTATAAAAAATGACCACAACACGGCCACGTCATGGCGATGATTCGCTGCCAGCATCATCTGGCCAAAATCGATACGTCGTTGTCCTAGTGACCGCCTCCAATTTTGACCCAAATAACTCGCGATGATTGTGGCGATCTTTTGCATTAAGTTAAATTTTTAAATTTTTTTTTATTTATACCAGGAAGGCCTAACAGGTAACCCCAATGCTCCTTCCTGGCCAGAAACATCATTTAAATTAAAATTAAAAATTAAATAAAATATGGTTAAATTTGAAAATTTGCAGCATTTTTAAACAATTTAGCAAAATTTGAGATTACTGAAAACTCGAAATTTGCGAGGAAATGGGTAAGGTTGCCAATTTGTTGGAACCGCTTCAATGAAAATCAGATAAATTGGCAAATTCTAATTGCTAACCTTTTTTTGCTCTCTTGCTTTGTAGGTACGTAATAGTGAACCATTTTTGTAGGTAAAAGCAACTTTGCCGCCGATCTCTGTTTATAAGTAGAGGTAGGACCGGAAGCGTGCTTTTCCTAGGAAACAGGGCGTTTTGGGTCTATTTTCCAGGCTACAAAGCACGGCGAACAATGAACAATGAACGGCGCAAACTTGGTCCGCTCTTTATTCATAAGATTGGCTTTTAAATTTAATGATAAAATAAAAGTTTTTGTCGTAACATTATAAGTGATTTAGAAAAAAATAACCAACCAAGGTTGAATGCATAGCGTAGCGAAGCAATGGATAATGATGTTCTTCAATCGCGTCGTGTCGTGGTGCTTCATTTCGTATCGTAAGATGCATCCAAATGAAGACACAAAGTGCGTGCTAATGTGTGTCTCTCCGCGCGCGTTGTATTTCCAAGCGCGCGTTGTGTCTCCGCGCGAATGTTGTATCTCCTTGCGAAGGTTGTGTCTCCGTGCGCCCGTTTTATTTTATTTACATATTAACCACATTGACATTACAAAATACTCGAACGCATCACTGTGACCAGACATAGAAGCATAATACAAATACTATATATAAGAAACTTGACATGTTATGGATGGATACTAATTTTTTTAAAACATATTTAAATAGTGGTGACATAGTGGGTTTTTGCCAATTTGATGGAGAAACCGCTTTATCAATGAAATCAGATAAATTGGCAAACTCAATGATAGGAAACGACCGACTTGGAGTCAAAAATATTCAATTCTGACCATCAGCATTAAGATTATACTCAGAATTCATTCTTTTGAATCGAGGTCTGCTCGCGGGATCAACCACCGAGCCACGCTGCTGGCTTTGTTGTGTCTCTATATACAGAAACAAGGCGTTTCTGTTCCTTAGTCTGGAATTTGGCACACAAGGTGTTACAATTTTCAAACTTGGAATGTGGAATGCTTCAAATTTAGTCAACGTGATATTTACAAGATGCTGCATCCTTCAATTGTGAAGTCGCCTCGATCTTAGATTTGCATGCGTACTTGACGTGTAACGTGCGATTATCTGAAACTGGTACACGGTGACATTTAATTTCGAGTGACAAAACTCTCGGATGATTTACGTCTCGCGACGCGTTCATTATATCTTGATTGATTATTAAAAGCGAACGAAAAAAACTCGTCGCGTGGGAGCCTCGACGACTCAGAGTTGCCTTTTTTTCCCACCTTTTTCCATTTTTTTTGCTGTTGTTTTGGTCGTGCGATCGTTTATCTCGGTCGCTACAATTAATTCGAGTCTTAAAGTGACGCGTCGTTTTTTGGCGAATTGCATTTTTCTCCGGTTGTGTTTTTGTCGTTAGAAGCGAGAGTTTTCGGGCTGACCAGTTCTCGGGTAGGCCTCGAAAGTGATAATTTGTACGCGAAGTGAAATTGTCGCTCGGTCGAAAGTGTTACTGCGTTAAATTTAACGGGGCCGTATTGGGAAATATACAATGTGTATATTTACATACTTGTGGAGAGTCTCGGGTGTGAAATCAAAACGAGGAAAAGTGCTCGTCGTTGACCGATTTCGCAGATAGATTCGTGTCGCGTCCAATTTCAGTGTCAAACTAGGCAATGCTTAGATGAAAGATGTGACAGTTGTGGGTGTAAATCTCTTAGACATTTTGTGCAGTTTAAGTGGCTGTTGAAGATAATAACATAAAATACTGATCAATGACTTTTGGCTGTACCTATAGAAGCGAAACTTGGTATTTTAAGTCGAACCAGCAGCATAATTGGTCACGAGTTTGAGCTGCTGGCCATTTATTGGTTTGTGACTTTATTTCGATCGTTTCCTATCAGTTTCCCAATTTATCTTATTTTCTTTGAAATGGTTACTCATTTCTCGCAATTTTCGAGTTTTCAGCATCTCAAATTTCGCTGATTCGTATAAAATACTGCAAATTTTGTCTAAAATTCGTATAAAATGCGGCGATTTATATAACAAAAAAATGCTGCGAAAATGTATTTGTCATATTTATTTTTCTTTTCTTCTATTTATTTTATTTGTATTTCATGTACTTCTATTTATTTTACTTGTATTTCATGTACCCTTTCTTAATCTTTTTAGCACACCCGTCACTTTGGAGCAATCTGTTAGACGAGTGTGCTTGATTAATTGATGTCTTATAAAAATAAAAAAAAATATGTCTATGATGCTTTGTTAAAATTATTCTGAAATTGTATATCAACATTTGTCATTGGCCAGGAAGGCGCATTAGGGTTTACCTCTTAGGTCTTTCTGGTATATGTGTGGACTAGTGGTTAGCATATTATGCTTTCAAGCAGAGTGGTCACGGTTCGATTCCCACTAGTAGCTGTTAGCCAGACCTTGGTTTGTGACTCCAGGTCGATTGACAGTTTGCCAATTTTTTTCTGATTTTCATTGAAACGGTCCTTGTAAAATTGACACATCCTCTCTTATTTCTCTTGCAAATCTCAAGATATTCAGCGTCTTGAGGTTCGACAATTTCTATAATAATATGCTACAAAAATTTCTCCATAGATGTCGATGTGAATGATGTTTGTATGCATTCGCATTGTATAAAGATGCTTGTATTGCGAGCGATCTGTAAAGGCGAGTTGACATGTTCGATTGAAATAAAATAAAATGTATCTAAAAATAAAGTAAGTGCCTATGACGAGCTCACTCGAGTGGTCAGTAAAGTGGAGTGGATGAAAACATTGAAACAGATAAAATAATGTATAAGACAAGTGGAGTGGTTTCCAAGAGTGCTTATAAAGGATGCAAGGATGAGTAGTTGATGTCAATAGTACAGAAGAATTTGAACAAAGTCAGCTTCATTTAATAGTGTCAGTTGTTTCGTATTATGGTCTAAGCATTAAAACCTTGAAGTTATCGTAAAGATCAAATATTCTGAATATCTTTCCAAGAATGACATTTCTGTTACGAAACATTGCACATCTACTGTTCTGCTTTCATTGACGTTGAGTGGGGTAGTGGAAAGGCATCCCTCTCCGATCTATTCACTTCCTCCTACCCCTTCTGATTTTAAAGCTGAAACATTGCTCGAAACTAAAATGGAACTCCCTCTTTTCCTCCTTGAGAATTACTTTATGTGTATGTAAATTTTAGTGCTAGATCCATAACTAATGATCACATTTCTTTTCCTCCGTGCCCAAATCTCAGAAGTAACTAGTTCTTAACCCTTTGGCTGCTACGAGGTTTTTCAATGTCCAAGCGAAAAATGCTAACATTTGTAATTATTTTGAAAAAAATCAATATAATATTTTTTTTTACATACTTACTTCGCCGAACACTCGTAATTTTTATAATACTTTATATACATTTTTAAGAAGCAGTCGTGGACTCGTGCTCTCTCTTTCTGTCTTGCTTTTACATGCGTGCGTGCGAAAGAGATACCTACATATATACACTAAATAAGTTTTGACGATTGTTTTCCGAGGCTTTATTCTTTTCAATAATCTATTTTTAGATATCGATGTATCCTTACAACATGCGATATATTCGAAACAGTTAGCGGTCTCTCTTTCTTTCTTTCTTGGTTTTAATTGTGTACGTATGAGCGAGACACACAAGGATGCGAAGTTTCTAATAATCAAATAATTTTTCAACATGTATCATAAACATTTTGTATGCATTTCAGTTGCATTTGATTGATTGCATGAATTCGTGACGTCTCGTGACCTATATAATTGAAAGCGGATTTCTATTGTTTTTTGCCATTTATTTTAACTCTGCAAAATGATATCGGACAGTGAAAGTGATGAAAGCGAAATAATAGCTCCTCGACAAATCAGCAGCTCTACTGATTCTGAAAATGAATTTATCGATAATAATCAATTCCCAAGTAATAACTCCTTATATGACATTGACAACGAACCCGAAATTTACTTTGATGATGAACCCGAAATTGAAGAGCTTTTATTTAAAAAATTGATAAATATTTATAAAGCTTGATTGAAAAATAAATATAAATACGTATATAAAAAAAATGTTTCGTGCCACTGATGCGCTGGTGGCTCAAAGAAAGTATCAAAATACGACAATTAATGACGTCAACAACGATCGTCGTAGCAATCTTCGCCGATTTCAAAACAACGATTTATCGTTGTTGTAGCAGTCAAAGGGTTAAGACGATCTTCTATTCTTCACTACTGGTCTAGCAATTGATGATCGAATAGAATATGACACATTTTCAAGACCTTTCCAATAGTATTACTCAGATTGTAACACTACGACTGATGTTATTCTTGTGGGTAACAAGTACACGCAGTTTTAACACAAGGGAAAGGAGACCACGTCATGAAACATAAGACCCAAGTATTGGATATCTACAATTAATTATATTCTTCTGTGCCGGCTCTGACAGATATACGCACTCGTGTCGTTCTCACGCAGTGCAAACAAAACTTCTTCTTCCGATGATTTTTTAACGTCCGGTCTTTCGTCCCACTTTTAGACGCTAATCTGCCTCGGATCGATTTTTTTTAACCATTATCGCATGACTCGCGATTTCTATCCGTCGAATCTAGAATGCTTTTGTTAAGCGATATCCATAATGCGTACATAGTGGAACGACGACTTCCCAGCTCGCGGCAATCTCCAGACTTGACGTTGTATTCCTCTTTTGCCCGGTTTGACCCTTTCTGACCCACGGTCAATTGTTCTCGCGTATTGTTACGATCGATGCCAGCCTGCTATATGTATGCATATTCTGCTTTTCTACTATTGTTTCTCGTTTTGTTCTTATTGGGTGCTTGTCTCGACACTCCTTCAGCTCGATGCCCCATAACCGGTAGCCCGGGCTTTGTGATTTGCCTATCGATGATATTATGAACTCATTTCAGCTCGGTTTATTATATATCTAAACTAAGACTAAATTGGGTAACGCAGCTTGTCACTGAGTCGATACCAGTTGACTAAATTGTATAAGGAAAGGGGGATACAGACCAAGAAAATTTTATACTATTTATTTGTAAATAATAGCATCAAATACAGTAGCGACTCGTGGAAAATGCTTTTGCATATACATATGAACATATACGTCTATAGTTTCATCATAAAAAAACGGTTTTGTTAAGGGTGATGCAGTACCTCAGTCCCTATGCATGAGCCGCGCCCTGTCAAGGGTTAATCTATTTACTACTATATTTAAAAATAAATAAATATACAATGTACGTAATTCTTATCCCAGTCCAAAGACGGAATTATAGTCTGCACGGTCGATCGTAGAGTTTTTATTTCGTAGTGTTTTCACTATTAAAGATAGATTGCACAACTTTATTTGGACAAACCTTTGCAAGTTAATGAATTATTTTTTAAAATGACATTTTTTAATCATATTTAAAATATGTATTGTTGCGTAGGAGTGGGTTGAGGGTTGCAGATGATAGGACAAAGTTGGATCACAGCATTCGTTCTACGCCTTGCTCGAGTGTTCAGTCCACTTTGTGTCCCTCCTTTTATTTATTTATTTTTTTAAGTTTGGACCACTGTGGCATTACAGGAATCCCAAAAAGATCAAAATTCCACTCATACATTACACACAACTATAAAAATAAGGATGAGCGCAGGCTACCAGACAGATGGGTTAAAATAATCTCCGATAATAATTTATTTATTATTTATTTATTAATAGTTTTGGACCATTGTGGCATTACAGGAATAACCTAATGCGCCACAATGGCCTACAAATAATAATCCAACATAATCTGTTCAAAGTAACTTAGCAACTTTTAAAGCTGGCAGGCGAGTGTTCGGACATGCAGTAATCCGAACAGGCCTGGCATTCCCAATAAACGTTATTTCCCACAAATTTAGAATAACATAGAAATTTTATTCACGACAACGTTCCATTCTATATTGGTCTAGAATTCCTACGTTATAATATATGTATATAATCCATATTTTAAGTCTTTGAAAGGCATGATACCTACTTCATACTAGTCTGTCATCGATTTCTATAATATATTCCCTTAAGAAAAACATCTACTACTTACTACCTACTACTTATTTACTTTCTACTATGAAGTTTACAGATGGTAAATCATATAGATAAATTGTACAACTAGTTGAAAGACCAATCGTATTTGAACTTTTTTCGTCGATAAATAATATATGGGGTGGTGCATTACTTCAATTATTTCTATAATATCGTTCAATATTCAGCTTAAACTGCCCAAATCAATACTCTACACTATAATAAAATAAAATTTTCAAAAAATAGTCATTTACATTATTTTATTTAAAAAAAAAATACACTCGCCTTTACAATTTGCTCCAAACCGACGAGTGTGCTTAAACATATACAATACCATCATTCAATATACATCAGAATTTTTATACAATGCGTATTCATACAAACATCCATAGTGACATATGTATGTGCATATATATGGAAAGTTTTGCAGCATTTTATAATCGAATTGGTGAATCTCAAGACGCTGAATAACTTAACTGAAAGGAGATGCCAATTTTTACAGGAACTGTTTCAATGAAAATCTAATAAGAAACGATCGACCTGGAGTCACAAACCAAGGTCTGACCAGCAGCGGGACTCTCGTGGGATTCGAATCCGTGACCACGCTGCTCGAAAGCATACTATACTAACCACTAGTCGACGACCTAGCAAAAGCAACCCTATTCAAATTCACATACATCTGTGCTATCGTTGTGTCTGGACGTGTTAAATCGTTCGCATTCTACCATGGAGGATATTGTTACTATAAGCCAGAGAATACTCGCGGACCTTTCAAAAAAAGGATCTGGTGCCAATGTCCTTACCAAGGACAGGGTGCGATACATCAGCGACGAAATTAAAAATATAGTATCCATCGCACGCGTCGCTTTTAATAACCTGGCCTCGCTAAAAATCGCTGTGGAGTCCCTCCAGACTATCCACACTGATGTCGGTGAAATAAAGAGGATGATGTGTCGTCCCTTTCCAGCAGCTCTGGCTCCAGCTGTTTTTGTTGAACCTACAACTCTGCAATCGGGCGAGGTAACATTACGAGAACTCTCCACACTGTCAACTGAATGTAACAATACTACAGTACATAAACAAACACCTGTCAGATGCCCGTATGACGTTATAGCGGCATCCTCTACCGTTTCACCTCCGCCTTATTCAGCTTCAACTTCACTCGCGTCTGCTTTAGCTTCAGCATCTACTCCTGGGTGTGCTACTGTTTCTGCTTCTACTGTTTCTGTTTCTGCTTCTCCTCCTTCTCCTATAAAACCTGCGAAATCTTACAGTCAGGTCGCAGCGCTATCTTCTACTGCTTCACCTCTGCCATCTTCATCTTCAGCTACACTTACATCAGCTTCTGCTTCAACATCTGATTATGTTCCTGTCTCTTGTGCTCCTGCTTCTGCTTCTACTGTAGATCCTTCAAATTCGTTCAGTCAGGTCGCTGGGACTTCTTCCGGGAGACTGCCATACACTCGTGGATCTGGAGCACCTGATAAAACTTTACAGGTGGCCACTATTCCGAAATTGAAGAATGTACACGTTTTTAATTTGGCAAATAACTGCACTTGTGATACTGTGAAACAGTTCATATTAAATAAAATTAAAAATAAAAGAATCAACGTTTCTCAGGTTGCTAAAACTGACATGTGCTCGTCATTTAAAATTAGTGTAGATACTGAAACTTTTAATATAATTATCAATCCTGAATTTTGGCCTATGGGTACTGGCATAAGAGAATGGTTATTTCTCAAAAAAATCTCTTCGAAACCGATTGCCCAAACCCGTGACCCGTAACATTAAACTTTATTATCAAAATGTGCGGGGTTTAAATACAAAACTCAAGGAATTCTACAACAACGCCGCTTCTAGATCTATTGACGTCCTTGCTATTACTGAAACATGGCTAAACTCATCTGTACATGATGCCGAAGTACTTGACAGCAGTTTCAATATATATCGCCATGATAGATCTGCCAGAGGTGGTGGTGTTCTTCTAGCAGTTAAAAATACAAATATTATTTCGGTTGAAAGACTTAGTCATCTTGAGGACATTCATGAATGTGTATGGCTAAAACTAAGATTTGTTAACATTCCTTTTTTTATATACATATGTACTATTTATTTTCCACCAAGATCTCCACCAAATATTTATAAGCGATTTTTTGATTTAATTATATCTAATTATTCACATTTTAGTAATGGTCGCATTTTTATATCTGGAGATTTTAATCTGAATTCTTCTAACTGTTTTCCTGATGACCTTAATTTTTTTATATCTTTATTCAACTTAAAACAAATTAATACTATTCGAAACTATTTTAATAATTCCATGTTGGATTTTCTATTAACAAATTTAGATTGTCAGAATATTATTATTTCAAATTCAGTTGATTCCTTGGTTCCTGAAGACAGCTATCATCCTGCTCTTGATATTCATTTAAAATTAACTATAACTTATTCCTCACTTCGTTTAATAAATAACTGTCTTAATACCTCTGTCCTAAATGGATGGTTATTTACAAATGTTGATTTCAAATATTTAAATGATATTCTTTGTAATTGTCAATGGGAGCGAGTTTATGAGTGCAAATATGTTAATTTGGCCCTCTCTAATTTCTATGACATTATATATTCTATTTTTAATGATTGTTTTCGGTTGAAAGGATTAGTGACGAGTAAAAGGATTTATCCGCCTTGGTTTACTAAAGAAATTATTAATCTCTTAAAAAGTAAATATCAAACACATAAACTCTGGAAGAAATCGAGCAATCCTCTTATCTTAAATAATTTCCGTATTTTACGTACGGAAATTAAGAAATTAATTAATAATGCATATAATGTTTATGTAGCTGATTGTGAAAGTTCCATAGTTAAAAACCCTAAGAAATTCTGGAACTTCATCAATTCTAAACGTGTAAATCGTGTAAAGTCGACCATTATGTACAATGATTCTGGATTGTTAGAGGGTGATCAAAACATTGCTAATGGATTTGCCGACTTTTTTAAATCAGTTTTCAATAATCCTACTGATTCCATGGAACCTACCAATGACTCGGAATTTACTTTCCCCACTTTAGCGATTAATCATCTTGACTCTTCCGATCTGAAATATGGCTTTCTAAAGTTAAAAAATATTTATTCTTCCGGTCCTGACTCCATCCCTAATTACATCCTAAAAGGATGTGAGGTTAGTCTCTTAGAACCTTTAAAATTCATTTTTAATTTAATTCTAAGGAACTCTTCATTCCCCAATTTATGGAAATGCTCTAAAGTAACTCCTATTCATAAGAAGGACGATAAATCTTGTGTAAGGAACTACAGACCAATAACTATCTTGTCAGCGCCAGCCAAAATGTTTGAGGTAATATTACACAGATACATTTTTAATCACTTTCAAAGTATGCTCATTGATCAGCAGCATGGCTTTCGTCCGGCCAGATCAGCCATTACCAACTTGTTATGTTTCTCTAATGACATAACCAGCACTTTGGATTGTAATAATCAAATGGATGTAATATATACTGATTTTGAGAAGGCGTTTGATAAAGTTGATCATAAAATTTTGGTTAGTAAATTAAGTTTTATTGGATTTACTTATAATCTTGTTGGTCTTTTTATTTCTTATTTACAGGATCGACGTCAATTCGTTAAGTTTGGGAGTTGCTTTTCTTATGAGTATGTTGCCACTTCTGGGATTCCCCAAGGATCAAATCTTGGCCCTTTATTATTCCTAATATTTATCAACGATATTCAATCTTCTATTCACCATTCTAAATTTTTATTATATGCGGATGACTTAAAAATCTATAAGAGAATAATTGATTTACCTGACGCTCTTTATTTGCAAGAGGATTTGAATTCTATTTATGAATGGGCTAATGTTAATAAACTTCCCTTCAATATCCTAAAGTGTCGGGTCATTTCTTACTCTCGTTCTCGTTCTCCTATTAAATATCCGTATAAATTTCATGATTCTCTTCTTCAGAGAGAATTATTTATATCTGATCTGGGAATAGTCTTCGAAAATAGTTGGAGTTTCAACATTCACATTGAGAATATCTGTGATAGGGCAACAAAAATCCTTGGATTCGTAATCCGTAATTCGTCCGAACTAGGGCTCACTGCCATTCGTCTCTTATATTGTACATTAGTTCGCAGTGTGCTCGAGTTTGGCTCCATTATATGGTCTCCCTATCAACTTCGTTACTCTCTAATGTTGGAACGAGTCCAAAGGAAATTCCTTAGATTTTTATATCTGAAGACATTTGGATTTTATCCATATCTGTTCCCTAGTGCCTTTGTCTTGGGATCTTTGGGTTTCAACTCCCTGGCAAAGAGAAGAGATTTATTTCTTGGGAAACATTTCGTAAAATTACTTAGAGGAGAGATTCACAATCCCACTATCCTGGAGAAACTAAAATTCTGGGCCCCGGAAAATCGTAGAGTTTTAAGAAAACATGATATATTTTTACCAATTAGGGCTAAATCAAACGTGCTCATGAACTCCCCCCTCTCGAGAGCTGTTCGACTCCTTAACTTACTGGCACATTACTTGGACCTATTCGATGCCAGTTATGTTGAGTTGGTGGAACACATCCTAAATAGCACGATATAAATTTTTCAATCTTATTTCTTTGTTTTTATTTTGTGTACATATTTTTTACTTGATTTTTATTATTTTTTATGATGTTTTTTTTTTATTTATGATTTTTATTATTTTCTTATGTTTTTTTTTATTTATGATTTTTATTATTTTTTTTATGATGTTTTTTTTGTAATTTTTATGATTTTTATTATTTGTATTAAAATCACATTGACGCTTTGGGGCAACCTGTCAAGTCTCTGTGGTATTGATTTTTTAAAATAAATAAATAAATAAATAAATTCAAGACACGCCACACAATGTAACATCTCCTATTTTAGCAATCATACATATAATTGTACTAACCTAAGCAGCTAACCTTAATACTTTACGGATTGCGGTTTTTGGCTCAACGGCAAATCAGCGACACGCGTTTAAATTTAATTGAATTCTTCTCACACAATTCTAACAATCCGTCCCATTAAGATAAACACAACTCACGACCAATTATACCCCTTTTGTTGAATTATTGTGTCCCAAAACTACATAATTGTCTGGGATACGCACATAATGTGTATATTCGTACGAGCGCGGTATCTTTTGTTCTTTAATTATTTATTGTTGTTAACATGGTTTCGCGGTCGGGCGCACACACAAAGGCGAATTTGCATATCTTTTCGCGCCATTGTTGTTATTTTATTTGCTCAAACCCGATTGTTTAGGGGTTAAAGTTTGCGGTCGACCGAAACACCACTGCCATCGTTTGTTTCGAAGGATGTGTGCAATGACTCGTTCGTATGACATAAATTATGCAACAATGGCCGATTTGTTTCACCCAACTGACTGAATGACCGGATGGGTATCCTTTTTTCACTCTTTGATGCAACCGATTCCGTTATCGATGCTATCTATGATTTTTGTCTTCGTGTACATTACATCTAATCAGAATCCACGTGCGGAAATCTCAATTTCCTTGGCTCGTTTGTGCAACATGCAAGTCTCGTTTCTTCAAGGTTCTTGCAGGGTTGATCGAAATTTTTTGGATATTGTTTATTGAATTTGGGTCAAGTTAAAATACTGCTTAATATTCCAAAATTTGAAGGCCTATCTACATACATATGCATGTAGTACTTATTTATTCTGAGTTGTAAGGTGTAACGCATCGTAAGAGCGGATGCCGACGCTTACATGTATAAATAGACTTTTTATTCTGTGTATTTTACACTACATATGTGAAACTTACTTATGCAAATTCTATTATACATATAAACCATGTAAGGAACAGTTAGACTTTTATTCTAGAAGAGTGGGGCTGCAACTTTTCGTAACAGCACATAAATACAATTTACTCTAGTATGCGTAATTAAGTTTTCACTACAAAAATGCATGTAGATGTTTCAAAAATATGAAGAAGATGCAAAATTTTGTTTTATGATTATAATCATATAAATAGTTGCATTATACCAAATTAAAATATGTATTAATATATGGTTTAATGGATATACGCTCAGAAAAAGGATGAAATAAAAATCCAGCAGCATAGCTTGGTTGCATTCATTCTAACCACTGGAGAGGTTGTCGGGTTCAATTCCATGGGTTGACCTCGATTGAAAATAATTTATTCCGAGTATTATCGGTAGTGCTGCTGGTCCGATTTTGATATTTTTGACTCCAAGTCGGTCGTTTCCTATTAAAGTTTGCTAATTTATCGGATTTCATTGTTCCTCATCGAATTTCATAACAGTTCCTCATCGAATTTGCATAAACCATCCTACTCACTATATCACCACCATGATTACAAAAATGTATAAGTAATCTTATGCAAACACTTTTCGTTACCAATTGGTCCAAAAAATGGGCCAGTTTTTTTTATTTATATCGTCAATAACCACCGAGAGGTTTTCGGGTTCCAGCCCTGGGTTTATCTTGATTAAAGAGTTTTTTTTTTTATATTTCTGCAGTGCTGCTGGTCATACTTGAATATTTTTGACATACGAGTCAATCGATTCCAATCAAAGTTTGCTAATTTTTCGGAATTCATTGTCGAAACGGTTCCCCATCACTAGTGAGCGGATCGGAAGCGTGCCGTTCATTGTTAATTACTTGCGGCGCTTTGTTAAAGGTTCGCCGAACCTTTTTTTTTGCACTCTAGTTTTGTGAATAGACCCAAAACGTCATGATGCCTGGAAAAAGCACGCTCCATATCCACCCTTTACTCATGACTAATGCCCGGACCCAGAAGGTGCCGCGTATTGTTCAAACGTTTTAAATGCATTGTTAAAGGTTTGCCGAACCTTTTTTACAAAGGATTTACAACAATGGAACAATTAGCGGCCCCTTGGCTATCCTACCTCTACTCATGACTAGAGGTAGGATAGTCACAGTGCTATCCATTGTTCGGCAAACCTTTAACAATGCATTTACAACCTTTGAACAATACACGGCCCCCTCAGGCTCCGGTGAATACTCATGACATTGGCAAAAACCATCCTACTCAATATGTCACCAATACATATTTGAATATTACTTCAAAATTGATAATCTATAGATTTATTAATTATTAACATAGATGTCGCTCAGGGGTAATCCGATAACGGCATCTTGGAAAATATAAAATTGGCTCCATCGGCTATACCGCCTTTCTCAAAGTATAAATAAATATAAATTTATATGATTTAAAAAAATACTCATTCAAATCAATTATTGATTATCTGTATATAATATCATCGACCGTACTTACCTTGCTCACTTTATTCATTTGCTTACTGATATTGTCATTCGTAAACTTGGCTCCTACTTATGTAAGTACATATTTACCACTGATAAATTTCACATTTCATATATGAAAATCTAAATTCTAGATTCTTTTAAATCCCTCACACGAAGAATTTCCTATAAAAGTTTCCGGAACGAAATTCGAGCTTCCATTTGTGCGATATCATATCACATTTCCACTACTTCAGCTTTGGTGGAATTTAGTATACACATTCAATGCATATGTACATATGCTGAGTAGTGCTCAACTCATAATGGATTAACAGTTGCATTGTAAATTAAAATTTGGGCATCACCTTCAACCGGAAGCGGTCGTTAAGGACGAAATGTCCTCCTTCCCGACGTAAAAACGGAAGTGTCCCACGAAAGAGGTGCGTGTGGTCACACTCCGTTACGTCACGAGCCTTTCGATTGCGAATGGTCATTTATTTAATGGTTACACACAATGTATATGCATTTATATGGCCTAGCGAGTGCGCCAGATTGCATCTCGCGACTGGCGAGCAAGAAAGTGCTCAAAATACGACGTAAGATACGCAAGTAGTAAAGTTGTCGGTGCGTAATAATTGACGTTAGACCTCCCGTGGGTGGTTTGGTTGGATTGCGTTACGCAAAACATTGACGCTAATATCCTGTCTTTGCAAATTTACTAGGCTTACTCTTACTTAACGTTTTCTGACTCGAAGTGACGGCGTGGACTAGTGGTTAGCATGTATTGCTATGGTCAGCGTGGTTACGAGTTCGAGCCACACTGGTTGCTGCTGGCCAGACCTTAGTTTGTAACCAGGTTGGTCGTTTCTTATCAGGGTTTGCCAATTTTTCTGATTTGAAATTGAAACGACTCCTGCAAAATTGACTTTCCCTCCCCATTTCTATCGAAATCTTGAGTTATTGCGTTATATCTCAGATTTCGCCAGGTTTCTCTCCATAGATGTCTCTGTGGATGTTTTTGATTTTGATTTTTAAATGCTTTTTATTTTCATAAATATATTTTTTTTATACCAGGAAGGCCTTACAGGTAAACCCCAATGCGCCTTCCTGGCCAATTACAAACAATACAACATTTTTATTATACAAGTCTGAAAAACTCGCAAATTAACGAGACATCTATGAATTGTACATTAATCAGACTCAAATAGTGGTGACATAGTTAATAATAGGTAGGAAGGTTTTTAGCCAATTTTTAATCGGGAACAGTTTCATCAATGAAATCAGAGAAAATTGGCAAACTCTGATAGGAAACGATCGACCTGGAGCCACAAATATCTAGGTCTGACCAGCAGCACTACAAATATACTCAGAGAATTTCTTTTCAATCGAGGTCAGCTCATGGGATCGAACCCGGCGGCTCTCGGTGTTAAGCAGAAGCTTAACGACCGAGCAATGCTACTGGCTAATAATATCTATTAAATAGCTACTGATCTACTGATCATTTTCTAATTTACAATTCTAATTTAATTTTGTTAGTAATCATAGTATAATATTATATTATTCTAATGTTAATGTACAGCATAATAGGAAAAAGGGCACAAAAACCTATTTACAATTCTTATAAATGCTCATAATACATCTAATACATAATATTAATTAAAGACTCTCTAAATTCGATGACTTAAAGCAGATTGTGTTTAGGTAATCTGTGTTTATCTGTGGATGTTTATTGTATATAAATTCGTATTGTTACATGTTATTGATCGTATTATATACGATGTTTGCAATTTTTGACCATAGATGTCATGTATGGTTTCGATTTATGTAATTATTATGTATTAAATATATATAATTTTTTGAGTCTTAATCTGATTAGCACACTCGTTGCTTTGGAGTAATCTGTTAGGCCAGTGTGCATGATTAATTGATATTATAAATAAAAATAAAAAAAGACTAATTTCCTTGAAACTTTCATATTAAAAGAAACTTAGGGCAAAATCACACAGCGGCGAATTTGGCACGTGGTTTCTTTTAGATAGTTTTAAACATATAGAAAAAATGTGACGTTCATGGCACGCATGCATGGCACACGATGGAATGCGTCGTATGAAAACGACACTTTCGACCTATGTCGTTCAAATTGTATGGTAGTATTTATCCTTGCTTGGCAGTGATCTATACCAAAACGATCCTTTGGACCATTTTCGTTAAAATTGTATCCTTGCTTGACAGTGATCGATAACGAATATGGGATACACCGTTATAAAATAAAATTATGCTTTCGAGCAGAGTGGTCACGGGTTCGCCTCCCACTAGAGTCGCGCTGCTGGCCAGACCTTAGTTTAAAACGTCCTTCTAATAGTCAAAAACACAATTAAGATTAAAGAGCTTAAATACCATGCTTTTTTCAAGTAAATCGTAATTCGGTTGAAAATTGAGCTCATATTTTAGTTTCAACTTCGGTTAATTGCTTAGCCACAGAAACAAGGTAACTGAAAAGGACTAGGATACGCTTCGGGTGAGTTGAAATCAACTATGATATTTCTGGCGAATAAGTAGAACTCAAATTGACATTGACTTGAGAGAAATGATCTCAAATTAATGGTGCTTATCGAAGATAACGGAATATAATCTCGAGTCTGTTTTCCAAGGTAGCACGTTAAGTATAATAATTAGTATTGCTCGATATGTCGCTTTAGAAAAGATAATGAATTGCCTTATCAGTACAAGAAGACTGCGATTTAAGACTACTGCTATTCTCTTCCGAACATAATTTTCCATGGTTTCTACAATGTCCTGTACCTACCTGCTTCCGAAAAGGTAGTCGCACGTGCAATTAATGCACCGTGCACCTTATACGGCACCGCCTTATCATAATAGAGAGTGCACTTCTGCATTATTTACCCGACCGTTTGAGCAAGCCGAGGAACAAAGATACAATCACCGTCCGAAAATGCTAAGGACTTATATCCGTCACGTAATTGGATCCAAGTAAATCTTCTGGGTCATCTAGCACTTTTTAATCAATTAAACCCATATATTAAACACACTAAAGCAGTCTCCCCATATATGTATGTATGTATACTCCTACTTTAATACTAGGCTTAAAGCAAACGCACTATTTATGTCATGGAAGAATAACTAAAAAAAATCGAATGCAATCCCGATTCAGCTTGATAATTCTTTCCATCTTCAATTTATTTAACCTTAAAAGTCTAAAGACTAAACTCTTCTTCAGTTTTTCCTGTTGGATCATCATTAGAGTTTTTAATCTTATTTTACAGACTTTATAGCTTCGAAATTCTCCAACATGAAGCTGAAGGAGTTTAATCATTAACGAACTCGTTAAAATTACATCATAATCTTGTGTCATATCGACGCGATGACAGCTAGCTATCGAAACGCGACTTTATATATAATATATAATTTACAAATTTAATCATAAATATACTGTTTTATTTTATTTTATTTTTACATACATATGTATATACAAATATACCAGGAAGGCTTAACAGGTAAACCCCAAATGCGCCTTCCTGGTCCACATAATTATTACATAGATACGTGTAAATCTAAACAATATCTGACATCTATGGTCAGATTTTACAAACATCGTATAAATAACGATGAATAACTTTCATGTAACAATACGAATTTTATATTCGATAAACAACCACAGAGACTTCTATGGTGAGCAATATGGCGAAACCTAAGATATAACAATAACTAAAGGTTCGCAACAGAAAATTGGGAAGGAAACGCCAATTTTACAGGAATTGTTTCAATTAAAATCAGAAAAATTGGCAAATTCTGATAAGAAACGATCGACCTTGACAAACCAAGGTCTGGCCAATAGCGAGACTTAGCGGGAATCGAACTCGTAACATCAAGTACGAGATCATTCACCACTAGACCACGCTACTGGTTTGTTACTGCACTACACGCTACTGTTGAATATACATAGAGTGTTGATTGATGTGTATTTACTGAATTGTTTAAAAATGCTGTAATTTACAAATTTGACCATAGATGTCTCTGTGGACGTTAATTGATATATGTTTAATTTTTGTAATTCTAATAACACTTGTAACAGCGCGTAAGCGCACACGCAGCGTACGACTCACTTATCTTCCTTGCGCAATGTCCACTAACAGCCACGCATCTTAATCACACGTCTATTTAGACAAATCTATATCGCGTTTCGAGTCTATTTCGACAGTGCGAATTGCACGTCTATATCCGAGCACCCAACATTCACTCGTAGTGAATCAAAGCATTAAATATAAACGAATCGTTGCTCGTGCATCACACACACTCATTCCCTCCCCCTATTTCGCTTTGACAAACACAACACTGACGTGTCGTTAGCTCCTTTTGTCCTCGGAGGAAATACTATCTCGAACTTGTGGACCACTTCTCGTTTTGTCCGACTAACTGGCCTGGCTTGACTCACGCGTGTAATTATTCCTCAGACAGTTCCAAATATGCGGATGGAGGAAACACACCGAAAATAAAATCCACTACAAATACAGTGGTGTAGTCGGGCCAGGTCGCCGTCCTGGTACTGCTTTTTGAGCCAGGTCACCGCCCTGCCACTTTGATTGATATGAAAAAAATTAAAAATATATTTTGACTAATATTAATAACACTTGAGACGAGAAGAATAAGAGGCGACTTAATTGAAGTCTTTAAAATAATAAATAATCATCATAAACTCACTAAGTTCAATGAAAACACTTAGAGGTCACACTCTCAGACTCCAAAAATAATTAGTAAAAATCGAATAAATTGATTCCTTCTTTTCAAACAGAGTGGTTAAAGTTTGGAATAGTCACCCCAAAAATGTAGTAAATACTGAAAAACTTAATATTTAAAAAAAAAACTAGAAGTCTTTCTAAAACTTGAAGATTTTTGTAATACTTCTCTTCCTATATTTTTGTTTTAGTTATTATGTTACCGTCCCAGATATTTTTATTTTCTGTTTTATTTTTATTATCTTTTGGTATTTTCTCTTATCTCGTTTTTTTTTCATGTTTACGTTTTTCTTTTATCTTACAATTGTTATGAATATTTTTGTTTTTATTTTATTATTTATATCAAGTTAAACTCCATGTGTCTATCGGCTTTGCTGGCTTCTCCATGTATTAAATAATATTTAATTTTTGTATACCACACATTGTGAGCAGACTCTCGTTCTAACATTTGGTGACCACAACCGAAAAATAATCTGAGTATATTCAAAACTTAAAAGACGTTTTGATGAAATTTATAGGCTTTTTTTTTTGATAAACTTGAGAATAGATAAAATAAGGGAACTCAACTTAAATAAATGATCATCTCTAAATTCACATGCTAATATTTCATAGTTTTTTGACATACATATATGGTTTTGGCATTGATAAAAGCAAATGTTGCTGTTGACACACAAACACGGGTTTGAAAAATCAAAGATGTTGAAGAGGAAGAATGGAGTTTTTATAAAAAATAAAAAACATCTTAATTTCTTAACCATTTGATTTTTTTTATAAATATTTGAATTACTAATATTTTTTAAGTAATGAAAAACGATGGGGGGGGGGTCGTAAAAATTAAACACCGCTCCGTTTTCTTTTTTATTTGGCACTACACCACTGCGTACATATGTATATAAGTACCAAAACGAGCTCTATGTATGTATGTAGCATTAGAAAATTATAGGCAATTATACATTTTGTGTGGCATGTGGCGATGATATTTATTGCCCTATTAGCTCGCCATTGAAGGCGTCATTATTATTGCGGTCTTGAATTATAGCTCTTGTGTATTTTTGCACTGTCTGTGTAAGCAAAAAGATAAATGTTGCTTTTGCACTCACTTAAAAGGTCGAAAATTGCCTCTAATTAATCGCAATTACTTCTTGGAATGGCGCTCTCTGATTTCATATCGTATATTATGTATATGCGCAATTTGGGCTAAAATTCAAACACATACACAAATATTACTCAAATCAAATTTCCCGTTACTTTACCAAATTTTCCGGCTCTAAATTTAAAACTATAGACGTGTTATAATATACCGGACAAACAAACAAACGTTTATACATGCATGAATCTTCAATCAACTTTATCAATATTAACCCTTTGAATGTGCACCCTAGATCACTACCGCCGAGGATTTCGAGTTTTGTAAAGGTGTGTTTAGACTCTCCAATATACCTTGCAACAATATAAAATAAATAAAAGTCTATTAATGAATGTATTATTCCAAAACTAGTTCCATCTTCTTCATTGTTGTTAAAATGTAATGCTCACAATCTAAATGCCAAGCCACCGTCCAAAATACTCGGCAGTTAGGGATTTACACCGGGAAATTCTGCTATGGTACAAATTCCGAAATTTCGGCGTAAACCAGTCTTTATAAACATCGACACGGATTAAACGACCCATGTTCAATGCATTTTTTTTTTCAATGCTACCTGGAAAGGCTTAGCGGTTAGTATTCTTGTTTACTTTGTACATGCAAAATTAACAACGCCTATCGGTGTTTTTCAGCCCATGGACTTTAATCAAAGTTTATTCGAATGTGAAAGTGGAAGATTCTCATGTTGAAGGTAACTTCTTTTGAAAAAATGTAGTGTTTCGCTTTATAGGCCATTTCTAGCTCGTGATGAACCGGTCCGTGTCTATTTATCTTTGTTTGACACACCGCACGTTTTTCTTGCATAATGAAACATGCATGTAATAATATGCACATCGCAAGACTGCATACTACAACAACAACAACAACACTTTTTTCCTCTTCCAACGTAAGTGGATATCCACTGAAAGATTTATCGACTTGAACCGGTCGAAGATGTTCATCCGGGGTCGGAACATTAATAATCCTCCGAAACCGACTACATAACTTACATTTTGAGGATTTGGCAATTTGGGCTACGAACCACTCACTCGGTGATGTAATGCAATTTCGTACGAATGGTCTGCTCTTGGATCTTTTAAATAAAAATAATAATAAACTGTACTTAAAACTGCATACACGTCTGACCAGCACTGCAGAAATACTCGGAATCAATTCTTTTCAATCGAGGTCAACCGGGGGCTTGAACCCGGGAACCTCTCGGTGGTCAGCACTAGGGATCCCAAATATTCATCGACTTCAACTATTCGAATATCGAATAGTAAATCAAGAGCTATTCGAATATTCGAAAATTAAATAAAAGGTATACATATGTACCAAGCATAAATTTGAATTAATCGTCTTATCATAGTTGCCATTGAATTCCACCTCGTTTTTACAGCCAATAATAATTTACCAATTTTTTATTTTCTTTATTCATTATGATTTCTTGTAAAAATGTATATTTCGCCGGTGACTTCTTAAATATTCGTATTATTTTTCTGATGTTTTATAAAATTTCGTATAGATTATTATCGATTGGAAAGTGATTTTCTTCAAACATTTCCGTATTTAATGAATATAAATCTGTTTCTTCACATGTAGACATTTCATCTTTTTCATTATCTTCATTTTTATCACAAATATCCCCATTATATATTTCGTTTTCTTCATAATCGGCGTCTTCTTCGTCATCACTCTTTTCATGTTGATTTTGTGTATTTAGTTTATAAAAAATATATACACGAATAATATTCGAATAGTTGATGAATAATTCGAATATTCGAATATTCGATTGGGATCCCTAGTCAGCACTTACCGATGTAACCACCGAGCTACGTTGCTGGCTTTTTTGATAATGTATCCGAAATTGGCGAACCAGTCGGAATAAATAGTTATTATTTTCGGTTGCACATTTGCATGTGTATGCACCAAGTGCATCCAATTACTATAATGCGATCTGACGTGCGATTACGTAGCTCTCGTGCGATTTATGCGATACAATTTGCATACTCGATCACTCCTCCCATCGTCGTCTGCGTATAGTAGTACATATGTCATTATGCCTATTTAAAATAAAAATAAAATTAAACACACAAGGAGGCAGTCTAGGGGCTAGTTTATATAACGCTATTTGTATGGAGATAGTATTTTAGGTTTTTATTGCGGCCGGGGCTATAAAGTCGGGCTGTTTTACAACGCGATACATTCTCCGGATATCTGTTTGTTTTGAGTGGCTTTTAGATATAATAGATCCGAACTCGCTATCCATATCGGCCGCTCCTAAATTGGATATGGAATTACAGTGTTATCGAATCGTTTTCCAGGAAATGCTCGACGGATGTGAAAATATAAACTTTTTAACCTTATTTATAACCCCCCATCTTGTCGATGACACTCTTTAAGGAACTGTATCGTTAAATTTTATATATAAGACTCAATTTATTTCACAGCGTACGTATGTATGTACATACATATGTATAACCAGTGGCGTGGACTAGTGTTTAGAATATTATGCTTTCGAGTAGAGTGGTCACGGGTTCGAGTCCCACTAGAGTCCCGCTGCTGGCCACACCTTGGTTTGTGTCTCCAGAGCGATCGTTTCTCATCAAAATTTGCCAATTTTTCTGATTTTCATTGAAACGCTTCCTGTAAAATAGGCATCCTATCTTGGTAATCTCAAGTTATTCAGCGTCTTGAGGTTCGTCAATTTGATTATAAAATTCTGCAATAGTGTCTCCATATACATATGTCTCTGTGGATGTTTGTATGGGTAATTGGATTATTAGTCACATTGTGATCCCAAAAGACGATTTTCGGCATGAAAATCGCTAATACGGAATATTTGGCAGAAGAGTTCTCGTTAGTATGATGGACTTTTCGGAATTTTCTTTTTGGACGAGTGCACTTAAACAGATACAATACAATCAATATACATACATAAGCATTTTTTTATACAATGCGAATTCATACAAACGGTTCGGTAATTATTGGTCACAAAGTGCTCGACCAAAAGTCACTAAAATCTCTATAAAGAAACATCTGGCAGCCGAAAAGGCCATCATACTAACGATACTATCATACTAACGTGAACTCAAGTGCCAAATATTCCGTATTCGCGATTTTCATGGCAAAAATTGTTTTTTGGGCGATCGCAATGTGACCAATAATCCAATTACTAATTGATCTAATTAATATGTATTACTTGTCTAGCTGTAATTTGTTCCAATCAAGCTTCACGAATTGGTTAGGCTGCCCCGATTAATTGTTTTATAATTCAATTAATGCTTAGTTTAATGAGAATGAATTGAAATCAAGTATGATTGAGGTGCGGTATGTGACAGAATAATTGCTCTGAATAAATTAATATGGCATTTAAAGTCAAATGATGAGCTGAGAACGGACCAAAATATATCTGCCATATATTGGCGATCCTATCTGGGTTGGACAAAGAAGCTATCCCTATTTGAAAGATGCCTTGTAAAGAACTTGCCTACTATCCCTACCCAAAGGAGAAAGCAAATTTTGAGCCGAAGTACTTGGAGAATGTCTGTTTATTTATAGAATAGCTGCGAATGGACGTGAATAGTAAAACTTGCAATTTTGTATTGTAAAAAGCAGGTCACGCATGCATTAAGTCGCTTATGCACCACAATCTACTGTACACGCTGTTCGGAATGTTGTCGCATTTGCGCAATGGCGCCTCGTTATGTAAAAATTCCCATTAATCCGACATTATTCATCACCTTGTCACTACTTTTTATCGCCAGGTCCTGAAAGTGGCGCGTCTGCGGTTTCGGTTGCGGTTGGTCACCCTATCGCCAGCTATGTTTCATCGATCGTTCCGATAATGCGATAAGAACGCATGTGCGTCTTGCTTTGTCCATCTGACCCAGTTCCGGGATCTTTTATACATATAACCTGAAAAGTTTGTCTCGCTCGTAGACTTGTACTGCCTAACTAATAGGTAATAGGTAGTGGGTCTTTCAATATCTCAAAATATAGTATGCATGTTTGTTCACAACACAAGCACTTAATTATATTTGGTTATGATATACAGATATACATTTCATAAGTACGTGCGGATATACTACAAGAATATATGTACATATGTATAATACATATATAATATAATTAAAATTAATATTCAAGGATGGCACTTGCAAACATAATTTTGAATTTTATATGCAGGAGATTTAAAAGTGACGACTAAATGCGGAAAAGTCAAATTATAATTATATGTATATGTATGATTAAACTGTCGTATGACGGTTTAATCATCCGATTATTAAATGATGGGTCAGACATTTGGTCTTTTCAATTCATATAATTCTTTCAGTTTCAAAAAGTTTTGAAATTTATAAAAATACAAATATTCAACTTGTTTAGCCTGTAATACAACGGTTGATGTGCGAAGCTTTAGGGCGAAAGTACACTGAGGTGCACGCGGCACATGTTTTTTTGATACTGTTGCACATTCTTAAAAAACACTAGCACCCATTATCTTTCCCAGTCCCAAAATCACCCCCCTGGAGTGTTTTTTGGTTATATTTTATCCCTGTATTAACAGTGGAGAAAGTGTAGGAGAAACTTGTCGAAATTACAGATCGTACGAATTTGTAATTAACTGGGAACTCCTTGTGCTGCTGCTGGTCAGACTGATATTTGTGACTCCAAGTCGATCATTTCCTATCAGTCTGCCAATTTATCTAATTTTATTGTTGAAACGGTTCCTCATCAAATTGGCAAAAACCATATTACTTACATACTGTTGCGTAGGGGTGGGTTCAGGGATCAAAATGATAGGCCAAACTCGGCTCACAGCATTTATTCTACGACTCAGGACGTCCACATGGAACAGTCCAGTCCACCGTGTGTCCCTCTTTTTAAAGGCAGGTAGCCGAGTATTCGGACACGCAGTAGTCGGAATAGCCAGGGCATTCCCCATAAATGTTATTTCCTACACACTCGGGAATTCCTACGATACTATTTGTCTCATTATTTCAAATTTATAATCTATAAATATAAATATATGTATGTACAAATTTAATTTTAAATTTAGTGTCGCTTACTGGCAACCCGTAATGACATCATGGTATAATTTAAATTAAATAAATAAATCAAATTCGTTACATTGGGTCAAAATCTAAATAATATATGTAGTTTTAATTTTAATAATTTTCCAATTATAATGAATACATACATAAGTTAACCAATTTTTGGGACGAAATCCTTTATCGTTGCATTTCGTATGTTTGATGCCGGAATAATGTTATTTGCTGTATTTAATGTCGTTATAACATATTGTTTTTGTTTATTTGCAGGTAATAATACATCTCGAGTCCAATAGTCATTATAGTCATCAGCGGTGAGTAGTTATGCAAATTCTGTCAGTTAGAGTTACTGTTTGATTTTTGCCGAGCCAACGTTTGCAACCATGTTGATCACGACAGCATGTAAATTGCGCAACTTTGAAGATAATTAGACATGTGTGTATGTGTGTGGCAGATTGTGGAAGACTAAATTAAATGCGAATCGTGAAATTTGCAAGGTTGTCATTATCATCAACAACGTCGTTCGAACGTCACTTGTGCTGATAATGAGACGATGCACTTGTGCAACGCCTGGTATTCGCGCACGCATGTGAAATGGACATAACCTTACTTCTGATTGCGTGAGAATAAGTATCATGCTGATAATTGTTCGAAATTGAACGAATCGAACCATTATTTTATATGCTATTTGCCTGAAATGTCTATATAGTGAGAAAATAAATAATCGCAGTGCAAAAAAAATATAGATTGCAGACGAAAGAAACACGCCTTTGCTTATACGGCATATTTCCAATAGTTTACTTATCTAATATAAGAATAGCTTATGTTTCGATTGCAAAATGTGTATGTTCATTGATCGATTGAAAAAAATCCAATATCCTTGGCATAATGAAACTGCCAAACGAAATTTCACATCAGCTGTCAACAACAAAAAAAGTGACTCTTTAAATTTGGTTCTAAAAACTGGAATTGTGCTACTTTGAGGCATTGAAAAAAGGCATAGCAGAAGAAGTCGTGTCGTTCTTAGACCACTTTCAGTTTTTGCCTGTCGACTTCCATGTCTAGAACACTCTACCCACAGCACGAGAACACCTACAAAACTTGTAGTGGAGCACTGGCTCACCGAAACGAAAGTGCAATCTGCGTCGAAACTCCCAAAGGACTATCGGCAATCTAATTTTCGGTCCGAAATGGATGGGGGAAGAGATATACTCTAATGTGCAGTACACACACCCAGGAGATTAGTGGAGGATATTGAACTCTCACTGCAAACAGACGCTGGCTTCCCCCTAGCATTTAAGTCAACATGCGGTGACGATCAATAACTACATATTTGCTACTGTTGCTATGTTGCATAAAAGTTTGTCTAATTCAGATAAAATCGGTGCTTCATCATAGTGAATTCCAGAAGAAAGTTTTTGTACAAATAAGCTTATACCCTTCGAACGTTTGCAAGCATAAGTAGCACTGATCAGATTATGCATATAAGGCTTATAACAGCATTTTATATGAATTGAGGGCTCAAATCCTGACAGAGATTGATTGTTTTCAGTAAAATTGGATATTTATGATTCACGAGAGTTTGAACTTTCATGCCAGCAAACGAAGTATGCTTTTTTCCGTTTAGTTGAAAGGTGTCTTGTTTCACTTGTTTTTGCTTAGTAAGCAACTTTTAGAGCTCATTATCTAGAAAGTTTTTTTCTTAGGAATGCTTCATATACTCTGTATTCAGACTGTATATACATAGCTCTAATGCAGATTATTTTCTTCTGTATTTAGCTGAAAAAATTTTTTTTTAAGTTTTTTCTAACTTCTCTTTGCTTCACTTCTATTTAATAGTACTTGTTGAGCTCTTTCGCTAGAACTTGAGCTTTTTCCTTTGTAAAACTGTGTCGTAAGCTGTGTTTACATATACCAAAGTATGTACACGCAAAAAAAAAAATTGTTTTTTTGCACCTACATATGATCCGAACTCTTATTTGAGTAAAAAAAATACTACTTCATTCGGTTTGAAACCCAAATATTTTGTTAGCAAAAAAAGTGTTGGCACGTTCCATCTAATACTAATCTTACTCACCAAATCACACTTCCTTGTTTTCTTTAAGTTGTACTTCTGAAGAAGTGTCCTTAACTACGTCGTAAACAAAATAAAGACCTGGTCGTAGTCGTGTCAACAGATTAACTTTAGACAACATTATATTGCAAAACAAACACCTGGCGATTCTGCTCTAAGCCTAGAATAATCCTTATTAAGACTGCGGTTCTGTGTAGCGAGGGTATTAAGGACCACCTTCAGGACAAGCGGCCGGCCGAGGAATGCACCCAGAACAAAAGGAAGCGCAAGAAGTGCATCTGCTCGGGCAGACTAGTAGGGAATGTTGTGCTGCTCGCAAATAGCCAGGGCACCCGGGTTTATATTTAAATGTCAGTCGAAGTTATCGGCGCACATACCTCACCGCCAATCTATTTATCCACGAGCCCTCCCCCTTCCTCCCACCCAGAGTCCCGGATTTAGAGCGATGTCGGTGCACCCTCTCCTCGAATGGACGTGGACCGTTGTTCTCTTCCGGGAAGAGTCCCGAAAATAGCATCGCCGGAATTGACCGTGAATCCTATCTATTATGACACGTGGAGTACATAAGTACTTGTAAACACTCCCACAAGTTCTAGATTCTATGTATGAGGATTAGTATTGGCCACTGCTTATTGCAAATCGGTCTCGTATTGTTTCGATGCTAAAAAATTTTGAATTTGAAGACAAGAGGGGCTGACCTGACACGACGACTCATCCCATCATTGCTTTCAAGGGAGAGTAGTGGAATAATTTTCAGATTAATAATTATATTATATTAACCAGCGGCGTGGACTAGTGGTTAACATATTATACTTTCGAGCATAATATGCTAACCATAATAAGCACAGACCTTGGTTTGTGTCTCCAAGTCGATCGTTTCTTATCAGAGTTTGCCAATTATTCTAATTTTCATTGAAACGGTTACTGTAAAATTGGCATCTCCTTTCCTATCTCTCAAGTTAACGCTGCAAAAATTTCTCCATAGATGAGCAACATAAAGTTATAGTTAAATCAGCAACGCAAATCAGTGGTTAGCGTTTAATGCTTTCAATTGTGTGGTCACTGATTCTATCCCTGGTTTTGTTGCTGGGTATGTGACTCCAAAGTTGATTGTTTCCTTTCAAAGTTTGCCAATGTATCCGATTTCATTGGAAATGGTTCCAACAAATTGGCAATCCTGTCAGATTTCTCCCAAAATTAAAGTTTACAGCATCTCATAGTTTGTTGATATTTAAAAATGCTGCAAAAAATTTGTCCATAGATGTCTTTATGACGATTGTCAATGTTTGTAATTGGCCTTGAATAAAACTTACGGACAATGTCGACAATATATGTCATGTTAATAAAAATAAATGGTGTATACCTGTATTTATGTATAAAAATTAAAAAGTACATTGTGAATATACAGTGTGTATCATTAAGAGGGCTGGACCCCAGCGCCTTGTCCATACAAACGTATTAAACTTCTCCCTTCCTCAATTATGGCACTAGGGAAATTATTTTTTAATATGCTATGGATATCCACCATAGGTATGGTTCTATTTTTTTTTTTTTTTGATTAATTGATTTTTTCATTTTTGATTAATCAAAAATGAAAAAATAAATGTCGTAAAGAGGTCCAGTCCTCTTTACGATATGACAATTTTTTTCTAAATAATATTTTTACAGATAATACTATATGATCATAATTATTTACAAGTCTCATATATAGCTCGGTCGTTAAGCTTCTGCTTAGCGTCGAGAGGCGCCGGGTTCGATCCCATGAGCTGACCTCGATTGAAAAGAATTTTTCTGAGTATATCTGTAGTGCTGCTGGTCAGACCTAGATATTTGTGACTCCAGGTCGATCGTTTCCTATAAGAGTTTGCTAATTTTCTCTGATTTCATTGTTGAAACGGTTCCCAGTAAAATTGGAAAAATATATAAAATCTGCAAACACGGTTATACACCAAAGAAATGCAAATGGGTTCTTGATTTCGGATAGCTATATACAGTTGGTTTCATTAGTACTCCGAATTATACAATAAATTCGACAAAAAATATTTTATATTTATAGCATTTTATATTTCGAAGAACTTTTGTTGTTTTAGAAAAGATATTCAATGTGTATATCACACTTTCAGTATGCGAAATGAATAATTCTCATGATTACAGACCAATTAAAAAACTCGATTGACATTATTGCGCACTTGAAAAAAAGTGAGAATCAATTTACACATTTAATTGCAAATTATCGCCGCACAGGTGGTCGATCGCCTCGTAATTTTTTAATAAAAATAAACAATTTCGTAAAGTAGGAAGCGCTCGCGAGGTTGGTTGCTTTTGACCCTTTCGCCCTGACTTTGTAAATGTCGCACGTGAATTATTATAAAATCGCATTATGAGTACGCTTTTGCATTATTTATTGCATTTTATGCGACGACAGTGACATGCGCGTCTCGTCGGACGGGCGCCGTTTATTATTATCATTCGCCATGTTCGACGTCTTAATGTTATCGAAATGAGCCGCATAATTCATGAAGAGGTACAATTACGCGTTTTACTTGTCTTTTCCAAGTTTTGATTGACTGACCGTTACTGTATTTATTTAATTTTCTACCTTCCTGTATATACATATTATAATTTGTATGTAGATTTTTAAATTAATCTTTAAATCTACCTATTTTAATAACACATTTTTTGACACACTTATTATTTACTTATGAACACGGTACAAATGTTTCGCAGGCTTTTTGAATGTTTGAAAAAATCCCAATAATTCATTTTGTTGTTGGTAGTATCTATACAACTGTTTAAACGCGAAATTGCGTATTCGGTGTTTATTGCCCGGCGCGCTGTGGATGCAAAGTCGCATCTACAGCCGATTGAGTGTTAATGTACATCTACAAAGTACAAAGTAATATATAACACCTTCGCAAATGCCTGTACATGATTTCTATCGTGTAAAAAATGTGTTAAATGGCACTCAAAGGGTCAGAAAACGATGAGCTAAAATAGTAATGGTTTTTTAATTAAACAATTTTTTTTTCAATACTTGCGTCCGTTCGCTTTCTCCTCTTTAGAGATTGCCATATATGTAATTGTGATGAGGCGAGGAAATAAAAGTAGAAATGTAAGAAAAAAAAATAATGACAATTACTGGCGTTCGACATTTCGCGTTTTAAGTGCGTGCCTTTTTTTTTCAAAAATAATTACTTTTTTTTTAAATTACTTAATTGATTTGAGTAAAATATGGATTATGAATGTAATCAATAATTTTATTCGACGTGTTGATGTAATTGGATTGACGCCACTATTTGAATATGTGGTGTGAAAGCTTAGTATGATTATTGTTATTATTGTAATTGCCGTTTAACACTTTCACTGTCGTCGTTGTTTCGCGACGATGCAATCTATAAAAAGTTTCCCTTTTTAAACGACTCTTTATAATATAATAGGTATTCAAACGAACTTCATTGTACATAACATTATTCAATTGATAAAATTGACACGAACGAGAACAAATTATTTCATAGCATTAGAATCAAAGGAATTGGAAATTTCACTTTTTCAAATTCAAAATAATAAAAGATTATAATCAATACTAATTGTAAATAGAAGGATACGTGTGACGTCATGGTATTGTATGATTCTTACAAATTATACAAATTATTTTTCTTTCATAGACGTTTGAAGTCATATTGAACCATGAGAATCACTTCTAATCAATAATATGTATGTATTATGTGGAATTGCAAGATCTACTACCATCTACATACATATATTTAAGTTATTCGCTACGATAAATTGTCACTGCGACAAGTTGCCCAACTGTTCGTCTAAATTGTCCAACAGTGACAAACTAAAGATATGAATATAGTCCATTGTGAAAGCTTCAATCTTTTTTAACGAAATTTACACTATTTCAATGTGCTGCTACTAAGGCTAATGCCCTATTGGAATAATCCATCCTTAGGTATAGTGGCTTTATTTCACAACTCAGACTCAGACGGGCGAAATTTAATAAAATAAAGAACAAGAGAGATAGGAAAGGAGATTCCAATTTTTACAAGCCTTTATTACAGGAAATGATAATCAATGAAAATCAAAAAAATTGGCAAACTAATAAGATACGATCGACCTGGAGTCACAAAGCAAGATCTGGACAGCATCGGGACTCTAGTGGGACTCGAACCCGTGACCACTCTGCTCGAAAGCATAACATGCTAACCACTAGTCCACGCCACTGGTCCTTTATTAAACGAGATATTCTTGGATGTATTGTATATTTGTCAATCTTTTCTCGCAAATTTGGCTGATGGAAATGAGTTTGCCAAAAATTTTCGTCCTTCCTACTTTCAGTCCAAAAATTTCAATCAAATGGGTCTCGACTCTGTCATTAAGGGGGTTAATCTGTTCAATTAATTCCCTTATGAACTACCTCACTTAAATTAAATGTATATTACGATTCGAATAATCGATTTTATAAAATTTTGTATGCCTGCCTCCTTTATTGAGCAAAGCTCAATCTTATATATGTATGTATGTACATATATTACCAAGGCCGCCAAGAAGAATCCCGGGCCCTGGAAAAATTATTCCATACCCTATAAGTTATAACAAAACAAAAAAAATCGATATATTTTAATATGCGAAAAATCTATCAGAACTATTAGAAAAATACCTACATACATATGTATGTACATATATTTTTTGAAATAAACAGTATGATATAAGAGGTACGATTTTACATGGACACAAAGAATGTGCGGGTCGAAAAATAATAAACATTTAGCATTAAATAAATATACGTATTTGTATGTAGAATATTTATTTATTTATTTTACGGTCAAGAAAAAATTGACCATTTTACATAATGGAAATGGAGAAAGAAAAAAATATAAAATAAATTACAATGAAATATAAAAGAAAAATCAATAACTAGAATAATGCATACATACACCTACCCATACGCTCGCTTACATACTATTAGAATATTATAAAATATCAATATCGATCAGTCGAACGTCCCAACACGGGGCCCCTCAAGTAGTCCGGGCCCTGGTACTTAAACCCCAGCTTCCCTCCCCTCTCGACGGCCCTATATATTACATATGTATTGTAGAATGACATTGACACGTGTGTTTATTACCAGTATTATCACTAACGGACAATGTTTCATATGTTTATATGTACATTAAAACTCGCCATTTAATTCTTAACTACTGGCAATAAAATAATACTGGGTTGGAGCATCGGAGGTCGTTTGCAGATGGTGGTACACGAAGAGGTACACGTTCCGTTATCTGCGCTGACGGTGCAGAACCGGTGTTACACAACACGTGGGGCTCTCGGGGGAGGGTGGGGGGGAGACGCGGGGGGCGGAGGCGCGGGGGCATCGCCCCGGGGCCGGGGGCCAACGCTCAAGGACGCGAGCCAGCCGCAAGGTCGTCGTGGCCAACGACTCCACGGCGCATCTTCGCGCTCGCTTCACACTGCTTTGTCACACTCTGTAATCACATATATACATATACATAAACAGAGTCATTTTTGTACTAGAAGCACCCGGCGTCACCCAGGTTACACACCCGTTAAATTCGAAAAGCCTACATACAGTGGAAGCCAGTAGGAGAAAGGAAGCGCTTAAATGATATCCGTAAGGATGTATTACATATGAATAGAAAGTATATTTCAATCGAACATGTACAATCCCTTTACAGTGTAGCAATATGTACTGATACAATACATACAATAATACAATTGATACAAGCATTTTATAATTGATACAAGAATTCATACGAACATCATTTTACAGCATTTTATTATAGAAATTGGCGAACCTTAAAACGCTGAATATCTTGAGATTAGCAAGAGAGATTGGAAAGAAGATTCCAATTTACAGGAACTCTTATTGTCCAACAATTGCCCAACTCTGAAAGGAAACGATCGACCTGGAGTCACAAATCAAGGTCTGGCCAACAGGTACTAGTGAGAATTGAACCATGATCACTCCGCTCGAAGCATACTATGCCAATCACTAGTCCACATTGCTGGTTATATCTACAGTCAAAAAAGGTTAACGACTCAAGCCAGCAAAATTGGGCTTACTTCTTCGTTAGACCAAAAACTTTTGTATTAGCTTGCAGGAGTACCTATCCGTCACGTATATACGTACACGCAGCCCAAGACTATGAAAAACTTAAGATTAGCAAGAGAGATTGGAAAGGAGATTGCCAACTTATAGGAACCGTTTCAATGAAAATCAGAAAAATTGGCAAACTCTGAAAGGAAACGATCGACCTGGAGTCACAAATCAAGGTCTGGCCAACAGGTACTAGTGAGAATTGAACCATGATCACTCCGCTCGAAGCATACTATGCCAATCACTAGTCCACATTGCTGGTTATATGTACAGTCAAAAAAGGTTAACGACTCAAGCCAGCAAAATTGGGCTTACTTCTTCGTTAGACCAAAAACTTTTGTATTAGCTTGCAGGAGTACCTATCCGTCACGTATATATGTACGTACACGCAGCCCAAGACGCCGAATAAATTAAGATTAGTAAGAGAGATTGGAAAGGAGATTGCCAATTTATAGGAACCGTTTCAATGAAAATCAGAAAAATTGCCAAACTCTGAAAGGAAACGATCGATCTGGAGTCACAAATCAAGGTCTGGCCAACAGGTACTAGTGAGAATTGAACCATGATCACTCCGCTCGAAAGCATAATATGCTAACCACTAGTCCACATTGCTGGTTTTATATATACATACAGTCAGAAAAGGTTAACGGCTCAATCCAGCAAACTTGAGCTTATTTCTTAATTAGACCGATTAGTAAGAGAGATTGGAATGGAGATTGTCGATTTATAGGAACCGGTCCAATGAAAATCAGAAAAATTGGCAAACTCTGAAAGGAAACGATCGACGTGGAGTCTAACCAAGATCTGGCCAACAGCTACTAGTGGGACTCGAGCCCGTGACCACTTTGCTCGAAAGCATAATATGTTAACCAATAGTCCACATCGCTGGTTAATATAATATAACTATTGTTGTGCCCGTTGATATCAACGGGCGGCTTTGGAAAGGAATTGATACACGAATTAAAATTAAATTATATGTTATATATACCTAAATATAATGTAAAGTAATGTATAGGCAGGCGGACGTTTAATAGTAAAATGTTGAGTGCGCGCATTAGACGCTCGCCGATCCAACCCGTTCACCGAATGTGTGTGTCTTCGTGGGTATGTGTGTATTTGTGTACGCTCCCGCGTCCAAGTCAAGTGCACAATATCAGGAGCACATTTCAGTCGCTCCTCACCCTCTATTTAAATACAATACAATACGCCTCTATTAAAACTGTATTATACACATATAAATAGAATCATGAGGAATAAAAAAAATGGCGATCGATTTCGATGATTCGTTGACCTGATATGAACGCACAGTTTGGGTTTGGCTAGGTGTCGCGTTCAGGTCTTTCGAAACGAGCCCACGGAATGTCTGTCAAGTGGTATTTAGTCCGCCTGGGTATTATTTTGGGGTTTTGTATTGGCATCAAATAGCGAGTCTAGTAATTATCCAAGATGTTTTAATTGCAACTGTTAATTTATTACATATGATGTGGTCCAAGTTGTGTTTATGGCCCATGACCCACGCGTAATGCAAGCTTTTAGTACTTGCAGCTAAATCGCTTGCACACCTTCTCACATTATATGTAATAGTAGATTGCATTTGGAGCTTGCATATTGTATTTGTCATTTTTTTTTGTAATATGTGCCCGTGCGAAGTGTGCGATGCGCCCAGGCGCTGCAAGGGAGAGGGCGCCTAAAATATTTCTAAAAAATGTGAGATAAATTTCCGTGCTCACGATTACAATAAATCTCGAGTGTCTCGCTGGGCAAGGGCATCGTGTGGCCGAGTCGAGCTAATGAGGGTCTCATCTCCGATGTTATCTCACGGTGTGGCCCTTGCACGTAGTACATAACAGCTTCATCCGAGGAGTTTTTGCACGAGACAGTTTGACCGGAATTACCTGTACCGCCGCCAGCCCCATTGCACGATTAGATAACATCTCGACCACATACTCTCAAACTGTGCTAGAGCAATGCATATCTATTTTCCGAGAGCTTTCCAATGTTAATGCACGTTTGCATACGCGTGCTGTTCGTAAGAATACGCTCGCTTTGTTCTGCGACTTGTACTCTCACCTGTGCAAAGCTATTTTGTATGTGTGTGTGCTTAGAATACAATATACATATATAAGTACTTGACCTGTTTTTGTTTTGCATCGTATAAATTGTGCACTTAAGTGCTAAAACGACGTCTCTAATATGGTTTTGTTTAAATTTTGTCGATCAAAATGTGTCTATACAAAACGGTTCCGTGACAACTAAACATATATATGACAAAAGATCATGGGTGTTTTATAATTTATTTTATTTGTATTTCATATTATGATAAACTTTTTGCGTGTTGTGTTCAGTAGTATATATGTTCACTTGTCACTGTGTGCACTTATCGCTGTATTCAATAGACGTGTGTTCAGTTGTCGTTTGGACCATTCCAAACACTTTTATATACATATAGAGTTTATCTTGGGTTGGTATTTGCAACATGTTCACGAGCATGTGCTCATAAATGATGATCAAACCGAGCAAAATGGCAAAGTTTGAAAGTCTTTTTAGAAAAAATCTAACGTTTAAAGTTCTGCATTTTAAAATTCTACATTCTATTTTTTTTTTAATTTATATATCTTATATATAAAACTGAAACGGTGTCTGTAATTCGTTTCTAATTGGCTGTCGTCAAAGTCGTTTCTGATTGGCTGGATTGGTCAAAGACAGTTGTGATTGGTCGGTCGTTAAATTTTTTTTTTTCGATTCAATATAGCATTCAAGCAGCATAGGTCGGTCGTTAAGCTTCTGGTCAGCGTCGAGAGTGCTGCTGCTGCTATCTGTAGTGCAGTGTAGGTCAGACCTGGATATTTGTGACTCTAGGTCGATCGTTTCCTATTATTAATATAAAAAGTGTTAATAGTAAAAAGTTGAGTGCGCGCATTACACGCTCGCTGATCCAACCCGTTCACCAGTTCGAAATGATGAATGAATGTGTGTGTGTTTTCGTGGATGGGTATATGTGTGTACATGCTTAGGCGCATCTGACGCTGACGTCACCCGTCGCTTCGTGTTCAATATCAGGAGCATTAGCCAGCAGCATAGCTCGGTTGTTAAGCTTCTGCTTAGCGTCGTGAGGTGCCGGGTTCGATCCCAGGGCCGGGCTTCGAGTGAAAATGAATTTTTCAGAGTATGCTGTTGGTCAGACCTGGATTTTTGACTCCAGGTTGATATTTTCCTATCAGATTTTGCCAATTTTCTCCGATTTCATTGTTGAAACGGTTCCCGTTTAAAAATTGCCTATAAATTCTTCCTACCTACTATGTCCCTACTATTTGAAGTATGATAAATTTACAATAAAATTTATGTACAATTCATAGATGTCTCGTTAATTTGCGAGTTTTTTAGTGTCTCGTAATTCAACGACTTGAATAATAAAAAAAAATGCTGCAATGTTTTTAATTGGCCAGGAAGGCGCATTGGGGCTACCTGTAAGGCCTTCCTGGTATATACGTAAAAAAAAATATACATAAATTTAATAAAAAACAAAATGAAGACTTTTTTCGTGGTTTTCATTTAATTTCCATTAACCGAGCGAAGCCGGGTAGCATCACTAGTTACATATAATATTAAATGATTACATATGTACATATGTAATTTCACCTGGATTTTTCAATTCAAAACAATTATTATAAAAAATTAAAAATTAATTAGAAATAAATTTGTAATTTAAATTTTACCTGAACTAAGCGTTCAAAAAAAATATAAAGGTGCAAAAATAAAAAATCGATTTCAGTACAGGGCTCAAAAACAATTTTCCAACTACATCCATACAATGGTCTATTCTGGAACAGGGCGCAAAACAAGTTTTCACCATTTTCTGGCACAGGGCGCAAAAATCTCACTACACGCAATAGATGAGCACCATTACCATCCTCGAGGCTTAACATAAATAATGTTATAGCATGTACCAGGTAGAATAATTGCTACGTTGCTGATGCTGATGATGATGACGGCGCATTATGAAAACGTGGCTCGCAGCGCTTCTCAAACTGACGTAACACAACAACAACGACCGTTTAAAACATCTGCGATCGGAAACAAATCGATATTACTTTCTAAATATTACGAACATAAACAGATACGAGAGCGTCTGATTGATAGTGCATCCAGACTGCAATCGTCGTTGCATCATGACGAATGCTCCACACTATTTAATACCTAACCCCCCACTCCCTGTTTGAAGTGCATTAGCTGCGAGCCATTTAAAGGTTTACAACCGAATCGATAGTAATATGTTATTAATGTATGTATGTTGCTAGAGAATACGTGACGCTTTGCGCGCACGAATTCATTCGAACCCTTTCGTGGCTAATTTTAATTATTAGATGAAGATTATATTGGATTTTTATTTATTTCCCGGCATATTTAGGTCACGATCGATCATTTCTTTCTATGGAGTTACGTAACGTCTACATACATATATACTTCGTTACAGAAAAATGGTTGCGGAATTGAACTAACGAAAACAATTGTATGGGGGGCATGATTGGTGATCTTGCATGCTGATCCATCTCTAACCGTGTTTCTAACATCGACCTAGAGTCGGCCAATTTATGGCTTGGAAAACCGGTGATTCGCCCGGTGTGGCATGCTCCATACAACTGCATACATTTGATCTGGTCGCGCAACAAAGTCACCAACTAAGTGGCTGGAATTCACTCGTTATGACCGATCACTCAGATCTACTTTCATAACTTAGAAGTTTACAATTCTATCGTGCGTATCTCACACTTGTGAATTCGTTTTTTTTATCCAAGTTACACATGTGTGATTGAGTTCAAACATCTGTGGTCACGGGTTCAAATCCCACTGGTTTCTGCTGGTCAGACCTGTGATTCCAAGTCGGTTTCCTATCAGAGTTTGCCAATGTATCTGATTTTCATTGAAACGGTTCCGACAAATTGGCAACCTTACCCATTTTCTCGCAAATCTCGATTTTTCAGCAATCTCAAATTTCAAATTTCGAAATTTACAAATTTGACCATAAATGTCTCCGTAAATGTTAATTGATATGTATTTACTGAATTTCGCTGAATTGTTTAAAAAAAAAATGCTGCAAATTTACAAATTTTATCATAGGTGTCTCTGTAAATGTTAATTTTATCAAATGTAAAGGAAGGCACATTGGGGCTACCTATTAGGCCTTCCTGGTAGAAATAAAAAATAAACTTTTGCATTTTTAGAATAATTAAGGAATCCAATTATGATTGGGTCTTGACCATTTGATGCAAATTCGATTTGCTGGATCGGATCTTAATCTGATCCTTCATCTTGCATTGCAAAATTAAACCCCTCCGAATTGAAAAGTTTGCATTGTCGTTGAAATATTGCGCAATATTCTGTTTTAGGTCGGTTTAAATCTAGTAGGGTGTAAATCTTCGGTTTAAATCTTATATTTGAGGGTGAGGGATTTATAGTAATGTGAAGCACCTTCGATTGTAGTTCAAGGTAGATCTTCGAGTATGAAGTGGTTATTTTAATTTATCACAAGTATGTGGTATTTATCAGATTCCCTATAGGCAGCTGAAATCAACCTGTCATTATAGCAATGAACCTTGTCTCAACATTCCCTCTGAAGTGGGCCCCGGGAATCTCAAAAATGCAATGCACTTTAGTTCCACCCGCCGCGCCCGGAAATGGTTAATTCGAGCGTTCCTTAATGTTATTTTTTGATTTTGTTTTCATTCGTAACCGTAGGACGGCAAGGTACTCAATCGCGTCACCTTGAAGCCGGACAGCGTCGATGTCTCGCTTTCGGATCGGAAATTGATTAGCGACGTTTGCGAAAGACGGGGCAGGACAAGCGACCAATCTTCGTCATAATGATGAAGAAATGAACGATGGTGCAACTTAGCAGGACTATTGGCGCCGGTCTTGCGGGGTCAGCGCACGCTCTGCACGACTGCAGCCGGAGAAAGTCCTCGCCGTCGTCGCCTTCGTCGTTACTCTTCGTCAACCCTTTCTCCGCATCCTTACCACTCCAGATCGACGATGCTTCCTTGCATCTTCGAGTTGCGTCAATCGCCGATTAAATCGCCCGACCGAGGCCTTCTATAGAGCTTGTATTAGATTTTGCCTTTAAAATCTTTTTCATTGATTTGAGGATGTCAGCGCTCACAATCAGTCGTCTCTTTGTGATTTTGACAATATAAGCTAGATAAGAATCTATTACCCAAATATTTTAGTAATCATATATGTAGTTAGGAATAGAGATATACATAATTATATAACTAGAAATCGGAATAAATTAATTATAGGTAGAGTTAAGAAAGCAAAAACTGCAAGAGGTGTTCAAATATACAATGCCCTTCCTGAGAGCATTAGACATTGGTGCTTTCTTGAGGGGTCTTAATGGATACCTCTATGGAATATGACGTAATTATATATGTATGTTTAATAAAATGCTATGTTTCGAATTATATTATATTATTTAGGGTTACCAATTATAGTTTTGTTAATATTTATAATGTTATATTATAGTTTTTAGTTTTAGTTTAAAATTTTTAATTATGAAATAATTCACTAGTAATTTGCTATTTAATAATAAATAAATAAAATATCGATATTCTGTCTTAGATTTTTTTTTTGATTAATAAAATCTTTCTTAATATACTTTTACTGTTTATCGTGATTATTTAATTTAAGATAAATCTTATATATAAAACCGAAACGGCATCTGTTATAAAATGCTGCATTGATTGATTGAGCAAAAAAACATGGTTGACAATAGTAATTGATAATAGTGAATTACTCATCAGGCTTCAACCTCCACCCCCTCTACTCCCGATTAAATCTTTTCGTCGATGAACAAGACGGATGTCAAATTGATGGTTGCCAGTGGCGGCTCGTGAGAATTCATAGAGGGGGAGCTGTAGTAGCTCGGTGATCAAATTCAGACAATATGTACTATACTGGGAGGTCTGCAGCCTATATGGCCGGCAAAAATAGCAGGCATTTGTACTATGTATACTGGGAGGGCTGTAGCCCCGCAGCCCATATAAACCGAGCCGCCACTGGCTGGTTCCAAGACTGATCGATAGTAACATTCTTTCAACTTACTGGTAAATTGCTCCGAGTACAATTTGCTATTTTGTTTTATGGTTTTTTTCTTCTGTCTAAATTGTAGTTACTCAATTGTAATATATATGAAGTGTTCCTCCTGGTTGTACCAGAAGTAATTTTTTTGAGTCACGTATCCAAAAGAAATGTCGATACGAAGTCATCCCTGTGTCCAGCGACATTTTCCAATGATGCGAGCGAATTCCAAACGTAATTCAACATCAACCGTCCGCCATTTTAAAAATGATGGATGAAAAAGTGTCCGAGGCAAAACTTTCATGAAAGTTTAAAATGCGAGTCGACTCGATAAAAAATCGTTTTCCTTCGTCGAAAGTCGTGCTTTGACTCGTTCGGACAATTTTTCAAGCGTTTATAACGGCATCCGTGCGAATGTGCGTGCTTCTCGTTTTTTGACGGACAATGGTCGTTAGTCATCTTCCACAACTGCTCGACTATACTTCTTCATCATCATCGTGTAGTTGGTTTCAAAGATCGTGCCATTCGTGACGACTCCTTCGATCGCGACAATGGAACACTCTCGGTCACTTCGCATTAGCTTGCGTTGCCACTTTCTTCTGCCATTTTTTCCTCTTGTCTTGTCTCGCGGATAGCTTTGATGCAAATCGAGATCGATCATGCAAAATCAACGAGCCATTCGTGATTTAGACGAGTTGCAACACATGGCTCTTGTGACACAACTCTAGTTCCATAGCTCAAAATATGCTACCATTACGTAGGCCAGTGCTATTTTCTTATTCTGCCCGATAATTTGTCTTGTAAAAAGTCCCTTTGAGTGCTGACGTCTTTTCTGTTGAAAGCCCGTCACTCTGAAAATTTCGCCAACATTTCCAACTAGAATTATTTAGAAATCCAATAGTAAGCAGGTATAAAAATTGTAGCTAATCCAAACTAACCCTAGATAACTAGCGCCGAGGATTTCGAGTTTTGTAAAGGTGTGTTTTAACTCTCTAATATATCTTGCAACAATATAAAATAAACAAAAGGAGTCTATTAATGAATGTGTTTTTCCAAAACCAGTTCCATTTTCTTCACTGTTGTCACAATGTAATACTCACAATCTAAATGCCAAGCCACAATCTAAAATACTCAGCAGATTTCCATCGGGAAATTCTGCTATGGTTATAAATTCAGAAATTCCGGTGTAAACCAGTCTTTATAAACAGTGACACGGATTACACCACCCATGTTCAATGCATTTTTTTTAAATGCTACCTGAAAAGGCTTAGCGGGTAGTATTCTTGTTTACTTTGTACATGCTCAAAATGCAACGCCTATCGACGTTTTTCAGGCCCATAGACTTGTTGGCAAAACGCCGATCGGCGTTGGTCAGCATTCAAAGGGTTAATTAATATGTATATCAAGTTGTTAAATTACTCAACTAGTGCTAAAACGGATCAATATGTGTGATGAGATGCAACCCAAAAGAATTGAGTTTGGTCACGATACCACGCTTTGGATCGTATCTAAGAATGGAAAGCTCTTTCAACTTTGCTGAAGTGTTTCAACATTGAGCATTGGGAATTCTCGAAGTCATGATATTTCGGTATTTAGAAGCGTGTGTGGTCTTCACGCTCGGAAAAGGTCAGAAAGCAGTGGTTGCGAGGAAGGGCTCGGTCCCGTTGCTTGGGATCGCGAAAGGCCGTACGTGTCGAATTGGCCACCATGCATTGGTAATGGTCCAATGGTGATTCATGCGCATCGGCCATGACCTTTTACCACTTGCTTTGATGGCGCTGGCATGTCAATCGGTGCCATGATGCAAACACCATGGCCGATGCAAGGTTCGACCTGGTGCGGTCAGCGAACCTGCAACTCTATAAATCACACCTCGCTGACACCAATGTTCTGCTCATAAGTGAAATGTCCAGGTTTCAAATCTTAATCATCGTCATTTACAGCGATTCACCATCCACTGCTGGATAAAAGTCACTCTTCCATTCGTCTCTGTTTTAAGTAAAGGGATTTTACCTACAAATATGATACATATTGACCTAAATTTCCCCAGTGAAAAAGTAGTCGCAGTGCAAAAAGAAAAAATAGTCCTGGAACGATAGGAACTTTAGGGCGAAAACACACTGAGTGGTACATGGTGCGTGTTTTTTTTTAGATATTTTTAAACATGCGAAAAAACGCATCACCCCCTGGAGTGTTTTCAGCGACATTTTATCCTTTCCTGACAGTAATTGTTAACGGCGAATCCCATATTTGAATAAATGTAGGCGAAACTTGTCGGTTGCATATGGATATGCATATACATATGTACGTGCGACCTGCCAAATATAGGGCAAAATCACACAGGAAAGAACGTGGCTTTTTTAGATACGTGGCTTTCATGGCACGCCCAGCATACACCGTCCCAAAATCACTCCCTGGAGTGTTTTCGGTACAGTTTTATCCTTGTATTTATCCTTACTTGACAGTGATCGATAACGGTGTTTCCCATATTTGAAGAAATGTAGGAGAACCCCCACAGCGGGGAGCCAAGCACATGACGTGCCGTTCTTCTCTGTGTGATTTTGCCCATATGCATTCTGCTCGTGCAAGTACACCCAAATTCGGTTTGGGTAACACCTACAGTTTACGGTCACAGCGGGAAGATAAGGACACGTGACGTCCCATACCACTCGGTGTGTTTTCGTCCTATCTCTCATCTATCTCACCTCACAAGTTCTCCCTATGGCCTTCCTTGTACTTTTTTACATTATCTGGTGTACCATTCGAGTATTTCTTTAAGCCATAGAGTAGCCAACTAGCACTATTATATCATGCGAGGGACTGGCGAGGACGATCGAAACGATTGTGTCAAATCAGATATTCAGCGCATGTTCAGAGTTTCGACGTTTTTGCTTTAGTTAATCTGGTCGCAAAGTACTTGCGTAGATACCCGCTCGGCACAAGGTACCTGGTCTTTGTTGTTTTCAACGAGCACCGGTCACCGTTGAATCGGACTGCATTCCTCGGTTGCATTCGCGAATGCAGATGAAAAAGCGGCGTTACCGGTGAAATAATTAGAGTCATCGGGTGTCATTGTCAATGCGCCAAGCGAATCCAGCAGCAGCAGCGTCTTCTCCAAATAGCTTGGCGCATTCCTGACGCTGCCTCTGGAGCTATTAATCGCTCTCACTCTCGCATACATGTCGTCGCTCCTTGTGAACCCTACAATTCTTCAACTCTTGACTAATGGCCGTGTTTAGGTTCCTTTTGTAACCATTATTTTATTCATCGTGACGAAGAATCGTCGCTTTGTGTCTTATCTCATTTGCAACGAAAACGCTCGTGTGTGACAAGAGTTCGGGAACACTTTTGAGAACCTCGTACGTTGATTGATGCTCAAACTCTCGAGACATTCTCGACAAAGCCATCTAGAATAATTTTGCATTAGAATATTTTTTGCAATTGTCTTTTGCTTATAATTAAGAAAAAATCGCAAGATTTCCAGCTCAAACTCTACCGAAATCAAACGTGCAAATGAAGTGATCCAAGAACTACTATTATAATATATTAACAGGACTTCATATATTTTTGTTAAATAATTTCTACTTCTTTTTTTGTGCCTTCTTATACATATTGCAATGTGGGAACATAAGAGAGAATATCCACTGTCTAAGTGCATTCGTGGGTGTACAATAGAGACCCCGGATTAAGCTAACGTGACTCAATAAGTGCCCGAACAAAGGATACGCTGGAGTTCCCACAGCCCCGGGTGAGTGCGTGCGTAAACAAAAGACGGCAGACCCTTACTTAGACAATAGACAATAGATACATAAATGGATTAGGGAAGCTGTGGTGTGCAACTTTTCCTTTATGAGGAGGTACATGCGGTAGATCAGATTGTTCTGGAGTGAGCGGTGGGTCCGTGTGGACCTCTCGAATCGTTAAATAAATGCTGTAAAGCGACTTAGGCTTTATTTGGATCCTGAACCCACCCCTACGCAACAATATCATACTTTGAGATTATTTTTTTCAGTTATTTTAGATTCAGTTTGTACTGGCCGCCCAAATAAAATTTTACTGGGAAGAACCTCGCATCAATGGAAAGGTTTAATGATATTCTTATAGCGTCTTCGAGGTCATTTGCATCTCAAAATAATACTTGACTGAATGAAATGAGCTCTTTTCATATCTTAACGCAAAAAATTAAATGAACATGACTTATTAAGGCCACCACCTCCTTAGCTTGTAGCCCTTTTTAACCTTAAACAGCTGAGAGCAAGTTGTTTTGTGGATTGAAAGCGAATACTCGCTCAATTCTCCCTCTTAGCAAATATTGGGTCCTTTCAACTAAATTCGTTTACTGCAGTCTGGAGTCCCACAGGATTCCTAGTCTTTCACAGATTGAGTTCAAGTTATAGATTTCGTTTCAATAAACAATGCTATTTTACACCTGCATGATAGTTTTGAAACGTCTATAATAGACTATTCGTTTGGAAAAGTGTCAGTTTTGCACAGCCGGTGTTGCATTCGTAATGCACTCTGTGGGGTATATGCATGGTATACATAGGTGTGTGTATTGTAGCAGGCGCCAGTGCGGAGGAGAAAGGTGTGACCGAAGTCGACATTCTTCAGCTGCTGGGTGTCACATAAGTCACCAGCTCGTGTGGGTGACCATCTACTTTGCTAGCCCACCTCGCTCCTATACGCAATTTAGGATGTTTCTACATGTCAGACAATATCATCGATACCAAAATCGTTCTTTGCAATTTGTAAATGTGGATTAGCGTGTTTTGCACATGACTGATTGTCTTTCATGCTCAATAACAGTGAATTGATACATGTCGATTAGAGTTTTATCTGATGGTAACATGTGACAAGCTAGTTAGTGATCACATGTTATTTGAAAAGATGATTACAGATATTAATTTTTAGTTTACATAAGGTATTTGTTACACCATTTATTCAGAGTATTGCAAAATCAATTCCAAGTCCTTCAAATTTAAAATCTTATCTGCTTCTAGGCCTGTTAGTTTCCTGGTTAATATATGTATGTATTCTGATACATGTAACTTCAATCTAAGCCTTAGATTCTAAGGTCTAAGATAAGATTGAGTGAATTGTTGAAATCATTTTAAGCTTCGATGTATGTAAAAGTCGATAGACTTGAAATATAGATTATAAGATTTCTTAGCGATGGTGAAATATATATTTATTTGCCCACATGCTCAAATAGGCTAAGATTCTTAACTTATTTACTAACATGCCAAAGGAAAGTGAGTTTGGTAGACTTGTCCGTTGTAACTGTCCGGTTTCTTCTTATCAAAAAATTCAAACTTCTACATATGTATCTGAAACTAATTCTTCAATTTTTTTTTATCTTCCAGAGGAAAATTCGCATCGGTGAGAAAGATCCGTCATTTAGCAACCGGTGTGGAGTACGCTGCAAAGTTCATCAGGAAAAGAAGGCGTGCAAATGACACAACCCATGAAATATACCACGAAGTTGCAGTATTGGCAATGTGCAGTGACTCGTCACGTTTGGTGCGTTTGCACGAAGTCTTCGAGACCCGTTCGGAGATAGCTCTAGTTCTCGAGCTGTAAGTCAAATACCAAATTTTTTGATATCAAACACTCTATTATGTAATATATAGTTGCAATAATATTTGATTGTGTTTCAGTGCTGCTGGCGGCGAGCTGCAACGAGTTTTGGACGACGAGGAGTGTCTCGCAGAGAGACAGGCCCGTCATGTCATGCGACAGATTCTAGAAGGCTTGTCGCACTTGCACGCTCGCAATCTGGCACACCTCGACTTGAAACCTCAAAATTTGCTACTCACTGCTGACTTTCCCGAAGGGGAAGTCAAGCTTTGTGACTTTGGCATCTCCAGATTGATCGAGAGTGATGTTGAAGTCCGTGAAATATTAGGAACCCCAGATTATGTCGGTTAGTGTACAAAACCACTCAACAACTAAAATCAAATTTTAATACTTTTGATTAGTGATTTAATAACGTTGTGTATTTATTGCAGCTCCCGAAATCCTAGCATATAATCCCATTTCACTAGCCACTGATATATGGTCAGTCGGAGTGTTGGCTTATGTGCTCCTCAGCGGATACAGTCCCTTCGCCGGAGATACAAAACAAGAAACTTTCCTCAATATATCACAATGTTCTCTCACGTTCCCTTCTGATCTTTTCGAAGATGTTTCCGATACAGCGTTCGACTTTATAAAAGCAGCACTCATCGTAGACCCCAAGTAAGTAAAGAGCAATATGTGCATATATATGTAAATGTCAGTTTTTATCCAATGCATCCGATTCAGGTTATCAATTGCGTGACTTAGATTATTAAACTGGAAGTTTTCTGAACTGACGGTTTCATATACAAAAAAGTGGGCTTATTTTAGGGCGAAAACACACTGAGTGGTACGTGTTTTTTTTGGATACGAAAAAAACGCAACACCCCTAGCCCATATACATGGTTCACAGTCCCGAAAATCACCCCCTGAAGTGTTTTCGGTGATATTTTATCCTTGTATTTAACGGTGAATCCTATATTTGAAGAAATGTAAGAGAAACTTGTCGGTTGCATACAGTTGTTTATGGAAAGCCGAGGACACGTGATGTCCCATACCACTCAGTGTGTTTTCGCCCTTAATCAGAAGGCAGTTTGATTTGATATTAGAGTAATATATGTGACATTTACATTTAATAAATTACATTGTCTTGAGACACTATGGGCATTGTTAGGTCGGACAATGAACTATAAAAAGGTTTTTTACAAACATTGATCAATGACGTGAGCTCGATCTGAAATTAAGTGTACATTTAAAACCAAATAAAATTAATAATATAAATTTACCTTTTCAGAAAACGCATGACCGTGCAAGAATGCTTAGATCACCCTTGGATCAACGACACGGCCAAGCTGTCCACACCACACTCCATGAGCTCCCTATTGACTCCGCCGCAAGAGAAGTACGAGGGTTTTTTACGCGTCGTCCTGCCCGAAACCGACAAACTGTTCGACGTTAAAGACAGCATCGACAAAATCGACGAGGGCTCCTCACTACTCCTGAAACACTCACACCACAAAGACAAATCGCCTCCATTTCCCGACGCACCGTCAACGCCCAAAGTGAGTCGAAAGTCACACCCGGACTCCCCACCTACGATGCTTAACCACTGCAAGTTGTACCAGATGGACAAAAATTCCATATTCAGCCCGGATAAAATCCTCGGATGCAAGAATCGCGCCGACAGCTGCGACGGAGTCTTCACCAGTGGCAAAGTAGTGTTGGAGGTCGCAAAGTTCGAAAGCAAGATCCATACCAAAGAAAATCATCCGCTGACGGCGAAGAACGGCACCAACGGAGTCGGATACGACAGCGACGTGATCAAAGTCTCCGCCGACTCGTCGTATCCTCAGTGCGAGTGCTGCAATCTGATGTCTTCACACAACAAGCACACTACCAGTAATATAAACCACGTCGACAGGGCGATCCTTTGCTAATATACGGCACTTTGGATTATACTTAGGGATTACTGTGTAATTCAGCAAATGAACATTGATGTGCCATTCGACTTTGTGTATCGATTTTAAAAAAATACAAATGCGGCTAGCATAAGTTCTACGAGAGACTTTTTTATTATTATTTTGCTTTGTATGGAAAATGCTTACACATCGGCCATTTCATTCTAAATTGACCTTTTGTAACGTTTAAAGTAGTTAAATGAATGTACATTTTTATTGGAATTGAAATGTATAGAAAATTTTAAGGTTATGTTTTGCACGCAAAATGGCGTGTCTATACATTTTCATTTAATTTTATATCTTTTATCAATAGTGTGAATTATAAAACTTTTATATACATTTGCCATACTTTGATTACATATGTAGGAATATGCTGATAGACGTTACATTCCCTTTCTGTGCCTATTTATAATATTCATATGCTGAAATCAAACTTAACCTCAAATTGTAAATTTAAAAAAAATCATCAAATACATATTTGTGTGTACTTATGATGTATTTTTATCAATTTTATTCTATAAAACAAGAATTGTATGTGTATAATAATTTTCTCAACTTTGATTGTTACATTTTGATTAAAAAAAAAAAAGACCGGTTTGTATGCATGATTATTCAAAGCATTTTCAGAGTGTTGTATTATAATTATTATTGTGAACAAAAGTCCTCGTATGATTTAAATAGACCCGATGAGACCTAGATGTTGGTGTTCATCTTAAATGTACAAATACCAGTGATTATCAATCATTTTTTTTATTAGGAAAAATTGCCTTAATTGTAGTGTTAAATGTAAATTAAAACAATATTAAAAAAAAAGACAATTTGGGTATAAACATGTATCGGAGTGTCTCCGAGATGCCTTTGCCTTTTACCAGTGTGTCTTCATTGCAATCAAGGCCTTCTATCTGTAATAAATATACGACACGAATATTCCCGAGCGAAAAATCAAACGTATTATTTTTTTTTGTTTGAAAAATTGGCAATATTTGTGTTTGGATCCATTCCCTAGTTGAATACTTATGATAATTTTGTATATATATGTGTATAACTTGTAAGTGTATGACTGTCGTTCAGGGTCTTGCGTCTATGAGCTGCCTTATTATCTTAAATATTATACGGTATCGGCCGACCGAATGAATCGTATGCTTTAACAATTTGAGTTTAAAGATTTTGTTCTAAAGGCCGAGCACCGCTGCAACGCACAAATCTTCACCAATCAGCCCCTTTAAAATTATTAAAAATAAACAATAATATATTTATCAAAAATCCACAAGAGCTTTATTATATATGTATTCTTAGGAATTGACTGTTATTTCGCAATGAAAAAAAAGTTGACCAATATATAAATTTGTATAAAAAGAAAACAAATCTGGAAAGAGCTTTAAATTGATAGTATTTTTATATATTGTATTTAAATTGAAAATAAAATCTACGAATAATATTTATTCATCGATCAAAATCCATTCGCTTTCTGCAGTTATCGATTTTTATATTATGTTCTTGTGTGAAAATGGTGTTTTGAATAAGAGGCGAATTACGAATTTGAACAATGCTGTACAAAAACTTTCAAGGTTCACAATTGAATGCTCTTATTCTTGCTCGATTTTCGCAGTGTATATGCATGTATGTACGTACGTGAACGATCTGTAAGAAATATTAATATTTTAATATTTTATAGTAGTTCTCGTAGCAACTATTTTTCTTTATCGTGTTACAATTTTACCGTTTACGATAGCGAACTTGAGTTTCGCCTTTATTTTATTTATCCGTTCTGAACAAATATTATATAAAGATATCTTCAATTAACTTAACATTTAAAAACAATTCTCATGTTAAAGGAGAAAAAGTTGGTTTTTATTTTTGTTTCATTTTTCTTTTTAGTATTATTGTAATGTATTTTATTTTAAATTATTAATTTTCTATAACATTCAATTTCATATTTGCCTAAGTTTCTAATTTTTTTTACATAGAAGTTTGTTTTATTTTTTTATATACATGTGTGGAAAAATGCAGTCTGTTGTAAACTAGTTTGTTTGGGATGAATGTCTCCTTAAATATTTCTTTTTTTTTTGTAAATTGAGTATTAATTTCATGGAATTGCTTGTACATGTAAAAAGATAAGTTTATTTTGTAATATGTAATATAGAAAACTGCTTATTTATTTAATTTCTTTTTAATAAGTCCTAATTTTATGTTTCATTCATCGAATCAGCTCGTTTTCAATTTAACGTAGCTGTCATTTTCAATTTAAGCGATGTTAACTGATTTGTGCCAGTTTTTACGACTCAGATATAAACAAAACATCAAAACATCATTCTTTAATATAATGTTTTTAAGTTACTTTTTAGTTTTTTTTTTTTTGTATTATAATTACGACTACTTTTAAGTCTTTCACAGTTGTTTGTAACACACTTGTATAAAATAAATTATTGTGATACACTATTTCGAATTTTTATTTATTTATTTTGGGTTTATAATTATGTCGGAATATACTAACAATTAAACTTGTTTCTAAATATACATATGTAAGTCAAGATTCATTCAGTAATCAACACATCCAATATGAACTCTATAGATTAGGCAATGATCTCAGATAACTATTTGCAATTAAAATTTCAACATTACAATATAATTTTCCACTACATACACATACATACATATCCCCATAATTACAAATAAATTTGAATGAAGACAATGACAGTAAAACACAGGGCCCAGAACGGCTGCAGCCAGGATTTTTTTAGGGGGGGAACTGAAACACAGATGCACCCCCCCCCCCATAAATGCTTTTTCAAAAATAAAAGTTTTTCTTAAAATTGGCGTAAAATTAGGTACATTTCAAAGAAATAAATATTCAGTCAATTCATTCGGCTAGAATACCAAGTTGCATAGAATAAACGAATTTTCATTATTTTTATGTCTTTTTTGGACCTAGTTATCCTGTAGGGCAGCGGTTTCCAAACTTTATGCCACTACGCCTCCCTAAAAAAATTTTTTTTTCCGCGCCTCCCTACCTTTTATTTTTTAATAGATATAATAATATAGACACGTTTTAAATAATAAACCTTTATTTAAAAAAAAAATACTGAACACTACAACAGACAGAATAATAAAAAGGTTTTGCTATAACATAAATTTATACGAACACGTATATTTATTTTTATATTAAATTACTAATTAAACTACATCTAACACATGTTGTTTATTGGCACAAAGTTTATCAAATCTTGGGGGCAATATGGAGAGTGCCACTCGTAACTCCTTTTCGACTATTAACCTGGTTCGATATTTGGTTTTCATTGCAGCTAGTGCCGAAAAGCCCGTTTCGCATAAATAAGACGTTACAAACAGTGCCGGCCTTACACCCAATGGGGTCCCTGGGCAATTTTTTCTAAACACCCTTAGAGTAAGTAGGCTACATCAACTTGTTGTCCACCGTCAACTTTAGACATGGCATAATATGAAAAGCAGGCAAGATTAGTGGTAGTGGAACGACATGGTGAAAAACCATGCTGCTCATCACACAACAATCTTTTGAACTGCAAAAGAATCAAACGGTGAAGGATATTATCAAAAATTTTGGGAATAGCCGAGATGATAGCAGTAGGTCATGTTAGTTTTCTTCGAGAAAAGTTGCTTATTAAATATGTATATAAAAATGAAAGAAAAATAAAAATAAACATTCATGCATTGAATTTTTACTATTAAGCTACGATATGAAGTTTTATTTATTTGTAGATATTATGGTATGAAAATTATTTTTTTATTAAAAAGTTTTGGCGCCTCCCAGTTTGGAAACCGTTGCTGTAGGGGCTCTACGACATGATCGAGCTTGGGTTGCCCATCCAGTTGGGACCGATTCGACCATGTTGGTGACTCCTACTTTACTTTCTTCCCAACCGTCATATTAAATAGTTACATTAAACCACACTGTCATTGCATTCCTTTCGCCCACACAATGCTATTTTTTCGAAAAAAAATTACGCCTGTTGTGCTTTAATACGATTTTATACAAAAGTTTATGAATCATATTGCGAATTATCAAAAATAAGTTAACGTCTTCATATTTCATATGTTTTTTTTAGTTATCCTAGCCCCCTGGCTACGACTGTGGATTTTAGGATAAAAGGAATTTTAAAACAGAATTGATTTAAACATGTCATAAATAATAATATTGTTGCTTGGACGCGAAGAGGGGGCTTCCAGGATCGGAGAGAAAGACGCAGGAGAGTTGTAGAAGTCGTTTATTCGTCTGATCTCGTCGGCGCTCGGAATGGTTTCCAATTCGAGAGCGCCCCATATTTATACACACTTGGGCTCAACAACTATTGGTCGATGATTCAGACGATCCCATTGGCCGTTGCATACGGCTCATTCATACGTAGAGGCCATTTTGGCGGGAACGAGAGATCGGGTGATCTGCGCTAGTAAACCATCGGTCCACGAGTGCCACTCACCTAATCTCTACGTTACAATATTTTAAAATTTTAATACACGTAGTAAAGTCAGTGCAAGTGTAGAAATGTACTACAGCTTTACAATATGATAATATGTGCTGTACTACAATTTAAAAATACATTGTACAGGTCTGTTACCGAGAGTTGGCGCGAACCAATGCGCTTGTGTTTTGTCGGTGAATACATAGGTGTATAGCATGCTGTCACATTGCATTCAATAATAATGATATGAGATTTATAAAAAGACGCTCTGTCCCTTTCGCGTGCTATGAATGCGAAACTTGGAAATTATAAAAGGTTCGATGTTCTCAGGAAATGTCTAATCTAATAAGGAGAACTAAACATGTACGTATGTACATGGATGAGAGGTACGATTAGGGTAAACGGACTATTTCGCACATATCAATCTCGGACACCACAATATTTGCCACGAAAATCTCGAATACTGAATATCTGTCACTCGAATTCTCGTTAGTGAGGTAGTAAGCATGGCTGATTCTCAGTAGGTGGAATTTTCGAGTGCAAGATATCCTGTGATCGAGATTTTAACGACGTGTGCGAGATGGCCATGAGCGAAATATTCACTGAACCATGACTAGAGTGAAAAGATTGAAATGGCTATTACTTATTGATATTATACGAAAAATTAACAAGAAATGTACTTCAATGAAAACTATATAAGACCTTTGCTTCATTCATCAGAGTACACTGAAATTGATGATGATTATATCTTAGGCTAAATTTATTTTGTCTAAAATGAGAGGACATGAGGAATGCCGGGGGCGTCATTTCAGCTTTTCCCAGGGGAGGGGGCAAAATTTTTGACCAGTATGGAATGATTTTCGAGGGGGTGTATATTAAAAAAATGAATGTGTATTAATTTATTTTAATATTTTTTTATTTACATATTTTTATCAATAAAATTAATAGTAAAATAATTTTAAAAAATCTATTAAGAGCATAAACGCATATTTGTAAAGTACAAAATAATCTTTTGAAAATACTGTTACGTACGCCGCGGATTGAGCGAATTGCACTTAGACCAACGGATATCTGTTATCGGGTTAACTAAGTGCTCGTACTTACTTCCAAGAATTATATCTGGACTCTAAGTGCATTTGGGCTAAACAATGACCGTTATTAGTTATTTCTCAGAATCGGTACGGGGAGACCCAATGTCGTGGAAATACATATCCGAATACGTGACTATACAACAGGTAAACAGATTAGGCGTCCTGAAAGATCTACCCTTTATAAGGCGGTACGTAGGCGATATCAGGTCAGTCTGGACTGAGCACTGTCAGTACGTATATCTCCTGAATCATTAATAAATGCTGTGAAACGACTGTTGGCCTTTTACTTGGATCCTCCACCCACCCCTACGCAACAATACATTTATGGGGGATGAACGAATGAGACGACTGGCATGTTGATGCACGTGCTTTATTTATGACAGCTGAAGGCAGAGTGAGGTAGCTACTCTGAAACACAGTCGAGTTGGTCCCCACTTGCAGGAAGGTGACCAAACTCGACCATGTCGTATAGCGAGCCGCCACACATTGAACGTTTTTTTTAAACTAAAAATTTGCTATACACTCCCGTTTCTGAGAAAAGCGAGAACAGTAATATAAAGGAAATCCTATTCAACAAATTGTTTCGTAGCTAGTTTTACAAATATCTTACAAAGCAAGACAAATAACAAAACAAAATATATTTGGGAGTTAACATTTTTTTTCTGGGAAAAATTGACGTGTTTATACCTGACAGTGCTCTAAAGAATTTCAATATTCTATTTTTTTGGTTTAGTATTTTAATTCAAATTCATAATAATACATTAAACAACGTGGATAGTCCCGTTTAAATCTAGGGGAGGGGACCACCCCCAGCTCCTGCCAGCCCCCCCCCCCCCCCAAATGACGCCCTTGAGGAAAGCCATAAGTAAAGCGGGTGAGAACAAAGATTCGGTGATTATTGATCACAAAGCGCTCTCCCAAAAGTCACTAAAATCTCTGTAACGGAACATCTGGCAGCCGAAAAGTCCATCATACTAACAATAACTATCATACTAATGAGAATTCGAGTGCCAAATATTCCATATTCGCGATTGTCATAGCAAAAATTGTCTTTTGGGCAATCGTAATTTGAATAATATAATTCAAATACCGAGAACAAAGTATAAGAACAAATTTTGGAAGATATGGAAAATTTTAAAGAGCTGTTATAAATGCCCCTTCGATATATTTTTATAAAACGACAATGGGTGCAAACGATTCGAGAATTTATTAGTAAACGCTTAGTAGGGTGTTGAATGTATTGTTACGACCATCAGCCGCGGCATCAACTGTCAAGCCGGTGGCGCGCGTCAACATGAAATTATTAAAACCCAATTGGGTTTCCCACGATGGTAACACATCAACTCTTCAAACAAATTATCATCTTATTATATATCCCCTTTTTATATTTTACCTCTCCCCCTCCCCCTGTGCCACGCCCCCAACCCATCCAGACATAACCTCAATCGGCTTTCAATCATACTGATTATGTTTTAGAAAAACCGATATTTTCAATCGATATTCATCCCGCCGGATCCCGGTTTGCCACCGGAGGTCAAGGTGGGGATTCCGGACGTGTCGTCGTCTGGAATTTGAATGCCGTCCTGGAAGAGTCCGTCGAACAGGATTCAACTGTGCCTAAAATGCTGTGTCAAATGGACAATCATCTCGGTTTGAAAATACATCTTTTAAATTTTGCATTTAAAAATTGAATAAAAATTTGTTTATAAAACAGCATGAAAAGTTGTGCAAGCTATCTATTGAAATACATATGCTATATTTTCTGCTTCAGCGTGTGTGAACTGCGTTCGGTGGAGTTGTGGCGGTCAGTATTTAGCATCGGGTGGAGACGATAAAATAATCATGATTTGGAAACTAAGCAGTGCCGGTAGCTCCACAGTATTCGGCGGCAACGGAAAGATGAATGTTGAAACGTGGCGATGCGTTTCTACGCTTAGAGGACATGCTGGTACTTTTTTTAGAACATCACTCAGTAGCGTCGCTAGGCCCGTGCGGGGAATGCCAAATTGTTCAAATTGAAAAACGCTAATTCGATGGGTCTACCTCACGGGACCGAAAGTGAAAAGGTCGAAAAAGCAAATATCGGCAAAGGCAAAGATCGAAAATCGATAGATCTTAAGTCGAAAGATCAAAAAAAAGGGTGAATGGTAAACGGTACTATGTATATATAATATATATCAGTGCCATGCGGTGAAATTATCTCTCTTTTGGTCATACAGCCTTGTTTAATGTACGCGCGCAGGATACGGGAGGAAAAGCCTGTTCCTCTTGTATCCTGCTCGCGCAGATTAAGTGAGGATGTACGACGGGGGGAGAGAGAGTTTTACCGCACGCACTGATATATATATATACTAACCGTTTTTCATATGTATGCATGATAAACGAATATTTTCGACTTTTTCACGGTCACCCTAATTCGATATATTCGTTGTATGACGCTCCTCGAGCGGCTACACACCTCATTGTAATATCTGTATATATACAGCTTTCTGTATATATACACAACTTTCTGTATATATACGGCTTTCTGTATATATACAGCTTTCTGTATATATACAGCTTTCTGTATATATACAGCTTTCTGTATATATACAGCTTTCTGTATATATACAGCTTTCTGTATTTATATAGCTATCGCGAAATCCATCTGGTGCAGCTATATATATAGCATCGATTATGATCCATAATTGGCTTTTGTTCGAATTCCTGAGAAATCAGTGTACTTACCTAAAGATAAGAAGGTTAACTGGTTCAGTAAATACAGAAACAACGTGTGAACTTACCTTCTCTTTTGGCGTTTCTCTAGTAAACAATTAATAAAACATCCACCACCTAGCGACGCCACTGCATCACTTACCATATAGATTTGATTACACGCTTAAATCATTTGTTGACATGTTTCTAGGTGATATATTAGATCTTTCTTGGTCGCCGTTGGACAAATGGCTCGCCAGTTGCAGCGTCGACAATTCCATCATCATATGGAACGCCGAAAACTTTCCCGATATGATTTGCGTCCTTCAAGGTCACTCCGGTCTTGTCAAAGGCGTCGCTTGGGATCCCGTCGGAAAGTATCTAGCCTCTCAATCGGACGACAAGTCGTTGAGGATATGGAAGACCGTCGACTGGACACAGGAAGCCGTTGTCACGGAACCTTTCGAAGAGTGCGGCGGTACCACTCACGTTTTGCGACTGTCCTGGTCTCCGGACGGACAGTATGTAGTGAGCGCTCATGCGATGAATGGTGGCGGCCCGACAGCTCAGATCATAGAACGAGACGGATGGAGATGCGATAAAGACTTTGTCGGCCACCGCAAAGCTGTTACTTGCGTGGTACAAGACTTTTCCTTTCGTATACATTTTCATGGTCGATATTTGGTTTATATTTTCAATTTTTTTTTAGCGTTTCAATTCGAATATCCTCGGCCGTTGCTTGGAAAACGGTGGACGAGGACCTCAGTGCTATTGCTGCGTCGCTATAGGCTCTCGGGATCGCACACTCAGCGTTTGGTGCACGGCTCTCAAAAGACCATTAGTCGTTATCCATGAGCTGTTCACCGACAGCGTGCTCGATCTGTCGTGGAGTACCGACGGCTTGAACCTTCTGGCTTGCAGTTGGGACGGCACTGTAGCCTCGATACAATTCACCAAAGAAGAAATCGGCCTACCGCTGTCCAATCAAGAAAAAGTAATTGTTGTTTTTCATTTGCAATCTTCAACGATTTTACTGTTGATTTGGTCGAACTTCATAGTTCAATACATTTTACCAGAACTAAATATTTAAATGTTAATCCAACTAAACTAGCAGTATAGCATGTGCTGCTACTGACTTAGAAGTCTTACGTTAACTCTTTGAGTGCTGACGTCTTTTATGTTGAAAGCCTGCCACGCTGAAAATTTCGCCAACTAGAATTATTTAGAAATCCAATAGAAAACAGATATAAAATTGTGGCTAATTCAAAAAAACCCTAGATAACTACCGCCGAGGATTTCGAGTTTTGTAAAGGTGTGTTTAGACTCTCTAATATATCTTGCAACAATATAAAATAAACAAAACAAGTCTATTAATGAATGTATTTTTTGGGGGGGTGGTGGCCTCATGTTGAGGGCTTTAAGGGTCAAATTCCTTGACCTTCAAAGTGGGCTTAGAATGTATTTTTTCAACACTAGTTCCATCTTCTTTATTATTGTTAAAATGTAAGCAACAATCTAAAATACTCAGCAGCTAGGGATTTCCATCGGAAAATTCTTCTATGTTTATAAATTCAGAAATTGCGGTGTAAGCGAATCTTTATAAACGTTGACAATTGAATGATACGGATTACACGACCCATATTCAATGCTACCTTTAAAGGCTTTTAGCAGGCAGTATTCTTGTTTACTCTGTACATGCAAAATTTATGAACTTATTGAACTTGTTAGCATTCAAAGGGTTAATATAAAAGAGGCATCCTTATCATATTTCCGTTCCATTTCTATTTAAGTATTACTACAACGGAAACAAATCACAGAAGTCATACCTTATTTATCTTATCTAGCATTTGTATTGTATTTCAATATCGTCCTCGCGGTTAACATTATCAGCAAAACTACAAGTACAATATAATTTTTCAATTAGAATGCACTCTACGAACGCATGTACGGAAAGTCTTTAGCATGCGCCAACGATCATGATTTATCATCCGCTACATTGCTGATAGAAAGTCCGGAAATATTACGAGTACGAGAGGAGATAGAGAACAAGGAATCAACTAAAGCAGCCATCACTCAGAGTTCGTCTCCAGAAAACAAACTCAAGTCAGTGCATATCATCATTGAATTCAATTAGTGAGACAATTATGTACTCGGTTTTGACTTTGCATATTTTATAGATCCACGACGAGTAATAGCAACTCAGTTGAAGAGAAACCTACGCCGAATTTAAACACGACGGTGACTTCTTCGTCTTTGGAATCTCCAGTGCGTCCGACAAATCGTCAGATTGAAACGAGGACGTCTGATGGCAAACGCAGAATCACGCCGATGTTCATCCCTCTTCATCATCTGACCGATCACAAGTAAACATCAGACCGTGTCTTTCAGTTACCAAAACTTATCAGCGTGCTATTTATTCATTCGTGTGCGATTTCAGCGAAATAAACAACGCGACGAACACAGACGGATGCTTCAGCACGTCCTCGCAATCGAAGAGTAAAATCATCGTCGAGAAACGTGACGATATAATCATCGTGCCAAATGTTAGTAATCACGCTAGCGTACTGCCGCCGGCTCCGCAAGGTCCGAATAACTTCACCGGAGTTACCAAGCCGCCTCCTGAAAAGTAAGGCTTTAGCGTTGTCTTCCGGAAAGTTCGAATGTTTCGTTGCAATGTTTCAGTGGTATTATTTTGTTTAGCGAATTGGACGGGCGTTTGAAGAGACGTGGAGATAATTTGCCGGGTCCGAAGGTGAACGAAGTTTCCAAAAAGCAGAAAGTCACTCCGACGAAACAAAAGTCTGAATGTATGACCGTCAAATCTGTGACTATTCACGACACTGGAGGTAGATTGGCTATGCCTACTTTAGGAACTGCTGGGCCTATTGTTCGTCACGCTGGAAAGTTTAGAGTTCAGGTGAATGTAGTTATATTTGATAAACCGATCTGGTAAATCAGCTCAATCCATCAGATGAAAGCTAATTACATGATGCAAGTAGAAAGCCACGCTTATATTATATATTACAACTTGTATATCAGCATATGTGTATGTAAATATAAAATTTTTAGGTGCTGAACAACGCTTGTAATACTCCCCATGGTAAATTGACAAGAATCCAACTACTTCCAGGAAATTCGGCATCTAATGACCCCATATGGGAAAGTTTCTTAGGTATGTTTTAAATTTTCAACAAAAACCGACGCGAACAAAACACACCGCAATAATATAATAATGTATGTATATATAAAAACGGACGCGATGTATGTATGTTTGTGGGTATGTGGCAGATGCGTCGACCAGTATATATGTAGATTCAAAAAAAAACAAATATTAGAATGCCAAGAGTATATGTTGCCTAGAGATATTTAATAAAATAAATACACGCGAATAAAGTGGACAGCTAATCAGCGTTTAGTGGTCCACATGGACTGAAACGTTTGTCCAATTAGGTAATAGGTGCATTTAGTATCGAGGAGATGCGGGGTAGTGGGGGGGTTTGGAGCGTCTGACGTGTGCTCCTGATATTGAGCACCTGACTTGGAATGAGTGAGTTCAGCATCAGATGCGCTGCGCGGGAGCGTACACATATCCACAAAGACACACACATTCATTCATCATTTCGAATTGGTGAACGGGCTGGATTGGCGAACGTGTAATGCGCACACTCAACATTTTACTATTTAAGGTATGTTCATACTTAACAGCACTGCACGGCTTCAGCACTGCACGATTCCGTTTCAAATATGTCATTTTATTACATTTCTATTCATATCTACCTACACGTCGCGGTCACGTCACGTTTACAGCAATTTGGCCGAGTGCAAGGCAAAATCGGCTTACTTATACATTACAGGCCATGACGATACGGTGCAATATTGCTTACGTCGTATTGTCGAGTACTTACAATATGAATGCATACACGTGCATTCGTAGCTACGCGTCAGAATACAAGTCAGCAAAAATTTTTCGGCGTTTATCGAACGAAAAATTATGTATAATCGCGTTGTTGTTGGAAGAAGAATCTCAAGAAGGCAATAAAAAAGCACGGAGTCGTTTTGATGTGCATCCCATGTTAAAAAATAGAAAAACCGAAGGAGAGTTTTGGACACTGTATAAAGAGCTTGTGGATGATCGACAAAATTTTTTTAAATATTTCCGTAAAAAATTTTAAATTTTTTTAAATATTTGCGCCAAAACCATGTCGAAAGATTGAACAGCTGTCAACTGTCACTATCGATAATTGGTCCAAAACAGCAAAGCGGCAGACTCATGGCACGTAATTCGCGTGTATATTTCCACGATGGCCAAAAAAACGGATACGATACGTTGACGGATGTTGCTGTAAGGTATGAACAGGAAATGTCGGGTACTGCTGTAAGCCTGCCGTGGCGTAAACGTGACGGTTGGTATGAATATACCCATACAAAATGTACCAAAGAATACTTTTCTTACGGCCGGATACCTGCTGAAGTCGGTACGTGCTGACTAGGTATGAACAGACCTTAATACGTGCGCGTACCTATAAATCACCTTACATTATATTTATATATGTACTAGTGTTGTGCCCGATGAAATATTATCGCATGGGTTATGACATGTTAAGCTATTACCGCTAGCGTTAAGCTAGATCCGCATGCGGTCGTATTTTTTGCAAATATTTTTTAAATATACTTATTTTAATATTTATATTTAATTGTTTAATATGAAAAAAAAATGGTAAAAACTACCTATCTACATATAAACAATATAAAACACCAATAGAAAAATGAATTTATGGGGACTGATCTAGTTGTGAAGGTGTTCTTCACCACCAGTCCGCCATGTATTATAGATGAGTTCGTCTGTGTTTTAGTAGTTATTACTGCTGTTTGTTTGGATAAGGTACTTTATTGTTTGAATATACAAGTGTATAAATATGTTGTTGAAGCGGCTGGAATCGTAGTGTTCTCGAGACGGCTATTGGCTGTTGACTTGGTGTCGTGATGGCCGCTGGATCTGCAATGTGTCGTTGCTCTGGATCCGGCTGAGCTGCAAGCGTTCTTCCATTGTAGGGTAGTGTAGTGGTAGCTGGTCAGATGCTGGATGTCGACTGCTGTCGTGGTGGTTTCTGAAGTCTGACTGGTTGTTGTTCACTCGTGGTGGCTGTTGGAGCTTGACTGGTTGTCAATTTAGCATGGTCTGCTGCTGCCTGTTGACTGAAGTTGTCTGGGTTGGATCTCCTTTTATATTGTTTTTGGGGGTCCATGTGACTTGTTTCTGAGAACCGCAGGTGGTGTTTGCTTCTTGGAAGTGCAAGTTGTGCGAGGAATGTGGTTCGTTGTTAGGGTGGAATATTCTCGAATATGTGGCGTCGTTCCACTTGATTTAGTTTTTATCGCCCTTTGTTCCAGTGAGTCTAGATGTTTGTTCAATGGGTTACAATGTAGTTGTTGTTTGTGCATTTTAATGGATGCAGGTGTTCTTCGACTTCGCGTCGTTCTGCTTGATTTGTTGGGGTGGAAGTTTCTCGACTCAAGATGACGTCAATGGTTGAGCGTGAGAAATGTTTTCTCCGTCGCAATAGATGTTTCGATTGCGGTGACGAGATTCCTACAAATTAATTAAATAAATTTTCAATAGATGGCCCTAAATGCTCAAAGACTTATTTTCCTAGAGGAAACATTAGTAGCAAACAGTATATATAGAAGTTTTTTTGTTGATCTGTTATTATGTTCGTTATTATAATCGAAACGACTATTATAGTACGATGAGCGTTTTCGCACACAGATACACAGACACACAGAATAGAGATATTATATACATACATATATATGATGATAACATATAACTTTATTTTAATTCATGTATCAATTCCTTTCTGAAATCAACGGGCACAACACTAGTGGCTAAATAGTGTCTGCGCATACGTTTTATTCGCGTAGGTTTATGGCAGATTTGAAGACTTTGATTTTTTTATTATTTTGAAGTCTTTTAAGATAGTAGAAATTTAATCCACAGGTTCTCCATGCAGTAGTATAGCGTGCGATTCAAATTGGATTTGCGTCGGATGTGAAGATGCTACACTTCATTGCTTAGAAACGAACACGGGCCGGAAAGAAGTCGGCATTATAGCATTAGGCGCTCCAGCAGCTCGTCTTTCTCTCATCACCATCCCGCCAAACACGGGCAGTGCTCATTTGTGTGCAATAACAACAGCTGCTGCCGTCACCGTTTGGAACCTGGTCGAGCGGACTTGTGCTCTATCTCCAGTATCATTACGATATTTGATGCCTGAAGGAGGTATATACTACTTAAATGCATATTATTTCAACATTCTACATATATTCTTTCATAACGTGTATGGTTTGTGTTACAGTGAATGTTTCAAGCTGCAGTTTGATGGATGACGGAAATCCGATGATATCGTTGACGAATGGGAAAGGTTATGTTTATAGCAAAAAAATGTCTGCTTGGTGAGTTTATTCATTGTGATGAGAATTAGTGTTTGATTGTGTTCTTTGTTTATTTTTGATTCAATTTTTTAGGATTATTGGTTGTGATGGGAACGATCCGTTGTGGCGATGTGCTCGAGTTGGTTCAGGCCGTCCGTTGGTGTCTATGCCTTCGTCTGGTCCTGCTCCGTTGACGTCACTTCAGCATGCAACGCTGCGAGGATCGTCTTCCACGGGACATCAGTCTCATTATCAACAGGGGTAAGTCTATTGAGACGCCATTTTTTATATTTAAAAGGCGTATCAATGGTGAAATATCCTCAAGTGAAATACACAGGTAACCCCAATGCGCTTTCCTGGCCAGAAACGTTGTATATTTGATACAAGTGTTATTATAGAAAGTAAGTACATATCAATTAGCATAATCAGAGACATCTATGGTCAAATTTATAAAGTTGCAGCATTTTATACTATTCAGCGAAACTCGAGATTGCTGAAAACTCGAGATTTGCTATAAAATCGGTAAGGTTGCCAATTTGTTGGAACCGTTTCAATGAAAATCATATAAATTGGTAAATTCTGATGGGAAACGATCGACCTGGAGCCACAAATCTAAGGTCTGGCCAGCAGAAACCAGTGGGATTTGAACTCGTGACCATTTTGCTCATTATATGCTAAACGCTAGTCTATTCGTTTTTTACATTATTTTGAATTAAAATTTTCAGGAATCATTCCGGAGCTATTCAGAGCTATTTAGAAGGTCAATTGGCTACCAGTAAGCTTATAAACTCACCGACCGAATACAAACATTGGCTTTTGGCATTAGTATCACATTTAATGCAGCAAGGTGAGCATTTTATTTGCGTTTAATATTATTATTCTTAGCTCGTTTTAATTTGATCTCTTCAATGTTTAATCAGGTCCTGAAGCGAGACTTAGATGTATTTTAGACGATTTAATGGGTCCCAGTCACTGTACATCTTTGTCGGAGAAGTGGAGTTCGACCGTTCTGGTATATAAATATTTAATATGCATTTATTATTTATTGAACGACACGTGTTTTAAAATGTTTATTATGTTTTAGGATCACAAAAAGCATGATTTATTAGACGACATATTAATTCTGCTCGGCAAACAACTTCGATGGCAACGAATGTATATCGAATACTCCGAGCAGATTTCGGCAATCAAAGAAACCCTCACGAACGGAAAATAATATTGTATTAAAAGCAAAGCTAAAATATTATAACTGACATTGACAAATAAGAGACAGGTGCTGTCAATCTATCATTGGAATCATACAATACTTGAGACAATCTATGCATCAGCATCAGCATCAGCTAATGAAATTATGCCTATACTATGTATAAATCAATTGTTGGTTTGAGTCCGATTTGTTGTATATTTTCTTTGTCAAGTATTGGAGATAAACCTTCATTCTAAAGCGTTATTATTAATAATTTTTCTTGATAAATTGAGTTTGTATAGATTATAGTGTTAATTTAATGCAATAAATTAGTAGATAATTATATGAAATCGATGAAAATTATCAAGACTGAATTAAGTTAAAAATGGCAGCATTTTTAGAGTGAAATTGTCATTGAGTCGTTTTGGCGCATACTCTACGCGGAAATAGCCTCGAATAAGTTAAATATAAAACGGAGACGATCATCTCCGCGATGTGTATATATTGTATTTTCTTTGTTCCTCGCGTGCTGTTAGTTCTAAGATTTGTTTTATGACTCGTCATAAATATTATTTCGTTGTTGCACTCAACTCATCATAGTCGTGCGATACGATTATGAAATTATTTATCAAAAAAATATACCCAGCAAGAGATTGCAACATTTGAAATACGATTTTATATTATTTATATTCTTCTGCACATACACAAGGGTTGCAATCTCTTTTCTAAATGTAAATGTGGTTGTTTTTATAGTCTGTGATCTTAGCGGTATGAAATTATAATTTTCTTTATTATAACGTAAGTAGATATACGAATCTATGTAGATTTAAGTTTTCCGTACCCGACTTATTCTGGTACGTGTCGTATTTCGATTATTTGCATTATTGTGCCAACTGCAGTACTGATTTTACTCGATGTTAAATAAATTTTTCGCATTTTGTATTCTCTTTTGTTTGTTTAATTTATCCCTCTCTTCCTTCCTGTTGATTTTTGGCTCGATTTCAAATGAAAATGCAATGGCTCGGACATGACGCAGGGATGACAAATAATTAAGCACTTTACTCAGGAACTCTAGTGAGACCCTGTTTTACACAAGATATACATAGAGGAAGTACATAGGTAAGTTAGCTGCTGGTAACGAAGATTCATTATCTGCAGCTTCAAAATTTGGTTGTTTGCCATCTTTGTGATATGCCTAAGCCAATGCAACTAATATGTATTGTATCTTATACATTTACAACCAAATATTTCGAGAATCAAATTGATTAATGTTGCCATATTTGCAACGGTGTTGGAGACGAAAAGCGCTTGCCATTAGTATTCAAGATATTAAAGAAACGCAATATTCGTTGACCCCTTGTATTTAAATGTTTATAAAATCAGATTCGTTTGAAATTATAAAGAACTTTTTATGATCTCAATGGTGCTTTTGTGCATTTTGAGCCAGCAGCGTGGCTCGGTCGTTAAGCTTCTGCTTAACACTGAGAGGCGCCGAGTTCGATCCCTTGAGCTGACCTCGATTGAAAAGAATTTTTCTGAGTATATCTGTAATGCTGCTGGTCAGACCAGGATTTGTGACTCCTGTTTGATCGTTTCCTATCAGAGTTTGCCAATTTTCTCTGATTTCATTGATGAAACGATTCCCGATTAAAAATTGGCTAAAAATCCTTCCTACCCACTATGTCACCACTATTTGAGTATGATTAATGTAAATATTACAATAAAAATGTATGTACAATTCATAGATGTCTCGTTAATTGTCGAGTTTAAGTCAGTGTCTCGTAATTTAGCGACTTATATAATAAAAAAAATGCTGTATTGTTTAATTTGGCCAGGAAGGCGCATTGGGGTTTACCTGTAATGCCTTCCTGGTATGAAATAAAAAAAAATAATAATAATAATAAAAATAATAATTATTAACTAATCTAGATTCTTATTTTATAATCTAAGTGGCTAATAACTATGTATACATATATACACTTGACAATAGCTTTGGCAATTCCCAAATTCGTGAAAACCTAAGAAATCTCACATTCTAAAATATAATAAAATTGGAAGGGAACTCCACATCTAAAAATAAACACTGCAGTATCACAGTGTAGATCTGCTAAAAGGAGCCACCGTTATAATTGGTTTTCGAGGATTATCTCCAGGCTTAAGTGCTGTCGGCTAACAATCGAGACCCCCGAATGGATTTAGTGGTCGGTAACGGCATTCGGCCGCTTCCCGCTAGAGTTCTCAGAACTGACAGCGCGAGACCGTGGGACTTCATGTCTGGTACGTGACTATAACAATAGGTAAACAAACGCGTCGAGGAAGATGCAGTGAGCGACCTGCCTTTTATAAGCAGGTACTTAGGCCATATGAAGACATTCTGGACAGAGCACTGGCAGTGCGTGGATCTCCTTAATCACCCAATAAATGCTGTGAAGCGACCCTTTTATTTGGATCCTCCAACCACACCTACGCAACAATAGTATTAACCTTTCCCTTACGGTGCTAAAAAATTACGCGTGCAGCGGTGATGTCGACTCAGTCGTTCTAGAAATTCGTGATTTTAAAGTCTGATAAATATGAATATTTAACCATTTTTTCTTCTATTCATGACTATAGTTATAGTCCGCATCTATATAAATGAATATATATGTATCAATATTGGTAATATACTGCTAAAAACGATCTAAAAAGCATGAAATTGAAGACGCGTGAACGACAATCCCAGAAGGCCGCCCATCTCCAAGTGAGGACGAACACTAGGCCCCCACTCCGCGACTCGCTGATCAGAAATCACGCCACATCCGCCAGAATTACGCGATGATTCAAAACCTATGCGTAAAAATATATTCAATTTTTTCATCAAATAAAATAAAATATGTTTATATGTACTTTTCATGTATTTATTTTCACAATAATAATTTTAATACACAAATACATAAATTGATAAAAAAAAAATGAGAAGTAAACGTAAATAAAAAAAATACAATATTGGGCATAGCTAATTCCAAACTAAGTTCTCTAATAAATAATTTTCGTCGACTTCTGTTATTCGCCTTCCATTCTGGATATTTCTGCGCCCATAGCAAATATGCATTTAGCGCAGCTATATTCAGCATCTCCATAAACACTCTAAAAGGCCATCTTCTTGTTGATCTTGCACAAGAATACTCACTTGTCATTTTATCGCCGGTATCTACTGCACCTTTTGTTTTATTATAAAACATTATTATTTCCGGCTTCTTTTCTTCATGACTACTCACTTCACTGTCATGAAATTGAGTAGACAATAGCAAAACTGCTTTATTTTTTTTTGGCACATACGAAACTAATGTCTTGGTTGATGTAAAACCAAACAAGCTACTGTGTAAAAGTCTATGTTTCGATGGTAAAAATTCTTTGGGAATTTCCCGTTTATTTTTACGTAGGGTACTAGTTAGAGTTAGCCCTTTATCTAAAAGGCTATCAGCTAATGCCACCGAAGTAAAAAAGTTGTCCGTTGTTACACCTCTATTGGTGCCATATTGCGGTTGAACTAAATCCATCACTACACGATTCCCTTGATTTATCTCTCGGCAATTATTAACCATACCTGTATAAACCTGTATATTTAATATATATGCTGTTGAAGAGTCAGCCGATACCCACATTTTTATTCCATATCTACCGGGTTTCGTCTTCATATACACGTGGAATGGGCAATTGCCTTTATAGGTAGCCAAACGTTCATCCACAGTAATGTTGCAACTTGGAGAATAATTACGTTTACATTCTTCTACAAATTCATTAAAAATTGTCCTGATAGGTTCTAATTTATCAGACGACACGTGTATTCTTTCTTGTCTGGTTTCTTTGTCGTCAAAACGAATTTGACTGAATATTGTGATGAACCTATCCCGAGACATAGATGCCGTAAAAAATGGTTGGCAAAAAGCGCTGTCATTAGTCCACAATTCATTTAAGCTTAATTTTCAGGTCCTATTTCTGCCAGACGCAAGCATTATTCCAATGAATGCAAGCAATTCTTCTGCCAATATCGGCTCGATAATTTTCGTGGATGTACGATGTAACTGACGATTCGTTTGTTCACATATTTCTCTCACCATATTTGAATTTATAAACAAAGAGAACATTTCTCTAATAGTATTTACAGTAGTGCTACTATTTATAAGTCCTGAATTTTCGGTAACAATATTGCACTCTCTACGTCTTGAGGATGATGGTGGTAATGAATTCCATTGAAATCCATGATTCGATGTATACACTTCTTCGTCTTCATTTTCACTGGCCTCTAATTCCGAATCTGTATCTTCCATGTCTTCAATAAAATCTTCCGTATCAGTAAAATTATCATTTATTTCAAAATCGAGATCGCTATCATATTCCTCTTCATTCATCAAATTTCTTTCAGCCATTTTTTTTTTAAAATTAAAATTGTCTTTGAAAATATAAATATAATATACAATGTAGCATAGCAAATTAAAAAAAAATAACATTAAATAATTATTACCGTATTTACTATATAATAATCAAGAAACACAAATAAAGTGCTGGTCCACACGGTACAAAAAAGCTCCGAAACGAAAAAAACAACACGCGCGCACCGAGAACGGGACACGACTGAAGGAAAAAACGTAATAGCACACACTGCATTTGCGCATTATGCCCGATTCTTCGATAAAATATTTTTTTCTGTTGCGTCAGATAAATACGTGTATATTATAATAATTCTATCTAATACATCAATGTATTGCTGAGGAATACCCAAAATATGAACTCTGTATTTAGTATATTTACAGAGATATTCACACAATTAGAGTAAATGTCGACTATGTTTCTATCACCGGTAAGGAAAGGTTAACGCAGAACAAGCTATTTTATATTACTTTTCATCTTCATAAATTGCTCAAAATAAACTTTATCACTGTGGAGTAAAATAAAATTGAATATACATAAACAAATCGGTCCTTTCTAGAGTATAGTCGATCGTTTGCTAGCAGGTTTAAAAAGATGAGATCGATTGCTAGCAAGTAGTTATTTATATAGTTTATAGGACGGGTTAAAGGTTTCGACCGTTTCCCGGCCTATGGAAACTCAGTTGAGTTTGAAAAAGGATAGTTTATTTTTGTTCAATTGTTACAATGGTTATTGTATGTATGAAGAGGTTGAGCTTTGGATAAGTTAGCTAGTTGAATTCCAGAGGTTCACTCTGGTGTTGGGGGCTGGTGCGTCGCTTTATATACGTTCTGGCTTGAGGCGTGCCGTGTGCAGATGCTTTGTCTTTGTTTCCAGGACACGTTTGTTAGGAACACGTGTTGACCTGTTTTCGAGGCACGTGTGTTCCATGCGGGTCTACCTCACGGGCCCGAACGTGAAACGCCCGAAAACGCAAATATCGAAAATCAAAAGATCTTAAGTCGAAAGATAAAAAAAGGGTGCATGGTAAACGGTACACACTCACTTAATTTGCGCGAGCAGGATACAACAGGAACAAGAGGAACAGGCTTTTCCTCCCGTATTCTGCGCGCGCACATTAATCCGATATTTGCGTTTTCGGGCGTTTCACATTCGGGCCCGTGACGGAGACCGGTTCGATACACGTGTGGTTTATAGCTATGGGGTCAGCGCCAGGACGTCGTTCGTTTGAGAATGGGGTCGTGCCACGCGTAAACGACTTTTCAAGCATATGTTGCGGTCGCCTGATGACATCACTGTTGGGTTTCGTTCGATTTACGATCAAACGATGATCTTCTGGAATGGTCGAAGGGGACGTTGCCCTTGAGTTATGCATGTTTGTACAGGATCGATGATGAGATCACTGGTTTTGATTCGTAAAAGCACAAGTTATGCTAGATTCCTACAAGTTTCTAGTTAGGCAGTTCGATCAAAAGTAAATATACTAACTAGTACTAAATAAATAACAACTCGTAAACGATCTAGTAAACGATCGACTGTATATACTTTAGAGCTGACTCAAACCAATGGTGCGTTTCCCTTTTTATTAAAATTTTAATTCAAAAAGTGTACAGCATTACCGCATCACTAAGTTAGGCGTCTGTTTATTTTAACTGATAAATTTACACTTCAAACCAGTGCATGATTGTATAAAATGTAAAACAGGAAGAATGAGTTTGACATTTCAAATTTTTTAAGGTGGCAACATTAAGATTTTTGTTGTGCTACGGTTGTCAAGCAGGTGAGGTTGTGTCACTATTGTTGTGTCACCGTACACATATATTTATACAGTGTGTCATTTTAAGTCTTTCAGTAGTCAGTAGTCGCTCATCTTTCAGTAGTTCAGGTCAGATCGCTTCATATAAACATATAACAAAATTCCCACACCACATAACCTCACTTTCACTTTTGCCTTCATACAATATCCTATTAACGATGACCTTATAGGCTGTCGATTATAATGCATTATTCAATTTCCAATTGTAATTACTTTATTACTCGAATTATTTATGTTCTAACGTAATTATAATAATTGAATTATTATCTTGAATAACAATGCTTTAATAAATCAAATCATAAATAAGAATAAAATTTAGAATTTACTATCTTAGAACGAGCATAATAAGTGTCGTTCTTGCTCTATTCTATTCGAGGTTCATATTGTGGCTATCAGCGATATATATCCTTATGAATAGACTTGATAAAATATAAGCCCATTCTACAGGATGTTTTGCACATATTTTGGTACTGATTAATGATAAGTATTGTTTTTTTTTTTGTTGTTTACAGAAATAGATAAGTGGTATGCAGGGGCGGCTGATTCCGGCTCGTTTTCTAACACTAATTGGACATCTGTGTATTGTGATTACGTTGCTATGGGAGAGCGAGCAGAGCACGCGGCACTGTTTGCCAACGGAATTCCATCAGGAACATTTAAAATCATCCCAGAGGGAGTGAGTCCGATAAAACAACATTAAACTCATTCTTTACTAATTACGCCGCTTATTACTACTGCTTTATATTGACATGACATCTGTTTAACGCGGGATATTGATTACAGGTTAGTGGGTGGTTATGGTGCTTCCATTGCCCTCATCGGTCTTGAATTAATATTGTTTTTGAGTGGTATTACCATGTTTTCTTCGACTACCGCCCTTGTCTGTATCCTTATGCTAACTAGTTCATCAGCATTTAAGTGCATTGATGTGTTTTTATTATGTTTTGTACAAAGTTTGAACAAAAAATTCTTTGCATCCTTATTATGTATTACCTTAATCTGATCAGCAATTTATTTACAAGTTTTAAGCTACCTTCCTTCAACCCGGATCCTCCTTTAGGCAGTTTTACATCTATTTTAGATCTAAAAAAGTGTGAATTATGCTTATATCATTAAAAGAAAAAGCAAAGACACGATCCAAGAAGAAATGAGAATATCTGGAGGAGGATCAGAGCTAAATATTAATAAAACTAGAGGAAGATAACTTTAAACTATGTACTATATTAGTAGAAGCGGTTTGCAGACGGAGTTGAGATCTTGCAAAAATTTTAGAACCAAAGGAAGAAGATGATAAGCATCTAATATATTTCTTCTATTTATTTTTTAATCTAATATATAATTTTGAAAGAGACTTTGTAAGGTTTAAAGTATGTAAGGTTTGGTTGGAAGAATCCGTGAAGTAATCGAAAAAATCTAATTTTCTATGACGACGATATCGATTCCGTTTCCAGATTACTTTTTCAGTTCCGGTTCTGGATTCTTTTATCGTTTCCGGATCCGGATGCCTTTTTCAATTCTGGATCTGGATGCCTTTTTCAATTCCAGATCACAATTAATGTTTCAATTCCGAATCCCGATTACTATTTCAGTTCCGGTTCCGGATTCTTTAATCGTTTCTGGATCCGGATGCCTTTTTCAATTCTGGATCTGGATACCTTTTTCAATTCCGAATTCGGATGCCTTTTTCAATTCCAGATCACAATTAATGTTTCAATTCCGAATCCCAATCACTGTTTCAATTCTGGATCCGGATTTTTTTTTTCATTTACGGATCCGTATGCCTTTTTCAGTTCTGGTTCCGGATTATTTTTTCATTTCTGGACCTCAATTCCTTTTTCATTTCCGGATACCGATTACTGTTTTAGTTCCGAACCCGAATTCCTTTAACAGTTCCAGATCTGGATTCCTATTTCAGTTCCGGATCGGGATTCCTGTTTCAGTTCCGGAATAAAAAACAAATTAATATTTACTATTAAATTAGCAACGTTTAAGTGGTTTTAATTAAAAATACCGTTCGAAGCCGGCTAATAAATTTGAAATTCAAATAATGGCAGCACATTATGACAGGTGGCCAATTTGCTAGGAACTATTTCAACAATGAAATCAGACAAATTGGCAAACTTTGATTGGAAACGATCGATCTGGAGTCACATATCCAAGCCTAGGCCAGCAGCTCCGGGCAGGGATTGAACTCGTGATCCCTCCCAGTTATTGGAATTATATGATAATCACTAAACTATCTACATTGATTGATTCTTAAATCTTGTCAGTATCTTTTTTTGATCAAAAGCTAAACTTTCACATAAGATTCAGATGCGGTTGAATGCTTGAAGTAACAAGAAAGTATCAAAACTGGAATATGTTGTTCAGAAGAAAGTGCTCTAATGATACCCAAGAGAATATAATAAAGCAAGACATTCTTCTGGGCTATCTAAACTATTCTGCCAACCTAACACAATTATAATTTGACTAAATTCTCTTGGGTATCACTTCTTCCGTAGTAGTAAGGATAAGGTTCACTATATTGTTTTTATCTGACCTGGTATATTTGCATGTAACCTTGCTGGCTTTGCGTTCCGTGCTTCAAAACATGTCATATATATGTATATTACAGAAGAACATTTATATCATCTTACATAGATAACCTTGCTTGTCCATGAATGCTACATATACTAATTAACATTATCCTTAACCTCGTAATTCAGCTACTGGATGCCACGGATCGGCCGCTATAGTCTTAGCTTATTTCATATTGGAGTCGTGGCAGTGCGGATGGTTTTGGTTCATTTTTGTGTCTTGTTCTATTTTTCCGTTTCTAGTCGATGTTTTGACCGCCATATCTGTGTACGTACGGCAATAATAAAATAACGATTTTCATTGTTTAAGTGTTTTATTTCTTCTTACACTCCATTTCAGTCATTGAACCGTTCAATCAAAGCAGTCGTGCGATGCTATCAGATCAATTTAAGTGCAATATTGGGTTGTTCAGAGTTAAAGTGCTTGGAAATTCAAGTTGGGATTCATCAAGATGGGTTTTTTTGGATTAAAATTAGTGCTCGGCTTTGATTAGTCTTTTTTGAAGCGATTTGATTATGTAACAGTTTTGTAATGTTTGCTATCTTAATCATTCAATCGCTTTTGATTTTGGATAGCTGTAATATTTCCGATAAGCTTATCTATTATACATATATTCAGGGTTGTTTAAATATTATATTTTTTTTCCTAGAGGTTGAAATGTGTGTTACAATTGAAGCGTATCTTCCAGTTGTAATATATTTGACTAGTTGGAGTATATTCCGTATAATCTGGTAGCAACTACCGTTATAGTTGGAGTGTATTTTCAGTTGTAATATATTTTGACTAGTTGGAATATTTTATTTTATTTTAATCTTTAATTTATACCAGGAAGATCTAACAGGTAGCCCCAATGCGCCTTCCTTGCCATAAATATTGCAAATTTGATACAAATATTATTAGTATTATACAAAGTATACACAATTAATATTCACAGTGACATCTATGGTCAAATTTGTAAATTTGCAGCATTTTATACAATTCGAGATTGCTAAAAACTCGAGATTTTGCGAGAAAATGGGTATGGTTGTCAATTCGTTGGAACCGTTTCAATGAAAATCAGATAAATTGACAAACTCTGATAGGAAACGATCGACCTGGAGTCACAAATCCAAGGTTTGGCCAGCAGAATTTGAACCAGTGGGATTTGAACCCGTGACCACTCTGTTATAAACTAACGTTATAAACTAACCACTAGTCTATTCTGCTATTTATACCCACGAAAGTCGATTCATATGGCGAATTACATTCCAACTGGTCAAAATATATTTTAACTGAAAATACAAATCAACTCTAAGTTAAGATGGAGAGTTTAGGTATACGATATTCATTACTATCATTCATAATACCTAGCAAATATTAACGCATTAAACATTAAAACTGTCAAAACTCAAGTATTAAATTACAACTGGCGCACATTGTTGAAAGTATATTTGCATTTGTAGTGCTATAATTTACTAGTTGAATTTTATTCGAATATGAATGATCTAACACACAAGTTGGAATCTATGACAACTGAAAATACACTTCGACTGTAACTTATACATTGTTGTACAAAAAAATTTGTCCATTTAAAATAATGCATGTAACGACTGCTGTGAATGATTTTTTTAGTACAAAAATAGCTGTAATTAATTTTTAACCAGTTTGTTTACTAGCCCTGTTTATAGCATGTTGATTTTTTATTGCCTCATTTTTTCCAACACTTGCTAACACGTTTTGAAAGGCATTACATATTCAATGAAAAAATATATATACGGCGTGAAAATTATATCATCTTAATGATTCAAAATGACCGTCGACGGTGACAACGTGGACTTAAACGAAGAAGTAAGATCTATATTCGGTTCGATCGTACAGTTATTGCAACTGCTGCTATTAATTTGAAACAATACGTCATTTGACCGTCAACGGTCACGTATATTAAGCATCTTCAAATTATATTTGGGCCGTTTGTTTTCGACAGTGTTTTGTATGCATGCTAGCAAACATATGCTTACGTACAAATACTCATACAGACGTCTCAAATAAGTAGATGTACTTGTCGGCTTCGTTCGAGTCATTATGTCGATTTTGTTTACCGATTGAGTTGCTTCGCCGTCGAGTTGTGTGAATATGGTAAATTTTGTATTACACTGTTTGTTGTGTGTTTCTGCTTCTACTATAGTGTGTGCTTTGTATAATATTGTAAATATTTTGATTTGCAACTCATATTATACTTGAAAAATGAAATAAAATGAGCTACATTGTATTTTTTATTATTGATTATTTCATTTTAATGTACTGGAACATGTGATTAAGTACACACTGTAGAAGAAATTATTGTTGATCTTACAAAATGGCCGTCTGAAAAAATAAATTATGTGTTAACAAAGGCAATGCGAAACCAATTTAGATATATATCTTAAACTACTTCAAAGTAGTAAGTTTTTTGTTGCCAAAATTGTGCTTGAAATTAATTATGCGCCTAATTTGAAATTTGAGGTTAAGTTATATTAATTTTGAGGTTAAGTGTAGCTGTTGATCATGATTCAATTGAAAATAATATTTTAAATAGTCAAATTGTTCAAAACATTGATTTTAAGTTAGTTAAATATATTTAATAACATAACTACATATAGATTTAGCCTTTTTTTCAAGTCCCAACGTTTTGCAGTTAAATTTTTTAAAAAGAAATGTACATTTTATCATACCAAAAGCGTTCCCTTAACCTTTTTGTGTACTAATTGTACATATTGTTCAATAGAGCAACCTAGAAAGAAGAGAAGACAAAGACAAAAGTGCTTCAACGGGATGGACGGGAATATTGATACTTGCTGGAGTGGCTACGACGTTCGGAGCCTCTCTACCAGTCGGATACAACATTGGCGTTGTAAATACACCAGCTGAGGTAACATGTGTACACTAGTTATTGGCCAATTTAAAGTTTTAACATTTAAAGACTTGTGTGCCTACAATGGTACATACGCTCAATACTAATCCATAGCATTAACTTTAAAATTCTACAAAACAGGCTTATTACTGTGTCTTTTCTTTGTATAGAATCACATTGCTAGCTTTAATAATGGCGTTTCTTTTTTTGTTTTTTAGATAATTAAGCAATTTTGTAACGAGAGCTTCCATAGCCGATATGATGTTACGCTGACAGAATCGTCTCTTAGTATTTTATGGTCTTCCATTGTGTCTATATTTATTATTGGCGGCGTCACCGGTTCATGTCTCGGTGCTTTAGTAGCTGATAACTTTGGACGGTATTGAATTTACAAACTTATGCAGTGACCATAGATATAGAATAACCTAGATAAGCCATTACGTACACTTTTGGTCGGAGATGTTGTCGCCACCAACTGAGAGGTGCGGGGGATTTAACTAGCGGCGAAGTAGTGAAAAAAAGGTCGACGCAGCGATCAGCAACCAGTTTATGTACATATGTACGTTTTATTTTATTAATAACTTTATTTTATTGGACACTGCGCGTGACAGTAAACCAAACTAATAAAGCCATATTAAGAAAAAAATATTTAGCTATACACACTATATTAAACTACAAATGTATGTTACTATAATAAAACCATCATTAACTATTACAATATTTAAACATTAGTAACTTCCACAAGGATCAATTTTAAATCTGACACTTTAATATTTAGTTCATTGTTTGTAGTTTTAAACTCAATGTCGATTTCTGAATTTCCTTCAGTGCCAACAAGATCGACCGCTGTTCAATCACTGCATACAACACTACATACATCGCGCCGATATTTCATTATATGTTAAAATACTACTATAATTGAAGACATTATATATTAATTTTTACTTTTGATATGTGATGCCATCCGCCTTTTTATGTTTTCTTGAGTAATTGTAACACAATTTCACTGAATACGTTGGCATTTTCGAAAAACGTCAATCGACCTTCCGACTTAGAAGCTAACTAGCTACTGAGAGAGAGTTTGCATGCACCAACAGGGTGATCGGCTTAGAGCGTCAGGGCGTATCTATGTATTCTATATTTATGGCAGTGACGTAAAATATCAATGTGACTGATATATACTTTTCGATTGCAGAAAAGGAGGTATTATCTTAACGAACGGTGTTGCTTTATTGGCATCCGTTTTCTTCATAAGCAGTTTTCCGTCGAACTCCGTAGAAATGTTGCTCATTGGGCGTTTACTTGTGGGCTTGTCTGGAGGTATTCACTATACTTCCAATTTGGCGTAGCGATCCAATTCGTAGATGTGTGCTAATTTTTAAAATTTCAGGTTTGGCGACAAGTATAATTCCAATGTATCTTATCGAATTGGCTCCTATAAAAGTGAGAGGGTCAATGGGCGTACTATGTCCCCTTGGTGTAACTTTCGGAGTACTCGTAGGACAGATTATGAGTTTGAACATGATTTTAGGTATAGAAGTTTGTTATATATGTTTGATTTCAATGTACAGTGCATTCACACGAAGCATAATGATGTTGGCTACTATAGTGGATCTGTATATGGAGTTGTTAGTATAGAAAATATGTGTTAAATTGGACTCAAGCCAGTCACTCGACGTTTGATGTATACGGCAGGAAAGGTGTGTTGACCGTATCCCGGCCTATTGAAACACGGTTGTGTTTTGTAGAGGATCTTTATTTATGTTTAGTTTATACACGAGATTATTTTGTAGAGTGTACTCGAGGAGAAGGAAGTAGTTGCTCTGCTTCTCGTGGAGTGGTTGGATGAACTGCTTGTCGAGTCCACTGTGCGGGTTTATATATGGTAGTCGGGTGGTAGCCGTGTGCAAATTTTATTTATACCAGGAAGGCTTGACAAGAAGACCCCAATGCACCTTCCTAGACAATGAATTACAAACAATGCAGCATTTTTATTACACAAATCACTGTATTTCTAGAAGCCGAAGAACACAAAATTAACATTTAATTAATCCATTGAGACATCTATAGGGCGGGTGATAGGTTTCGACCGATTCCCGGCCTATTGAAACACTGTTTGTGTTTGTAAGAGTTTATTTATGTTCAGTTGTTACAATGGTAATTGTATGTACGAAGAAGTTGAGCTTCGGAGAAGTGAGCTGGGTGAACTCCAGAGGTTCCACTCTGGCGTCTAGAGCTGCTGCGTCGGTTTATATACATTGTGGCGTGAAGCGTCCCGTGTGCAGATGTCTTTGTCTTCAGGTCAAGTGTCGTAGTTGCATGATGACATCACTGCTGGATTTCGTTCGTTTTACGATCAAGCGATGGAATAGTCAAAGGGGACGTTGCCCTCGAGTAGCGAGGTTGATTCCAGGGGTGATTAGTTCTGGGTCATTGATTTGATTCGGAATAGCACAAGTTGTGCTATATTCCTACACATCTATGGATTTTAGATTTGTACATAATTTTTACATTAAATACAGAAGATTTTTGACAGCAGGTAAGACGATTTTTTTTTGCCCATTTTGAGGAACCGTTTCAACAATGATCAGATAAAATTGGCAAACTATGATAAGAAACGATCGACTTGGAGTTACAAATATTCAAGTCTAACCAGCAGTATAGCGGGATCGAACCCAATAATCACTTGGTGCTAAACATACACGCTACCACTGAGCCATACTGCTGGCTATGTCCTTGCCTAGAGGTCGCGTGGTGCAGCTGCACTTAGGGGTCGTGTGCAAAGAATGTCGTCCTACAGACATATTAGTACGTCGTGGATCAGCTACTGGTTTGAGTCCAATTTAACATATATTTTAGATATGAACTGTCACTTTGCAGATTTAATATGAAAAAAATACAATATGAAGTGTAATGTCACTCTATTATTAACTTCTAGATTGAAATGTACATACATATGATACGCCATTTTCATTACACATTTTTACCTTAATCAATTTTGCATCTAAAATGGAAGATGTCCTTTTATTGTGAATGCACTGTGCGGTTTAATAAATGCTGTTTATAAAAGCTCTGATTGTCAGTGCCAGATATAGCAATGGTTTTATATAATTTTATAATACAATGTCGCCATTATGAATAACATAACCTAAAAGATATTTGCGTACACTTTTTTCTGGCCCTAAACAAATTCCGGATTTATATACACTTCGACATGCAAAGCTGACGATGGTGAAAAGATACGAAGTCACTCGAGCGTATTTTTTTCACATTGAAAATGTATGAATACACCATTTTAGATATTATAAATTAGCCTAACCTTCATGCATTTTGGCAATAATTACTGCACGTAAAAGCGCATTTATGATAAATTGTATGTATATTATTATTTGGTTTTCAGGTAAGCCTGGTGAATGGCATTATCTCTTGGCACTGTATGGTATTTTAATCATCCTCTTCACACCGTTCATCGTCTTGCTACCCGAGAGTCCAAAATATTTATTAGCCGTCAAGAAAGATTATGATGCAGCTATAAAATGTAAATAATACTTAATATTTCTTTTCTTTTGGATTTAATTTGTCACTACTAATGTAATATCATATTATATTTTTAGCGTTATGTCGAACACGTCAAAAACCCGCTTATGAAATATCGTCCGACATATCGGACCTGCGAGGAGAAGTTGGAGAGAATAACAGTGATGATAAGTGGGGCTTGCTTCAAGTCGTCCGGTCTGCTGAGTTACGTCTGGCTTTGCTACTCGTATGCCTGATGCAAGCCGGACAGCAAACTTCTGGAATCAATGCAGTATGTGGTTTACATTTAGATCCATAACCTATAATAATATATATAAAAAACGGACGCGATATATGTGGGTTTTTTATGTATGTGGCGGACGCGTGGACAAGTATGGAGATTTCAAAAAAACAAATTTTATTATTATATATAATATAATAAATATATATAAGTGACGTTAAAACCGATGGTGTATCATATGATAATCGATGGTGTATCATATGAACAGCCAATCAGCGTGGAGTGGACTAAAATCTTTGACCAATTAGAGCAATGACGATATATTCTGACCAATGGGTGCATTTTAAGCATCCTCTATTGTTATATATACATGCACACATAAATTAAATCCTATACGTTGTGCATAGGGATGTGGCCTGACGACCGATTGTGTCGAGGAGACGTCTGACATTTATTTTATTAATTACACACCAGGAAAGCATTACAGGCAACCCCAATGCGCCTTCCTGGCCAATTACAAATATTGCAGCATTTTTTATTCATTATATAAGTCACTGAAAAACTCGCAAATCAATGAGACATCTATCAAATTGTACACAAACTTATTTATTGCACATTAAATCAATCACAAATTACAGGTGACATATTGTATATAGGAAGGATTTTAGCCAATTTTAACCGGGAACAGTTTCAACAATGAAACCAGTGAAAATTGGCAAACTCTGATAGGAAACGATCAACCCGGAGTCACAAATCCAGGTCTGACCAACAGCATACTCTGAAAAATTAATTTTCACTCGAGGCCCGGCCCTGGGATCGAACCTGGCACCTCACGACGCTAAGCAGAAGCTTAACGACCGAGCTATGCTGCTGGCTAATGCTCCTGATATTGAGCACGGAGCAACGGGTGACGTCAGCGTCAGATGCGCCTAAGCATGTACACACATACAGCCATCCACGAAAACACACACACATTCATTCATCATTTCGAACTGGTGAACGGGTTGGATCAGCGAACGTGTAATGCGCGCACTCAACTTTTTACTATTAATACGTGCGCGCGCATATAAATTATCTTACATTATATTTATATTTAGTATGTAACATATAACTTTATTTTAATTCGTGTATCAATTCCTGTCCGAACCCACCCGTTGAAATCAACGGGCACAAATTTAAAACCAGAGGTTGTCATTAATGAATTGTGTAAACATTTCAGGTATTTTACTACTCCAATTCGATATTCATCAAAGCGAACCTTAGCGAGTCGGCGGCTGAGTTGGCCACCATCGGAGCTGGAGTTGTAAACTGTGTAATGGCAATATTAGCAATACCTCTGATGGCCCGCTGCGGCCGTCGTCCTCTCGCCATCGTCTCCACAGCCTCGGCCACCGTCTGCCTCGTATGCTTGTGCATCACAATCAGGCTCATCGTAAGTGAAGAAAATACTCGAGCTTCACATTTCAAGGTCGGGCTAATAATATAAACTGGTTCCAATTTGCAGGATTCCGTGACTTGGATGCCCAAGTTATGCATAGCGGCCGTGTTGCTATACGTTCTGTTTTATGGATTGGGACTCGGACCGATACCGTACTTCATTGCATCGGGTATTTGCTCAAGATATATTTAGTGTTTGTTGATGTGGTTTTATTTTTGATTGATTGGTTTTTTTTTGTTTGTTTTAGAACTTTTTGAAGTGGGGCCAAGACCGGCCGCCATGGCTCTTGGTTCACTTTGCAACTGGGCTGGAAACTTCTTAGTCGGTATGACCTTTCCGTTGCTGCAATCTTCGATAGGTCCGTACTCTTTCCTGTTATTCGCCACGTCGACTGGTTGCCTGTGCCTTTTCATTAAGTCAGTATTGTTTTTTTTTAGTATTTAAATACAATTTCAAGTCGGGATTCTCGACAGGAAGGAGACTGGCTAGCCGTTGGTCGCCATTAGGGGTGTGGCCAGTCTCCTTCCTGTCGAGAATCCCGCCTTTTTCCCAAATTTTGATGTATTATTAACTGTGTGAAATGTTTTTAGATTCTTTTTGCCGGAAACGAAAGGAAAATCGCCGGTTGAAGTTGCTCTACAGTTCCGAGGAGGATTCCGCGTAGCAAGAGCTTAACAATTGCCTCCATTTTGTTTTAATTTGTACTTAAAAATCGTAACTGCCTGCCGATGTTGAATTAAAGAAGCTGAATACTATGCAAGTATATACATAGATGGTCAATTGTTAATATCAAGTCCGCGCACAGTCTATTCGGTGCTAGTCGTGATCCACATGACCATCTTTTTAATTTGACATCTCTACTTGCATCGTGTTTAAGTTCTTATATGCTAGAAAAATGTAACGTTTGCCTAGAATTGTTTACATTATATATACAGAATGTTCAAATTTTAATATATTACCGTGCAATAATTAATGAAAATTGAGTGACGGCTCACTAAATCATACATTTGTGATCACAGTGCCTTATTGAATCAGCTTGATTATTTTAATGCGCAAAAATATGCTTTATTATAATATATATATACGGCTGTACTTGCCAGTATGAGAACGGAATTAAAGCCAAAGATTGCAAATGAAAAATTTATTATCAACAAAAAATATATTATAAATATAAAATTTATACTAGATAGACAATAACAATAGTTTGTAGTAACAAAAAATAAATTCTATCTACTTAACATAAAATAACAAAATTTCACTATTTATCACATTATATTGAAAAATTCATTTGGTTAATATAAAATCTCTCAAAGCTTTCAACTGATCCCAGAACACGAGCACGAGCACCGTGTGCGGCCCTAGTCTCAAATAAGACGGTCCGAGTCCTTTGTAGAAGCCGAGGAATCCTTCGGTCTTCGCCATCTTGACGAAACAATCCACGACTCCTTTGTACAAGAGACCACTGCCTTTTGCATCGACTCCTATATATCGAATACAACGTGATTAATTTTAATACTATTCTTCGTAATAAAACTAATATATTATGTCATCGATTCTCAAATTAGTCAAATTTGACATAATCTTAATTTATACACGCATACATATGAACGTATGCCTGCTTTATTGGTAAATGGAGTATTATTATATAACCAGTTTTTAGACAGTAATTTTTATACAAATATGAAGTTTTGTAAAATAAAAATTTATTAATAATATACTGCAGTATTTTATTTATATACCTTGGTTATAGAGTCGAGTAGCAACCACATCGAACGGAGTCATGCACAGAGTCATCACAATGCCTCCGATGTTTGCCGCGACGAAGGAAGTCAACAACGGCGAATTCGAAAATATTTCCTTATTTTGAATGTACTCTTTGGAACTGGAGAATGTGGCTATCTGAGCTGCCGAACCGACGGCCCCTCTCGGCACTGACGCTATAACACCCCTATATAAACCTGCAACAATATACAGTCATTCAAAATTATGTACACACACACACTATAAAATGCAGTCCCATGACAACTGCATACAAGACTATTTTGGCTTTTGGCTCATCTTTCATTACAAATTAATCATCAACTACATACATATATACATAACTAGTGCTGTGCTTAGACACACATACGGAATAGCGATATTATATACATATATATGATATGATATAACAAACACCTTTGATTCCATCGCTCTTGTATATCTTCGTCAAGGCTTCACTCATTCCGGTGTGTTTGTGCTGGTATCCGACGGCTATTTCGGACGCAGCCTGAGCCTGGAGTTGCGTTTTGATCAGATAGAAAGGACTGCCCGAAGCAGCGCCTAAAACTCCACCCAAAGCTCCGAAAACGATGCTCGGTAGGACTTTAGTTTTGCCCTGAGAGTCTCGAACAAGACCCAAATCATCGGCCACTTGATATGTTCCCAGCCTGAAATGTGCACTAGATTAATATAACTGATTTTTTATATACATATGTGTGTGTGTGTGTGGATCAGTTGTTTTGTTTTACCGAAATCCGTTCAGGAAGAGTTGAAACCAAAGAGCTGGTATGAGTCCTTTTTGAAGTGCTGAAATGCCGTCCGATCGGGCTATTGTCCATATTCCATGCGGCACGTTCCGATAGTGAACGGCGTATCGCCCTCTGGCTTCCAGTTCTCCTTGAAGCTGCATCCTAGTCTTGACCACTTCCAAAGGATTTGTAAATACACAAGCGCACATGGCGGCGACACCTCCGATGGCAAAATCCATTGTAGTTTAGCTAAAAATTATAAAAAAAACATATAAATGAAATTTAAGCTTCTATTAGTTTGATTTGAAACCGTTTTTCTCGATTTGTTTCTCAATGCTCCTTTGTATTGAGGATCAACTGGACAATAAGGGCGAAAACACACAGAGTGGGACGTACGACGTGTTTTTTTTTTTAGATACTTTTAAACATCTATATACATGGTATACAGTCCCAAAAATCACCCCCTGGAGTGTTTTCGATGATGTTTTATCCTTGCTCGACAGTGAATTCCATATTTGAAGAAATGTAGAAGTACACGTCTATTGCATATTTTATTTTTATCTTTAATGTATACCAGGAAGGCTTAACAGGTAGCCCCATTGCGCCATATTCAGTAGATATATATCAAATAACATCTACTACATAGACATTTGTGGTCAAATTTGTAAATTTGAAGCATTTAATACATTTGAGATTGCTGAAAACTCGAGATTTTGCGAGAAAATGGGTAAGGCTGCCAATTTGTTCGAACCGTTTCAATGGAAATCATATAAATTGGCAAAATCTGATAGGAAACGATCAACCTGGAGTCACAAATCTAAGGTCTGGCCAGCAGAAACCAGCGGGATTTGAACCTGTGACCACCCTGTTCAAAGCATTATATGCTAACTACTAGTCTATTCTGCTGGTTGGTCTGGCGAAAAGTGAGAATAGGCTAAAAAAAACGGTGGATAAACGTCAACGACTATCTCGCCGGGCAGATTTCAAACGCGTCTTACACGATATTTTTGCACCATCGTAATGGCGGAGGATCCATTTACTTATATTGATGACCAAAATGAGCAATATGGCAAAGTATGAAAACGATCGGATAAGAGATATAAAAAGTCGTCATAATGTGAAACGTAAAGGAGGTTTGTAATAAAAATAAGGACGTGACGTCCCGTACTACTCAGTGTGTTTTCGCCCTTAAAGACGTTGAAAATTTTACGATGGCAAAAAATGAAATAAGCAAAATTATTCGGTCATTTCAAGATTGATATCCAGCGCTATACCCAAGCAAGCGAGCTGATGAAGAAAATCGTCAGTGATTTTATAGCATTTTTCAGCGTTCTGACCAGATAGAAAGCCCAACTAGCATTTCAAAAGACATTATGTATTACTTATAAACTCACTAATGGTAGAGCACCCGATGATAGCCATTATGTGAATGTAATTTAATACTATTCCATTCACCAGGGTTATATTTTACATACTTACATATACGATACTTAAATTAGCATTAATTAATCCTCAAATACATATGGTGCTAAAACAAGATCGGTTTACAGATCACATTTATCAGAAACCTGTGAATAAACACTGTTACAGAAATGGATAGAGCTAAACCACATCTTAGAATGTTTTAAAACCTCAAAGTTGATATATCATATAATAATTTGAATTACAAATAATAATAGTTTTTTTTTTTTTATTCCAGACGATGAGGAGAATAGTGCAATCCCCAACGCCCATATAAATAATATATAGATAATAAAAAAAAAAAAAAAAAAGTATTGAAAAATAGTTAACAAATGAAAAACCTCCACTTTCAAATGTGACAAAGTACAAATTTATTCGTGAATTGAAATCATAATACATAGCTTTGGTTTAGTGATGATTACAATAACAAAAATAAACATACACTTTTGACTCCATTAATATAATAAATAACACACGATAAAATTAAAAAATAAACAATACTAATCAACAACAGAGAGGTTAAATTACATGGATCGTCGCCGATCTCACATTACTTATGTAAGTACACACACACCGATATAATTAAAAATTTTTTGTACCATATTTAATATCAATTTGTAATTTAATTGAATCGACAAAGACACTCTTCATTATTAAGTACATTATAAATTTGAAAATGTAATAAATACTTCACGAGACGAAACTCAAATCTCAAAACTTTTGACCATATGACGGGTCGACGATACATTAGACTATAATATATTAGATGTATAGTAAAATTTTTCTACGATTATTAAATGCTCTACCTTTGGTAATATAAAATGCACGTAATATAAAATTACAGCAAACGGAAATTTCTGTCGGAGTTACTGTATATATATGTATAGTACATAACATATAATATAACTATATATATATATTTATAATAAAAACTCATTAGCAATACCACATAACTAAAAAATTTAGACGCTATACAATTTCGTATAAAAAAGTATGTAGCATTGCCGCTGAGCCGTGTTAATAGTAAATTATTTAATTATTGGCGTTGTGCTTGGCGTTCAATTGCACATTCAGGTCTTTCAGAGCATCCCAGAAGACGAGCAGCAGCACCGAGTGCGGCCCTTGTCTCAGATAAGACGGAGCGAATCCCTTATAGAACGCTAACAAGCCCTCCGTCTTGGAAATCTTCCAAGCACAATCGACCAGGCCGTTATAGTAAAGACCTCTTCCTTGCGCATCCACACCTAAAAGCAAACCCGGCATCAGCACAGATACACCTCGTAGAAAATGCAGCGGTAAAATATAAAAAAAGCAAGCGGAACCAACTATATAAAGCATTGGACGGAAGGTTACTTATTTACATTGGCAAACGTATATATTGTGGTTAAGTGCACCAGTAGTTGACAGCGCTTTATATACAGAGACGCCATTTTGAATTGTAAACTTCAACGCCATTTTGATTTTCTCGAACTACTGGTGCAAAAACTATACTGTTCGTGATTCTTGTTTGCTAGTGTAAACCTTACAAGCATTTTAAGCATTAGGATAGATAATTTGAAGCGGTAGAAATCAATATTACTCATGGACAGAAAAGGTTCTGAAAATTCAGCTGACGTTCAAATGTTAGTAGCAAGGTTTTTATTATACATAACTATTTGTTCGTTTAAATAGTTTAATAGAATCAGGATATTCTGAAAGCTAATCTAACATTCAATTGTTACAATATGCATTCTAATTGAACTAAAAAGCATAATTTTGAATCATCAACTAATCTAGTCAACACGTATAACCATTATTACAATCACATTTGGTCAACGTGAACTATGACGCAGATCCACAAATGTGTCCAATTTAAGGCACGAAAACGACACAACGATCAACTGAAACACAAACAAAAACCAAACAATACAATCGTTAGCTTAATTGGGCATCAACAAAGCGGAACAAAAAAAAAAAATAGTACACAAAACAAGCTGGGGAACAATTCTAATGCTAATTATTCTAATAACAGTCCACAATACGGTGCATGCATTGTATTTTATGCACTTTCATTTCGAGAAACATTTGCGAAACCTTGATTGTACAATCTTGTCACGATGACGTCCATCGGTGTCATGATGACGGCTTTAACGTAGCCGCCGAGCATGCTCGCCACGAACACCAATGTGTATGGCGAATCGGAGAAATATCCGTGCTCCCTCAACAACTCTTTAGATCTGTTGAAACATTACGTAGAACAATATAAATTACTGCAAATTCACCAAGTATTACATTTCCTATAATGATATTTTCACACTCGGAGGTTTGTCTTTGAAATTGGTTTAGTTTGAATTCGATTCGTCGCTCGTAGACTCATAACTAATATAATAGGAAGTAAATAAAAGATCTTAAAACGACTCAATATTACACATTTGTTGGTCGATTGTAAATATTTTATTAACTGCAGTTTAGTGTTTTGTCGATATAAATAATTTTTTGTTTGGAAAAAGATTCTCCAGAATGCAATTCTGTCAAACTGTGAATAACTAACATGATAATATAAAGGGTTCCCGGAAAGATGCACTAAATTGCATTGAATAGTAGCGCAGTTTCGAGAAGTCCTCAAAAAGAACTTGCGCAATAGAATTCCACAAAAAAAAAAAAGGTTAACACCCTCGGATAACATACAAATACCCCTTGACGCTTTTTTGTAGAATTCTATTGCGTTAGTTCTCGTTTAGTATTTTTGAAAGTTTGGATGTCTCGAGAGTGCAATTATCTCGAGTGCATTTTTCCGGTCACCAAAATAAAGTTCTATATGTTTGTAATAGAATGAAAGTATACATATATTCAATACTTAGATGAAGTCATGAGATAAATCAGACTTAAACTGTCAGCTGATGCATTTATATTTCGTATTTGTTTTTAACATTAAGATATTTTTGTTGAGTTAAATCATTTTCTTCATTGTGAGTATTGTTTGTGAACTAATGCACAACTATTTATTTCGACAGCTGGGAAGGAAGTGATTGAAATCACTTAATAACTAGTTTTGAAAAAATTAATTGATCGAGTCTTTCATAGTTAATAGGTAAAAAAAAAAAGTACACTTATTGATTTAATTGTATGTAGTACATTGGTTTGGGATATAATTAAGTTTTAATTCATAATTTTGGCTTTCGATGCTCAGATCGGACCAACCTGCTGAATGTGACGATTTGGGATGACGAGCCGATGGAGTTTCTCAGCATGGTGCTGACGGATCCCCTCCACAGTCCCTTCAACCCCTGCTTATTGTATATTTGCTTGAGCGCTTTGAAAGTGCTGTTGTGACCGTGCTGGTAGCCGACGGCTATGCTTATGTGCGAGTAGGACATCAGTTGGGTTTTTATCAGCAGGAAAGGACTGCCGACTAAGGCACCGGCGGCTCCGGCCAAGGCACCGTAGAATATACTCTTCGACACGCTGGTGGCCCCCTTTTCATTCCTTATCAGCCCCCGATTGTCGGCCGTTTGATATATGCCCAATCTATGAAAATAATGTTTGACTGGGTAAATTAAGCGACGGACCGTGTTATGTCGGAGTAATGTTCAAAGTCTGATCGGAATCAATGTTCAAAGTCGAGGCGGATGGTGGTAACTTATTTTGGGCACAAATTACATACATATTACACTGTTCGACAAATGACAATTTTTTTTGGTTCAGAGATCTATGCACAGTGAAAACGAATCTGGTAATAAAAAATGTTGATTGGCTCGAGATTCGGAGATATGTGTTTTTTAAATCACGCGATTTTTCTATATCTTGGTGTTGTTCGGTCGATGTCTCAAAATCTGTCAATTTTCTGTTCAAAGTGAATATTGGAATCTATAGTCGGGTATATTATCTTTTATTTGTAGTACTTTTCAGCTTTCAAATCTCTCTAAGTAGTCGTCCAGTTCAAATCAAAAGTCAAAAGTACGTATTTTAACTTGGGATTTTTTCCCACTGTTAATACTATTTTATATTTTGTATTTTCTATTGAAACATGTTTATTGGGATAGTGTTCTGGCCACAACATTTTTTGTTTTAATTTAAAAGGGTTAATTGGAAGTGTGCTGACTTTTAAATCGGTAAAATTGCGAGCTAAAAGCTCGTACTAGTATTTACTCGTATTTACACGAATCTGAATTGAATTAATAGGGATAATATATTAAATTGTCTTTATATGAGAATTAAATAAAATTCCACATATAAAAATCATATTTCGACTATTCTTGTGGATTAATAAAAAAAATTCGTTTATTTTATCTATGTAGGTAAGCCAGTTATCAATAGAATTTTTGTTATTAATCCACAAGAATAGTCGAAATATGATTTTTCTAAGTGTAATTTTATTCAACTCAGTCCGGAGAAAACATGCAAAAGCCCACCGCCGATCTGAACATTACCCGACGACGATCATGCGAAATGTACCTCGTTCCATTCACGACCAATTGGAACCACAAAGCGGGGACGATTCCTTTCTGGAGTGCGGTCAGTCCGTCGGCTTTAACGACGGCATACACGGCGTGCACCACGTTCTTGTAGTGAATGGCGTGCTGGCCGCGTGCCTTCAGCTCCCCTTGGAGCTGCATCCTCGTCTTAATCACGTCGAAGGGATTGCTAAAGAAGCCAGCGCCGACTCCGGCCAGTCCTCCTATTAAATAGTCCATTCTCTATGCGCACTATAGAGACGGGATCCAAAAACAAAGCAGTCAAACGTCACAATACTTCTACACAAATGTGATTCGGAACGCATCACAACGGACATTATTCAAAGACACGCAATACAATTCAAGACGAGCACTCGACGATTAGAAAATGAAGGTCAAAATTAAAAATATTATATTACATATGCATTTTAATCGGTTAGCACATAGAAGATAGTTAGTTGTGTTATATATTATACATATATACAGTAACTGTTAAAAATTTGTTAATATTTACATATTAAAATATGGACGAAAAACTTTCCGTTGACTTGTTGATGCCTGCATTTCGTCTGCATATGAATAATTTGTAGAGAAATTAGAAAGTAGTACGAAATTTTTTGCAATTAATGTAAACATGTGTCTTTTAAGTTTTCTCCGCAACATTTGCAATTTAATGTAATTTTGCACAATGGCTTTTATGAGTATTTCTTTTTTCAGAATCTACCAAATACTACCATATTATAGACAGTTGCCTTGCCTACTGTGATTAAGTTTTATTTTATTCATTTTTATGTATTTTTTGTATACTCACATAAGATAAATATATAATTATACAAATGAAAAAATAATAATTATATAAAATGACCATTCAAACATAAACAATTAATAAAGAGTAAACACATGCACTTAAGTAAATCAAATTAACAATAAAATGAAGGAAATATTAAGAGAAACATTTGTATGTAGATTAATAATTGAAGTTCCAACATATTGGATATTATGAGTATTTTAAAATTGCACAAAAAAGTTTAAAACATTATTCATGTGCGGTAAGTCTATTAGGCAAAAATATGTCCAAATAAAAGTATTCATAGAATAAGTTAAACATCGTATAAAACACCCATTAATTCAGTGAATTCGGATTACTCTGTATAATGTACACATATTAGGTTAGGTTAGGTTATAATTATAGGCAAAAATTCGTCCAAATAAAATAAGTATAATTGTAAGTTTACATAGAATACGTTAAATATCGAAAAAAACACCCATCAATTCAGTGAATTCGAAGTACTGTGTATAATGTAAATATATTATGCTAGGTGCATAGTGCAAAACTACGAATGAACTGTGTGAATCTGCGTGGGAATGAATTAAAATGATACAGAATATTTTCTTGAAATTTCTAAAAATATATACAACGAATGGGTCGAAGCAGCAAACGTCAAATCGACACGCCAATTACGACGAATATTCATTTGAAAACAAACATATTACAAACCCACTTAAAAATTGTGAAGAATACATTACGATTTGTACGCGAATAGAAAAGGCACGAGAGCCGATCGAAGGGGTTAGGGCACCTTTGTGTCTTGGCGATCAGATCACGCGTCATCCGAGTGACGTTTATAGTTCGTCATGTCGAGAGAATGCAGAAGACGCGCGAATGCGACGGCTGTCAGATGGCGAACGAGGGAACGAGGAAACGAACGCGCGTGACCGAGTGACCTCGTCACGCGCGTGACCGGATCGCGATCAGCTGATTTTGACAGATGTGTTGTGTGACATAACCTAAAGCCTCACCTGAGCGTGCTTCGGGGCGGGGGGTGGGGGAGGGGCGACGGGGAGTCCCCGCGCCGTTGCTTTCGCTATGACGAGCAGGGACAGCTGCTGGTGCTGGTGCTCCAACGCGACATGCCTATTGCTTTCAAAGAAGCCGACTGGCGGGAAACGAAAAATTGAAACGTGCCCCAACCGCAGCGGCCATCTCCCATTGGCCGAATCGTTGCCCACTCAAGCTCTCCCACCAGAGGTCTTCAAGCACTTTTTTTCGGCCTAGTACTATTTTTTTTTCTCATTTTTTAAAAATTGTCAAATCGATTAAAGGTCTGTTCATACTTAACAGCACTGCACGGCTTCAGCACTGCACGACTCCGTTTCAAATATGTCATTTTATTACATTTCTATTCATATCTACCTACACGTCGCGGTCACGTCACGTTTACAGCAATTTGGCCGAGTGCAAGGCAAAATCGGCTTACTTATACATTAGAGGCCATGACGATACGGCGCAATATTGCTTACGTCGTATTGTCGAGTACTTGCAATATGAATGCATACACGTGCATTCGTAGCTACGCGTCAGAATACAAGTTATAGGGGATGAACGAATGAGACGACTGGCATGTTAATGCACGTGTTTATTATATGACAGCTGAAGACGGAGTGGGTAGCAGCTCTCCGAACCCAGCCGGGTTGGTCCCCACTCGCAGGAAGGCAACCAAACTCGACCATGTCGTATAAGCGAGCCGCCACATCACTCCCCCCCCAGCATCAGCGATACCAAAATTACAAAGAAACAAATTTTACAAAAGAAAAAAATTATTGTTACACAAAGAGAAAAAATTATTACGTGGGGAGAAAAAAAATTGTTGACGTGGGTCATCCGCTGTGTACATAGGTGTACCGCCCTGAATGGTCGGTAGATTCGAGGGCGGTGACGTCGCGAGCAGGACGGTGGGTGGTCCGATGGTCGCGCCGATCAATGCGATGCTGCGGCGGCGCCGCTCTTCCGAGGCTGATGTCGGTTGGTGGGGCGGCGGGGGCGGCAGGGGCATCGATGTGGTTGATGATACTCCGAGCTGGACTGTGAGTCGTTGTGGCTCGTGGAGGTGTTGTAGCGCTACCGCCCGTCTCGGCGTGACGACGCTCGTGGGGACGGACGGGGCCTTGATGATGATGATGATGATGATGGTGCTGAGGTGGTGTATGTCTTGTGGTGCTGGATGACCGTTCTATGTGTAGTGGATCGCGCATGACTCCACATCCAGCTGTCAAGATCGTCGTCTCATTCGCTCCCCCATTTTTTAAAAACACCTGTCGTCGACGTTGTGGCTGGACTCCAGTCGATAGGTAGATAGGTAGGTAGCCGTGTCTGCTCGTTTATTGTCACCCGCGGGCCGCGACGCGTGTTGATGGCGATGGGGGCGCGGCGGGTAGCTTCCCCGCCTGGCTCGGCGAGGCAGGGATGAGCGGCATGTTGAAATTGATCGAGGCTGCGTGGCTCGATGTCGGGGGTCACCAGTATAGGGGATGAACGAATGAGACGACTGGCATGTTAATGCACGTGTTTATTATATGACAGCTGAAGACGGAGTGGGTAGCAGCTCTCCGAACCCAGCCGGGTTGGTCCCCACTCGCAGGAAGGCAACCAAACTCGACCATGTCGTATAAGCGAGCCGCCACAAAGTCAACAAAAATGTTTCGACGTTTATCGAACGAAAAATTATGTATAATCGCGCTGTTGTTAGAAGAAGAAGCTCAAGAAGGCAATCAAAAAGCACGGAGGCGTTTTGATGTGCATCCCATGTTAAAAAATAAAAAAAAACCGAAGGAGAGTTTTGGACACTGTATAAGGAGCTTGTGGATGATGGACAAAATTTTTTTAAATATTTCCGTAAAAAATTTAAATATTTGCGCCAAAACCATGTCGAAAGATTGAACAGCTGTCAACTGTCATTATCGATAATTGGTCCAAAACAGCAAAGCGGCAGAGTCATGGCACGTAATTCGCGTGTATATTTCCACGATGGCCAAAAAAACGGATACGATACGTTGACGGATGTTGCTGTACGGTATGAACAGGAAATGTCGGGTACTGCTGTAAGCCTGCCGTGGCGTAAACGTGACGGTTGGTATGAATATACCCATACAAAATGTACCAAAGAATACTTTTCGTACGGCCGGATACCTGCTGAAGTCGGTACGTGCTGACTAGGTATGAACAGACCTTTAATTGTAGTGAAATAAGTAAATAAACGATGCAATATGACATGTTTTGTGGTAGAATTTATGTGCACTATTTTGCACTGATTATGGCTTTTATATTGTTGCGTAGAGGTGGGTGGAGGATCCAAGTAAAAGGCCAACGTCGTGTCACAGCATTTAAAGAGATACACGCACCGCCAGTGCTCCGTCCAGAATGTCTTGATAGTAGTTGTGGTTGCGTTTTATCGATAGTTTTCTCGGGTTTGTGAAACACCCTTGACCTATTTATCTAACGTGTTATATGGGATCGGACTCTCGGTGATGTTGTGGTGCGGGCTGGCGGCTGCTCGCTTTGTTGGTTTTGAGTGGCTAGAACACTAAGCATAGGTTAGTGCATTAACTATGGGATGTTGTTATGGCTAGTTTTATGTTTAGAGACTATAATTTTGTGTTGGTAGTTTGGTTAACTTAACTTATGGTTATTATTTGTGGTAAGTGTGTATTTACAGATTAATTCTATCTATCCTAGTTTAGCCTATACCCATCTTCAAAATGTCGATAGGCCTTTGATTGAACGTGAGTTTGGTCTCTCTGAGGGAATTGATCAAGGGGTTGTCTATCTTGCCGAGAGACTTGAAGTAGTTCACGGCAAGTTTGTGTACGTGTTTGTCAAGGTAAATGTCTTGATATCGCCTAAGTACCTTCTTATAACATACAGGTCGCTCAGGGCATCTTCGACGTCCGGTTACTTCACCATTGTTTAGTCACGTACTCGGATGTGCAGTCCCCGAGTCAGTTCTAAGAACTCCACGGGAATGCGACCGAGTGCCGCTACTACGCCAATTCGGTGGCCATTGTTTAGCATACTTGCACTTAGTCTGGAGATAATCCTCGAAACCAATTATAACGGTCGCACAGTGTCAGGGATGCGCCTCGGCCTAATCCGATTGCACTTAACCGGCGGCTCCTTTTTTAGCATACGCTTTTTAGATCTTTGGACTCGATGCTCTTTACAGACTAGAATATATGTCGTTTTAATCCAAAACAGCCAAATTTGAAGTACATTTATTTGGTGCTCTCCTTTACTATTAAAGCCTGCTTTAAAGGCCAAAGACTTTATCTCTTAAAGCCCTCAACATGAGGCCACCCCCCCCCCCCCCAACGAATACAGTCTGAGAGACCCTTTCGTCGGAGAACGAGACGGTTGTCTAACAATATTGCACAAAAACAGCCGCACATTACTGCTCTATACAAAAAACTCTATACACTGTATGTACATACCCAAGTACAAAATAAACAACAATGCATGAACACATAAAGGCATACATGCGTTAGAAAATAATAATTAAAACACACCCAAAAAACAAACGCACACTTACACACATTCACAGATTCATAAAAACTCATAAATGCTTATGAAATTAAGTGGAGTAATAGCATCCAGGGGAACACAGCTTCCCAATGCATTCTGCGAACCTTTCGAAAGCTCTAAACGAAGTTTTATTCCTTATTAAATCTCTATTATGCAGGGGTCAATGAGAGAACCCCTGACGCTGTCTAGCAAAACCCTCCTCTCAGCCTCCATCCCAGGACAGGACCACAAAACGTGATCTGCGTCCTGCTCCGGAAAAGAACACGGACAAAAGGATTCAGATACCAAACCCATAGATGCAAGCTTACCGTTAAAGTGGCCATGGCCATTACTATTGAAAGTGTTATATTATTTTGTTGACAATGTCGTTTTAGTTCAATTGGCTAATAATTTTAGTGTTTCTCTCGTCTGGGTGATGCGACGGCTAAAATATCATATCGCAGCGCAGGTAGTCAAAGTAGAACTAATTTGGTCATTTTATAGGGCTCACTAGTACATAGTACTAGTAGTTGTTCTTTCCGCACTACAATTACTTAAAATACTCTTGGGAAAAGCCAGAAAGTTCTGTGAAAAGCTAGAATTTCAGCGATGGGTTCTACTGGAGCTACGCTTTCAAATATAATATTTATATTAAATTTATACTTACTGGTTGTTACTTATCTCCTTTTGTGGCCATTAGACATACAAGCAACATTTAAAATGTATTATATTATAATGCCAGTAAAAACAATCATTAAAATAATCATCAAAACCATCCGATTTTTTACGGCTTCCACATTATGAAGGACTATTGTCATGTACATACTAACAGCTTCAAACAACCCGATTGTGTAATTTATAAATATTTCATAATCAATATCTCTGACAACAAAATTTTCATTGCTGAACAACTAAAGAGTACATATGTAAAATCAATAAATTAAGTACTTTTGGATTTTGTCCAATTTTTATTTATACAACTTGAACTTTGGTCAGAAGAGAAAATTTTTTTGGAGCGGACCGTTAAATGAGTAGCACTGACCTGAAGTGTAATAGATTTTCATGAGTCTGCGAATTTCTAATTATATCTTTGTTAAATGAATTACCATTTCGGAGATTTGGCAATATGACTAGTTCATCTCGGAAATTTGCACAAAGACACTAATTTGGGTACGATGTCTGCTTGATGTCTTTACTTCGTTCGCTTTGTCTTCCTGTTTTATTTCTTTATCTACTATTTTTTGTACGTTAAAAAGAAATATGAAATATACAAGATGAATACTCGTTTGTTTACTATGAGATTAATTTTAAATAAAATACCAGTAACTTCAATGGAATAATTTATTACAAAATCTAGATAACACTATAATCAATTTTGTTAACTAGAGAAATCCAATCACTGGATAATCTCCCGTGATAACAAAGACCACCTGGAACTGTCATCACATTCAATTAGAACTCCGACGCATTTTATCTTGTCTCATTAGCTACTGGAGATACGATAAGCCAAAAGGATGCGATAATCAAAACGAAGCATTTCAGGAGGAGAATTGCAATCCTCAAATATTGGAAAAAAAGGTGTTTAAGACTCCAACTTGTGCCTTCCGAACAAATTTTTAAAATGATCCCAAAATATGAGACAGAGTACAGTATGAGGCGCAATTCTTAGATAGAATGGTCCTACGCCTTTATAAACTCCTCTGATCCCTTCAGCTCTTAATATTTTTAAACCGCAATCTATCACCCCAGTGTAAAAGCTTCCTTTACCAGTCGAGTCCACCCCTAAAACAACAACAAACATATTTTATTGATCAGTATTGAATCGTTGGCAGCTTTGGGTCAAGGTTAACCAGGCCGAATTGGACTCACCTTGATTGTAAAGACGAGTAGATATAACATCGAAAGGGCACATAAATATGACAAGCGCTATACCACTTATGTTACTAGCAACGAAAGCTGTCATGATTGGACTATCGATCAATATACCATTACTTTTTAAAATATCCTTAGATCTGTAAAAATAAAAACAAAAATCATTTCCAAAACCTCAAAAGAGATGCTTGAGATAATAGCGTAAATGTCTTTTCTGTGGAATGAGGGTGAGCCTTTACAAATGAAATGACTTCTATGAGTTGGTAGAAAGTAGAGGTATATCATTTACCTGGTAAAAGTTGTAAGTTGTACAGCACTACCCACTCCTGCTCTAGGAACGGAACTCTCTACACCTCTCCACAATCCCTTCAAACCATCTTTTCGAAATATAACTCTGAAAGCGTCCAAGCTGCCGCTGTATTTGTATTGATGTCCTACTGCTATAGTCTCGTGTGAACTGGATTGCATATGAGTTTTTATCAAATAAAATGGACTAGCTATGAAAGCGCCGACTATTCCAGCAGCAGATCCATAGAAGCAACTTTTCAAAGTGTCCGTCTGTCCCTGTTTATTTTTCGTCAACGACTGAGATTCTGCCGTTTGATATAATCCCAATCTATGTAGATAAATTAAAAGGGTGCACGTTTTATTTTAAAATAATCAAATTTTTTTACAAGGCTCTTTTTTATATTTCACTTCGCAAGCAATTCAGCTGAAATTCTTAGATTTGAAACTTTGCCATTTTGAGCGTTTTAGTCAACGCTATAATTGTAATATGAAAAATAATTGTAATAGACACGTTTAAAAATATGTATGTTCGGCGTTTCGCCACCCTCTCGTTTTGTCAGATTTTAAGTGTTTAAACGGTTCGGTGATTACTGGTCACAAACGACTCGTCACAAAGTCACTAAAATCTCTATAACGGAACACCTGGCATCCGAAAAGTCCATCATACTAACGATAACGATCATACTAACGAGAACTCGAGTGCCAAATATTGTGTATTCGCGATTTTCATGGCAAAAATTGTCTATGTGACCACCTAAATGTGACGAATAATCCAATTACCGTTTAAACGCCTATGGCTTTATTTTTTTCGCACTATCTATATATATATATATCATCATCATCATCATTTACAGCCATTCGCCATCCACTGCTGGATGAAGGCCTCTCCAACACGCTTCCACTCGTCTCTGTTTTGCGCAACACTCATCCATCTCATTCCGCACATTTTCCTAATTTCGTTCACCCATCTTCCTTGCGGTCTTCCTTTTACTCTTTTGCCTTCTCTCGGGTACCATTCAAGCACTTCTTTTGTCCACCTTTCGTCCATCCTCCTAGCTACGTGACCCGCCCATTGCCATTTCAATCTCTTCACTCTATCCACTATGTCCACTACCCTTGTCATATTTCTCACCCACGTGTTCCGCTTCCTGTCTTTCCTCGTTATGCCAAGCATACAGCGTTCCATACTTCTTTGAGTGCATTGGATTTTATTTTGCATCTTGGCGTTCAGTGTCCAAGTTTCACATCCATACGTCATCACTGGCAAAACGCATTGATCAAAGATCCTTTTCTTCAGGCAGAGTGGCATTTTTGATTTAAAAACAGCATTCATCCGTCCAAATGCACTCCACCCCAATTTCATACGTCTCTTTATCTCTTCATTTTTACTACCAGACATGTCAATTATTTGACCTAAATATAAATAATTATTTACTACTTCTACTGGTTTATCATCTAAGGGGATGCTATCAGGCATGCAATAACTATTGAACATTAGTTTAGTCTTATCTACGTTAATTTTTAATCCTACTTTTCTACTTTCCCTGTCCAGCTGTGTTAGTCTGATAAGTAGGTCAGCTGAATCACGAGCTACTAAAACTATATCGTCTGCGAACCGAAGGTGACTCAAAAAGCGACCATTGATGCTTACTCCGGCTGTATCCCAATCCAATTTCCTGAAAACTCCCTCAAGCACCGCATTGAATAACTTGGGCGAGATTGTATCTCCTTGTCTTACTCCTTTTCCTATGCTAAATCTATCTGTACCTGAAAAAATTTTAACTGAAGCTGTGGCATTCTTATATATTGTAGCTAACAGTCCCACATAGGGTTCCGGCACTCCCTGTGTTTTTAGAGCGTTAAGTACTGCATTATGACTAACTGTATCGAAGGCTTTCTCATAATCGACGAAACCTAGGCACAGTGGCCGTTGATATTCGTTGGCGCGCTCGATTAGTTCGCCAACTACTTGGAGGTGGTCCATTGTGCTGAAATTTGCCCTAAACCCTGCCTGCTCTATAGGTTGGTTCTCGTCGAGGATATTCTTCAGCCTTTCTGTAATAACCTTCGTGAAGAGCTTGTAGACCGCTGAAAGTAGACTAATGGGTCGGTAGTTCTTGATATCGCTTTTGTCGCCTTTTTTGTGTATTAAAATGATAGTTGCGTTATTCCATCCTTCTGGTATAGCTTGGTTCTGGATGCATTTGCTGAAAAGCCTAGCTAAGATATTAATTAGGGGGGGGCCGCCACATTTTAGTAAGTCGATGGGAATATTATCTTCCCCTGGGGTTTTACCATTCTTTGCAGTTTTTAGCGCGGCCTCTACTTCGCTAGGCAATACTGCAGGAACCCTTTGGCCGTGTGTCGATTCCAGAGTGGGGAATTGGCCGTTGTCGTTCTCGTATAGTTTTGCATAGAACGTGTAAACTCTGTCTATGATTTCTTCTCTATTCCTAATTATTACTCCGCTCTCTGATCTGATTGCGATCATTTGGTTTTTGCCTAAGAAAAGATCCTGTTTGCACTTTTTCAGGCTACGGTTATTCTTAATGGTATTTTCATATATATATATATATATATAGGAATGATTTTTAAACGAGCTGTATGTGTGGTTGGCCAACCTGCTAGGGATAAAGTGTGTGTGGTATGGATGGTTGAGACCGGATGCGTGTGGTTATGGTTACTTTTTGGAGAACAAGCCAGACGATACGATGTGTAATAAATATACTTGACCGAATCTGCGCTTTTCACTTGGAATCCTTCACATACGGAACCTAAATATATATAAAAATGAATGTCTGTGTGTGTGTCTCGAATAGGCTCCTAAACCACTGAACCGATTACGATGGAACTTTAAAGATTTGTTGTATGCATGACCGGGAAGATTACTGTGAAAAAAAAACGGGAAAAACGGGAACGGAAACGTGAAAAACGAGTCTCATTGCAACGCTATATGTACTTTCAAATGTTTTCGCGTTACCACCAAGGTGTTCGCTGCTTGCGTTTTACCGACAAATGGGAACGGGAACGAGAACGGGAACGGGAACGGGAACGGAAACGAGAACGGAAACGAGAACGGGAACGGTAATTGCATGCGTTTTTGTGACATTGCAGCGCGTGCCGGGTTCAGCTAGTATCTTATAAAATTTGTATTATAGGCTCTCATTATCTTTCATATATATTTTTACTTCACTAATCTAATATATAATTTCGAAAGAGACTTTGTATGTATGTTTGTTTGTTTGGTTTGTAGAGTCCGTGACTTTTAATTTAATAAAAAAGAAATGAATATTCAAATAAATTTAAATAAAATAAAACTATTCAAATAAATTTAATAAAATGTTTACTATTAGATTGGCCATGTTTAAGCGGTTTATATTACAAATACCGAGTGAAGCCGGGTAAAAACACTACTATGTATGTAGGTTATAAAATGAATGTTAAAATTTTTATATTATAATGGTGATAATTAATACATGATAGTGATTGATGGAGATGCATTTCAATTTACCTAAGCACGTTTCCATACAGTTTGTTTTAATTTTATTAAAAGCAGGGGATATACGGAATGTAAATAAAAAGTTAAAATTTTCTTTGAAAAGTAAAACAAATGTTTATATTTGGGGTGAAATATTTTAAAATGCAAATCAATTAAAAAACACATTGGATTAAATTTTGGATGTAAGAAAACCTAGCAAATTATATATTTGTTAAATCAAGCTATTATTAATCAACTACTTATTATTTGAAAGTCAATTAAAAACCACTTTAAACTGTTCGTGATTGAATTTCAACCATATTTTAACATAAATCGAAAATGCGCGGTCAAGTTCTGGGTCAAACTCCATGACCTATTTCCTCACAAAGAACGTCAATATATCATAAATTACATTAACTACAAAACTATTACGAGTGGTCGCAATTTGGGTTTCATTACCAGCAAATTTTGAACTTTATAAAATCAAAATACCTGGTACTGTTGCAGAACAATTGAAACCCTAAAGCAGGAACCAACCCCTTCTGCAAAGCCAACAATCCATCGTTTTTAGCAATTGTGAACAGCGCGTGAGGCACATTCTTATAATGCACCGAATAGTGACCCCTGGCTTGGAGTTCTCCTTGAAGCTGCATCCTGGTCTTGACCACATCCAGAGGATTGCTGAAGAGTCCGGCGCACATGGCGGCCGAGCCGCCCAGCACGAAATCCATATCAGTCGTTTCAGTCCATTTGGAACTACGCCATTTCGATTCGCACGACGACCCAAAGTCACACCGTTTGGTACATGACTGATATCTGGCGAACCAACTATCTGAACTACGTAACGTCACAGAACGTAACGACGACGAGGTCGCGTGCTCCACTAGCTGAACAACACTGACGATTTTGTGTTATCAGGTGTCATTAAATTACTACGGAGCTGTTATCTGGTGATGGAATTTGACGAGTGATGTATTAAATTAATTTATGTGATCTTTTTGAAGAAACTTACATATGCCTAAATTGTGGTCAAATAAGTTAAGACGAAGATAGGTACAAAATAAACTAAGATGTTCTGGGTCAATTTTCTTTTAGTTTGAATTTTATTTTAAACATATGTACATACGTAGTGTACATACAGTCTACTCTCGATTATCCGGGTGCGGATTATCCGTGCTTGAAAAATATTAATTATTTTTTTAAAATTAATTAAATTTTGTTCTTATATCATAATGAGACGCACCGATTGATTGTGACCGTAAACATGCGTGTTATTTGAAACAAATGATGTCACACAGAAATGGTTTTTGGTCCCTTTTTAAATGTATTTTCCTATTGCGTCAATTCTTTCAGTCGCTTTTGATCATCGAAGAAGTAACAAGTGCGTTCATTCAGACCAGATTTTTTCGAACAAACATATGTTTAATTATTATCAATTACAATACTTTGTGTGTGAAATTATTTTCTTTGCTATTAACTTGAAAATATTTCAGATTTACATACCTGTTCGAAATATATGTAGTTAAACAAAAAAAATAAGTTAGAGGCGTTCGCAAGATTGTGATAGTTCTGCAGGTCCTTCGAAACGAAAATGTATGAAAATGTCAAGATACGAAGATTTGGTTGCAACTATACTCATATAGTTAAATCAAAAATGAGCAGCAGGAATACCAATTAGCGTTCAAATGTGTATGGAAACAGCCAAGTTTTTCCAAGAAAAATTAGGATTAGTAGACAACTTCAATGCTTCGTTTGGCTGGTTGAATAGATTTTTTTTATATTTTGGCAATAGTAAGGCACATCTGCTTAACTATAAGCGTTTTTCTTCATAAATAATGAGTATTAAAATTATGAAACAAAAATTTGTTTTGTTAATATGATGTTATACTCGAAACCAAGTCAAAATTTGATGATTCGGATTATCCGTGTTTTTCAATTATCCGTACCTTCCATCCCCAGCTTTAGTCCGGATAATCGAGAGTATACTGTATGTACATATGTAGATACGAACATTCGTTATTGCTCGGGTGGATGAAAGTTTTAATAATAGTACTTTTCAGAAAATTTTGCTTGGGAGCTGGGTTTACACCTTTCAACAAATCTTATAAGGGTGAAATCACACAGGGAAGAACGGCACGTCGTGTGCTTGGATCCCCACTGTGGGGGTTCTCCTACATTTCTTCAAATATGGGATACACTCTTATTGATCACTGTCAAGCAAGGATAAATTCAAGGATAAAATTTTACCGAAAACACTCCAGGGGGTGATTTTGAGACGGTGTGTACTAGGCATGCCGTGAATATGTTCAAGACATGTCACATTTTTTTCTAATGTTTAAAAGTATTTAAAAAAAAGCCGTGATTTCGTTCCTTCCTGTGTGTGAAGCCGAGTATGAGTAGAGACCGGCGTTGGGACAATACTTTTTGCAAAAAAAATGGTTCAATATTGTCAATTAGTAATTACTATAGTCAACCATGATTTTTTGCTCTCTTACTTTGTTAACTAATGAAGGAGTCTATTGTTATTTGAAGGACACCAAGCCAATGCCTACGTCTGATCATGACAGGATACTTAAGTAAGTGGTTTTGAACTGTATATTTGCATAGCAGACTAACATTTGACTTTATATATTAGATATTATGCAAATAATAGGGCTGAAAGGGAAAAATTATAAAAACTAACTTAACAAATGCCATAAACGATTAAATCTCAAAAATATTATATGAAAATCATTACTCACACTTGATCGGTTTGCGCATTTGAATAATTAAATCATATTCTGAAAATACAACCAGACACGTCTTAAAATAGGGCCAACTCAAGGTTTTCCCTTGAAAATATATTCAACCCACGATGTCATGTGTACGTTCTAACGATTTGAAGTAGGTCGAGTTTAATTTATAATTACCCTTATATTTATTAAAGACTAATAAAAGCTAGTGAATTCGCCACATTTTATGTAAAAGCCAATTCATCACTTTATGAAGTTTAGCTATCCATAATTGCTGAAAAGATCTCGATGCTTATATTTAAATTTATCAATAAATTAATTTAAATTATGAAAAAGAAGAAAACACTGATACTAGAAAAACTAAAATACATAAAATGTAGTATTAATACTACATATTATACCTACATATATAATAGCTTTTAAACTATCAATGTAAAGTATCAAAACAATCAGATATTATTCTATGCTATTTATTTTATAAAATACACACATACATACATATATGGCACATAAATTACTTATTATATTTATCAATACATTAAAAATTATATTTCAGTCCTGCTCCAAAGAAAGGCTTTCCAGAATTCCCATTCATGAAAGTTTGGGAATATTGACCAACTGCATCCAAATTGCTATTTTTGTTCGGTCTCCAAATCGTAGCACCACCTTGGGCTCCAACCTAAAAATTTCAATACTAAAATATAGAAAAGACTTGAGCTCAGCCAAGAAAAACTTTGTGGTTTTAAAATATTCACCTGAACTCCACTGGGAATTTTGTCAACAGCCAGAGATCCACTTGATCCTCTTCCTTGGTAATTTAACAAACTTCCAGCAGTATATACAGGCTTTTCTTGATGAGCCAATGTTTGAGTGGCATGAAGTTGTGCACTGAGTCGATTGTGATCATTTTGGAATAGATTACTCCTGACTCCGAATCTGTTCTAGAAATATAAAAATAAGCAAGTCAAAAAAGAGTATAATTATCAGATCAATTCAGAATTTTTCCAGGAAATTACGTGTAAATTTGGGGAGTCGAATGTTGAAGAACCAAATAAGCTCGAACTGGGTCCAAGAGGTACATTGAATAAGTTTCCTCCTTGGGCTGCTACACAATAAACTGTGCTTAGTAAAAGTACTGATACTGCGCTCTTCATGTTTGATTTTTGCTAATTAGTTTTCACTGGTTTGAATGTGTGATAGATAATGAGTTCTCAGTTGTTGGTTAGTAGTATTTATACTCGAACGTAACAGGAAAATATTTACATATAATTCTAAAGGGGTTCCCCGTTTTCTGAGATGATATTGTTAATTGTGGTCATATAAACTCGTTTTAAGAGATAACAAAAAATGAAGTTCAGCGACGCTTTACATTTGTACCGAGTGCGTAAAAAATACATAACTTATCTTTTTGAATTAGTTTTAATTAAATGTATTGAATTTCATACGCATAAGTTATCATTTGCAAAATTAATTGATCAAAAGTTTTCTCTCCAGATTTAAAAAAAATGGATATTGAATAACGACGATATTATTTACATATATGGACAATAAACCATAAAAGAGCATTGTAAAAAGCGTGACAACGGAAGCAGATATATCTGAGATGATCTAAATTGGTTTTTTATAAAGAAACTATATTTTTTATTTTTATTTTTATTTTTATTTTATTTAAATAGGCACACATACCGAATAAAATATAAAAAGAAAGTTGTATAATGAGACAAAAAATAATAATAAACATAAATAAAAATATAATATTCCATTTACAGTGAGCACCACATGGTGATATAAAAAAGTAAAATTACAAAAACATCAAGATTTAAAAAAAAAGAAAACAAACAGATAAAGAAAAAGATACAGATAAAGTAAAAAAGAAAAAGAAAAAGAAAGACTATAAGGGTGAAGAAGCAAATCAACCACATATTATTTTCTTCACCTTTGTCCTAAAAATACTAAAAGAGTCACTAAAGAGGTCAAGACAATCATCTAAGCTATCGTAAATACGGCATATACGAACGATTGCACTATTGAAAGAGGTGTTGCTTTGACAAATTGGTGGATAAAAAAGATTTGTGCATCTGGTGAATCGGGCATTAACGTTAAAATTAATCTCACTTAAAACAGATGTGTCAAGAATACCATTAGCAATCTTATATAAAATTAAGAAATCAGAAACCTTTCTACGCTTATAGACTTGCAATATCCACAAAAATATTTTCCATTAAGAGGGCTGTACACCCGAAACCTCAATTTTGTTGCCGTTCCTTTCTTCGATATATGTATACAATATATTGAGTGAATGTATATATCGACTGAATGCGACAATATATATATTGAGTGAATGCGACAGTTGCGCTTCGACCAGATAAAACGTATTTTAAATCGACAAAATCGAGGTTTCGTATTCTCCTATTTTCTCCTCCGAAATTGTACCAATTTAAAAAAAAATGTCATCATCGGTATGAGAAAGATATTTTCTGTGCAACTATGTGCGTATTTTTTTTTTAAAATCGACCGTTAAATAAGTATGCTGGACTCTTTTCGTGGGTGTAAAAAAGAGGCGATTTTATAGATGTTTGGCGGCTCCTAGCTCCTATAAAAAATAACTAATCAAAAAAAATAAAACGATAGATGCATCCCAGGTGGATATACACAGCATATTAAAATATAATTTCTCTAGTGCCATAATTGAGGAAGGGAGAAGTGTAATACGTTTGTATGGACAAGGCGCTGGTGTCCAGCCCTCTTAACTGCTACTGACTGAGACTAAAAACGTAAATGGTTAATGTAGATGTGTATGTATTAAAAGATTATTCAGAAGAAAACAAGTAAGGTCAAGGGATTGAAATAGGGAAATTTATGGATCATAATGGATGAAGATATGAAATAATGGAAAAAGGACTTGAAAAGTTTTGGATCTAGCGTTTGATGGGTGAAATTAAAAGCTCACGTGATAATAGTGATAATTTTAATCTTTCGTTATCTGTCTTCTTATTTACCTAAGTTATGTCCATAAAATTTTATATATAGACAATATGTCATCGAGGAAAAGCTTTGGAATTGCATTTTATGAACGGAGGGAATTTTCTTCATTAATATACATACAAATATATTTATTATATAATATAATATGTATTTTAATGTTATGCTTATCTGTAAAATTTGTTTTATGCACCATACGAATAATGACTTATGTAAGTTAATGTTATAATTAATTACAAACTATGACGCATTAGTTTGTTTAGTAAAAAAAAAAATATCTACAAGTTCTCGCTCTTTCTATATGGACATCACTTTCGTTCGCATAGTCACATAGGTTGGATCTTAATCGTTATGATTTCGTTTTCGCGTTGTCATTAGTTTCAATATAGACACTAGATCATTTTATTTTAACCTAAAAAGTGATTATCTGACCACGTGTAATTTTTTTGGCAAACATCCAAATTTCTAAAGGAAATGTTATTCAAGCGAATTTTGAATCCAGCTATTTCAAGTTGGCATTGAAAATATTTAAATTTTTTAAGGAAATTAAGAGTTCGTCCCCCATCACATATTTTTCACATTCATTGAAGTAAAATTATTGATTTCGGTATTATGCTTTTACGGAATATATTTTAATAGCTTATTGGTTTAGTGACATCACATTTTCTGATATCTCTGTCCATTTCGTCATAAATTATAATACTATATCTCTTAATAATAATTTCAAAAGTTATTATAACGTTACGAAATTTTAATGAAAATGAGTGAATACCGGAAATAAAAAAGTGCCTAAGGGACATTGTTTTAAAATATGGTCCAAATGCTCAAAATCGTTTTTTAATAGTGTATGTCAAAAGCACGGCTATTTTTTCATACAATTGTTGTACAATGCACTCTCCTCAATATTAAATACTACACATTTTTCAGATAAAAGTCGTAAAAACTTTCATAAAATTATTCATAAGACTAATTAAAAGTTTATAATCCTTTTACGTTTTCACGATTCTGTACTCCTTATCACAACATTTCATAGTTTTCCGTCATGATACAGTAATAATAATTGTCTGCAATGATCCCTTTAACCCGATGTTAAATAAAAAAATAAAAATTATGTACATACATAGATACATATATACTAGGAAGGCTTGACAGGAAGACCCCAATGCGCCTTCCTAGACAATTAATTACAAACAATGCAGCATTTTTATTACTTAAATCACCGTATTTCGATAAGCTGAAGAACACGAAATTAACAATTAATCAATTAATACATTGAGACATATATAGATTTAGCCTTGTACATATTTTTTTACAAATTGTACAAACATTAAATACAGAAGATTTGTGACAGCAGGTAGGATGATATTTTATTTGCCAATTTTGAAGAACCGTTTCAACAATGATCAGATAAAATTGGAAAACTCTGATAAGAAACATCCAAGTCTAACCAGCAGTATTAAAGATTAGCCCGCGATCGAACCCAATCATTTCTTGATGTTAAACATAAACGCAACCACTGAGCCATACTGCTGGCTAATGGTTAATAAAATATTTTCGTTTCATTTGTGATCAAGTTCTCGTATTTTATATCATTCGAAATTTTCGGATGGTTATTTTATTTGAAATGAAATATTCGATGACGTGATTTAACATTGTCAGGTATAAACACGTCGATTTTTCCCAGAAAAAAAATGTTCACTCCCAAATATATTTTGTTTTGTTGTTTGTCTTGCTTTCAAAGATATTTGTAAGACTCGTTTATCCTTTAAAATTATTTTATTGATACAAATATATAAATAAAAAATGATTAAAATAAATAGTGTAACGCGACGTTCTCCCGAGTGTCCCTTCAGTTGGTAGCGGTAGTAATATTTAGGGTGGCACCAGTGACTTTACCGCGCCAACACCATGCTCCTCTCGAGCGCATCGAGAGCGAGTCTCTCACCCGCCAGCTACCGACGAAGAAAGATTTCTCCTGTGCACGTCTCCACGGGGAGACGGGGCCCAGAGATCCACCATCTTGCTGAAGAACCGCTGTGAGGTCGAGTGCAGCATCACTCCCTCCCAAGAGTACCAGCCTAACGTCTCCGGTATTCCTCACGCCGTTTCTGGAGAAACATCAGCCGTGAGAGGACCGCAGAGCCAGCTCCCAACCACGAGGAAGCTGTTATCAACGAGATGATTTGCAGTCAGGAACCTCCCCGACTATATAAACTGTATCTCAAGGTTAGTCCACGTTTCCCTATAACCCGACCCTTGGAAGAAGAACGACGTATCCGCCCTCTGGACCTCCCACCGCGAGATCAGATAACGCGCGTAAAACCGTTCGTTACAATAGTCAAAATTCATGTACACTTTTCATTCATGTACATTTTTTTAATATAACACCCCCCCCCCCCCCCCCACAGGAAGTCATTCCATACTGGTCAAAATTTTTGTGACTGTGAAAAGCTGAAATGACGCCCCTGCCCGTGACATTACGGAGTGAGGACCTTTTGTGTCGTCAGTAATGCTCCTGTTTATTATTAACTGATACGAAAGCAATATTTAAATTCAAAATTAATTGGTTTTAATGCATTATTTTAATTCAAGCCTCCAATGAATGTCACATGGCTAATAACTGTAACATTTTCCCTAAATACAGATGTATATTTTATTCATTAATGATGAATACTATTTTATTTATGTCTCCTACCTACATATAGCTACTTCATTTAATTATACTGGCTCATGTAAAATTGTGAATGTTGAGAAAATTTCAGTGAACGAAATAAATAAAACTCTTCATATAAAGTTGGTATTCACTTGCTGAATACATAAATTTCAAGTTGTCAGCGCTGTATTGTGACATTTGCTTGTGTTTTGGTACTATCTCTTGAGCTGTCATCGCTCATTAGCTCCACTTATAAAAATACGCAACGTATCGATTGAAACAGAAATAAAAATATACATAGCATTAATATCTAATTTATTCAGATTTAGTGTGTTGTTTATTATGGCACTTTCGTGATTATCATCACTTTGCAGATGTCATTAATGTTCTGAACAAAGTCATATGTATATCGATTTTTATGATGTGTGAACAGTATAATAAGATTTCAACAAACGAATCGTCAGATGATGTAAACATCAAAGTGGAAGAAGTAATACTCGATAGTGAAGATTGGAATGATGACAGTTGCCATAGTTCAAACGTTGATATCAAAGACTTTAACATAAAGTTTGAAAGCCAAAGTGATTTTTTGACAGATAATAAAGTCAACGCTTGGCATTTACCCCAGACGAATGGAAATGTTGAAGGACTCAATTTTCAAAAGAATCTTGAAATTAAAATAGAGTACGATAGAGATTCTTGTGATGAGGATAAACAATTAAATGTATTTGAATCAACGTATTGTGCCGAACCAAAAAATAGCAATATTAAGATTGAACTAGTGAAGGTAAGTTTTAAGCCTGTAACTATTTATACATAATTTGGCCAGTAAGTACTATTGTAATTTGTCACCTAACATAAGAATATTTTATCTTCCAGGAAGAGATAAATATAAAATCTGAAAATATTATAGATAATAATCACAGTTTAGACGATGTTCTGTCACCTCCAAATATTCAAGTAAAATGTACTGAAAATAAAATTTTCAAATGTGATTACTGCCCAGAATGTTATACCGAGAAGCATTTGTTGATAGGCCATATCATTTCACACACTAATGAAACAGTCATATCAAGGAAAAATGACCTGGAATCTAATTCTCCAATCAACAGCACGCAGCCTCATAATCCTCACGTATGTCAGATCTGTACGAAAACGTTCGCTGCCGATAGATATCTCAAAAGACATATGAAGATCCATGTCGAGGGCAAACCGCACAAATGTGAGATCTGTTCGAAGGCATTCGTAGACGCGTACCATTTAAAACAGCACGTGCAGATTCACTTTGACGACAAGCCGTTCAAGTGTGAGATCTGTTCGAAGGGATTCGCCTTCAGCCGAGACGTCAAAAGACACATGAAAATACACTCGGACGACGGTTTCAAGTGCGACATTTGCTCCAAGAAGTTTCAAACGAAACAGAACCTAAACACACACACGATAGTCCATACTGGGGAAAAACCGCACAAGTGTGAGCTCTGCTCCAAGGTGTACAGTTACAAAATAGATCTGAATCATCATATGAAGATTCACACCGGAAAAGATTTGCACGTTTGTAACGTTTGTTCTAAAGCCTTTCCGAGCAGATCGAAATTGATGAGACACGCTCAGAGTCACACTGGAGAGAGGCCTCACAAGTGTGACACGTGCTCCAAAAGATTTTTCAACGTGTACAATTTGAATAGACATGTTCAAAGTCATTCCGGGGAGAGGTCTTACAAGTGCGAGTTTTGTTCGAAAACTTTTTACAATCAGAGCATGTTAAATTCTCATGTGAAGATTCATGTTAGGGGAAAGTCGTACAAGTGTGAGATTTGTTCCAAAGCGTTTAGCACCGTTTATCATATGAATAGACATTTAAAATGTCATGGTGGGGAAAAGCCTCATACATGTGAGAGTTGCTCTAAAGAATTCGCCAATAAAGACTGTTTCAGTAAGCACATATGTGAAGTTGAATTAGAGAGTAATTGTAAAGATGTAACAGTTGTTTGAAATATGCATATACTTATATAAATATATATTAAGAGTTTATTAGAATGTTTGTCGAATCAATAAAAATTTTATACAGACATTGTATCCATATTTATTTTTAAATATACTCCTAATGATTATATTTTTCCAATTAGAATATTTGGGAAATTTTACAGTTATTGGCCAGTATATTAACCGCTTGAACTAAATGAGTACACTAATGCCAGTTGATTGAAAATTTATAGGTTGTGGCTATTAATTTATAGGCCCATATAAATTTGGTTGTGGCTATTTGCAGGTACTATATCTGTGACAGGCGCAAAGCTTTCTGCGCATGCGCGTGAACTGTCTCTGTCAGCGTGTTTACTGCTAAAATTTTGTTTTAAACCTCTTAAAATTTAGTTCGAACTCGTAAAGTGACGTAGAGTAAAAAATATAATCCAAATTAGTTAATATTATTAATTCAATCAAGTCTAGCATACATTAAATGTAAGAAATTAGAAAAGTTCACGCGCATGCGCAGAAGGTTTTGCGCCTGTCGAAGATATAGTACCTGCAAATAGCCACAACCAAATTTATATGGGTTAGAATCTTAGTAATGAACATGAACATCACTGAGAGCATAAAAAAATTCCGAAACTCACTGAGTATTTTATTTGTGCTACTTGCCGCCATTAGCTTGATTTAGTTCAAGTAACAAATGATTATACTCTAGTCATTATAATTATTAAAAGAGGCTAATAGTAGTCTGAAAATAAAGTTAATTAAATTATAGTAATTAAGAAAGATTGATTGAACTAATATGTTTCATTGAAAATATTAAATGACAGATCAGCGTTTGTGAAATGGTAAACGGATTATTTCGCACATTTCGATCGCGCGCACGATAATCGTTGCTACGAAAATCGCGAATATCGAATAATCTGGAATTCGAGTTCTCGTTTGTATGATAGTTCGTGTCGATAACTCTCGATGGATTTTTTGGGTGCCAGATATTCCGTGATCGAGATTTAAGTGAAGTTTGCAAGATCGCTTTATGCAAAATAATCACCAAACCATGTGAAATAGCATTTAAAAATCAGCTGATTTGAATATGATACGAACATTTTTCACGTTACCTAAGCAAAAAAATAGAATAGCCTTGTAAAGATATGAGAGAAATTTTTAATAGTATGTAGATTTTATTTTATTTATTTATTTATATATTATCTTAGCTATCGAACTAATTTAAAAATACATCTTAATTACTTAACTCTAAAATTTATAATTAACTTATATGTACTGTCCGTCACAGAGGTGTCTCTTCGCACCTCGCAAGAATGCATCTATGGTCTTAGCAGACCTGATGCACTCAGGGAGGGCATTATACATGAGCACACCCCTGTGAAAAACACCCCCAGCTGTCTTATTTTTTCTTACTCTACTTACAACTCGTCTGTCCTTATTTTTAGTATAAAAACTATGTTTATCTCTATTCCTTATTATATAATCATCAAAGTACTTAGGCAATAACTTATGATCTAACTTATAAACAAAAGACAATCTACTAATATTTAGACTAATTCTAATACTCATCCATCCTAATTCATCTGACAGTGAAAAATTGATAAAATTTTTAATAATTTCACGTTTATTTTATGTAATAAAATATTAAATATGGTCGGAGGTTGCGTTGTTAATGCCACACTTGTCAATTTGAATTTGAAGTTTTCCAATTTGTACTAACGCGCGAAGTTCCATATTAACTGATTCAAAACAAATAATGTTCTTTCAAAACGGATTATTTTAATAAATAAAAAGTTTAAATCATGGCACTTTTATCGAGCATAGATCACGATTTGTTAAATGAAGAAACAATTCAGATATTGAACACTAAAAGTATATACAGTGTCTTAGATTTCTTGAATGAAGACGTCGACGAAATAGCCCACTTAACAGATTTGACATACGTAGACATTTTCTCCATCCAACAGCATATCTATCAAAAATTTAACACCACTTCAATATCTGGTCTAGATCTTTACGAAAAGATCAAAGAATCACATATCAGCACGGGTATTCCAAGGTGAATTTTGCATTTCTTTAATATATATATTTTTTAATTGAATGTGCATACATATATTGTTTAATTCAGATTAGATACTGCATTGAAGGGTGGACTTCCATGTGGAAAGATAACTGAAGTGTGCGGTTTACCATGCTCAGGAAAAACCCAGTTGGTCACGGCGATATCCTGTAACGTATCTCATCACTTAAAACGCAATATCATTTATGTGGATGCTAAGAATGACTTTTCCGGAAGCAGAATATATCAAATTTTAAAGGAGACTGGATGTGAAGAAAAGGTATACATTGTTTTAATATATATGTAGTTACTATATTCTTAGGCAAAATAATAGACAATGTTAGTGTAGGTTTTTAAGCTAAAATTAAAATACTTAAAAATAATATACCTACATACAATTTATAGATACTTTTTTGTACATGTCTCTATTTATATATATAAATACATATTGGTGGGCACAAATTTTTTAATATTATTTAATTTTATAGGAGCTGGCTTCTAGTATGGACAGAATAAAGGTTGTTAGACTTTGGAATATGAATGCGCTTATCTATTTCATTCATGAATTGCATCGTAAGGAATCATTGAGGAATTGTGTTTCTTTAGTTGTCGTAGATTCTCTTCCATGTTTGATGCTGCAACACAAGGGCGAAAAGTCTAAAGAGAGTAATACTAATTTTCAGTCTTTGACTATGCTTTGTATTTTGGGTTATCAATTATTGCTTTATTATTATTGCAGGTATCGGTTTATTGAATCTCTTTGTAAATGCTGCACGTTTAGTCGGAACTGAGCATGGAATATCGTTTATTATTGTAAATTTGACTACTCGTTGGAATGAACTGCTTGTAACTGAAGAAGATGGTATTGTTTTTATTTAAAAATGTATTAAACCATTGTTTATATGGAGAATAATATTTATTGATATTTTTCAGGTAAAAATGTATCAAAATGGGTTGAAAAAAAAGTTCCTGCACTAGGCAAATATTGGCAATTCATTCCAACTACTTTTATCAGGACAGATATAGATAAGAGTTGTGAATTAAAAAAAATTGATATTTCAGTGAAAAGTTCGTGTGATGTTTTATTTGGAAATACCATTAGTTTTGAATTAAATTCTATAGGTATAAAATAATAATATTTAAATTTTCTATTGTTATTCTTGTACATATTTTGTTTAACCGTACAATGAACTCGTCACATTTCTCCTTTCTTGCGATATTAATAACATATTATCTATCTCACGAAGTATTGTCCAAAGTAATTGTCAAATATTGTTATAATAAGCATGCGGATGAACCGGTTATGAAAGAAAAAAATATTGACGCTTCGCTAAAGCAAACAATCATACTGGAGTGTCGTACCTGCTCCGAAGAATCAAACAGAATGAACAAACATTGGTTTAAGAGAACGATCGGTACGAATAATACATTTTCCGATGAATTTATAGTGAGCAAAAACGATTCTGGGAACGTTTATTTGGATCATATGCACAGATTTGTCATCAGAGACATCACCGTTGACGATATAGGATTGTATTATTGCAAGCATTTACAAGACGATCATATCAAAGAAGGCTATATATACTTTGTCGATATTGTCGATACTTCTACTCAAGAGAATCTCGTTGGAAACTCATCAGTTTGGTCTGATTTTTATTTCAAGTACATACAACCTACTAATGAAAAGTTAGAAGGACTTGGCAGTAATTTGACAGTGTTTTTGGAGTGGGAAACGTGGAGTCCTTGCAGTCCTTACGATTCATTCCACAAAAGAACACAATCGAGGATCGGAAAATGTAGAATCCGATCGGAAGGATTGAATATATCCGTAGAAATTGATAAGCACCGACCGAACTTAACTTTATCATGTCGCTCTCAGCTTCTACTCCGTATTCGTCCAGATTTGAAACAAAACCTTTCTTCCATTCCTCATTACAAATACGTCAAGCAATGTATAAATTGGTTTTCATTTGAAGACGATCCCAATTTTGAAAGCGAAGAAAGAGAAGTTACTCTTTTTTTCGGTTCCGATCTTATCACCGTGTGCCCTCATTCTAATGTCTATTCGAATTTGACGTGGTTCAAAGACGATCGCCGAGTGGATGTTCTGAATGATGTTGATGATTTGCACGTGTTTGTAGATGTCTTCAATATTTTATACCTGTCTCAGGTCGGTAAGAAAGACAGTGGATTATATTCGTGCACGGTGGACGGTAAAAAGAGTTTAAATTTGACGGTTGTCGTTGTGTCTAAACCTAAATTGGTGTTTGGTGTATTTTTGCGACATTCTCTCTATTTATTCTTCATCGCTTATGCGTTTATTCCGGTTTATTGTTTCGGTTTGAAATTTTATTTGAAAAGACGCGTGATTTCACGTGATTAGATATTGATTATAATTTTGTTTTGTTGTGAAAATAAATTGTGATTACATATCACGTTGTTTTGTTTTAATCTATTATGCAATGAAATATAATTACTGTTTGTAAACAATGGTGATAAAATTCAAAGTATTTTTATTCATGTGTAAACATTTTAAAAATTAAATTTTAAACATACTTTTTAAAGATAGAAGGTCTGAACGGTGGATATTTTATATTTAAATAAGTTTGTAAGCAATAATTGACAGCATATTTTATATTTTTGAAAAATTTCTATGTACATGTAGAAATTGAAATACTTCCACATATGTATGTAATATAGAAATTGGAATAGTTGAAATGAGTCATTAAATGAATAAATGAAAGTGATTAACTTATAGATACCATAAACTTCAGCTTTATATTTGGATAAGTATACAATATTTTAATAAAAATCATTCTTAATAGGTATTTATTTTAAAACAATGCTTACATATTACGAAAACGTACATGTATATTTTTATTTCAATGGAAAGGGTGAGAAACATTTGGATGCCAATATACATATTTGAACATGATTCAATTAATCCAGAGTTACATATAATACATACATATGTATGTATATAGGTTTTGTCTCATACTATTGAAAGAGAAAAATATAATTGAAATAATCTAAATATGAAATTTTAATAATAAAAGTTAGTTAATAATTTTCGAGATATAATAAATGATAAACGGATTATTCCGCAAAAAGCGATCTCGCGCAAGTCATTAAAATCTCGATCACAGAACATCTGGCACTCGAGTTCTCGTTAGTAAAATTGATAGTATTAAGATTGATGAAGTTTTTGGGTGTCAGATGTTCCGTGATCGAGATTTTAGTGACTTGCGCGAGATCGCTTTTGCGGAGTAATCACCGAACCACAATAAATAGGAGTTTTAGAGCCGCAAAATAAGAAATTTTATATTTTTTTCAGTAATCGACAGTTCAGTTTAAGAGAATGAAACTCATAATGTTTATTGTTCTTATACTTTATTTATTTATATATTTATACCGGGAAGGCCTGACAGGTAAACCCAAGCTAATTATAATAAGTTATTAAAACTAATAATTTGGTAAACGGGTTACATCCCAAATGTGAGTCGCTACCAGGATAACCGCCGCTACGAAAATCGTGCGCGCGGATCTCTTGTTGTACAGGAAAATTGCCACACAGAAAACTGCTCAGCATATGCTTTTTTTTTACAAGATTTTTATTATTATCAAATCTAAAATAACGTTACGGACTCGTCTGTTTATATCAACATGCGAAGTTCATATCTCTAGTCGATAATAATAAAAATCTCGTAAAAAAAAAAGCATTTGGGCAGTTTTCTGTACGGCAATTTTCCTGTACAACAAGAGATCCGCGCGCACGATTTTCGTAGCGGCGGTTATCCTGGTAGCGACTCACATTTGGGATGTAACCCGTTTACCAAATTATTAGTTTTAAATAACTTATTATAATTAGCTTGGGTTTACCTGTCAGGCCTTCCCGGTATAAATATATAAATAAATAAAGTATAAGAACAATAAACATTATGAGTTTCATTCTCTTAAACTGAACTGTCGATTACTGAAAAAAATATAAAATTTCTTATTTTGCGGCTCTAAAACTCCTATTTATTGTGGTTCGGTGATTACTCCGCAAAAACGATCTCGCGCAAGTCACTAAAATCTCGATCACGGAACATCTGACACCCAAAAACTTCATCAATCTTAATACTATCAATTTTACTAACGAGAACTCGAGTGCCAGATGTGCTGTGATCGAGATTTTAATGACTTGCGCGAGATCGCTTTTTGCGGAATAATCCGTTTATCATTTATTATATCTCGAAAATTATTAACTAACTTTTATTATTAAAATTTCATATTTAGATTATTTCAATTATATTTTTCTCTTTCAATAGTATGAGACAAAACCTATATACATACATATGTATGTATTATATGTAACTCTGGATTAATTGAATCATGTTCAAATATGTATATTGGCATCCAAATGTTTCTCACTCTCAAAAAAAAAAGCATTTTGGCAGTTTTCTGTACGGCAATATCTCTGTGCGACAAATTTTCGTGTGATAGGAGATGATCCGCCCGCGCGATTTTCGTAGCGGCGGTCATTCTGGTAGCGATTTTCTTGCGACCAACTTTCCTATGCGACCAATTTTCGTTAAATTTCGTTCATTCGATCAATTCACATTTGACAAGTAACCCGTTTACCAATTAATCGAGTCGCGATAACGGTAAACGGACTACTAGTCATATGTGAACCAGTTACAGGACAACCGGTCGCTCTAGATCGGTCATACGTGATCACCCGTCACACTAAAACTGGTCACGAGGAAACTGGTCACACCCTAAAATCGGTCACGAGAAAACTGGTCACACCCTAAAATCGGTCACGAGAAAACTGGTCACACCCTAAAATCGGTCACGAGAAAACTGGTTGACCGATTTTCGGGTGTGACCAGTTTTCGCGTGACCAGCTTTAGTGTGACGGGTGATCACGTGTGACCGATCTAGAGCGACCGGTTGTCCTGTGACCGGTTCACATTTGACTAGTAATCACCGAACCAGCGATAACTATCAAGATTTCCCCACAAATTATAATCAACGAGCTAACAATGTCTCTGATGATTTTAGGAAATTGTGACGAATTATGTCGTTGGGCTGGGTTGAATTTTGCAAGAATATCGGACAGATATTAAAATTCCTGCTAGACAATTTAAAAAAGACGTCATTGCAAAATTCAAATGTCTGGTAAACTCAGTTTCATATTAATATGGAGCTTTAAAAGAAGGGGGAATGCGAATAATTCGGATTGAAGTTGAATAAAAAGAAATTTGACCGTCAGTTATGTAATAGAGCGTCGAGAAGAATGTAAGCGTGTAAATGGTAATGTTTATGTTATCGTGTTATCGGTAAGGTAATGGGCGTAATGTCGAGCGTGTGCGACTGGCGACTGGCGAGTGCAGAGCGTAGTGTTTCAGCGAGTATCTAGCAGAGGTGGAAAAGTGAAGTCGGAGCGAGCGGCATTCACGCGGCAGCCGTCGCGTGGGTCGGTCGGCTGCTTGCCTGCTGCCAGTTCGCCCATTTCCGTCCCCGATTGAAACATGACCACGTCTTCGTTCGCCACTGCACCTGCACCTGCACTTGCCTCAACGCCAGCATCAGCACCAGCACCAGCACCAGCATCTTCGCCGGCCTAGCGGGCCACTTCCTGCCATTCGTTGCCTGGACGCCGACCGACCCGCGTTTGCCATTCGCTACTCACAATCGTTAACTCGAACTGCCTGCTCTTGCCGTTGAGCTCGTCTTCGTCGTCGTCCACTCCTAGACAAGCAGACATCCAACACCTGGAGAGATGGAGCCAGAGTCGATAAAACGCGTGCACAAGATCGTGCTCACCGGCGGTCAGTATTCCCCGCCCCGCCCCTCACCCGATCGATAGTCGCGTGCGCTGAAAATCAAACACGTGCTCCTCTAAATGTCTCCACATGTCATCGCCACACTACCACCACCACACTTCCGTTTTGCATCTCCTTCGCTCTTATGGCCAAACGTCATGTAACTTTTGACTTTGGCGCCTAACCTTCCAATCTACATATATATCTATTATTATTGTTATTGTTTCGAATTCTATTGTTTTTTTTTATTATATATTTTTTATTCGAAATCAAAATGGCCGTCGATTTGTTGTGTTATGATTTCATGTCTTTCATAATAGGAATTTTATAAATAGCTAGTGGTGCTACCCCAGAGAAATGTTATAATAATAGAAGGGCCCTTACGAATAAATAATTGTTGTCAATATTACGCGATACGTCTCTATAATTACGCTCCAACGCACGGAATACAATCGGATCAATTTACTTATAAAAATGTATCCCATGTGTGTTTTTTTAATGCATTGTGCGATTCTTAATGATGCTTGCCCTTCTTGCGAGTAATATAAACAAACAGAGAAGTTTTTATCGGACATATGTACGTCGAGCACCAAGCATCAAATACGACTGATGCTAATATTATTTAGGAATGTCTGTGGACAATCGTCATTTGACAACAATCAAACGCTTAAAGCCACTTCTATTATTATTATATTTCTCTGTGCTATCCGGCTTCGCTCGGTAAATGAAAGTGAAATGAAAAAATCTTCGTTTGTTTTTTACATTTATTTGAATCGAATAAAAATAATGTTATTATTTTACAACCGACCAATCGCAAACGTCTTTGACCAATCCAGCCAATCGGAAACGACTTTGACGGCTGCCAATCAGAAACGAATTACAGGCGCCGTTTCGGTTTTATTGTAAACTACAGCTGAACCCGGCATGCGTTGCAATGCCACAATAACGCATGCAATTCCTGTTTCCGTTTGTTGGAAAAACACAGGCATTTGAAATTATTCAATTGTTTGTTTATTTTACTCTAACGACGCAGGTCGCGACGCGAAAACATTTGAAATTATTGCGTTGCAATGCCACTCATTCCCGTTTATCGGCGATTTATTTTCACAATAAGCTTCCGGGACATGTATACAACAAATCATACATCCCGTCCATTTTTATATATATAATAATAATCATTTATTAACTTGGGTATGTGTATGTAATGTAAAACGAAAGCCAATTAAATTTACGACTTTAATTCCGCTATTTCAAACCCCCGTTTTTGGTTTAATTCAAATTTGTATAAAACTTTTCGATTTAAAAAAAAATTATGTAAAAATTATAACGATAATATTTACTAAAATTAAATAAAAAAAGTATATCTTTTCGATTATCTTCGAGTTATGACTAGACTGCGGATAGAGAAATTTCCAGGAAACGGGGTGGTTTGGCTCTATTTACAAATCTAGATTGCAAAAAAAAGGTTCAGCAAACCTTTAACAAAGCATTTACAACAATTGAACAATGGACAGCGCGCTTTGGGTCCGGACTCTAGCTATGACTGTAGATTTGGATAGTGATTGGGGCTCGAATTAAAAATATTACCACAAAAAACATTCCCAATACACGTTTCAACATTACAGAGCGCAAGAGAACAAAATAAAAGGTTTCCTTACAAGTTGACTATAGCCATAACTTTTTTGTGACCATTTTTTCATTCATACCCCCCCATCAACGCCCGCCACATTAATTAAATTAAAATAAAATTTAATTTAAATCTTGATAATTTATCGAAAACAGCTGAAAGATAACTTATCATGCAATCGACATTTTAACAATAAGAAAGCTGACAGGTGAATAAAATTAGAACGCTTATATAAATAAAATTAAATATGGAAAATTTTCATTATAGATTAATATGTTATGAAAAAATGTGTACAATTTGTAAATATCAATTTTAGTTCTGATTCATTTGTTTCGATTCAAAACAAAATTACGTCTGATCAATATGGCAAAACAAATGAACAGATTTAGATTAAAATTGTATAAATATATATATTGTAATACATATATATATATATATATATATATATATATATATATATATATATATATTCAAATTCAAATTCAAATAAATTTAAATCGTAATTTAAAAAAAAAACATCATAAAATATAATCAAATACACATACAAACTACATATATACATTTGTACATCTAATGCAATATAAGTTTTCTTTCATATATGCATTTATTCTATGACTAAAAGAGCAAATTATAGACTTCGACCTTTGATTCAAAGTCTTTGTTGACACAAGCCAATTTTTTACACAGTTTGCAAAATAAAAAATCCATTTTTTTATTTATGTATTAGGTCTTATTTGTTCTTATAGCCAACTTCAATTTTAAAAATCCCAAATAATAGTTAGGTTACAATTTAAAAATTGGTAAATATCCCTTTTGTTATAAAATAATTACATGTATAATACATATAGTAAAATTCATGGTTGTCAATAAAAAAATAATTCTTTGATTTTCGATATCTTCGGATGTCACCTTTTTGTCATTGCAGGACCTTGCGGCGGTAAAACCACCGGCCAATCCAGACTGTCGACGTTTTTCGAAAATCTAGGATGGAAGGTAAATATATATCCAATGAATAAATAATACATATTTTTAACTACTGCTTTATGAAGCATTTGCGTTAAATGTATGCCACAACTTTTTATTATTTTAACATTATTTCTGTTGTATATATACTTATATAATTATAAAGCTAACGTAAAATTTTTCTTTTGATTTTTTTTTTTTTTGTAATTTTAACGTTTCATCTTTTTTATTAAATATTTGTGTGGCATACAGTCAAATTTTGAAAATGAAATATATATTGAAATCGGCATACGTTGCCGTGCCAGCGATGAATATGGCTCCACCATAGCTTTATTTGCAGGTATTCCGAGTGCCAGAAACAGCCACCATACTGCTCAGGTACGATCCTTTCAAACATATCCCCCTGGTAAACGAGATCATGTGTAAAATTATTTATAAAAAAAAAAAATACTTATTATACACAAACACACCCACCGACACTCATGTATGAATTTGTTTTTGGGCATCACCAAATTTTTCATCACAATCATCCCTGTATCGTTTATTTTTTAATTTAAATTATCTCCCCATTGCACTGAGGTTGGATTTTCAGACTGAATTTCTATTTACAGTGGCGGTGTGAAGTTTACAGACCTCAATGCGGACCAAGGTAAGTGTCCAAGAAACACATTTTTTTATTTTTTTTATTATACACATACATAGAATCAAAGCATGCAATTTTTTTCCACACACAATCGTCGGTAGTACATCTAAAATTGTATTTTACGTTATTGAACATTTGGATTTTGATCTTCAAAATATTTTATGCTTGTATTCAATAGCAATACATATGTATCTACATTGTACATCTTGTTACACACAATTTGTGAAATTTCTCGAATGGTGCAAGCTCATTAATTTGTATAGAATTCTTTTAATATTTTGTCTGTAATAATAAACTGTCATTTTGACATTTCAACAAATGTGCAGTTGATTATTGAAATTAAAATTAAACTGTGCACTCATTATTCTTTGGTTAGAAAATGAAATGAACATCAATATGATTAGTAATAAAAATATATAGGTTGTTAAATATCATTTTGTGTAGTTCCAAAAAATGACACAGGTGGCGCCACCATTTTCTTTGCTCAATTTATAAACTAAGCAACAAAATTCTGAACATTCATGAAATCGGCACATTCACGAATTGGTTGTTGCATTTGTATGTATTTACATATGTACATAATTCAATTATGTAATTTCATATTATACATAATTCAAAATCATGAATGTACTACCGAATGATTTCCTTCCGTAATCAATTATTGCCTTCACTTTTATCAGAATAATATTATAATTTTTAATAAATCACACAGTGTTACATATATATTGTAAGTCAAGATAATAATAAATATTTTTATTTGTATTACACGATAAAATGTGATCTCAATGATTGATTATTATTCACAAATGCACTCATGTATAGAATTGCAATTTTATTTTATTATTTATATATTAGATTTTTACTCTTTATATTATATTTAGTTCCAAAATAGTTTTGTGTATGCAAGTGTGTTTATGAAAAATTCTTTTCGCCATTTCCGTTTTAATTACTATTAATTATTTTACTTTCATAAATATAACGTACACGTTTGTTATGTTTAACCTTTATCACCGTGATTATTCATTACATAGATTATGCACAAAGTAGCGATGCAATAATGAGACGATTTTGCATTGGAGGTTTGATAGATAATTTTGCTCGATTAATTTAATTTATGCGTGGGGCTCAACGATTGGCCGAGCTCGACCTTCCGCTCTTGCGAGGTTTCTTCTATGCACGATTCAAGGTTTCCCTGGAGCCCTTGGATGGATTGTATCGAGCTAGCTGCACGTCTCGGTGCGCTCGTTCAATTACTATGTCGTAAAAGTTGTCAATTTACACAGGTGACACTTTAAAGCCTGTCTTCGCGGTAACTCTGTTGATAGAGTTGTATCAATAGAGACGAATTTTACATTGGTGGAAAATTGTTATCAAATCATTGTTTGTTTTTTTCTTTTTGGGCGAATTTTACTATCTCCTGGTACCCTTATCTCTGGTATAGGCTTCCCACTTATCTGAGCTTTCGAATTTTGCAGTCATTTTGTGTAGGGTAACAACACCAGAGGATGATCCGTCCCCAAATATAATGTATTTTATTATTGAGTGTATAATATTTCCTATTGGAATATGAAAACTGTATAATATGTCCTATTGAGGTATTAAAAATGTATGAAAGTCACAAATTGACTTTAATTTGTTTAATACACACTATTTAACTATTGTTTTGGTTTTAATTTGCCTATTCTTGCTATTTACTTAATGTCTAGTGAAAGCATGTTAATTTTTTAAAACTAGTATTAGTTGTAAACTCTGCTCCGGGTCTAATATATTGAAATAATGGTGTCTTTTTAGAGAATTTTTCGATAAACTGTCATTCATTGGTGTATTCAGTTAGATGGATTTGCAGCCTGAATACAATTACTAAAGATATAGTAGTGTTCAGTTTCATTATAACCAATTCACAATATAGAATTGATGTATATTTGTCGATTTTTTTCTCGGAAAACTAAACTAACGATTTTGGCGACATTCGTCTAATGAATTGGGTCTCGACTTTGGAAATCCTTTTTTAGGGGTTGAAATTACCCAATTCAACCACTATATAAATTAGCGTACCGTTACATAGGCAAATAACGAAATACTAATCAATAAATTATGTATTATTCATATTTTAAATTGAATACTGTAATTTGCCTCTTTTTTCATCAAGGAAATCTTTTTGTCTTGCGTGACAAGTTTATAATAGTCCATAATCTGAAAATGCGGCTTATATATTTTTCTGAAGTATCCTAATTTCAAATGCAATTCAATATGTAGGTACATATGCATAAAATATTAATCGTTTCATAACGAGTTACGTGTGTCGGTCGTCAATCGCAGAGTCCTTGCTTTTGACAAATCTTTATTATGTCGTTTGCATAATAAAATTGGGTCGAAACTTTCTCATTCGAAAGTGTACGTTTCAATCGGTCTCCAGTACGTGAAAGCTTTTCAGCGTATTCCAGGAATCGCGAGTGGGGCATTAGGTCCAGGTCAAGGACGCACCGCCCCATTCTATCCCACTCTCTCTCTCTCTTCGACACTTCAAACTGCTTCCCCTTCTATTTTAAACCGGGTGCATCCATGCAGGAGGCCCTCGCTTGTTGAATCTGGGTCCCCGGGGGCTCCTTCAGATCGATTAACACACTGTCGGTCGACGATTTTACTTTTTGACGCGAAACTTTTCATTTCTATTATTTCTGGCCTGGCGAGGTATCCAACCGTGCTCTCGTATGTAATTCTACAATTAACGAAACCACTTCAAACCTGGTATTTTTTTATTTTAATTTTGAGTACTTTTTGCACACTTGTGTATTTTTTTTCTTGCTATCGGCAATTCGACGCGTGGTTATTATATAGCTGTTGTGTTTTGCAAACGACCTTATTTGTTATTGTTATTGAGTGGCGAATTTGCCCGTTGCGAATTGACGTTAATTGGTTCTCAAACGTGTCGCGTCGTTCTTTCAATTGCTTCACTTGAGTCGCAGTAATGTGTATGTAATTCGCAAAATCAAAACATCGCTCGCCATTTACAATTAGTCTTAATGTATGTTTGCGTGCTAATTGCCACGTTTTCATAACATTCAATCAGGTGTGGACAACGTGATTTGTATTCAATCATGTTGACTTTTCCATAAGTCTAAAAGTTTCTGTATCGTCTCTATATGCTCCATATTCGATCGCTTCCATGTCAGGGTTGACGAGAGGCAAGTGTGCTAAACTGTTGAATAAGCCCAATTTGAAAGGTCCCAAATCATTGCATAATAACTTGATTGTTATCCAAATATGTTCCTGAAGAGTTACGACGAAAGTAAGTTTAGATCTTTGGAAGCGTCTAATCGTGTGCTGTTCCAGATTTAACTGATTCTACTGCGTACACATGTCAGATTTGACGAGTAGCAAGTGTGCTTCACTGTTAAATAAGCTCAGTTTGAAACGTTTCATATGCCCGTGTTGTGCCCGTTGATATCAACGGGTGGCTTCGGATAGGAATTGATACACGAATTAAATAAATATAGTGTAAGGCAATTTATAGGCGCGTATTAAAACGATAACCGTTCGCCCACGTCGAAATGATGAATGAATGTGTGTACACTCCAGCGCAGCGCATCTGACGCCGACGTCACCCGTTCAAAAGTCCTTATGCATAACGTACACATCTCTATGCATAACGTATACTTCTGGTATTCTAATATTATTTTTTTTGAAATCTCCATACTTGTCGATGTACTCGCACATATATGTAATATATACATAAATACAAACATCGCGTCCGTTTTTATATATATTATGATATTGTGGTGTTTGATGTTCCTTCTTTTGCTATTCACTGCTGGGTTAAGGACTCGTCAATAATTTCTTTATGTAACATTTTAACCCAAAACATTTTCCTTAAACGCTGTTTTGGGTATTATTTGAGTACTTCATTTCATATTTACATTCACAGCACAATCTTCAGAAAATTTTCTATTCCAAAAGATAACGGAAAATACCATTACGAAGCAGCTACATATGTTCAAATCGATAGTGTACAATTCTGTCCGTACGCGTTCTGGATATTCATTTTAGATTATATTTCTTATGTTGTCAAACTGTCACTAACTTGTTGGCAAAATTCTCTGATTGGTCGAGTCTAGTTTCTTATATATGTACGAGACAGCTCGTAATCGAAACGTCGATTGTGTGAAATAATCTGTTGCTGACACTCCTGAAAATATGCCAGAAATGGGTATCCACAATCTCGACGTTTAGATTGCGTTCCATTTGTCGCCACCCCCTGTATCTGAACGACGTTGAAGATGTTCGTTGTTTTTGTTCGGAATGTTGCAATTATTATTCGCTTTTTGAAAATGGTATATTTTATGAAGCGAATGTGTTTTAATTTTAACCGCGCGTTGTTTAAACATAAATTTGTGTAATGAAGTTGTTGCGGAATTAGTTAGAACGAGTCTTGGCGCACGTCGGGATTTAAAATTGGCCAACTCGGAATGTTTTCAGGGGTTTTTAACCTCTCTGTGCGAAATTCGATATCATTACTCAACATTGTCCGTGTCGTAATTCGATTCCTCCACACTGAGCTACCATCGTATAATATGTCAATTGAAGGTTTTGCATGTTTGTAGGTACAACGACCTATTTATGATAACGTTTTGATTTCAAACAGTATCGTATTCCAAAAAATCTATGGATTTAGCTATGGATTTAACGCTTGAATACGTTTTTTTTTTTGGAAATATATATTTTCACTTAAAATTTATATTACATATATTATAAATCATACCTGCACACCCGGTCGACCCCCTACGGTGTGACGATCTTCACAGCGGGAATTCCCCGGTGCGTCAATCTTGGCTAGTCTGCAGTGGAAAACTTTAGGAGCATTTGTATAATTAATTAGTTTAAAACTTAAGCATGGTTTGATACCAAAATTTTGCGATGAAACTTCCGGACTCGTTAGCGTAGTTTTTGTAAGAATTCTCTTCCAAGTTTATTTTGTATATAAGTTATGTGTATGTGTATTGAGCGGGTGTGTGCTGCCAGGCTTGTTCTATTTTGGCTTGTGCCAACAAACAGACCCGTCCTCGCTTGCGGTCGCTTCTTATCATCGTCGGCTGGAAGTCGCAATTGAAGCCTCACCAGATTATTCCGGTGTACATATGTTTTTTGAAGTCGTATCATACGCACTTGTCCGGTCGAGTTCCGATGTTTAGATCGATAACCCGCGCGCGCGCCACGACATTTTTACAGGGTCGTATTTTATCGCTCATCTTCGAAGAAAATTCTTTTTCAACTTTCTTTCGTGCCTAGGGAGCATCGCACGACTGTCGTCCACCCCCGTGTGAAATTTGACAAATGTTCCTGTGTCTCTTTTCAAAATACAGCCTAAATTCGAGCCCCCAGCTCGTTCGATTATAATCGTATATTTTCACTCCAACGGGTATCGCTCGAATACAGTGCGGAGCTCATCCATTTGAACTTTACAATCCCTTTGGCTATTTTTATCTTTTGTCCGAAGATGAGGTGATTCGTATCGAAATTTTTGGATTTTGTTTTGGAATTGTGACGTTGGTCAATTATCTGAATTTTGCGTATTTTATGGGCATGTTTTCATTTGAAACACCTTGACTCGTTATTGCGTCAAATGAGATTGATTCGTTTATCACTCGTTACGTACTACCAGCCGGTTGCCAAGGTGAAGGTGAGTCGATGGGCTTCGTGTCAGGGTCGCTATAAAGCGTCCATTAGTCTCCTGGGTAATGTCAGCATGGGGCATTTCACCCACCTCTACTTTTTTCTCAAATGTTCGCTAGCTAAGAAATTACAATGTCCATGTGTTGGATATCGCTGTAGATTTTCCTTTTTACTCTTCAAGTCTCCCAGTAGAGAAAACAATATCATAACTTCTCATTTATTATGATAATTATGTTCTTCCAACTCGTAGATTACGTAGGTATTAGACGTGGCTTTGTCATGATTTATTCCCACAAGTCGAGTTCGTTAGGCAACTTTCCACATGGATTTATACATTCGTACATATACAATGTGCGTGTTCAAATTTGATTCAATGGTTGGCTTTTTTATTGGTACTTTAAATCTATTTTAAATTGTCCATAGCTAATATGTAATTCTTATAAAAGGCAACTTATCGATTGTAATTCTTGTATCGTCTAGATTTTTATTGTAGTATAAAATACATATTGCATTAGATGCCATTGCGGATGCCAAATAGAAACACTTAAAAGTTTGTTACTTGGCAACATTGGCATTGGAAATATGCATCTTATAGAATACCTCTCCAATTTTGATACATTTTGTTAGATAAAAAGCACAACATGAAGAAGTTTAGGCAAATATATTACAGGACTTGCTACTAAATTGTTAACTAAATCTTGTACAATATCAAAGGCTTGTTGTTACTCGAGTTGATAGTATATCATGCACGTCTCACTAAGGGCGAAACCACACAGCGATGAACGTGGCACATGGTTTTTTTTTTATAGATAGTTTTAAACGTGGGAAAAAAATGGGCCGTGGAGCGTTGCACCGTTCCAAAATGACCCCCCGGAGCGCTTTCGGTAAAATTGTATCCTTGTATTTATCCTTGCTTGACAATGATCGATATCGGTGTATCCCATATTTTAAGAAATATAGAACTTGTCGACGTGCCACGTTTCATAATGTGTGTTTTCGCCCTAATTCATACCATCATAAAGGCGTGCTCAAAGCATTTTAAAAAGCAGTTCAAATAACTGAAAGGTCATCTGTAATGATCGCATACAATTTCATATTATACATATGTAATATTACATGATCGTATCTCTGATGAAGACTTTTTAACCGGAGGAGTGTGACGCCATTTTACATCACTCCATAACCAGAATTGTGAAATTTTCGATGTTCTGAGATATGGTTTAAATAAATGCATAGATATAGCTTCTAGGATTGAAAAAATATACGTAGTATATTTTTAAAAGTGTAGTAAGGCTGTCGACCGTGTTTATAAAAATGCTATCTTAGTAACAATACCTTCTAATGTTTGCTTATTAAAACTACGACCTTTGCAATTGACAGCTGTCACAGACAAGATGAAACGGAGCATCGTCGCATTGCGCGTATTAAATATCAATCGATATGGCAATTTATTGTTGTATCAATTGTGAATTCGAAACGAGCAATGAAACACATTTTTTGCATTAACTGACCCAGACGTCTGCAATACGAACCCACGTTGGAGTGGTCAGGATTTTTGTATACATGTACATACATATTTCCTTTTGCAAACACATAAAGCATAGGTCGTAAGTGTCAGAAGTTTTTTTAATGCATTCAATGACAGATTTAGATTATAATATTCGACACTGGTATTAACTTATGATATACATTATTTACCTGGTTTCCTATCGCTTATAACTTGATCTGTGAACAAGTCTAGCTACTTATTATCTAGCAAAACCTCTTGTTCACAATACAATCGAACGGGTGATCCTAGTTGTGTTCGCCAGTCTTTTAAGAACGCAAAATGTAACGAAATAATAGACCGGAATTATAATCAACATATTTTTCTTGAAGCGTTTACGGTAGCTGTTAGTCCATATCATAAAAACGCAATTTATCTTTGTCAATAGTTTATTTTAGACAGGTATTACTAGCATCTTATTTTGATAGACTGATACAAAAAGAATAAGAAAATAATATTCCTCAAACTTTAATATTTGTTTGTATGTTTTGCATTTCTCAAAATAATCGATAGTGGTTTTTCGCTAGTCAGTAGATTGATGGTAGATTCAATTTTGACCGTCAAATTTGTGTACATCTTTCATGATTTTAATGACCACTTCTTTAGACGAAGGGTGACACTAGTACTAGTGATAATTAATTTCGAATTGTATCGTATTGTATATAGATTATGTTAGAACTCGTAACAATGTTTACTATGAATCGGTTGGGGTAAAAAATTCCGTTCAAAAATTATTAATGAAACTACGTCTTATCGGCGATATGCTAATATTATTTTGAACGTGTCAAATATTGACATTCGTCCGCAAGGCCAAGAAGCAATTATTGGGAAAAATATTATACAGTAAACGCTCGATAATCGCTCCATTAGCCGGGATGATAACACGAAATGGAAAAATTAAGGATAATGTCTACGTAATTTCACATTGTCTCGCGTGTGACATTCTTTTATGTCCATGTCTCTACATATCTATGAGTCGTAATTACTCACGCGAGAATAATACCTTTACACGTGTCCTATAGTGATATCGTTTGTTTTGTATTTTTCGAGAGATAAGTTGAGGTCAGTTCGAAGTGACCGAAAGTCTATATTCGTTTTACTTTCAACGTATTGATTACTTTAGAAATGTGAAGTTTGCTTTTGAAACGCCAAACTTGATTGATGGCTTGCATTGCAATTGTCAAACGTTTCCACTGTCAAGGCAATGTGAGGCGCGATGAATTTGCGCTGCCTTTTTTCCAAATGGGTTGTTTTATAGTATTGTTGATATGCGATAAACTAAATTTTCCAGGAAATGGATTATTGCGCAAATTACCACAATCGTTGCCACAAAAATCGCGAATACGGAATATCTGGCAATCGAGTTCTCGTTAGTACAATATTTCGCGTGGTGTGACTTTCGATTGATGGAGTTTTTGGGTGCCAGATGTTACTTGATCGAGATGTTAGTGACGCGCGCGAGATCGCCTTTTGCGGAATAATCACTGAATCATATTTTCAAACATTTGTTTATTTATTTTTAATTCCGAGACTAAATTTTAATATAAGTGATAACACTTATCTAATGCATGTTGATTCTTAGATAAATTTGGCATATTACTTTCAATACTAAGGAGATAACGAAAGCGTGAAGTATATTGTACAATTGATACATATATTCATTTATTTAAAATACACGGTCAAATTTACAACAAAATTCAGTAGTTAACCCTTTGAATCTAACATTTCCAATTAGAATTATTTAGAAATCCAATAAAAAGCCGGTATAAAAATTGTAGCTAATCCAAACAAACTCTAGATAACTACCGCCGAGGATTTCGAGTTTTGTCTAGGTGTGTTTAGACCAGAGATCGGCGCTCTGCGTGCAAAATGGGTTCACTGTTGTCAATTTCTGTTATTAACCCTTTTTTTGCTCTAGCTTTGTAAGTTGACAATAAACTGGGAAATAGCACTGTCGTGTCGAAGCTTAGTTTATACTCTAATATATCTTAAACAATATAAAATAAAAAAAGAAGTCTATTAATTAATCCATTTTTCCAAAACTACTTCCATCTTCTTCATTGTTAAAATGTAATGCTCACAATTTAAAATACTCAGCAGTTAGGGATTTCCATTAGGGATGGTTATAAATGCAGAAATTCCGGTGTGGGCGAGTCTTCATAAACGTTCACAAATGAATGACACGGATGACATGTTCAATGCATTTTTTTCAATGCTTCCTTTAAAGACTTAGCAGGTAGTATTCTTGTTTACTTTGAACATGTAAAATTTACAACGCCTATCGGCGGTTTGCAGGTCCATGGACTTATCAGCAAAACGCCGATTGGCTTTGGTCAGCATACAAAGGTTTAATGGAAAAAATAGTAGAATGGCAGCCATAAAGTGAGAAAAAAATTTTTTTTCCACTTATGTAGCACACCGTTTAAAATTTTACTTTCAACCAGTGAAAGTGAGCCTTATAAACTTTGGATGTGTCAGTCTTGTCACAATTTACGATTTATATGACAGGTACTAATCGCGCGGAAATGTTTCGAATGCTCAAAATTACCATTCCTAAATGCCAAAAGGGATAATTGAATAGCATTTTGGCCCTACGCCAGTTGGTGTTCCCTGACGTCCGCAAAACTCACTTATTGTCGTTTTGAAACACAACAAATCTGTCCAAAAAGATCATGCAAACAGACGTACATTTTGTTAAAATTGTCCCATCACCATATATGTATATATATATATATATATATATATATATATATATATATATATATATATATATATATGATGTGTGTACGCTTCGTCCGAACTCTTGTCTTGTCTGAAGCTTTGCCAAATCGGTGTCTTATTCAGACTTACGTATATAATGGACGACTTCCTCAGGCCGCAATCTGTTTAAAATTGGGTATTGTATAATTTCAGCTCATTTTGACCGGGTCAACTTTACTCGTTTCATGCCCATATATATGTATGTATGTAAGCTTGGTTTTTGATGTACATATGTACATACATATAGGTACTTTTGGCAATGTCGTTCGGGATCAGACGGTTTGACTCTTTTTATACTTTTTTGACGACCTTTGCCTGCGTCCGAAAGGTCGAAACTTTGATGATGCTTTTATTTTGGAACACGAGAACTGAAATGGACTTTTCTTGAGTGCGTTCCAAACGTTCGGCTTATTCCATTTACTATTATTCTAAAATTTACCATTGTTTTTTTTTTTGTCTATTCTAATATCCATTCAACGTAGACTAGGGATTTCGTGTACGAGGAATTCCTCGCTCTGATCGTATTATGGTTTACATACATATATTTGGAAACTACAAATTTGAAGAGGAATCGCTATATGGATCCATAGTGACACCTGTGTCGTCGTATCAAGTAGGGAACCTCTGATTTTTGAGTAAATTTATTCCACATAAAATAATACTTCACATAAAGAATACTACATGTGGAACTAACCCGCATTGACCTGAAGAAATATCATTCCCAGCTGGAAATTCCAGGGCATGGCGTACGATTTAGGGCGAAAACACACAGCGATGAACGGCACATCATGTGCATGACTCCCTGCTGTGGGTGGTCTCCTACATTTTTTCAAATATGGGATACATCGTTATCGATCATTGTCAAGCAAGGATACAATTTGACCGGAAACACCCCTGAGGGTCATTTTGGGTCGCCAATCGGTCAGATAATATTCCCTACATTCTTCCGATCGCTTTAAAACTTTGCCATTTTGAGAGGTTTGGCCGCCAATAGAGATTTAAATTGCTTCCGTTATTTCGATGGTGAAGTATTATATCGTAATTAACACGTTTAAGAATCCAAAAATTTTGGAAACGACAACTAACCATTTGCCACTAGCCTGTAGCCTTATATGTTTGAAATTTTGCCCCCCCTTTGTTTTGTCAGATTTTAAATGTTTAAATTTTTCATATACTTTCATTATCTCATATTTTTACTTCACTAATAGGTTATATAATTTTCTTTGTGTATACATACACGAGGTGTTGATAAATAAATAGTTGTTTTTATTTAGAATGGTTCCAACTTTGAAAGAAGTTGGACAATTTATCGTGATGGTTTATTGTTCGTGGATGTGCACCGATAAATTGTAGGTAGTAAGTAATAGGTTTCAATGTCTTTTAATATTTTAAAATTATGGTTAAGGCGTTTATGCTTTATTTTCTTTTATTACCTTACAATATAGTTTTTTTTTTTTTAAATTTATTGTAGACAAATTGTACGATTCAGTGCATTAATGATTAATGAATGAGTAACTCGTTCCAACTCTCTCGGTTGCCAAACATTTTTTTAAATTATGTAAAATTAATATACTAGTTCGTGCGATAAAGTGCTTGACCACAATAGTGCTGATTACAAAATAGCAATTTATTATAATACATTTGCAATTTCACGGTCAAATTATGACGGTTTCTGATGCAATGCAATTCGCAGTTCCAAGACCCTTGACCTAAACGGATCCCGATCACTTTCTTTCCAAACCCTCCACCTTCTACTTCCATACGACACTTGTTTTGCAACTTGTTTTTGTAGCTCCAGAGTCAAGTCAAGTGAACTATAATCGAATCCGTCATCTCCGGTCGTTTGAACGCGAGATATTTACATATTTCCTCGGTACAAAACAACTTCCTCGAAACTCTTCTATGAATAACGTTGACGTTAATCACACGTTCGATATTTCCGATAGAATACGTTTGTGTGTAGGTTGACATTAACGCAAGGTGATACGGCTTCGTGTAAATTGAAGTCGCACAAGTTTTCTAGCTATGTATTTTTGCAGGATGATTATAACCGGTACGTTAGAAATTTTATCATGTAATCTTGAAAAGCATCGCCGAGCTTTTTTACGTTGACTTAGGATAGAATAGGACAGAGGTATACTCCTTATTCTCAAACGTGAGATTTGAGTTGGTTCATTTTTATTTTTATTAGTTCTGTCCTTTTTATAATCATCATCGTAGAGTAGGTATCAACTATATTACTAAAAGTAGATTACGTGGGATATTTGCTTCGGGCATTTTTTTTTAACAATGTACCGAGGACAAGTTGTACTACTACGGGCGAAAACACAAGTTGTACTACTAAGGGCAAAGACACTTACCATGAGTGGAACATGGTACGTGTCTTTTTTTAGAAAAAAACGCAGCACCCCTAGCTCATATTCATGGTACACAGTCCGAAAAATCACTCCCTGGAGTGTTTTCGGTGATATTTTATCGTTGTATTTATCCTTTCTTAACAGTGATCGATAGCCATTAGCCAGCAGTATGGCACGGTGGTTGCGTTTATGTTTAGCACCGAGAGATTACTGGGTTCGATCCCGTTCTAATATTCAATACTGCTGGCTAGACTTGGATATTTGTGACCACAAATCGATCGTTTTAATTTGATTTTCATTGTTGAAACCGTTCCTCAAATTGGCAAATATCATCCTACCCGCTGTCACAAATATTTGAATTTGATTTATGTACAATATGTAAAAATGTATGTACAAATCTAAATCCATATATGTCTCAATGGATTAATTAATTGTTAATTGCGTGTTCTTCAGCCTCTCGAAATACAGTGATTTATGAAATAAAAATACTGCAATGTTTGTAACTAATTGTCTAGGAAGGCGCATTGCGGTCTACCTTGCAGGTCTTCCTGGTATATATCTTTGTAAAATAAAAAAATAACGGTGAATCCCATATTTGAAGAAATGTAGGAGAAACTTGTCGGTTGCATACGGATATACATATACGTACGACCTCCCAAACATATTCATTCTGCACTTGCACAGCGGGAAGCCAAGGACACATGACTAGAGGTAGGATAGTCACAGTGCTATCCATTGTTCGGCAAACCTTTAACAATGCATTTACAACCTTTGAACAATACACGGCCCCCTCAGGCTCCGGTGACTACACATGACGTCCCATACCATTCAGTGTGTTTTCGCCCTAATTGGAAGATGATATTGCCCATCAAATAACCCGGCCGCTGCTATTTTCTAGAATTGAATGAGTGGTTCAAAACTGGACACATATGTACATAGTTAATCCTTCTGTCCTATTGATTAGGGCCGCTCAAATTGATACTAGTTTGAGTTCAATTGTGAAAATTGAGGGCGCTAGTTTTGCCCGCATAGTTCAAAGTTGACGAGACCGGGACTTAGTCTTTTGAATAATTTATACTCATTTTGTCGCCGGGTCGTTAGTTGAAGTCAACAAAACCATTGTTGGTGGATGAGCTTCGCTAATGAGCCATCATCTTTCATGTACCGACATCTCGTCATTGTCGTCGCGTAATGGCGGCATCGCACCATACCTTTGAAACGATGAAACCCATTTGATTGATGGACGTATGAAGTGACTGGATATTGTTTGCTTTCGTGCGGCGCACTATGGTAATTTTTCGTTTCTTTCTAATGAAATTTATTAGACTAACTCGTGCCGGCCGTTTTTCCCTTTATAAATTAATGGCATTTCCCCCCCCCCCCCCCCCGCCCATTCTTCTGGGTCTCTCAGACGATGTCGTGCATCGTACGTTCTTCAGAAATATTCCGATTCTGTGTTTGCTTGTCACGCGACTGTTTATTTATTCTTAATTCGCCATTGTTCTATCTGGGAAATGTCAACTATTTATCGGTAATTTATTTTAACCGGTCGCAATATCGCTCATTTCGTTGACGGGCTTGTATTGTGCACGGTTATTTTTTATTAGGATTTTTAATATGTTTAGGCGTACTGTGTGTACTAGGTACGAGAATATAATATTTGCCAGAAAAATTAGTACTTGGTTCGTTTTGCGACATGTGTAGTCTTCTAAGGGCGGTGCGTGTTTGTTTTTAGGTAGTTTTGCACTTGTAAAAAAGACCCCTGATGTCTTTTCGGTGATATTTTTCCTATATCGATAACGGTGATTCCCATATTTCAAGAAATGTATAGAAATAATCAAATCTTACGAATTAATAATGACATGAAGACGCCCATTCATAGCTGGAGTCTCTCTAGGTATGCCATGCCGTACGATTCAATGTCTTCGCCCCAAATTGAGTCAGTTTCATTATATTTATACATTTGAAATACATATACATATATATGGCTTTTAATGATGGCCTTTACTTCAATGACTACCTAACTATGACAAAATTACTGATGATTTTGCCAAAAAGTATTACATACATAGGTTAAAGTGATTAAATTTGAATAAGTATGTATGTTTTATGAAATTCAAAATTACGTCGATAATTGAAAAGGCCTAACTTTAGACAACAAGGATATTTATTTATTTATTAGAATTTTACCGTAGTGACATTACAGAGTAGTAGTTCCAAGTCGTAACTATGGCTAAACAAAAAAAAGGATATAGGATGCAACGAGAAGAAAATTAGTATACATATAAAACAAATTCAATAATATTTGGAATTATTATTTATCATATGACGAATATCTTACGGATAGTTTATAAATTAGTAAGTGAATTAGTTGTTGAAATAATGTATACCATGATTCGAGGAAACGGCTGGTCTAATTGTCATTGCGACGGACTTATTAGTAATAAATTGTCAGTAAATTATTGTTAGTCCAATCGGACGGAACTGTGGAGTATTATATTTGGTCTATCCATCAAATTGCAGTACATAATTTTTTCCATTTTATAAGCTAGCATTACAAGGACATTTTATTTAACGTCTTAATTATATGAAGATTAAATTAAGATACCATATTTTTGTTATATAATATGTATTGTAATCAAAATTCAATTTCCAACTCGCACGAATATCCCGAAATGTTAATCAATTTATGCGGCAACGTCAAAACTATTCACAAATATCGATAAAATCCTTTCCGAATATCGAAATGTTCGCCCACGCCGTCGATTTCATTTAGTTCGATTTGTTGCGATATAATCGACTGACTGGAAAGGGTTAACCGTTCGTTTCAATATCTGAAACGATACGTTCGTGTGCGTAATTCAGCCGTTAATTCCGAACGCCATTCGTTAATTGGATTTCGCATACACTTATTGAAACAGAAGCGAGCTATTGTTATATTTATTATTACGCGAGTCGTTAACGTTTTATCGATTATTATTAATTCTTCGTTATAAATAAGTAATGCCCGTTCACCGTTCAAGAATGCTTATTTCGTTTCCGACGTCTGAAAAGAGTCGATTTTTCAGAACGCAGATGAAAATAATGAAAATAAATCTTGAGCCTTGACCGATCGATCGTATGATACAATTGCTTATTTCGTTTAATTTTTATGTTGCGTCTGCCAACATATTATTAATGTGGGTTGGTTCCATTTAATAGGAATACGTCTTATTAAGCGTTTTTTAAAGGATAAGCGTGTACAGTTACAGCAATGACGCCTCGCTCCAGTATGCACGCGGTAGAATAAGCGAATGCATTTATCTGCATGCGATAAATGAATTTGATACTAGAATCAGCAAGATGTATTTGTTCGTTTTTCGCGTACTGAAAAGTTTCGTGTATATCGATGATTGGCGTATACAGTTGCGCTCACATTAATCGCAAAACTAAAGAAGAACGCGATTTTGCATGAAATTTCGGTGATCTTACATAAAATCATCACTCAAAGTCAATAAAATTATAGATTAAATCGAATTGCATTTTGAATACCAGTTGTTGAAAAAAAGTTCTTAAAAAATGGGGCTGAGGACAATTTTAATAGCATGAAGATTTTACTATCATTGGTGGACCACACGGTTGAAGTACGCTTGTGAAATGAAAACAACAGTTTGTTTTATATTTTTGATTTTATACAAATTATAAAGCAGACATTGATATTAATTTATAATAATGAATAATTTAAAAATAAATAATTAATAATTAAAAATTAAAAATAATCTAAATAAATAATAATAAAAATAAATCTTTTGATTTTATTATTGGTTTTACTCGGCTAGTCGTGAAATCTATTTAAGTTTTTTGCCAGTCTTCGAGCGTCCAGCCTCACCAAAGTGCCTTTTTATTGTTGAATTACTGATTTCAATGGAAAGAAAATCTGGTATATCCTTCCATATTCTCTCAGCTGTACACCTTTTCAGTCCAGTCCCCTTACCAGGAAAGGATCCAGATTAAATTTTAGCTTTCAGTAATCTAAGTCGATGGAGAACATCTCATTTGAGTGTAAATTGACCTAAATAATAGTCCAGAACTTACCAAATTCGCGATTTTAATGTTTTTCAATGATAACTAGTAGATAACGAGTGTGTTTATTCAAACTACATAATTTGTTTGAAATCAATTTTAGTCCTTGCGTATTGAAAACTCAAAAAACTGAACGCAAATCTTAGAAAACAATCGTATTAAAAAAAAGGGTTCCTTAAAAATCCAACACATCACTAGTGTTGCGATTTATGTGTGCGAGACTATATGTAGATGTACGTTTAAAAATCTCCATGAGCGAGCCTTCATTGATTTAGCAATTTGCCTGTTGATCATCATTGCTCGCTAACAAATCGCTCGATTTCTCTAGCAATTTCTTGCTCCTATTTTTTTTTTGAAAAGAGCAACTTGTAACAGCAGTATTGATGTTTTATCTTTATGACGGCCGTTTGAAAGTTTCGTCAACATGATTCTAGAATTGCATTTTTAAAAAATCATTTTTTATTCGACAAAAGATTTGTTGATCAGCTTCGTTTCTGCTCTGAATTTCTTAGCGCGCAACTTATCGGCCGATTAATTGATCCATAAGTGAACTATAAACGTATTACATTTACAATCGCCCCTCGGCAAATTGAAACAGTATAAATGCATATTATTTTTCAGGTATTGTTTACTATGCATCAATCGTCAACATTCAATGAATGGATTTGTATCACAAATAATACCGTGTAAATCGAAGGATGAGTGTAATTTATTTATTTATGCAGTGCGTTCACAATCAGTCACCAATTTTGGCAAAGTATTGCGCAGCCACGTGCGAAATAACGATGACGAATCGGTTATCGCACTCATGACCATTTATATCCAAATCGCGCCGATTCCCACGCTTTTACCCCAATATGGTCAACACCCTCCCCCCCTTCGTTGTGAAATTAATACGCGATCGTCCTCGTTTATTTGCCAACTGTGGATGGATGAGAGCTGCTAACGTAAATGGTCAAATCAAATCAAACACTGACACACACACACTCAATCACACACGTACATAACTAGCATTAGGTGTTTAGCTATGTTTGTGAATGTGGCTGGAACGGTGCAGCCGGTGGTGTTGCAGGATCGGCAGGGGGCGTAGGGGGCGCAGGCGCCGTGGCGGAGCCCCACCTGTGTGCGAGGTGCGCCACTAATGCAGCGCTCTGTCCAGCGCTCTCCGACGAGGGTGAGTGTCGAGGAACTGCCTCCTGGACGCAACTTACCATACCACCCATCACCACCCTCTCCTCCTATGAAGCTTGGGAAAGTTGTGGGTCAGGAGTATTATATGGACGAGCTTGAACTCTCGATCCTTGGGCCAAGAATCTTATTCACCAAGTCGCAGTATATAATTAAATATTTAGTAGAGCTAACTAACTTGCTAACTATTCCTACCCGGTTAAGAATGTACATGTACAGATTTTTTGAAAGATTCGTACTTATTTGAATATTGTGACTCGCGCGAATCGTTGCATGGGACAGCCTCCTATTACCTATTGGATTTATGACTTCAAAATTTTATTTTGCAGTACAGTACGGTAAAAAATGCGAAACTGTCACTATATTATTGTTAAAGTTTGTTTGAACAGCAAAGTGTTTTAGAACTGTTCCATTGTAAAAATGTGGTAAAAAAGTGGTATATAAAAGTCGATAAATTTTGAATATTTGAATGGGTTCAGTGATTACATTCCAAATGTGAATCACTATCAGGATAACGGCCGCTACGAAATTCGTCCGCGCGGATTCCTGTCGCACCAGAAAATTGTCGTATAGAAACTGCCTAAATATTAAATAATTATTAATTGTCAAATATTAATTTATTATTGAATGTTATTTAATTATCCAAATTATCAAATTAATCAATTGTCGTATAAAACTGCCTCGTAAAATCTCGTAATAAGAGGCTAGTAAAAAAACGGCAACTTTCCTGAGCGACGAATTTTCGTGCGACAGGACCCGCGCGAGCGATTTTCGTAGCGACAGTTATCCTGGTAGCGATTCACATTTGGGATGTAGCCCGTTTACCGTTTGAATGCTTGTTGCTTTTGTGTGTGCTTGATGTATGTGTATGCATAGATGTATAAAAAACTTTTTTTGTATGCGAGTTACAAACTTAAATTAAATTTGTGAACGTTTCCTATAGATATATAAATGTGAGGCGTTATATTTGAAAGTGGCATAAGTCCAGTTTTCTACATTTCGTTTAACAATGTTTAAAAAAGTAGTCTTTAATTAGGAATTGCAATTTGTCGCTTAATTTCATAAACCGTTAAACGGTAAATGTTTCTTCCTGTGGTATGTAGTTACTTTTTCTAAAAACGTTAACCTACATAGATTGAATCGTAAATAATTAAAAATTAATCTCAGGTTAATAATGTCAAGCATAAATGCATTCAAGTAAATTCGTAATAATATATATATATATATAATTTTTTTATTTTTTATTTTTGACCAATCATAATTATTTATTTAAAGTTTGGACCATTTGAAAGTTTCGATCATAATTTAAATAGCCGTCTGAGCATATTTAATTACGTTTTGGTCGCGGTTGGTTTGTGTTGCCAGCGAATTTATTAATTTGAAATATCTGGACATATCGAATCAAAATAAGTAATAACAATTTGTGATTCAAACAAAAAGTGTTTTTCGAACTTAAAATCGGACTTCCGCCACCTTCAAATATATAACGGCTTATATGTTTCGTTATTGTGGGAAACTTTTTTTCAATATGTTTGAACACCTGTTGCATACGAGGCTCAATATTATAACTCGCAAACTTGTCATTGATACATACTGTAGTATAATACGATTTAAAATAATCTCTTTTTTTTTGTACATCCCTAAATCTTTCACTAAGAAAACCGTCTTTCAAATTTCTGCGAATATTTGTCAGATTCTTGGCCTCGAGGAGAAGGATATACATATTGCTTTGAGATCTAAAGTAACCTATCCCACAACTTAGCTTGCAATTTGGCGAGTTTTCATTGCTTAAATGTAATATTTAGCGATGACACGAGGCCGTCGCAATAGATTGACAGTGACATAACTTATGTAATTCTAGAGCTGTCAGCTTAGAAGACAAAAGTAAATTAGGCTCGATGAGTGGTGTATTAATCATTTATTGCTTAGAGTCCGATTTACCATATGTTAATATCTAGGATTGGGCCTGTTCTCGGATATGAACTGTCACTATCGCGATGGCCTCAAAGTACACATGTCCCACGCGAGTACAATAGGCGTCACAAGGTTTCCAAGCAGCTAATTTTCACCATCGACATTGTTTGTAGATTATTTGTATTATCGTCATAGTATGTCGCACATTGTAGTGTATATTTGAAGTATGCTAAAAAAAAGGTTGCTGACCTCAGACATAAACACAAACTAATCAAACGTTAAAGTGATACGTCAGTTTCAATTGCTGAAAGCGTCGCCACAAATTAATACAGCTCAATTGTACCTATTTATTTACATAAGTGACATTGTTCAGTCTTTTTGATCTATATGTTTTTGATGTGATGGTTTTGGAACACCTTGTGATGTCTTGGAGGAGGGGAAGGAGGTGTGGGGATGGTTTATTTGTTCGTCCAGAATTGGACTCGTGAAGGCCCTTGGCAACATTTTGTCGCACAATAGCGCGTCAGACCCAGCTACTGCGACGTGTGTGATGATAACAAAAAGCATTCTTTTTATTGTTATTTTTTTCTATATAATATTTCTTTGTGGAAATTTTTGTGTATTTGTTGTGTTCGAAACTAATCCGAAAACGCGTTCGAAATCGCACAATGGGCGTATTTTTTTTAACCTTATCGTCGCCGAATCGGCTTTTATTCGGTGTTCTATTGTTGGTTTTAACAGTTTATCGACCGGCAACACCAATTGACGCCGTGCGTGATCTGATTATATGCAGCCGTTGACGCTAAAATAAGTTTTTATATGTATCTACATTATTTACATGTCATTATTGTAAATGAAATCCTTCGTGACAAATACAGGTTACAATTACATGAGGTACTGCAGTACTCGAACCATACCGATTTTTTGTATGAAGAAACTAGACGGGTACATGTAGTAGGTATTATCCCCAAACATATTTTTCACGAGCCGTCATAGGTTATTATTAAAGGTTTGGACATTTTGTTGTAATTTATTGCTTTATTTTTTTAAACATGCAGAAAATATGTCATTTTATTTGAGAATACAGAGAAAAATTAAAAATTACATAGATAATTAGGTATGTATGTATGAGGTTGTCGCAATGATTTTTTAAATTAATAAAAATCATTGAATTTTTTTTTTTAAATTTCAATAATGATTTTTAGTTTGTATCAGGCTTACGTTACGCTAAATTGCATCTTAACCTTGTGTTAATATACCTTTACATATACATACATTCATCCATATTCTACATATTTATGAATTCTCAAAATAAAACAAGAATAGGCATTTTGCAGCATTTATTTTTCAATGCATTTCAAAGGAAATACTCATTCGTAATCGTTTTAGTCAGACAATAGTCTGCACTCAAGCTAATTCGTTTCAGCTCTTTTTTCGTAATCATTCAAATATTCTTTCGTTTGAAATAGACATAAAATTTCCATTAGAATTATCTGATTGCGTTTGCGAAACTGAGGTATTTCTTGTATCAATTGTCTGTCACTTTATTTACGTATGTATGCACAATGGGGACGCGACAATTGGTGCAAGGCCAAAATGTTCAACGACAAAATGTACCCGAAAATTAGTGCACTGACAAAATGTACCCGCGAAAAAATGTACCCGCGACAAAATGTACCCGCGACAAAATGTTCAAAAATGTTCAAAATGTTCAAAAATCCTAAATTATCCTATTTTAATGGCAAAAGTAACTTTTTATTGTATTATATTTATCGATGTATATGGTACTTTTTATCGTATAGATCGCGGATGTTATTAAATTATTATAAATTAAAGGTGTTCTCAACCGTACCAACATATACTTATTTAAATTGAACAATTACATTTTAAGCGAATGTCATTGTGACTCATTGAATATCATTTTAAGATGTCATTGAATTAGTATAAATGACAGGGGTTCCCAACCGTATCCAATATTTACGTATTTAAATTGAAAAAAAAAACTTTCCGAGCGTATGAACTGCAGATTACATTGCATTAGTTTATATGGCAGGGCTTCTCAACCGTCTCCAAAATTTTCTTTATTTCAAATGAATAATTTACTTTTTATCGTACACATCGCGGGCGTTATTAAATTAGTATAAATGACAGGGGTTCTCAACCGTATCCAATATTTACGTATTTAAATTGAAAAAAAAAACTTTTTAATCGTATTGGAGATGTCATTGAATTATATGTATATATATATATATATATATATATATATATATATATATATATATATATATATATATATATATATATATATATATATATATATATATATATATATATATATATATATATATATATACCACCAGCAGCATAAAACGGAACGCTTGTGAATTTTGCGACATACGTGTTTGTTCTAATCATCACTTCGTTATTTGTAAATTTATCTTAGTTATTTCTTCTGTATATTGGTAAAAAAACGTAATTCTCTTTAACTATGTACAAAATACAGTTATCTTGTATGTATGCAAAATAAAACAGACTAAGGTACAAAAAACCCGTAATATACCTGCTAAGGGTTCGCCTTTGTTCATTGTGCGTCAAATGCTTTCAAACATTGAAAAGATCATGCTCAGCTGAGACCTTTTGCTGTATGATTGTTCTAAGGGTAATTATGGGTTTAATAGTTTTTATTTTATAAAATTGATGGATTTAATATTTAATTTTGAATTTTTAAATTAACAATATCGATTCTTCAGAAATTGGTCGCTGCAGGGATATTTCCGCCGAAAAAAAACTTTAATTGCTGCGTATTTGAAAGCGAAGAAGGTGTCCATGCGAAAAATTGCCAGAACAGAGTGTTTCGGTAAACACAGTTTCGATAATAACTCCGGAGTTTAGTTCTTGTACTAACTTCTCGGTTTTGGCTTGGAGACCTTGAAGGGCTTTCAAGAACTTCCACAGGTTTGGAAATTGGGCTCTAATTGTATAGCCAACTTTCATATGGAAGCCTTCCACTTCGTTGTCCGTTTTTCCATAATTATGTAATATTCGGTCTCGAACATTCCTTATGTCTATGGAAGCTACACGAGGTTCACGTCTGACATATGGCCAAATGCGCAAGTAACGGGTTGCTTTTTCCATCTGTCCCAAAGTACCTACAGAAAAATCCAGGAATTGGGATTATCTGAATTTTACGATAATCAGGAAAATGCAATTAAATTTAAAATGGTATTGGCATTAGCATTTGTTCCTCCAGAAAATGTAGTCGAAAGCTGGGAGGAACTCCTCCAAATTCTCAACCCATGGCTATTGGCACAAGAACGAGAAATCCAACAGAAGGTCGATGATTTCCTCATGTATTTTGAGGTTAATTACATTGGGAAAATTATTTTACCAACCCTAACTACATAAAAAATGTTAAGATTCCTAGAAAAAGATTTGGTCGAAGCATATGCGCTTCAATACTTCGAAGACAATAGGTTCTTTTGAGCTGAAAAATAAAATTCGATTTACAATCATTTTATTTTAACCATGCATTTTTTTTCTCAACGTGTGAATTTGATTAGCAAAAAGTTGAATTTGATTTACAAAGGAGTGAATACGTAATAAATAACAAATGTAATTATTTAAAAATTCATCATTATCAGTATATAATAAAAAGAAGACACTAGACATTTCCATGTTTTAATATTCATATAAATTATTGATATATTAATTATCTATTAACATATGTACAGTCCATCCTAAAATGCCAATGTAACACAAAACCGGACTACGGAATGACCTTAAAAACAAAATTAATTATGGTTGAAAATTATAATACATTGCTTGAAAGATAGTCTTCTTGATAAATATTGTGGTTCTAGCTTATTTGCCATAATTTTAAAGCCTATAAAATAATTTTTCGTAAACTGGTCAAGTACGGTTTGCATATTGCAAGATAAGGTTTTTTCTATGTATATTCATTGAAGCTCAGGGTGCTGTTAGTGCTAAATTAAAAAGAACCAGGTCGGTGTTTAATTTTTACGACCCCCCCCTCGGTTTTTTTTTTACTAAAAAAAATTCGGGTGTGACCAACCCATGACTTTATCTATGTATTTGAGGAATATAAGAAGGTAACAAAACAAAATTCGATATTGAACTGATGACTATGATAGCGATACAAATTGAGCGCAAATGTATGGAAACTTGCACAAAACAAAAAAAGTTCTACTTCCGGTTGTCAGATTTTGTTCAAATTTTTTTTATTACTAAAAATCACTATCAGTATTATACTCATTAAATATCAAGAAAATAAAAATAATTTTAAGGGTCAAAATAAAATAATGAAATATTGTTTTAAAAAAAAATACCACTTCCGGTTTACAAATTCTGACCAAAACCCTACCAGCTCTAAGTTAGTACGTTCAGGGGTGTGGACAGAGTAGTAGGCACAACATTTTCAACCTTTCTAAGAGAAAAAAACCCACTTCCGGTTTATAAAATTTAATAATTTTTTTTTCTTTTCATCACATTGCTACAAGAATTATACTTGAATTTTTTGTGACGAAAACACATGTTTAAGGGGTCGAAAAAAATAGTGGAAGAAAAATCGTACAAAAGTAAACTGCCACTTCCGGTTGACAGATACATATTGTTAACTTGATAACCTTATTAGAACTTTATAATACCAGAGTAATTATAAATTAATTACATACACATATGTATATTTTTCTATAATAAATGTGATCGAGCTTATCAACTGTGAATAGCTAAAAATTATTATTCCATTGCTACAAACCGACGTTGAAGAGGACATTGAAGAGATTTCGAACCCACCATTTGCCTATTGTCCTAGGGTTTTACGCAAAGAAAAAAATGCATTCAATAGCCTCTAACATGAGGGTAGTAAAATTTTATAACCCATTTGTCTTTTTACATATTTTCGTCCATTTGTGTAGACAATTCATCTGTCAATCATAGAACTAATTTCAAAATATATTATTGTTTTGCCATCTCCATTCAACGCGCGTGATTTTTTTTACATTTACATTTTAATTGTCTTTTACATGTCAAAATTAAATTTTGTATGCAACCCTTACGCATAATAGTTAGTTGTAAATGATGCAATATTAATGTGAAACATAAAGGAGGTATGTAAAAATAATTTTAGCTGTAAATTTCTAATGTCTGCCTTTTTTACATACCTCCTTTTTTCTACAATACAATGTCCGATTCATACATTTGTTTTTTGCTAAACACTAAGTAAAATCTCTCCATCGTTAATCCGAATAGTCGTAATTCGAGACTTGACTGTAAAATAATACATTAAATTTATCTAAACTAATATTTGATATTCTTGCCTTATAATTGTATAATGAAATATTAAGTTTAAAAAAAACTTTCATTATACATATAGCTTGCGAATGTACACTAGAAGACTTATTTGCAGAAGAAATAAAATAATTGCATTTTAAACAAAATTTTGGAAAAAATTATGTGAATTTGATTTAGAGACGCCGTAAAGGTCACATTCAATGTTAAAACTCGAAGTACACGTGACCGCTGGCTGGGAACTGTTTTATCAAAATAAAACGTGGCGTTCAACGTTTATTTATTTATATATTATCTTAGCTATAAAGCTAATTTTAAAAATACATCTTAATTACTTAACTCTAAATAACACTAAAATTTATAATTATCTTATATGTACTGTCCCTCACAGAGGTCTTCGCACCTCTGTGAGGGTGTTAAACTAATTCAATGACATACGCTTTAAAAGTAATTTTTTCAATTTAAATAAGTAAACATTGGATATGGTTTAGAACCCCTGACATTTAAACTAATTCATTGACATCTGCAATACGCATAAAAACTTTTTTTTTTCAATTTAAATAAGAAAAAATTGGATACGGTTGAGAACCCCTGTCATTTATACTAATTTAATAACGCCCGCGATGTGTACGATAAAAAGTAAATTATTCATTTGAAATAAAGTAAATTTTGGAGACGGTTGAGAAGCCCTGCCATATAAACTAATGCAATGTAATCTGGAGTTCATACGCTCGGAAAGTTTTTTTTTTCAATTTAAATACGTAAATATTGGATACGGTTGAGAACCCCTGTCATTTATACTAATTTAATAACGCCCGCGATGTGTACGATAAAAAGTAAATTATTCTTTTGAAATAAAGTAAATTTTGGAGACGGTTGAGAAGCCCTGCCATATAAACTAATGCAATGTAATCTGGAGTTCATACGCTCGGAAAGTTTTTTTTTTCAATTTAAATACGTAAATATTGGATACGGTTGAACATTTTGAACATTTTTGAACATTTTGTCGCTTAAACATTTTGTCGCGGGTACATTTTGTCGCGGGTACATTTTGTCAGTGCACTAATTTTCGGGTACATTTTGTCGTTGAACATTTTGGACTTGCACCAATTGTCGTGTAACCATGCACAATACATCAGTCTGACTCGTCTATTTTTATTTTAGTATTGGAACTAAAAGATAAAGAAAATATGTATGTAAACTGTTTTAATCAGCAGAGGCCGAGAATTTCACCGGAAATTCTGTAGTACATATGTATGTATATAGTCAATAATGTTCACCTGCTTGTTTTTTTTATATAATATACATATACATATTATTTGCAAAACTGGACTATTATTGTTGGATTTATAATGAAAAATCTGATTTTCAAGTAAAACACAATACAATTTTAACTCCTTAAACTATTAAGCTTAATATCAATTATATAAATAAAATAAAATCACAATTCATTTTTAAAAAATTTCCCGTTGAATGTCAACGATCACCATACCAGAAGATATTCATGCATATAATCAGGGACTGTATTTATAACATTTTCAATATTGAATGTTCCATTAGACATAACCACCCTCAACATATTTTATTTGAATGAATTAATATTTCAAATGTCGTAAAGCTCGCAGGAAACAGTTCGTGTTTTGCTAACCAGTAATTCTTGTATATTTGATATGGTTCGGTGACATTCTGCAAAAAACGATCTCGCGCACGTCACTAAAATCTCGATCACGGAACATCTGGCACCCAAAAACTCCATCAATCACGCGGAATATCGTACAAACGAGAACTCGATTGCCAGATATTCCGTATTCACGATTTTTGTGGCAACAATTGTCGTGCCATTTGATATGTCGAGTCATTCCTAATTTATTTTCCCAAGTGAGTCATGTCCTTGAAAAAAGTACCCCCCCCCCCCCCCCCCCAAGTATATCCTGTCGATGATTCAAAATACATATTTATGTATTGCGTTCGTGTACATTATGTATGACGATAACTTGACGCATTTTTAGATAATACTTGGCGGTCACGATAAATGTATATGTCGTTTTGTCAAAATGTCAAAGATATGTAATGCAATCAAGTATTAAATATAATTTATTCAAATGTTTAATATAGTTTATTCATTCAAATTCGACATTATTCCGTTTGGTACAAATCAGAGATTTCCAAACTTATTTAGCTCATCGCCTAATTTTATATGTTTCACTTCGCTAATGATTCAGTCGGAATTCCTACATTCTTCCGATCGGTTTGAAACTTTGCCATTTTGCGCGGTTTTTAGATAAGAAAATACTCAGCCCCTCGAACATATTTTATATATAGGTATTTATACTTATCATTGTACCTGTAATCTTTCTGCAACGTTAGATTATTTTGCGATTGTACTTGAATACATGTTTATTTTAAGAATATCTTGAAATCGTTTATACGCCTTTTTTTTTAAATGCGCTGCCTGTGAAAATTATATATAAAAAGCACATTTTTCATAGAAAATACGAATGCTATACATTTTTCGACTTGCAGTACAACTTTGATTCTAAACCTACAATCGAGGTTCTATAAAGTATTATTGCATTGCCAAAAACACTCTGAATTTAGGGCGAAATCATACGGGAAGGAACCGCGGCACATGGTTTTATTAGTTACTTTTTAACATGCGAAAAAAGTGTGGCACGCCCAGCACACACCGTCTCAAAATCACCCCCTGGAGTGTTTTCGGTAAAGTTTTATCCTTGCTTGACTTGACAGTGATCGATAACGGTGTATCCCATATTTGAAGAAATGTAGGAGAGCCCCCACAGCGGGGAGTCGAGCACACGACGTGCCGTTCTTCCCTTTGTGATTTCGCCCCTTTAACTTTTTATATTTCCATTTGAAGTTTTTTCAAGTGAAAAACGTCTGCTATTTGTCTATGAAAATGAATTTTCCGAATAGTTGGCCACCGTCTGACAGAGGGCGCCATAATCGCCACACTCAATCATCACAAGAGCGATGTAGCCAACGAGCGATGATATCTCGTGTGTATAAATGTTTTATCTGCAATCGATTTGACACGTAGCTTTCACACCGTGAACATGTTTTGCATATGAGCGAAAACTGATTTTATTTTAATACATATTGATTTTTAATAAAAAATTTTCCAGATTTATTTTTAACCCACGTCCACCACCCCCCACCCAATCTTCGATTTTATGCATGATAATAAAATGGAACAAGTACTCGTGTACTAAGTCAAAATTCTGACGTCATCGTTGTTGATAAATTTTCGCAGCGCGCGACAAACTAACGTCACAGACACGTGCCCCTTCATGCGAAACATGTTTGCGTTATTAAATAACAATAATCATCATCGCAATTAAAAATGTATTGTACATTTGGCGTCATCAACCTTGATTTTGCCCTATTTTTCGCTTCGACGTTTGGCTATGTTTAGATGCGCGTCTAGTCTTTTTTTGCCGGCCGACAAATTGACGGTCGGCCAAGAATGGAATCGCACACTGTGCAGAATCGCTTTTGTCGACGGGAGATGTGCGATCCCAAGGGTCAGAACTCCCACGCGCCAATGGGAGAGCTCTGTTTTGACGGTCATGTGATGCTCGGCAAACTTCGGATCGGATGACTGGCCGTTGCATGCGTTGATCAAACTCATTTGAATGCTTAGTAGATATGTCTGGACGTGTCAAAACCTGTCCGGACGGATCGAGACAATGGTAGCTGAACGATAGACTTTAAAAAGTTGTATAAACAACAGATCCGACAGCCTCGAGCGAGTGGCTTTCCTTGTGGACCTGAGTCTAGCCTAAGACTTTGGTCTTTCATTTTAGATCCTAAACCCTCCTCTACTCAACAATATGATACTTTAATATAGCCTATTGATGTATTTGTTGGTCGTAGACCTTTTGTAGTGATGCGCAATTTATTCCAGCAGAATTAGACTAGTGGTTAGCATATAATGCTTTGAGCAAAGTGATCACGGGTTCAATTCCCACTGGTTTCTGCTGGCCCAGGACTCCAGGTCGATCGTTCCCTATCAGAGTTTGCCAATTTATCTGATTTTCATTGAAACGGTTCCAACAAATTGGCTACCTTATTCATTTTCTCGCAAAATCTCGAGTTTTCAGCAATCTCGAATTTCGCTGTATAAAATGCTGCAAATTTACAAATTTGACCATAGATGTCTCTGTGAATATAATTGATATATACTTATGGCCAGGAAGGCGCATTGGGGTTACCTGTTAGGCCTTCATGGTATAAATTAAAAATCTGCCCACCAATAAGTTTTAAAAAACTGTTCAAAGATTTAAACTATTATTAAATTATCGATCATTTATTTAAGCTTTATGACGATCTCTTGAAATTTTGTTAGTGTGATTTTGATAAAAAAAAAAAGCATCGCTCACTACGAAAAATTTCATAGCAATCTACTTATTCCTTTATGAATGAGCTGTCATGTCGTGATAGCGTCTAACGATCATTGTTAAATTGAATCCGATCGATAATCTCACAGCAATACAATTTAACAATCATCGTAGCGGATTCGTTTTATCTCAATCATATCCACATCAAATTTAAATCAACGTATTGTCTGCCAATAAATCATTATTCGTCAATATTGCTTAGCACTAAAATTTCGATGAAAATCGTTTCATACTAAAAAAACCAACAGAGCTTTAAAGCTATGCGAATGTTGAATATACATTTGTATGTGCATATAAAATTATACCTATCATAAATGTTTGTCTACGAATTTAACGTATTTTGAATACTAATGCTTGTTGTCTGAGGAGAATTATACCGCAATCATGTGATGCGTGACGTAAAACCACGTCGTTGCCAATTTTTACCTTTTTTTCTCCTCTTATTTTGTAATAATCGTAATGTGGGGAATGAAGCGTGAAAATTTATTACACATTTCGAACGTTAATATTGTAATAGATGGCCGTCATTGTCTTGTCAATTGTCGTGCACTTGAAGTAGAGCTTCGATGAGGAGGTGTACCGATAGACAATGTAAAAAAAAGCGACTCGTTTCTCGTCCGAGAATGGGTCAGTGCACTTTTAACCCGTTCAATGTCGTCGTCTGATCTATGGGTGCTTAAATAAATAAATAAAACAGAGTAAACTTCATTACAAATTCATATACATATATGAGTCATGTCCTTTTTTGTTACATTTTAAACTAATCGATGAAGCTTTTATTAGTGTGTCGTTACGTTGTGCTTTTTTTTTGCCTATTGTTTATATCTACGTGCTTTATTCGTTTACATTTTTATGTTTATAGAATCGTTTGTTTAATGATTTTTCCTTTTTCTTTTTCAGCATTCAAATTTCAAGAAAATCTTCTAAAAACAATGATCCAGATTGAAAACACTTTCTTTGAATTGGGCAAATCATGTCAACGGGACTGTCTGATTATATGCGACAGGGGAGCGATGGACGCCAGTGCTTGTGAGTCATTATATTCGATTGGGTTCTAAAAAGTCCTATGTCAAAAATTTCTATAATAATATGAAATTATCGTTTGTTTTTTTTTTTAGTTATATCAAAAGAAAAATGGGAATACTTAATGGCGAATAACAATTGGAATAATGTAGAATTGAGAGACAACAGATACAACCACATAGTTCATATGGTGTCTGCCGCCAATGGTGCTGAACATTTTTACTCCACAGAGGTATATTTTCCTTTTTATTTATGTAAGTATTTGTAGGAAGATTTGAATCAGTTTATACCTCTTTATGAAATGACTGCCGTACTTATCTAAGTTTGGTCTTATCTCTGCTTCAATCTTTTACAGATCATGCTCATCTGTTTATCTCGGCTCTACTAGTCTTTTACTTGCTAACCTTTCCAGCTATTTTTAATATGTGCCCCCAGCCAGCTCAATTCAGATATTTCAATGTAAAATCTGTATTGGGTATTTTGACTTTTATTATTGGCACCATTCTTTTGACCTGGAAATATTTCAGATGCCTAGTCCTTAAATCTGGTTCTCTTCTGTAAATTATTAACTTGGGTCTCAGAATTTATCTTGCTACTGCCGTTATTTTGGCCAGCTTCCATAAGACGAAAATTTTTATTTATCTTGAAAAGACTTTTATTTATCTAGAGACTTTGAGACATAAGTAGCGCATTAAATATCTGATCTTCTAATTACAACATTACTTCTGATTCAGACTTGATAATGTCATTCCTTGAATATAGAGTAGAAGTGTGATAATTTCTGCTTTTAAACAGTCTTTGATGTTATATGTATTTGTTTGAGCATTTCTCTTAAATATAAAAAAAAAACACGACCGTTAACACAATAAGCATACTGTTGATGATGTAGTGTACATTGATAAATGTTCACATTGCTGATTTGAACCTGGTTGTAAAATGCATTGTCATATGAAAAATATATGAAATGCATCCTACTGCAATTTTTGTGTATTGCTCAAGGGCTTTATAGCGCCAACAGTAGTTTTAACAAATGTTCCATTGCCGTAAACAGCAAATATTGAATATGAGCTATTAATGTTTGTAAAGTATTTTGAAACGCTGTGTCAATACAGGAAAACGCTTGGAAGCGCAAATGCTTTGTACATATGTGCACGACTCGGCATTGTCTATATTAACTTTTCATTACACTAGTTTATAATGCCTATCTGTTATAAATTTAACGATGGTTTAACCACAACAAAATAAGAATCGAATTCATCATCATATACAGCTGCTCACCATCCACTGCTGGATGAAGGCCTCTCCAACACGCTTCCAGTTGTCTGTTTTGCGCAACTCTCATCCATCTCACCCCACCCATCTTCCCTGCGGTCTTCCTTTTACTCTTTTGCATTCTCTCGGATACCATTCGTCCACCTTTCGTCCATTCTTCTAGCCACGTAGCCCGCCCATTGCCATTTAAATCTACTCTATCCACTATGTCCACTGATTTTGTCATACTTCTCACCCACGTGTTCTGCTTCCTGTCTTTCCTCGTTATACCGAGCATACTTCTTTGAGTGCATTAGACTTTGTGTAGCATCTTGGCGTTCAATGTCCAAGTTTCACATCCATATGTCATCACTGGCAAAACGTGTTGATCGCAGATCTTTTTCTTCAGGCAGAGTGGCATTTTTACAAGGCTTTTATTAGCTTCACTTCGCCTTTTTACTAACCTCTTATACAGTTCACATGGTTTTCGTGTAAGTGGTAATTTTTTATTTCTCTTATTGATTCATTCGTCCAAATGCACTCCATCTTAATTTCATACGTCTCTTTATGTCTTCATCTTTACTACCGGACATGTCAATTATTTGACCTAAATATAAATAATTATTTACTATTTCTGTTATTAAATCTGTTTCAGGATCACGCGTGTCGTTCAGAAGGAGTTGTCCTGGCCAAGGAATTGGATTACAATGCAGCCGCCGCCTGGGTGGGTCACCCGTACTTCGATGTCATCGACAACACCACAGACTTCGAATCGAAGATGAAACGCATGATAGCGTGCGTCTGTCAGAAGATCGGCCTCGACACGGGCGACCGACTCCTCTGCAACTCGAGAAAGCTCAAGTTCCTGGTACGGGGGCCTTTACCCGCCGACAGTGCGTTCCCCCCATTCCAGGACTTTGACGTAATCCACAACTATCTCCAGTCAAACGGCAGGAAGATGCAGGCGCGATTGAGGAAACGAGGGCAGAAGGATCATTGGTCATATATTCACACGATACGACGGCCGCAGCTGTACGGTCAGTGCGTCGAGGTGAAGACGCAGCTGACGCACAGGGATTACATCAACATACTAGCGCAGAAAGATGACTCACACTTTACCATTTACAAGAAGCGGAGATGTTTCATTATAAACAATCAATATTACCAGTTAGACATTTATAAAGAACCAGGCCATCCTAGGTGAGACAATTTGTCTACATACATACATATTAAATGTGGACCCTTAATGACAACATTCTTTAGTTTTGTTTGAATTAGTCGAACTTGTCTGAAGTTAACAGCTGAATATTCATTTTCAGGTGTCTTGGATTAATGTTGTTAGAAACCTACAGCGCCCATGAAAAGAGTCAACTGCTGGAGCTACTTCCACAATTTTTAAACATTGAAAAAGAAGTCACTGGAAACCCCGACTATTCAATGTTCAACCTTTCGTTAAAAGAAGATTGGAATACGTCAAAGTTATTCTGTCGAGATCTTTCAACGGCCGGTCAGTATTATTTATACAGTTTTATGCGTCATCTGTATATTGAACTTTTTTTAAAACTATTTTATGTCCGATTCGTTTTAGACAAAGAAGATATTCTACGCAATGGCGACGGTTTGAATTGTGTGCCGCTGGTGAATGGAAACATTGACAAAATGAAGAATCTATCAATGTCGAAGACGCTCGTGAACGGCTCGGCCGAGTGTCACAACACGACGCCGAAGACGAACGGCATGGATTCTGGCGACGAGACTTCAGTGCAACAAAAGCCAAACGGTATTCATACCAACGGTGCCAAGAGGACAATCAACGGTCAAGTTTAACTCTCGATCGTAGTTTTAATGTATGTTTTACACCTCCGCAAATATCACCACCCCCCGCCCACCTCCTGGACGTATTTTGCGTTATGTTTGATCGCATACATATCAAAAATGTCAAGATTGAACAACTCGATGAGTTTTTTTTATATACATATATGTATACCAATTTTTTAATGTGATTTTTTAAATTTATTTATTATTTTTACAATGAATTCAAAAATGGTCTGTTTATTTTCGAATCGCTATGAATGTTTATTATTGTTGATATGTTGCACGTGTTCTTCAGTGTGAAATGGAATACTTAATGAATTTTTTTCTTTATTGCTATTTAATGAATTGTCAGTACTTAAATGGTGCATAATTTTATGCATGAATGAAATACTTAATTTATAAAAATATTTAATCCGGCTGGTGCCAAGTCGGATACGCTAACTATTTTTTGAAAGGTGTGACGTTTTGTCGCAACGGTAAAATATCTTTGTTGAAAAGGCTTTATATGGTGCCGGTTTTTTGACAATGTTGAAGTGTTTGAAATCAGCTATTTTCGGAAATATTTTCTTCAACGTGCGCGTTACATGTTCAATTTAAGAAAATAAAAATTAAAAGCTTTATATACAAAGTTGCCTGATGACTGTTAACTATATATATTATACTTGGGACGCCTTTTTTTCAGGCGCCCGCCGATGTATAAATATAAAATTTTTATATATTGTATAAAACAGTATATTATATATGTGAAAAAAAAACATATATTCATACTATATAATTCATTTTTGTTTTGAAAACAAATAAACACCATTAACAATAAACAAGTACAAGATATATCGTTTGTTTTTGTAACAAATGGTTTTTCTATTTTAATTGTTGTAACAATCATTATGTAGCATAATAATATGTCAGTGGATTTAGGACAGCGTTATTTAAATTTGTTTACATGTGTGTATTGAGATCGTCATGATAGATTGACAGTTTAAATCAAGCCTAATTGAAATTATTTAACTTTCTACAGTAATTATTACATAGTTGAGCACGTCTGTCACTGTTGCTCTATCGTAACGGTCTCGCGCTGACATATTATGTGTATGTTTACCAAACGATCTATGTATTTGTTTTTTTTTTAATATTCATAATTCAGATATTGTAATGAAACTATGAATTTATTGTATAAATTATTATATGTAAATATATTGAAAAATATTATTTTGTATTCGACGACTAGTCCATATATGAAAAACAAACAAAAATGAAAGAAATGGAGATATGTGCGATCAAAAAAAGAAAAATATTCAATTGCATTGAATACAGTGTGTATTTAATATAATACTAAAAATATCTTTTACGATTCCTGTGAATAGTTCAAATTACTATCTTTTTCTATGACAATGCATTTTTATTAGAAGTCTTACCGTGCTAGTTTACCAATTTTAAAATTGTCGGTTCACCCGAGTAAAAATTGTGTACGTATTGAAATTCACTTGCATAGTTTTAGCCAAAAATGATTACATACATATATGTTTAGAGAATTGTGAATGAATTTTTTCCCCTTTGTATTATTATTATATTATTGTTATATTATTACGAACTGATTTTCTCTTGATTATTTGCATAAAAGAAAGATGTGATAGTCATGTGCTATTTAGTATTTGGATTGCATAGGCAATCGTATCATCTCAATGTCACTGATCTAATAAACAAATGCTTTTATTTGAAACTGACGATTTTATTAACCCGAAATTATAATATAGTGGAAATACTGATTACAATCAGATCGTTATACGCTATGAACACATAAAACTAATCAATAATGTGACCTGTAATTAAAAATATATCTACGATTTGTTCGACTTCTGTCGTTTGTATTGTTTTAATACTTTTTTACTAGGCGCTACGTTGTCGCCTAAACCTGGTCGTTTTCTCTTCGGCGGATGCTTTCCTTGCGTTGACACTTCGGGCTCATCGTTTGAATTTTCACTCGGCGCCAATGCCGATGTTGACTGAGTCTGAAATTTGAACAATTTTTAAAACGATCCACAAGCTGGTATCAGTTTGAATAAAAATTATATGTATACTTGTACTTTCTTGTCTTCTTTGCTGCTGTGCAGATCTGTATCGTGAGCGAAGGTGCACATGTGTCCGAAGCGGCATCGTCCCTTCCGATGATTCCAGCAGATCTTCCTTCCGTTTATCATTTGTACTTTGTCTTTAGTGGGTACCTACACATTCAGAGCGCTTTGTACTTCACGATAGTATGGTAAAAGAGATCTTTTGATTTCGGCTTTGGTTTATTAAGTGAGATGTTAAAAGTTTGAGTGCAAAAGGAGCATCGATTTCTAAAGGAAATCGTTAAGAATATGAATGAATGTGAAACCTGTACCATTTTTACGTGCTTTTCGAGGATGGCTTTCTTGGCGTTTTCCTCCTCTGCGAATGGATTGTTGAATACTGAGTTTTTCGATGCCGATATTGCGAAGTCTGGTTTGGGAAGTTTTGTGGCATTATCTTCGACTTTTCTGGAATGCGGAATATTTTAACAATTAAATATGAGTGTGTTTGTTTTATCGATAATTTTTTAATGTCGATTGAGGTTTTGTAATGATGTGAACCTTTTTGGGGGTAAAGGTAGGGCAGTTTCTTCTTCGTCGGTGGACGTGGCCGATGAATCGTTTGAGGAATGTGAAGATTCTGCAGAACTACCGCTATAGTCAGCGACAAGAGACGCCATGCCGGCACCGACTGTCAGATGTCAAATACTGTTTTAGTATTAACAAATCAATACACCACCATATCATTGAATTTTTTTTTTGTAATTTTTTAATTTCATTGGAGGAGCAGAGAGAGCCTATTACAATAGTGAACTACATTTTTTGTTTCGGTGATTATTCCACACAAAACGATCACTAAAATCTCGATCACGGAACATCTGTCAATAAGAATGTATGATGCAAATATGTTGTAGGTATTGTGGCGGCTCGCTATACGACATGGTCGAGTTTGGTTACCTTCCTGCGAGTGGGGACCAACTCGGCTGGGTTCGGAGAGCGGCTACTCACTCTGCCTTCAGCTGTCATAAATAAAACACGTGCATTAACATGCCAGTCGTCTCATTCGTTCATCCCCCATAGTATAACCATTGTTATAATTGTTGCGTGGACGTGAAGAGGGGGCTTCCAGGATCGGAGATAAAGACGCAGGAGGGTTGTAGAAGCGGTTTATTCGTCTGCTCTCGTCGGCGCTCCAGGTCGGAATTCTTTCCAATTCGAGAGCGCCCCATATTTATTTTATTTTTATTTATTTATTTTTTACATATATACCAGAAAGGCCTTACAGGTAAACCCCAATGCGCCTTCCTGGCCAATTACAAATTACAATTACAATGCAGCATTTTTATATAAATCACTGAATTACGAGACATTGAAAAACTATCTATCTATCAATTTGTACACAAACTTATTTATTGCACATTAATTAATGACAAATTATAGGTGACATATCTTATAGGAGAGATTTTAGCCAATTTCTTCCGGGAACCGTATAGGGGATGAACGAATGAGACGACTGGCATGTTGAATGCTCGTGATTTATTTATGACAGCTGAAGGCAGAGTGAGGTAGCTAACTCTGAACACAATCCAGTTGGTCCCCACTCGCAGGAAGGTGACCAAACTCAACCATGTCGTATAGCAAGCCGCCACAACCGTCTCAACAATGAAATCAGAGAAAATTGGCAAACTCTGATAGGAAACGATCAACCTGAAGTCACAATTCCAGGTCTAACCAACAGCATACTCTGAAAAATTCATGCCCGACCCTGGGATCGAACCCGGTACCTTCTAGGCCAGCACAGGACCACAGAATGTGATCTGCATCCTGCTCCGGAAAATAACACGGACAAAAGGACTCGGACACCAAGCCCATAGATGCGAGCTTGCCGATTAAGTGGCCATGACTAGACCGCGGATAGACACCGTGCTTTTTCCAGGAATCGGGGTGGTTAGCTCTATTTACAAAGCTAGATACCAAAAAAAAATACGTTCGGTGAACCTTTAACAATGCATTTACAACAATTGAAAAATACGCAGCACCTTCTGGGTCCGGGCTTTAGCCATGACCAGTCAGAAATTGACTGATCCAAAAACTGGGCGAAAGCCAATCACGCTCAAGGCGCGAAGTGACTCATGTAAAAAACAAATAGGTGTGCCTAACTTTGGAGGAACAATCCCATCTAAGTTGCCAAGCCGAAATAGCACAATTCAAAATAACAGACTTCAAACTTCGCCAGAATCGAGGATCATCGCACTGTGACTGATTAGGGCACGGAAAAAGCATCTAACCCACCACGAAGTTTTTCCCGAGCAGCTCTTATTTGGACGATCAAGTCAAGTGGCAATGTACTCGCAAGAATCTGTAGTGAGTCTGTAGACGCAGTGCGATAGGCCTGGGTAAGAGCGATCAGAGGTAAACGCTGACCACTATTTAATGTACGACGGAACGTCTTTAATTCTACACGATGACCCCAAGTGCTAGATGCATACGTCAAAGAGTTCACAAACACAGCATCGTTCACCAAGCGTTTTTCATGGAAACCCAAACCCCATGAGCGACCACAAAGGCGACAAATACGACCAAAGGAAACCTTAGCTTTATTTAATGCTCTTCCAATATGATTGTCCGAGCCAACAAACCCACATGGCCGTGTTTTGGGCTCTTACGGGCGCGCACTCATTTTTTACGAGTCGCGCTCATCTGTCAAAACAGACGCTCGCTATACGCCGGCCGAGACGCACGTCATCCGCCGGCCGAGACGGTACTGGCGTAGCTGGTCTACCTTGCCTGACCAGCTGCAGCCAGCGTACTCATCCACAGCCCCCGCCATAGAGGGGCACAGGCGCCGGCAAACTCCCCGGCTCGCCATTCTATTCTTATTAAACGAGGATAACCCGAGCTGACTTGTCTAATTTCCCACCCCGCCCTGTTCCAGCATGTGCTCCAGAGCGAGCTGAACACATAGAGACGACGACACACACACACAGCCACTGGTCACCCAGCATACACACACACATTACAGCTCCTGAAGCTATCGTTCATGGTCCTTCGAGTCGGGATGATCTACAGCGCTGGACTCTGTCGTCGGCATACCAGGTTGGTCGTCAGCCATTTTGTCTCTCCCGTTATTCCTTTGTGTTGGCTGTCCGCCATCTTGTAATCCCGCTTCCCTTTTGTTTAACGGCGTGGGTTTTTCCCCCCCTTTTGTTTCACGGCGCGGGTTTCCCCCCCCGTGATATCATTTCACCCCTCACAGTTTCTCGAAGTCATGACGACTCAATTGCGACGTCGTCGTGGCGCCCTTCGGGGAAGGCTGACGAAGCTCACGAATCTGGTCGACCAATTACCGCCGAGCGTGACCCGACTCGAATATAAGCTCGAGGAGGCGCGCCAGCTGCGTCTCGATTTTTTGGACACGCAGTCCGAGTTAGAAGCGTTAGAGCTCAAAGAGGCGGAGGAGTCCGCGCTGACATGGGACGAATTTGAGGACGCCTATTTGGCATATACAGATGCAGTGCTGGACAAACTAGATGCCGCAAAGAGCATCACCTTGTCGGGAGGAACCTCCCCCCCAAGCGACCTTTTCCCGGTCGATCAAACCGTCCGTCGCACTGTTGACCAACTCGCTACTCCCCCAGTGGACCCACCCATTCGTCTCCCGGCACTAGAACTGCCAACATTCGATGGTAAGCTCGAAGATTGGCCCCAGTTCTCCCAACGCTTCCAAGCCGCAATAGACGGCAGTAAAGTGGATTCAGTCCGCTTCCAATATCTTACTGCCAGTCTTACCGGTGAGGCCCGCAACATTCTCCGCGGCCTCGACTGTGCGGAAGGGGCCTTCACCACCGCTTGGTCCATTCTCGAGGACCGGTACAACAATAAGAGGTTGTTGGTCCAGAGACACGTCCAGGCATTGCTCAACGCTGAGCCTGTGGGCCATGACGTCGGTCAAGGGTTGCGGCGGCTGTTGGATGACATCACCATGCATACCCGCACCCTCGGGTCCATGGGCGTCCCCGTCGTCACATGGGACGACATCCTCGTATCTTCCTTGTCGTCCAAGCTGGACCAGTACACTGCCCGGCAATGGGACAAGCAATCGGTCAAGTACGAGGACTGGACATTCGACAAATTTCTCACGTTCCTCCGGTTTCAGTGCCAAGTGCAGATGAACGGCGAGGCCATCGAGAGGATGCACCAGCCGCGTCCGTGCATACAGGCGGTTGCCGGGACTCCCGCTCATCACGAGAGAGTCAAGGCAGTTTCCTGCCCTAAGTGTCGGGGTGAACATGTGCTCCACTCATGCTCCTCGTTCCGGGACCTGGCCCCACCAGAGCGAATCAGCCTGGTCCGAAGGGCAAACCTCTGCAGGAACTGCCTGCGTCCTGGCCACCAGACGACAGCTTGCAAGAGCCAAACTCGTTGCTCCCACTGTCGCAACCTACACCACACACTTTTGCACGCCGAGTTTACTCGGACTCCCAAACACTTCAACGCTGCTCCTGTCCCAAGGGCTGCAAGCGTCGCTAACGAAGCGCCACACGCGCCTAGCCTTCATTCCCTGCATTCAACCGTCAGGGCAGCAACAACCCCTCGCACCATTCTGTTATCCACAGTGGTGTTGTCTGCCCGTGGAGGCGATGGGCGTTGGCATAAGTGTCGAGCACTGCTCGACAGTGGGTCAGAGATGAACATCATCTCCAATGACCTGCGTCAGCGGTTGAACGTCCAACCGCATGCATTGAATGCAAGCATGGTCGGGGTAGGCTGTAAGGAAACGCCAATCTCCCAGGGCGTAGTCTTGCACGTTGCTCCTCGGGGGTCGAGGAGCCATGCCAAAATAAAGGAGATGGAGTTTTTAGTGATCCCTAAGATCACGAACAATGTTCCATCCAGAGACCTGTCGGAATTACGGCTGGGGTTGCCCCAGCGTATTTACCTGGCTGACCCCACATTTGATTCGCCGGGGGCAGTCGACATGGTCCTCGGATGCTTGGCATTCCATCAGTCCCTTAAAGACGGTAGGAGGAATATTTCCATTCCTCCCTCACTCGCCAGCGAACGGGGCTCTACCATTCACCTGTTGAACACTTCGTTCGGCTGGGTTGTTAGTGGGGAACTGGGCTCAGTCCCAACAACCAACCGCTCCGGGAACTGCCATCAAAAAGCTTCTCGTGATCCGTCGGCGGACCGAAGAGTTCCGTTGCCAAAGCCTAGGGAACCCGCTTCTAAAAGAAGCCGCGGTAAACCCGCACCCGTTGTTCCTCATTTCATCCGACCTTCCCAACCCAGCTCCAAAAACTCCTGGTCAATTCCTAGCTGGCGAACCACTGGTTGCTCAACAGCGGGAGGATCTGCTCAATCAGCCCGCAGCACGGGCGCTACTGCACCAGCATCTGCAGCAGCGGGCAGAGATGGTCACTGGAGGAGTGCGGCACACTCCTTCAACAGCAACACCAGGAAGGCAGCCCAACGAGTAGCTCGACTACCGACCGAGCGGCATGCAGAACATGGGGCGAGTCGCGTTGGTGCTTCCTGGGCACGACGGCGTCGCACGAATTATCACCCTGTGCACTCAGAGGGGCATCACCGACAGGGCAGCTGGCGAGACGCTCGTTGGCCCCCTGACCAGCCGACTAGGCCTGGGTGCACTCACTGTTCTCCGGCCCCCATATAATTTTGTCTTTTGTGTTTTTTCTTGTTCTGTGTGAAACTTATAACAAAAATGTTTGTGCCAATGTAGTAGTGGTTTGCTTGTGGTGCGCTAATTGACGCTTGATCCTTTAAGTTAATTTTGTGTTTGTGCCAGTGTAGTTGGTTTGGTTGTGGTGCGCTAATTGACGCTGTATCCATTAAGTTTGTTTTGTTTTCTTTTGGTTGCTAATGACACTTTACCCTTGTAGTAGTTGGTTTGGTTTTTTTTGTCGGTGTGCTATAATGTTTTTTTTTGCACTTTTAACCATGGGGGCTGGCTTTAGTTCCTAAGAAGATGTTTGTTACCACTGCTCTGTTTGTTTGTTGTCTGCTTTGTTATTATGTTAACTTTCTTGAAATATTGTGAATATTCCAACCCCGGGGAGTATGTCCGAGCCAACAAACCCACATGGCCGTGTTTTGGGCTCTTACGGGCGCGCACTCATTTTTTACGAGTCGCGCTCATCTGTCAAAACAGACGCTCGCTATACGCCGGCCGAGACGCACGTCATCCGCCGGCCGAGACGGTACTGGCGTAGCTGGTCTACCTTGCCTGACCAGCTGCAGCCAGCGTACTCATCCACAGCCCCCGCCATAGAGGGGCACAGGCGCCGGCAAACTCCCCGGCTCGCCATTCTATTCTTATTAAACGAGGATAACCCGAGCTGACTTGTCTAATTTCCCACCCCGCCCTGTTCCAGCATGTGCTCCAGAGCGAGCTGAACACATAGAGACGACGACACACACACACAGCCACTGGTCACCCAGCATACACACACACATTACAGCTCCTGAAGCTATCGTTCAATGATTGATAGGGGATAGTTAAAGCTCGCTTTAAAGGTCAAGGAATTTGACTCTTAAAGCCCTCAACATGATGGTTGTTCATGAATATAAGGGATAGTACGCGACGTGCTATATTCCTACAAATTAATTAGCCACAGGTTAATACATGGGAAAATATTGAAAGTAATATTTCCGGTGTCGACGGCCTCAATAGAAAAGTTGGTATATTATGTAGATTAAGAAATATTTTAAGTAAAAAAAGTAAAACTTTAGCGTTTAATTTAATTGTCTTGCCACATGTGGTTTATTGTTATACTCTGCTTAATTTGTTTAGTGACCAAGATTTAGAAAAAAATGCAAAAAATACAGTATAAAGCTATGAGAGGTATTTTGAATGTGAGTAGATTTAGAGTATTGGAAGTATGTCAGATGAATTAGGATGGATGCGTATTACAATTAGTCTAAATATTAGTACATTGTCATTTGATTATTAGTTAGATCATAAGTTATTGCCAAAGTACTTTGATGATTATATAATTAGGAATAGAGATAAACATAGAACAAACTAGTTGTAAGTAGAGTAAGAAAAAATAAGACAGCTGGGGGTGTTTCTCACAGGGGTGTGCCCATGTATAATGCCCTCCCTGAGGGCATCAGGTCTGCTAAGACCATGGATGCATTCTTGCGAGGTGCGAAGAGACACCTCTGTGACGGACAGTACATATAAGTTAATTATAAATTTTAGAGTTAAGTAATCACGACGTATTTTTTAAATTAGTTTGATAGCTAAGATAATATATAAATAAATAAAAATAAAATGCATTGAGACTGATAATAGTGAAGGGAAACGACAGATCATAACATATCATACATTTTGTGAACGAGTTATTAGGTAACCATATAATTTCGCTATTCCGTCTGTGTAAATGTACGTTAAATGTGCTAAAAATGTACCTTAAATTTAAACAATAAGTCACTATTAATAGTTTTTTGGGCTTTTATTATTTCTTATAGTACATAATTTCTAGTGGCCATTACCTTTTATCATTAATTCTTTACACTGTAACAACTCCTGTGAAATGCGCTAAATTTAAATATGAGCAAATTCTATCTGTGACAAAAAGTTGAAAAAGTTGTTAAAATTTTTAATATTAATTGTTATTGTTCCGACCAAGTCTTCATGGTCAGCTTTCGTGGCGTTACGACCAAAGGAGCCGTTTTGGAGGGAGATCGGTGCCGAGCGCGCGTCCCCGCCTTCTATTCGTTTTCCGCTTCGGTCGAGTGAACATCTATGGGATCTAGTCTTGTTGTGAAGGTCTTCTTCACCACCAGTCCGCCATGTATTATAGACAGGTTCGTCTGTGTTCGATATTAAATACAGCTATGTTCAATATGGTATTTATTTGGTAGTAACACGTATACACAAGTATGATTAATTGTTGGCAAAAGTTTGTCGTTCAGCGGTCTCTGGATATGGTAGAGTGTCGCTGGCTCGGCATTCAGCTATGTTCGGCAAGTCGCTGGATATGGTAGAGTGTCGCTGGCTCGGCGTTCAGCTATGTTCGGCAAGTCGCTGGATATGGTAGAGTGTCGCTGGCTCGGCGTTCAGCTATGTTCGGCAAGTCGCTGGATATGGTAGAGTGTCGCTGGCTCGTTGTTCTTCCAAGTCCGCGTAGTGAAGTGGTGGCTGGTCAGGAGCTGGATGTTGACTGGTCTGCTGCTGTGTGTCGACTCTTGCTGCTCTGGGTCGACTGGCGTGGTTTGGGTTGTACCTCCTTTTATAGTGTTTTTGGAATGCTTGGTGGAAGTGGTTATTGACGCGTACGAAAGGAATTTTGTTTTCGTCGAGGCGTCGAATTTTCTGGAATGCTTGATGCTGTTCCGCTCGATGTATTTTGTTGTTGCGGAATATTCTCGAAGGTTTCGATGACGATGCCGACGACGAGATTCCTACATGGCTCTCCGGTGAGTGTTAACGATGTGTGTGATTTTGTGGGAATCTTGATGTGTTGGAGTCTATTGACTCGATGGCGTCGTTGTTTGTCCGGTTGTGCTGGAGAAAGTTGTCTCGACAGCGGGTCTTGTGTTGCATGCCGGTCCAAGTCTTGTTCTCTACCAGGTTGCTTATTTTGGGCGAGCTGCGTTGGTAGTGAAGGTTTGCGATGGCTTGGATGGTGCTGTTGTGCAGGCTGCTGTGTTCTGCGTGGAGTCATTCGCGTGACTGTTTTGCTGGTTGTGCTGGAGTTAGTTGTCTCGGCAGCGGGTCTTGCGTGAAGAACGTTGGTTGACGAAGTGCGTTGAGTGCTAGTCTTCGTTGGTTGTGCTGGAGTTAGTTGTCTCGACAGCGGATCTTGCGTGAAGTAGCTGGTCCATATGTACTTTCACACCATGTTACTGTTTCGGTCGTTACAATGGTAGTGAAGGTTTGTGTCGGTCTGGACGGTGCTGTTGTGCAGGCTGCGGCGTCCTGCATGGGCTCATCGAGGTGATGAATCATCGAAGGTGTGATGAGCGGTGCTGGCGGATCAACAGTAGTGGATCCATTTGGTTGTTGTCTCCGGGTTGCGTCTTGTTGTGGCGAAAGCTGCGGAGTTGTTTGACATGGTCACTATTTGTGGGGACATGTAGCGGACTGCGTTTGAAGTCTGCGTTGAGGGTTGCGTTGTGGGCTGCTATGTAGGCTGCGATGTGGGCTGCTATGTAGGCTGCGATGTGGGCTGCTATGTAGGCTGCGATGTGGGCTGCTATGTAGGCTGCGATGTGGGCTGCTATGTAGGCTGCGATGTGGGCTGCTATGTAGGCTGCGATGTGGGCTGCTATGTAGGCTGCGATGTGGGCTGCTATGTAGGCTGCAATGTGGGCTGCTATGTAGGCTGCGATGTGGGCTGCTATGTAGGCTGCAATGTGGGCTGCTATGTGGGCTGCGATGTGGGCTGCTATGTAGGCTGCGATGTGGGCTGCTATGTAGGCTGCAATGTGGGCTGCTATGTGGGCTGCGATGTGGGCTGCTATGTAGGCTGCGATGTGGGCTGCTATGTAGGCTGCGATGTGGGCTGCTATGTAGGCTGCGATGTGGGCTGCTATGTAGGCTGCGATGTGGGCTGCTATGTAGGCTGCTTTGAAGGCTGCGTGGCTCTTAGTCGGGGGTCACCAGTTATGGTGAGGTTGGAAGTTGACTGCACTGTGGGCTGCTTTGTTGACTGCTTTGAAGGCTGCGTGGCTCTTAGTCGGGGGTCACCAGGTATGGGGATCTAGTCTTGTTGTGAAGGTCTTCTTCACCACCAGTCCGCCATGTATTATAGACAGGTTCGTCTGTGTTCGATATTAAATACAGCTATGTTCAATATGGTATTTATTTGGTAGTAACACGTATACACAAGTATGATTAATTGTTGGCAAAAGTTTGTCGTTCAGCGGTCTCTGGATATGGTAGAGTGTCGCTGGCTCGGCATTCAGCTATGTTCGGCAAGTCGCTGGATATGGTAGAGTGTCGCTGGCTCGGCGTTCAGCTATGTTCGGCAAGTCGCTGGATATGGTAGAGTGTCGCTGGCTCGGCGTTCAGCTATGTTCGGCAAGTCGCTGGATATGGTAGAGTGTCGCTGGCTCGTTGTTCTTCCAAGTCCGCGTAGTGAAGTGGTGGCTGGTCAGGAGCTGGATGTTGACTGGTCTGCTGCTGTGTGTCGACTCTTGCTGCTCTGGGTCGACTGGCGTGGTTTGGGTTGTACCTCCTTTTATAGTGTTTTTGGAATGCTTGGTGGAAGTGGTTATTGACGCGTACGAAAGGAATTTTGTTTTCGTCGAGGCGTCGAATTTTCTGGAATGCTTGATGCTGTTCCGCTCGATGTATTTTGTTGTTGCGGAATATTCTCGAAGGTTTCGATGACGATGCCGACGACGAGATTCCTACACATCTCTGTTCGCTACCGAGTTTGTTCCCACCACCGAGTCCCGATCAGCTCAGCCTGGATCGGCAGACGATACTGGAAGTACAGCTTCAGTATACGTCCGGTGAGTAGTGAGGAAATCCTGGTCTTTCTTCGTCGAAGTCAGATCACGTAGTCACGTGAGGAGTGAAGTTATCATAACCTCTCGAACACGTGCGCGCTAATTTCACGACGGACTCCCCCCCCCCCTGCTTATTCTCTGTATTTATACATATATAAAATACAGTCACCATACAAACAGAATTACAACCTGTTTTTATTATTATACAATTTCCTCCCTTTTTCCACATCACGCATCCCACGCACATTACGAAGGAGAAAGGGACATAGCAGAGCAGCCGACATCAGCAGAGACCAGACCACCGACGACGAAGGAAGGCACCTTGAGGAAACCAGCCCCGCCCAAGCTTACCACTAGCTATCTCAGAAAACCGACTTCCGGGGTGCTCTCGAGTTGAACATCCCTGGAGTCTGTACATTTGGTCCTTCGATTCCGTATGTCTTCAGAGCTGGTCTTCCAACGTCGTCGAATCCAGGTTGGTCGTAATTAGCATTTTTCTGTTGTTGTTGCTATTTTTTTTGGTCGTCAACGTCCATTTTGTTTTTTCCCGCGTCCATTTTTTCCTTTGTTTGATTTCGTCGCATTTCAATAATGGCGTCTTTGAGTACGCTTAAAAATACGCGGAAAAGAATTCGCGCTCGGTTAACGAGAAACGCGAATCAATTGGGGGACGATCTGAGCATCTTCGAGCTCAGAATCAGGCTCGAAACAATCAGACCATTACTGTCTGAATTCGAAGCGATCCAAGCTCAGATAAACGAGCTGGACCAAGAAGAGGCGCAGGCCTCCGAATCCGTCGTGGACCTATTTGATAGGGAGCATATGGCCGCCTTCGTGCGATGCACCGAAGCAATCAATTTGCGTGAGCCGCAATTGAGCGCTTCACCGTTAGATGGCGCTAACCTCACAATGTCACCTGTACCGCAATCAAATTCGGCAATAAAATTGCCCCGTTTGGAGTTGCCCACCTTCGAAGGCAACGTCCAAAATTGGCCGCTTTTTTCACAACGCTTCTTGGCCGCTATGGCCGGCGAGAGTTCGCAAATCGCCCGGTTCCAATACTTACTAGGAAGCCTAAAAGGAGAGCCCCAACGTTTAGTTGACGGCTTGGAATTAGCTTCAGATTCATTTACGAGCGCGTGGTCCATTTTGGATCAACGCTATAACAACAAAAAAATTGTTGTTCAGTATCACCTTCAGGCATTGCTTGAAGCCGAGCCAGTCGTGAGCAACAATCACGTCAGTCTGCGTCGTCTCATAGATGATGCCAACATGCATGTACGTGCGCTCGTTAACTTGGGCGTCCGGGTCGAGACCTGGAACGAGATTCTGGTGATGTTTATCACCAGAAAACTCGACCGGAGTACACTTCTGCAATGGGAGCTTCAGACTCCCAAGTATGAAGACTGCACGTTTAGCAAAATAATGCATTTTCTAACGTGCCAGTGCCAATCGATGGCAAATGCCGACTTCGTCTTAAAAGGCGAGTCGAATCCTCGACCAAGAACCATTACGAATCCGAAGGCAGCAGTTCTGCATGTGAGGAGGGAACGCCCCTCCTGCATCAGTTGCAGCGGAAGTCATTCTCTGCTAGCCTGTCCATCACTCCGCCAAATGAGCGGTGATGAGCGTAGGTCGAACGCCATAAAACGTCGACTATGTCTCAACTGCTTGAGGCCAGGGCACATAGTTCACGCGTGCCAAACAAAGCAGAGATGCTTCAAATGCGGTCATGCCCATCACACCATGTTACATGACTCAACTCCATACCAAACTTCGCCTTCAAATAAGGCCAAACATTATCGGAGCCCCAAGAAATCAGAGAACGCCAAACCCGTAAAATCATCGTTGGTTTTACACTCGGTGAGACGCGTATCGCCTTCTCACGCCCGAACTGTCCTGTTATCCACCGTGGAAGTACAAGTTCGCGGCGGAGATGGGCGTTCGCACAAGGTTCGAGCATTGTTAGATAACGGCTCCGAACTCAACCTCATCTCTGAAGACTTAAGAAGGCGACTCGCCTTAAAGTCGAAAAGGATGGACGTCAACCTGGTAGGAATAGGTTCAAATAGGACGTCCATTACTAGTGGCGCGGTAATTCGAATTCTACCGCGCATCCCCAATCAGGGCTCCAGTGTTGATCTCGATTGCGCAATCATGCCCGAGATCGCGAATCAACTTCCATCGCGCAACGTGTCCGAGATTCGGAGCCATTTGCCGCTTCATCTCCCCCTTGCCGATCCATCATTCGATATTCCCGGTACAGTGGATATGGTGATAGGCAGCGACGCCTATCATGCGATGTTACGCAATGGCAAACGTACCATTTTAGTTCCCTCCAAGTCACGCGGTGACAGAGGAGGACGCATCGCGATGATGAATACAGCTTTCGGCTGGATATTGGGCGGCTCTCTAGAAGCGCCCACAGTTTCAAGCGATTCTCGGAATTGCCATCACACAACGGGTCGTGATCCGTTATCTTGTTTTGGCGCGAGACGTCCAGTCAAGACAGTTACGCGTCCCCTGGACGAATCGCGTATTTCCGCGGTACGAAGATTCCGCTTGCCGAAGCGCAATGTACCCGCGCCCTTTAACCCTCACATCTTTCGACCTTCCCAACCCAGCTCCCATAACTCCTGGCCAGTTCCTAGTTGGCGCACCACTAGTTGCGCAACAGCAGGAGGATCTGGTCGATCAGCCCGGAGCGAGGGTGCTACCACACCAGCACATGCAGCAGCGGCCCCTGGCAGACAGGGGCACAGGAGTAGGTCCTACTACTCCTCCATCAGCAACACCAAGCGAGCAGTCCGGCGAGTAGCTCGACTGCCAGTCGAGCAGCACTCAGTGAATTTGTGCAACGGTGTGGCGAACGTTCATAACGTCCCACATTAAAGTTGGCGCGTTGTTTGTATCTGTGTTGTGGATTCAGTTTATGTGTTTTAACTTAAGTTTTTGAGTTGCTTTTCTTTTATGCTTCTCTTGTTGGTTTGATTGGTGCTTTGTAATAGAGCTATCAGGATAGATTGGGACATATAACGATTGAACAATATTGTTACCTAGCATTGGTGTTGGTTATTTGTTGGTGTTTTGGTTGTTTGTTTGTCTATTTTTTGTTTGTTTCATGCCGGCTTAGTCAGCTGCTTATGTAGGATGGGAAACTGACGGTGGACTAATGTTATTTTGTTTGCTGACTGGGTTATTTTGTTGTGTTGTTTTTTATTTTGTTGTTATTTTTTTGCTTATTTGCTTGGTTTTTGTGTATGTCATTAGTCGCTTGTGCACCATTAATTCTTGTTTGTTTTGGAATTCGATCCTCTGACTTCCAACGAGGGGAGTATGTTCCGACCAAGTCTTCATGGTCAGCTTTCGTGGCGTTACGACCAAAGGAGCCGTTTTGGAGGGAGATCGGCGCCGAGCGCGCGTCCCCGCCTTCTATTCGTTTTCCGCTTCGGTCGAGTGAACATCTCTGTTCGCTACCGAGTTTGTTCCCACCACCGAGTCCCGATCAGCTCAGCCTGGATCGGCAGACGATACTGGAAGTACAGCTTCAGTATACGTCCGGTGAGTAGTGAGGAAATCCTGGTCTTTCTTCGTCGAAGTCAGATCACGTAGTCACGTGAGGAGTGAAGTTATCATAACCTCTCGAACACGTGCGCGCTAATTTCACGACGGACTCCCCCCCCCCCTGCTTATTCTCTGTATTTATACATATATAAAATACAGTCACCATACAAACAGAATTACAACCTGTTTTTATTATTATACAATTTCCTCCCTTTTTCCACATCACGCATCCCACGCACATTACGAAGGAGAAAGGGACATAGCAGAGCAGCCGACATCAGCAGAGACCAGACCACCGACGACGAAGGAAGGCACCTTGAGGAAACCAGCCCCGCCCAAGCTTACCACTAGCTATCTCAGAAAACCGACTTCCGGGGTGCTCTCGAGTTGAACATCCCTGGAGTCTGTACAGTTATCATGTAAAAATTATTTAATATGTATGAACACACAGTTAGCTCCATTGTATTTTTGTGTAAAAGAAATAATAAAAGCCCAAAAAACTATTAATAGTGACTTATTGTTTAAATTTAAGGTACATTTTTAGCCCATTCTCAAAGACTTCAAAGAGTGTTTGTCTGTAATAGTCCCCTGTCCAAAAAATGTTTGTATTTTAAGTTAAACCAATGAGTGAGAGGTGACTACGAGCTTGTTAAAATACAAAGTGTTCTATGGCTCAGGTCTTCTATGGCTCAAAGTGTTCTATGGCTCAGGTCACGCAGGGCTGTTTTGGTCTTTCGGACAAATGTATCTCTGGACTCCGGAGAGATATATGTAGTTAGATTAAGCGTTTCACACCCGGTGATTTCTTAGTCGTTCACATTTTTATACATTTGGTCTGGTCGGTGAAGCCGAGAGCTATGTTCTGGGACATGTGTAATGAAATTAAATATTTATAATATAATATTGATTCTTCAAAAGGTAAAAAAATTCCGACTGTTAAAATATTGATCAAAATGTATAAAAATAGCATTAATTTATGTACAAGTCGTATGAGATGATCGAAACATATGTATGTAGTCATATTATACATAATAATGTGGCGGCTCGCTTATACGACATGGTCGAGTTTGGTTGCTTTCCTGCGAGTGGGGACCAACCCGGCTGGGTTCGGAGAGCCACTACTCACTCTGTCTTCAGCTGTCATATAATAAACACGTGCATTAACATGCCAGTCGTCTCATTCGTTCATCCTCCATAATAATATGTAAATTAAACATCCTCATTCAGCTGTCACTTTGACACTTGGTTATAATATAACACGCTGTCCAGTTCACGCATTCGGCAAATAATTTACGGAATCCGTGAACTGGGCAACGTGCTTGCATTTTCCATGCATTCTGCAATTCTCTTGCCGAATGCTTGTAATAGACAATTTCATGGATTCGGTGTAACATATATATAAAAATGAATGTCTGTGTGTATGTATGTGTGTGTGTCTCGAATAGGCTGCACTGAAACTTTCAGGATTTGTTGTGGGCATGTCCGGAAAGATTACTGTGAAAAAAAAACGGGAACGGAAACGGGAATGAGTGACATTGTAACGCAATACTTTCAAATGTGTTCGCTACCTGCGTTTTTCCGATAAATGGAAACGAGAACGAGAACGGGAATTGCATGCGTTATTATGGCATTGCAACGCATGCCGGGGTTCAGCTAGTATATAAATAAATAATAAATTGTGAAAGTGGTCGACGAAGATAGGGGGCGGCGAAAAGGGCTTAGCGTTGTGTCGGCGGCGGGTGAGCGGCGAACGAGTCGCGTCTAGGAGTCGGGCCATGCTCTGAGCGGCGAACTGCACGCCGCGAACGGAGACGAAGACGAAGTCGAAGACGAAGACGAAGACAGGAGACCGAACATCGGCCCGTCTCGTCCCGTCGCGCGGGCGCTCTCCTTCGCCGCGCCCCCCCTCGCCGCGCCCCCATGGCGTCCGACGCCGAGATCGACGGATCCATCGCAGGTAAAACCCCCCCACCCCTCCCCCGCACCCCACCTCGCTCCTCACCCCACCACACCGGGGGCGCTCCCATTCAGCAGCAGGCTCTCGCAGAACGTGTTTGCACCCCTCCCCCCTGCCCCCCCTGCCCCTTGCCCCCTCCCCGCCGCGGCGTGTCTCCTCCCCTCCCCCCGCCCCCCGGTTTTCGCACCCCGCCGGCCGCCCCCCGCGCGTCGGTCGCGTCGCGCTCTACTATACCGACCACGCTCATTGTTTTCATTCATTTTTAACGATTCGCACGCTAATTGCCGATTTTCCGTTATTCGCGTTCGAAACCAACTCTAATCGGCCGCCGATTCTTTCGTTTCGTTTCGTTTTCAATATCGATTCGATCGCTAATTTCTAGCCGAATTTATTTAATTGGACGACCTTGAAGAAAATTCTCTCCCTTACAATATTGTATCAGAGTGTGAACTTTTCGCATGCCTTCTTATTCAACTGTTCAAATAATGTAAACACAAATCGTCTCGCCTTTCGATGATTCGACAACATCATGAGTCGTCTGCCGAGTGTTTGTAAGTGTGCCATTGATGATATTGCGAGATCCCGACGATTTTCAAAATCAAATGCGTTTCAATGTTTTGACATTTGATGTATGAAAACCATATATAAAATTAGAAATATACATATAGACGAATTAATTTATTCGTTGAGCGTTTTCACACGCAACTGAAATTTCATCAATTACATGTTTCTTGCACAATGCAAAAAAGTTAAATTGTCAATATGGTACGATATTATGTGTATTGAATAATCAAAGAACCACATCTGATAATAAAATTGAAGAATTGACTCTGAGTTTGAATTTATATACAAATACTATCCTCAATTTTAAATTTCTTCAATAGTTTTACATATATATATATGCACTCAATATATATGATATTTGCTATATTTGGAAATTTTCTCCATCTACATACAAAATTTTTCCTTCATCACCATTTAAATCAATTTTTGGCTTTATTATTTAACCCAAATTGATATGTTTAGTTAACTCTTTAAATTAACTAAACGTCTTTTTACCCTGCTGAAAATTTCGCCATCATTTCCAACTAGAATTATTTAGAAAGCAGGCATACAAATTGTAATTAATCCAAACAAACCCTAAATAACTATCGCCGAGGATTTCAAGTTGTGTAAAGGTGTGTTTTTAGACTCTCTGATATATCTTGCAACAATATAAAATAAACAGAAGTCTATTAATGAATATATTTTTCCAAAGCTAGTTCCATCTTCTTCATTGTTGTTAAAATGTTATACTCACAATCTAAATACCAAACCGCAGTCTGTAATACTCGGCAGTTGGAGATTTCCATCAGGAATGGTTATAAATTCAGGAATTCCAGTGTAAACGAATCTTTATAAACGTTACACGACTCATGTTCAATGCATTTCTTTTCAATCCTACCTGAAAAGGCTTAGCCGGTAGTATTCTTGTTTACTTTGTGTATGCTCAAAATACAACGCCTATCGGCGTTTTTCAGGCCCGTGGACTTGTTGGCAAAACGCCAATCAGCGTTGTTCAGCATTGAAAGGGTTAAAGTAGTTATATTTTTTACATTTAAAAACAAATATGCGATTTTTCTATACCGTTCATTCCGTGATCTTCCGGAAACCTTTCGCATTGATTGATTGGTATTGTCTTTTTGGGTCATTCTATTGGTGTTTCTATTTTTATTTATAGCTTCAGATATTCTGAAAATGCGCTCCAACTGTTATTCAGCAGCTAAAATTTCAATAATATTTAATTAAATTAGTTCACTCTAAACATATCTATCTAATATTGTTAACCATTTAATCGCCACGCGTTTATAGAAATCGATTCGATTATTTTATTATATGTGTTTAGTGCCAACCCTTGACACTACCTCTTGAATATATCACAAACTAACGAAAATATTGACGTTTTTCAGTTTCAATAATATCACAGGATTTTTTTAGATGTCACTGTGAAGAAACCAAAATTAATTTCGAGTCATTGATAGCCTTGAATATGAAGGAGCGCGCACCGGTGCGCTTATGGCGATAAAGTGGTTAATACATGTAGAAATATATTAATTATTTGGAAACTAACTTGTTTTCGACATTGTTTGACATGTTTGAAATCTGCTAAGCTTTTTACTAGAAAAAAAGAAAGTCAATTGAATGTGTTGCCAAAAATTATTTTTGGCACATTATCTTCTATAAATTACAAATTTAATGTATATTTATTACTCCAATGCAAAGTTGGCAGAAGAAAATTTATAGTTTTTCATTGCTAAATTATCCTTATAAAATAAATATTTGAATATAAAACTTATGTCGGTAAAGTGATGAATAATTATGTACACATATTTTACATAATCAGTCATTCACCTCCCAGTAACGTTGCATTTATAATGATAAATGTTTAGTACATTAAAAATTGCAATATTTTTACGTTATTCTTACTTTGTATTACAGCTGAGGAGGAAATCGAAGATGATGGACCAGTAGATAATTCTGGTGAATCTGAAGACGGTCCTCCGAAGGTATTTTTTTGATTGAAATTACTTATTTCCATACTCGTATTGTGTGCGTGATGATTTGAATGTGTTTTTTTTTTTTAAAGGAGGATGACGATTATTCTCCGGAAGATATCCGCAAAAAGAAAAAGGGTAAAAAGAGAAGAGCTCGCAGCGACGATAAGAAGGGTCGCAAGAAAAAGAAAAAGCGTAAGAATGACAGTGAAGAGGTCAGTCAAAGATTTCTTCAATCGGTTGATCTGTGTTCTTTGGTAATTTGTCATTGACGGTTTGTTTAATTGTAGGAAAGCGAATTCGGCGGTGAGGAAGGCGTGGAAGCTGGCGATAGTGATTACGCTTTGAGTGCTGTCTCTAGCGGCAAACGTGGGCGAAATGCAAAATCCAAAAACAACAGTAGTAGGTCCGCTCCGGCTCCGCCGACTCCCGCTTCGTCCGATGCTGGATCTGGTATTTGCATCATTTTTTATGTAGTCTTTTTGTATCGCCATTTTACGCGCATTTCTATAATTATTTGAATTATTTTTATAGGAATGCCGACAGTGGAGGAAGTCTGTTCTACTTTTGGTCTCACCGATGTCGACGTTCAATACTCTGAAACCGATTTGGAAAATTTAACAACGTACAAACTATTCCAACAACACGTTCGGCCTCTTTTAGTTAAAGAGAATCCCAAAGTAACTAGTGTTTCTATATTGGAATGTGTTTTTTGCTGTAATGAACTTGTACTGTAATGAAAACTTTTATAGGTTCCCATGTCTAAATTGATGATGTTGGTGGCTGCGAAATGGCGATTGTTTAGCGAGAGCAATCCGCACATGGGTGGTGGTAGTATCGGTGGCGGTGGTGGCTCCGAAGAAAACACCAACAATTCCGTCCTGTCGGAGTATACTCCAAAGTCCACGAGGCCACGAAATAAGGAAGCGAATCAGTCAAAGGTTCGCCACAAATCTGTCGTATGAAATTAACTTTTATTTCATACGAAAGTGTCTAAATGTTTTCGTTTTGTTTGCAGAATGATGAAAATCTTGACGAGTTAGACGAGGAAGACGATGATGGTAGCGATAGTATGAAAAGTCGTGGAAGACGTGCTAAAGCAAATAACGCCACTTCGTCTAGGGGTCGAAAACCGTCGCGAAAACCCAAAGTACCACCTTTGAAGATTCGGTTCGGGAAGAGGAAGCGCGCTAGTAGTGTAAGCCTGCTATTTAAAAATTATTTTTATGAAAGGTACATATTATATTTAATCATTTTTGACGTTTTAGGACGAGGATGTGGACAACAGCGGTGGGAATACCGACTCGGAAGCCGAGTTTGAACAGATGTTGGCCGAGGCCGAAGATTCCGCCAAAGTTGAGGCTCCGCCTGCGACAAGTCGAAGCACTAACAACGAGGCTGCTTCCGAGGAGACGCCGGCCGTTGCTGCTGCTGCTCCCACCGAGGGTCCAGACGGTGAGCCGTTGCCAAGACGCAAAGCTAAAACAAAAATTGGCAATAAGAGCAAGAAAAAGAAAAAACTGAAGACCACAAGCAAGTTCCCCGAGGGTCCCGATGGGGAACAGGAACATCAAGATTATTGCGAAGTATGCTGCTTTGATGTTTTTATGTTATCATAAGACTTTGTTTTTGATTAAATATATATAACTAGTTGTTTTACCATAAACTAGTTCGAAATTATAGATTAGACTAGTTTTATGCCCGTTGAAATTTCAATGGGTGCTTTCCGATTGATACATGATTTAAAATAAAGTTACAATATGAATAGTAATAATTAATCGGAATCGGAACTGAAACATAAATCGGGAATCGGTTATGCCAATTAAATTATTCAATAAAAAATAATAGTAAATAAAAGTCGAAATCGGAGTCGGATAATATGAAAAGTACGTATTTTTACATCGCGTGAGATAAGCAAAAATGTATGCTTAATTTAGAAAACCCAATAACCACAATTATGTACAAACAAACCCCGGTCATTGACCCCGCAACCTTGAATATTACCGCCATTATAGTCGAACGGTCTGCAAAGAGTGTTCTAGTGTCGCGGGTTAATTTTATTTTTCGAATATCGTTAGAATATAATTAATTTTAATTAAAAAATATATATTTAATTGTTTAATATGAAAACAAAAAAAAATGGTTCACAACCTCGCTAAATAAAATTATTATAATTATAAAAACATTTCAATTAATGTTTAAAAAAAAAAAAAAGGCCATTGAAATATTCTACGATGGTTTCATGGCTAAGTCTCTGAACTCAGGTATACCTATAAGAGGATATTTGTGTTTGTATGAGAGTTCGCCGGTTCGACTCCGAATGAGAATTTATACAAAGTTTAGGCTTTAGAGAATTTATACATTATGTTCGGCTAGCGTTAGGATACATACAGATTACCGTCTTTTTATATATAATGTATTATATATTGTTACGAACCAACATCACATATTTACATACTTACAAAGTCTCATCGAAATTATATTAGATTAGATACAATTATCCTTGGGCTGTGTATTGAAATGTATTCCGAGCTATCAGAGACAGTTGTTTAGCAAAAATTACTGCACTAGAAGTAAATGCTCAATTATTGTTTGCTCGCCTAGGTGTGTCAACAAGGTGGGGAAATCATTTTGTGCGATACTTGTCCCCGTGCCTATCATTTGGTTTGCCTGGAGCCCGAACTGGAAGATACGCCCGAAGGTCGCTGGTCTTGCCCTCACTGTGAGGCCGAAGGCAACAACGATCAAGACGACGACGACGAACATCAAGAATTTTGCAGGTATGCTCTATTAGTCGATGTTTAGTGAAGCGTGATTTGATGTATCGTTTGTGAAATAATAATACAAAATTATTCATCATCAGGGTTTGCAAAGACGGTGGCGAACTGCTGTGCTGTGACTCCTGTCCGTCGGCTTATCACACTCACTGCTTGAACCCGCCGTTGGATGAAATACCCGACGGCGATTGGAAATGTCCTCGGTGTGGCGTGAGTGTAACATTTACCATACGTCTCTAATGAAATTTTTTACCCCGTCTGTACTTTGTGTTGATCGATGTGTGTGCGTTTTTAGTGTCCGTCGTTGTTTGGTAAAGTGGCTAAGATTTTGACATGGAGGTGGACCGACACCCCCCTTCCCACCAAGTCTATGATTCCGGTAAAAAACGGACCACAACGACGCAGAGAGTTCTTCGTCAAGTGGGTCGATATGTCGTATTGGCATTGTGATTGGATTTCGGAGCTTCAGGTTTGTTTTTATTTGTTTGTTTCATTGTATATGTTTGGTATAGAATTGAGTAATGTGTATGTTTTTTATTTGAACAGTTGGACGTATTCCATCCGTTGATGTTCCGTATATACAGTCGTAAGTACGATATGGAAGAGCCGCCCAAGTTGGAGGAGCCGCTGGACGAGTGCGACAGTAGATATAAAAGAATCAAGCAGAATAGGGCTGCCGAACAGGATAAAGAGGAGAAAGCTTTAGAGGCTAAGTTTTATAGGTTTGTATTGGTTTTTTTTTTTTTTTTTTGGTTATTAGTTGTATTGTAAGTTATTTATTTCGATTTTTATTCGTAGATATGGTGTCAAGCCGGAGTGGTTGATTGTGCATCGTGTCATCAATCATAAGACTGGACGTGATGGTTCGATTTTGTATCTGGTTAAATGGCGCGATCTCCCATATGATCAGGCGACTTGGGAAGCGGAAGCTGACGATATACCTGGATTGAAAGTCGCCATTGAGTATTATATGGTAAATTTTTGTTGATTAATTTCCAAAAACATCTTAAGGTGTACAATTTAACTGTACATTGAGAAAAATACTTTGTATCTTAAAAAAAATGTTTTCGGTGTGTGCATTGGCATCGAATAAAATATTTTGGCATTATAAAGTGACCATTAATAAAGGAGGTTTGTAAAAATATGAAACAATCATTCGAAAAAATAGCATTAGAATGGATACAAAGAGTGGCAATGTTGCAGTTTTCCACTATTGATAACTGTCAACTGTTGTGTTTACTTTAGTTTCTCGCTAGTGAAATTATAATCTCACTAGTGAAATGTAATCTTAAATAAATAAAACCAACTCTAACTTAACCTAATTTAATGAAAGCATAAATAAATAAAACCTAACCAAACGTTGGTTTGTATTTTGGTATTTGTGATGTTGCCGATAGAGTTCATTCACTTTTTAAGTAGCAAACTTTCTAATTCGATCTGTATCCGTCATTTAGAAATGCACACAATTTTTTGTAATGTACAGAAACTTTTTTGAATGTACAAAAATTTTTTTATTTGCACATTTATTTTATAAAATCGACGTTTAAATTGTTCTCAATCTAAAGTGCCAATTAGCCCTTTGCCCGTGGCAATAAATATAGCGAACAAGCCCTGTACGTGGCACCTTTTTCGCAAATTTGGCAATCGAGTTTTCGACCTTAAATACAGATTTTAATATTTACTCAAGTAACCAGATATGCTAATTAACATATAAAGTATTATTTTAAATAATAAAATACATAATATATCTCGTAGTTTTGGCTTAAGTGTCAAATAATCATTCTTCATACAATTGAGACGTGACGTCACATAAACGAGGTTTCAGTATGGTTCCACAAAACCACTAATTTTGACTGGTATATATTCATTTTAAGCAAATTGAATAAATGGCATTCAACTCTCAGTAATATATTCAACCAATTTTGAACCTTAAAACGGTTGAAATTGGCGCATATAAGGCTCAAAATCCCGTGCAAAGTTCAGAAATTCTATGGAAGACAGCCGTGCTACAGTCTTGTCTCGCAAAGCTTCCATAGAAGACGGCCGCGGGCAAACGGTTAATAATCTCATTCCATAAAAAATTAACACGTTTCTATATATGTAATTACTTTTGAGAATCAAAAGTAAGCTGATGTGTTGATGATTAGTTGGATTTTGCAATTTGAATTTTATACATGGATTTAAATATTTACAGGATCTACGGAGCGCGTGTTCCGCAGATGGTAACCGAAAAGGTAAAAAGGGTAAACCGGGACGTAAGGGTAAAACAAAAGACGTGGAAGAAGAAGAAAGGGTGACACGACGCTTTACCGCGCCGCCAGACAGACCTACGACCGAACTCAAAAAGAAGTACGAAGAGCAGCCTCCGTTCTTGAACGAAACTGGCATGCAGCTGCATCCCTACCAGCTGGAGGGCATCAATTGGTTGCGTTACTCGTGGGGTCAGGGAATCGACACCATATTGGCCGACGAGATGGGTCTCGGAAAAACAATTCAAACTGTTACATTCCTTTATTCACTATACAAGGAGGGTCACTGCAAGGGGCCTTTCCTCGTTTCCGTGCCGCTGTCGACCATCATCAATTGGGAGCGCGAGTTCGAACTGTGGGCGCCTGATTTCTATTGCATCACTTATGTGGGGGATAAAGATTCTCGAGCGGTCATCCGGGAGAACGAGTTGAGCTTTGAAGAAGGCGCCAATCGAGGCGGTCGTCCGTCTAAGATCAAAGCGAGCTCTATTAAGTTTAACGTGTTGCTCACTTCATATGAGTTGATTTCTATTGATTCAGCATGCTTGGGATCGATAGAGTGGGCCGTCTTGGTCGTTGACGAAGCTCACAGGTTGAAGAGTAATCAATCTAAATTCTTCCGTCTCCTCGCCGGTTACAATATCAACTATAAGTTACTCCTGACTGGAACGCCGTTGCAAAATAATCTCGAGGAATTGTTCCATCTGCTCAATTTCTTAAGCAAGGATAAATTCAATGATCTATCTGCATTCCAAAACGAATTTGCCGATGTGTCCAAAGAGGAGCAGGTGAAGCGCTTACACGAAATGTTAGGGCCACACATGCTCAGGCGATTGAAAGCCGACGTGCTTAAAAACATGCCTTCCAAGTCCGAGTTCATCGTTCGGGTGGAGTTGTCTCCCATGCAGAAGAAGTACTACAAGTATATCTTGACGCGAAACTTCGAGGCTTTGAATCCGAAGAGCGGAGGACAGCAAGTGTCGCTTTTGAACGTCATGATGGATCTTAAAAAGTGTTGCAATCATCCGTATCTCTTCCCCGCCGCCGCTGAAGAAGCTCCTCTATCCGTGCATGGTAATTATGAAACCCAAGCGTTGATCAAAGCTTCCGGTAAACTGGTGCTGCTCTCGAGAATGCTCCGACTACTCAAGGAACAAGGCCACAGAGTACTTATATTTTCACAGATGACAAAAATGTTAGATATTCTCGAAGACTATTTGGAAGGTGAAGGGTATAAGTATGAGCGTATTGACGGTGGAATTACGGGAACGATTCGACAGGAGGCTATTGATAGGTTCAATGCACCTGGAGCGCCGCAATTCGTATTCTTGCTCTCGACCCGAGCTGGAGGTCTCGGTATTAATTTAGCCACTGCTGACACTGTCATTATTTACGATTCGGATTGGAATCCTCATAATGATATTCAGGCGTTTTCACGTGCTCACAGAATCGGACAGGCCAATAAGGTTATGATCTATCGATTCGTCACACGTAATAGTGTTGAAGAAAGAGTAACGCAGGTTGCTAAGCGAAAGATGATGTTGACTCATTTGGTTGTGCGTCCCGGAATGGGAGGAAAAGGAGCCAATTTCACTAAACAGGAATTGGATGATATTTTGCGTTTCGGTACTGAAGAGCTCTTTAAAGAGGACGAAGGTAAAGAAGAAGAGGCTATCCATTATGATGATAAGGCTGTAAGCGAGTTGCTCGATAGGTCTAATTTAGGTATAGAACAAAAGGAATCGTGGGCTAATGAGTATCTCAGTTCGTTCAAAGTTGCTTCCTACGCTACCAAAGAAGGCGACGGAGAGGAGGAAGTCGACACTGAAATCATCAAACAGGAAGCTGAAAACACTGATCCGGCTTATTGGATTAAATTGCTCCGTCATCATTACGAACAGCAACAGGAAGATATATCGCGAACTTTAGGTAAGGGTAAAAGAGTAAGGAAACAGGTCAATTACAATGATGGTGGTGTCGTTCAAACGGAATCTCGCGAAGATTCGACGTGGCAAGAAAACGCTTCCGATTACAACTCGGACTTTTCTCAAGGCACCGATGACGACAAGGAAGACGACGACTTCGATGAGAAGAACGATAATGGTGATATGAGCAGGCGCAGTAAGCGCAGATTGGAACGGAGAGAAGAGAGGGATCGGCCTCTGCCACCGTTGCTCGCTCGAGTCGGCGGGAACATGGAAGTCCTTGGCTTCAACGCCCGGCAAAGAAAATCATTCCTCAATGCCATCATGCGCTATGGCATGCCTCCTCAAGACGCTTTCAATTCACAATGGCTGGTTCGCGATCTGCGTGGCAAAACAGAACGCAACTTCAAAGCCTACGTGTCGCTCTTCATGCGACACTTGTGTGAACCCGGTGCCGATAACTCGGAAACGTTCGCAGACGGAGTACCTCGTGAGGGTCTGTCCAGACAGCATGTCTTGACCCGTATCGGGGTTATGTCACTCATTAGAAAGAAAGTACAGGAGTTTGAGCACATCAATGGCTATTATAGCATGCCAGAGTTGATCAGGAAACCGTGCGAGCCTGTCAAACCTCCTGGAAGTGCTGCCACTTCGACTACAGGGGGAGCGTCAGGTGGCGGTGAGAGTGCAGCACCGAGCCCGGCGCCGTCCTCTGCGACTCCGACCACGAGTGCGGCTCCATCTCCTGCGCCGACGCCCACTCCGGCTCCGACAATGGTCCCCACAAGTCAACCGCCCACTCCTAGCGTACCTGCAGAAAAAGAAGACGGAAAGCTCGAATCTAAGGATAAGGAAAGTGAAGAGAGCAAAGAGAATTCGGAAGAAAAATCTGAAGTTCAAGAAACCAAAGAAAAATCACCTGAGTCTGAAGAAAAGGACGTTGTTGAAAATTCAGACGAAACTCCAGCAGAACAAGCAGTAGATGCTTCTAAAGAAAAGAGCGAAGAAGATGCCAACAAAGAAAGAAGAATGTCAGTAGAAGAAGAAGCGGCCGATAAAGATGCAAACAAAATTAAATTGGAGGCAACACCCGAAGCCGAAGCTGATGTTGTTGCGAGTGAAGATAAAGACGGCGAGAAGTCTGACGACAAGGAAAAGGCAACAGAACAAAAAGAAGATATTATTAAGGTTGCCGAAAAACCTGAAGAAAAGGATGCCGGAGTCGTTCTGGACAAAACCGATAAGGCTAAAGACGAGAAGAAAGAGGCTAGCGATGATGACGATGTTGTTATTGTAAAGGACGACGAAACCGATGTTAAAAAGGCCGACACGAAGACTGAGGAGGAAGAAGCTCTTAAATTAGAAATTAAAAAGCGTAAATTTATGTTCAATATCGCTGACGGTGGTTTCACCGAATTGCACACGCTGTGGTTGAACGAGGAGAGGGCAGCCGCCCCTGGTCGGGAGTACGAAATCTGGCATCGTCGTCACGACTACTGGCTGCTTGCCGGCATTGTGACCCACGGCTACGGCCGCTGGCAAGACATCCAAAACGACATCAGATTCGCCATCATCAACGAACCGTTCAAGATGGACGTCGGAAAGGGCAACTTCCTCGAGATCAAGAACAAATTCCTCGCTAGGCGTTTTAAGGTAATTTCAATCATTGGAATTAATTAATAATAATACACCATCATTTTATTTATTTATATATATTATTTTTTTTTTTTATATAGCTTTTGGAACAAGCTTTAGTAATAGAAGAACAATTGAGACGTGCTGCGTATTTGAATCTCACGCAAGATCCGAATCATCCAGCCATGTCGCTCAACGCTCGGTTCGCCGAAGTTGAATGCTTGGCCGAGTCGCACCAGCATCTCAGCAAGGAATCTCTCGCTGGAAACAAACCTGCCAATGCAGTATTGCACAAGGTATCGATTCGTCAACTTTACACATGTCTAGGATAAGAGAAGGACACGTATTTAATTTTTTCGTTTGATTTTAGGTTCTCAATCAGTTGGAAGAGCTGTTGTCCGATATGAAGTCGGACGTGTCTCGTCTACCAGCAACACTCGCACGCATTCCCCCTGTGGCTCAACGTCTCCAAATGTCTGAACGTTCCATCCTCAGCCGTCTCGCCGCTACCGCTGGAAATCCAGCTTCTGCCGGTTCGTTCTCTATTGGGTCATTTAAAATTGTAGAAACAAATGTGTAATCTTTTTACTGATTTTTTTTGTTTTGTTTTTGCAGCTCAACAAATGTCACAGTTCCCCAGCGGTTTCCAGACTGGAGCTCTGCCCGGTTTCTCGGCTGCCGCAGCTCCAGCCGCCACCTTCACTAATTTCCGACCACAGTATTCGGTGCCGGGACAGCCGGCCTCATCAAACAGTCAAAGTGTAAGAAATTGTACAGTAATTTACTTTATTTTATTTACTATTTTTGCAATGTTACTGATGTGTGTTGTTTGTTGCAGTAAGTGCACATTTGGAAGACGGCGACAACGGCCAGAACTTAGAATAAATAATGTTAATACGATTAGATAAAATTAAACATTGGATTATTTCCGCAAGAGAATGGGATTTTAATTTTTAACAGTGATAGTGGTTAAGCCGTGATTCTTAGTGTGAATTTTTGATGTATCTCTATATCTCGGTTATAAGATGACTCCTTTCCATTTTACATCTATTTTATAAAGTTAATTTATTGTGTTGAAGGAAATCTTGTATAATTTCGTCACTTTGATGATGATTATGTATAATGATAACATGTCTTACATACGCATGAAATACATTTACATTAATTTATTCATCACAATGTCGTTTAACTTGCATTCTTCTACCATGTTTAAGCTCCTATACCATTCCTCAATTGTGATTCACCATACATCCTTTCAATATCATGCCAAAACGTATTAAATTGGACTCCAAAAAACCAGTCACACATTGAAGTATCTACTGGAAGTTTGAATTCAATTTACCGATCTTTTTGATCAGATCTATTTATGTATATTATAGCTTTTTTTCAGGATTTACATACATATATTGAAACAATTAGAGAAATCAGGTTGATTTAGTTTATTAAATTATAAAAAAATACATGCATATATAACAATATGTACATTCACTGTTAATAAATAATGCTTAAAAATCAGTCGTAAAACAATCACAAAATCAATGATTTAATAAAACACAAATAAATAATTAAATAATGGTAGGGTCATGACCACATGTAGGTCTTTTTGTCCGAGCAGTATTTTAGACTGTCTATAGTTTCGACGACGGATGGATCCGAAGAGCAGAAGTGTTCGAGTAGATTGGCGTTGAGACCACAATCGGACAAGTTTTCTCTTCCGAAGACGCTCGGAGCTTTACCTGACGCGTTCTCTTTACACTTTTCATCTGTAAACATTAAAAAATTAGAACAAAATGGAGAAGAAACAAAGCGTGTTGAAGCTTTGACTCAGTAGTCAAAGAACTCACCGTCTGTAGTCAACCGTGCTGCTTTAGAAAAAGCAACAGTGTGTTGCGAATTTGCGAACGTCCCACTGAACGGATTCGAATTGCTCTGAAGCAGCGAGCACAAAGAGTGCACAGTTGTCGGAAGTATCGGACCCTTCAGCTCAACTGAAAAGTATTTCCCGCCTTCCGAGTGTACCATACTCTCCCGTACCTTCGAAACAAAACGAAAGTCAATAAAAAAACACGATACAAATGCCCATCAATGCAGAATTAAATACGGCACCTTCAAACACTTGAGGGTTCCACCCTGGAAGGAAGTCGGCGAGAGCAGAGTGGGCGGGATCCCACCGAACGTTCCCGTCACAGCAATCGAGGACTTGCAATTCAACAGAAAGTTGAATAAGGCCTGCGCGTCCACACCCTGAACGCAGATCATCGACTCGGCGCTGCTGTCGACGGAAGACTCGGCCACTTGGTTCAGTCTGATCTGGGAGTTGTTGATCTTTTTGATCTCATCGGCTGCGACGCCCAAGCTTTGCAACCACTCATCGGATTCCATATCGTCGTCGTCTTCGTCCTCGTCATTCAAATTGTCAGACTTTGTATTCCTATCGGCGTTGTCATTGTCCATTGTATCGTAGCAGCTGTCGGTGGATGAATTTTTAGGCGCGTCTCCATCGTCTTTAGCGTCCGATTTTCTTTTACCCTCTTGCTTCTTCAGAGGCATTGTGAATTCGATTTCTGTAAGTTTAATCATTAAAATACATCAGATAGGATCATGTATTATTTTAATTTTAATTTATACCAGGAAGGCCTAAAACAGGTAACCCCAATGCGCCTTCCTGACCAGAAACATTGTACATACATTTGATACAAATATTATTAGTATTGTACAAATTACAAAAATACATAACAATTAGCATTTTATACAATTCGGCGAAATTCGAGATTGCTGAAAACTCGAGATTTTGCGAGAAAATGGGTAAGGTTGCCAATTTGTTGGAACTGTTTCAATGGAAATCAGATAAGTTGGCAAACTCTGATAGGAAACGATCGACTTGGAGTCACACATCCAAGGTCTGGCCAGCAGAAACCAGTGGGATTTGAACCACGCGTGACCATTCTTCAAAACATATATGCTAACCTCTGGTCTATTCTGCTATTATGATATGTATGGCGCCCCTAGGCAGATTGGTTTTAGCGCCCTCTCGCCTTAAATTTTTAAACAATAAATTTTATGTTGAAGAAAAATATTTAAACAAAATTAAATTTAAATATGTACGTCAGAGCTAAAATAATGCCAACAAAACGTACGAATATAATAAAAAAACTTCTATATATACTGTTTCTACCAATGAAACTTCTAGGCTTATAGTCTGTCTCCGAGCATTTACCGCCATTTATTTAATTAATTAATTTTTTCTATGGGTGTTTTATATTGTTTGTAAGTGGGTAGTTTTTACCATATTTTTTTTCATATTAAACAATCAAATATAAACATTAAATTAAATATATTTAAAAGGCATTTGAAAAAAATTTGACCGCGTACAGATCAAACACAGGATCGACACATTTCTTTAATTTTTTTTTTAATTAATAATTTAATATGCCAACACCCATGCGATGATATTTAATATAACACAAGTATATAAATAAATGTGATATTGGGAAGACCAAGCTATGCTTGGTAAAGAGGATGATTTATTTGCATACATATTTTCTATTAGGTTTGAGCGAAAAACAAAATTGAACTATGATCTCGACACGTTCAGACAGTTTCGACACGTCCAGACTCGCCTACTTGTCAGAATATTACAATTACCTAACCTAACTACATGGGATTGGCTTGTTTCCTGTATCTTGCTCGCACACAGCTTACATTCTACTTGCGAATCTCATTGTGAATTTTAGGCCAGAATTAGATGTGAAAGATATTAGTCAAGTTTTCTCATACAGATAACTTCGTTTAATAATATACATATAGTATTGATGAATTTACCTTCTTGTTTGAGTGTTTGTCGGAAGCCACGAGTCGTCGGCGCTACGAAGGCACACGTTTCAGCTATTCCGCCGATGCCGGCAGCTCGGAACAAGCACGTGAAAGTATTGGCACACACGTAGAAATAGGGACACTGTCTGACTCGGAGCAACTGCAAAATAAAAAAATTGATTCGATTCTTTCGCCATCGGACAATCATTTGCCCGATGCTCACAATCGCCACAATACGTATACCTGAAATAGAGATCGGAAACTTTCCGTCCACTCTTGGTGTAGAGCGTTTTTGATCTCGTCGTTGGCTGCTATGAAATTCTTGTTCGACACTCGGCCGCTCGTTCTCGGGAAGAGGTTCATCCACGGCAAGCTCGGATGCTGCCAGTACAAGCAGTTTTGGTGAAACCGAGCATGGTGCGACGTGTCTAACGTGCTCGAGTTCGACGTATCCAAACAGCGTACGAACCTAATAAATTACACAAATAAAATAACGCACAAAATCATATTGAACGATTGATTCAGAATTTGAATACGCACCCGGTAATTCCGGAAGCTTCCTCGCTGGCTTTGAGCTTTTGATTCCATGCAAATGCATTCGGTGACATCAGCCTGATCCTCGACTTCAAGGACCAGTCTATCGGAACGTAGTGTTTACCTTCGACGGCGTCTTGTATCTTAATATTCGAAAGTGCATATATTATTGTATAATAAACAGACAAAATCAAAAATCAACAGACTTAATGTAGCTTATACTTTACTTACTATTTCTTCAGCATTGTCTTTTTTGATTAAATTGTTTAAAATATTAGTAAATGATGCGAGTGTGGCGTCAGTTTGTATAGGTTGTTCTGGTTGTGTTTGTTTATTATCAGGAATTCCTAATATTTTAAATAAAGTACTGTCGGTAGACTCGTCAAGTAACGATGCGCTTGTGTCTGTGCCGTTGCAAAAAACTTTGTCATCTTTTTCTAGTGAATTTCTGGAATTATACAAATATGTATGATAAAGATTTCAACGATTATTAAGAATGAATTGTGAATATTGTAAGGTGAGTACTTCGAAAAGGGATTCTTCCTCTTCTCGCTGCCTAATATCCTGCTCAAGTTGAAGGAATTATTTGGCTTGCCATAAGCCTTCGTCGAAGCGGGACAACTTTGAGAGGGTTGACACATGCGGTTCTGAAAAGCAATCAATGTAGAAGTTATATTTATAGGTTATGTCAACTGTAGTAAATAAAAAACTTGTTGAATACCTGAAGGGCTCGTTTTTTCATCTTCAATCGATGAAGCTGCATCACTTCGTTGGGTTTCTTCCATGTTGGAGAGTTTTGAATGTCGTTTGCAGACATTTTGGAACGAAGCGCGCGAAACGGTCGCGGACAAAAACCATACAACCAATCGTAAACAACTGACAGCTGCTGTTTAAAAGTTTGTAATTACTGTAGCATCGAAATTTACGGCCATTAATTTAAGCTAAAAATTTCATCTTTTTTTATAAAACATAGATATAGACTAATATAAATAAGACATTGCAAAAAAAATCTGGAGAAAGCGTATCAAACAATGGGGAGGTGCGGGGGAATGAATGAAAAAAGGGAACGAAGGCAAAAATAGCAATCGACTTAGAATCCAGCTACCTACTGAAAGAGTGTACTTTTTGTGTACACTGCAAAAGAGAGACAATTTTTCAAATGTCAGGCCCCAGCTACATATATTAATCTATCTATGGATATATATGACATACAATGTGACTGCTTCAGTGGCGGCTCGTGAAAATTCCCAGTGGGGGGGGCTGCAGAGATGATTCGGGCTGTAGTATCTCGTTAATCATACCGGTGATCAAATGCAAACGAAAATAGCATTGTATATGTATTAAACCAGTGGGGCCCCAGCCCCGCAGACCATATGAACGGCAAAAATATCATGCATATTTACTATACTGTAAGTACTGCAGCCCCGCAGACCATATGAACGGCAAAAATATCATGCATATTTACTATACTGTAAGTACTGCAGCCCCGCAGACCATATGAACGGCAAAAATATCATGCATATTTACTATACTGGAAGTACTACAGCCCCGCAGCCCATATAGACGAGCCGCTACTGGACTGTTTCCCAAATTTTGTGTTTAATGAATCCACAGGTTGTGAATTCATCCGGGACGTGTGAAACATTACATACCCTCTCATACAACACTGAACCTAGTTCCTGGTGCAGGTACGGTGCCAGTCTAATCCACCCTTCCCGTGTAACGGTGGGCTAAGGCCATTTCTAAGTATGTATACAGTCGTAATTTCATCAACCAATGAGAAGAATGGGCTGATTTTCGAAAATATCTGGTGTATTAATATGGATTGATGCAATTATACAACTCATATAAATCATTATCATTAAATATTGTGTGCTTTTATTTATGAATACATACAAGAAAATGATATAATGCACTAATTTATGAATTTTACACACTGAAACACAATAAAAACATAAAGTTAGAAACATTGTATATCAAATCTGTATTCATTGGCGAGTTATTCTCATCTTAAACATGTTCGTTACTTCATTATTTACATACATTATTACGATTTTACATTATCACGAGAGGATCATGTGAGGAACAATAGCTTCTTGACAAAGCGCCGTAAAATGGAATATTTTGATCACGTTATTTGTGCCCCAATATTGCCTTCTACAAACAATAATAGAGGGAAAAGTAGAAAGCAAACGTTGGCTTGGGAAATCCAGAACATTAGGTCATGGATGGGACTCGGACTTGAAAATTTGTTTCAGCCTGCGCATGATAGGGCAGAATTTGTACGGGTCATAAATAATATGTCGTCTACGTCCAAATACAGATTTGGCATAAGAAAAGAATACTTATTATTTATTAAAAAATAAAAACATACAAATGCCATTTAATTACGAGCCAAAGTAGCTTGATTTTAATGGATTTGACTCGGGATAAAAATCTATAACTTCATGACTCTTATTTAGATTCCACAAACCAGAATAAAAGAGAAACATGAAAAATAACATAAAAATGAGCGTAGCCGTACAAATCGCTGTTACGGTCCAAAGTGAGAACTGTCACCTGTCAAATATCTGACGTGTCTCAGCACAACCTGAACATGAAGCGAGTCAACGAAAAGTCGACGGAAGTTTCCGTCGACTTCCTCAGACAGAACTTGGTTCAGCATGACCTTCAAATGAAAGCCTTAATTCAAGTAAAGTCTGAAATGTTAACCTAAAACTATTACAAATAAAACTATTACATGCTCACTATACATACTAATTTTAGGACATTCTAGTATGTAAACGATCGATGACTGAACTGAACCATCTTAACACTTTAGGACGAACCAAATTAGCAGAATTGAGGAAAGACATCGAATCGCTCGATCAACTTGCTAAAGATCACTGCAGTGTAAAATTGATGTCGGAAGCAGAGTCGCACAGATTGCAACTTTCCAAGTAAGAATTGCTTTACATTTACCGTGTTGATATCTTTAATATTTAATTTATTTTTAAATATACGAATTATTCAGCTCATTACAGGCGTTTAAAAATGCAAACATAACGAGCGCATTCGCCATACAAAAAGTTCAAACTGAAGAATTGTTCAATACGAATACAAGCGATCCGGAAGTGCGACAACGGAAAAAGACAGATAAATCAAGTTTAATTAAATTATCATCAGGTACATATATACACACATATTTAATATGTTTTTTTATGAATAGATTTTATTTGTAATATGAATTGTAACGAAAGTAATTAATTAGGAGTCACCGATCAATTGCTCTCTATAAGCCGACAGTTGGCTGAAACTACTCAAAGAAGCGCCGAAACCTTGGACAGTCTCGTCACGTCCAGTACGAACGTTCATGTAATGCTTTATTACATAATATTTTGTAGTTTACTTTCATAATATGTATGTATATACTGATTTCATCCATGTGTTTTTAGAGTACTAAAGATGAGTTGGAAAGTACCGCTGGAACGATTTCACAGTCGGGAAAACTGCTGAAGAAGTACGGCCGCCGGGAGTTCACCGACAAATTAGTTATCGTCTTTGCTTTCATTTTCTTCGCCGTAGTCGTATTGTACATTTTAAATAAGAGATTAATTTAATTAATTGATGTATTGTTGTCATTCCTTTCCTACTTTAAATTATTATATAATTATGTGATACGTATTAATATTAAATTTGTATTACAATCGATCTTTATTAAATACTTTTTGTTATATTTAGTAAGTTTTCTATACTTGTTTAAAAATAAGTCATATCACACTATCCTTTATATAAATCATATGACTTATTTTAGTCATTCCTTCAATTATAAAGTTTCCCATTCACACACTGACAAAGCCTACATCATGTACATATTTTATTTTATTTTTACATAGATATATAACAGGAAGGCCTAACAGTTAGACCCCGATTTGCCTTCCTAGATAATTAATTACAAACATTGCAGCATTTATTTATTTTTTATTACATAAATCGCTGTATTTGGTGATGCTGAAGAACATGAAATTAACAATTAATTAATTAATGAATTAATCCATAGAGGCATATATGGATTTAGACTTGTACATAAATTTTTAAATATTGTATATAAATCAAATTCATTTATTTGTGACATAACGGGTAGGATGGATTTTGCCAATTTGATGGAGGAACCGTTTCAACAATGAAATCAGATATATTGGCAAACTCTGATAAGAAATAATCGACTTGGTGTCACAAATATCCAAGTCTGACCAGTAGTATTAAAGATTAGCACGGGATCGAACCCGGTAACCTCTCTGTGCTAAATATAAAGGCAACCACTGAGCCATACTGCTGGCTAAAACCTTCATTCATAATTTGAGATTCATGATAAAAAAAAGCTTGTAACAATCGCAAAGTGTAACAAAGATAAAGTTGTAAAATAAAAATAGGCATCTTTGATGGTGTTTTTGAAACATTTTTTGTACCCGATGCAAGTAGAGACATTACATTGAAAATTAATCTTAACCAAAACTACATGCAACATATTGTTCGCTTGTTAATGGAACCTGAAAGTCAAGCTGACGAGTCTGCACGCTATCTACTTGTCGCAAGTCGAAGCCCCTATCACTAAAGTCATATCATGCGAGGGATCTAAGTGTGGTTAAGTTGTTGTTAGATAGCAATTTAGATATACTATGTGAAAGCACAACTTTTACTTTTCAATTTGACATCCTAACTTACAGCGTTTAAAGCCCTAGATACAGAATAATATAGATGAGGCATTGCAAACAAATTTGTCTGAAGAAAGCGTACCCAACAACAATAGTAATCGACTTAGAAGCCAGCTAGCTGCTGGGAGAGTGCACTTTTTTGTTTGCACTCTTCAAAAAGGAGACTATTTTTAGAGCATCATGTCCCATCTATGTTATTCTACATACAATTGTGTAAGACAAATAACGAAAAAATAGTCAATTTTAAGTTTGTCATTACTTAAATCACATTTTTTTCATAGATCTTATGCAGAAAGAAGTATAAATTACATTAAATAAAACCTAACCTATTCAAACGTTAAATAAGAAGTCATATTTAAAGGCGTGGTTTTCTCTGATTGGTCGATCTGATGCTTGGCTCTGATTGGCGCAAACAATCCGATACACTCTTAAAGTGCGACGGAGCTCGCCGAACTGCCAAATTACATCGCAAGCGTCACAGAAGATCTTGAGCGGACAAAATTAAACACTTTGAGAAGTGTACGCGTTCATCTTCTATTTGATTTGGACGTTTTTTTCTCTCCTTTCGTCTTTTAATCGCCGGGGCCGGACTTCTACTGACATGTTGTAAAAAAGTAAATGTAAGCACGATAATCTCACAAGTAACTAGTCCTGGGTTCTTGACCGCCCGTAACCTATAAATGTTGGAGACGATGACCAGAAAAAAACACACACCCAATATACCCAGAAAGAGAGGGAGACAGATGTATGAATAGAGAGAGGCGCGATCGCCTGTGAAATGCTTCCAGTGAAAATTGTTGTTAATTTTGTTTATTGATGTTCTTTTTTTGGTTTGTGACCGCGAAATGGCGCCAATTTCGCTAGCGGTCGTTCGCCAGGCGCCATGATAATTGCGCTATTCCCTTTCTAGGCGCCTTTCTAATTTCACTCGTTAACCGCTCGAGCTTTCTCTTTCGCCATCGATCGCTATTCTCTCCGTAGCAGATTAAATCCGAGCGAAAATTTCCGAGCGTTACTTTCCCCTAAACGGTACAATAAAAAGAAATATAACAGAAATCTTTCAATAGAATACTTGTACAATATTTTTATGTCATGAAGGCGTATTGTACTAATTCTACCCGATATATTTCATATGTACATGTAGGAAACAAACTCTCAGATACTCAGATACTTTCTTCAATGTGAAAAACTACGTCCCCTTTACCAGTGCAAATTTTGAGATTAAATACGACGTCGTGAGATGTAAACGCTACATTTATTTTAATATGTAAAGACTTAAACACATTCGTCAAAGACAATTTTAATAAAGTATTGTATAAAATCAAACTTTTCAGAGAAGTACTATGATATTTAATAAAGCCCGGATAACCAGCGTGCCGTTCATTGTTCAAATGTTGTAAATGCATTGTTTAAGGTTTGCTGAACCTTTTTTACAAAGCATTTACAACAATTGAACAATGAGCGGCGCGCTTTGGGTCCGTACTCTAATGATATAGTATACCAGACTAGGTGTACCTGAATGAAAAATGTGGATTTGCATATAGTTGAAACAAACATTCATATTATAAAAAACAAAATTTTGTTGATAGAGTAGTGGTTAGCATTTTATGCTTTGAACAGAGTGGTCACGGGTTCAAATCCCTCTGGTTTCTGCCGGATAGACCTTGGATTTGTGATCCCAGGTCGATCGTTTCCTATCAGAGTTTGCCAAATTATCTGATTTTCATTGAAACGGTTCCAACAAATTGGCAACCTTACTCACTTTCTCGCAAAATCTCGAGTTTTCAGCAATCTCGAATTTCACCGAATTGTATAAAATGCTGCAAATTTACAAATTTGACCATAGATGTCTCTGTGGATGTTAATTGATATATATTTATGTACTTTGTATAATACTAATAATATCTGTATCAAATGTATTTAGTGTTTCTGGCCAGGAAGGCACACTGGGGTTAATTGTTAGGCATTCATGGAATCAATTAAAGATAAAAATAAAATAAAATAAAATTAAAACAGTTGTCATTTCATGAAATCGACAAAAAATGTTTAGCTAATGAATGTGGCAAGCCTGATGATTTTTTCATGAAATTGTCACAATATCAGCCGATTCACGAATTAAGAGTAGCATATACGATTGTAATTTTTTTCTTAATTGTCAACGCATTTAATAATCATATTTAATAAATACAATGTATTAACGATTGTGAATACAGACTTTCTGCATTGTGACAGTAATGGAAAGTGTAGGCTGATTTTATCTGAGTCAATTGTCGACGGTCTCTACAATTGAGTCAGACAAAGTCGACAATCTCGATTTGGGTTTTATAACCATCCAAATTTTGCCAGCACATTGAGTAAAACTTGAAGTCATCGACAATACAGAATGCGTGTCGTCTTTTGGCCAAAAGTCGGCCATTTTAGAACCAGGCTGCAAAATAGACAAAACTAAAGTGTACACGGAAAAGATGAGCGGTAGACAAATTTGTAATTAATTATTTAAAAAATGTTCCCGGCTTTAAGAAAAAAGGATATGTACGTGTATATTGAATAATAAATGAAGCGAGTATTGATGAGCAATTAATTTTTATTGGTTTTAAAAATGGTGCTTCCACCTTAAGCGGGATATCCTCAAGAATTCGAAACAAGACTACAAAGAGTGTCTCGTGTGAAATTTGGGCACACAAGTTTCGACCCGAGCTGCGCCAAGCGCCATTACGCGTATCGTAAGGTGAAACTTATGTGCTGAAGTGTCGGTTAATAAAATGAACTCGTAAAAGTACAACAGAGATGATATGGTGAGCTCGTCGCAGGCAATGCTCTCAAACCATTTTATATTCAAATTAATGCAGACCTGCAGAACGGAACCAACCCCCAACTCAAAAACTCTGTATATATTTTTAAGTGAAAACTTTTTGGGGGTGAAAGTGGCCATTACCCGCTGAAGAAACTATGCAGAAGTTTCGTTTCTACCGTGCGTGACGGAAATATGTATGTAATTCAAAATGGGGTATCGTTCATTTTGATATGGAATTTATATGTACATATGTATTTGAGGCTGTTTTTCGTGGAATGTATCTATAGGGCTACAAGAGGGGGGGGGGGGGGGGACAATGCCCTGGGTTTTTGCTATTTAAAGAGCCTTATTTTATTGTAATCTTAGGTAAAAGTCGAGTTTCTAGACGAGGTGGACCCGCTAGGCTCGGTCGACCCACTCCTTCCTGTGATTGGCTGCTTTTTGCGAGTATTAAAATGTACTTTCTTTTTTAAAAAAATTGCCTGCAACGCAACTTAAGGATAATTATATAGTGGTTTTGGTCGTTTCCTATCAACGTATCGATCGTTTCCTATCAGAGTTGGCCAATTTTCTCTGATTTCATTGTTGAAACGGTATCTGGTAAAATTGGCTTAATATCTTTCCTACCTACTATGTCACCACTATTTGAGATTGATCAATATACAATAAAATTTATGTACATTCATTTTTCAGTGTCTCGTAATTCAGCGACTAGTAAAAATGCTGCAATGTTTGTAATTGGCCAGGAAGGCGCATTGGGCTTACCTGTAAGGCCTTCCTGGTATATATGTAAAAAATACTGAGCGAAGCCGGCTAAAACAACTAGTATTACATATATATTACATATTAGCCAGCAGTTTGGCTTAATGGTAGCGTATATATTTAGCACCACTGAGGTCGAAGGTTCGAGTCCTCGTCAAACTGCTGGATAGGTTTGGCGGTTTTGTGACTCCAAATCGATCGTTTCTCTATCAGAGTTTGCCAATTTTATCTGATCATTGTTGAAACGGTTCCTGAAAATTGGTATTAGATCATTTCCCGTTTGTCACAAAATCTGTGTGTATAATTTGTAGAAATTATGCACAGTAATCTGAAATCTATAGATATCTCTATAGACATCTCTATAATTTCGTGTTTATTATATGTATAAAATTGTAATAATAATTGTACACAAAAATCTAAAAATAATCCATAGATGTCTCTACGATTATTATTTCTGTACTGATTAATTGTTATATGCTATGTATTCTGATTGTATATGTATTATTGTATTTCTGACCGTTATCGTACACTCGTCGCATTGGAGCGATCTGTAATGACGAGTGTATATTGATTGTAACAATAAAATATGATACATTAAAGTGGGGAGTGGCCATAACAATATGAAGATTGTCCAACGTTAGTTTGAAAGACACTTTTCGTTACAGATTTCATAACTGAAGCGTACTCACATCAAAATAGGAAGTATGTATGTAGATAGATTAGAGTGGATTCAATTACGTTGAATTGGCAGTAGCAGCGTGTTATCAATTTATCACAAACCGGGCGACGCCGGGCACACGCGCTAGTAACAATAATAAGATTTCCGAATATTGCCCGCAACAATAGAGTGTGGGAGCGCGGGTGCGTTAACCCCTTAAAATAAAACTCACAATGAATTTCTTCTGTAAATAAAAGTGTTTAACATTTCGGGTTGACTGCACCACGAAAACGTGTCCCGATCATCACACCGCTTCCATCATCATCATCATTATCATCATCTCGACAGATCTCCGAACCAATTTTTAAATTGCGCAATCGCGGATTCGCGAACGTTCGTCATACATCATACATACGTACGAAAGTTCAAGTCACGTTTATCGCTCGTCGGATAATCCGCAGTGTCAACATTGGAGATGAAAAGCGTTCAAATTTAACACACATTTACACTTAACACGTTCTCCGGTAGCGCTTGGCGCGTTAAAACGTCCCGCATTCGGTCTGTTGACATTGCAGATTTCGAACGATTTTTTTTGGTCGAATTTTGGGTATCTAAATATACCCAAATGCGAATTTTAGTGGTGGTATTATTAGTTTATGCAAATTTTAGTGTAGAGACGACTCTTCAGCTTGTATAATGGCTGATGGAATCATAATTTGCCGTGAAATATACACTACGCTTTCATATATAACACGGTTGCTATTTAAAATTTTTGGCGGGAAAATGTTTCATTCTTTGATTTAGTGCATCTTTAGGGCCAGGCCGCACCGTGCAACTTTGTCGGCCGACTAGTTGCGCGACACGAAAAAATTTATGGAAATGTGTGCGACAAACATGTTGACGGGTGTGGCATGTCCCATCTCGGTCTCTGTGACGAGACAGAATGTTAAATTACAGAAAACGCAAATATCGGAAGGCAAAGATCGAAAATCGAAAGATCTTCAGTCGAAAGATAAAACAAAATGGTGGATGGTAAACTGTACATACTCACTTAATTTGCGCGAGCAGGATACAACAGGAACAAGGGAAAAGCATGTTCTTCTTGTTCCTGTTGTATCCTGCTCGCGCAAATTAAGTGAGTATGTATGTACGTGAGTATGTAACGCTTACTATGCACCATTTTTTTCGATCTTTGCCTTCCGATATTTGTATTTTCTGTAATTTAACATTCTGTCTCGTCACGTAGACCCGTCCCATCTACTTGCATGTATTGGTATGGTCGCCCTCAACCAAGTCGCTCGCAAGTCGCACGGTGCGGCCCGGCCCTTAGGCATACATATGTGGATCAATGTGCAAAAATAATATTGTCAAAAATCATTGTAAAGCTTAGAAGAGTTAATAATTTATTTATTTTTCGCACTTTAGATAGTTGCGCTCGTTAACCCTTTGAATGCTGACCAACGCCGATCGGCGTTTTGCCGACGGGCCTGAAAAACGCCGATGGGCACTGTATTTTGAGCATGTACAAAGTAAACAAGAATACTTCACGCTAAGCCTTTCCAGGTAGCATTGAAAAAAAAATGCATTGAACATGGGTCGTGTCCGTTTGGTTTACAGCGGACTTTCTGAATTAATAGCCCATAGCAGAATTTCCCGATGGAAATCCCTAACTGCTGAGTATTTCAACAACAATGAAGGAAATGGAACTAGTTTTTGAAAAATACATTCATTAATATACTTATTTGTTTATTTTATATTGTTGCAAGATATATTAGAGAGTCTAAACACACCTTTACAAAACTGGAAATCCTCGGTAGTTATCTAGGGTTTGTTTGGATTAGCTACAAGTTTCATAACTGCTTTTTATTGGTTTTTTTAATTATTCTAATTGGAAATGTTGGCGAAACTTTCAGTTTGGCGGGCTTTCAACAGAAAAGACGTCAGCACTCAAAGGGTTAAAGGAACAAACCAACTAAAATAGACGCGTCTAATGGCATAGGAAAACTCGTGTGAAGTCACCGTAGGTAGTCGACCGGGCTTGTTCCTTGACCGAGTCAGTCACAGTGCACGTGTATATGCAAATATTTATTTTATATATAATATCATATCATGTTATCATCATGTCATATTATCATATAATATCACATTATCATAATAAAGGAACCCAGCAAATATTTTTTACAAGATTTTTATTAGCTTCACTCAGTTAGTCCAGTGATATTCCTGCCCGTCAAAAACTTGTGATCTGATTTTGAACCAGTTGCATTTTTCAGGTCGCTTTGATATCTTGCCAACATACGAGGGTAGGCTAACATAAAAGTAAGCTAATGTCTCCGACATTAGTTTTATTGAAATTCTAATATCATTAACGAACTCATTAAAATTTACATCGGAATCGAAGCGATTACAGCTAGCTATCCAAACGCGCCTTTCTACCGCCCCTTTGCAACTAACAGGCAAATAATTTTTTTCACTCTCATTTATTTTACTGTACTCACCTGCTTAAAATTTTCGTTGAGCTTTGACGTATGTATGTATGTATGTATCAAATATAAATATTATATTATAACGTCAGCCATAGTGATACGACGGTTTTTTTATTATTTTGAAGTGACAGGTCCCAGTGCCATGACAGGTCACCCTAAGGGCCGGGCCGCACCATGCAACTTTGTCGACAGACTTGTTGCGCGACACGAAAAAGTGTATGGAAATGTGTGCGACAAACAAGTTGACGAGTGCGGCATGTCCCATCTACCTGCATGCATTGGTCTGGTCGCCCTCAACCAAGTTGTTCGCGAGTTGAGCGGTGCGGCCCGGCCCTAAGAGCGTAGACACACAGAGTGGCACGTGGCAAATTTTATTTAGATAGTTTTGCACATGTAAAAATCGCTAGCACTACTAATCTATGCCAAGCCAAAACTCTCCCCCTGAAGTGTTTTCGGAGAAATATTTTCCTTGTATTGACATAAGTTTGGCAGTGATCGATAATAACCATTTTCAAATTTGAAGAAATGTAGAAGAAATTTTCGAAATAATAAGATCATACGAATTAACAATGACATAAGACACGCCCTTTTACAGTTGGAGTCTATCTAAGCATTCCGTGCAGTACAATTATGTGTGTCTGCAACTTAAATCAATACTATTGACGGCTAACTGTGTACATTAATTTTTATGTATATATTTAAACACATTATACAATAGAAATACAAACCGCAAGCTTATTGTATTGCTTGCAACAATCAAAAAATTTGCACCAACCAAATTTGCGAGAAAGGATGTCGATTTTATAGCGATTGTCACAACAATTAAGTTAGATGAATCTGCAAACTTTAACGGCGCAGACACACAGAGAGGCACGCAGCATGTGATTTTTTTAAGATAGTTTTGCTCATGTAAAAAAACGCTAGCACGGTGATTCCTATATGTGAAGAAATGTCGGATAAACTTGTCAAAAAAAAGAACCAATGCAGACAAACCTTCTTTACGTTTTTAAAACTGGAGTCCAAGAACGTGCCCTTGCCGTTAGATTCGGTGTGCTTTCGCCCTAACAGGAGACGGTCGATCTGGATTTAAATAACCAAACAATCAAAGATGATTGTCGTACAAAAAATGGTTCACTATTGTCAACCATGTTTTTTTGCTCTCTTGCTTTGTTAACCCTTTGATTGTTGACGTTTTTTCTGCAGAAATCCCGTCACGCTGAAAATTTCGCCATCATTTCCAACTAGAATTATTTAGAAATCCATTAGAAAGGAGGTATACAAATTTTAGCTAATCCAAACAAACCCTAGATAACTACCACCGAGGATTTCAAGTTTTGTAAATGTGTATTTAGACTCTCTAATATATCTTGCAACACTATAAAATAAACAAAACAAGTCTATTAATGAATGTATTTTTCCAAGATTAGTTCCATCTTCTTCATTGTTGTTAAAATGTAATGCTCACAATTTAAATGCCAAGCCACAATCTAAAATACTCAGCAGATTTTTTAAATCTGCTATGGTTATAAATTCAGAAATTCCGTTGTAAACCAGTCTTTATAAACATTGACACGGATTACACTACCAATGTTCAATGCATTTTTTTTTCAATGCTAGCTGGAAAGGCTTAGCGGGTAGTATTTTTGTTTACTTTGTACATGCTCAATATACAACGCCTATCGGCGTTATTCAGACCCATGGACTTGTTGGCAAAACGCCGATTGATGTTGGTCAGCATTCAAAGGGTTAACTAAAGGAGGGATTTATTGCTATTTGAAAAGCACCAAGCCAACGCCCAAGTCTTCTCGTAATCATCGAGAAAATCGAATGAAACCTTCGAACCCACGACCTCTCGACTATTCAAGGGCGAAATCACACAGCGGCGAATGTGGCACGTGGCTGTTTTTAGATAGTTTTAAACATATAGAAAAAATGTGACATTCATGGCACGCATGCATGGCACACGTCCTTTCAATACGACACATTCGACCTATGTCGTTGAAATTGTATGGTAGTATTTATCCTTGCTTGACAGTGATCTATGTATACCAAAACGACCCTTTGGACCATTTTCGGTAAAATTGTGTATCCTTGCTTGACAGTGATCGATAACGGTGTATCCCATATTCGTTATCGATCACTGTCAAGCAACGATACAATTTTACCGAAAATGGTTAAGGGTTGTTTTGGTATACATATATCATTATCAGGCAAGGATAAATACTACTATACAATTTCAACGACATAGGTTGAAAGTGTTGTGTTGAAAGGACGTGTGCCATGCATGCGTCAATGTTTAAAAATATATAAAAATCATATTAACAATTAGATACAACATAACTTCTTATTGAATACTTATCTCGCAGATAAAACTCCGTGAAGAGATATACATTTAGCCGTGAAATGTTAGATTTGACCATAAATCTATATATATCGTGTATTACATTACATGAAGCTAGATGCCAAATTTGAAATTTATATATACATATGAGAGTTTTAAATATTAGAGATAACGAGAACCTATAGAGCAAATTTTATAAAATATAGAGTGAATTATAGGCGTTTAAACAATTAAAATCTAAAATGGCCATATCAAGGCGAAAAGGTTGAAGGTTGATTATGGTAGCTTGCCGTACCGTCATAGATGTCACCGTACCCGAGATTCTGGATATTTGATACGCATTGTATACGATATTTTATCTCCAACGTAATGGCAGACGATACATTAACGTATATTGATGACCAAAATGAGCAATATGGCAAAGTATGAAAACGATCGGATAAGAGATAAAAATGACCACTAACACGAAAGCCATGTGAAACGTAAAGGAGGTAAGTAATAAGTAAAAAAACCCACGTACCACATTCACCTCTGCGTGGTTTCGTCCTAAGAATCGCTTGACCAATGAGCTACGCTGCTATCGATTGGTAGTGAACCGTAGCACCATCGCGGGCCCACAAGGCTCGCGCGAATGCTACTTTTTCCTTGAAAAATCGCAATAGCCGACTACTATAGTCGTAATTTGTATATTGGGGCGTATTTAAGCCGCTACATTGGACTTTTTGGAAGTGAGCAGTGTCGAGGAGTGACGTAGGGCAACCACTGCGCCACCGAGTCTCGGGACAGCCTCTCATCCACAACAATTACCGGAGTGTGTGCGTCGCGTCGGTTCGTTCACCTCTTCGGTACAACTTTTTTCTCGGTAATGTCATAATTACAGGCCGTTCGCCGGAAACGGATGCTCTGCCCGGGTCTGGAGCTGGTGCTTGGTCTGGTGGTGGAGCACGTTTTCCAGCCGGTTCGACCGCAACGCGCACTGTGTGTATTATACTACACTATATACTATGCGGTATGAGTGTCCACGGTGTCTACGTATGTAATGTACTTTTGTATATACAAACACACCCCGACGCCATTCACTCGCTCCGACACCGGGCAAAAAGAATCCCTCGCTCGGTTTACGCAGATTCGCACGCTCGGATCATATCGGACGTGTTTGTTTGTCATTATCGCGTGTTTGTTTTTGTTTGCGAACGTGAGGCGGCCTTAATTCGCGGCTTCTCTGCACTTCTCCTGGTAGGTGGAGATCGTGTGACTTCGGCCGTCATCGGCTACTGTATGATTCTAGTTCTGACTGTTGGCCGTTTCTTTAACTGTCGAATTTGGACGTTAGAGTTCATAGTGCATTGGTCAGAGGAATTAATGTGCGTTTTCCCGCCGACTTTTGACGTCCTCGACTACCGTATGATTTACATTCTGACTACTTATTAGCTGTTTTTCTGTCATCGCGTCGGGTAAATTCAGAAGTTGGCGAAAATATGTTTCTTCATATTGCTTTGGTGTATGAAATTAATCTGTACTTTCCCGATGACTTTGGTCATCTTCGACTACCGTATGATTTGAATTCTGACTTCTTATTAACTGTTTTTCTAACTGTCATCGCGTCGCGTAAATTTGAAAGTTGGGGATAACAGGTTTCTTTATATTGGTTTGGTATATGAAATTAATGAGTGCTTTCCCGGTGACTTTGGACAACTTCGACTTCCATATGGTTTACAATCTGTTTGTATGTTGGTCGTTTCTTTAACTGTCGAATTTGGACGTTAGAGTTCATAGTGCATTGGTCAGAGGAATTAATGTGCGTTTTCCCGGCGACTTTTGACGTCCTTGACTACCGTATGATTTACATTCTGACTACTTATTAGCTGTTTTTCTGTCGTCGCGTCGGGTAAATTCAGAAGTTGGCGAAAATATTGTTGCGTAGGGGTGGGTGGAGGATCCAAGTAAAAGGCCAACAGTCGTTTCACAGCATTTATTGATGATTCAGGAGATACACGCAGTGTCACGGCTAAGTCCAGAATGAATTATATCGCCTACGTACCGCCTTATAAAGGGTAGATCTCTCAGGACGCCTAATCTGTTTACCTGTTGTATAGTCACGTATTCGGATATGTATTTCCAAGAAATTGGGTCTTCCCATACCGATTCTGAGAAATAACTAATAAAGGTCATTGTTTAGCCTAAATGCACTTAGAGTCCAGATATAATCTTTGGAAGTAAGTGCATGCATTTAGTTAACCGATAACAGATATCCGTTGGTCTAAGTACAATTCGCTCAATCCACGGCGTACGTAACAATATGTTTCTTCATATTGCTTTGGGGTATGAAATTAATGTGTGCTTTCCCGATGACTGGTCATCTTCGACTACCGTATGATTTGAATTATGACTTCTTATTAACTGTTTTTCTGACTGTCATCGCGTCGGGTAAATTTGAAAGTTGGCGATAACATATTTCTTTATATTGGTTTGGTATATGAAATTAATGAGTGCTTTCCCGGTGACTTTGGACAACTTCGACTTCCATATGGTTTACAATCTGTTTGTATGTTGGTCGTTTTTTTATAACTGTCATCACATCGGGTAAATTTAAAAGTTGGCCATCATATGTTTCTTTTCAAATAGCGTTCGTCTCTGAAATAAACATGTGTTTTTCCGGGGACTTTTGACGTCTTCAACTACCGTATGATCTACATTCTGATTGTTTGTTAGTTGTTTTTCTTACTGCCATCGCGTCGGATAAATTTAAAAGTTGGCAATCACATGTTTCTTTATATTGGTTTGGTCAATGAAATTAATGTGTACTTTCCCGGCGACTTTGGATATCTTCGACTACCGTATGATTTACATTTTGACTTTTTATTAGCTGTTTTTCTAACTGCCATCGCGTCGGGTTAATTTGAAAGTTGGCGATAAAACGATTCTTCATATTGCTTTGGTATATGAAATTAATGTGTGTTTTCTCTGCGACTTCAGACATCTTCGACAACCGTATGATTTACATTCCGACTGCTTATAAGCTGTTTTTCTAATTGTCATCGCGTCCGGTAAATTTGGAATTTGGCGATCACATGTTTCTACATTGCTTTAGTCTATTAAATACATATATGTGCTTTCCGGCAACTTTGGACGCCTTCAACTACCATTTGATTTACATTTTGACTGCCTATTATTAACAGTCTTTTTACATATTTTTACGTCTATTTGCATGTATCTACATAGAGTCTTGTTCTATGAAATGATTTTTCCGGTGACTTGAGGCATCTCGGTTATCATACGATTCAATTACGTATTTCCATTTTGAATTCCTATAAAATTTGGACTTTTTGTATGTATAGCTTCTTTTCTGATAGTTTAGGGCGTTTTCGATTACCATGTGGTTTCCATTTGGACTCTACCATCTGCTTGTTTAAATGTCGTCCTGTTGGCCAAATTAGGATCGCTTCGGTTTGCATCTTCATGGTGGTCTATTAAACGAATTAAATGTGAACATTTCTCCATTGGTTTCAGGCACCTTCGGTCACCGTATGATCTGTTCAATTATCATTGCGTTGGCTAAATTTGGAAATCAGAGTTTGTAGTTCCACAGTGTATCATGTAATATTTGGCTTGTCATCGTGAAGACAGGTTGTCAATTCTCAGTCTCAATTCTCAGGTTGACATTCATTTCAGTCATTATGAAACTTTTTGGTAAATATTTCTTCAGTTCACCGTCTCGAAACAGCCATTAATTTTACATTTGTAAAAAATATAAATGTGAAATTCAAACTTGGTAATTATAATTAATAATATGTACATGTACAAATAGTTGTATGCTATTTTTTGGAATTATTTTTCATTTGGGCAGCTTTAAACATTGTGAATGTGGGCCATTATAGGTTAAGTATCAAATTTTATGAAATAATTAAAAAAAAAAAATTAAATCGACTATAGTGTTTGAGTGTGTGTGCTTATAATGAGGTCCATAACCTTTTGGAAAAATGAAAAAAAAATGTAACGCTTTGGTCATCGTGACCATAAAACAGGAGGAGGAAATCAATAAAATAAATATCTGACTTTATCTTCTTACCCGTGTTTCACGTCATGAAAAATTAAATAATAAAAATCAAGCATCATCTTACGCTAATTACGCTCGACTTGACAAAACGATCGACTCCGTGTTTCCCAAATTTGTTTTCATTCAAATTGAAATAAAATTTGATTCCAATTGGCTGAAGTGAAATATTTTCACGCGCCGCTGAAACTTACGGAACGAAATTTCATTGTCCAATTAGCGAAAGCGTTGATTAGGCTAATCTTGAAAGCATTTGACTACAAGTCTTCGATTTAGAAATAAAGTAAGATAATTTAGAAATAATATAAGAAAGTAGAATCGATAATGAAGATACTATAATCAGAATATAGTTGGAATTGGAATTGGAATCATAGTTGTAATTGGAATCGTAGCCGTAATCGGAATCGTAGTCGCAATCAGAATCTTAGTCGGATTCGGAGTGGTAGTCAGAATCAGAATCGTAATCGGAATCGAGTTGGAATCTCAGTTTGGGTTGGAATCAGAGATGGAAACTGAATTAGAATTTTAGTCTGAATTGGAATCGGATTAAAAAAAAACAATTGGAATTTCAATCAGAGTTGTGACATGAATCCAATTACAATATTATCTTGAGTAAATGTTCCATTTTAAAGTACAAAAAAACTTAAGTATCATATTCTGAAGCCTTTTCTGCGTCATTTATCCCATAAAGCTGGTTTTGGAAGATTATTGCTAACCTATAAAGACAGACTCTCTCATTTGAAGATCATATTTTCGTCTCATCGCAGAAAAGTATCTGATCTAATACTTTTATATAAAGTAGTTAGTGGTGTATTTGATACGTCTGTTTTGGAAGACATTAATTTTAATGTCAATACACGATTCACAAGATGTTCAAACCTTTTTTAATGCCTCATTTAATAGTAAAATTGCATGGATATGCCGTGTTTACAATTGTACAGATGATTGCCCTGATTTATTTTCTAACTCCATCAGTGCTTTTAGGGCCAAGTTGAAGAAGCAAATCTTTGATTCATTGTCAAATGGTTGATTCATTGTCATTCATTGTTTTATTTATATTTACGATGTTTTTGTATTTTTTTTTATTTTCAATATATTACCATGCGGTGCTCAATTTAATAAGAATTTAAATATTTTCTTTTATATTTGTATATTTTTTTATTTCTCTTTTATTGTATTTTTATTCTGTACATATGTGTGCCATTATATTAAAAAATACTTGACAAATGCATACTGATTTATTTAGTACATAGCCAGCAGTTTAGCTTAGTGGTAGCGTATATATTTAGCACCACTGAGGTCAAAGGTTCGAGTCCTCGCCATCTGCTGGTTAAATTTGGGGGTTTTGTGACTCCAGATCGATCGTTTCTCTATCAGAGTTTGCCAATTTTATCTGATCATTGCTGAAACGGTTCCTGAAAATTGGTATTAGATCTAATCCTGTTGTCACAAAATCTGCCTGCGTATAATTTGTAATAATTATACACAGTAATCTGAAATCTATAGATATCTCTATAATTTCGTATTTATTATATGTATGTGCAAAAAAATTGTAAAATTGTAAAAAAAAAAATCTAAGAATAATCCATAGATGTCTCTATGATTATTATTTCTGATTAATTGTTATATGCTATATATTCTGATTGTTTATGTATTACTGTATTTCTGATTTGTGATTGTTTATGTATTCTGTATTTCGTTAACGTACACCCGTCGCATTGGAGCAAATCTGTAATGACGAGTGTATATTAATTTGTAACAATAAAAATAAAAATAAAATAAAACATCTGAATGTATCACGTATATTAAAAAAACATTTTTGTCTCCCTTATATAGGGAATTCAACTTGGAAATGGGAAAACTTTAAAACACGATTCCCATTGGTCAATAAGCCATGTATGGACTTTTAATATTCGCAAACCTCAATATACACAAATCTTATTGGTCCGAAAATATTAGTTTTTTTCTCTACTAGCAAATTGTCTGAAAATAGTATACCGATAAAGACATTAACCATATAAATTATACATATGGAACTTACTTCACCCTTACTTTACCAAACAATAAAGGGTAAAAGTAGTATCAAAATAATATGAAGAAAATCTTAAATAAAATTGTCTTCCCCAAAAAAGTACCCACCGAAAGACACATACATATAACGTGAAGGTTCTCTTGGTGAAGATTTGTTTGATTTTGATTTTTAAATGCTTTTTATTATTACTAAATTGTATTCACAATATACATTTGATATATATTTTAATAGCTGCTGATATCTACTGATCATTTTCTATTTTACAATTTTAATTTAATTTTGTTAGTAATCATAGTATTATATTATTCTAATGTTAATGTACAGCATAATAGGAAAAAGAGCTCAAAAACCTATTTATAATTAAATAGTTGAATTGTATAGTATAGCTGTCGTTCCGACAGAAAAATGAGGAATACCTACCTATAGTAGTACTGAATCATTCACATTATCATTACTTGGGTGTAGCCGGACGCACAAAAGCAAGTACGAAATGAATTAAAACGTTAGTAAGTGCATTCAGTGCACACGTACAATACGTACGTATGTAGATATTTTCGGTGCATTTACATGAAAATGCACTTGGACGTGCATACGCGGTCTCTCATGCTAGTCCTTTTTACACGTTATTCGTTATGTTCCCGACTCGCCATATATGTAAGTCTAGCTTGGGTGGGTAGGTCTCAAAGTGGTCATAAGTGTTGGATTAATGACCTTAACCTCTGCATCACACACACACACACACACACACACACACACACACACACACACACACACACACACACACACACACACACACACACATACACATAAACACCAACACAGGTTTATTTCTCTCGCTAACACCAGGTTCAAATTTAGCTCGTTACTCTTTTGTCGCAGTATTGGCAATATCGTATATCAAATTTTGACTTTTATCAGAACATGGAAGATTCATTAGTAGTTGGCCGACCAGTGTGTAGTGGTTGGCCTTTGAATTTAAATTTAAAAATTCGCATTTGTGGCCCCATATTAACATACATACATACCAGGAAGGCCTAACAGGTAAACCCCAATGTGCCTGCCTGGCCAAGTTATTTTAAAAAATCATCTATGGATAATTTTTTGGAGCATTTGACGATTTGAATATACATAGAATATACAAATCGTCAAATTTCGAAAAGATAAAAAACTCGAAATTCGAGAGACATTTGTGGACAAATTTTTAGCATTTTAATACGAATCAGAAAAATTCGAAATGAGTAAAGGTTGTCAATTTGTTTCAATGAAAATCAGATAAATTGGCAAACTCTGGTAGCAAACGATCGACCTGGAGTCACAAACTAAGGTCTGGCCAGCAGTAATCAGTGGGACTTGAACCCGTGACCACACTGACCATATCAAGATATCCTAACCACTTGTCTATGCTGCTGGTTATGTATGGGAGTTCTACGGTTTAAAGCTTCGCACAATTCTTCGCTTCGGTCGTTTCTTATCAGAGTTTTCCAATTTTTCTCATTTTCATTGAAACGATTCCCATTTATCTCGCGAAATCTTGAGTTATTGTGTTATATCTCAGAATTCGCCGGTTTTCCCCCCATAGATGTCTCTGTGGATGTTTATTGTATACAATTCGTATTGTTGTATAAAAATGTCTATTGATCGTATTGTATATGATGTTTATTGAACTTTTTTATACAATATTTGCAATGTCTGACCATAGTCATATCAAACACTCGTCGCATTGAAGCGATCTGTAATGACGACTGTACATTGATTGGTTGAATAAAAAAAAATAAAAAACTCGATTAACGCTGTGTAAAACTACAGTTTTCAATAAAGATATGATAAATTTTGGCATGATATCTTATAGAACCCTAAATTAGACTTTATTTTATTTATTTTTTATTTTTTATTTAATTTACACCAAGAAGGCCTAACAGGTAAACCCAATGCGCCTTCCTGGCCAAAGACAATTATATAAACATATACATATGTACACCATCCATATATACACAAATACTTACACGTATACACAAATACACATACATACATACATAAATATAAAAATACACATATATACATATACATACATACACACCTACACATATATATATATATATTCACATATACATACATATACATATACATATACATATACACATACACATACATTACATACATCCATAAACATACAAACATTATACATGCATATACACATAAATAAAGATAAATTACTCATATATGTATATAAAAATAAAAAATAGCATACATATATAAATAAAGATATAACCAACATACATACACATTATGCTAAATAATAAAATTACAAAATGAAAACCACATGTGTAAATATGTATGTAGCTAGAAGTCATTTAAAATATGCTGCCTGACAACTGTATGATGAAGTAAAAACATCAAGGCTCCCAGAAAGCAGGTTAAATAGTCGAATGGCTCTTGAAAGGGGTGAGTCATCAAGCACATTAGTTCTGGCCCGAATAGGCAGGAATAGAGTTCTGGAGCGAGATTCTCCCAGTTTCTCAGGTAACCTAAGTTTAAGATTACACAGAACTTCAGGAAGATGACATTCACCCCTTAGAATTTTTAGAAAAAGTTTACTAATATGATTGTTTCTACGTGAAGCTAAGGAGTCAAAGCCCAAGGAGCCCATGACAAACTCACTGGGAAATAAGTAGGGATAACGCCCTATGCTTTAAAACATCTGGGTACATTTTTTTCAATTTTCGCCCACGCAAGCAATGCGGCCATTTTGAATGCAGGTTAAAAACAATCTTTTGATTGGGTCATAGGCAGAAAATGGTACAAAATTTTGGATGAAATAAATTACCAAGATTCGTCCACGGTCGGGAAAGGGTTTAACAAGCGTATTCGTGTAATGCAAACGTTGGTGTAGCGGGGGTGTTGTTCGAGTGTGTTTGTTGTGCGCACAACACGAATTAATCCCGGTATTTACAAGGATGTTAACACGCCGTGAGCAAAATACTCGTTTCATACGCACCGATCGAATTGTCCAAAGAGCTACCTACGACCAAAGGCGCCCTCTGCGACCAAAACGAATATACATAATAGACAAATAGTCTAGTGTAAGGTGTGTTGTGCAACGTGTAAATATAGTAGATACGTATGCATTCGAGGCGAGGCAACACCCACGCTCGCTGATTCACACACACGTGTCACACGAAACTCGTAAACTACGATTTAGATGCGTTGCAAAGCGTGCGTGCAAGATGGCGGACGTGTGAGGTTATGTGTGCAGTGTGACGTTTCGACACGCATCGCAGCGCCTCCTAGCGGTTTTGAATGTGAACCGCTCGATTCTTAGTAGCTAAATCGATTTGGAGAAATATGCTTGTGCATAATAGCGCCACCAGCTTTTCATGGGATCTGATTATTATGGCAAAGGTCCCTTATTATGTTTTCTATTTTCTTTTTGAAAAATGGTATTATAAAGAAATAAATATTTACATCATCATATAGTATATAATTTCGAAAGAGACTTTGCATACATGTAACCTTCGTTGGTTGGTTCGTAGACAACACATTTATTTACGTTATCTATGTACGTAGTAACAATATGCGAAAATTCGAACTCGAGATTTTTATTGATTCCAACTCTGAATCGATTACTGATCACGTTTTCATGAACTAGTTTTTTTCCGATTCATATGCGCCGATTCGATTTTTTTCGATTCAAATGATTTGAAGTCCCCGGGGGCGCCTGGGGCGAAGGCTCCGGGGGCAACGGCGCCTAGGGCGAAGGCGCCCTCGCGCTGTGGGGGCGGGGGTAAGGCGCTGGATTCTGGTATACATATAATTTCGAAAAAGACTTAGTATATAATATGTTTGTTTGTTCGTGACAGTTAATTTAATAATAAAAAAATGAGTATTCAAATAAATTTATATAAAATAAAACTATTCACATAAATTTAATTTGATTTTGATTTTTAAATGCTTTTTATTATTACGAAATTATGTTCACAATACATCTTATATCTATTTTAATAGCAACTGATCTACTGATCATTTTCTATTTTACAATATAATTTTATTTGGTTAGTAATCACAGTATTATATTATTCTAATGTTAATCTAAAGCATTATAGGTAAAAGAGCTCAAAAACCTAATCCTTATAAATGTTCATAATACATCTAATACATAATATTAATTAAAGACTCTCTAAAGTCGATGACCTAAAGCAAATACATAAATTTAATAAAATGTTTAGGCACTATTAGATTATAGATAGAAATACCGAGTGAAGCCGGGTAAAACCACTAGTACTTAAAAACTACCGACCCATTAGACTACTTTCAGCGGTTTACAAGCTCTTCACAACGATTATTTTACAGAAAGGCTGAAGAATATCCTCGACGAAAACTAATCTATAGAACAGGCAGGGCTTAGGGAAAATTTCAGCACAATGGAATTCAAAGGATTCAAAATTAACGTAGATGATACCAAACTAATTTGCAATAGTTATTGCATTTCATTAGATGATAAACCAGTAGCAGTTGTAAATAATTATTTATATTTACATTGGTCAAATGATTGATATGTCTGGTAGTAATGAAGTAGAAATAAAGAGACATATGAAATTAGGATGGAGATGGAGTATGGAGGTTTTAGTTACTGACGTAATTAAAAACTGAATATTGAAATGATGAAATATTAACTATGATATTAATGTAATATCGTTTTGAAAAATTTCAAAACGATATTGAATCTGAGCTACATAGATACGAAAAAAATATTTAAGAATCTTTTCAATGCACATTATGTATATCGAAAGCTCAGCGCATTACATTAGAATAAAGAATCTTCCAAGAAAACAATTTCTTCTTTGTATAATAAATATTATAATATAATAATGTACCTGTAGAAGAATTTTTGAAAGATTTCAAGAAAGTCTAAGCAAAAAAGGTTTTTACAAAAAAAAAAACACATTGTAAGCTATGGTTTTTGTGTCCGATTTTTGATATTATACGCGCTATTATTATGTTAACTTTGCATCGTTGGGTATAAATTACCGAAACCCTTGTTTTTTAACGCGGAAGAGATTTTTTTGTGACCACCTGCCCTTTTTCGTATTTCTTTCAACCCTTTCGCACCCGAACCATTTATTTCTTATTATTTGTGGAAGGTCAGGTAGACTTAGACATTCTTAAGATGAAAAAAAAATTGTTAAATCATTATTTATCTTAATTAGTTTATTACTGTCGGAGCAAAGAATATCATCAAAGTAATAGCTAATTTGTATGAAAGCACTATTTTAGTAAGTGTTACACTAAAAGGTGGTTTAAGTTTGTGTTACACTAAAGTGTTTTAATTTTGAACTATCATATGATTTAAATTATTTATTAATACATAACAAATACGGCGAATTTCTAAAATATTTTATTGAAATCAAAATTTTAATTAAAAGTACTCAAATGTACGAGTCTTTTAAATAAAAACGTTCCATTGAAGAAATGAATACATTCCTTGAGTACGTATTTTAAATTTTTAGTTTGACGCAATATAATATATATTTAACCTTTTCGTACTTTTTAAAAGAAAATGATTTGTTCAATGATAAATAACAAGAAAAATGGTTCTAAATATTGCAGTTAATTCATTCAATAATGTTAATGGAATATTGAACGTGCAAATTTAAGTATATATATAGATTGTACATTTCAAATATTTTTTAAATGTCATAACATCAATAATTCTAAACAAAATATAATCGAATAATAAACTAGAACACTCAAGCAACAAGTTTGTAATTTTTCACTTTTATTATATATTCGTTTCGAGGCAAAAATACAAAAACGCATCGCGGAGTGCATCAGAACGCGTTACCTGCGCTCGCGTTTTTTGGCAATTTTTTTACCCGATTCTCGTAAAAAATAGCGTATAAAAAATATGATAGAGCCTATCTATCCCTTGATGCTTTTTTTCATTTTATTTTACCCAGCAGTGATGTTTACTATTTTATACACGTCTATATATTGTCAAATCTTCGGGACGTATAAATTTCGTATCTCGTACAAAAGAATCGGACTGCGGTTGTACAATGGAATAAATTTGATATCAGGATCGTATTGTTTACCACCATTGACAACAAAAAAACAACCTTAGAATTCACATTGATATACATAAATATAAGTGTGACCGATTCCAAAAGGGCGCATCTCCAATTTTGTACGAAATTACGTATCAGAAGTCAACTCTTATATTTGTAAATGGATTCACATCGAAATGATACGTTGATGTAATATATTTATATACAGATGCATCTGTCTTTTAGTCCTTTTTTATGTTCAAACTCATCATCCCTTCCACGTTCGATTTCGATGGTAAAATAAATCGAAAGTTAGATAGCAAAAAAAACGAGTGGGCTTTTTGTGTCGCTTGTTCCCTTTCGTCTACCAAGACTTGGAAAGAAAGATGATATCGCAGCTATCAAATATGTGTAAGAACGAGGGGTGAGTTTTTTTCGCATTCACGTTCAAGCAAATGTTACGAAAAAGAAATATTTATATAAATACATTATATGTTTATTTGCTCTTGATTATAAAAAGGTAATTGATAAATTCTAGTACATTTTAACTACCATTGAATAATAAAATTTAGGATTTGTATTAAAAATATATACATGCATTGAGTACTTAATTTTTTTTTTTGCTTTTAGTGTCTCTGTTAGGAATTGTGATTAAAATTTAAAAAAAGTGTTTTTTTGTAGGATTTATGTATGATATAATGTGTTAGACAGAACAAAAATATAGCTTATTTGTTGAATGTATGCGAAACTTCGGGATTGAATCCAATACAGTAAGAGAGGATGTATCATTAAAAATATATTTAATAAGGAGAGACAGAAATCAAAACAAATGGGTGAGGCTATTTATTTATTTATTTTTTAATTTATACCAGGAAGGCCTAACAGGTAATGATAATGTGCCTTCCTGGCCAGAAACATTGTACATTTGATACAAGTATTATAATACAAAGTAAACACATATTAATTAACATTCACAAAGACATCTATGGTCAAATTTGCAGCATTTTATACAATTCATCGAAATTCAAGATGACCGAAAACTCGAGATTTTGCGGGAAAATGGGGAATTTGTTGGTACCGTTTCAACGAAAAGCAGATAAATTGGCAAACTCTGATAGGAAACGATCGACCTGGAATCACAGATCCAAGGAAAATGTTTTTCCAGCAGAAAATAGTGGGATTTGAACCCGTGACTACTTTGTTCCGAAGTGATGGTTATGTCTAGAAAATCAGATATAGCGAGTGAAGAGACTGACATGTAATAAAAGATGAAAGATTGATAAGAACGGTACCCAAGAATTTGTCAAATAAAAATGTTATAAAAACAATAGAGGCTTTCATACATCAGTGGATGCTGAAAATGATGATGTATGTGATTTGTTTTCACTGGAAAATATTATTTTAATTACAAAAAAATTTAAATGAATATATATCTTATATATGTAGGTATTGCACAAATGTTAAAGAATTTCGAACCGATAATGCTATATATATAAATATAAAATATTCAAAAAATATTATGATAATTAACAAAGCGACACTGCATCGAATTTCCCCGAAGGACGACATTTTTTCAATTTCGAATTTCCACGGTCGTAAGAGAAACTCGAATTTGCATATGTTCAATCTCAAGGTAGCACTGCGTCGTTTATGATTATTCACGATGTACATTTAATTTTGCGAATTCATATTAATATACATTAAAAAAAATAGTTCTGCATTGTGAATTTCACCGCAACGTTATCTATCACTCATTTACAAAACGATCTATCTGTCCACATTCTATCTATCTGGGATCAGAGAGCACAAAACAGATCATCCAACATCAGTAATAATATATTTTATTTATAAGACATGGCAATGATAATACGTCGTGACGTTTAAAAATAAAAATTCAAATTCAGCTGCATTATTTTTTTTTTTTTTGATTCGGACAATTCTATTGCAAATCAATACATGCATTCATAATAGTATTGCAATTATCTTCAAATAAAAAAGCAGCTTTCAGGATGCACTTTTTTGCGGGTGCACCCGCTTTTATTTGCAGCGGATCCTTAAAAAATTGTCCTGAGAGGGGACTTTTGGATTCTTCGGACCAATTTGTAGAATACCAGTGGCGCATCGTAGAAATTATTTATTTTTGATATCGCTTCAAAATGATTTCGAACATTTCAGTGCTCACAAAAAAAATAACCTCTTATATTATATAAATATGAATGATTGTTTGTTTATGCAAATCTTAGCAATGCAAATTTTAAACTATTCTTTGCCACCAACAAATTTGTTATATACATATGTACGTACCTAATATTTCATTTAGACTAGATTTTCTGAAAATATTTTATTTTTCTTGTCTTTTTCAACTTTCCTTTCCTAATGCCTTTCAATTCGAATAACTAGCAGAATAGACTAGTGGTTAGCATATAATGCTTTGAGCAAAGTGGTCAAGGGTTCAAATCCCACTGATTTCTGCTGGCCAGACCTTGGACTTGTGACTCCATCTAGACATATATCAATGAAAGTCATAACGATGGAGTTCATTACTGGTTCTGAGTCCACTTAAATTGGGCTCAAACTAGTCCTTGTCAATATTTTTTATAATGAAATCAAGCAGAATATCAAGTCTGCCCATAATATAGTAATCGATCGACTGTCCTCAATTATTGAGCAGACTATCATTGCGTGTGCCAAATAGAATGACTAGATGTAATGAGCTCCTTTACATACCTAATACTTTTTCTAATTATGGAAGAAGCTCATTCATCTGGCGTGCAAGCTCCACCGTCAACACACTAATTTTAACAATTTCTATGTTTGACTTATTTAATATTAATGCTATACAAGCTAGAGTGATTATTGCAAATTTGTTTTTCGATGATTAATTTTATTGAAAATTTACGATTGTGATTATGAATTTTTATTTTGATGTATTTATTTTGTCTTTTTGTTTTTTGTTATATATTATGTTATTTTTATTATTTCATAATTTTTATCATATTATTATTCTTATTATTTTGATATTTTTATTATACTGTTATTTCTATTTTTTTTCTTTTTGTTTTCTTTAACTATCTTACTCTATTATCATTTTTGTTTCTTATTTTAAATGTTTGAGCTTTTCTTTTTTTTACCTATATGTGAAAATTATTAATGGTTTACTTAACATAATTATGTTTTTTTACTATCAATCTATGTAACTTAATAAACTGTAAATTTTCCAAATAAATAAATAAATAATATAGTAATGAAAGTCAGTTTCTATATAAACTGGACTCAAACCACCATCTGAAAGCTGTAGGTGTGGATCGATCAAAATTAATTAAGAAGCGGATCACTTTTTGGTATAGTCCTTTGAATACTTTTTTATTGCGTTGCACTGGTCGTAAAACGAGGTAGGTAGTTGAGAAAAAAAAAATTAAAATGATACTCGTAAAAAGAGGACGATGGCACTGAGTGCAACAACATCCTGGCACGTGGTTCTCGATTCGACCGTGCAAAAAATAAATATTTGCACGTGCTCCGCGATGCGTAAAAAATGGTGCAGATTGCGCCATTTGCATTTCCTCGCTTGCACTTCTTTTTACGGCATTCTCGACAATGGTCTTTGTATTGAATTGATTTGGTTTTAGACCGAGAGGGGGGGATGTCCTTTGTATGTAATTGCAATGTTTAAATGCGGTTTCGGTTCTTAAAAGACCGATGTCGTGTTTCAAAATAAAAAAAAATTACTTCAACTGAGATGTTTTCAAGCTTTGACTTCGTGATGGATTCACTTCTTGCTGCGGTTATTCGATAATTCGTTAGTTATTTTACTAACTCCAAGATTATGCTGGTCATTTGGTATTTAGAAAATACTCAGTCTCACTATGGGATTGAGTTAAAGAACGTTTACATTGAGTATTGAAATGAAACATTTTATTTATTTGTTAATTTATATCATTTTAGATATCTAGCTAATTTAAAAATACATTCGTAATTAGTTATAAGTCTTTAGTAATATTACTGTAAGTTTTACAGTCCATAACATGACGTTGACAATTACTTTTAAAATCTAAAAAAAAATTATTTCCATTAATATAAAATATATGTATGTGTTCCATAAATAAATTTATAATATCAACAACTTACGTCTTTAATATTTATTTATTTATTTATAGTAGTTTTGGACCATTGTGGCTTTACAGGAAGGACCGAATGCGCCACAATGGCCTACATTTGATTATGAAAAACAGAAAAATAAAAAATAAAATAAAAATCAAAAATGCAAAAGCAGAAAAACATGATAAAATGAAAAAAAAAATTATACATAAGAAAAAAAATGTACAAAAGTGTAAAAATCAAAAATCACATTCTTAGTTTCATATTAAATAAAAGAAATATATATGTAGTACATAAAAATGTACATAAGAAGAAATAAAAAGAAAAAGTAACATAAAATAAAACAATATATAAATAAAAATAAAAACATACTTTTATTAATGTAAATATTTCAAAATACGAAACACGAACTCAAATCTAACAACAAATAAAAGTCAAATTCTACTGACCGCTATATGCACGAACAATGTGGTATTTATTGACCAAAATGCAATGTGAAATTGAAACGAAATGTAATTGGCCATTGCGGGTCGAATAAGTCTCATGCTAGATTGATTCGCCTATATTTTATATAATTAAATAACTATTTCACTGCCGCTGCTTCATTGTTTACTTTAATTAAATTGTATTAATTGGTTTCCTATTAATTGAAGAAGTATTGGAAAACATTCTGAAGTCCGCTCAATCTTGAAAAAAAATCATCTTTAATTTTTTATAATTGCTTTTTCAATTTCTTTAATTCAAATTTACGTGTCACTGCAATATTTGAAGTTTTGTGTCATGAAAAAAAAATCATATATAGCGCATTTTTTATCATTTCATCTAATGTTTGATATATATAACATGTAACTAGCTGAACCCGGCATGCGTTGCAATGCTACAATAACGCATGCAATTCCCGTTTCCGTTCCCATTCCCATTCCCGTTCTCGTTCCCGTTCCCGTTCCCGTTCCGTCCCGACAAAAAATTTAAACTTCAAAAATTGAATGTGAAATAATATATGGAGAATTTAAATTACCTTACGCAATATCTAACATAACTTAAGTTAGATTTTTGAAGTTAACTTAAGTTAGATTATATTTTTTAAGATAGTTTTAAAGGTAAGGGGAGGGGGAGGGGGTTGTTTCAGCGTTGCAAACGTTCGTGATGTGTGATGTAACACCAAATCAATTCAAATTCGACAAAAGCCAGATATATTAGCATTAGAATGATATTAAAGTCACGTACATATTTATAATATTGCCAAACACCCGTCATTTACATATGCGAGATGCACATTTTGCGACGCATCTGCCTTTATTGCACATTCATTTCGTCGGACACTTTGGATAGTAAATCACGCGGTTTCAGGCAATTAAAATTTCAGCCAAAAGGGAACCAACAAATGAGAGATAAATCCACATAATGTGACAGTTTTATATGCTCGTATAGGTATTCTAAATAATATATTAGGTGAGGATATATCCATATGCGTATCTTCCCGTTGAAATAACATGCTTGTGTTGTTTTTTTTTTTTTTTTGGAACAACTGTCGTTCCCGATTTTTTAATATTTTTACACTAATAATAAGAGAATTATATGTGTAATATATTATACACGTATAAAGACAGATGTTTGAGGTTTTCGCGAATTTAAAAAACTCCATTACTACAAGGCTTTGTGATCTATCTATGTATACGTTATAATTTGATACGAAATAGTGCTCGGGATGGCGTTTTTTTTTGTTTTTTAGTTTTCTTATATAGTGGAGCGTGTCCAGGATTTTTTTATCAACTTAAAAAGCTATAGTAGGGTAGCAGTTGGTGTCTTGGATATAATTCTGATTAAATGAGTGGGCGTAATGGCGGTCAAAATTGCACTATCCAATTTACGAAAGGCGTATGTATATGCAGGTATGCGTGTCGGTAGTTGTTTAATTTTTTTTTATTAAAAACTATTGAATATATTGAGCTATAATTTTGTGTGCGTATTAAAAACACAATTTGGTATAATTGATAATTTTTTTGTTGATTTCAATTCATTGAAACTGATGTTTAAGTCGTTGTTTTTAAGCGACTGTGATTGTCAAATTGGTTTACTCGTCGCGAAATTGTTACATCTTCTATGTACATATGTTTGTATGTTTATTATTAATTATTATGTATTATTTTTAATTCAATATCAACAATTTCTCATACATTTGGATTGATGTTGAATAATAAATGTAAAATTAAATAAATAATATTATTATAAATGTATGCACTTTTAAATACGAATATAATACTTTTATATACGAGTATAATACTTCTAAATACGAGTATGCACTTTTATATACGAGCTAAAAAATAAGAATTGTAAATAGGTTTTTGAGCCCTTTTTCCTATTATGCTGTACATTAACATTAGAATAATATAATACTATGACTACTAACAAAATTAAATTAAAATTGTAATAAAAAAGAAAAGGATCAGTAGATCAGTAGCTATTAAAATATATATAAGATATATTGTAAACATATCGTAATAATAAAAAGCATTTAAAAAAAAAAATAATAATAATGGAATAATTTTTATATATGTAGATTACTTTTGAATAGAATAAATAAATGTTTTTGATTTTATTTTTGGATTAAAAAGTGAATAATTTGATTTTAAAATGCTTTTTATTATTACTAAATTATGTTCACAATACATCTTATGTCTATTTTAATAGCTACTGATCTAAAGATCATTTTCTATTTTACAATTTTAATTTAATTTTGTTATTAATCATAGTATTATATTATTCTAATGTTAACGTACAGCATAAAAAGAAAAAGAGCTCAAAAACCTATTTGAATAATTTAATTGATTTTAGTTAATTGTATGGGAATAAAAAGAAAAACAGAATTTAAGTTAAATTCTAGTTAGGCTAAGTGCCTTTTGCATTATCTTTGAAATATATACATACATACATATGTAAAAAGTTCCTAATTATATATTTTAATAATAATGCATTATAACAAAAGTAAAATTGAATAATATTGAGATTTGGATGCAGAATTTGATTACCAAAAAAATATTAATATACAAATACATCGATACAAAAAAGTTTAGTGTAAGAAAATCAAATTGTTTTTTACACATGCTTATTATTATTCCAAATTTGCGTATCACGTATTTAATATTTGCATATTACATAATATATTCCAGGTCCACTTATCGAAAAGCCGATATTGTCAACGCGTGCATTTTTATGCATCGCCGTCACACACATGTCCACATGCTAAAACAACTTTTTTCAACATTTTAAATACAATATCGCAAAAAAAATAATAGCACCAAAAAAAACAACACAGTGGCGCACGTACCAATTTATTCCATCTGCGCACACGGCCTCTGGCTGACTGCCATTTTTTAACACAATCTATAAGCACGTTTTTTCAAGCCGAGACCGCACCAAAAAATTTAAGGCTCCGATGCAAAAAAAGTGCATTATCGAACAACACCGGAAGAAATTGTGCACCGTAGATCATTGATTCATTTCCGCAAACCGTTTTTTTCGTGTTGCCGGTTTATTTATGTTGTATTATATTATATCGTTCGGAGTTAGAGAGAGGCTACTACTGTTGCATATTAACCTTATGGCGTTATATGTTTCTTGTCTTCTTTTCTGTGCCGATTTTTCCGCCAAATTTACGACTAATGCGCTGTTTAATGTACTGTCGACCATTTGGCGGGATGTCGACCGTCAGCCTAATGGAAAATATTAGCGAAATAATAATAATGATCATTGGGAAAAGAGGGATGTGATTGTGGAAGATGAGAAATTTAACAAGTTTTTTTTTAATACTGAAATTTTATTATTTTACCATAATAAGATTTTTTTTTTAATATGTTTATACTTAACATATACAAAAGTAATGAGCTCTATTTCATTTAGACGGAAATTCATTACTATTTTTTCAAATGAACCAAACGAAAATTAATAATTTGTTACTTCCCACATATATATGTATCTGTTACAGTAAGAGTGTAAAGCTCGAATCAGTATACACTGACTAGTAAGTGTATGCATCATCAAAATCACCCAGTAGCACAGAATACACGGGAGAATGAATGAACACGCTTAACCCTCCCTCACCGAAGTGGGGTATGCAAGTGCCCCAATTTTTACGTTTTTCATAATAACTATGAGGTTTTCAAAGCTATACACCCTATATTTTTTGTATTCCTAGAATGAACTACAAGAAATTTATTTTAATAGATTTTGTTTGATTTAGAAAAGGGGTACATCGTAAAAAAATACATTTCTACGTTCCAAAGTATGATTTAAAGACGGTAGCGATAAGTCATGTTTTTGACTGTTCGCTTGCATATTCTTGTTGATTGATGAATCAATGCGAGAGAAAGAGACAGCTATATTTTCGTAAGCTATTGTTTTTGTCACTTTTGGCGCGTGGCTATTGAGTCATGCAGTCGCCTGTTGGCTCTACCTATGTGCGTTTGCATGTTGATGCTTGTTGTTATTTTTTAATACAAAAATAGTCAAAAACAAGCTATAGGACTAAAACTTTTTTATGTTGATGTATAAAATGATTTATAATATATATATTGAACCCATTTGTATTGAGAAAAGCTGTATTTTGATTAAAAAATACTGGGGTCTTACTCGACTCCGGTTCGGGACATTCGTTCGATCTCGACGCTCCGTCCTTCAAAGGTTAATAGTGAATTCATACATTAGCTATCTGTATGCAGTAAATGTTTCCGAAAGGAATAACAAGTTGACATTCTTAACAAGTATACAGTCGACTTATGGCGAATTAAACTAAAAAATGAAAGAATGCGACATTATATCAAAGAACATGTTATTAATGAACAAAATAAAATGTAGCCTAACCTAACCTAACCTAACCTCGCCGAAAATTGTAGGTGTACGTGTTTATAAAACTTCTACAGTGGATTTAACCTTGTTAATTATTGTCTATTTCGTATCAATTCAATAAATTAGTTATTTTGGATACAACCTGTTATATTCTTGAGCATAAAATTCATTAGAAGAGCAACGTCAAACTTTGGTCAGCTGTCAAACCACTCAAATTTCATTAGTTAGCAGATTAAATAGTGCACAGCAGCAAGGGCATGAATTTGCGCGTCAGTGTATACTTTGTCTTTCGAAAGGGTCTCATAGACTGAGGGCTTTAGGGTCAAAATCCTTGACCTTTAAAGCAGGCTTTGACACTTTGTCTATTAAGAGAATCTGACATCTTAAGCTTTAGCTAAAAACCAAAGCTAGTGTACACACTTATATACATATGTATGTATATGGCATCTTCATTTAAAAAAAATATGTTATATACCTTTTGAACTTGAATCACTTTCTTATAACGAAAGGTTGAAAATAATGAATCTCACTATGCTGGAGACGAGAAGATTAAGTTGCGACTTGATCGAAGTCTTTAAAATAATAAATAATCAGTATAATTGTCATATGTCCAATCTTATTACGTTCAATGAAAACACTCATCTTAGAGGTCACACTCTCAGACTCCAATTGATCAAAGATTCCTTCATTTCAAACAGTGTGAAATAGTCTTCTCAACAATGTAGTAAATTCAGAAAAAAATACTTTATTATTTGTATAAGTCGAACCTTGTGGGTCTATTGGCTATGCCACCTTACCCATGTATTTTAAATAAATAAACACTTATTAGTCAGTGTATACTTATTCGAGATTTGACGCTCTTACTGTAACGTAGGTATACAATTAAATTTCAATCAAATAGCTCTTAGCCGTCACGGTGATTCATGGAATTACAGTTTAAATATACATAAGTATGTATTTCCAATTCATCCAGCCAGAAATTTATACTATAATAGCTCGATTGAAAATGCATATATTGAAACACTCCATACTATGACGTCAACTATGACGTAATTGCTGAAATAAGCAATCGTGGCTTTTTGTCTAGAATCGAATTTTTTAAATCAATACAATGCAATTGTCGCGACGATCGACAGATTTGGAAGGTCTAACGGTGATAAAAAAATATTTTAAAATAAAATCACTCGAACCATTTTACCTATGTATACGTATTCCAGAATGGGCCAATACAGCACGGTTCGTACGGACACAATGGCACTCGTAGAGCGAGCTCGCTGTATGCAAATGTGTGTCACGCTCGGTATAACGGTCCGGCTAGCGTACCTGAGGAGTTGCCCTTTACCTTGAACCGCTACACATGCATACATATATACAGGTGTTGTACAACGACTGTGTAACAGTAAATAAGATAAAAAAGAATAAAAAGAGCGGTCGCACCGTGAAGACGAATAAGAAGAAGAACTGTTACACCGAAATAATGGCTACCTGTATAAACATCATTAATTCCATAACTTACCTGAGTCAAGGCGGTCGTGTGGCGGTGAAAGTCCGCTGACAAATAAAAGGCCAGAAAGGGAAACCAGCACGCGATCTCCGACGCACAAAAACTGCACCTGTCCCCCGGCCAGGGGCGTCCAACGCATCGGTGAACCCACGGAGACTCTTCCCCGACCGAATTTCAGATGCATGACAGATCTAAACATTACGAATGATGATGTAAACAGTTGTTTCAAAAATATGAAGCCACTAGTCAACAGACAGTCATTGGGCGGAAGACAAGTGGGCGGTATGTCTTAAGGCGACGAATTAGCCTAGGTCCTAGGCCACAACTTTTGGGGAACAGTGTATGTATGTATGTATAACCAGCAGACCTGGCTTGCGCTAGTTAGACTTTGCAAGCTCTGCTTAGACTACGATTAAAGATAATCAGAAATTGACTCGTTTCATGAAGAATTTCGGTGTTGCTGCTGGTCAGATCTAGAGTACAAGTGCATCAGAGGTTGCTAAATTTTCTGATTTAACTGTTGAAATGGTTCTTCACCAATTGGCTACAGCTACCTCACCACTTCACCATTTGTCACCACAGTAGACTAGAATGAACAGAATGAATAGGATGAACAGAATGAACAGAATGAACAGAATGAACAGAATGAACAGAATGAACAGAATGAACAGAATGAACAGAATGAACAGAATGAACAGAATGAACAGAATGAACAGAATGAACAGAATGAACAGAATGAACAGAATGAACAGAATGAACAGAATGAACAGAATGAACAGAATGAACAGAATGAACAGAATGAACAGAATGAACAGAATGAACAGAATGAACAGAATGAACAGAATGAACAGAATGAACAGAATTAACAGAATGAACAGAATTAACAGAATGAACAGAATTAACAGAATGAACAGAATTAACAGAATTAACAGAATTAACAGAATTAACAGAATTAACAGAATTAACAGAATTAACAGAATTAACAGAATTAACAGAATTAACAGAATTAACAGAATTAACAGAATTAACAGAATTAACAGAATTAACAGAATTAACAGAATTAACAGAATTAACAGAATTAACAGAATTAACAGAATGAACAGAATGAACAGAATGAACAGAATGGACAGAATTAATAGAATTAATGCATATAATTAATAGATTTAATAGAATTGATAGAATGGATAGAATGAACAAAATTAAGATCCTGGGCAAAAATAATATAATGGAAATAATGAATGGTGAATAAAATTAATAGAATGGATGGAATTAATAGGACGGACAGAATACACAGAACGGACAGAACGAATATAGTTGATGTATTGGATGAATGGGTGAATGGACAGAATTAAATGGATGGATTGGATTGAAATTCTTTCTGGTTATAGTGGCTCATATCAAATAACTTTTTAATGCCACCGTGCTTTAATTTATATAATAATTTTAAATAATCTCAGTGTTTTCTATGAATTTTACCTATACAATTTTGTCATTCTCCCCATTAAAAATAAATGTATGTATTTATATTATATTTATTATGAGTAATTCAAATTATATACTTTCCGAAAAAATGTATAAAAATAAAGGGTAATATTAATTTTCCAAAAACCAAATTGAGAAATTTGTAGATTTCTCGATAATTTTAGTGCATTTTTTTATCATTAAACATTCAATTTGTATGAATATTTTTAAAAGCTTTACACCCACAGCCTTTTTATATAAGTACATAGTATGTACATACATATGTAGCTGTTTGGAAAAATGCATACTTCTTAATGTTTTTTGAAAAGGGTGTGTAGTATTCGACTCTTTGATTTTGAACTTTGAAGAATGAGGAAGTACGGGAATTCTGGAATACTGTAAAATTTAGTAGTTTCGCAAATATTATGTTCATATTTCGATTGAAAGCCTCTGAAAGCTGCACAGAAGCAGCCTCGTAAAATATGAGTCTACATAAATTTTCTCCGCTTAAACGTATGCTATTGTGCAAATTGTTTGATCTTGATTTGGTCCGTATTATAAAATAAATACTTATGTTATATTTTTAAACGGTCATCACGGACGTCATTACTTTCACGCTAACAGTGAAAGTGCATTTTTTCTAAGATGTTTACGACGCAAATCTAATTTTTTTCCACTACTTGGAATAATATAATATTTTCCTCGTACGAAAGAAAGTGATAGTGCTTACGTTCGAAGAGAGCTATAACATAATAATAGTCATCATCATTTCAGAAAATCACCCAAATGGATACCGATGTCAAATTTTAGTAGATCTTTTTTGGAATCGAAGATATGTACTACATATATTGCATCATCACATCTCTTATTGACTTTTGAGTTGTAGGATAATAATTATTTTTTTGATACGATGATAGTGTTAACGATGATGGTGTGATCGAAATTGATTATGTGGTCGTAATCGAAGTTTGAATTATTGTAATCAAACTCATTAGATTGATAATTTGATAGTAATCGATTTATTATGCTAAATTGAATGACTTTTCTTGATAAGTCAGTTGTTTGTATTAATGATGATTGAAGGGTGACAAGAAATGAATTTTTAATATTGGTTGTTAGTTCATATTTATTTATTTATTACAGTTAAGCTATAGTGACATTACAGACTTAAGCTATAGTGACATTAGTGACATTACATACACGAAAAAACAATTTAAAGATTAAATATCAAAATGTAAACAAAAATAATGTAAAGTAAAGAAAAAAAATAATAGCAAAAATAAACAATTAAATGTGAGAACACATTAACGATTTCAAATAAAACAATTATGTATGTATATGATCAATTTATATATGTATATATTAGTTCGTTAGACCGCCCACACTGCTATGTGGGAATGGAAGAATGTGAAGATGGGCGGCCTTATAGCCTCTCAAATCACATGATTAATTTTTATACATTTTTATTTTTACATACATATACGTATATATGTATATATGTATATACCAGGAAAGCCAAACAGGTAAACCCCAATGCGCCCTCTTGGCCAATTACAAACATCGATATACAAATTTTAGAATAATTTTAACAAAGCATCATAGAGATGTCTATGGATAAATGTTGGCACATTTTTGATAAACTTACGTTTTCGTAGCATTTTTTTTCTATATATAAATCGTCAAATTTCAAGATGCTGAAAAACTCAAAAATTTGCGAGATATTTATGGACAAATTTTTACGAATCGGTGAAATTCGAGATGCTGATCTCGAAAATTGCGAGAAACGGGTAAAGGTTGCCCATTTTTTAGAATGGTTTCAATGAAAATCAGACAAATTGGCAAAGTCTCATAGGAAACGATCGACCTGGAGTCACGAACCAAGGTCTGGCCAGCAACAACCAATGGAACTCAAACCCGTGACCACTATGTTCGAAAGCATATATGCTAACCACAAGTGCACGTTGCTGGTTATGATTTTATGGCTTAAGGTAGAGATTTGTCGGTGGACAAACCGGAAGAAAAGTTTCTAGTAATTTGTAAAAAGCATCAAATAATAGACCAGATATTACATATTATCAAAATACATTTTTTTTAACAATAATTTTAATATCTAATATGTGATTTCGAAAGAGACTTTGTATGTATGTATGTTAGGTTTGTTGGTAATCGAAAAACAAATCAAAGTTTCTATGACGACGATTCGATATGGTTGAGTTTTTTTTCTTTTTGATTAAAATAAATTTAATAAAAAAACAAATTAATATTTACTAATAGATTCGCTATGTTTAAGCTGTTTCTATTACAAATACTGAGTGAAGCCGGGTAAAACAACTAGTAATATATAATTTCGAAAGAGACTTTGTATGTTACTATTGTTGGTTCGTAGAAAAACAAATGAATATTCAGATAAATTTAAATATAATAAAACTATTTTAAATAAATTTAATAAAATGTTTACTTTTAGATTGGCCATGCTTAAGCGGTTTTTTTACAAATACCGAGCGAAGCCGGGTAAAAACACTAGTTATATATATATACATAAATGTATGTAAATATAGGTCACGTCGACGCTTGGGATTATCGTTAATACTATTTTAAAATCGCATTTTTTTCTTTTTAGGTCTGTCGTGGTGTTTCTGACTACAGTAAATTTCATAGCCAGAAACCCTAAGAGATACATGTTTACTGAAAAAACATTTTTTTTGGGAATCTAGATCCGGAAAGTACATAAGCTGAGCTTTTCGATATTTTATAATGAAAAATAGCTGCAGTATAAAAAAAATGTTCTCGGAAAGCTAGAAAATTTGCTAGGGAAGATTGACATTGAATAACATAATGAATATCTTGTTGTTTATGTTGTATGTTTATGTTGAAAAAATGTTTTTAGTGGAAATTAATAGAAAAATATAAACTTTAGATTAATAACTTTTACTTTTAAACTTTTATAAGTACGTATAAGTGTGAATACACATTTTTTTTTAAATTTAAGAAAGTCGAATGGTGGTCTCCGGAAGTTGCCAATATGAAATATAATATCTCAAACAATTCGGATCACAATGAAATAATCGGCTCGTGCCATTTGCGTGATCGATAAAAAGAAAATACAATAAAAAATGCAACCTATTGTGATTTGAACAGCTTGTGCGCGCCATTTTTTTCTTAACCCCTTCGTTATTATTATTTTTGAGGAATCTGTTCGAGCATTTTCAACGGATTTTTTTCAGACAAGCGCGGAAACCCCTTCTCTCAACCCTTTGCGAAACACCTTTATCGATTTTTAATACACAACAAAAAAAAAACAACACTCGAATCATCGAATTTCGCATGTGCCCTATTGTAATACCTACATACATACATAGATATGAAAATAACATTTTATCCTGTTTTTTTTTTAATATAATAAAAGGATTTTTGTTTGTTTTGTGTATAAAACAGGGTTGTATTGTTATCGCTGATTTTTTTATGATTTATGACAGCAGAAGCGTGCTCGAGTCGCCTGCCGAAATGTGTGCGAGTACTGTGACCAAAAAATTCGTAATAAATAAGACTAATCGTCGGCAATCGAGATTCCGCGGATGTTTTCGAATAAAGCGTGTCGATAAAACGGAAATAAAAATAAAAATCGGAAAAAGGGGGGGTCGGACGATTGATATTCACGGCACGGTGAGGATATCGTACCGCGGGGCAAAAATTTGTGATTTTTGGTCACCCTAATGTGCGTCGACGTCTCGGGCGAAACTGTGCAGATTTTCAAATCGGTCTCGAAACAATAACAAAACGAAAAAAAAACCGAAAAAAAGAAAAACAGACGGGTTTCCCAAATAAAGGCTCTCGGGCAAAAGCGACGATCCAAATCTGTAATGTTCGAAAATGGCTATCGACAGCGTTTCTCAAGTTCAGCCTAAAATATTCATAATACTAACACTATAGCTACTTGGATGACTCTAAAATAATTAAGCAGGAGTTCTCAAGTCAGGGTTATGCTATGCGCCAGTGACACGTTTCAGTCTAAGACTCATCACTTCTGTAATGCTTCTTGCTTTTACTTTGATACGTGATCCAATGACTCTGGCATTGGTTTTAGACATTTGAAAGCATCTCCCAAGTTTGACATTTGAGATGCTGTGGTCGTCGTCTTGGATACAACAGTCTGGTCCGGTTGCAAGGGCATTCAACGACCGCGAGAGATGCACCACGTCACTATGATGGCTGCATCTATTGTCCACTCGGCAAAAACTACGAGACCAATGGTAGTATTTTCAGTAGTAGTAGTAGTAGTTCATCACGCCTCTTTGTCCAAGCAAGTCGAAAGGAGGAAGAAAATGCATCGACTTGGATTGCATTGTGCATTGACAGTGCAAGGTCTGCTTAATCGACAGTGCTTTTTGATTGGATTTGTGTTGGACGACAGGGAATATAGGAAGTCTTAAGTAAGTAGTTCTTTTCATGTAGCAATATTGATCAATAGTATTGTTTGCTATCTATCAAATCATTGTCACTAATTAAGCTTCACCAGTTAGGACTAAATTGGGAGCAGGTTTATTTGCAATAGCAATCACAGATAGGTTTTCTTAATATAATCTTGGATAAGGGATAAAGAAGAATAATAAGTAGAGGTAGGATAGCCAAGGGGCCACTCATTGTTCCATTGTTGTAAATCCTTTGTAAAAAAGGTTCGGCAAACTTTAACAATGCATTTACAACATTTGAACAATACGCGGCACGCTGGTTATCCGGGCTTTATTAAATATCATAGTACTTCTCTGAAAAGTTTGATTTTATACAATACTTTATTAAAATTGTCTTTGACGAATGTGTTTAAGTCTTTACATATTAAAATAAATATGTAATAATAAGAAAGGGGCTTTAATAATAAGAAAGTCTTAGCCAAAAACTTCTAGTACCAGGTGTCCATTTCAAGATATTTCCAGTGAAAATGCTCCACAAGTTAAAATATTATACCTAATCACTTGTATGGGTGTATTTGTAAATGACGTCACATATGTGGTTCAGATTTCAGTAGACGTATTAAACCGAATTAGTTGAAATGTGTGCATCAATTGGGCGCGAACTGAATAAGAAGAAGAAAATTGAAAAAGGAAAGTAAAAGAAGAAAAAGAATTGGAGGATGAAGATGAAGTAGAAGACGAAGGCGAAGAAGAGAACGAAGAAGACGAAGGCGATGAAAAGGAAGAAGTAGACAAAGGCGAAGAAGTGAAAGATGAAGAAGAAGGCATAGAAAGGGAAAACTAATAAGAGAAAAAAAATAAGGCAAAGAAGAAAAATAAAAAGAAAGCTAGGCAATTATGTCAAATTCCCTTGAAACAAAAAAAAATCATACCAAAAGTTTTGAAATCGACATAAAATAAATTTCAATTTATTGAGTAAAAAATTCCATTTTATTAAATACTTAGTGGTGCTACCCGGCTTCGCTCGGTTCCACTTTTGACGATCTCTTCCGTTTTACCACGGATATAATAGTACATGTAAATTCAAATGGACATGCAGTTTAGTAGTGAGAATGCCCTCGAGCCATGAACAAAATCTTCATTTCTTTTTTTCATTAAATTTATTTGAATTATAAAAAAATTATATTTTTTAACAACTGATCATAAACCTCTTTAACCAATCCACCCAATCAGAAACGACTTTGACGACAGTCAATCAGAAATGAATTACAGACGCTGTGTCAGTTTTATATATGCATATATATTATTTAGCCAGCAGTGTAGCGTGTATGTTTAGCACCAAGTGATCAGTGGGTTCGATCCACCATACTGCTGGTTAGATTTGGGGGTATTTGTGACTCCGAATCGATCGTTTCTTATCTGAGTTTGCCCATTTTATCTGATCATTGTTGAAACGGTTCCTCAAAATTGGCAAAAAATCATCTTTCCTGTTGTCACAAATCTTCTGTATTTATTGTGAGTACAATTTGTAAAAATTATGTACAAATCTAAAATCCATAGATGTCTCAACGGATTAATTATTTAATTAATTAATTAATTAATTGTTATTTCGTGTTCTTCAGCTTCTGGAAATACGGTGATTTATGTAATAATAAAATGCTATTGTGATTTATGTAATAATAAAATGCTATTGTGATTTATGTAATAATAAAGGCGCTTTGGGGTCTTCCTGTCAAGCCTTCCTGGTATATATCTATGTAAAAATAAATAAATAAATGTGCACAGTCCTTCACAGAGGTGTCTCCTCGCACCTTGATTGATTAATTAATTAATTTTTATTTCGTTTTCTTCAGCTTCTGGACATACAGTGATTTATGTAATAATGAAATGCTGCATTGTTTGTAATTAAATGTCCAGGAAGGCACATTGGGGTCTTCCTGGTATATATGTATCTCTGTAAAAATAAAATATTTTCCAGCCAATCAGAAAAGACTTTGACGACAGCCAAACAGAAACGAATTAAATACGCTGTTTCAGTTTTATATATATATATATGATCCAGCCAATCAGAAACGACTTTGCTTGACAGAAACGACATGTGGCATTCCTAGTGTGTGTGGCTAGGTCTGTCTCTTTTAGAGCGAAAACACACAGCACGGAACGTGGCACGTGGAACGTCGACAAGTTCTCCTTCATTTCTTCAAATATGGGATACACCGTTATCGATCACTGTCAAGCAAGGATAAATACTACCATGCAATTTCAACGACATAGGTCGAAAGTGTCGTTTTGAGACGACGCGTTCCACCTTGTGCCATGCACGTCACATTTCTTCTATATGTTTAAAACTATCTAAAAAAAGCCACGCGCCACGTTCACCGCTGTGTGATTTCGCCCTTATCCGTGTATGATTTAAATCTCATACCCATTCCAAATTGGGCATGAGCTTGATGAGTAGCTTTTTCAGCTTGTTGGGTCTGAAGCATTGAACTTCAAGTCACTGAAGTCAGAGAGATTTTGAGAGGTAGATGCTAATTATGGGGTAAGGAGAGTTTGCCTTTTCAGGTTTTCAATTCTCTAAATCGAAGCTGCAAAGTACATGTGTGAGTAGTTGCAGCCAAGTTGCATTCGTGTGGTGGGTGAGAGTAGCCAGAATACCTGATGCATTCGTAGGTGCAGTTGGAGTGGAGGTATGGAGTGTGCGCAACAAAACCAAACAAAACATCAATCGGCCCGTTCCGGTTCGTTGTATTGTTTGGCGTGTGCCAAACACAGGAATGCCGCAGGGACTTAGGGGGCAGGGTTTCGCCACATGGCGATGAATCACCGCTTAACCCTTTCAACGCAAAGATTGTCAACGTTCTGCCCCATAAGCAAATATACCTATGTACATACATAATACTCTACTCATATATTTATAATTTCTCGCAAGAAAGGCTCATTTAATTTGCATTTTTAGGCCAAAATCAAGGGGGATGAAAATTTTCGTCAAAATCTCGGTTTGTAGATTTTTTCAACATTGTAAAAAACATCCTTCAGAAGAAAATATTAACAGAAGTCTACGATTCAACAGATAAATAGCAGGGAAATTTACGAATTTTCAACTACTCAACTACTAAATTTTTTTCTACGATAAAACCGCATAAAAATGTGCACGCAAATAAATCGCATATTCATTTATTAAAATTTTGCAATGGTGACATTACAGAGTAGTTCCACGTCGTCGCTATGGTTAAACAAAAAAAGAAATAAGTATACAATAAGATTAAAATAAAATAAAACATAATCTATGTACATATATATAAAATTGAATGTGTGTGTGTGTGTGTGTCGAATAGGCTCCTAAGGGCCGGGCCGCACCGTGCAACTTTGTCGGCCTACTAGTTGCGCGACACGAAAAAATGTATGGAAATGTGTGCAACAAACAAGTTGATGGGTGTGGCATGTCTCATCTACCTGCATGCATTGGTCTGGTCGCCCTCAACCAAGTCGCTCGCAAGTCGCACGGTGCGACCCGGCCCTAAACCACTGAACCGATTACGATGGAACTTTCAGGATTTGTTGTATGCATGTACGGGAAGATTACTGTGATAAATAAAACGGGAAAAAACCTCTTAATAATAATATAGGTACATAGTTACGATTTTACTGAGGCGAAAGTAAAGCTATCCAATCCCGCCTTCAACGCATCACGCCGCGAGTGTGACAATAATCGCGCCACGCCTACCTCGCACTCGAATATACTGACCAGGGATTCAGGGCTGTACCACAAACACACAGTGGATGGCCCACGTCAGCAAATATATCTATACCTACATATATATATATAATTGAATGTCTGTGGAACGGAAACGGGAATTACACGCGTTATTGTGGCATTGCAACGCATGCCGGGTTCGGCTAGTTAAAAATAAAATAAGCATAAATTTCAAACAAATAATCAAAAACAAATATAATAATAGAACCGGCTACGATTCTAAATTATACAATGCCAAAACCAGATCAGTATATTTCAGATTAAACAAATCCAAAATAATAGAAATCCGGTTAAGGAGCTTGATGCCCCTGGCAACAGGCGACGAAACCATCAAATTGGTACGTGCCCTAGGTGAAGAGAATAAATTGCGGTATCTAATATATCTGAGTTGGCTGGGAACATTGACGCTCAATTCTGCAAGATTTGAGGATTGTTCACCAAACCAACCAGCAATTTGCACGGAAATATGAAAACCAATAAGCCCATTGAAAAATTGGAAAAATTCAAATTTTAATGCCCGAATGCGATATTCGTAAATGATTGTTTACAATTGACTAAACCGTTTGGTTTTTGTCCAGAAATTGTTGACCTTTTGTTCCAATTTACGTTGTGTCACAATAAAAAACATAAATAGCACATGCAAAGTATGAGGGGATTTTTCATGTGTATTTTTTAGAATAGTGTTTTCGATGTACTTTTTTTTAATGTTCGCATTGACTGTTTATTATCTTATATCATTGAGTGTTTTTATCTTATGAATTTGTAAAAAGAAAGTAAATTTTTCTTAAAAAACAAACTAAAATCATCGATGAAGATCCTGCCCTGCATATTTGACTTGATAATTGTGCTAAAATTGAGCAGCTTATTGAAAACAAAGTAAAAATATTCTACAGAGCTTTTGCTTGAAGGCTGATAGATACATCAGTGTTGTATATTTTCAATATTTTTTATTCGTTACATTATAAATGTAACATGTGCATATTTTGTACATAATGAATGCATATTTTATTATGATTTACGATATTAATTCATTTATGCCACTATTTTTTTCAATAAATTATTTTGTCATCAAAAAGTGGTCTCGAAAGGTTTTAATTTAGTTTAATTTAAATTGTAAATTAGATTAGTGATTTTTTTTTCATTAAAATAACATTTTAAACATTTTTTTAATTATAAATAGATTGACATTTTTATATAGGTATTATTATTATATGTAGTTAATTATACATGCAGCAATGAAAGCGTTAAAAGTGTATATATTTTGTTAATTAATGGACTTTTTTGAACTTGAACTTATCGAAACATATGATATTTAACGCCTATCTCAAAAAAAATCTTTCTTTTATTATTCCGCAAACACAATAGGGTTACAAGGGGCTAAAATCGAACGTCATCTTTGCGAAAAGGGTTTAAAATAGCGCAAAAAACCATTCCCATATACGAATCGATTAAACAGTCTATCCTTTTATCGCGATTACGAAACCCTCATGTTGACAATCGAAAATGGCATTAAAAAAAACGAAAATTCGGTAGCAAGCTGCTGCCATAAAAGAGCAAAGGGTTGCAATTTCCTTCAGCAAACATCCCCAAAGTTAACCCTTTAATGCGGTAAAAAATCTACGATTGTTTGCACACTTTTTTTATGAACCATATGTTTGACGATAAAATCTTTTATATCCGAATCTCATTTGAAATAATTTGACTATAGGTGGGCATTGAAGTAATCGACGAATAGCCAAAAAATCTCTAGCGATTTGTCTGTCGTAGCATTCCTCAGTCTTGTCTGCCAAAAGATGAGATTTTAGTTTACAACACAATGTCTTTCATATACTCGGAATGAAGGTAGCGATGAAGCTTATCTTTTCTTTATCAATTCTGTTTGTGATCTGAAAGTTGTATTCGACTATATTGTATATGTATATTCTCAGGGCAATTTTCCTCTCGTTGTGTATCTAACTATGATGAATTTCGTAGCCAGCTGCTCTACGAGAGACTTGTCCACCTTTAAGCCCTATTGGATGTGAGCTGCATATATTAAATTATTTTTTATTTACATACGTAAGCGCACAATGGGCGTACGTGATTTGTAAAAAAATATATAATATTTATGTTCGTGCTATGTTTACATGTGTTAAGTTTTGCATGATAAGAAAAGTTGTCCTGTGCGCAAATAATTCAACCAATCTTGATTTATCGCTATGTCGTGTAGTAATTACAGTGGCGTTCGTTTATTTATTTTAACATAATATAAGAATGTTAGCGTCGTTTTTTTCACGCGGTTTTGCCATCGATTCCGGTGTAATTGGAATGTAATGTAATTACGTGAATGCATCGAATTGTTAACTGTCAATATGCTTATGTTCTATTTTTTCATAAGAATTTAATTATTTCTGGGTTGAAAAAATATTATTTATAAGTTATCGAACGATTTCAAACTTCCTGAAATACATTTTGTGTATACTAATGTATGTATAATTTATTTAGAATATGATTCACTTAATAAAATAGGTGGTTAAAACCTTGCGGTTAAGAAGGGGACTTCCAATTCCTATGTATATAGTGGAATAATGTTCTATTTATTTTATTGTCAATTTAAGCATACATTCTAAGAAAATATTAATCATACGAACGTTTACTCATTTTTATAACAACGGAAATTGTATAGTAATTACGATTCAATTTTAAAATAGACTTTAATGTAATCACACTTGAATTGCTATTTGAAAAGATACTGTAAACTACTGGATAAATTGAATTATTTGAAATGAGGATGCGCACATTGTGAAGTGACGCGACGCGACGAATCTTCGCCAATCTTTTTTTTTGTTTATATCACGATGGTTTATTTTATCTGATAATGAAATTTAATTATATGGAGTTAAGTGATTAACTAACTATTAGACTCATTATTTTAATTAATAAAATAAAAAAATATTAAAAATAAACCCTTCCAATATTCTATATGCTTTATAAAATTAAGCACCCCCCTCCCCTTTATCGTTTAAGATAATCTCCCCCTGAGAAAAAATATTGGCTGCACCGAGAGGTTGCCGGGTTCAATCCCGTTGCATTAATTAATGCTGCTGGTCAGACTTGGATATTTGTGACTCCAAGTTGATCGTTTTATATTAGAGTTTGCCAATTTATCTGATTTCATTGTTTTTTTTTTGCTGGCAAAAACCATCCTACCCGTTATATCACCAATATCTGAATTTGATTTATGTACAATATGTAAAAAAAATAAGTCTAAATCCATAGATGTCTCTATGGATTAATTAATTAATTAATGAATAGGTATTTTTTTGTTCTTCAGCTTAAAAATTGCTGCAATGTTTGTAATTGGCTAGGAAGGTGCATTTTGTATTACCTGTTAGGCCTTCCTGGTATATATCTATTTAAAAATAAAATATGATATGTAAGTAAGAATTTTTTAATTAAAAATTTTAATCTTTACCTTTGCATAACATTTTAAAAACATACACATCTTTTTACATTTTGCATCCATGTTTTGGTTTACACGCAAAATAATTTAATAAGTTTACAGAAATGTATCAAATAAAATTCATTCAGAATGTAAAATTCCAGTTTGATTTCAAAATTCCAAGCACAGTTGGGAATTTTCACTATTTATGCACGATTACTATATTTATTATGGTCGTGTGAAATTTTTTTTGCAAAATCAAGGAAATACTTTAAATGTCAATATTTCACACTTGAATATAGAATATATCATTTGGCGCTCAGAACTTATTGGTTCAAAAAAAAAAAAAACTATAATATATATTATAATTAAAAATAATTAAGGATTCAACGCACACACTTCTTAATGTGCATAATATATACATACATACATATATTGTCGAATCGGAGATCCCAGTGGCGTCACGCGAATTTTACAATACGTACGATCATTTTTTGCCAACAAATCGCACAACAGTGATTAATATACATATATTGTATAAAATAATGCAACGTTCCGTTGCATGTGTTTTTTTATTTTAAATTTTTTTACAGCATAAAATTCACTTCTGGTTTCACCCACATTGCCGGTGCATTTTGCAATGACGTTTACGCTGCATAATAACAAAAACAAAAAAGTGAGAAACAAACTTCAAAAGCATATATTTAGTAGGACTCGTTTTGCATATAGTAACCTTGAAGTGCAGGATCTCGTAGTGATCACATTTTAATATCAATTCATGACTAAAATAAAAACACTACGTGTTTTAAATCACTTCCGAGTACCTACTACCAGAAAATTTTAGCAAATTTGCACAGAAACGAAGGTCATGGTTCGAATTTATTGCAATTATTTATCTATGACAAATAATAAAAGTATTTTTTTTAATCAAGTGGTATTTGAAACGAACTTTTGACCCGAAATTGTTACCAACAAACACTTCTGGTTCGATGAAATATATGTCTGCATAAGTTACACGTGTCTTCTCTTATTTTATTTTAAATCTAAACATACATACATATATATATATATTCGATCTGTAATTCAAAACATGCGTACATCGTTTCACTGCATATTAAGTATTTGAAGGGAATTCAATTTACACGGTGCATCAATCGCATAATTCGAAAATGACTGGATTGATCGATCGCTGGATTTATTCAGAGTTCAAGGGATCAAAGTCTGGAAATGGTTGAAATGTTAATTACATTTTTATATCGCTTTTCGATTGTTCTAAAAGTACAATTATTAAAATACATCAATTAAAAAATAATTTGAGTAAAATACTGAGCAAAGCTTGAAGTGTCAGTTTACAACGATTATTTGAATAATTTTTTTTATTTATTTTAAAAATGTTAATATTTTTGAGAAAATCATAATAAAATTATTGCCTTGTGAATTGGAGACTGCGTAATAATCTATTTAATTTTTAAATCGTAGAAATTACTAAATTTTAGTGTTGCATTTGAGATAGTCTGCACTCGTTAACCCTTTGAATGCTGACCAACGCCGATCGGCGTTTTGACAACAAGTCCATGGGTCTGTAAAAAACGCCGAAAGGGTTGTATTTATGTATAAAGTAAACTAGAATACTACCCCGCTAAGCCTTTCCAGGCAACATTGAAAAAAAACGGATTGAACATGAGTCGTGTAATCCATTTCATTCATTTGTCAACGTTTATAAAGACTGGTTTACATCGGAATTTCTTAATTTATAACCATAACATGTATAGCCCTAACTACTAAGTATTTTAGATTGTGAGCATTACATTTTAACAACAATGAAGAAGATGGAACAGGTTTTGGGAAAATACATTAATTAATAGACTTCTTTTGTTTATTTTTTATTGTTGCAAGATATATTATAGAGTCTAAACACACTTTACAAAACTCGAAATACTCGACAGCAGTTATCTATGATTTATTTATTTATTTAAAGTTTTTCCTAATGCGCCACAATGGTCAAAAATATAACAGAAAAGACAAGAAACAAAATAATAAATTAGACATAACAAAAACAAAACATATATATATACACAAACAACTAAAAATAATAATTATTATTATTATATATCGATTTATTCGGATTAGCTACAATTTTTATACCTAGTTGGAAATGTTGGCGAAATTTTCAGCGTGGCGGGCTTTCAAAGGGATATCATACATGGTGACCTACTACTTACTATTGTGCGCGCATAACGTCTACGAGTGAAACATCGCGTTGACAAGTTGCACAACTAGTTTTAAGTATGATCGTACAGTATGTGGGCCACGTTACGAGGCAGACAGGTCTGATTTTAGGGCTGAAATGAGATTTTAGAGTGTGAATTCGGGGTTAATGAGCCAAGATGGTTGGTCGAGTCGTTGGTCAGTCGGTGGGCGAGTTTCGCCAGACTTTGGCGACGGGTATTTTAATATGTAGGGGGGGCCCGGTGGCCATATAAGTCGCAAGTATGGCGGGGCCCAGTCTGCCGCTAATACGTTGCAGAACAATGCCATCTAGTCCTAAAAAGGTGATGCCGAATTCCGCACCATCAGTTTTTATGGAAAGCTCCGACGAGCTTTTTTGTTCAGAGACTAGCGAGCTTTTTGTCCGACGGACCGCCTCGGGGACCTTTCTACTTTCATGCTGTCGTCTATCTACTTGCTGACTCACACATATTATATTTACACCTTTTGGATATGTGTGTATATATATATACATATGTGTGTATCAGTGGCGTGTCATCCACGGATGCTGTGGATGCCGTGCATCCCTTAAAAATTTCCGTCAAAAATATTTTCATATCGTTTATTTTCTGAATTTCTTAGTTTTATTTCCCTTTCATTTATTTTTGATTACGTGATAATGATATATACGATCTTTTATCTGATCCAAAATTGACATAAACAAGCATCCCCGTTGAAAGGCCGTAGCCGTCTGCGCGACCGGTGCTTGTTTCCCATCAAGCTTGTATTACCGTAGATGCTGAAGTTCTCTACAAATCTTTTGCGCATGCGCACAAGTGAGCTGTCACTCTTGCGTATGCGCATGAGTGAGACGACTCTTCAGCCGTCTCGCTCGCGCAACACTTGCTCTGGAAGCAAAATCTCCTTTTGCGTATGTATGGATTTGATTCGCTTTTTATGTATGGACTTTTGCTTAATTCGTTGATTGATATTTCGTACGTTATTTACTTTTATTATATTATTGTAATTTATTACGTCCTAAATTACTATTTATTATGGCCCTAAATATATATAACCAAAGTAACAATGCAAGTGGATTTATCGCCGTTGTAAATAGTAATTGCAATTGTTTAATTATAAATGTACTAAAAAGGACATTTGCTTTTCTACCATATAATGAAAAAGATATTATTGTTACGAGTCCAAAACCCACATCAATATTGAATATTCATGCAAAAACGAAAATATATTAAAGGCATTTTAATAAATATAAATATGACAATGTTTGGAAGAATAAAATAAAATTTAAAAAATGAACTGATAGTGTTTTGGACAGCATCCTCTGGTTGAAAACTCACCGCACGCCACTGGTGTGTACATATGTATATACATATATGTATACCATTTCATCTTATTCTATTGGTTTGTTTAATGCTATTGAAATCATTAAGGTTCGTTCAAGTTCAATTTGGTATAAGGTAGCTGAAGATGAGTACCTGCGTTCTTCTGGAGGAAACATTAAAATTGGTCGTTCATCAGCTAAGCAAAGAGTGAACACCTTCATGATTTTTTTTCTACCTCCTTATCCCATATTCAGCATCAACTACATAATTGTGAAAAACATTTACGAGGTATCAGGACAGGCGCATACTGATTGATGTTGAAAATTTTTGGTTGGAACTTACTTCACCCTTACTTTACCAAACAGTAAAGGGTAAAGTAGTATCAAAGAGTATCAAAATAATATGAAGAAAATCTCAACTAAAATTGTCTTCCCCAAAAAAGTACCCACCAAAGACATACATATAACGTGAAGGTTCTCTTAGTGAAGATTTTTTTTATTTTGATTTTTAAATGCTTTTTATTATTACTAAATTATGTTAAAAATACATCTTATATATATATATATATATATATATATATATATATATATATATATATATATATATATATATATATATATATATATATATATTTTAATAGCTACTGATCTATTTATCATTTTCTATTTTACAATTTTAATTTAATTTTGTTAGTAATCATAGTATTATATTATTCTAATGTTAATGTACAGCATAATAGGAAAAAGAGCTCAAAAACCTATTTACAATTCTTATAAATGCTCATAATACATCTAAACTAACTAAACACTCTCTAAAGTCAACGATATAAAGCAGATTGTATTTAGGTAATCTGTGATTAGTGAAGATTTTGGAAAATTATTCTGTTATACACAACCACTCATTATATAATTATCCGCGAGGTTCAAACTATTGTCGTACTTCATCTACTTAAGACTCGTAAGAAAAGAAGAAGAAAACTAACAATTACCCATCTCAAGATTATTTTTGCGAAGATGTACTTAGCTTGAAAATTATATTCAATCACTCATCCAAAATTTACATACAAACTTTCAACGTATTTAATTCTATAAAGATAAAGAGAAAGATGAGATGAAGATCCCAGTCAACATTATTATCGATAAATGTAGATCCAGAAAATTATATTCAATCCCTCATCCACAATGTACAATGTATCAACGTACTTTATTTAGTAAAGTTAAAGAAAAAAGCTGATGAAGATCCCAAAATTATTATCACCGAAAAATATTCATCTCAAGACATTTTTCGCGAAAGTTATCCTTACGATAGACCCATAAAAATATATTCAATCCCTCATCCACAACATACAATGTAAGGACAAATAGTAGATGAAGATCCCAGCCAACATTATAATCGATATAGATATGTATGTAGATCCAGAAAATTATATTCAATCCCTCATCTACAATGTACCTATACAATGTATCAACGTACTTGATTCAGTAAAAATAAAGAGAAAAAGCTGATGAAGACCCCAACCAACATTATTATCACCAAAAAATACTCATCTCAAGACACTTTCCAGATTTATTCAATTAGTAATATTCAATCCTTAATTTACAATATATAAGGTACTTTATTTAGTAAAGATAAAGAGAAAAAGCAGATGAAGATCCCAGCCAACACTATTCGCGAAAGTTTTCCTGAAAAATTGTAGATCTAGAAAATCATATTCAAGCACTCATCTACAAGTTACTAACCATTAGCTATCAATGCAAATATCTACACATGTACTTCATTCAGTAAAGTTCATCATCCACAAATCTGTCCCCAAAATGTTCTCCCACCCATCTCAAAATACTTTTAGCGAAAGTATTTTTTTAAGATAAAGCTAGAAAATCATACTCAACTACTCGTCCACAATGTAAAAACTGTCTACATACAGAAAAGATAATGAGAAAATGCAGGATATTCTAGCTAGCATTTTCACCATTAATAAGTACCCATCTCAAGACACTTTTCTCTGAAGTTTTCCCTAAAATAAAACTAGAAAATTATACTCAAATATTCATTCCTTAACTTCAGACTTTCGATGTATGTACTTCATTCAGTAAAGGTAAGGAGAATTATAGACGTTTAAACAATTAAAATCCAAAATGGTCATATCAAGGCGAAAAGGTTGAAGATATGTAGATTATGGTAGCTTGCCGTACTGTCATAGACGTCACCGTACCCGAGATTCTGGATATTTGATACGCATTGTATACGATATTTTATCTCCAACGTAATGGCAGACGATACATTTACGTATATTGATGACCAAAATGAGCAATATGGCAAAGTATGAAAACGATCGGATAAGAGATAAAAATGACCACTGACACGAAAGCCATGTGAACTGTATAAGAGGTAAGTAAAAAGCAGAAGACCCCAGCTAAACAATATCACCATAAATTAGCACCCTTCTTGAGAAGGTGTTTTTAGAAACGAATTTAGAAAATTGCAGCACTCACAGCATTTTCAATGACGTCATCCACACGGTCCAGACTACGACGCACTCCATCCAGTGGTCCCCAAGTAATCCAAGGTCATCGGAATTTGCGACGATCAAAGGGCCGTGCACCGCTTATATGTAGAAAGGAGTATGTAAAAAAGCTGAAGACGTATCTTCACCCCTGTTGTCCCGTGACGGTCTCGTCGGGCGAATTGGCCCTCAAGAATGCGGTCCATCTCCAAACCTGGAGATCACTCCAGATTAGGTGTCCTATATCAGAGATCACCGGGGGCCTTTTTGTGCCCTCCTCTTCTACTTCCACACACTTATTGTGATTATATGGCCAGATTTATCACCAGCTTTTTGCCGGCCCCACCGATCGTTTCGGCCGAATTTATCGACGTTTATTTATCGTTTCGCGAATTGAGTGAGCGCTCTCCGAATTAAACCGAAGACTTAAGTAGACAATAAACGACCATTATCAATTGAGTTATATCATCGGGACGATGCACGTCGACTTTTGATCGGAATCGTTCATTCCGAAGTTTGCTCAATGTACGTACATATGTAATATGTGTGTAGTCGATTTGTTGCGCACCCTTGCAAAGTGTATCCAATGAAAAATACAACGAAAACCAACTAGCTGAGAGCATTTTGTTAAAAATAAGTCGTATTTACAATTCAGTCTGCATATTTACATATATAATGTTTATTATGTAAAAGTGGAACATTTTCAGAATATGTTGTAGTTTACGGTCTAATGTACCATGGAGATAGTATATCAAAATTTAGTCATTCCAAATTGAAAACTGTTGATTTGAATAGCGGACAAACAGATAAACATTGCCTGGCATTGCTCGGTGGATTTAAGTTAAAAAAAAGGCTTCAACGCCTTCTAAAACCCATCTAAAGTCTAATTCTGAGTACCATTTTTTGATTTTTAAATGCTTTTTATTATTACGAAATTATGTTCACAATACATCTTATATCTATTTTAATAGCTACTGATCTACTGATCATTTTCTATTTTACAATTTAATATAATTTGGTTAGTAATCATAGTATTATATTATTCTAATGTTAATCTACAGCATAATAGGAAAAAGAGCTCAAAAACGTATTTACAAACCTTATAAATGTTCATAATACATCTAATACATAATATTAATTAAAGACTCTCTAAAGTCGATAACCTAAAGCAGATTGTGTTTAGGTAATCTGTGTTTATACCTGAAGGGTATAGACATTTTGTTGTAATCAGCGAGACTCTTCACAAGTGTGTTAGTATGGTTATTAGTGATTCTGTCATAGAATCTACTGGTTAGTTTGTTAGTAATGTCTGTAACAAACGGAATATTATATATGGCATAATTCTGATTACCATGAGACAGTGTAGTAACTTTAAAACTGCATACAAATGAGCTGTTGTATTTGAAAATGGTGGTCCAATTTTCAGTTTTAAAAACACTATATCAATTTGATATGTCCAGAATCTCGAAATAGCAGAATAAACGTAATACATGCCACCAGTATTTTAAAATATTGTTAAACGCAAAACATTGTATTTAGTGTTTTGCGAAATATTTCTCGAAATGAGCAAAAGTGGACTTCATTTCGTGCACTTTAAAAATAAATTATGCAAAATCGTTCTGTATATTTCTAAGAATTTTCATGACGATTATATCACACACAGACACAATACAATTTTCCAAACCGTTTACTTCCGTCCGCATTCGTCATATGTTACGTTATAATAATCGAATTTATCAAATGCCACTTTAGCGGGATGTACTATGACCTTACTAAACGAATCAACACGTACAATCCTTTTCGTACGACCGTGAATATTTACACATTTATTTATTTTTTTGTACATATCGTCCACGGCCATAAATATTCGTAGTATGTATGTATTTGAATACGACCTTTGCCGACGTTCGATCTTATCGAAAAAGGTTGACGACGACTCTTTCCAGACAGGTCTAGACGCTTTGGGGACCGATCGGCATTTCCGCAATGTCGATGATACACCCCAAAAGATACATGTATGTATTCCCTGAAATCCAGAAGACCATACATACATACGAATTGAATTTTAACCCGAGCAAAGATTCCATAGAAAAGTGCATGGAATTTATAATATGATGCATGCGAATCATTGAAATGCAACATTGCTGCATTTTGGTCAGAGCTGATGCAATTTGCATGGGATGGAATGCTTGCATTTACGATATGCATACGTATACTTATGTACATACATACATACATACATATGCGTCTTTCTAAAGACTCGTCTTTCCAAATCTGAAGTCCAGAATTCAAAAACGTCCATCAAATACTTGAAAATTGTAACCATTGTGACCAAACATTTACTTATTCATATAAGTTTGGTTGTTACGTGATTGTGTGACAGCTCGTATTCAATACTAGGTCTTTTGTATGGAAATATATCATGTACAAAATCTGAATCATGCTATGTACTTACAGGTGTGTCATTTGATTGCTAGGAGTTGGAAGTTGAAAAAAAAACTTTTGAAAATGGTACATATGTATGTACTATGAGAAGAAATGGCAACTTTGGTGGCTTTAAATTGAAAAATTGTAAATTTGTGTAGCGGCCAACTAAACAATTTTTTATATAATATATCAAAATGAATGACTTTATCATACCGAAGCGAATTAAAAAATATTTAAAAATATTCATAAAATATCATAAATCATACACGTAGTCCAATTTCAGAGAGTATGTAAATATGTGAGGCCGTACACTTTCCTTACAAGTTTTTATGAAAAATTAGCCTTCAAAAGTTAATTTTTGAATTGAATATTTTCCTCAAATTATGGTCTTTAATATGACGAATGTTCGCGTTAAATGATTCGAATTAATAATTTAAAATTAAATGCTTTTGAATAGAATCAATCATGTTGACATAAATACGGAAGCGTGTTCGATCGTATCTGGACTTTGAGAGTCGATCTTTGGACAATGTAATGTCCCATTCGGGTTTTTTTTCAAGGTCAGTCATGGTCTTAAGTCCTTCTGATGCTATCTAGGCCAAAAAGTCTCAATTGATTGTTGTGATATGTCAAGTAGAGTGCCCTAGACTGGGGCGTGGTCACCTTGGAGAACACTTGTGCGTATAACAGATAGACCTGCCTTGGTGACATTATTGACAGGCCATCAGATGTGTGATGGTTTGACATCAGATTTCAAGTTAGCCAAGGTCAAATTTTGGAATAAATGGGACACGTGGATCCGGATCTGATGACACAAACATACATATGTCACGGAATTAGCATATTGGCTCGTTTGGGCGACCGAACTGTGATTTGGCTGAGTTTGTTGCTGTGTTTTGTTTTTTTAGATAGTTTCAATGAAAATTTTCAATTATTTTTCAAGAGTTTCATGTGGTTTTGGATCTGGAAGACTATGAAAAATATTCTACATTTGAAATGTTTACTTTTTTAATATAGTTTTGTAGTAAGTTTTGACAATGAAACTTTTTTCAAATGAAAATTAAAAATATTATATAGAGTTTGATGATATTAAAATATTGTAGTTTTTGTTTGAGTTAATAATAGTAATTAATCAATAAAATTATTATACAATGTCATACAAAATAAAAGAAACACCAACACGACGAATAAATTGAATTACTAATCGATTTATTGAATAAATTTAATCCTTTTTTGACTGTTGCAAATTCTAAAAACATTTTTAAAATAGCAATTAAATATAAAAAAAAGCTTTTATGTCATACTTGGAATTTTTTGTGTAGAAAAAATGTACACACGTGAAATTTTTGCATGTTTTATCATTATTTATATTTTTGATTTAATTCATCTTTATATTTAAAAACAAAAATATAATAATTATTAAGCGCCAACTGTGAATATATGTGACATATATGCAAAAAATCAACGATTCAAAATCCCTTGTACAGTTACTTAAACTTAAAAAAATCATAACTCTCTAAGTATTACAGTTACGGAAAATTTTACTAATTAATATAAAAATACATGTATTATAGATATTATAAAAAAATATTTATATAAAAATTTGTCACATCGTGTGTAAAAAATCGATCGTTGAAAATGCAGCATCCGCGCACTTGACCCAGTAGCTCGTCATAAATATGCAACGCTCGGGAGTTATCAAATGCACAACGATGATAATAAACGTTTTATAAAACGCACACACGACTTAATATGGAGCTTGTGTGTGTATAATATAATATAATGTGTCGGTTATTGAATTCAACCTTGGTATTTGTGATACAAATTAATACCAAAGTGCCACGAATGCAGAGACACGTTGATAAATCAACGAGTATGTTGGTAAAGGTAGGAAGTGTTTGGGTATCGATTGTTGTCTTGTACAGATGTTTTGCTTCTTTTTTTTGATTATTATATTATTTTTGTTTGAGTGTTGTTTGTTTTGCGTTTAATTTTATGGTGATAAGAAAGGTGGAATGGTGATAGGGGTATTATGAGGAAACGTGTTCGTGTCCTGTGATTATTGGCAAATGAATACGTGCATCGTTAACCCTTTGCACTTGAATTGGTTAAAATTTAAAGTTTGCCCTAATTCTATATGTTCAATGATATTGAAAAATATGACAATTTAATTTAATGAATAGCAACTAAAAGGGTGAGAATTGAATTGATTTGTCTTCGCTATCAGTTGGGCAATCTATCGCGATGGTTTACGTCTCGTAGACTCGTATTGAAAAACTAGTAGGTAGTATGTAGCTGGTCTTTCAAGGACTTAATATCTATTATTGAATAATGGATCAAATCTATTTGCTTTATTATGGTTAAGACCTTTAAGAAAACACATATTTTTGAGTTTTTTCAAAATTATTTGAAAATTGCATTTTAGTAATTTATCATAATAAAATCATCAGCTCCGATGTTGAGCATTGTAGTTAGCTAATCATTGGTGCTATTATCATTAATGTATTTGAACTTAACCCTTATATTAGATTTTCATAAATGTATATGTATATTTTCATTGTTTCTAGCATGTGAATAAATAAAATCGTCACCTTTGGCGCATTTTTTTTTAAATACTTCCAATTTCAAACAAAATCCTCTTGTAATTATTTTGTAAATATTTTTAATTGCTAAATCTGTTGGCTTCTATGGTTTGTCATTTTTAACTAGTGTGTTTTTTGAATATCAGCGTGAATTTTGATTGAAATTTCTTACTAGTTTTTTAAAATGACTGATTTTTAAAAGGCTCAGCGAGTTCATTATTTGAACAACATATGTATGCTTTTCAGGAAAACTAATGTTAGAACTGATTATTTAATAGTGTGAATAAAAATCTTCGGTGCGTATCTTGAAAAATGGTAAAACTTTATAGACGTCGTAAAATAATATAACTATGTAATAACTTAACAACTCAATGTGAATATAAAATAATGAGATTAATATGGTTTGGCGTTTAATAGTATGAATGATTGGGTTTTAATTAATTCGAAGCACAAAGGTTTAAGCGGGATGGTTCGTTGATCTTCCGAGATTGATTTGCAAAAAAATCTTATTACAATATCTCATTTATTGAATGTACATATAATAGATTGCAGTAGGTGTTTGCAAATTTTTAAACGTGACGTTTCTGGGAATTTGATCGATGCACTTGGACTTTGAAGTGTCGGCGAATTGTCGAATGTCAGAATTGCATTACGTTGCATTCGCAAAGACCTCGAAGTGGACGCATTCAGAATTCGCTCGGTCATTCGATGCAATTTCATTGCAATAATCCGACGTGTGTATATTTTTTAACAATTCAATATTTTAATATTACTTTTCAGTCAGACTTCCTTTAAAGTTCACCAGTGAAAAACCGAAGTAAATTAATCGAAATGAATGCGGCAAATAAACGGGAGCTAAGAAGTTCTCATTGAAAATTTTTATATCAAAATTTTATTTATGTATCAAAATCAACACAGATTAGATTCGAAAAGTTTCAATGTTGTCAATTAAATTTCATGCAATCAAAATAAATAGAATTGTACGTAAAATTTGTATTGAAATTGTAACATTTTAAGGAGTTCATTTATTTTTGCTAAATTTTTTAATTTAATTATAAATTTCGTTTTCATAATTTGAAATAGTTTATTTCAGAGTATTTATTTAATTGATTAATTATTAATAAATTGTATATTGAATGTGTGCTTTGTTGCTTTTTATAATCGCCCATATTTCTGCCGCGGCTGTGTACTCGACTGAATCGCATCGAAATTTGCAAGTAATCCACAAGGGTAAGTCTCCTTGACCAAAAGTCCCTTTTCGTCGTTTTGCGACGGCCTAGAAAATTCGCTAGACAGATTGGAACCTTGAGACGCATACATTACAATGAATAATCGACATGGGAAACCACCGACTCATGCAACTCATGCGCTATCGCATTTTCGAATCTGAAGTACGAGCGATACCAGATTGCGAACAATGAGCTTTGCGAAACGCTTTTGACCCTTAAACTGAACCCTCCCTTCGATTGGAAACGGCCGATTCGATTAGAAAAACGTTAATTTAATTTTACACAGTCATAACGAGGGCTTTCAGCAGATGCGATCGCTTTAAAAACAACGTCTTTCTAATCTCATAAATCATCTGCGATGATTAATGGGTCCATATGGTGCTTCTCCCGGCCCCGTGGATTATCGGAGTTCGAGTTTGAAAGCCGAAAAATATTATATCGGATATTTTTGACGTATCGTTGAATAACACGATACGTATTGCAACGTGTGATTGAGATATATGTATACATAGGTATGTGTTTGTAGTATAAATAGGAGCATCTTGTGGCAAACGGGCGTGAAGACCCGATTCATAACAAGGTGAAAAGAAGGCCATTAATGCGACCTGTCAATTTTGAAGATCAACAAGAAGTTAAAGCATAATTTATTACCGTGCCAAAAGCCCAAAGCCCAAAGCGCAAAGGGTCTTTTCCATTATGAATAGAAACGTGGGATAGGAACCGCGCCAAGGACAGGGCTTGAGAACTCAATTTTTTTTCCGACACTTCCTAATGCAATTCCTTAATTATTTACAACTTAAGATATAGATACAACACGAAATTATGAATAGCTAATGTATTTTTATAATAAAATATGCAAAAGGCTATATTTTTGGAGATAAATTCAGGCGTAAGCTGCAAGCAATTTAATAATGATTTTTTGATTTTTAAATGCTTTCTATTATGACTAAAATATGTTCACAATACATTTTATATCTATTTTAATAGCTACTGATCTACTGGTAATTTTCTATTTTACAATTTTAATTTAATTTTGTTAGTAATCATAGTATTATATTATTATAATGTTAATGTACAGCATAATAGGAAAAATAGCTCAAAAACCTATTTACAATTCTTATGAATGCTCATAATGTCATAATTAGAGGTAGGATAGTCACAGTGCTATCCATTGTTCGGCAAACCTTTAACAATGCATTTACAACCTTTGAACAATACACGGCCCCCTCAGGCTCCGGTGACTAGTCATAATACATCTAATACATTATATTAATTAAAGACTCTCTAAAGCAGATTGTTTAATAATGATAGAAGCATGAATAACGATTGAATTATTGTGAATCGATATCTAAAGCTTTTTTAATACTTTTTAACATTTCAAAAGTAATATATAAAGATTTTTAATATAAATAATTTAAGCGTTAAAATAACTAATATATTAACAAAAAAATTAATGATACTGTAGTATGCTTAACAATTTTATTTATTTATTTATTTTTACATACATATATACCAGGAAGGCCTAACAGGTAAACCCCAATGCGCCTTCCTGGCCAAATACAAACATAAATATACAATTTTTAGAATAATTTTAACAGGGCAACATAGAGACATCTATGGATACATTTTTGATAAACTTACATTTTCGGAGCATTTTTTTTATGCTGAAAAATTTGAAAATTCGCAAGATATTTATGGACAAATTTGCAGCATTTTTATACGATTCAGCGAAATTGCGAGAAATTTTATTTTTATTTTATTTTATATTTAAAAAATAAATACTACAGAGACTTGACAGGTAGCCCCAAAGCGTCACTGTGGTTATAATACAAATATAAGTATACCTAAAACGAGAATAACAAAAATAAAAAATAAAAATAAGAAATATGTATAGTAAATAACAAATAAACAAGAATGATAATTATATCGTGCTATGTAGGATGTGTTCGACCAACTCAACATAACTGGCATTGAAGAGGTCCAAGGAATGTGCCAGGAAGTTAAGGAGTCGAACAGCTCTCGAGAGGGGGGAGTTCATGAGCACGTTTGTTTTAGTCCTAATTGGCAACAAGATATCATGCTTTCGTAAAAATGGGTAAAGGTTGCCAATTTATTGGAACCGTTTCAATGTAAATCAGACAAATTGGCAAACTTTGATAGGAAGCGATCGACCTGGAATCATAAACCAAGGTCAGGCCAACAGCAACCATTTGGACTCGAACCCGTGACCAATATGTTCGAAAGCATATATGCTAAACACTAGTCCACGCTGCTGGTTATTAATCTACACAGTTAAAATAAAATGCTAATGCACATATGTGTTTGCGTGTAGTTTTATAACAATATATATGTATATAAAAAAATAGTCGTGTAAATAAAACATGTATGGATTTTGTTGCAATGCAATTGCAGTTCAATTAATACAAATCGAAAATGCATATTATTTTATTACAATTATATGCATATAATTGTATTATGTTAATGATACGGATACTTGAAATACATGTATTTAGGATGAGTATTTATTTAAATTTTATTGTAATGATGTTTCCAATGCGATGGTTGCGCGATACTGCGACATGCCGTTATTTCAGATTTTTTTCAGACCCCGGAAGCGTTTCTAAAACAGCAAAAAATACATTTTGGTAATGTCTAAAAGTCCAAAAAAATAAAGAGAATCTAAAACCATAATAAAACCACCCCCGAACCGCACAACACCTTTGTTTCGTATTTTTTTCGCGCATAACGGGACTCGGTCTTTTATTTTTTGTCGATTTTCAGATATTCAAAGGCCCCTTAGAAATCATTTGTATATTTAAATGCAACCATAAATCTGCCACAATTCAATTTAAGCACATCGACATATGGATATATTGCGCAACCGCACGTATTACGCATTTGTTGATGCATACCTGCATTCTTACGAGGAAAATAAAAGTGCATAAACGGACAATCAGCAGTTGTTAATTACAGGAAGAGTGCACCGTGCATTTTCCAACGGAGATAAATCCGGTTAAAACAGTTTCCTCGTTTCTAGCATTTCAATTATTGCTCGTTTGAACCACATAAGAATTTTTACATATGTACATATGTACATGCGTATAATTAAATCGCTTTAAATAATACAGGGTGGGAAGGAAACAATTACACGATTACAATCTTGAAAATGAACACTTCGATTGAATAGTAAAATCAATTATACCAAAGTTTTAATATAGTGTTACTCAGAAGAGCCAAAACACATTGTTGAACACTCTCTATAACCTTTCTTTAATGTAATATTATATTACATTCCTACAATCCATGAGTTGATGATGTATTAGAAGATAATATATTACTAATATATTATCTTCTAATACATCATCAATGGATTGTTGGGGTTGCCAAGCAAACCGGGACAAATCAACAATATTAGACCACTTAGTTTTTTCAAATAATAACATTTGGCAACAATTGAAATCATAGTTTTCAATGCACTGTAGAATACTTTCAACTAAATCTCCATTAACGAGAATATAATTTAACTACCCATTTTTCTACAGCTATTTTTTCCATTCCAATTTGGAGATCTTAATATAATTTTTAATGCAACAAATTGAATGGACAAATATGTGTCATTTGTTATGATATTTTTCGTATTTAACTGTTTTTTTCTATACTAGATATAGACAAATTCTGGTATTTTTCCAAGCTCATCCAGGAAAACACAGAATATTTTTTTAATGGTATTATTGTCCATTGTTTCAAGTAATCTGTCAATGTTTCATAAAACTTTGCTACTTCTTTATTAAATCCATCAATTTGTCCCTTTGAAATTGCTTTAAAAGTATGTATGATAGAAAAATTTGTAAACTGGGACTTTTGGGCGTCCTGAAAGGTTCGTTCGGGACACTGGGACACGAGGCTTAAAACCGGTGACTATCCCGATTAATCGGGACACCTGGCAACCCTATGGATAGTATGTACATATCTGCGGGAAGAAATCGCACGTTGATAAATTGGGCAAGATTTTGGAAACGTGTTTCAGACGTGTTTTAACCTGTTTGATCTTCGAGATTTGTGCGGTCAGATTTGACTGAATTATCATACATATGTCCATTTTTTTCCAATCGCTGAAATGATTTCGCAGTGAAATTCATTTCCGTGTATGGATGTGGGTGTATTCGCACACACTTGAGTTAATTATCCGGAAGTTGGGTGCAATATGGGAATGTCAAGACTTCGACGAACATCTGCCGACGAAACTTGATATATTATCGCGACCGCAATGTGCATATTTTGACGGTGTTCACGCCTGAAGCCGACGGGCAAAAAATAAAATATTAAAAAAAACAAACCACACTCACTCACAGCCCTTACCAATTTATTGCACAATTCGTACTTTTTTTTTAATAAATTGTCGAAGCGGAAATTGCTCGAAATCAATCTTCCGCATTTTTCAAATGTTAATAATGAGGGGCAAAAAATGTGTAGGTACAAAAAGGTTCAATTACGTAGATTTTTAATTGAGATTCTATTATTTTTAAAAAATATTTTTTATTGTTATATAATGTTGTTAGAAAAAAATATAATTAGTGTTTGTTTTGGTTAAAAAAATAAGTATATTGCAAATATGTTCAGATATACGTATATTTTACATACATACATACATATGTGCTCTGAAGTTTTTTCTTTTAAAATTATACAATATAATAACAAAATTCTTTCCAGGAATTTCAATTAGGACTATTTATAAGTGAAGGCGGGAGATATTTCATGATATATTTTTTAATTATCATTTTATATAAAATGTTGAAAAGTCCTAAGAGAAATTATTTTGTTTTCTACTTAGTATGCATTTGAAAAATTCATATAATAAAAAATGTAATATATTGTTAATCATCTACATTCACTGCTGGATTAAGGTCTCTCCAAGGCACTTCTACTCGTCTCTGTTTTGCGCAACTCTCATCCATCTCACCCCACACATTTTCCTAATTTCGTCTACCCATCTTCCCTGCGGTCTTCATTTTACCCTATTGCATTCTCTCGGGTACCATTCTAGCACTTCTTTTGTCCACGTGGCTCGCCCATTGCCATTTCAATCTCTTCACTCTATCCACTATGTCCACTACCCTTGTCATACTTCCCACGTGTTCCGCTTCCTGTCTTTCCTTTTTATGCCGAGCATACAGCGTTCCATACTTCTTTGAGTGCATTGCACTTTGTGTATATTGTTAATATCTTAATTTAATTATTATAAAAAAATATTGAAGATTTTATGTCAAATTTTAACGGTTATTATAAGATAAATGATAAGTGTAAAATGGTTAACCATCATAGGGTAACGAAGGCTAAAATACTTTTTAATACTATAATTATACTGATTTTTGTAATAATATAAAATCAAACGGACAAAAATGAATTAAAAAATACAAATAAAAGAATATTTATTTGAAAATTCAAATCAATATAAAATATTAAAATCAGTATAAATATGAGAAGGGTGTAAATATATTTTTTAAAAATATATTTATATTCTGTTTTGTATAAAAAAAAACATTCATCATTTTAATAAAATTCCTCGATTTATTCAATATCAACAAAAATGCTTCGAATAATAAAAACTAACCTAACCTATCAGGGGTATTTAATTTAATCAGCCAAATGGATTGAAGATGATTATTCCCGAATTTATTCAACTTTGACACGTTCCTGATATTCTCATCCAGCATTCGCTTCGATTGTCTCTCTCTGTGTGTGTGTGTGTGTGTGTGTGTGTGTGTGTGTGTGTGTGTGTGTGTTTGTATATTTTTATTTTCGATAAATAAAGACCCGAGTCGTATCTTCCGCATTCCTCGACCCATACAAAAGTGATTATTATTAGTTATTTTACATACAATCCTGACCGGCCAAGAAACGGGTTTGGACTATTTTTTTCTCAGTCATCCGATTTATTTGTATATATGTATGTGTGCATGCATTCGAAAAGAAACGGTACATTTCGGGCAAGGAGTTATCCCATTGATGACACCCCGTTATGTACTCGAAGGGTTAAACACGCACTGCAGTGTGACCTGTCGGTGACTCCATGATCATAATAGAACCTTTGGTCGAATACACATAGAATTATTTCAAAAGCCCTGTAAATTCAAACAGTATATATATATTTTAAAATTTATTTATTTATTTAAATATTAACCACAGCGAAATTACAGAATACTCTAACGCGTCACTGTGAACAAACATGTACATATTTTTTTTATTTTATTTTTTACATAGATATACACCAGGAAGGCATGACAGGAAGATTCCAATGCGCCTTCCTGGACAATAAATTACAAACAATGCAGCATTTTTATTACATAAATCACTGTATTTCGAGAAACTGAAGAATACTAGATTAACAATTAATTAGTTAATTTTTAATTTGTACACTATGTACATTTTTATTTGTTGCTCCATAAGGTGCGTGTCGACGACTCTTGTGTGTATGAGTGGGTCTCGAGTGACTACTTTCACGTGTTGAACTGCTCAATGATGTGAGCAATTCGCCTAAGAGGAGTGTCTCGGTTGACCACCTCCACGTGTCTGTCGGACTGTGCGTGAGCATTGCACCTTACAGACCATTACACTGAATGGACGGGGAAATAGGTCGTAACAGCCATGAATGCAAGTCTGTCCAGCTATGTTTGGAATTATATTATATTATTATAGGATTACTAATTATAGTTTCGTTAATTTTGTTAACTATGTTAACTACGTTTTATAGTTTTAGTTTAAAATTTTTAATTGAGTAATAATTTACTAGCAATTTGCTATTTAATAATAATAAATAAGTTTTTGATACTTTGGATTAAAATTCTCGGTAAATTACCGGTAAACCGTTATGAATAATGAATAATATTATTTTCAGCAATTTACCAGTAATGGAAATTTCCGGTAATTTACATGCCCATAGTTGTGAGGACTCTACGAAAAATCGGTGCATGTAGATGTAATTTTATTTTACATAGATATAAACCAGGAAGGCTTGACAGGAAGACCCCATTACAGTTGGTCCAAATGTCTGACTGACATTCTAAAAAAAAGTAAATTTTACTTATAATAGCTGGTGGTGTTTTTCACAGGGGTGTGCTCATGTATGTACAATGCCCTCCCTGAGTGCGTCAGGTCTTATAAGACCGTGGATGCATTCTTGCGAGGTGCGAGGACAGTGTATATTTATTTATTTATTTTTACATATATATATACCAGGAAGGCTTGACAGGAAGACCCCAAAGCGCCTTCCTGGACAATTAATTACAAACAATGTAGCAATTTATTATTACACATATGTATCACTGTATTTTTAGAAGCTGAAGAACACGAAATAACTATTAATTAATTACTTAATTACAGAATTAATCCATTGAGAGATCTATGGATTTAGATTTCGTACATATTTTTTACAAATTATACACCCAATAAATACAGAAGATTTGTGACAACAGGAAAGATGATTTTTTGCCAATTTGAGGAACCGTTTCAACAATGATCAGATAAAATTGGCAAACTCTGTTAAGAAACGATCGATTTGGAGACACAGATACCCCCAAATCTAACCAGCAGAATGGCGGATTGAACCCACTGATCACATGGTGCTAAACATACACGCTACCATTAAGCCAAACTGCTGATTATAAATGTCTGTAAAAACAGCCAGTGTTACGAAATCAGCGTTTTATATATTTAGATATATTTGAACGAGTTTTGTACGTATGTTTTAGTAAAATGGGAAGTTCCCATCCTCCAGTTGACCCAATCTGCGAGCCGTCACGTCCTTCCGGAATGATTCGACTGCACTGAAAGTCCTTCGGCCAGAAACAGTTATGCGCATAAAAAAAATAGTCTAATAATCTCCGCGCCCATGTTTATTTTTTCTATACTTTATACGTGTATGCGTGCGGGCAAAGGGTTATTGTACAAGTCGCTGGGTAGATTCTCTCCACACAAGGAGTAACGGTTAATATATGTGTGTTTTTTTTTATTTTTTTATTCTTCATGTAATGTAATGGGATCCATTAGAAGGGCGGCCGATATCTTCTCGTGATATCGCCGGCACATATTTGAATCTCGGTAAACAGGAAGGTCAACACCGGTTATCCTTCCACCTACAAACACATTTATTTATTATGTGGTAGTATTTTTTTTCTACCCAGCCTGTTATTATTTAAATGACGTAAGTGCATAGGTAGAGCGCTTCCGCATTTCTGTCGTATTTTTCTAGCCGTAGACCGCTAAGGGTTAATATTGTAATGCTCAGACTCAGACACACCTCTGTCTATGTTTGTATGTACATATACTTGGAATATACAAACATATTCATTTTATTTATTTATTATTATTATTAAATGGCAAATTGCTAATGAATTATTTCACAATTAACAATTTTAAACTAAAACTAACAACTATAATATAACAAAACTACATATAATTAGTAATCCTAAAATAATATAATATAATTCCAAACATATCATTACATATATAATTACGTCATCTTCCACAGGTATCCATTAACACCCCTCAATAAAGCATCAATGTTACCTCTAAAGCATCTCTAATGTTCTCAGGAAGGGCATTGTATATTTGAACACCTCTGTGGTAGACACCTCCTGCAGTTTTTGCTTTTTTAACTCTATCTATAATTAATTTATTACTATTTCTGGTTTTATGATTATGCATATCTCTATTCCTAACTATATGTTTATTAAAATATTTGGGTAATAGATTCTTAATTTAAGTGCTTAATTTAAGACTATTTCTAATATCCAACCATTTCAATTCATCTAACATGTATGATACTTCTAATATTCTTACGTTTTCTCACATTCAAAATTAGACGCATTGCTCTATTCTGCACGGTGTCACGAGAAATTACTCACGGATTTCACACTCAACTTAAATCGATAAAATAAATATACAGCAAATAAATTTTCAATATAAAGCGCATTGTCAAAAAAACGAATATGGCTAATAAGCTCTGTTATCATCACTAGGGATTACAATACCGAAAGTACCGATACCGGTGGTATCGGTATTTGAGCGAAAACAAGTTTTTGGTACTACCGGTACTCTAAACTAAATAAAAGCTTTTAAAAATCCGCTAATTTATCAAAATAATTGATCTGACTTTGACAAACGATTGCAGTGAACATATTTTACACGTTAATTTGAACTCTATATGATTTGATACATGTGTCATTGCATCGATCAAAAACTATAAACCGTTGAGTGTAAAATGCGTGAGTGATTTGTCGCGGAACCATTCTGCACTTTCAGCAGTTTGAACATATTTTCAGTTTGCATGTAGGAATATACTTACATATGTACATACATATATATGATGATATGACTCATACATATGTCAAATGTCACATATCGATACACTAACTTGTAAACCTCCTAAATCCAAAATTAAGTTTCGTTCCCTGGAGATTAGAATAACTTCTACCGATAGCTAGGTTTTAAACTACATAGTAATATATTGATGGTTTGGTGCACAGATATTGTATGTCCATTTTTGAATTTGTATCGAATATTAAGTTCAGGTTTTTCTTTTTATCTAATTTATGTGGTATGCATAAATTACATTGAAAGGAAAAACCTGAATTATTCCAGCATCTACAAACTTAAAATTCGATACAAATTAAAAAATGAAGCCGTCAATATGCTACATATTTTCATGCATTTTTGTGTATATTTTTTTTATTTAAAATTTTGAGTAGAATGTGAATGTTTGTTAAATAAAATTAGACGTGTTTTTATATCTAATATATAATTTCGAAAGATACTTTGTGTGTATGTATGTATGTTTGTTTGGGTCGTAGATTCCGTGACGTTCAATTTAATTAAAAAAAAACAAATGAATATTTAAATAAATTTAAATAAATTTAAATAAAGTAAAACTGTTCAAATAAATTTAATAAAATGTTAACTATTATATTGGCTCTATTTAAGCGGTTTATATTATAAAAACCGAGCGAAGCCGGATAAAAATACTAGTAGTTTATATGTATGTATGTATGTTTATAAAAAACTAGTGGTCTGTGTGCACATACTTATGCATTCTATTTGATCGGCCGACATAAACAAAAGGATAAATTAAAAATATGAAATTTTATTTTCAAAAAAATTAATAAAATTTTAGATATTATTATTATATTCCGCGTCTCTTTCCACGATACTAAGGGGAGAAAGAGAGACGGGGCATGGCGAGTGAGTACTTCGTACAGTGCATGCGAAAAGCCCACACTATGCCGCGTCTCTTTCCACTATATACGGAGAATGTAAACGAAGAATGTAAGAAATACGGAGCATGTAAACGAACATTCACACGCACTCCACACGCACGTGGACACGTATTAGACGATTATTATATATGATGCGTCATTTATGTATTTTCTGGCCACAGCGGGGTAACCTGTAAAGCCATTGTGGTATATGTGTATTAAAATAAAAATATAAACATATATAATTATTAAAACATTTTTTGAGTACAGTTCTAAGACGTTGTTTTTCTTCATCAGGCATGTAGTCTATAAATATAAATATTGCGTAACGGTAATGTAATTGAACTATTTAGCAGTGACTCAAATAAATTATCTGATTTTTTTCATATTATTAAAGAGTCAATATATTGTGAGCTACAAACTTCACATTTTTCGATTAAAGTTATTAGAAGTTTATTTATATAAATATAACTTTTCATTTTGTTTTATTTTAGGGATTCGTAACAACTGATTTTTTTTTCATCATAGTGTCTCAAGCCTAAAATGGCGCGAATGTTTGTTTTATTTAAAAACAAAATCAAAATATTATTAGTTGCACAGTTCATCAGTAGGAAAATGAACTGTTTATACGACATCTGACCTTATTGATCATTCTGTCGCATAATAATAATCTTAAGATGTAATTATGGGCGAGGCCGTCGCAATAACTCAAATTTATGCAGGTCTCATCATACATAGACGGTAATAGATGTAAGGTTTCAGCATGATTTATATATTTATAGCTTTCATTGCTTTTAACGTCAATAGTCAAAAATTGCTTCAAGTTGAGCAAATTCCAATCCGAAATGTTTGAAAATCATTTATGCTATTGACAATTTGAACGTCATGTGCGTTATAATTATAGTGTCTTTATAATTGTTTAAATTAAAAAAAATCTTGACAATCTTCTCGTTCTATGAAGTCTTTCAGACTATACCTATGTGTGCATTATGTAGAGTTGAAGCTTCATATTGAGGGTTTGAATGATCAAATTCAATTTAAATTCAAAGCTAATTTAAAATTTTTCATGGATGATTATAATTTAACAAAGTTTTGCAATTCTTTGTAGCGAAGAAATGTAATAAAAAATTACAAAGGTGACACCAGATGTGTCTATTATGTATAGTATGTACTTAAGTACGTGCGCTATGAATATTCTTATATGAAATGTATGTAGATTAAGTACAAATTTCAACCTTACGTGTATTTATATAGTGCGTTGATAGCATAATGATTTTATTCATTATATGCACATTTATCGAGTGCAGTTTGGCAATCACTGAGCGATTGAATTTTACTCAATTAACCGGTGACACCAGCCGATCTGTTAATGGCTCCATTCAGTGTTAATTAAACTGGCGCTTTGCCATATTGAAAAATGGTCAAAACCCATAATTAATCATTAGCGAGATGAACTCAGAGGTTGCCTCCATATAAATAATAAGTCTTGGCAGCGATTAAAAAGCGACAAGACTCATTACGGATCACTCAAAGTTTCGACACGAATCGTATCGTGTGTAGGTATGTGAGCTTAGAATTTTTTTTAGTATGAAAAATTGCATTTAGTATTATTTTTTATTTACTGTATACATTCAAGTTAGTATCGACTATGTATTAAAATTTTTGTGTATTTCTAAATGCAATGTATATAATTAAAAATAATTTGTTTTTGCGGAAACATATTTTTTGCTGAATAATTCATATGTGATACTTACATATCTTTTCTTGTCTTGTCGTTTTTTATTATCTTATATACGTATGAACATATGTGTAAGGATAATGAAACAAAAATTATATTTTAAATAAAAATATTGTATATTGTATATATTTGTATATGAACTTACAACAATGAAAAAAAAATGTGAGGAGATTTTCATGCAACAATTCGACGGTTCAACACATTATATTATAATGCAATACAATCAACAATAATCATGCTATGATATAGTTATATAGGTATATAATATAAAATAAAAATCTACCATTACAATTGTCGCAATCATCATCATCATCATCATCGTCGGAATATAATTCAGGTGTTTGCGCGATGGAATTCAAAGTGTTAAACGGACGTTTATTTATTAGCTTTTCAATTATGAAAGCCACACAATAAACATTTATTTATTTATTCTAAAGATGATTATTAAAAATAACACCGAAACCATTATTAATATGGTCGTAATATCGGACTACAAATATATAATAATAATAACAACTTTAACAAAAGATACATCATCTCCTCGTCAGTCAGTCTTAGATGGCAGTAATATTGAGAATGAAACAAACAAATACAATAATAATTATTAATTATTGATAATAATTAATAAAAAAATAATAAAACAAACGTGGTGAAAAGATCATAAATATGCTCACGTTTCATCAAAAAAAAAAAAAAAATTTAGACCCGTAATTTTCAACATTGTATTAAATTAAATTAAAATTGAATCGGCAAACTAGCGACTTGTTCGCATACGAAAATTCGAATTCAATTATCACCACTTTCAATTAATTATTTATAACAAATGATTAGCGCAAAAAAATAAATATAAATACTTCGAACCTTTGTACGAGTATTTTTTTAATAATAATAATAATCACTAATTTTTGTACGCAGAGAAAAAATAAACAACACGTCGCAGTTTGCTCGACGATTTTCACCACACTTGTTAATAATATTATTAATAATATAAAGTTATACGCTAAAGAATTTATTTATAATTTAAATACACCGTTATTAATAAAAAAAGGAAAAGTTGGCAGTACATCGTTTTTAAAAAAATAAATTAATTTTAAAAATACATATACATATATATATAAATTCGTATTAATTAAATATTTATATATAAAAATTGGAAATTGAACAAATAAATAATTTTGCGCATTAAAACTTGAAAAAAAATGGTAACTATTTTTCTAAAAAAAAAGTTCTTGTGAAAAATTACTAAAAAAATAAATCATTTTGATTTAAATGTGTTAAGCGAAACTGTGATTTTGTACATAATGATTTTTTAAAAAATTTCTCCGCCAAACGGGGATAATAGCGAGCCAAAAAGAAATAAATACTTAAAATCTAATAAACAAAATAATTATTAATAAAGAAAGATCGTCCGAATTGACGTATATGTATTTATAATGTATGAGTGCATCGATTTTAGAAAGACTCTGTACAAAATTTTTCATTTAAAAAAATGGCCCTCGTACACAAATATAATAATAACAAATGTGTGGCACAATACACAAGCTCGTTAATTAATACAAAAAAAAACGCCGTTACAAATTATTAAATATCACATTTTATATACAAAACAGTTACCGAAGTATAATATTAAAAAATAATAATAATAATAAAAAAATAATAAACAATCATATTTACGAATTACGATTATATTACAATATGATGAAGGGGGCACGATTCCGAGAAATAATTTATTTCTTTTTTTCATATATTATTCGTAATCAATAAAATATGCGTAAAAATTCTTCCGCTTTCGTTGAGTATTAAATTCTTCATCTTCATTTTGTTGTTGTTGATTTAATTATTTTAATTTTTTTCAAATGCTGAGAGGACGCCGAAGGATGATCCGTAAAATATCTGTAACAAAATAAATAAAAAATAAATTAATATATATTTATAATAATTCAATTCAGGTTTACGTTTAGTAAAATGAATGCGTTCGATTCGAGGCTGTCCGGTCACAATAAACGAGTTTATTACGATCATTTTATTTTATTTATACAGGATGTTTCTATTTAAAGTACTCAACTTAAAGGGTTCATAGGAAGAATAAAAGCAAACGATTTATTCAATTATGTAATATCGTCCAATTTTATTAAGCTACTAACGATTCGTATGGCAAATAGGTTTTGTACCAATTTGTTGCAATTAACGGGTGACGCAATGTTACTCATTAAACAAATTTGTATTCAAGTAAAATCAGCATCATTACGATGTTTGATTTATTTGCAAATATTAGGCGTATGAATGAAACGTTGCAAAACCGCACAAACCGAATACGGTCCCGTTTAAAGTACGTGTGCATTTTTTAAATATTTATTTTTAGCGTGGGGGCGCCACTTTCGCGGTTTTATTCAAATGAAAAATTATGTCATATGTGAAAAATTAATATATATATATATATGTATATAAAAAAATAAAGCTCATTGAGAAGCAGGTCATGGCGGATCGGTTGAATAATTGCATTGAGTGTGTGTGTGTGTGTGTTGACAGACAAGGCGTTCTCAAAATTTCGTTCTCGATTGCATTTTTAAGTGCAAATGTATTGTATGTAGTTAGGAATGCTTTCAAAGACCCAATTTCCAGGTACTAATTGGCGATGTTTCTAATTGTTTTGCGAAAAAAAAGTGGGTCTTTGTGCCCATTTTTACGACACCTACTTTGTCGGCGAGTCTATTTAACAATATACATATTTTTTTTGCACTGAATTTTTCTCCTTGAAGCAGTGAGATTTTATGGTGCCGAATTTCTAGTGCAATTGGAGAGTGGAAAAAATCATAAAGGACCTTCTTTGCCTTTGAATGTTTTTACATTTACCCGTCAACATAAAATACGATGCAAATATTACCGAGCTTTCTTTTTTTTGCGCGTTGCGCAAATTGCGTTGCATTTTTTCCGAGAAAACATTGCGAAAAGTATAAAAGGACGCATTTTTTTGGGATCGAATCTTTGTTTGTTTTATTGCCGAAAGCTCTTTGCCTTTTTTTCGAAGGATTCGCAAAAATATCGCATTGTTTTTAGACAAAGTAAGAGCTTTCTATTATTTTTTCGCCGACAATTACAGGTAAGGATTATAATGCGAATTTCTTTCAATACAAATACGTAAAAGCGTGCTTTTGTGAATCAACAAGAGTACGCTTTGTTTTTATTGAAAGCTCAGTTTTACAAGAGGATTTGTAGATGGATAAGTATGTATATATGTATCTTGCACTCTTCTAGAAACGCTACTACATACCATACATCGAGAAACAAATCTCTAGACACCGATTCTAATAAGCGATAATAAAATTTTCTGTAAGACAGTTACGATAGATAAATTGATTGACTAGTTTGAAAAAAAATCTCCATGTGAAGGCTCACCTTAAGTCAACAACAGCGAGTTTATTTTTAAGTCGAAAGCATTACTTTGGGCTACAAAACAATTTAAAAGCAATAAATAATGTCTTAATACAGCCGCATGTGGGATTATCGCCATTAAAAATGTAAAATCTGTCCCACGTAAATACATAGATTAAAAATGAAACCGTTTACAATTATATAAAACCATCCATGGCGGGTCTATAAATTAATTTAAACAGTTTTTTAACGAATCTAAAATAGAGAAAAAACGGCGATTGATTTATTTATGTATCGACACGTATTTGCGTTAGATTTATCGCGTCTAAATTGAATCGTTTATGCAGCCATTTTCTCATTTATTTATTTAATATGCATTTTTTTCGTAGGCTTCGTATGCGTTACTTTCGTTCTGATTTACGAATGCAAAAACGAATCTCGTCCAACGAGTGCAATTCGGATGACGTTCGAACCATTTCAAGGTACAATTGCAATTTTTTTTTTAATAAACACCGAATGCGACCCTGTCGATTTATACGCAACTATATAAATTGTTTTTATATGTATCGTTGATGATTTTTGCACCTACTGTAATGGATAAAAATGAGCATTATCTTAAAATGCAGTTGCAATTGCAATATTCCGGTCTCGAGCGAAAACGAACCGAGTCGAGATGTGAACTTTACATTTGTAAGTGCAAGTATATTACTGAGAAACATTTAAAACGTTATTCTTATTATTATTATATGGATAGGAATGATGTGCGGAATGCGGCCCTGGTGCGCCATGGAGCTTAGGGCGTCCATAAATTAAGTGGCACATTTTATACGACTACAAATTTCTTATCTCTATGTAGATAGATAGTATTCGTTGCGAATTTTAATCGTGAGTTTCGGAAATTATTCGAAATCCTAAAGACTTTTGTAATTACAAATTGGGGGAATAGTTTATGAAGTGTGATTTTATATTATTTCTATTTCTAGTAGATATCCTTTAAAGCTGCAGATCTATCAATTTTATTTATAAAAAAATGATTTTTGTATAATACATATATAATATGCATGCTCACTATGCAATCCTTAAACTGTAGGATAATAATGCAAGCCATTTTTACAATGCAATTTTAAAATGTTCCCATTTTTTGTATCGAATCTGTGTTTTATTGCTCAAAATTTTGATGCCAAATTATTTCAAAACTTTCCTTATTTTATAAAAAAAAATTATAACGAATTATTTTCATTTTATATTATGTACATAAATGTACTTATAAAATTTGCAAGGAATTTCTCTGAGAAAAGTCATACTTTTTTTTTGAGATGTTATATAATATGATCTTGTAAATGTAACTTATATTTTAAAGATCATATTTAATGGTTCTCAAATGTATAAATACGTTTTTAATCCCTAATTGGCCTTTAACGTACGAAGCATTGCATTTGTGTTTTTGATTTTGCATACGTCGGATTATATAATGTTTATTGACTTATTTAAATATTTTTAATACTAATATAATTGAGGTATAGTAATGTATATTAATAGGTGATTTCAATAATTTATTTAAAACGAAATGCTGATAGCGAAGTGTTGATACAAATATACTACACAGAAGAAAATTTGACGCATTTGATTTGCATATAATCGAATTAGGGAAATTTATCGATGGATTTTCCAATATTTTAGAGGGGAAAGAGGGGGAAGGGAGTCACCCTCTTGTCGACTTCCTGTTCTGCCGAATTGCGGAAAAGCATTTTGGAAATAAATAGGCCACGGTCGCGACCTTCGTAGCTTCCTGTTTTTCGAACGTACATATGTATATACGACAGATAAAAACGACTGGCAGCTCTGTATATAAGCTAACACCGTATTATAATGTGCGAAAAAAATATATAGAACAATAAAAAACAAACAAAAAATCAATCGAATGTGTGTCACACAATGAGCCGGCATTTTAACGGCAAAATTATCGAGATAAAATCCCGTGATGTATGTGCATCCGGGTAAACTTTGAACGAAATCTGACCGGCAGTATTAAATGCGAGAGGCATTATTAAATGTCAAGGAATTTAAGGTGACCCTACTGTACAGTATTCGATCGGTTAAGTTGACAAAATGATTCGTTTCGATGATTTCAAAAACATAAAACCGAATCGGAATTCAATATCCATACGATCTTCATCGCGTATGGACAATTGGATGCTATCTAAACCAAAAAAATAGATTAAAATTTGAATCAATCACTATTGAAGATGATTCGTGCGAAATATTTTGATTGAAAAATGTTCCGATAGATGGCGTTAATGTGCTTAAAAAATCGCTCCGATCTGAGGCAGAGTTTCTTCGATCGATCATTACTATGTGACAGGTTTTTGCTGATATAAATCACTAAGGTAGCTGTAAAAAACGTAAATAAAATTTTGCGCATTGTTAAAATTGCAATGTCTGGTATTAAACGGTCAAAGAAACGTGTTATAATAGTGTTGTACTTTTATAGTGGACGTCAATTCCGCATTATTGACCGACTGACCTAGTAGGCGTGTTAAAAAAATGTGTTTAATGTAACAACAAATCAATTACAAACATATGTATATACTTGGCTAATTTATTATTCGAGTAAAATATAAAAAAAAATTGAGATGAGGAGGAAGGAGAGGGACATTATTACAGTGAGGTCAGAGCATCCTTGCACTTCTACAGAAGTATACTAAAAATAGAATATTACGCAAAACTTATTTCGATGCAAATGCGATGCAAAAAATGACCGGTTGCGTTTTAAAGCCTGCAACTTAATAATGAATACATAATGTCATACTGAGCTGAAATTTTTAAAATTGTTTTTCAGTGACCTTTTATATATATATATGTATATTAGTTGAAAAAATACAACAAAAAATGGTAACAAATTATTTAATTTTTTTCGTTTCAATATTATAATATAAAATTATTCGTTAAATAATAAAGCATACACAATGTGATTAAAAAAATATATACTACCCACAATAAATAAAATATTCAAATTTGACTAGTCTATAAAGTACGGAAACGTATAAAAAATATTATTTTTATTAAATATACGAAGAATTTAATTAGAATCATTTATACAATATCGAAATGTGTAAGCTTTATTACATGCAAATGTGGGCATACACATAGAAATGTAACAATTTATAATTTGTCTATTTGAATATATGTACATATGTAGCACAATGAAATAATGGTTCGAACATTATCAATTTATTTATTTTTAATCGAAATATTATATTATATACAGACTGATTTGCCGATAAATATATGTATGTCAACCTTAAGTACACTGCGACACGTCTTAGCAACAATCGATTGATATATCAATCAGTACGTCCCACAGTGCACCGACACAAAATCGTATGCATTTTTTTTGCACATGCAATTCGTCTTCAAAAGAGAAAAAAAAGGCGATTCGTATAATTCGTAAGAGAGCGAGGTGTTTGCCGAAAATTGAAACGTGTCGAGGGCACTGACAGTCGAGTCGGCTGTTGCACAAGTGACTTGTTGCAAGGCCGCGGAATGCACCCGGGGCTTGGCTGCATTTTATACACGCATTTATTTATTTATATATAAATATATATATATTATATATATATATATATATATATATATATATATATATATATATATATATATATATATATATATATATATATATATATATATATATATACATATATTGTGTATTTATTATGCAGTGGCGGCGCGTGCGCTTCGCATTTTATGGCAAGAGCGTGACGCGCTCATGCTTTATGGCGCGAAAAGCGCGTTACGCATTCGCTATTACGCAATCGTACGCAACCTTGCGCGTGTGCGTAATATTACGCTCGTGTGTGTGGAGAGCGTGAGTGCCAGGCTCCGCCCAGTTTAAGCAGTTTTTATTTTTACCAGGCGCTGTCTTATAAAGACACAAGAACGTTCTGTACTCGGGTGAAGAAATTATTCGATTGTGAAAATGATCGGTTTTGATTTGATTTTGGCGAGAAGTTGGTAATGAAAAATTATTTAATAAATTTTAAAGCATATTATAAAGGGGACCGGAAAAAGGTGTATATAAAAATGCGCACTGAATAAAAGCGCACACGGAAAAAAACGGACATTCGCAAAATTTTGAATGCGAAATGATAATACTCGAACTTCCTTTTTCCCGTGTGCGGTTTTCATCTATAGGTAGTGCGGAATAATTTAATAAGATTTTTTAATCAAATCGTTATCTTTTTCATTCATCATTGTCTCCTGAAGATAATGGAGAGTGAAAAACTGATGTAAAACGATGATTGTTGGGGAGAAAACATTGCAGCACATTTTATATGAAAAAACATGGAATGATTTATTTTGGAAATTGTATTTATTTAAAAATTGAATTTTTCTGTTATCTAATTTTATAAATAAATAATATATGGTATTTTTTTTTAATCGACAGGTTCTGTAAAAATGCTACGTGTGAGAAAATCTTTGGATAGCAAGAATCGACGCTTATCTTATACGATAAAATGGAACATACATACAAGTTGAGTGAAAATATATTTCTGATATAAATAATTTACAGTTAAAGCTGAATTATAAGTAGTTGTTGAACCACAGGAAAAATTCTAAATGTATGTATCGGTATATATAAAAAGTGCAACAAAATTTTGAGCTAAGCTTTAGGAGAAATGTAATTGATTTAACTGCAAGGAAACAGCTCTGCAAGTTTTTCAAACGTATAGATATAAAATATCAAACAATCGAACCATATTAAATTTGACACCAAAATCCAATCAATAACGCAACTCCCGCGGTGCATTCGAGCAAGGTCGAGCGTTGCACTTGACTCGAGTGCATCTCTTGCACCGGAAGTGACGTCAGGGCACACTTTCACCTTTGGCACACACACACAATGTGGTCTGGCACGCATATGTAAATCAGGTTCTGTTGCGTCACACCAGAGGAACAATCGAAACCAGCCTTGACATTGGCTAAACTCGTCCATTGATGTGAACTCGCGCGCGCGCGCCACTTTCGGAACCGCATGTATAATTCAATGCGTGAGAAAAAACATCGCAAAAAACCGTAAGTAATGGAACTTAAATGATGAATTCGACGGTCGCGTATTAATTTCGAGATACGCTGTAGGTATATTGCGTGTGTAATATAATAAATATTATCGAAGGTTGACACACTGTGACGATGACCGATTACGAGTTTTCGAGTGACCTTTTTAACGTATCAATATTGACTATTTTCAGTGTCAATGCGACTCACAAGTGTCTTGAGGAAATTTATTAATTTGTATTGAAGGTTTGTACAAATGACCCAACAGGGCTAAGGGCTACACGACCTATATGTACGTGTTAAAACAGATGTCTTTTTTAATATATAAATATATGACACGTTAATGCGAAACATATATTTTTTGTTTGTTAAAATAAGTAAATAAATACGATTAATATTAATCGTTTGATTTATCACACATATGCATGTATTAATATTTAAAGGACGGATGCAAAATATACATATTTTTTACGTTGCGGAAAAGAGTGGAGTTTAAAATTAAGATTTTCGATATAAAATATTTTTATGATTTTAAATAATGTTGAATGTAAATTTTATTACATTTTAATTATGTCAATATTATTCAGAATAATAAGTTTCAACTGGTATGAAATTTAAGTCGCAAAAATACGTTTTGGCGGAATAAATGATCAATTATACAATTTTGAATGTGTTAACAATTTTATTGCACATTTTTATATTGATATTTTTGTAACCAATATTCACGTCTCGCTTTTTTTTGTAGATTTAATTAAACTTTTGTTTAGATCTTTCCATTTTTAAAAGATGAATGTCGAGTTAAATCGTATGCTTTGGAATATTTCACGCTACTCTGAATGGTTAATAATCATAATATTTAACAATGTAAAAATTGTTGAACTGATGCATCTACGCATCCTCATTTGTTTATTTACATTTTTTCGTGGTAATTGTAATATTTTCACACGCTGTACATCCACCACGAGGGTTATATTGAAGGTGTGTGCAGGTGAAGAGGAGGCAATGCTGGTTGAGGGGTCGTTGACCAGCACAATGTTTGGGTAAGTAGTCATGACAGTGGTATTAAAGGCGTATCATATGGTACTTGCAGGATACTTGTACACAAGCGTTCACAAACGAATCCAAAAATCGAAATTATACATGGTGTCTCCAGAGATTCTAATGAGACATTGTGAAGAAAGTGGTCCTGTATAGATGTACGAATACAATCGAAGTGCATACGTGCATCGATGCACGTCAGTGCAGTGGATTAAGGTCGTACGAATTGTCGATAGATGAGTATAAATATTTTCATATGTACATATGTACATATATAAAACTAATTTGAATACTCGTTCGGCCCGTCCGTCCTATTATTATTATATGAGAGTCGTTGACTCAATAAGACAAGGTTTAATTTGTACTAGAAAAAATAAGGGGTTGTAAATTTGTGTCATATACGCCTTCAGAAATGTAAATAAGGGTCGTTATCTTATTATGTAAACGTTTACATTAGACTAATTATAGTAGGAAAGAGTTGTGTGCTTTGTATGCAAGAGACATAGGCGAGTTCGTTCTGAATTAAAAATTGTACTATAAATACTGTAGGATGGTGAAAATTTTAAATTATAATATAAAGTCAATGGTTTCGACAATGTATAGTTCGTATGAAACATCCTGTATATTTTAATTGAATTAAGCAGTTGACGTGCATACGTATAAGTGCTGTTTTTTAATTGTTGTAATTTAAACGAGGATCGTTTAGTGCGGAGACTTTCGCTTCGAAAGCTCATTAAAAGCGATCGCGTGTTTGATGAAAGATTGCATGAGAGTATTCCGCATTTAAGGGTTGCCGATTCAAATTCGTATTTATTTAAATTTTATTAAAAAATATGCGTTGAATATTGCATCGATGAAAGTATGAAATATAGGTACATGTTTTTTTTTGGTCGTTAATTGTATGATTTTAATTAGATTATTTTTAATCACACGTGCCGAATATGATTTGAATAAATTAAAATCAAGATAGTACGAGGTTTTAATTTATATATGAACAAAAAAAAAAATGAAAACAAACGCCGATTGGTATTGCAATTTCGCGCGCAAACGAAACGAGTTGTATACCTCATTTTAATAACAACGGCGAGCACGCCCATGGGAATCTCCCGCGAAGATAATTGACGGCAATAAGAAAACGAAGCAGATTATGGTGAAGAAGAAGAAGAAGAAACAGTAGAAGAAGATGAAAAGGTAAAAAAAAAACGATGTACATAAGACGCGAATGTGCGAATTACGCGAAGGCAAAATTGAACACGCTTAATGAAATATGCTTACATTAAAAAAATATCTTAGTAAAGTGCGTAAGAAAAAAATTAAAGACATTCTCCATCTGTTCAAGTTAAAGAATATTTAATCATTTTTCGATTTAAAACGACATTTGTCTAATAAAAAAATGAGTAAATTGAACGCATTCATATTTTAAATTTCAATCGAACACAAGTGTAGCTACGTATACAACTATTGTTGGTATTAAATTTACAATTATTTTTTATTTTTAAATGTAATCAAGATATCCCAAAATAATAAATTGAAAATGTCACTTGCATCTACTTCGATATTTTATTAATAATGTAAATTTTATTACCAAATTATGCATTTGTTGATATTTGAAGTTGTATCCATATGTATATATTCTATAGTGCATATATGTATGTATATTTAGAACGTTCATATGTACACGTTGAGCAAAATCGTATTCATATTATATTTATACTTTATCGGTGCAACAGCAGGATGCATTGACTTTGAAAGTGGCTTAGAGCGACAGCACATGTCGCTCGTTTTGTTTTGATGTATTCGTTCGCTTTTTCGCGTTACAAAACAATACGCAATGGCTTCGTATTATTAAAAAATATGCAGATTCGACAAGAATTCCGCTCGGCTACGTATCATAAATGCACATACATACATAAAATCCGACGAGTCGACTAGGTGCCATTGCCTCTTCGGGTGCTAATTTGCATTCAAGTCAACCAATGTTTGACCGAACGTATACTGACCCGATTTATTTCGATCGACGCAAACGACCGATCAAAAATACATACATACACTCGGAAACATTTTTGAATGCATTATTGACGACGTGCATAATCGTACGAATCTGTAAAACGCATAGAAAGTTGCATAATGTATCACATATTATGCAACATTTCATATTATCATACGATCCTAGTCAATGATCGATAACTTCGAATAGAAAGAATTAAAACAAAAAAAATAATTTTAAATAAAGTTTATATTATGCAAAATCTATATATGTATGTATGTATGTATGTATATTATGCAGTTTATCGGAATCATTCATGAATACTTTCCGTATTGCAAATAAACGTAGATATATGTATGTATGTGCAATTTTTCGTTTGATTTTCCCAACACGTTGGATTGCGGAAACGGAAATATCCGTCCGATCCTCCCGTTGCTGCTAATGTCGAGAGAGAGAGATTATGTTAAAAGCAAATGAGATGTTCGTATGTACTTATTGCCGTTTGTGAATATTAATTATTCATGACTTTTCTATATACATATATATAAATAGTATACGTACGTTCGATTCGTTCAAACTGGTGTATGAATATTCATTAGTGGTCGCTATTATTATTGCATTGTCATAGAAATTTATTCTAAATATGAACAATATCAAGGAAATGCACGCATAGTTAACATTAGATTAATCTTCTTTGGTTAGATTTTATAGTAATAGAAAAGATAGATTGTTTCGTTGCATGTATTGACAAATCAGAAAATTCCAACACCAAACTTGTTAAATCCTTTTCGACTATTAGATATTACAACAATAAAATGTTTATCTTATCATTGTTTCATACTTTCATTATTTTAATGTACCTACATACGCAATGAATTCATTAACGATTTATGTATATATCTTAAATTAACGGAAAATGTCATGCTTAATCACATATAAATATATCTGAATAATATTGGTTTCATCCTTATTTTATTAACTTTTCTTTTCTTCCTTGACCGGGGTTTTTCTACAATTTTTTAATGGAAAATTGTATTATGAATAATAAATAGTAAAGAAGCAATGTTTTGAATCGAATGTTACTAAAACAAAGATTGGAGTTAAAAAATCTTTCTTATTTCATCACAGATTAATTAATTATTATAATATAGAAGACATCGACGCGTGGATTAGCGCGAAACCCGCAAATTCCACAATTGGCCGACGGCAATTAACACTAGGTCTTTTCACTCGGCGAATGGATGGGGGCGCGCTCACCTTCCTCCGGAGCCTTTCTCGGAGCGCCCCCAACCCCCACTCCCGCCGGCGGGGACTACGCCCCCTCGAACATCGAATAGGTCGGTCTCGAGGCACGTAACACACCACCGACAAGAGACCGCACTATTATTGTGTATTGCCAAACAATTGCGCGCGTTCGAAACGTGGCCGGGCCCCCGAGATCGTTGACCCAAGCGGCCATAAAAAGCGGCCAAAACGCGAGCTATTCGCTGTGCGGCCACACTCAATACTGTTCTGATACACACCCGAGCGAAAAGTTTCAACCCGAATTCGACCCCGCAAACAATCGCACTCATATTCCATTACGCCTTTTAGCAACTAAAATTTCCACTCCCAAAAGAAAAACAACCCTTATATTGACACAAAAGAACAATACAGTAAATCTATCCACATAAAATGATCCTAACAACACTAACAATAACGCATTTTAGAATAAAATTCTAAGTTTATAATTATTTCATAATTAACAAATGAATAAAAAACGTAAAATTATAAAGTAAGCTCTTCTATAAGGCAGTGTCCTCGTTTAAAGATATTTTTAAGCCTATCAAAAACGAATGAAGTGCTATTACAGTCTTATTTCCGATATTTTTAAAAGCTTTATGGAATTCTAATATTTTGCATTTTTTAAACAACATTACATTGACAAATTATAATATAATTATCTATAATAGTTTTGAATACATACGAGCAACAATAGTATGAAATAAATGCTATATTTTTCTACGATGATTTAAAGGGTCGTATTTGTAGCGTTAATTCAAAGCGATTAATTTGGCTACCTTGGAAATGCATTCGATTTGAATGTGTGCAAAAATGCTATTCGATCAAAATTCAAAAGTTGCTAACCGTGATGTGCATACATTTCATAAGCCGTCGTTTATTTTGGTCATTTGACATTTATTAGGTGCATTTTGACATTGGTTTACAGAGCGTGCTCGTCTTGTGTGTAAACATTTTTTTGCAATGTTGCAATAGTGAGATTTATTAATTTACTGAATATATTTAGCAGTAAAATACGTCACGTCGTATATAATCTAAGCAACATTTATTACAGTACATTTGAACGGCGCATTGTTTATAAATGTTTATGTAAAATAAGCGTCAAAATTGCACACCGGAAAAACAGCACACTTACAAGGGACATTAACACGTATTCAAATCACATTTTTCATTTCGTTTTTAATTGCACAATATCAGTACTGAATACTTAATTACATGGGGGGGAAAAATCAGTTAGGCTTAGAGATGGCGATCTTAAACACTCGGCGAATGCATTCATTAATTATTTATTATATATAAAGCGATTTATTATTACACCACTTTTGAGAGTTTAGTTGCACGACGAATAAATTATAGAATGTTACCAATTTTTTTTTAATGTTATATGTAGTAAGGTCGATTTTTTAAGGCGATGCGGAAAGACCGTTTCGACCTAGAGCTGAATATTAACGATTCAAGGCGACCGACGACAAAATAGCTCGATACACGTGTCTCTTTTTTCGCCCAGGGCGAAATTTCAAATCGGGATGCATTTAAGAGTGCATCTGCTCCGAGTAGCAACAATCTGCGATTTTTTACCGAGTCTACTTTCGGAGATATCTAGTCCTGTTTTTGTCGCTGTATGCACGTACATTTCTCCGGGCCGTTGACCGTTCGCCGAGGCGCCGTCATCTTCATCTTCGGATACATGTCGAAAAAAATGTACGTCATGTGGATGAAGATCGAGCTTTTTAACTCTTTTATTTTATATATATGGTTTTGCTTTTTTATTATTATTATCATTTTACCCGGTAGGTATTTCAAAAACGGCAAACGTCGTGCATATGTCATTTGAGAGGTTGAGTGGACCCGGCTATCGCCTCTAGGACCGGTTGTGCGTTTCGGTCGGTGGTCTTCCTAGACCGGCAAGGTCACTGAGGACATCGCTGCACGTTAAGGGTTGCATCTCGATCGATAAAAATCTGTTTTATATCGTCCATCATCGAGTAAGTGTGTTAATTGGCGACGCAAGGCCGAACGTACGCGTCAGCACGTTTGTATTGTAGTATTCATTCGGTCGGGTTAAATTTAACCGGAACGGTTAAGTGCCAACATATCTACCAAGATTCTTATAAGAAATTGAAATTGCGTATACCTGCGATATTCCGACGTTCAAATAAATTATTTAAAATTACAACAATAACACGGTGATTGAAGTAATAAATGGCGATAATAATAATTTGAATTTTGATCAACCTACAATACGGAATATGAAATACTAACATCTATTCATTGTAACCTTTTTAAAAGAAATTTATACGAATATTCGAAAATTTACATGAATAACATCATGAATGTTTATTTTATTTAATGTTTTGTACCTACCAGAATTTGAATGTACAAACGTAAACCGTACAACAACGATATTAATTTTAAATATATTTAAATCACATTTTAATAATTCTATTAAAAATAAATTGCATATTTGAACTTAATATACATACATTTAATACAATCGAATCTTAGAAAAAAAATCACGTTTCATTTTAATAATGTTAATTATAAAAAATAATTATTCATTCCTAAAGAATATATGTACGTATATAAATTCACACATCAATAAACAAACCGTATTATATATTACACAAATTTAACTATTTCAAAAAATAACTATGCATATAACGTTTTAGCAACAAATTCGGCTGAAATTACATATATTATTTAACGATTTGTTTGTGTGCTAAAACTAGATACTACATATATTGAATTTTGGGCCGTTTGCAAGTTTCAGCAGCAAAAATATTCGGCAATGTTCATATATTCGGACCGACTTTGTCACGAAATACCTACAACAATCCGAAAGAGTCGTAATTTTTCGCAACACTTCACATATCGATTGACGCTAACGCGAAATGTCATACTCTGTGCAGATTCTAGTCAAAAAAAAAAAAATGTACGCACTTCAGTCCACACAATCGAGATCAGAGTACATGGGTAGGTGTAAGCACGTGGTAGAGCGAAGAAGAGTGGCAATGGCAGTGGCCGGGCAGTGGTTTAAGAGAGTGTACTCACCTCGCGAGGTCAGCAGCAGCTACAGCAGCAAAGTACAGCAGCAAAAGCAGCAGAGCATCGAACCTGATCAGCTGATCGTGCCAACAGCTGATCCCAGTCGGACTCTCCTCTTCCTGCACGACGAGGTCTCACTGCTGCCGCGCAACGCCGTGCACTTGAAGCGAGTGTTGAGCATGGTGTATATTAATATGACGATGATTCGATGATCAGTAGAGGCCGGTGGGGTCCAGCGAGTCTCCTACCGCGTACAGTCCGGTCGGGTCGAGCCCGTCCATGGTAGATTCGGGGGTGTTTTGGGGGTTGGTTGGAAGCGAATGCGTTGTGACGCGGGTTGGTTTTCAGTACAGACCGGTCGGGTCTAATGTTTCCGGGTTCATGATGATGCTAGTGGAAGTGTATGTGTCTGAATGTTTCTACCGAGTAGAGAATGAATACAGAGCGATGTAAACACGATCGAAGCTCGACTGGCTATGACGGGGGCCGGAGCGCGCTTCGGCTTAAATGCATTCGTGCTCTGCTCTATGGAGAGGGGAGGGGGGACGTGTTGAGTTGCGCGCGCAACTCTACAACTCTACTCTGACTCTACTCTACTCTACTCTGCTCTTCGCCACTGCTAGTTTCAGCACATTGGTTTCAGCTGTAAACTGTTCTCATTCCAATGCATATACTATGTAAATGCTTCATAGTTACCTTTTTATTTATCCCATATTAATTGTATTGAGAAAGTTCAACTTAAATTTATTAAATCCTCACGCTACCTTTTTCCTACCTATACCCATTCTACTGTTTCCGACATTTTAAAAATCCTTTCTTTTAATAATCTTTCTGTCAGGCGACGACATACTGATGCTATATTCTTCTTTAAGCTCATAAATGGTTTCCTTGATTGTTCTGATTTACTGAATAAGGCTAATTTTAGAATCCCAGTTCGGCACTCTAGACACGTTGCACTCTTTTCACTTGATCCTTTCAATACTAATTCCCAAAAATATTCTTATCTGCAGCGCGTTTATCGTATGTTTAACGGAGAGCTGAATGAGGTTGATCTATTTGGTATTTCCCTACATCAATTCAGATCTAACATCAAGAGAATCTTGACCGATTGATTCATTTCTTCTCCTATTCTATTTTATAACCTTTTTCCAATATTTCCAATATTTTTATACTTTAGTTTAATGTGCTATTTAATCATGTTATATCATTCATTCTTTTCCTTTTCATTTGTTTATTTTGTATTTACCTTTTTCATTTGTTTTATATTTGTAAATTTCAATTTCTTCTTATATTCTATTTTATAACCTTTTTCCAATATTTTAATACTATAGTTTAATTATGCAATGTTCTACATATTTTGTCATGTTATAGTCTTTATTCTTTTCTTTTTCATTTGTTTTCCTTATACATATGTATATTTCTTTTTCATTTTTTTTATAATCTTTATAAAAATCTGGGCTCGGATGTTACATATATTATATAATTACTATATGTTTTTTATACATATCTATGTACATACATCCTGTTGTCTGTTGATTTTTCAATAAATAAAATAAAAATAAAATAGTATATGTATTATTTACAGACATTACTAACAAACTAACCAGTGGATTCTATGACATAATCACTAATAACCATACTAACACACTTGTGAAGAGTCTCGGTGATTACAACAAAATGTCTATACCGTTCAGGTATGAACACAGATTACCTAAAAACACAATCTGCTTTAGATCGTCGATTTTAGAGAGTCTTTAATTAATATTATGTGTTAGATGTATTATGAGCATTTTTAAGAATTGTAAATGGGTTTTTGAGCTCTTTTTCCGATTATGCTGTACATTAACATTAGAATAATATAATACTATGATTACTAACAAAATTAAATTAAAATTGTAAAATAGAAAATGATCAGTATATCAGTAACTATTAAAATAGATATAAGATGGATTATGAACATAATTTAGTAATAATAAAAGGCATTTAAAAATCGAAATCAAAAATATCTTCACTAAGAGAACCTTCACGACCGTATGTCTTTTGGTGGGGAAGACAATTTTAGTTGAGATTTTCTTCATATTATTTTGATACTCTTTGATACCGCTTTACCCTTTACTGTTTGGTTAAAGGTTAAAGTAAGTTCCAACCAAAATATTTCAACATCAATCAGTATGTGCCTGTCCTGAGACCTCGTAAATTTTTTTACAATTATGTAGTTGATGCTGAATATGGGATAAGGAGGTAGAAAAAAAAAGATTTTTTGATATCGTTATTTTTTTTTCTGAAACTTTCAAAAACATATTTTTAATATGCATTCCTGTATGTTTGTTTATCAATTCTATCATTCTCAAACTATATATGAATTTTATCGAACCGAAAAAAAAAATCGGTTCGGTATCGGTTCTGGTTCGGGTCCCTGGAATAAAATACTGGATTCATGCACGGACTACCCGCACCTGGTTAATCGACAGTACACTGTATACTGAGTGGTGTCACCCTAATGGTTTCCATGGGTTTCCGGAAACCCGTTGTTAAAAATCAAAAGTTTCCGGAAACCCGTTAGAAATCTAAAAAATCATATAATTTTTGTTAAAAATTATACAAAACTTGAAAATTGTTTTGGACGGTCACAACTTCTCAAAGGTCACAGTCGATTACATAGCAGGTAAAGATAAAATAGCTTTTTTCGAAATATATGTACATATATAAATTGAAAAAAATTTGGAAACCCGTTGTTCCAAAATTGGGGTGTCACCACTGTGTTTATAACAACATAAAACAATATATTGATTTTTAAATTCTTTTTATTATTACTAAATTATGTTCACAATACATATTATATCTATTTTAATAGCTACTGATCTACTGATCATTTTCTATTTTATTATTTTATTTTATTTTTATTATAAATTATAGTATTATATTATTTGTATGTTAATGTACCGCATAATAGGAAAAAGAGCTGTAAAACCTATTTGCAATTAAATAGCCTTATGGCTGTGCATATTGGTTGTGAAGTATTGAAAAGAAAAAACTTGTACCATATAAAAATTTTACTGTCTACCAGGGCTATTGAGTCGGACCAAAATTTATCGACTTCGACTCCGATTTTAACGATTTTAGTAAGATCTATTATATTATAGTGTTATATACAGTGTGCTCTCAATTATTCGTACATGAATGCAGTTTTTGTCATCACAGGTTGCTAAAAATCACTCGTACTATATGTATATATAAATTTATACTGACTCTACCGTGCTTTACTCAACTCTTCGAGAGTGCTGAAATTTTGGCTTCAGTTGGTAGGTTGTCTAAAATCGATACTTATGTTTGTATATAAGTATCGATTACGATACATACAGTGTACTTGTGTGCACTATGTATGTATAGAAATTTATGTATTATATGTATATGAATTTTTTAATTAACATAATCAAATAGTGGTGACGATAAAGGTTAGGTCGTGAAATAATGACTTGATTTTGCTTTGAAATAGCATTAAAAATGTTGATAAATACATTATCAAGGTCATTAGTCACAATACGATAGTGATTTGATATACTTTATTACTTAGTGATAATTTGTTGGAGTATATCCACCGATGGGTATTTGATTATAACAGTACAGATAATAGCTTACGGGAAAATTGTATTTTCGTAAGAAAATCATAAAAGAAAAGATTAAAAAAAATTATACATATAGATTTTCTTAATAAAGATATGCAATAGATTTTGAAAAATAACTATATATAAATTTTTATATTATATTACACATATATTTATATGTATGTATTCATACATATAAATATTTGTTTTTGATTATGTTTATTATGTTTTAAATTTTATTAATAGATGAGTGTTTTCATTCAACATTTATGGTGTATATTCAAAAAAAAATTCTATAAGCATTTTTTGCCTTATTCATTCGTTTGTTTTATTTTTATTTTGTAATTGAATATTTTGAATAGTTAAGTTATTTTGAAATTGAATTTTTGAATATAAGTCAAAGTGACAAAGTTTTAATTTAATACCGTTTTGAAACGAAAGAGAAATCTTTATGAAAACTTGCAAATATATCGAATTTTTTTTTATATTTACACAAGTGATAAAAATAGTTTTTCGATTTAATCCAAACAGTCGATTGAATGAATATTAAGATTTTTACAAATGAAATTCATCAATTTTTGTCAAATGGATAGATTTCGAATTCAATTAGTCTTAGTTTATGATTTTAATTTAAGAGTATTTTTTAGTAAGTTGGGTTCAATTAAAAAATATAAACAAATTACTTATAATTCTTAAAATGATGCGTATTCAATTTATTTTGAATGAATCGAACTAAGAATTTCTTTTAATAAAATCTAGATACATGAATGTATGCATGTAAGCATATGCCAACTCTCTTAGACACTTGCATACATTCCAAAAATATCAATTAATATTTATAGACCTTAGAAATATGTAAATATAATACTTGTCGAACAAATTCTAGCGCTTAACAATTCGTGGGCACATAAAGAGGAATTTCCAAAGGTGTAGAAAACGTTTGGAACTTTCTCGTATTTATTTTATTCATTGCTGAAATCTCGGAAGAAAGTGTCCGATGAAAGAATATACAAAAACCAAAAGTTTTTGTATAATAATAATTGCTTTCTTTTACTTTCCCACAGGACGGTAGCTAAAGGGTTTTCGCTCTATCTATTCGATTGACTCCGTTTATGATCTCCAGGGAGAGAAGTCATAAATTTCACCGCTATTCTGACACGGACTCCATTGAAGGATTACCATTTAAGGGTTAAAAGGATTCCAAGTGTATACTTTTACCTTTTTTATAATTTTCTTACGAGTTTCCACCGTGCGACCGCAAAATCTCAACCGAATTGATTCAAGGAACTCTTTCTTTTTTTTTAAGGATTTAAACTTATCGGCTTAAATTCAGTACTTTCATTATACATTACAAGCGAGTGATTATAGAGTGGCTTTCGAGTTTTAGATAATCGGTTACTTAGTACATTCTACCTAAAGAAAGGTTTTAATATACCCCTTTTTAAGTATAGTAAGATTTGACATTTGATAAAAATAGTGTTGAAATGTTTTTCAAAGAAATTTGCAGCCCCTTTTTACCATTGATAAATCATATCGACCTCTTTTGGACACATTTATACATATGCGCTTTAACTTGTGGTGATTTTAATAAAACAAATTTATCAATTAAAAAACTAATCGATATTTTCTTATGATCTGATTTTTTTTTGTTTTTGAATTTTAGGTCAAATTTGAAGACAACGCAGATCGGATTTGTAAGTGACGTAAAAATTGACGCATATATAAATAAAAGAAATTCAATTCGACTTCAAACCGTATTCGTATTCTTTCAATATGTGCATAATTTGATCATGTAGTAGAAATATTGCAATGCCAAGTTACGTCAAGATTGACAAAATTATACTTCCTTTCGTCGAAGTAAGTCAATTTCAATTTCAGATCGATTTTGAGATCCGACATGCAAAATTTTGACTATATGTTGAAATTTTATAACGGATAAATGAAATGGGAAATCAGGGTCGTGCAACACATATTATTATTATTAATGATATAGATTTATATAATATTTTATGATAAGTAGTAAGAGATATCCACGAATTTATTTAGTATTTAATCCAGATTTTTACCGACTGTCGTTTTTGTGATGGAATTTTTTTCAATTAAGGGCTGATATTCACTTTTAGTCAAATGAGGATTATATATTACATATTTCAATAAAAAATGATGAGTAGATTAGTGTTAATCAATTATTTAAATCGCTTAAGTTCAAATGATAATTAAATCATTTATAACATTGAGTAAAAACTAATTTACATAATTGTTATAAAATTTGCAATTTTTAAACTACATATGTATATGTAAAGATAAATGTTTGCCTGTTATGTAAGTTCACTGTTGTATCAATTTGGAACAAGTGAATAATTTGGTATAATATTTCATGGTACTCTAACACTTAAACCGTAGACTACAATTTTTTCTGAAAAAGTTATATTTTATTCTCTTTCATCCAAAGTTTCACCCACCTAAGCAACGCCATGCAATTCAGCTAGTTTTATTTAACCAATATATATATATAAGATTTATAGTAATGTGTCATCGAAAGTCTATCAAGGGTCGAGAGTATTCCGTCAACTTTTACAGTACGCGGTTACAGTTATACCTGTTGCGTTACAAATTAACATTTTATTGTTAGATATTAGGACATTTGTGGACAGGGAGGGGTAGGAGGAGGCTTGTACCTGTTAAGTAACTGCATATATATTTTTTGTTTACCCCCAGGACCGTTAAATCATCAGTCAGAGAACAGAACGGTCTCGGGACAAGTGAAGGATCCGTGTCAGGTATTGTTTTGTTTACCAGGTAAATACCGTTATTTATGGCTCACACTGTCCGGTAGCCATGGGTCCTTTCAATGGACTCTGATGGCTGTTTGGCGATCGACTTCCTCGAAATGAATCGGTTATCTGCCACAAAGACTATTCATCATCAAATTTTGACAAACATTGTCAGCGATGTTAACACACTGGCTCAAATCGCGAGGTGTTTATGTATTATTTGATTGAAAAAGCAGGTTTAATATAATATAATCTACAGGACACAGAGTTCTGTAATAAAATATCATTTTATGAAACGCATAAAAATTATATGCATGCACAAACTTTCAGCTCAATCTGTGTAGCAGCTTAGGAGATAAAAAATCCAAAGAAAAATTGATTACTTAAATTTTTTATTGTTGCAAAGAATTAACTTTTAATCAATTAAATTTGATGTCGTTACGAATATAATAAACGTATATAGTAAATACATAATTTTATCGTACGTTCATACCTATATTTTATACTATGTATTAAAATTATTTAATTGAAAAATATAATTTATGATATTACATAATAATGTACATATATTGGATGGCAAATGGCTGTAGATGATAATGATAAGAATGTAACAATATTTTTACTGTTACAATAAATAATTTAAAATATTGTAATATTGTTAATGTTATTCACTATTTTTACGCATATCACTATTTTGTACAGGCGTATTATTGTTTATTCTTCAATCAGATATTGGAATATTCCAGTTAGAATTTTTTTCTTATAAGAATAATTATCGTTATAGTGCTAATTTTATTTATGATTTTTTATACATATGAGTCATATGTATAAAATATTGTCATATGATATGACTATTTTGTACAGGCGAATTATTGTTTATTTTTCAGATATTGGAATATTCCAATTAGAACTACTTTCTTATAAGAATAACATTATATATTTTTATTGATGAGTTTCTCATGTGTTTAAAATATTTAGGAAACGTTTTACGATTTTGCAGCATGACTTTTCAAAACAATTTGTAAAAATTAATAATAAATGTCCAGCGACCTCTTTTTAGCATAGCTAAAATTTTAGGATAATTTCTTCAAACGTGAATGAATTTGATAATAAAACATTATTAAAAAAACAAATTCCTCCAATGAAAACATACACTTTATTATCGTGGATTTTTTAATATTGAAATTTTATATTTGATTTTTATAAAAGAATTTTAATTTTGAAACTACATTGCTATTTGCTATCTGTTATAAAGTTATTAATGTCTATATACATATGTACATGTTTTGACGTTGCAGTAAATAAATGCTTTATTTCAGTAAATTATATATGTACACTAATTTGGCAAGGAAATTAATTTAAATGCAATGAAATGTATACATTGAAAATCCACAAATCTAAATGAACGCTTTTACTTGAAACACATCTGTGATGTATGTACATACATACATATGTGGAATATAATATCTAGTAATTAGTAATTATTAATTATCTAGTAATTAGTAATTAGTATTTTATAGGGATGATATATTAATTACTTATTAAATAAACATGGGGATGATTAATGGCGTACAGTTCATACATACGGTAGATGCGGTACATGCATCAGGAATCTAAAACATGCAGGAATCTAAGTTACTATGAAACGTAATCTATATAAATCAATGTTTGTCTGTCTGTCTGTCTCGAATAGGCTCCTAAGCCACTGAACCGATTACGATTGAACTTGTCCGGGAAGATGACTGTGAAAAAAAAACGGGATAAAACCTCTTAATAATAATATTCGTAATAACGATTTTATCGACGCAAAAGTATGAAGCGCCAGTGTGTAGTTAAGGAAATTTGTATGTTGGTAACCAACTTGCGCGCACGCATGCCAACGTACAAATACATTACGTACCACTCATACCAACCTGACATTACGTACCACTCATAACAATCCTACATGCATATGTATATAAATCAATGTTTGTCTGTCTGTCACGTATGAGTTCATATTCTTTACTATAATTTAATTTGATTATTAAGTATTAATTTGAAACTGAAACATTCACTTATCGAAACGCACCGAGAAACGGGAACGGGAACGGGAATTGCATGCGTTATTGTACGATGGAACGATGAAACTTTCAGGATTTATTGTATGCATGTCCGGGAAGCTTACAGTGAAAAAAAAACCGGCCAAAAACAGGAACTGAAACGGGAAAAATGGGAATGAGTGGCATTGCAACGCAATAATTTCAAATGTTTTCGCGTCGTGACATGCGTTGTTAGGGTAAAATAAACAAATTTATTTATTTATTTTTAATATACAAGTATACCACAGTGTCTTTACAGGTCAGTGTGGCCAGACAATACATAAAATATATAAACACAAAGAAAAAATAAAACAACAAAAATAATTGAATAATTTCAAATGTGTTCGTTGCCTACGTTTTTCCGACAAATGAGAACGAGAACGAAAACGGGAACGGGAACGGCAAAACATACAGCGATGAACGTGGCATATGTTTTTTTTTTAGTTTTAAACGTGCGAAAAAAATGGGCCTTGCACATATTCATGGAACACCCAGTACGCACCGTCCCAAAATGACGCCCTGGAGCGTTTTCGGTAAAATTGTATCCTTGTATTTATCCTTGCTTGATAGTGATCAATAACGGTGTATCCCATATTTGAAGAAATGTAGGAGAACTTGTCGACGTTCCACGTGCCACGGTCCGTGCTGTGTGTTTTCGCCCTAAAAGAGACAGAACTAACCACACACACTAGGAATGCCACATGTCGTTACACAATTTTCGTAATACAGTCCCCAAATAAGTGACGCGACTTTTGTGACGTGATCCAAGGCAAAAGGGGTGATTTGGTTTACGTTTTTTTGAATCCGCCTATAGTGCGTACCCCGTCGATGATCTTGAGCGAGTTTCGATGACGTAACGACGTTGATGTGTTACAATCGTTGACCCCACCTCCATTGATTTGCTAATGGCCGAACCGACCGAGACGTAATAAATCGATTGCTCCACTTAACGGCGTTTCGTAACGGTCAATACAGCACACACACACACCTGTGCCTATACCTGTTGCCTGTAACGGCGATTCAGAACAAAGGACGAAACCTTGAAGGCAAAACGTGACCTTAACCCTCAATAGGTGTGCATTTTTATAGCAATACTGACCGGCGTTGCTTGGAAGATGAAAGTTGAGGAGGGGACCTACAAAAAGTTTCCATCTCTTCCAAACCATTTCTCCAATACTGAAATTGATTCTTTATCTATTAAAATAAAACCAGAAGCGTGGTCTAGTGGTGCGTGTTGTATTATTTCATGCAAGGTGTCATGGGTTCGATTCCCACTAGAGTCTCGTCGTTGGCCAGACCTTGGTTTGTCGAGGTCGATCGTTTTTTTTTTCAAAATTTGTCAATTTTTCTGATTTTCATTGAAACGGTTCCTGTAAAATTGGCTTTTCCTCTCCAATTTTCTAAAGCAAACCTTGAGTTATTGATATATCTCAGGTTTCGCCAGATTTCTCTCCATAGATGTCTCTGTGGATGATTACAATGACGACTTTTTTTTGGTTCAGAGACGAGATATGACTTTTCTTATAGATCTATGCCCAGTGAATACGAATCTGGTAATAAAAAGTGTTGATTGGCTCGATATTCGGAGATATGTGTGTTTTTTAAATCGCGCGATTTTTCTATATCTTGGTTTGTTCGGTCGATGTCTCAAAATCTGTCAATTTCCTGTTCAAAATGAATATTGGAATCTATAGTCGGGTATTTTATCTTTCATTTTTAGTACATTTCAACTTACAAATCTCTCTAAGTAGTCGTCCAGTTCAAATCAAAAGTCAAAAGTACGTATTTTCACTTGGGATTTTTTCCCACTGTTAATACTATTTTATATCGAGTATTTTCTATTAAAACATGTTTATTAGGATAGTGTTCTGGCCAAACTATTTTTTTTTTAGTTTAAAAGGGTTGATTGGAAATGTGCTGAATTTTAAATCGGTAAAATTGCGAGATAAAAACTCGTACTAGTACTTACCCGTATTTACATGAATCTGAATTGAATTAATAGGGATAATATATTAAATTGTCTTTATATGAGAACTAAATAAAATTCCACTTGGAAAAATCATATTTCGACTATTCTTGTGGAATAATAACAAAAATTCAAGGTAAGCCAGTTATCAATAGATGATTAATTAAAAATAATAATTTTGCATGATTAATTGAAAAAAAAAATAGATAAATAAACTCTTGCATGTTTTTGTACGCGGTTCTTCGAACCCGGGCTCCGAGCCCTTCCAAAACGTCTGTAGTCAATGAAATGATTGTCATTTTTGTATGCAAATACATACATACATATGTACATGGCTTTCATAATTGAACCTCACAAAGGATGTATGTCAGTTAAAGGATTGTCGTTGTATGCCATCGGAGTGTATTTAAAGAGCTTCATTCCCAAAGCCGTGCTCTAATCACTATTCAATTGGTTGTGTCGTGAAAAAAAATGGCGGGCCATCAAGTATTCACCCATCATCTGAGCTGGAGAATGTAGGTTGAAGAGTCATCGCACTTGAACATGTTCTTCTAAAAAGTCAGTCGACATGACTCATGTCCCACCTGTAGTACCTACATTGGCATAAAAAAGCCACTTCTTTTTTTTTACCGCAATATTTTCAACACGTTCACGCACGTTCTTCTTTTTCTACTTCTAATTTTAACACAGCAGTGCCATCAAAAATGTTTTGTGAGCCAAAATTTTGCCATGCAGAAAAAAATGTATGCCTTTTTTACATACCTCCTTACATTCCATTTCACATGGCTTTCGTGTCAGTGGTCATTTTTATCTCTTATCCGATCGTTTTCATACTTTGCCATATTGCTCATTTTGGTCATCAATATATGTAAATGTATCGTCTGCCATTACGTTGGAGATAAAATATCGTATACAATGCGTAACAAATATCCAGAATCTCGGATACAGTGACGTTTATGACGGTACGTAAGGCTACCATAATCTATCTTCAACCGTTTCGCCTTGATATGCTATTTCAGATTTTAATTGTTTAAACGCCTATAATTCACTCTATATTTTATAAAATTTGCTCTATAGGTTCTCGTTATCTCTAATATTTAAATATTTATAGTTTTAACTCTCATATGTATATATAAATTTCAAATTTGGCGTCTAGCTTCATGTAATGTAATACACGATATATATTGATTTTTGGCCCAATATGTCAAATCTGACATTTCACTGTATGTCTTCTCAGTCGGTTTTATCTGCGAGATAAGTATTCAATAAGAAGTTATGTTGTATCTAATTGTTAATATGATTTACAATAAGCTTACATACATTTAGTTTTTTACAATAAGCTTATTTACACTATTCTAATGAAACTGACCAAAATTAAAATTGTGACGAACGTTTTTCATTTGTAAGCGTTACCCGTTTAAAAGCTTCTGAGGAAGAATAATCATCAAAACTGTTGCAGCACTTAAGTAAGGACGATCTTTAGACACAAATATGATGCGATTTGTTTCCGACTAGGTTGTGCAACTCACCGATGTGATTCATTGCTCGTAGGCTTTGTCTGAGTGACAAACTAATGAGTAGTGGTGGTGTTTTAAGGTCTTCATTTTTTTACATATATAATTTTGAATTATTTTGTCAACCGCAGTTACTAGTTACTTTATCTATAGTCGAAGTTTTATAATTATGAGAAAATTTGACTGATTTGTACTAAGTATCGATCGCTGATTACGTTTTTATTAATGTGTTAGTACATAAGTCGGTGCATTTTGGAGATAATTTAAACGGTTCTTCTACATTACATTGAAACTTTGTTTTGGTTAATGAAATTTTCCTTTTTATTGAATTTTTAAGTAAACTGGCAGTGGTACTTTCCATTAAGGTACAGTCAGACTGAATCGTACGGCACGGCTAGCCTAGGTTGACTCCAGCTGTGATGGGCGTATCTTCATGTCTTTGTACGATCTTATTATTTCATCAAATTTTTCCTACATTTTTTCAATATGGGAATTTCCGTTATCGATCACTGTCAAACCTATGTAAATACAAGGATAAAATATCACCGAAAACACTCCAGGTGGTGAGTTTTGGCCTGGATTGCTATAGCATAGATCAAGCGTGTTGACATTTTTTTAAATAAAATTTTCTAAAATAAAAAACACGTGCCGCATACTACTCTGTATGTCTGCGCCCTTATAGGTCTCATTTTTTAATTTAATGAACTCAAAATTACATTTGATTAAAGATTCGAAACAAACAAGCAGAAAGGACTAGTGGTTAGCATATATACTTTCGAACATAGTGGTCACGGGTTCGAGTCCCACTGGTTGCTGCTGGCCAGACCTTGGTCTGTGCTCCAGGTCAATCGTTTTCTATCCGAGTTTGCCGATTTATCTGATTTTAATTGGAACACGGTTCCAACAAATTGGCAACCTTACACATTTTCTCGCAAAATATCGAGTTTTCAGCCATCTCGAATTTCGCTGAATTGTAAAAAATGCTGCAAATTTACAAAATTGACCATAGATGTCTCTGTGGATATCAATTGATATGTATTTGTGTACTTTGTATAATAATTTTGTCTTCGTCTTTGTATTTGTGTATTTCGTATAATAATTTCTTGAATTTCGCTGATTTCTATTAAGATGCTGCAAATTTCTCCACAAAATTTGACAATTTATATAAAAATACTCCGAAAATGTGATATTATCAAAAATTTATCCATATCGTTATGTCTTTATGATGCTTTGTTACAATTATTCTAAAAAAAATAAATCGTATATTGTAATTGTTTTTTAATGTTTGTAATTAGCCAGGAAGGTGCATTGGGGTTTAACTGTTAGGCCTTCCTGGTATATATTATGTACGTAAAAATAAAATAAAATAAAATTGTTCATTCATAGTTGGGTGATTTTTATGAGCCTCTTATCAGCTTGCTTTCAATTTTTTTGTCTGGCAATATTTGGGTTCTTATCCACACTCTTCCGATCGTTTTCAAACTTTGCCACTTTGCACAGTTTGTCATCACAGTTGGTCATCAATATATGTGGAAATCAAATCCGCCAGTACGATGGTGAAAAATAATCGAAATAGACACGTTTGAAAAATACTACATTATCGTTCTCATGGACGGCTTGGGTCGCCTTTATATCATTAATCACGCGATCCAAGCCTTTAAGTAATATATTTAATTACATTAGTTTAAGCCGGGATCATAATTTTGATTGAAATCCTAATCTTTGAAATCCCACACATTTTATATATTTATAGTTTATACTGTCGTACATTTGTTATTGAATTAATGTTTAAATTTTAGTACACCAGGTTTTTTAAATATTTTTTATACATAAATTGTCTCGATTGGGTGCAGTAAATTTGCTAGATACAGTAGCGATCTACAATTCCTACACGTGTCCTTTACGTGTAGGAAGTTCTGACGTAAAATATAAAAAGACATCGATTTCTCAGACAGTTAGAATGGTTTTCTTAAAGTGGCATACTTGATTTCAAAACTTGTTACCGGCACAAGGAGGATTCTCGTTTAGTTCAAAACTGTACCAACGGGACAATGTCCTTTCGTCGACATTTGTCCAGAGGTAAAAGATGACCGGCTGCAGTGGCGTATCGATAAGCAGAAAGCGTAATGTTACGAAAAGAAATAAGCTAAAAAAGAGAAGAAAAAAGTACCGTAACACCACACACGCACTTTGCTCGACGCAAGTTGTCCTGTTATTCGCGGATGAGAATCGACTTTTGCAGCGGTCGATCGAGACAATGCCGACACTTGAATACGTATCTTCAAATTCACTTTTTGGTAAGAGACTAAAAATAAAAAAACCACCTTCAAGTTTTGCAAACCCAGGAACCGCACCTACGAAATAAATACATATATACATACATATATACGTGCCATCCAATTTCAGTAACAACTTCAATAAAAAAATTCGGATGTGACCAACCCATGACTTTACCTATGTATTTGAGGAATATGTGAAGTATAAAAAATAAAATTTGATGAAAAACCATCCACGGTCTTAGAAGACCTGACGCACTCAGAAAGAGCATTGTACACGAGCACACCCCTGTGAAAAACACCACCAGCTGTCTTCTTTTCCTTACTCTACCAACAACTAAATTGTTCTTATTTCTAATATAATAACTATGGATATCTCTGTTTCTTATTGTATAATCCTTAAAATACGTAGGTAATAACTTATGATCTAACTTATAAATTATAAGACAATGTACTAAGGTTTAAACTATTTCTAATACTCATCCATCCCAATTCATTTAACATTCTTCTAAAACTTTTTAATCTACCAACATTCAAAATACCTCTCATAGCTTTATTTTGTAATTTTTGCATTTTTCCTAAATCTTGGCCTTAATTAAACATGTTAAGCAGAGTGGCACAATAAACCACGTGTGCCAAGACAATCGTACTATAGACAGGTTTTACTTTTTCTACTTAAAATATTTCTTAACCTACATAAGACACCAACTTTCCTAGCCATTTATTTTAATGATGTATTCAGCGTGTACCTTAAAATACAGTCTTAAGAATCCTAGATATTTTATATTATCAACTATTCAAATAATTGTATCATCAATTCTAACTTCATTAAATACATTTTTATTACTATTCAACCACATATTTTTTGTGTTTTTCACATTTAGCTTTAATTTATTTTCACACAAGCATTCACTTATATAATTTAATTCTTTATTTAAAATTTCAGACATTACATCAACGTTATTGCCAAAAATAATAAGGATCCCAATTTAGACCCTTGCGGCACTCCATGAGGTGTTTCTAATTCAGCAGATAACATCTTATCAATGTTCACAATTTGCCGTCCATTATTTAAATATAAGTTAAACCACTTTAATACTAAACCATTGATTCGTAACTTATATAATTTATATAATAGAATAATCATAATCTATTGTCTCAAATGCTCTTTTAAAATCTAAAAAGACTGCTCCAACAACCATGCCCGATTCATCCATCGCCTCCATCCAATCAGAAACCACCAACTGGATAGCGGTTTCTTTTGAATGTTTCTCTCTAAATCCAGACTGTTCCACAACCAAACAATAATTTATACTAATGAATTCTTTCAACAATAGTGGACACCTTCCATGCATTCGGGACGGATCCCTAAACGGACTTCTGTTGATTAAAATATTCATAGTCAATCCATCCATACTAGAAACCGATTTCATGCCCTTCAATACACCACTCAATCCCACTAATTTAAACCTTTTAAACGTATTTCAACCCATACTAACACCAGCATTCATACTATTATGCCTAATTTGAATTGACTCAACTATATCATTCACGCCATTAATGTAAAACTCAATCAATCTTTCAACCATACCGGAATAATTGTAACACATATTTAAGCTGTCTGTAAAACCTGGCCATCTTTATGATTTGTTTTATTTTGAACTTCCTAGTCTAATGCCCTAGTCTTATAATATATATGTACATACATATCTAATAACAGTTACATGATATGCAGTTTTGCACAATGAAACCAATCCACATGCGTAATTTCTGTCACCTCTAAATTGTCGAATCTGAGTTGTGCAATAGTTAAGCAATCAGAAAATTTAACGAAAGTGAACAAGAAGATTTAAAAAACAATTAAATGGCTTGTTTTTGTTAGGATAATAAAACTTTCGTATAAAAGCATCCTTGAAAGTACACAAAATTTCCACTAATGTAATATTTGAAACCTTTAAACCTTAGTAGGAAACTACATACATACATATGTATGTACTATAGACAGTGCTTCTCAAAGTAAAAGGTTTGTATTGATTTTAAAACGTGTTAAATTAAAAATAATACATACGCATAACAAGTATTATGAACATTTACAACAATGAGTAAAGAGTAACTAACAGTAAAATAAGATAATACTTAAAATTCTAAAAAAAAATGTGTACAGTAGATAATTATCATTGGATTGCTAGATTATCAGAATAAACCTAAGAGGTATTGCGAACATAATAACAATAAAAACCATAAAAAAATAAGTAATTCAAAGAAAAAACTAAATTTCTTTAGGAAGCCATGTCGTAGAACACGTCAATCCCAATGGCCTCACCATTATCTGTATACATATATTATAGGTAATCTAATATTTAATTTCGAAAGAGACTTTGTATGTAAATATATATGTATTTATGTTTATAAGTATCTTTGGTTGGCAAGTTTCCTTGACGACAATTCAATTCAATACTATATTTTTTTCGTTTCAAATAAATTTAATAAAAAAACAAATGAATATTTACTATTAGATACGCCATGTTTAAGCTGTTTATATTACAAGTACTGAGCGAAGCCGGGTCAAACAACTAGCATAATATAGGTATATTCCTTACATTACGATTACTCACTCAAAATGGCTTAATCTAGTCGTTCGTCTAAGTTGAGTTATATTATAATTCGCTTGAGTTATCATATAATATACATATACATATGTACATTTATATCGCACTGTAATAATAATTCAAATACGCGATCAAGGATCAAGCGATTTTCCCCCTCCGAAGGAGTCATTAATCTGTTTCGCTGATTGCTCCTGACGGTTTTCCGGAACAGGATCTCTTCTATAATCCGCACTAAATCCTGTTCGCGTCACGCTTATGGGAAAACTCTATTATGTCATCGATTTGATTTATATTTAGAATATGTTATGCACAGACTTACTACAGAACTTCTTAAACTTTGTGGGCGCAGAACGAGGGTCAATTTCGATCGTAAACGTTGACGAAAGAGTGCAGCTCTGCGTAGGATAAAAACGCAAACATATATTCTTATCTTCTACTGCATATATGTATGTATGTATATGTACATATACAGGCTCGGCCCGAGGGTTGATGGCGCCCCTAGGCAGATTGGTTTCAGCGCCCCTCCCCCTATTAAATTTTTTTACAATAAAATAAAAACTTCTTGAAATTTTATGTTGAAGAAAAATATAGTAAGACAATTTTTTTTAAATAGCCACGTTTTATGTATAATAAAATAAAATACGGACAACTATGAATAAATTCGACAAAGAAGACATTAATTTATATTCAAAAATGAATTGAAGAATTTTATAGAGTGACATTTCTTCTTTCGAATATGATTGGTCAAGATATTTAATTTCGTGAAGCAAGTCCATCCTTGATATATGTGTATATATGCAAGCATATGTTTCAGCTGTATTTTATGTTAAATACAATTCTTAATTATCATTTGTACCGACGACAGTTTGCTGCTTTACAAATTTCATTCATGAGTCGTTGGTATTTGACAGTCAACTTCCTGCGTTCCTCGTAAATTATAATATTTTGCAATCAGTATTGTTAATTCGAGTAGAAAAATTAAGTTGAATGTTTTATAAGTTCAAAGAAAGCCAAATTATTTATTTTTATTTTTTCAATTTAATAATCAAAATAGAAAAATGGGGGCGCCTCACAGCGCCCCTTGTCTTTGGCGCCTAGGCACCTGCCTAGTCTGCTGCACCTTTGAACTAGCTCTGCTTATATGAACATATGTACTGTTATGTACTTCGCTTATCAATGTAGTCGACTAACCAGTAGGGATGAGATATACCATTGATTTGTGGCACACCTAATTTAATAAGACACACCATTGATTTGTGGCACACCTAATTTAATAAGACACACCATTGATTTGTGGCACACCTAATTTAATAAGTAGCACCATTGATTTGTGGCACACTTAATTTACTGACTAACCAAAATTGTACGACTCGTGTCTTCAACACTTCATTGTTTTAAAGAAGAGTATATAAACTCATTAATGTTAGAATTTAAGTCAGTCATCACGATCGACTCCACAAGTGACAGGTAGTCATCACCATAGAGACTCCGAGAGTGGTAGCCGATACCATCAAGATTAAATAGTGAAACATTTAAATTCTTCGTTCCATAATTAAATCTGTCGTTTTTCGAATATACAAATATACCAATAAGATAAATGTAACGTAATAATAATAATAAAGAAATCTTTAATCTTAAAAAATATATTTAATCTTTCATTGGAACGTGACAGTACTTATGTATAAATTAATGTTTTTTTGTTGTTCTTTATATGATTTGTAAATCTACAATTTTCAATTAAGAAACACCAAAATTTAATAAAAATAATTTGAAATATATTAAATACTAGTGGTTTTACCCGGCTTCGCTCAGTATTTGTAATACAAACCACTTATTAATGACTAATCTTATAGTTAACACTTTATTAAATTTATTTGAATAGCTTTATTTTATATAAAATTATTTGAATGTTCATTTGTTTTTTTTATTAAATTTACTATCAAGAACAAACAAACATACATATGTATATATTAACTATCTTTCGAAATTATATGTATACCGGAATCCAGCGGCTACGTCCCCGGTGCCTTCGGTGCCCCCCGGGGCCGGGGGCGAATTTATTTGAATCGAAAAGAAAATATTTCGTCATAGAAACTTACCTGTTTACAAAGTTCCCAACGACAGTTACATATATACATACATATATACAAAGTCTCTTTCAAAATTATAAATTATAGACTATAGACTATATAAATATGTACATATGTGGTGATCATGACCGCTCATGACTACCAGCTTCTACCGGTAAAATTGTGGTCTGGTTTAACAGTATATAGGTAGATAACCGTATGGTTTCTGGGTAGCATGGAACTTCCTTATTGACCCCACAGTGCGGGGGCGTTAGTGTCACCTCTGAAATTCAGCATATTTGCCAGTTAATGTTTACTCGTACCGACTGAATTCTCCAATATATCAAAAGTAACACATAAAAAATATTCAAGTGCTATTGAGTTTACCTGTTAGGCCTTCTTCATATATATGTATAAATAAAATAATGGATTGTAAAAATATAATATTATTTATGTAATGTGAATAATTTTTATACATATATCTTTTAAAATGTACAATGTACATTATACATATGTATATTTAAATTAATATATAATAAATGAAATGTATACTATTATATATTAAATGCATCATCTATTTTATTTATTTTGAGAATGCTGAAAAATGTCACCCGATTATTATTTTTTTTATCAAAGATTTGTTTATCAAAGATTGTTTATCAGCAATGAAATGATAAGAATCGATTTTACTGCATTTATATAATGTATCAGCCACAATTTATGCCATTTCATTATTGCTGTTTGCGGTGTGAAGCTTAAAATTCTTTCAAAATCAAAAAAAAAATTGTCATTCTTTAAAATTCAAAATGGTTATTTCAAACAGGTATGTGTTTGGAATAGAAATATACCAATTTTATTTATTTAATATATATGTATATATATATATATATATATATATATTTATATATGTATATATATACATATATAAATAGCTTATAGTATGTATGTATGTACATATTTTTGAACATATGTATGTACATACATATATCAACTACTGTAATTTAAACTAAAATATATAATATACAATGTATTCAATTTTACTCATACTTATAAATAGTGACAATTACATTAATCGATATCTGAATTAAATACGTGCATGTACTTACTAGTCAATGTATGCACTTATGTATATGCATAGGTAGATCAACTCGCAAAAATGTCTTAAGTATTAAATTTTTACTATTCATAATAACTGTATTAATTTGCAGGATACATTGAAAGCATACATTTATGTATAGGTAAAGTAATATCAACTGGGTTATATTTAAAAATTGAAAATAGGTTTTTAAGCTTTTTTTTCCTATTATTCTGTACATTAACATTAGAATAATATAATACTATGATAACTAACAAAATTAAAATAAAAAATGATCAGAAGAGCAGTAGCTATTCAAATATTATAGATATGAGATGCATTGTGAACATAATTTAGTAATAATAAAAAGCATTTCAAAATCAAAAAAATCAAACCGGATTGTATTTTCTGTTTGAACACATTTCTAGTAAAATTGTCGACTTAGATTCGGGTGTTTCATTTGTGAAAACTTGCAAAAACAAAATCGGATGACTAATTGATGAAAACTAATTGGATGAAAATTGTTTTGAAAATATCAAAATGATCAAATATTGATTACATTGCGTTATCTGTGAAACTATTTATTTTGTTTTCAAATAAATGGATCGTTCTATAATAATATATGTATCTATTATATTTGAGATAAGAGTATACAAATTAAAAGATAAGGAAATGTGAAAATTTTCATTTGTCTATGAAAATTAATCATATATCTGAAATTTTATTCAATTGTACTATTGAGGTTATGTATCGCATTTTTTCAAAAGAATATTCAACATTTTCATGCCAATTTTGAATATCATAGATTTGTTTAGTGGGAAGATAATTGAAAAAAAAAACCGTTTCTTCTTTTGCTTATTATAAAGTTTATTTTTTAAAAGAAAATGATAAGTTGCCTATTAATACATACATATGTATGCACATTTCAGAATCGGCTCTGATGTGACCCAAAGTTCAAAAAATCAAAGTGAGTTCAATATATTTAAGATTTTCATATACTTATTACATGTGTTACTATCGAAATTGGAATCAATAATTGAGTATTTACATATGAATCTCATACAATTTCAGAAATATTGCAATCGAGAACTCCCACAAAGATAGGTGAAGATTATGAAGGATACTTGGCCATGCTGTTTATACTGAGAGGAGCTATCAACAAGTACAGATACAAAGTAGGTGTCCAAATTGATCAAGCATACAAGTTTGACGATCTGCTCTTTCTATACGAAAGGGGAGGTAAAAGGTATAGCAGGTGTTTGCAGGCTAAGCATACGACTGAGAAAAAGAAAATCGATTCGATGAATCTGTTAACGATCGAGCAGAGCGACTTTAGCTTAGTCAAGTACTTTTTTTCGTTCAAGGATATGACGAGGGAGGATTATTTCAGAGACATTACACAGGACCAACTCATCGTTTATACGAATTTCCAGCTTAATGTTGATAGCAGTATAGGCTCCAAAATGAAACTTTCAGAATTGTGGCAACCTTTCGAATCAATCAAAATCAATGATAAAATTTGTAAACTCATTCATCTGCTGGAACAAGTAAACGACTCGGATAATCTTCTCGACGTGAATAAGAATGATTCACAACGATACAGATTCAACAAAGAATTCGTTCAAATGTTAAAGTCCAAAGCAAATGAATACAATATCACCAGATTGGCACAGGCGTTCAAAGATTGGCTGACGGGTAAAAAGGTATTGAAAGACGTGGAGTGCTTCATCAGACCTTATTGGAAGTTTTTGACTGAAGAGGTACTAGACGCAACCGATAAAAAAATTCGCGAAGATTTTCTACAAGCGGAAAAGAAACACTTGTCGAAAGAAGCTAAGATTTTTCATAAAAAATTATTGGAAGACATGGATCGAAAGAATAAGCAAAACGTCAAGAAAAAACACCAAAATAATGAACTGACCCTAGATATTTTAAACAAAATGGCGGGTAAAATCGAAGAATACCCGACGTGGGAAGTTGACGTTCATATCCGATTCGATGATGTGATCAAAATCGAAGAAATCGAATCTTTCTTGGGGCTGTTCGTAATGGCTGTATGTCAACCCAACCATAGTGAGTTGAAGGAAATTATCAAAGCTGACATTCGTCAAGATCAGTACAGAAAATACGGCGGTGACGACTTTTACACAGAAGATGATATCGACAGGTACGTGGAGGAAATCTTCAATCATTTTCACGCCGATGTGTTCAAATGGAAAGACTCCGAAACGGATAGAAAGAAACGAAACAACAAAGTCACAAAGGAATGTTATATGAGTGATGAAAACGGAAAACAATTTCTGCAGAATCAATGGAAGGAGGTAAAGTTTGACGTTCGACAGCCCGTGACATCCTTCACGGGGAGGGATTATGAATTAGAAGCTTTGCATGCGAACATTTGCAGAGGAAAAACTGTGAAATCACAGACGAGAGTCATCTGTGGAGCTCCTGGAATGGGTAAAACGGAATTGATTCGTGGATATATACAAAAAAATAGTCGCAGATATGAAAATAAAGTGCTCTGGATAGATGGGCGATCTAGCGAATCTATCGAAAATTAATTTCGGAGACTGGCATCGGAGACGCTGAAGTTATCCACTGAAGCTTCTGTAGGGGAATTAGAAGACATCGACAAGATAGTTGCCGCAGTTTACCAGGAATTTGAATCACAGAAGTGCCTGATAGTATTCGACGATGTACCGAGTCGGGAAGTAATCGATCCTTTCATGCCAAAACAGAGCGATACAGGCAACTTGCCCTTCATCGTGGTCACATCTCCCAACTCAAAATGGGACAGGAAACTGAAGACCAATCTGAACGTTTTGACCCTAGAAAATGCTACGAAGTTGATAGAAAATCAAGTGAGTGTTGAAGATTCTTCCGACGTAAAGCAAATCGAGAAACTGGTACAGATTTTAGGATTTTTCCCTTTGGCCGTCCAACAAGCGGCTACTTACATCACCAAAGAATTTGAAAGAGATCCTCAATTTAGAATAAAGCATTGCATTGAATGTTTCTCCGAACACGCGAAACGAATTCTCGAATTAAAATTGCCGAAAGGTATAACTTCGTACGAGAAAACAACGTATGCAAATTTTCAAAACGTCCTTCATTCGATATCGAAATTTGGAATCATTGGTACAAAAGCCTTGGAAATATTAGGTGTGATGTCGTTTTTAAGTCCGAAAAACATCGAAATTAATTGGTTTTCAGGCTATTCCAAGACTGATTTGAGTTTGATCATTCAGATTTTGAAAGAATTTTCAACTATAAGGATCGATTTGGGTGCGATTAGCATTCATAGTGTGGTGCAAATGGTCATTAGACATTAAAAGAGAGTAAAAAAGAGCAATTGTACATTAAAAATACCTTAGGTTTTATCCTGCGAATTTTTCCAAATGGTAATTCTATGGAAGATTACACTACAATAAGAAAACTTACACCTCACTTAGAAATGTTTTTGTCACACGTAGACGAGAATTGTAAATTATGTGATAAAAGATTGCGATTTTTTTATGTTGAATTACTATTAAATAAGTTGAATAAATGTTACGAAGTATTATTAGATTCAAAAAAATGGAAACTCACTTTGATTAGACTGCAGACTGTGATGGTAGAGAAATATGGGAAAGATGCTAGCAAAAATCCGGGTATTATTGCGAATTTGGGTGCTGCCGAATTGCAGTTGGGTAACTACACCAAAGCAAAATCTTTGTTCACAGAAGCCCTCAAGATTAAGACGATGCGTTTTGGAGAAAATCATGAATCCGTCGTTTCTATATATTTAAATTTAAGTCATGTTGAATTAAATTTAGGCCACTATGACGTAGCTAAATCCCTACTTGAAAGAAGCTTAGTTATATTTTCGAAAAATCCAATTAAACATAATTTATATATAGAAACATACGAGCAATTGGGTATTGTAGAAAAACATTTGGGTAACTATTTGGTGGCTAAATCATATTTTGAGACTGTCTTACATAGCCTATTGACAACATATGAAGAGAATCACATACTAGTTAGCTGTTGCTATGTGAATTTTGGTAATGTGGAAACACAACTTGGTAACTTCTTCACTGCAAAAGCTTACTATCAAAAAGCTTTGGTGGGATATTTGACTCATTTCGGAGAAAAACATATGAAAACCGCTAACGTTTATATGAATTTGGGTAGTATAGAAGTGCAACTGAAAAACACTGTGTTAGCAAAATCTCTTCTTGACAAAGCGTATATAGTTTTTTTGAAACATTATGGAGCAAGACATATAAAAGTCGCAGAGATGTATGCAAATTTGGGATCCATGGACTTAGGTTTGGGTAACCTCATTTCAGCTAAAGATCTGTTAGAAAAAGCTTTGGCGGTGTTTATATTACATTATGGTGATAAAAATGTTAAAGTTGCTAACTGTTACGTTATCTTGGCTAATATAGAAATAGCTTTTAATCGGTATGCCACAGCGAAACTCCAATTTGAAAAAGTGTTATCGATATATTTGACGCATTATGGAAAAAAGCATTTAGCATTAGGAAAAATTTATGAGTTATTGGCTAAAGTAGAAATACAATTACTTCTTATGGAATTTAATACAATTACTCCTTATGAAACTAATTACATGGAACATTACTCCTTAGCAAAATATTCTTATAGAAAAGCCCTCGGAATCTATTTATTGAATTACGGAATAGAACACGTAGAAATTGCACGGATTTATCGTATTTTATATAACCTTGAATTCGCATTAGAATTTTTTTGAGCATAGCTATATGAACAAAATTTTATTGTAAACAACAATAATTTTTTGAAAAAACAATTTATGTACATTTCTTTGTATAAATTTCTTTTTACAAGATTTTTATTATTTAAATATAAATATATATTTTTAAATATTTAACATATATTGGCAACATATAAAGCTTATTGAACTTGTAAACGAAGTTATTATGAGATCGCTTTAAATTGCAATGTTGTGTAAGCGTTGAATTTGCACTGTTAATGTTGCATTGAATGAATCCATATAAACAGGGAGAAACTCAATTGTAAATTGATTAAAATTTTAAAGTCGATTCATTTAAATGTCAAAAATAGTGTGATATAAGAGGGAGTCAGTTGGGGTTGATCAATGTGTAAAGCGTTTATTGACCTTTTTCGATTTCGTAATCGAAAATTCACTAATGTACTCAAAAAAAGTTTATTTTTGTATTAATTTCAAGTAGGTACTTAATTTCAATTTAATTCAGATTAAATGTAATCGAAATGTAGTAAAACAAACGATTATTGAAATCGATCGTTCATATATCTATTTATAATTTTATTGTAATCAAATTCTTTATGTATACATATTTTTATTTACATGATTTATTTTTATTTTAAATAACTTTTATTGTAATTGAAGATTTGTGTAATCATAAAAGATATGAGTATAATAAACATTTTATAATTATTTTGATAAAATCTCAATTTATGTAAGTAATCAAAATTATATACATTTACTATCAATGTAACGTTGTTAACAAAGATTTATGTATTTATTTAACATTGTTTTATTTTTATTGGGGTTTATTTTTTTTTAACATCATTAATTATTAAAATTTTATATACATTATACATATATAACATTATTGTATTATTATAATTTTTTAATACTCTTTTTTAATGAATCTTTTTTACATGTTTCCGGCCATAGGTGCGCTTTGGGGCAATCTGTAAAGTCTCTATGGTCTAAATTTAATTTGAAAATAAATAAATAAATGTTTCTTATCTGTACTTTATCTTTTTATAGTACTTATCTTATAGTACTAATCTGTACTAAAAATATATTTAACTAAAAACTAAACGAACATTTCAGCACGAATATGGTATTGAATGCTTTTCACTTGACTAGATTTTACAAAATTTTCCTTCATAAATTGTTGTATGAAAAAAAGATAAAATTTTGCTATCCATTATGATTGAAAAAAAGTAATACATGTACATATTTGTATTATATACGTATATACATAAATACATACATACATATGTACATATGTATAATAAAAATTTAGTAGATATTCAAATGTGTATTATTTTCATTAAAAAATTATACTGATATATAAGTTTTACTTCAATATAGGAAGCAATAAAGTAAGTATTCAAAGAACATAACCTAAAATACTTATAATAATATAATATACAACGTTCATATAAAACTATCTGAATATCAAATCAAACGCATCGCCATTGGAATCGTTAATCTTAAATTCAAGAATTTACATACATATATTGTTGCGTTAACGTTAAAAAATGTGCTTTCGAGTTAGCACACATTGGCTTTATTATTAATAAGGCTTCTCGGAAGACAGATAGGGATTTTTTTGTTTAATTTTCCCTAAGGTGATGGACCGCAGGATAAATTCTGAAAGTAGGACGACCCGTTACTCTCCACATCCTGAAAGTCCTGAACGGTTCAACAACCGGCTCGACCGGTTCAAACACAGAATAAAAAGAGAATTAAAACATTGATCGATTACCATCAAACGATCGTTAATAATTCATTCAATTTTGATTAATATTATATAATTAAAACACATATTCATTTCATAAGACTTTATTAAATGAACCAATATTGTTAAAATTTGTATTTAGTTGAATATATCAAATTTTAATGGTTTAAATCGAAACTCATAAGTACATAGAAAGAGTTGTGAGAAAGATTAGATTCGTTTGAAGTATTCGAGATGCGTAATGACTTTGCGGTCCAAAAACGTGTCGTCCACCCACCTTATTTGCACAAAAATACGAGTTTTATTTATTTTTTTAACATATTTTTTATACACGCACATTTAGTCGGCGGCACAGAGTCGAACTTGAAACTTAAAATGTAATATCCCAAAGCTAACTATACATGTATTTATATAAAATTTCGCAGTCTATCGTTTTTACTATAACAAAATTTATTTCTGTATATTTGAATTCTTATAAATAATTGAATAAATATTAATTTTGAAAAAAAATAAACTAGTATAAATTTGAAAAAAAAAATTAAATCTGGAAAACCTGTTGTTCCATTTATAAAATTTTCGTATTTTTTGTTAAAAATGCATTACAGCTTCATAATAGAACTTCTCGTCCAAATCATTTTCCTGGTGAGGAAATAAGTTTCAACCTTCTCGCAGTCCTCAGGGAACAGTATTGCTAATAAAATCTGACATAACGAGTGGGGGGGGGAGGGGGGCGGAAAGTCAAACAAGGCTACTAGCTATTGGCGGTGGGTGGGCAGGGGTTTGCCTGTTAGGCCTTCCTGGTATATTAATTTATATATATATAAAATTAAACGTCTGTCTGTCTGTCTCGTATAGGCTCCTAAACCACACAATCGATTACGTTGGAACTTTCAGGACTTATTGTATGCATGTCTGGGAAGATTACCATGAAAAAAAATCGCCCAAAAACGGGAACGGAAACGGGAAAAACGGGAATGTGTGTTATTGTAAAGCAATAATTTCAAATGTTTTCGCGTCGCGACCTGCGTTTGTTATGGTAAAATAAACAAACAATTGAATTATTTCAAATGTGTTCGCTGCCTGCGTTTTCCCGACAAATGGTAACGGGAACGAGAACGGGAACGGGAACGGTAATTGCATGAGTTATTATTTTCAGAATAAAAATTAATTAATATAATTAATATTGGTAAACTTTAAAAAATGACTAAAGATTTTGATGAAACTACCCTTACTACCTTTTCTTGCCTTTAAATAAGTGGATTTTTTTGGTAAACGGATTATTGAGCAAATTGTGATCAATAATTGCCACAAAAATCGTGAATACTGAATACGTCAGATGTTCCGTGATCGAGATGGTAGTGATGTGCGCGAGATCGATTTTTGCGGAATAATAACAATAATTTTGAGTTTTCAGTGTCTCGTAATTCAGCGATTTATGTAATAAAAATGGTGCATTGTTTGTAATCGGCCAGGAAGGCGCATTGGGGTCTACCTGTTAGACCTTCCTGGTATATATGTATATAATAAAAAAAATAAATAATAAAAATGGTCGGTCCCTCAATAGTGAGGATCGTGACCTCCATGAGCCGTCGTTGGTTGGTCAAGGGTGTGTTCGGCGACGAGTCTTCTCCACTCCTCCCTGGATTCGGCTTTTCGAAGGGCAGTGACTAAAGAGCAGCCTAGAGCCTTCTTGACTTGGTCAGTCCATCGAGTAAGAGATCTTCCTCTTCCTCCCCTCCCCTCGGTGGCACCAACTACGAAAAGTTTCTCCAGGTCCAAATAATTGCAGAACTCGACGCAGACATATCGTGGATAGACGGTATTTCACCCGAAACTCCTTCATGATTGAGATGTTGGTGCGTTTAGCTGTCCAGGGGATCCTTCTCCAGGACCACATTTAAAAAGTCTCAATTTTCTTTCGTTCAGCTGCCTTTATCGTCCAGGTTTCGGCAGCATACAAACCTATTGAGAAAACAAGACTTCTGACAAGATGCATTTTTGTTGAGATCTGGATGCTTCTCTCCTTCCAAATTTTGGTAAACCGGATTATTGCGCTTTTGGCCATTTCGATTCTTCTTCTTACTTCTCCATCGCATCCCCCACAGTTGTCAATTCTAGAGCAGTGGTTCTCAGGCGAAAGTTTACCGTGGCCGCACAGGTGATAATAGTGGTCCCATGGAAATGTCTGGTGGCCGCACCAAATTCAATCAAATAAATTAAAGTTACAAAAATAGTGGATCAATTTATTCATAAAATAAAAGAAATTTTAACATTTTGGTATCTATTTATTTAATAATAATGCAAATGGAAATTGCTCAATATTCCTTTCTTCCAATGCAAGCCGCATTGCTGCTTCTTAGTTAGCGTCTGTCAACTGGTTTCTAAATTTGTTTTTAATAAAGTGCATTACACTGAATGATCTTTCGCAATATACGGTAGTGGGAAAAATAGACAATATTAATAAAGCATTTGTTGCCAAATCTTTATATTGGTTTGTTTCATTGTCAACGTATATTTCCAATCAAAATTTTTGAACCGAAATCTTATTAAAATGGTTATCAAGTACTTGATCATGACTCATTTATAATAATGCATATTTTACGTTAGCTCAGTTAATTAATCTCAATACTGAAAATGATTTTAATCTATTCTGTAGTACTATGAAATTTTCATTTGTCATCATAATAAAAGGGGAAGATGCAAAAGAAAGTTTAAAAAAAATTCAATTCTTCGAACCTTTTATCAAGTTCCAGATTCAGAGATTTAAGACACTCTATTATTATAAGTTTTAATTTTAATTTTGAAGTTGGTCTGTCATCTTATCTATCAAATCACTAACAGAAGACAAAATTGAAAAATTGTCATTTTCAACTTCTGTCACAAGGCTTTTCGCTATATTTTTTAGTTTGTCAATGATGAGCATGGTTTCTATTATTGTTAAGTTACTTTTTTGTAGTTTTTAAAATATATTTAATTTTTTTTAAATATTAGTCTTATTTACTAAGTCGCTGGTGGCCGCAGTAAAATCCACTAGTGGCCGCATGCGGCCACCGTGTCCGCACTTGAGAACCACTGTTCTAGAGCCTAAATAAACAAAATTGTCTACAATATCCAGTTCATAGAGTGTATTTGTGTTCAAATTCCAACTATTGTTTCTATCGACTATCATTATGTATATATGTATGTATATATATATATATATATATATATATATATATATATATATATATATATATATATATATATATATATATACATATACATATATAAAAAATATATGTATATAATAATGTGTAATAATGTATATATGTATATAATAAAAAAATATGTATACACATATATTAACGCATATAAATATTTGCACAAAAATAATATAATATTTTTGGTAACCCTTTGTTCCAAAATTGGGGTAACACCACAGATATATACGCAAGTATATATTGATAATTCAATAACATATTGCAAAGTACGTCCCTGTGCGAGCGTTGTCTCGGGTATGCGGAAGGCTCGCCAAAGTGGGTCACGATAAATGCCCGGCGAGTGTAGTTTATTAGCGGCCATCCTGCAACATTATCCTGCACAACCAGCGACTCTCAACATATTTCGAATCGAATTATTTAACAAGCTGATAAGAGGCTTGTAAAAATCATGATACATTACGATGAAATTAGACGAAACTACAATACCGGGTGCAAAACAGCAATTTAGATAGGCACACTACACGGTAAGTCTCGTATCGTTGAAGCGCCTGTAATATACATAATACGTATAACGATCATGCATTGTGCGCAATGGGTAATTATCGTATGCACATACATAGATTGAGGTTTGGTCTCCAATGCCATGTGTTTGTATTATACGTATAAATTGTCTTGGATTGGCTACTAGGGCTACTTTGCGACCGGATACAATGTTGTAAAGTGGTTTTGTATTGATTGGTGTTTGAAGATTCTAAGATATTGAGCCAAGTTGCTTGGAGCCTTAGGGCTATTTTCCAAGTCTAATATCCGTAGATATATGTATGATTGTTTAGAAAACCTTCGATTGAAATATTTATATTATGCACGTATTAAATTCAATGTGTATTTGTATGTTTGTAATCTGTCATAAGTTAATTTTACAGTTTTGTCTTAGTTTTTCGTATGGATTATTATTGCAATTTCAATACTTATTAATATAGTGAAAAATTTATATGTATTTTATCATTATTTTTGTTATTATAATAAGATATAATTGCTGTGTTTGAAATTAATGTTGTGTATTGAAAATGTAATAGATTGTGTGTGCATAATTGTTTATAATTTGACCATAGCAACTAAAAAAATAAAGCATTTTACTATTTTTTATTATATTATTTGCTTAGAGTATCTACTTTGACTTGTATTTACAAGTATAATGGATATACCCGGCGTCACCCAAGACTTAATTATTGAAAAATGTACTTGTATATATTACATATATGCATATGTATATGTTTATTCAAAGTTAAGACCGATTTTGTTCACGTTTTATGTTGGAAATAGGGCATTTGAAAAGTTTCTCCAAAATCGTTAATATAGTCTTTGAAATAAATTGACGAAGTGTGTGCCATGAAAATTTCAGTGGTGTGCCGTGAAAATCTCTCTGTTAAACACAAGTCACTGATATGTACATTTGTATGAATGTATATACAAGACAAGCTCGTTTAATAATATAAAATATGTGATTAATGAGATTGATAATAATATTATTAAATCTAATCTAACAGATTATATTTTTTTAGACCGATTATTTTGACCATTGTGGCGCATTAGGAATTCATGTAATGCTACAATGGTCCAAACTTTAAATAAATAAATTGATAAAAGTCATATTATTACAATGACTGTGATATGTAGATATATCATCTGGTAGTCTGCGCTCATCATTGTTTTCATGATTGATTGTGATTTATGAGTGAAATTTTGATTAACTCTCTTCCATTTGGGCCTTACAGGGATGTTTTGTATTTGTAGTTGTTTCTTACATATTTATTGAAACTGCCTGTAGGTGCAAGGCATTCCTTATGCTATATTTTTTTTATTTGATATTTTTACTTTATCTGTTATTATTAAATGCTATTTTTTATGTTTATGTATGGATGTATTTATGTTTATGTTCAAATGTATTTTTTTATGTATAATTGATGAGTATATTATTTTCGTTATGTATTAATTTACGTTTAATTGTTATTTTGTTTTTTTTGTGTTATATTTTTTGACCATTGTGGCGCTTTAGGAATTCCTGTTATGCCACAATGGTCTGTTTTAGAATAAAATAAATAAATAAATCATGTAATAGATATTTTTTAATAATGGTAGAAATATATTATTAAAAACGGTTAGTTATATTGTATTTTGAGTTTCGGGATTTATTCCCAGGAATATTAATTACTTTAGTAATTTAGAAGGAATTTCTAATGAATAGTAGTTAAACAATTAATTTGTAATGAATAGCAATTAAAGAATCGATGTCTAATTAATTATAAAAATAATCATTAATTAATTAAGTTAGTAATTTAGTAATTTAGTAGGGATTTCGGGGAATCTTGAATTAGTATGGGGGGTTCGATTATTTTGATTATTACTTTTTTGTTTTAAAAATAATTTTTTGTAAAATTTGAAAGTTTTTGTCATGGAAAGTCTCACGTTGGAATGTCGTAAAAAATAAATTATAAAAATAGCGCCCCACAGTTTTAGAATGTTGACCGTAAGGTCGAACGCTAGCGTGTACAAATCAAATATATTCAGCATAATCATTTTGACCGTTTGGCCCAAAAACGACGTTTATTTTACCACTCGTTCGACTGGATTTTTTCCACAATATTTTTACAAAAAAATGAAAAAAAAATCTAGTATTTAAATAACACACAAAGTGTCGTGTGTTTATGGCGAAAAAAAATCGGGGTCGCCAAAAATTACGTCATTTTTTCGCGAAACGTCAAAAAAATTGACATTATTATTTTTTTCGAGTTCGTCAATGTTTGCACAAATGAAACGGTGCCATGTTTTTTTTTCATTATTTATTTCAGTCCAAAAATAATCTAATGTGTTAGTTTGAGCGTGTGATATGGTATGTCATTATAACTGACATCCATAAGCTTTGACATGATAAGAAGTGTAGGTAAATTGAGATTTGTTTGGTCTGCTTGGTTAATTATTCCGTAGTATTTCTGAAACGGTACTTGGATTTGTATTACATAAGGAGTGGAATGAACCTTTTGGAAATTGGTTTCATGCAATTGTTTTACATATTCTTCACATTTACGTAACTTCTTCTGTCGTACGTGATTCAGAGGAAGCTGTTCTTTGTTTGTTTGTTCCATTTTTCATTTGTTTTGTTTCGATCACAAGACAAAATCTGCGTTGTTAATTTTGGACTAGTTTCACTGCAGTGTAATTTTAGTTTTATAACTGAAAAGATCCGCGTTTGTGAAGTTTATGAATAAAATTCATAAACGATATACATAATGCCAAAAAAAAAAACGGAAGTATGTACATGTGTACATACATACATATGTATAATTTAATATAATTAATCTAATAATATAAAAAAATATTGTACTTTATAATTAGTTTAACAGAATTTGCGGATCTTTTAAAATTATTCGTCATTTAAAATAATAAGTAGTAAATGTCAAAATATGTAAATAAATTAAATTCGACAGCAAAATATAACGTTCTAAAGACGCTTTAAAATGTTGTTAAATTATTGAAATAAATATTTGGAATACTTTTAATTGAATATTATGCATAGCAACAAACCTAATTTAAAAATAAGTTTTGAATCAAATTAATTAATAGTCTGTAATGTATGTATACATATGTAGTATCGAGTAGACATTTTTACCAGACATAATATGTAGAGTGTGTCTGGTAAAAATGTTTGATGTTTGGTAAAGCTTGATCAGGGAAAGGATGATTTATTTGCAGCATATACATATATTTATAAGTTAGGAAAACTCATTTAGGTAAACATTCTATTAAAATTTTTTTGCCAGAAATATGTTGTTTGAAAAGTTTCGGCAAAATCGTTAACCCTTGACCTATCGACATTCTATGTATGTATGTGCTGTTAGAAATAATCTAATATTTTTCATCCAAATTTAAAAAACATATACATAATAAGATCTAAATTTTAATAAAATATTTTATTATTCAGACTATTTCTTCATCGAATTTAATTTTAATAATTTTCTTATTAAATTATTAGAATTTGCCACTTAACGTAACTTAGTCGTTGTGACAGGTTCAATAAAATCAGCATCCCTTCCCTGTCATCGACTAAACCTAGTGCAGATTAAGTTCGCAGACACACAGAGTGCTTCTTTTTTTGGATAGTTGTGCACATGTAAAAAACGCTAGCACGCCTGATTTATGCCAGGCCAAAACTCACCCCTTATGCTGTTTTCCTTGTATTGACATAAGTTTGACAGTGATCTACATCGGCGATTCACATATAATATTTGAAGAAATATATGAGAAACTTGCCAAAATAATAAGATCGTACGAATTAACAATGACATATGACACACCCATTCACAGCTAGAGTCTACCTACGCATGCCGTGCCGTACGATTTTATGTGCTATGGAACGCGCATATAAACAATAAATACAAATTCATTTGAAAGTCTCAAAATTAAAACTGAGACATATATTTCTTGAAAAATTTACAATACATCTCATACTGAGCTTAAGTAAGCATTGTATGCTATAAATAAAATAAAAAAATTAACAAAATACTTGTATATATTTGTCATACAAATGCAAATAGAAGAATGTTTCAAAAAATGCTTCTCAATTATAAATTTGTATTCTAATTTTGATTTTAATAGGTCGCGTCTTGATTTGAACATCCGGAATGCTTTCCTCGACGCTGCGCTGGCAACTTACTCAAGAACGTAAATAAAATAATAAAAAAAGGTTAAGCACACATTAGCATGCTAATAATGGTGGCGATTCGTCTCATGTCGGAAACCGAGTGGGAGTTTGGGTCTTTGCCGGTTGGGTCGCTAATGCCATATTCAAATAAGTGTCAACTTTTGACCTAAATAAAGGACAAATACGTGGCTCGAGTGCCAAACGGCTTGTTCACTGTCAAGGCGTCGACTCTTATGCAAAATTTGCAATTTCTTTACACATTTGTGCGACTTTCGACCGTATCGGACAGTCGCGGCCAACCGCAGGATTGCCGATTCCATTTTTGATAAAGAAAATTGCGCCAATGATCAATTTTTCTTGCTAAGTTCGCTCAGGTACATTTTGACTCTGATTTTGACCATTATAAATATTATACTTTCATATATAACGATCCTATTAAGAAAACAATTCGAATGTGACCAACCCTTGACTTTAACTATGTATTTGAGGAATATAAGAAGGTCACAAAACAAAATTCGATATTGGACCATACAGACACATTCACAAATACCGGCAGCATTATGAAATACTAATAGCTATGACAGAATTTTCGATACAAATTGAGCGTAAATGTATGGAAACTTGCACAAGACAAAAGTTCCACTTCCGGCGGTCGGAATTTGTTCAATTTTTTTTAATTACTTAAAATTACTATCAGTATTATACACAATAAATATCAAGAAGATTAAAATAATTTAAAAGGTCAAAATAAAATGAAATATTGTTTTAAAAAAAAAACTTCCGGTTTACGAATTCTGACCGAAACTTTTTCAGCTCTAAGTTAGTACATAAAGAATACAAAATATAAATTTTCAGCTTGATACGTTCAGGGTGTGGACAGAATAGTGGGCACAACATTTTTGACCTTTCTAAGAGGAAAAAATCCAACTTCCGGTTTATTAAATTGTGTTTTTTTTTTTTCTAGCACATTGATACAACAATTATACGTGAAGAGCACACATATTTAAGGGGTCAAAAAAAATCGTGGAAGAAAAATCGAACAAGAATAAACTGCCACAGACACACATATTTTTTATAGATCATGAAAACGTGATCAGTGATCGATTCTGAGTTCGAATCAGTCAAAATCTCGAGTTCGAATTTTAGCATGATCACAAAACTTCATATATTGTTACTACGTACATACATAGATAAAGCAAAATACGACTTGGCATTGATAACAGACCTTAGAATGCAAACGGAATTGTAAAAAGACGCAATGATACGTTGCCATAGTAAAAATGACTATAAAATAGCTTAAATTCAACCCGTCTTGAATTGGCAAGACTAGTAAGGGTTAAGGATCTGTTCGAAGGGTCAGCGAAATGTGGTCTGTTCAAGTGGGCGGATGCGTGGATATAAACGCATGCATTCCGTAGAAATCGAATTGTGGAAAAGGAAAGGAGTGTGTGTGTGTGTGTCCTGTTAGCTAGTGTGACCACACGATACGTTTTATTGTGCAGTGCATGCAGTCTAGTGAACGAATGACCCAACGAGTGCGCTCCTAGTTCAAGGGAACCGTAAAAGTGGCACTCGAGCACGCCACGGACCGTGAATACCTGATGGCCCAAAGCCAACGGACACTTAACGGCACTCTAGGCCCAACAGGTGTGTACAGGTGACTCGAAAGTGCAACTCTTAGCTTTATGAGCATTTGCCTATAATAAACCGTGGATACGAAACCTGATGCAAAATCCACTGAAAAGGCGGGAACGATGCAAATAGAGTGGGAAAGTAAGCACACGGTCGACGTGAAACTTTCGAGTTGGTTCTTGACAGTGAGACACACGTCTGAAAGAAACAGCACAAACCTTTGGAATTTCTTTATAGCTCGTAGACAGGGTAATGTCGCTAGATAATTATGTACAAGATCTTTTTGGCAAACTTATATACCTGAAAACTTTAATTTGTTGATCTGAAGATGAATACCACTGTTGAGAAGTTTCAGAATGGAAATGAAAAAGACAACGATGGCTGTTTCCTCACATTTTAGATACGTAATTTGTTTTTTTTTTTACATTTTTATACCAACAGACAGACAGATAGATAGGCAGACAGCAATATGTGTAGGAAGATTCGTCTTGAGGTAGATTCACCTTGAGGTCTCTTCAACCTGTATGCGCTTCAAGACGAATCTTCCTACACGCGTTGCTGTCTCCGTCAACTGGATCGCCTCAATGTATACCTCTCCGGAATTCCGGAGCGTCTGTAGCCCCCTTTAGAGGTAAATCCCAATTCGCCTTCCTGGCAAATGCAGCATTTTTACTACACAAGTCAATGAATTACACTGAAAACTCGCAATTAAGGAGACATACATATATGAATTGTACATTCATTTTACTCAAACAGTGGTGACATACATATGTAGTAGCAGGAAGGTTTTTAGCCAATTCAATCGGGAACCGTTTCAACAATGAAATCAGAGAAATTGGCAAAGTCTGATAGGAAACGATTGACCGGGAGTCACAAATATTCAGGTCTGACCAGCAGCACTACAAAAATTCTTTTCAATCGAGGTCAGCTCATGGGATCGAACTCGGCGCCTCTCGGTGTTAGGCAGAAGCTTAACGACCGAGCTATGCTGCTGGCTAATTTATGTTACAGTTACTGAAGTTTCAGCGAATTTATTTCTGACTACGCAGTCACTAGACATCATCATCATCTACAGCCGCTCACCATCCACTCTCCAACACGCTTCCATTCGTCTATGTTTTGCGCAACTCACCCCACACATTTTCCTAATTTCGTCTACCCATATTCCTTGCGGTCTTCCTTTTACCCTTTTAAATTCTCTCGGGTAGCATTCTAGCACTTCTTTTGTCCACCTTTCGTCCATTCTTCAAGCCATGTGACCCACCCATCGCTATTTTCATCTCTTTACTCTACCCACTATTTCCCTTGTTATACTTCACACCCACGTATTCCACTTCCTGTCTATCCTAGTTATGCCGAGCATACAGCATTCCATACTTCTTTGAGTGCATTGGACTTTGTATAGCATCTTGGCGTTCAATGTACAAGTTTCGCATCTATACGTCATCACTGGCAAAACGCATTGATCGAAGATCTTTTTATTCAGGAAGAGTGGCATTTTTGTTTTAAAAACAACATCCATTCGTCCATCTGCACTCAATCCTAATTTCATACTTCTCTCTATTTCTTCTACTTTATTTTCTAACCATATGTGTCACCTTAGGGTGATTCCTGTCATGGCACATAAAAATAAAATATATTTTACCGTGGTATAGGTTACCGTGCAAATTATAATAGCAGTGAAATTATAAATATGCATTATAATGCATATTCGATTACGCATTCACTTAGTATAAATTAAGTTATAATTTACTTCTACGAAAATTACATATTCACGGTTCTTGATTAACGAAATTATAATTTCAATGTAGGATATAATATGTATATACAAAAATACAATATATGTACTTTGGTAGCTATAGAGGATGCAATTTGTTTTCCAACTAAGTTGTACAACTTTTCAAGACGAATTATAATTTGCTAGTCCTATTTATAACCAATAATCAAAAACTTCTTGCTGAAAAATCTTTCCAATATATGTATTTTCGATTTAAAATATATATATTTTTAAATTTGGTCTAGTTTTATGTACATTTACATATATTGGATTTGATCTGAAAAGCTTTGACATAGCGATGTTTATTCGACAATTGATACATCTCCAGATATTGCGTGGTAATACGCCATGCCCGTTGTTGCTGGAACAGTTGGGACTTTATGTCCCTAATAATTATGTGCGTGGTAGACATCATCATTTGATGGTTGTACCTGCTGCTCGCACACTTCTTTTTCGAATGGCTCCTATTCCAAGAGCTATTCGACTTCTCAATGAAATCGTTGCTGCTGTCCCTGAATGTGATATTTTCCACCTTGGGGAGCGTAGATTGTCGGATATTATCTTAACATATTTATCTGGTAACCTGCGCTCATCATTACTTTCTTAATTTGAATGTGATGAATGAGTGGAATCTTAATCTACTCTCTTCCATTTGGGCCTCGCTGTGATTTTATTTTTTTTTCATATTTTGTTTTATTTTATTTTACTTTTTCTTTCTCCTTTGTACATTTTTATATACTATTTTAATTTTGCTCAGTGTAAACAAAGAATGGGATTTATGGATTTTATTTTTAATTTTTACACTTTTGTTATTTTTTTTTCTCTCTGAATGATGTATTATTTTCCTTTTGTTACTTTTTTTTATTATTTTATTTTACCATGTTTTCTGTTTTTGCTTTTTTCCTTTATTTTCAGTTTACTTGTTTTTATATCATGTTTTTATATCTTTTTCAAATGTAGGCCATTATGGCGCATTAGGTTCTTCCTGTTATGCCACAATGGTCCAAAACTATTAAATAAATAAATAAATCATCATATTTTTAAAAAGGTAATTAAAAATATAAAATGCAAACACAAAGCTCTGAAATTCACCTGAAATTTAGACGAATGTATTATACACAAATTGGCATTAGTTAAAAGTGCGTGTGACTTTCGCACAGGCCGTATATAAGACGTCGATTGTGGCTATACGCCCACGTACGAGCAGTTTTGTAGGTGAATTTCCTGCGTTGCGTTGGTCGCACTCCGTTTCCTGTTTTTCCACACTGAAACAATTTAATCGCTTTTCACCAGTGAAAATCGCATCAACCGTTGGTCGGCGTACCGTTATATTACTATCCACGTATCGTATATACAACTTTTCAATTTTTATCGGACGCAAATTCGCATCGAAACGGATTCGAATTCGGATCGATTACGCGAGAGCATTTCAATGTTGCATTGAGTGTGATTTTTATTCGAAGTGAAATTATTCGAAACTTAGTATTGGAAATCGACTTTGATTGTTAATTTAAAAAATATATATCCTTAAGATTTAGTAAAATTTTATACAATTTTTTAAAGCATTTTCAAAGACGAAAAATTTCGAAGTAAATTAAGCAAACGTTTTTTATTAATAATTTGAGATCAATACAACTTTTCAAAATTTATTACATATACATATGTATGTATGTATGTAGAATCCATCTTTTATTTGATCATGTAAAACGTCGTAATTTTGTAAGAATATGACTCGTTTGACCTATTTTAATTATTGCATCATTTTCCTACTATATATGTATGTATGTACTTTTGACTATGAAAACAAGAACAGGTTTTAACCAAATTTTAATTAGTAAAAAAAATAATTTGAGCCCACACCCTTGCATAGATTTTTATTCCAATATAGAATGGATTTTTACATTTTCTTGTGATTTTTTTGGGATTAAATTAATATTGAAAGGGTTCAATCTCATACTGATTTGTTAAACCGTTTGGGAAAATGCATTTTAGAACAGTTTAAAAAATAGTCACGATTTTCAAACTAAGTACTTGGTCAGGTAAGGGTATTGTTTCGAAGATGACCAAATAAAATTTGAAATATTAATTTTTTTTTACTTATTTTGGATCACACTTTGTGTTGATTTTTGTGTGCGTGACTTTTTTGTCGTTCACCTGTTGTTACAGTGCTTTAGTTTACGCGTATGAAAGTTTTGATTGATGAATCGAAAGCGACGTTTGTGGAATCGTTAAAATTTGGTTTTTCACAATCGCAACGACTAGAAATCTGACCCTAAAGCCATTGACATCTATGCAAGTCGCTTCGGTCAAACGGAGAGAGTCGACCGGCTCTAGAACTTTCCAATGCAAAATGCGCACCGGATTTCAAACAGACAACTAACTACGCAGCTCGCAAGAATATCGATGGAAATTTAGTCATTTCTAGGAAGTTCTAGATGCCAATCAGCCGACAGTCAGCTCAAAGATTTCCCAATTGAGTCCAAGAATTTACGACTCAACAAATATTCTCTAATCAGATGATATATTCTCAAATGAGAATGATAAAACGCAATTTTATAATAATAAACGCACTTCTTACTGGAGAGCTTCTGGTTTTCCTTCGAATACCCTACAATTATGATCATACGATATCTTGCGAACATAATCTTCCTGTATATACTTACACCTGGTACCAAAAATTTCAAACAAAAACCACTCTTAAGCCGTACATATTTTTCTTACTATTATTTTTTTAATGTGTGTATGTACATATCCGAAGATCAAATATGCAAAATGCAGTAAATCACACATCATATGGCAGATTTGAAGCTAAGTTTTGAACCACACCGTATCAGATCCGGTAATAGGCATTAATTGCACTTAGAAAGGCAACTAAGCAATGCGGAAATGAAAGCAAACTTCCCAACCCACACACCTATACAATTTTAGCCCAAGTATTTATATACGTATTTAAATATAGTATACATGTATGTGTGTATATAGAATCGTTGATAAACTTTCACAAAGCTTGCATACGAACGATGCATTTTAAAAGCATACGTTCCAAAATTATGTTTAGAATGCATTCACTGTGCACAATATGCAGATTCATTTGCATTGCGATATGAAATTTTTAGTGTGATTTTTCCATACCGGAAAATTCACACGAGTCGACTTTTCCTTTCTAGTTTATATCGCGACGGATCTACCTATATATCTATCCGTTTGCTACAATATAATAATGACTTACTCTTGCAAAATTGCGGAAAATTACACATTTGTAACGATTCCGAGAATCGTATGTAGGTTAGTTTCCTGGAAGGTCGTAACACCACGAAACAAATATGTATGTATGTATGTAAATCAGATGTTTTCAACTTTTTAGTATTCCGTTAAGCATCACGCTCATAAATTTCATAAAAAAATTAAACCTACGTGAGAATTTTAACCAATAAAACAGTGATTTATCATTTACTATTTATGATACTACTAAACATTTGGAACATTTATTTTACTGAAGTGAATAGTCAACAGACTGACCGTTTATTTTAATAGCTGACAAATATAAGTCATCAGCTATTAAAATAAACTATAAAAATGAGCGAAAACACCCAGCTCTGCTTAGGATGGCATTTTAATCATCATCATCTACAGCCACTCACCATCCACTGCTGGATGAAAGCCTCTCCAAAACGCTTCCACTCGTCTCTGTTTTGCGCAACTCTCATCCATCTCACCTCACACATTTTCCTAATTTCTTCCACCCATCTTTCCTGCGGTCTTCTTTTTACCCTTTTACAATCTCTTGGGTACCATTCTAGCACTTCTTTTGTCCAGCTTTCGTCCATTCTTCTAGCCACATTGGCCCACCTATCGCCATTTTAATCTCTTTATTCTATCCACTATGTCCACTACTCTTGTCATTCTTCACACCCACGTATTTTGCTTCCTGTCTATCCTAGTTATGCCGAGCATACAGCGTTCCATACTTCTTTGAATGGATTGGAATTTTTTTTGTAGCTTCTTGGCTTTCAATATCCAAGTTTCATATCCATTCGTTGACATTTCTTTAATTTATAAATAATTTGTATAAAGTACTTTGTATTATACCTATATGTTTGAATTGATATGTTCTTATGTGTTCATTGTATTTTGAATATTTGGTCTTTGCGATGGTTTGGGGATACCTGTAATGTCGCTATGAAACTATGCCGATATTATTAAAAAAATATATTGGAAAATTCTTATGAGTTTCAAATTTTGAAGATTTTCAAGCAGTAAAATTTCTTCGGCGTTTCACTTTTGACTCTCGATTCGTGGTTTGAATGCACCTGGAATATATTTACCTGAGTTGAATTACATAGATAGGTAGATATGAGTTTGTGTAACGTAATGCGGTAACGGATCTTCCGTGGGTCTATGATTCGCCTACATTCTTGACCTTCTTGCACGCATTTTGGTTGTGCACCGATGACGATCGTCACGTCATTTGAGGAAAACGCTCTAAGATGATAACGAAAGTCATCGTCCTTAACGGGAACTCGAATTAGAACGGGCCTGCATGAGTGTGCAACCTTTTTCAAAAAAAAAAATCATTCAATTAAGGCACATTAGAAGGAATTGGCACGGAAATTGAAAAAAAATTGTAAAAATTAAACTAAATTAAACTGGCTAATTATGAACAATTCTATAAAGAGATGCTGACTGTCACAAGGAAATGGCCAGATATATACATATGTACATACATATATATTTATTTTAAAAATTTTCAGAGAATTGGAAAGCCTACATAAACACAATATATAAGGTTTAAAAAAATGTTATTTTTTAGCAATGGGTTCATGAATAATATAAACCTTGTTGTTAAAAAAAATACTGAAAATACTAAAACTAATTTCTGTGTCAACGCAGCATGTAAATATGCTGGTGAACCTTGAAACTGATCAAAGCAATCAGAAACTGTATAAATAGATCGATTTATAAATTTGAAGCTATGTACATATGTATTCGCCGATGACTGTTAAACGAAATCGATATGGCATACGTCATCCCTGTTTGTCCAAAATTGCTTTGCGTACCTTTGGTGATATAGATGAATCTAAGAAAGATTTTTTGTTAAGGTAATACTTAAGATTTATACGAGCCCTACTTTATAGCCTTCGTTGTTTTGTCGTTTAGTCTTCGTTGGCAAGTTTATGCAATCGCATAAGTCTCTTCCTCGCTAAATGTTTTTACGTCTGAAGGCAGACTCTATATATGTACATATAATTAAATACCTTGACATTGAGAATGACCTGAAAACGGCTTATAGCTAGTATAATATAAAGATCGTAAAATATCGCAGTTCGGAATAGAAGATGTCAGTCCAAATCGCAGATAGGTGAGATCGGAAAGAGAAACGTCAAACTACAGTCATGTGTCTTGGCCATAGAACGTCTACAGAGGTTTGTAAGTGTAAGAAGTTTGTCAGACCAATTGATGAAGTGAAAAACTAATAAAAACCTGCAATTGTATACACGTTGACAAAATAATGCCAAATTAAAACCCGTCGCAGAGGACAACCAGTTTAAGGGCCATTTAGCCATCGTACGGAAATTCTCTGAATTTCCTAAGTGTGATTTTTAAAATAAAATCATTAGCATACAACGTTTCATACTTCTTTGAGTGCATTGGACTTTGAGTGCCATTCTTGCATTCAATGCTTAAGTTACGCATCCATACTCAGAGAAATGTAATATATTACATTTCTCTGTACATACTTCAATACTATCAAAATATATTTCAAATATGTTACCTTATTTTTGAAACAACGTGGCATTTGTGAATTTGGTGCAAATATTCTCATATTTGAAAATCACAATATGAAAATCTTTTATATTTTTTAATCGATCAATTTCCCATCGTAAAATATATTATATTTATGTATACATTAAATAAATAGCCTATTTTATTATATTTATATTTTTATTATATTTATATTTATTTTATATACATATATAGATATATAGCTTTATATTTTTTTGATTTTTAAATGATTTTATTATTATTAAATTATGTTCACAATGTTATATATCTATTTTAAAAGCTACTGATCTACTGATCATTTTCTATTTCACAATTTTAATTTAATATTGTTACTAATCATATTGTATTATATTATTCTAATCATATTGTATCATATGTATTATATTATTCTAATATCAAAGTACAGCATAATAGGAAAAAGAGCTCAAAAGTATATTTACAGTTATTTTAAATGCTAATTATACATCTAATACATAATATTAATTAAAGACTCTCTAAAGTCGACGATCTAAAGCAGATTGTGTTTAGGTAATCTGTGTTTATACCTGAAGGGTATAGACATTTTGTTGTAATCACCGAGACTCTTCACAAGTGTGTTAGTATGGTTATTAGTAGAGCCCGGATAACCAAGGTGCCGTTTATTGTTCAAATGTTGTAAATGCATTGTTAATGGTTTGCTGAACCTTTTTTACAAAGCATTTACAACAATTGAACAATCAGCGGCACCTTGGCTATCCGTACTCTAGTTATTGTCATAGAATATATTGGTTAGTTTGTTAGTAATGTCTGTAACTAACGGAATATTATAGCTATACATATACATAACTTTATATATATGGCTTTATATTTTATAGCTTTGTTTTTTATCGATCAATTTACCTCGAAACATCCCTCGGTTTGCCATCCCTGAAAATATGTAGATAAAATAATACACTGAAGAATGTTTTCCGTGTTATTATCGTGCTGAATATTTGTTTATTTCAATCGAAAATATTGGAATCAAGTGAGCATTTATATACTGTAAAAAAGTGAATTTTACAATGTCAAGGAATCATTTTGCGGTCAAGGTGCGATGGAACCAAAAGAAAAAAATTTTTCATTCGAAAAATTGCGGCAATTCGTCCTTGGTCATGTTTGAATTTTACGACTCGTTTTTCAATAGTCGTAAAAGACAGTTATGTTATAAATAAAACGACAGCGCGTAAAGTGACTCTACAAATGGAACATTCTCTTTCGCACGACACACATTTGCTTTCTCGCAAGTGTGCGTCATTGGCCTTTGAATCGTTGAAAAGTCAGTCTTTTTTTCTGACTTTTTGGCGAAAAAGAAATTGAGGTTGTCGCCCACGACATCATCATCAGCTCGACTCTTCGATGAAGACTTTGCACTCGATGCGAATAATTGTTTTGCGGAGATAAAAACTGGGACGACGACTGCTCAGACGTCGACCCACAAGTTTGATTTTAATTTTATTTGTTTATTTCGATTTTTTACGTCCGATTCCGTTTGCTAGAACGTTCTCCGACATTCACTTCCTATTGTGGCTGTTGCAAAGTTCAAACGTCGTTTGAATATAACGGATTCTTGTCTATTATAACGTGAAAGCAATTCGTCCCGAGGCGCCATTCCAGAAGTGCAGCAAAAAGTTCAACTACTCGGGCGAAATGGCGTGATGATGGTGAAAGTTCTGACCGGAATATCTCCAAGTGTATCTAATGACATCGCTAAACGGACCTACAGTCTTTTTTCCAACAATAATTGCAAATAATATATGTATGTATTTAAATATACACGTAAAAAATTTGGCTTACCTATTTATTTTATCTAATTTTAATAATACATATACAAAATGCATACAATAAGATTTGAAAGATCATTGAATAAAAGGTTACACGTTAAGTCATCTTCAAGCTAAATAATTGATATACATATGTATGTACATACCGACATTGATGTATGTACATATATACGTACATACGCATTTCAGAAAAATATCTGAAAGATTAGCTGATTGAAGAATACACTTTGAATCAAAGCATCATAAATTCGTAATTATTTCAAACAATCATAATGTTTTAATTTCAAATCAAATTTAAACTCGCAACTTATAAGTTAAGAGACCCTGTGCTAAAGGCTCAATTTTTATTAGAAATTTCCGAAAAAAAATTGAAGCATATAAAAATAAATACACCTATTGTTAACTACGTACACAGATAAGCTCTTTTTCCTATTATGCTGTACATTAACATTAGAATAATATAATAATATGATTACTAACAAAATTAAATTAAAATTGTAAAATAGAAAATGATCAGTAGATCAGTCGCTATTAAAATAGATATAATACTTTCATAATTAACATAATTTCGTAATAATAAAAAGCATTTAAAAATCACAAAAAAAAACAGATAAATAGTTAATTTCGCTATTATAAATTGAGTGGTTTTTTTGTTGTTGATAATTTGGCATTTAATGAATTTCTCGATTCTTTTATAAAATGTGTTTTGAATTCCATTATATGCGAAGTGAATAAATTATGATGTACATATAAAATGATAACTGCATTACTATGAATCTTAAAATTAGATTATTTAATTTTGTTTGTTTCTCAGATATTGTTTTCAACGTATTGAAAAAATAAGTTAAAGAATAATTTATTATTTTGAATATGTATAATATAGTTTCATTCCTTAGTGGAATTTTTGTTTTGGTTTTACGAGCATTACATACATATACATATCTCTAAATGAAAGTCTCATGTAATTTTTTCAATGATGATGTATCATACGTATGTAGAAAGAGCATTCAAAATTTCAAAATTATTGTATAGCAACCTAGAATGAAGGCGAATGTTTCATTTTTGTGATGTTTTTTTACCATTTTTATGGCTATTTAAAAATACCTCCCAAAAAAAAAAAAAAGAACAAAATTATACGATGAGACTAGACCTTATTGGAAAAAATAAGGACTTTTTTATATTTTAATAATAATATAATTTGTGTATATTATATTATTATATGTTTCATGCTATGTATATGAAAATGTATTTATAGAAATTATGTATAATATATTTATAATTTGTCAAATGCATGTGTGTTATTGAGTTGATAATAAAATAGGATTATATTCCGGAGTTACGTCTTGCATGCTTTATGTGTATTGAAATAAAATTATTCAAATTATATTATGTTTATATTTTTTCAAATTTGCCAAAAAACTTGCAAAATGACTCTCAGTATGCGGAGACCCACATAAACTCGTCCAAAGACGGTTAATGACCCGCTCGCCTCGCTCGGGGATACCCGATACTTCTCATACTCGCGAATCGCTTCAGAAATGAAACGAAAAATTAAAAAAAACACACACAATTCGATTGCACAATCGACTGGAGGCATTGTGCAATTGATCTAAAGAAGAAAATTTCAAAATAAGCGAAACAATGATAATAATAAAAATTATAAAACATTAACAACGATCGATAAGTCAAAAAACGGAACGAGTGGAATGACCGCGAATGTAGGTGGACCACTATTTGCGGATATTTTCAATTTAACTTTTCTATTTTCGTTAACTGTAGTTAAGTATTACGTTAAGTTAACTTACGGTATATATTGTGCTAACGATGATATTTTGATTTTTAAAATAAAATCACCGCATAACTAAATCATGCCGCAACAAAATCGATAGCGCGTATCTTTCGAACATTCCATACCAATGTTCGGGAATTGTTTCAATACAAAAATGATCACAATTTGAAAAAATAAAATTTAGTTTTTAATATCGTATACTTTAAAGATTTATGTGTATAAATTAAAAATTAAATTTATTAAATTTTTTCAATCAAATTAAATTAATCCGTGAAGGCATGTGACAAATTGTCATTATGCAAGGTAGTTGTGCAATATGTGTAATTCTAGCACGCCTAGCGAATGCAACTCTATAAAATTTGCGTTGAGCGATGTTAAAGGTGTACTGTGTTGGAATTTGGCGTCTCGCAGTTTTAGAAGCGCTGATCGCGCGTACACTTTGTAGCGAACATATGACCCGGACTAGATCGGATGTGTCTGTTCCCAGCTGAGCGCAAGAGCGTTGACCCAGCCAATGCCTATATATCGTCTTCCGTCAGATCTCTCATCTTTCAGCTCGTTTTTTGGCCGAATGCTCGCTTCTCTTTTTCCCAAAGATTGCACAGATTTTTCCATTTTATTTGTAGCGTCAAAATGTCGGAAGAACTTGGCTCTTTGTGTCGAACCGAACGAACGCGCCGATCGATTCTGCCTTCGATGGACGGACTATTGTCAATAAAATATTACAGAATCTGAAAGCGATTTTTGTCAGTATAAAATGAGTATATTTATTTTGAAAGTATGCTTAATGCCAAAAAGCCAGCAGTATGGCTTAAGAGGGCTGAATACCCGAAACCTTAATTTTGTTGCCGTTCCTTTCTTCGATATATAACATATATTGAGTGAATGTATGTATATATTGAGTGAATGCGACAGTTGCGGTTCGACCAGATAAAACCTATTTTAAATCGAAATCGAGGTTTCGTATTCTCCAGTTTTCAAGAGAGAACGACAAGACACAAACTACATTTTTTGCATGCAAGATGTAAATTCTTAGATAGCATCTTCCTTTACTAAATTCTAAATAACCAAATCAACTGTGAACCCCTTTCGGACAAAATTCTATTTAAAATTCCTCTGTCTTCCTTCTCACGTTCAAAACATACATTCTATATACCCCTCTTTTCATAAAAACTACGCGAAAAATACCTTTTTCAGACGGTCCTGTTTACATTATAATAAAGTTTTGAATGACCTTGATATATTTTCAGATACATTTTGTGATTTGTTGTTGCATTAGTCTCATAGTTTAATTAGTTATTAAGAGGGCTGGATTCCCGAAACCTTAATTTTGTTGCCGTTCCTTTCTTCGATATATAACATATATTGAGTGAATGTATGTATATATTGAGTGAATGCGACAGTTGCGGTTCGACCAGATAATACCTATTTTAAATCGACAAAATCGAGGTTTCGTATTCTCCAGTTTTCTCCTCTGAAACTGGACCAATTTAAAAAAAATATTTCATCATCGGTATGAGAAAGATATTTTCTATGTTTATATCTTCGTATTTTTTTAAAAATCAACCGTTAAATTAGCACGCTGGACTCTTTTCGTGGGTGTAAAAACGAGGCGATTTTATAGATGTTTGGTGGCTCCTAGCTCCTATAAAAAATAACTAATCAAAAAAAAATAAGATAGAAGCATGCCTATGGTGGATATCCATAGCATATTAAAAAATAATTTCTCTAGTGCCATAATTGAGGAAGGGAGAAGTGTTATACGTTCGTATGGACAATGCGCTGGTGCCCGTGTAAACAAATAATTTTTGGATTTTATTTTTGATTTTTACACTTTTGTTCATTTTTTTTTCTGATGTATTATTTTCCTTTTGTTACTTTTTTATTATTTTATTTTACCATGTTTTCTGCCTTTTACTAATTTTACTTGTTTTTTTATATTTATCAAATGTAGGCCATTGTGGCGCATTAGGTTCTTCCTGTAATGTCACAATGGTCCAAAACTATTAATAAATAAATAAATCATAAAAATATTTTTTCAAAAAAAAAAAAGTAAAATGAAACACTTTCAGAGCACATTTTTATGTGAACTACTCCGAGTCCGCGCCGCGCGCTGGTGACTGAAGGACAATGCATTGTCGAGGAAGAGAGTTTCGTTTGGCCCTGGTGCCAATAAATAATCGTGCAGAAACATCAGCAGCAGCAGCAGCAGAAGCAGCAGCAGAGAGCTGACCTACACTAACCGTGGCCGAGGAGAGGTCGGTGACCATCTTCGGTAACAAAGGCCATTAGCTGTTGGCCGCACGGCCCGACCGGGCGGGCTCAATGCGGGCCCGATTGCCGCCACCACACCACCTTATGCAATATTTGACAATGATGGAATGCGAACCAGATGATGATGACGGTTCAGGTTGGCCAGCCGCACATCCGCGTAGCCCACCCGCAAACGAGCGCAAAGGGTTAACGCAGAACGCGCGCGAAAATTCATCACGCGAGTTTGCAAATTTCCACGCTGAATTTTCCATTGAATGCTGAATCCATTCTTGCCTGTTACAAAATTACAAATAACCACACATAAACAACACGATTTCTCTACCCTTCACGAATAAACACACATTTCCAAAACACTGCTAGACTTTAATTAGTCTTTAGTTAATAATATATACTATGGTTATTATCCTTGGCTATATCCTAGCGTGTCACGACATAAGGTCCAATGCTATAAGATCCAACGACAAGGGCACCACGAAAGAAGATCCACCCGTTAGAATGCCCACCTGCTAAGTGATCCAGACAATAAAAAGCCCAGATGATAAAACGTCCAACCGAAAATTGAATCTATGATCACATAACTTGTATTCAGCGTTATCGATATGTGAAAAATATGCGCACGATAAAAAAATGTTCAACATTTGACTCGCTCACCGAGTATTAAATTGAATATTATTGTTTGTTTGAACCTTTTGAATCCGAATTTCTTTGGAGTATTAAAGGGAAGTATTGACAACCCTTCGATTTTATTGGAATTTAAATTTTCGGTGCCTGAATGTGGTAGAGCTTTGCGTCATCATTTACTTTTCCAACCTATTCCTGCAAAAACGTCTGCTTTCAATAACTCGTCTCTTATCTTAAATGAACATTTGGACCTGTTTAATTCTCAAGTTGATGAACTGGTCAGTTTCATGAGATTCAACAGGAGTCTATTTGAATGAGATTAATGATTGGTAATTTTTATTGTTCTTTTCTTTTTTTATAACACTGGTGTGACGCATTGGAGCAACCTGTCAGGTCACATTGGTCATAATATTGTTATTATTATTATAAATAATAAATAAATAAATACTGTATGTATACAATGTGCTATGAACGTTTATACGAATTGTAAATGGGCTTTTGAGCTTTTTTCCTATTATACATTAAACATTAACATTAAAGATATAAAATAGACAATGATAACTATCGAATATATGCATATATATGTACATATAACAATAAAAATATTTTAAAAATGAAAATAAATCAATACTCACATGCCATATTGGGTTCTTACAACGTATTGGCATTAAACCACGATTTGACTGAACATACTATTGTTTGTTTGAAATAGATATAAGTGATGGATCTAAATAATATTGAGAGCATACGTATTATTAATTTGATTAAGTGCAATAATGAAAATGTTTTTAAGCAAAGTGTACCAAAATAAATCTATTGGTAATTGTCGCACGATTGATCAGGTATGCTGTCACAGAGCAAACGAACCAAAATTCTTATTCTTATCTCATTTAATACGTCACAAATTTTAACCAGAGCTGCTGGTTGGTTCTGGGAAAAAGGCAGTGAAAATTTGGCAAGTTTCTTAAACTTATGCGTTAAAATTTAATGCAGTTTTAGGGAAGTGTCTGTGATTTTTAGTTTTGAATTGTTTAGGAAAGGCTTCTTTCTCCGCAGTGGGCTTTCATTACCCTTGAATGTAAAAAGAATACAAGCATGAGACAATGAAATATCAATTTTTAATTTACATATACGTATGTACATACGTAAAATAAAATATATGAAGTATCAATACATGGAGTTTTATACCCGCGAGATTTTGACTCATTTTTACTCAGAATTGATTCCTGGTTACATTTAAATGGTCGGTAGAAAATGTGTGTCTAAGAATTTTCATATTGAGTGTGATAAAAGCCTTAGGATTTTTTTTATTTGTGATTTTCATATGCTTTAAGAGAAAAGAAAAAAAAATTATTTTCTTCTTGAAAAGACTTGCTTCATTTAAAGATTTTCTCCCACTTTTCTAAGATTTGAAAAAAAATAATTTTGATATATTTACCTCAAAATAACAACACGAAATTACTGTCGAATGAGCTGAAATTCTACAATAATTTAAAGATGTTCAATTATACTTTTATATACATACATAAATATGTATATAGAATACATAAATACATAGAAGGGCCTAAAAATCTTAATACTATACAATTTAATGCACTAAGTTGACCCAACTATGTAAATGCCTCATTTATGCCATCAAACAACTGAATCAATCAAATCCCATCGCATAATATTTTTCATAGACAGAACAGAGCGAATCTGTACATAGGAAGTGATTAAGTCAAATTTGAAAGTTGAAAACGATGACGAATTGAAGGAAGGCTAACGATTCAGATTTGAGTCAAACGTCCTAAATACCCAATCAATGAGTCAAAATGACTAATATAAGTTCAAGCAGATAATATGACAGTTGATTTCAACGCAGATGAAAATAGCTTCAAAGGAGCATGTTCATTATACAAATGTATGTACATATGTGTGTATGCACATGGGTAATCGTCCGATAAAGATGTTCCTCGACAATGGGACTAAATGCTAAAATTCTAACATGAATGGATCATTGAATGGGGAGTGCGAGTATTCTTCGTCGGCACGAAGACAGACAAAAAAAAGAATGACGTGTAGTATTGTGTCCAGGACTCGACGTGTGGTCAACAAATCCCATCAATTGTCCTTATGACAGGACGTGGCCGTGTGGTCAATCGGCTTAAGTACATACTACTGACAGAGTACCTGGTTTGGGTTTATTCAACACATTTACCTACATAAAAACGAGGATCGCTTATTTGGAAAGCCACGACTCTTCCTAGATGATGAACTTCATCAATGAAGACGGCGACCTTTGAAGTTTCAAACTTGCTATGAATGTTTCAAATCTTAGGAAAGGCTCCAATGAGCGTTCAACGTTGAAGTGAGGATTTAATGTCAAAATGGTTGGTGTATTTGGTGACGAATGGTAAAGAATTTGAATGGTTTAATGTCATTATAGAATCTCTCATTTAATCTAAATTAATGTGTAGATTACCTAAACACAATCTGCTTTAGATCGTCGACTTTAGAGAGTCTTTAATTAATATTATCTATTAAATGTATTATGAGCATTTATAAGAATTGTAAATATGTTTTTGAGCTATTTTTCCTATTATGATGTACATTAACATTAGAATAATATAATACTATGATTACTAACAAAATTAAATTAAAATTGTAAAATAGAAAATGATCAGTAGATCATTAGCTATTAAAATAGATATAAGATGTATCGTGAACATAATTTAGTAATAATAAAAGCATTTAAAAATCAAAAAAATATAAAGCTATACAATATAGGTATATAAAATAAATATAAATATAAAGCTATAAAGCTACATATATCAAATAGGCTATTTATTTAATGTACATACATACATATATTTTACCATGGAAAATTTATCGATTCAAAAATATAAAAGTATGCGCTTAAGATTTTCAGGTTGTGATTTTCAAATATGAGAATATTTGCACCAAATTTACAAATGCCGCGTTGTTTGAAGAAGAAGGTAAATAAAAAGCATTTAAAAATCAAATTAATGTGTTTATTATACCTATGTTATAAGTTATAACTTATAACCTACTTAAAACCTACAGTATGATTTGTTATAACTTATATATAACCTACAGTATGATTTGGGCATTGTGTTCGTTTAGAAAGATACATTTAATTTTAGTTTTGATTTTGAAATGTTTTTTATTATTACTAAATTTTGTTCCACAATACATCTTATATCTATTTTAATAGCTACCGATCTACTGATCATATTCTATTTTACAATTTTAATTTAATTTTGTTACTAATCATAGTATTACATATATTATTCTAATGTCAATGTACAGCATAATAGGAAAAAGGGCTCGAAAACCTATTTATAATTCTTTTACATTCAATTTAAACATCATTTTTTACTCGAAAAATTACCGAAGCTAAACGCAGTCGACAACTTGTATGTACATAATATAACCCATTCACCGATGATTAATAGTCATGCAAGAATATATATATGTATCTGTATAGTCATGAAAGATATATATGTATATCTGCTACTAGAATCGATTCAATCATAGATAGGCCGGGTATCTTCTCGGTAGGTCTGCCAATATACATACATACATTTTTGGAGACGTGTCGTAAATTCAAAAGAGACAAGCTTATTAAAATCACTCAGTGGTAGATAATGAGAATGTGCTACCTGAAGGGCGCTTGAGGCTTTTTGAACTCGAATGAAGGGCCTCCGTGAAGGTCCGTTCGCAGAATCGGAACACTTTGTCGGTAGGATTTATCGACAATTTATTGCACGCTTCGATGAAATGCACAGAAACCCGCAAGTGCATTATGTCTTTGTCGCATAAGACGTTTCTTTTCTTCTACGTCTTTTTGTGGTCTATGAAGCTTTCGGCGCCATTAGAATCATCGATGATTGACCGCTGAAGCTTTGGCTACTGTATGAATGTAACCAAACTTGAAGTCTTATGTATACGATTTAATTCCCGCAATTTTCGATGTGATTCTGATTCGTTCCTTACGTGTATAAATAGACCTTTAATATAACACCAACTACTGCTGGTCAATAACTTTTTCATTAAGTAGAACTTCATACGATACATTTGAATCAACTGTCAAAATAAATTATTATGTCTACTATATGAAGTATAAGTAAAATCCTATCCAATCGATTTAAAAGTGGTATAAGTCTACTATTCTTAATTTAGAGAAATATTTAAAAATACTGGTGGTCTATAATATTTTCATTCTGCTCTTCCGAGATTCTGAACATATCGAATTAAAATATGTGATAACAATTTGTGAATTCAGTCAAACAGAAATAGTGTTTTTGGAACTGAAAATTGGACTACCGCCACTTCCAAATATAACGGCTCATATATATTTTTGCAATTCTGTAATAAAAATAAAAAATTTTATTCCAGACTACATATGTTTGTATTTATATACGTACATATGTATAAAGGAAGGATAAATCCTTATCATCCGTATAAATTAACAATATGTAGATAATTTAAATAAAATAAAAATAAGTATTCATAATAGTATATGAATAATAATTATATGAATCAATAATAATTCAATATGTAAATAACATAATCATTATTGATATTTACTGATCGTTTGGCTAATGAATCAAATATACTAACCGTTTTATCTATTTATTCACCATATTATAACTGACTATCTGTCAACCGATTCAAATATAATGACCGTATATTATAGTTATTATTAGATTATCGACGATTATTTTATTTTTTTCCTTACGTTCATTTTCATGTATTATTTTTCTTTTTATTCTATGTATTTTTTTTATGTAGACCATTGTGGCGCATTACACTATTCCTTATAATATCGCACTATAAATAAATTATGATTGTTAATCATTTATTACAATAACTGATTATTTATTATAATAATTGACTAAAAGCATTTAATATCAATTAAACATGGGCCTATCTATTATTATATTATATTTCCGATATTAAAGAATATTTTTTTCAGCTTGAAATGTAGAATAAGATTACATAGAGTCTACATATGTGGAGTAAAGTGTCAAATTTTCCAAAAAGTTACGATAAAATACCGAAAGATTAATTTAATGTGATCAAAATTTAAAATGCTAAAGCAATAAACGTGTTCCATGTATTCAAATCCATATTTAATGAAGTGTTATGCACTTATATGGGATAAATCGTCCATTTTTCCTTTGAAGTGTCCTTTTTTTCCACATCCTGTCGGTCAATGCCACTATAATACAAAACACACCTCAAATCACCAAAGCGAACATCGCAACTCTAAATATGTAATCGTTTATTTATTTTACGCATGTGAATTTGTATAATTAATTAATCTTAATTATAAATCGCGCACTGAGATATAAAATAATATGATAAAAGGGTTTATTTTATTCTCGAGGGCCTCGTAAAAGAGATCTCGTAAACTTTTTGACCTACCGGTTATCTTGTACTTTTAATTCGACCGTCGAAATTCAGCCCTTATCAGTCGAATTAAGATATATTTAAATTGGTTTTTTAGAATGAAAACTTTTGGTCAGTATTATAAAAAAAATAATTGGAATTCAATGGTCAGTATTTATAATAAGTTATGTTGAATACATATTAAAATGATCACTACCATATTACCTAACTTAATCTAAAATTATTTCTAAGCTGCCCAAAAACCAATGATAAATTAATATGGCCATTTTAAATTTTTTTATATCTTAAATAAAAATAACTAATAAATAATAATTTATAAATTTAATCAAATTTATAGTAAGTAATCAATTCATTACATTAATATTAAGTAATAAATAATATTACGTATGTTTTAATTGAATTGAAATTATGTATTTTTTTTTTAATTTTTAATACGAAAATGGTTCATTTTACAAAAAATATATTTATACTGCACCAATATTAATAAAAAAAATGTCCATTTAATATGTATATACATACATACATATATTAGTCTATTCAATTCAATACTGACCAATATTTGTAAGTATTGATTGTTTACTTTCTATTCAGAATTACTTAGTTTGTATTAAAATGAATTGATGCTATAATTTATGACCTGTATTTTAATTATTATACTAAATGATCAATACTCAACTACATACATACCTAAATCGATAGGTCAGTATTTTGATTAAATTGCTACTACACGTAAAAAAAACTATTTTTTGAAGCCCGTGAACGATTTTCTAATTCCATAGAACGGACATTCGTACAAAGTTCATTTAATTGAAAAGCTACTGACCAACTGTAATTAATTATCGAGAAAAAAATTGTTTCATTTTTTTTAATACACACTCTTTGAGTATCGCCCAATATCGTTAATCCGCAAAAAATAAATACACATAATATAATATACATTATATGTATATACGTATGTGTAAAATTTGATGGTTCTTTTGATGCGACCGGCAATACATACTATATTGAACGAGTGCTTCTCATTTGGGGTCTTTAATTTCACCGACGACCTTTTTACGACCCGACTGGTTTTCGAGACCCAAAAGACCCACACACGAAAGGGTATGTACATACAATCGATCGAAATCTCAAAATTTAAGTGTTTTTGATTTTGAAATTGGAGTAGGATGTTTCTGCCCCGAGTTAGGGGGCGCGTGCTATATATTTAGAGTGTGTCCAAGCAAGAAAAGGTGTTTTTCAGTGTATGGGTAGTTATCTGTCGACAACAAATGACCAATAGTGGTCCTCTTGGACAAGGTGGTGGACAACAAGGTGGGTGCAACACTACGTTTGCTATTGTCCCTCGTTTTTGCGGACAAATGCTTTCGAATGCGCTTTTTATACCGACGATTGCACTTTGTAAATGGCGTGGCCACCTATTAAGTCGTTTTTAGTGCCATGATGTGGATGTCTGATGTTCAAAGGTGTATGAGTGGTCGAAGAATCTTTACAATATGTGGTTGAATGATTTTTTCAGTGTTTGAAAACGTTCTTATTGCATATACAATGGTCCTCTCATATTAATCATATTGTAAACAAATGTACTCATATTTGTATGTAATAAAACGTGTATTAAATTTTTTTAACTTAACTATATTATCAAAAATATACAAAACTTTTATCAGACCTAAACTAGAATACGCTTTTAGCATATGGAATCCTCATTTAAAAAAATACATTACATGTATCGAAAGGGTGGGTACAAATGAGAATTACAAAGATTCCTTCTGAACATTCACTTTCTTATAACGAAAGATTGAAAAGAATGAATCTCACTACACTGGAGACGAGAAGAATAAGAAGCAACTTAATCGAAGTCTTTAAAATACTAAATAATCATTATAAATGTCATGTGTCCAATCTTATTAGATTCAACATTTAATTTACATATATTTATAAATAAAACCCCTTGGGTCTATCGGCTTTGCTGCCTCCCCCAAGTATGCTAAATAAATAAATATAAGGGAAAATTCGTGATAGAATGTAATAAAGTTTCTTTGATGTTTTCCCATTGGATTTTCCGCCACTATTCTTACAAAAGTAATTATTTTATTTCACGTACGTCATATTTTACTTCTACGACATACATACATAAATCTCTTGAATTCCTATTCCTACTCAACAAAACCCTTTAATGATCCTTATGTACTTAAATTACTTTATTTTTCCTTTGTAAGGTTTCACCTTGAATTTACCTCAATTATCTGGTCACCTTTTTATTTATCCTATATTAATTGTATTGAAAAAGTTCAACTTAAATTTATTAAATCCTTACGCTATCTTTTTCCTACATACACCCATACTACTGTTCCCGATATTTTAAAAATCCTATCTTTTAACAATTTTCAGGATTTCAAACGTCAGGCGACGACTCACTGATGCTATGTACAATCTTCTTTAAGCTCATAAATGGTTGCCTTGATTGTTCTGATTTACTGAGTAAGGTTGATTTCAGGATCCCAGTTAGATATTCCAGACACGTTGCTCTCTTTTCACCTAATCTTTTCAATACCAATTCCCAAAAATATTCTTATCTGCAGCGTGTTTATCGTATGTTTACATCAATTCACGACTACCATCAAGAGAATCTTGATCGATTGATGCAATGTGCTATTTAGTCATGATTATATTATATATTTACTCTTTATTTTTATGCATTTCTACATCTTGTTGTCTGTTGATTTTTCAATAAATAAAATAAAATACATTTGTTCATCACAAAATGTTTGCAAAATGTGTAATATCTATGTTATTGTATTTCAAAGACATTTCAAGAGGAAAAGACCATACATGTGTATACATGTACATATATGCATAGTTGACCATTTGAAATGAAGAGCCTCGCATTAAATGTGTGCCGCTTCATAATTGAAAGGATTACATTTGAAGTGCGAACAAGACGAGTTTCACCTGCGTTCCGGCGACAAAAAATAAAGCATGTTTAAAAATAAACGACAAAGGATCACATCGGCAAAAAGGGACAAAGGATGGACAGATTAAATTTGACCGATGGACGTGGGCCGGCTAATTTTTCGGTACGAGCGTGTCCTGGCAAATCCGCGCCATATGCCTTCCTGTGTGCGCTTCCTTCGCGGAAATTGCACTCATTGTTAACACTTCATCTTCCGAATGATATTATTTATAATATATATAATACGACGACCGGACTCCTGCGTCCGTTCGGACAAAAGTCCGGCGACGTATGCATAATTGATCGCTCGATCGAAACCATCTGAATATTTTTTCCATTTTTTTTTTTAGCGCGTGCAAACCGTCATCTTACCAAATGATATTCGATTCTTGCCTGTATTAAAATTGATATAATTAATTTTAAGATAGATTTCTTTGGTTACAAAAAGAAGGTCACCTCCCTTCAAATATAAACAGTGCTATCATTCAAATTTAAGTTTTCAAAAATCTGGTTTCAAATATTTTGCCAGCAATGCATTCTTGAATAATTCATTTGTATTGGAATAATTTCGAGAAAATATAAATATAATATAATAGTATGTAGCATGTGACTTTTAATGTGGGATCTAGATCTTGAATGTTCAATAGTTAAATAATGATCCCCGAAATACATTAAACTATAGCCTTAGTTAATACCGTTTATAAACCTGTCAAGAATTGTACTATTATACAAGAATATTTTAATATGTGTAATTTGGTTGAAAAAATTATATTCATAATTTTGTATCGGAAACTCGTTGTTATGGAAATACTATTGATATAAAAATGTCTGTAGCGATGGTAAAAATTATAATTACCAAAGTACAATTTGCTTTGCGGTGTGAGTAGGGGAGATAATTTCCGCTCACAGAAGTTTATATTTGAAAAATGTCTTTTGGTCCGAAAAAAAGATTTTTGCTGAACGCGTTTTACCAGCAAAGACATCTGGATGTTATACTCGAATATTGATTGCCACAATATATTCCCTTGCAAACGAGTGAAGTGATGTGATTAGAAAAATATGTGTTCCAATGGTACTCAGGAAATAGAGTGACGGTCTAAATTAATTTAATGAAATAGGTGTTAAATGGTAAATGGCCAAGATATATATGAAAAAAGAATGGAGGCATTTGAATGGAAGCTTTCATCCAACAGTGGATTACGAATGATAACAAATGTTGATGATGTTAGCTAACATTTATAAGTATACGTAACACGGTTTAATGTTTATTGCGTGAAGTTTCCCGTAATTTGATCGGTATAATTGCCGTTCAATTAGCATTGAATACGTACGAAAAGTGTCAAAATCCAAACAGAGACTCAGTCCGGTTGAATAACCAAATTCCTGTGGAGATTTAAGAACAAAAATTCAAATTTAAGCGATTAGAATTGTTAAGAGTTTTAGAATCTGGATTGTATAACAGATTTTCTGCTACGCTTCTTGTGCAGGTGAATTTCGTTCCCTTCATACATACATAGTTATGTAGGTTATGCAAGTGTCTTAATTTTTATAATCATATCGCCAATGAATTCAATTAAGCAATCCAGAATAATTACGTTGCAAATCTGATAATAATTTACTTTAAAAATAGTTTCTAGCACCTATTTTATTTTCTAATATTGACCATTTTGATATCGACAATTGTATTTTCTGACATGACTATTTGTGTTATTTTATCATAATTTTTTATTTGGTATTCTTAATACAGGCCGTTCATAGAATTTTCCAATATGACTTTATTTAGTTATAAGCGATACAGAAATATCAAAAATCATTGATAAAAACAACGTTTTTTTGCATTATAGTTCCCTTAAATGTCGAATACATTTCAATTAAATTTACAACTTTTGAATAAAAGCAAAATAAATCTATTTTGATTAAATATATGATTATTACATCGACTTTCGCGTTTTAAGTGAGATTTTTCGGAATTATTTACATGGAATTTTTTTATATATTTATAAAATATATCCCACACAAAAAAAATAATAGCTGAAACAAATTTTAACTTACAAGGATACAATAATAAATTAGAGTAATAGAAATTTAAATCCAATGGTGAATGCTTACGTGACGATGGTAATGTGATGCTTTGCAATTTTTATCATAATGAATTGGAAGTTCCACTTAACAGTACTTACTGTTTATACTTACATAAATATGTTTATAACGATAAATAGTTATATTTAACCATTCATAAGTCATTCATAAGGGCTGCTTTCTAATGATTACGTAATTAAACATTATTTACATTCAGACTTTAAGTTTGAATGGAGTCAAACGTAGACCCTTTATTGTCATTAAATATTTTTCAAATGCTAATTGATAATTTTGAATTGTTAATATTTAAAATGTACTATTACCGTTAATTTGGTGTTAAAAATCATGGCAGAATATATATCGTGTGAATTAAAACGATATAAGAAGAGGAAAGCTGTTGGAAAAACTGTTGGGTTTAGCGTTTCATTGTGCGTCGATGTTTCTAATTGTTTAATTTTTTTAAACTTATGAAAATTTTTATATTTCGTTGTAACTATAATTTAGGCTTTTAAATTTAAATTAGTTTTTTTTTATATTAAATATGTATACATACATATATACATACATAACAAAGTATAAATTTGAACTATTCTTAAGGATATCAAGAAGTAAACTAAAATGAAGTATGTACTTTGACTGCTATTTTATTGTTCTAAATTATTAGATGGGTGTGTATATATGTATATACATACATATATGTATAAGGTAAGAGTATAGATTATTTGAAATGGGCTAAAAACTACAAAAATACATATACATATACAATTTCATTTAAGTAGACACAATCGAGGATAAATATACTTAGTCTTAGCTTAGTTTCTATTTTTCTATGTTTCTTAGTTTCTTAGTTTCTATTTTTTATTATAAAATATTGTTTCTCTGACTTAATTAAATTAGCATACGTACCCAACTGTTAAGAAAAATTATTAAGTATTATATAAAATTTGTTAAAAAAAATTGCATTCTTTATATGGGTTGCGACATGATTTTATCTGTTTATTCAAATTCCACATACATATAATACATATTACGAATTAGAAAAAAAATTAAGCCACTTATCATCATCCACTTGCCATTATCACATCACATAAGTTTAAAACAAACTTAATTTATCATTTTTCTTTGAAATTGATTCTTGGTGTGAGTTTAAAGTAAAATTGAATATAAATTTGAATTCGCGATGGCAAAAATGAAACCCTACGAATAGATTTTTTTCACTTACAATTAAATACTACGTTTGATAAGTATTTATTAAGTTATTTTTAGATTAATAATACCATTATTATGTATGTACATGTATTGTAGTTTTTTTTTTCCAAATAAGAATTTTTCAACAATCGTTCGGGAATATTTTGTACATGGTTTCGTGTAAAATAAAATGGATTAAGATCAACGTTCTTCGACGACGGGTTCACCGATGCACTGCTTTACATTAAGAGCTGCCGTAATTTATTTATCGTATGCCGAAAGCACGTTGTTCTACCTGTGTATTAAGCGATAAGACGCATTTAAGGCAAATCTTGTTGTTGGCGAATTCGTTTTACATCGCATTGCCAAACTACCAGAATCAGTCCCAACAATGAATACAGTGTTATAGAAACATTCTCAACGAGATATTAGTAATTGGCAAATTGGCATACTTATATATTCTGTCACATAGCCCTATATGCAGATGATACCGCTTGCTTCACAAGTAGCAAAAAACCAGACACTATTATTAAATTCTTGAATTTGCAATCAAAACAATGACTGAACACTTCACTAAGTGGAAAATTCAAATTAATCAAATCAAAACCGACGCCATATTCTTTAGTGTTAGAAAGCATAAGCCAAGTTCAGATCTGAAAATCCCCTCTGGAGAAAGTCTGAAATGGCAGTCAGTAATAAAATATTTAGGAGTAACGTTCGATAAAAGAATGAGATGGGCACCTCACATTGAGGCAGCGAAATGCAAGGCGATGCGGGGAATATCCTCAATATATCCAATATTTAATCGCCATAGTTCTTTATCAACTCAAAATAAAATAAAATTATATCGCGCGCTCATATTACCATTATTAACCTATGCTTCACATGTATGGAATAACGCTTCGAATACTAATCTTTCCAAGCTCCAAGTAATACAAAATAAATCCCTAAAAATAATTTATAATACACCCATATATACTAACTTGAAAAAACTGCATGCCATATATAATATTCCGTTTCTTACAGACATTACTAACAAACTAACCAGTAGATTCTATGACATAATCACTAATAACCATACTAGCACACTTGTGAAGAGTCTTGGTGATTACAACAAAATGTCTATACCCTTCAGGTATAACACACAGATTACGTTATCGAACATTACCTAAACACAATCTGCTTTAGGTCATCGACTTTAGAGACTCTTTAATTAATATTATGTATTAGATGTATTATGAACATTTATAAGGATTGTAAATAGGTTTTTGAGCTCTTTTCCTATTATGCTGTAGATTAACATTAGAGTAATATAATACTATGATTACTAACCAAATTAAATTAAATTGTAAAATAGAAAATGATCAGTAGATCAGTAGCTATTAAAATAGATATACGATGTATTGTGAACATAATTTCGTAATAATAAAAAGCATTTAAAAATAAAAAAATACTTATATATTAGGAGCAGGGCTTTGAACCGTTATTTTTTCGTTCCGATTCAAGTAAAAAATATATATATCGATTCGGTTCTGGTTTATTAACCCATTTGAACCCACGCGGTCAGTTATGAACTTACTCGATGTATGCCAGCGCGGTCATTCACGGCATTTTACAATTTTGCGTCGTAAAATAAAGGGATCACTCAGGCCGGCCGTAAAACCTTTCGTTACGCTTGGTTAGATGTTGGTGATGAATTTTAAGAAAGTCACACGAAATTAAATCAGTTCCTTTTGGAGTTTTGAGGGAATAACATCGAGCGCTTTTCGACTTGCAGATATGTCGAAGAGAAAACATACGTAAGTTTTTTATTTTTACATATTTTTTATTTATCTTTATGTTTCTAATACAGTAGGACTTATTGTATAATATGCATAAGAGAAATTGCGTTTATATATCTCATATTCCTGAAAAAAAAAATCAAAAGTCGACGGAGTCGTATATGACTCCTTGGGATAATGACACATATTTTTTTCCAGAGAATGCAATTTTACTACTGCAGAGATACGGGAAGAAATTGATAATTGGGACGAGTCTCAACTTCCGGATTCCACATACATACATATTACCACCCCTGGAAACTGATATTCGGTTAAAGAAAAAAGTAGGGTGGAAATCAATCAACCATTTAGTATAAATATGTATAATAAATATATGGGTGGGGTTGATCAAATGGATAACCATATTTCTAACTATAACATAAGTATTAGAGGGAAAAAATGGTACATGCCTATTCTGTTTTGGAACATCGATGTAGCTGTGAATAACGCTTGGATTCTAAGCAAAAGTTTTGGTTGTAAATTTGATAAATTAGGATTTATCAGACAGGTAACAGAGACGTTGTGCAAGTGTTATGGTCAAAAACGAAAACAATTGGTCCCATTCAGACCCGGCAAAGTTAATCAAAATCAAAAGGAAGTTGGAAGACATTTGATATTGGTCAAACAGAAAAGGAGAAATTGTGGACACTGTAAAAATAAAACGTTTTCCGCTTGTGATAACTGTGAAATTCCATTGCATGACAAATGTTTTGTACCGTATCATAATAATTAATTATTTTGTCTTCATGTATTTTGTTTTTACGACTTTTGAACCCAAAATCTCGTTTATGACATTTCTTCTTTTAAAAGGGTGCACCCTTTTTTTTGTTGACGATGTGTATATGTCACAATATATGTACCTACGTGTGTTATGTTATGCGATTTGAAAATATCATTTTATCGAAGAGATGCGTGTTTGTTATTTTTAAAATTAATTTTATAAATTTCTTAACAATAAAATTACAAATAACCAGTGAGAAAGTATTATAACTGATTATGTGACTCCATTGTGATTTTTGTTTTATTTTAAAAAACATGTTTCATTAGCCCCAAAGGTCATTCACGGCACCACCTTGAAAAAAATTAAAAATGTTGAAAAATCAATTAATTATCCATCCCTATCCTATAAAAAATATTTCCCATGAAATAACTCAAAGATTTTGGAAAATAAACGAAAAAATAGTCCTGGGCACATGGGACATGTGTTTTCACGCGAGCTCTGGGCTCAAATGGGTTAAAATAACTTATTTTCGACTTTCGGTTCAGCTTTGAGTGATTATTTTTTAATTTTTAAAATGCTTTTTATTTGTATTAAAAATTAATTTTCTACCATAATTTAGAACGTTTTGTGATACTTGTATGATAGCCCGGTACCACGGTATATATTTTTTTTATTCAAATAAATTTAATAAAAAAACAAATGAATATTCACTATTAGATTCTCCATGTTTAAGCTGTTTATATTACAATTACTTGGCGAAGCCAGGTAAAACAACTAGTAAATTATAATTGTGAGAAATATGTCGAGATGCGTTACACGATCGTGAAAGATTTCTTTGCGGCACATAGATACTTCTATTTTATTTCATACTAGTTGTTTTACCTGGCTTCGCTCAGTATTTGTAATATAAACAGCTTAAACATGGCGAATCTAATAGTAAATATTCATTTGTTTTTTTATTAAATTTATTTGAATCGAAAAAAATATATACCGAATCTTCATAGAAACTGTTTTCTTTACCAAGTTCCCCTCCGGCAAATGCCCTTGGTGCCCCACGGGGGCATTCGCCCCCTGTGCCTCCGGAGCCCCCCGGGCCTTCGCCCCCGGCGCCTCCCGTCCACCGTCCCCATGTCGTCATGGAAATTTTGACTTGTTTTCGAAGGGCTAAAGTAGGGCTGTCCAACCTTAACATGTCTGAATCGAACAAATCGGTTCCATTCGGTTCCGGTTTTCGTTCCGGCAAGAAATAACGGTTATTCCGGTTTTTGGTTTGTTTGTTTCTGTTCCGTTTCGAAGCCATGATTTGGATGGTATACTTCCTCTGCAATTTAGCGTACTTAAATATATATTAGGTATATATGTAAATGGGTATGGTTAGGCTGCTTATGGTAGATTATAATTCAGAAAACGATATTGGATATACAAATGTATGCTAACATTAATCCACCCAAGTAATGCCGGGCAACGCCGGCTAGTATACGTATATTATACTGTACAGATAATTGCATTTTCGCTTATAATTTGGAAATAGGCAAAGGCAAATTTACATAGCTACATATGTTTCATGTGTAATTTGCAAATCAAATCATCTCACAAGCTTTCTCTTCTCGCTGCTCCTTACATACATACATAGTACGTCTAAATTGCAATAAATGCACAATGAATTTTGGACAAAAAAGCTTACGCAAGTCTTCTACATATTTAAAGAGATTTCTTTAAAATATATACCTTTTGATAGTATATATAATATTTCTTTTATTTCTTGAAGAAGATTTTGTTAAGTTATGTACATACATATGTCACAACAATATGTATAAAATATTAGATGACAAAAAAAACAATGAAATTTGAATGTCATAAAATTTTACGACGTGCCCAAGTAGTATTGAGTCATTCAAAAAAATATAAATTTTATTTATAGACGATGATTGTATTACGTTTTATTTTTTATTTACTGTGTGTCTCGATTGATAGAATTTCAAATTTCAATAGTAATTGCAAAGTTCTGAGGCATACATAAATTTAAATTTACAATTGTATACTGGTATACCAGATTATTGAAATTCACGGTCGTAATACTGATGATGAATTTTTCAAGTGGGGACCTTTTTGCGGCCATTTACACTGGATGATACGAGGACAACGATCCAAATCCGCAAGAGAAATGTTTATGATGACTCTTTATAGAGAAACCAGCATTATACTTTTAAATTACAAACTTCACGATGACGTATATATGTATGTACATCCATACATATATTGTTTTAAATTAATTTGAATTTTTATTCGAACACTTCAGATCAATATTGTTCACACTGACGATTATTTTCATTTGAAAATAAAGCGGTGAAGAGAATTTCCGATTCGGGAAATTAATGCTACTTTCATAATATCTACATCGTCAATCATTCTGCTTGGAAGTTAGCGGAAATTGTAATGCATCTTTCCCCAAACGCGATTAATTTTAAATAGTCTTATACTGCTTTTTAACCTTCGCTGTGAAAAAAATTAAGGTGCTATTAGAGGCTATTTAACATAACCATACCTTTCATTTTATGGTGTGTATTTTATGAGCAGTTATGTATATTTGAAAGTGGCGGAAGTCCAATTTTCAGCCCTGAAAACATTATTTATGTTTGACTTAATTCACAAATTGCTATCACTTATCTTAATTCGATATGTCCAGAATCTCGGAAAAGCAGAATAAACGTATTACAGATCACCAGTATTTTTAAATATAGTTAAACGCAAAATATGACATTTATTGTTTTTCGAGATATTTCTCGAAATGAAGAAAAGTGGACTTATGGCACTTTTAAATATAACGGCTCATATGTGTATCGATTGGATAGGATTTTACTTATGTATGTATACTATAGTAGGCATGATAATTTATTTTGACAGTTGATTCAAATGTATCGTATGGACTTCTATTTAATGAAAAAGTTACTGACCAACTGGAATTAGTACGATATTAAATATCATACATTAACGGTCTATTTATACACGTAAGGAACGAAGAACCACATCGAAAATTGTGGGAATTAAATCGCATACATGAGACTTACATTTTGGTTACCAAGATCATACCTCTTTCAATTATAACGGCTCATATATAGTGGTGTAGTCGGGCTAGGTCACCGCCCTGGTACTTTGATATAAAAATTGTTTTTCGAGTACAATTAAAAAATATTTTTTCTTATATTTCATATAAAATTTTGTATACCACATATTGTGAGCAGACTCTCGTTTTAGCATTCGGTGACTACAACCCTATTCTCAATCATATGCTCATTTGAGTGCAGAAAAATAATTAAAAACAACCCATTGAAAGAATTATAGACACTTTGAATGATGCCGAAGTCGAATCATCTAATAAAATTTTCAGAACATATTATAATTGCAAAAAATAATAAGCCTTAATCAGACCCCTTTGATTAAAGTTAATTAATTAGCATTTGAGCTACCAATATTAGGATACATATTTTTTAAGTAACGAAAAAAGCGTGGGGGTGCGGGATCGTTAAAATTAAGCACCGACCTGGTACTTTTTTTATTTAGCACTACACCACTGCTCATATACATACATATACATACATATATACATAGATGTTCTGTAGTTTAATTATTTTAATCAGAAAGAATGTGTAGTATATTTCTTATTAGAAAATATATTTCATTAGATGCTCTACTATCGAAATATATTCATCAGATGGTGAAGAAAGAATACTCTTTCAAACAACGTATTTTCATTAAGAAATTATGAACAAAAAGAGGTTAGTAAAAAAGAAAACTTTTTTAAAAATATTTCATTGTAAACTCGATTATGACATGCAATATATCTTAAACCAAGTAAATATAAGAATTTTCAGAATCATTCCAACACTCAAATCAATATTTGACCCGACTACATTGAAGTTCTTCTACGACAAAATACCATTCATCCCTTAAACGAGCAAAGCAAATCGGAGTTTCACATCGAAAGTGTGGATTGAGTAAGCCACCTTCAAATTAGAGCTATGATTGAGGAGGAGGAGGAGGAGATGCGAGATTTGTGAAGGGAAGGTCAAGACTTGGTCTGGTCAGTTGGGCCACTTTCACTGTTGGGTCCGAGGCGGCTCCTAAGGCCTCGGGCAAGTTCACTTGGTCAGTGTCGTTGGACTCCTGCGCCACTCATTGTTCATTTTCACTTTCGCTCTTGCCATTCAATTCGGTAACGCGCTATATATAACTATTATATATGTACATATACCATTTCTGGCAACTATACATCTGGATCTATCGGAAAAATTTGATCCCAAGATCGATATAAAGGCAGGACTCTCTGCCGTACGATCTAAAGTCTCTCTGCCGTACGATTTACAGAGCTTCATTGCTTCCATTCGAAGTTAATGGGAGAAGAAAATTCACTGACAAACATGTTACATTATGCAATGCAAACCTAACAGGGATTCTATTTAGCAAGTGTGCTTTATTATGCCAAATTATTATGCATCTAATTAATAAATAAACCTGTAGCATGTTATACACCTACTAGTTGAACCCGGCATGCGTTGCAATGCCACAATAATGCATGCAATTCCCGTTCCCGTTTCAAGTGATGCTTGGAGCTCTGCTAACGTCTCTTCAACGCCGTGTCGTCATAAACCAACTGGTAACGTAATTACCAACGAACACATTTCCTTGACTGCGTAATGGCGCTTCAAACTTTCGCGTCGGTAAAATCGTAATTTCAAATATTTAATGTATATATTGAGGTTTTTTCCCGTTTTTTTTTCACAGTAAGCTTCCCGGACATGCATTCAATGAATTATGAAAGTTCCATCGTAATCGGTTGAGTGATTTAGGAGCCTATACGAGACAGATAGACAGAGAGACACACTGACATTCAATTTTATATAAATATATATAGATAATAGGTTTTTTCTCGGTTTTTATCACACTAAGCTTCCCGAACATGTATACAACAAATTCTTTCTTTTTAAAATCCAAATCTTTTTGTTTTAGTTTGTTATAGGGTCCGAAAATATTTTTTCAGGGCCCGGGATTCCTCTCACCTGTATATAAATTCCGGAACTGTGAAAAACGCTCTGAACCACTAAATATATAATACTAGCTGTATTACCCGACTTCGCTCGGTATTTGTAATAAAAACCGCTTAAACATGACTAATCTAATAGTAAACATTTTATTAAATTTATTTGAATAGTTTTTTTATATAAATTTATTTGAATACTCATTTGTTTTTTTTATTAAATTGATTGTCACGAACAAACAAACATATATACTCTCTTTCTAAATTATATGCATATAAGTCTGTTTCTAAATTATATGTATATATAAGTCTCTTTCTAAATTATATGTATATAAGTCTCTTTCAAAATTATATGTATACCAGAATCCGGCGCCTTCGAATCCTTTGAATCGAAAAAAATTGAATCGGCGCCTATAAATCGAAAAAAAAATCGAATGTATTGTCTACGAACTAACCAAGCAAAGTTACATATGTATATGCAAAGTCTCTTACGAAATTATATATTAGATAGATAATAATATGTTTGCAATCTTTATTGTGGTATTAATTGCTAAACGACATTGACTTAACTTTTACATGCTAAAATGTATGTATGTAGTATTGAAAAGCTTTTCCTCGGTGAGTGCGATGCATTTATCATGTCATCATGAATATTACATTAAAGACATTATGCAATGGATGATTGCATCGCAGCAAAATGGCGGGTCAAACGTCGAATACGTGTTTAAGTTTGGACGCAACCCACGCGACAGAATTTCAAACTGGAATGGATGAACTTTTGATGGGACGAGCATGGCTTTTACATACAACGTGTTTGACGATTATACGGTACTTGAAGAAGGAAGCTTATAATTAATGCGTTTTTTCAGGGATAGACACCATTGATCGTACGAATCGAAAAATTGCAACTACATACATACATATATATTCTTAAGTTTGTCTCTACTTGCTGTTCTATACATTATCTAGAAATAATTAAAAACCTTGTATTAATAAAATGGCGGACATTTATATATTATAGCAACGCTTTCAGTCTTTCATGGACCTACTATTTACTTATTACCACATACATACTGTATCACGACATACGATCCGAAGGTATTTAATCCAAAGACAAAAGATCCACGATAGAAGATCCAGACGATACAACATTCAGCTGGGTAAAGTTTCAAAAACAAAATGTAATAATTGATAATTTTTAATTAAATGCTCCGTAATTGAATGATATCATGGCTTGAAATGATTTTCACTGAAATTTTCACGATGGGAGCGTTCGATAATTTTCAAAACATGATTTTGATATTTTTTAATTGTACATTATATAAATATTATACATAACAGAGCCGGGACTAGACATTTTGTCACCTGAGGCAAAAGAAATGTTCAGTTAAATTTTTTTTTCGGGCGTGTGAGAAAGCCTTTTATATAATATGAGCTCAATAGGCCAATGTTCGAAGAAGAGTATATTTTTGTGTGGTGAGTCAGTGTATCTCAAATTAATTATTACTGATATATTTGATACATTTCTTAAATTTAAGTTTTTTCAGAGGGATATGCAAGGCTGAACAATTTTTAATTATTGGTTCCTTGGTAATTTAGTTCAATACATGGAATCATAAAACCCTCGAATTTAATAGAATTTGAAATCCTCTATTTTCAAGTAACATTAGTGCACCGAACTTGATGAAAACACAATAACAGTTTAAATGGTTTTGGACTACAGATAGATATGAAGATGACTTTGACGGAATTGGAATCTAAGGGGTTTTATTTTCAGTCAATAATTGTGATTAACGAGAGTCGTAAATTATAAAATAGCCATAATATTGTAATTTTTTTAAAAACCTTTCACTAATTTAGATTCTGATGAAGATGAGACAATTGAATTATATACGGAGTAATCAAAGACAAAACTACAAAATAACGTAATTAAAAATAGCTTGCACTTTAAAAATAAATGAAAGTATACATGCTGACGGGAGAATAAACAGATAATTAAAAATAATTGTTTACATCCCTATTAACTATAAAACTGAAAATAACTATACTAACTATACTATAACTAATACTAACTATAAAACTGAATTAACTCGACTTTTACCTGATGAAATACTCCGACATATACTGCCTGGTTCGCATATAATTTCGGACGGTTGGGCAGCGTACGGAAATAATTCATTCAGGGCACGGCAATACTATTGGCATCGCAAAGAGTAGCCAATCAAAGGAAGGAGCGGGTCGGCCGAGCCTAGAGCAGTGGTTCTCAAGTGCGGCCACTAGTGGATTTTACTGCGGCCACCAGCGACTTAATAGTAAATAATACTTATATTTAAAAAAAAAATAAATATATTTTAAAAACTACAAAAAAGTAACTTAACAATAGTAGAAACCGTGCTCATCATTGACAAACTAAAAAAAATATAGCGAAAAGCCTTGTGACAGAAGTTGAAAATGACAATTTTTCAATTTTGTCTTCTGTTAGTGATTTGATAGATAAGTTGACAGACACAACTTCAAAATTAAAATTAAAACTTAAAATAATAGAGTGTTTTAAATCTCTGAATCTGGAACTTGATAAAGGGTTCGAAGAAATGTATTTTTTTAAAACTGTTTCTTTTGTATCTTCCACTTTTATTATGATGACAAATGAAAATTTCATAGTACTACAAAATAGATTAAAATCATTTTCAGTATTGAGATTAATTAACTGGGCTAACGTAAAATATTTATTATTAGAAATTAGTCATGATCAACTACTTAATAACAATTTTAATAATATTTCGGTTCAAAAATTTTGGTCGGAAATATACGTTGACAATGAAACAAACCAATACAAAGATTTGGCAACAATTGCTTTATTAATATTGTCTATTTTTCCCACTACCGTATATTGCGAAAGATCATTCAGTGTAATGCACTTTATTAAAAACAAATTTAGAAACCAGCTGATAGACGCAAACTAAAGCAGCAATGCGGCTTGCATTTGGAAGAAAGGAGTATTGAGCAATTTCCATTTGCATTATTATTAAATAAATAGATACGAAAATTTTAAAATTTCTTTTATTTTATGAATAAATCGATCCACTTTTTTTGTAACTTTAATTTATTTGATTAAATTTGGTGCGGCCACCAGACATTTCCACGGGAGCACTATTATCTCCTGTGCGGCCACGGTTAAATTTCGCCTGAGAACCACTGGCCTAAAGGGTCCGCCCTGTCGAGAATTCCGACTTTTGCCGGGACGCATTTTTAGACTCCAGCTTAGATTTATTATTTAGCTCTTATAAAATTACTTAAACGAGAGAAATAAAATGTATGGAACAGGTTGTGGAGAATGAATGAGGATTGTTCCAACATTGGACGGTGAAAGGCTAACGATGATCACGATGACCTTTTACACACATTTTTTTCTTGCATCCGAACGGTGAAAATGTATGTACGAGGGTCGAAGAGTTGCACGGGTGAGTCACCGACATTGGCGGCAAAAGTGTGGCGCGCGAGATGTGGTGGGTGGGTGGGTGGTGGTGTGCGCATGCGCGGCTCGCTCGTCGCAAAACCTGAATGGAGGAGAGGTTGCCGCGCCTCGGGCGGCCGAGTTTACTGGGCTAAAAGGGCAACGCACTCCACCGGACACTGCTTCGACAACCCTTCCTGCTTATAAGACACCGTGTATGCACGGCACTGGAAAGCTCTCAACAAACTTTAAAGCGCGTTTCTAGACTGCTTGCCGTACATTCGAGGGACTAACAATCGGGGATGGACGCGTGAAGGAATACTGCTGTAGGAGATCGATCGAGTGTAGAGTATACACATTAAAGCCCGCTTTAAAGGTCAAATAATTCGACCCTTGAAGCCTTCAACATGAGGCCACCCCCCCCCCCCCAACGAATACGCATATAATAGGTCGCTATCACTATTTAATTTATGATTTTAAATTGGGTCGTTGTGACATTACAGGTATCCCCAATCCATCACCATGCAAAAAAATCGACAAAAATAATCATATAATCATATAACGCTCGTTTCGATTCGACATACATATTGTTACGTACGCCGCGGATTAAGCGAATAGAATCCCAGAGACTATGTGACCGTTCAAGGGTTATCTGTTATCGGATTAACTATGTAAGTGCTTGCACTTACTTCCAGGATTATATCTGGACTCTAAGTGCATTTAGGCTAAACAATGACCGTTATTAGGCTTTTCTCAGAATCTGTACGGGGAGACCCAATGTCGTGGAAATACATATCCGAATACGTGACTATACAACAGGTAAACAGATTAGGCGTCCTGAGAGATCTACCCTTTATAAGGCGGTATGTAGGCGATATCAGGTCATTCTGGACGGAGCACTGGCAATGCGTGTATCTCCTTAATCATCAATAAATGCTGTGAAACGACTGTTGGCCTTTTACTTGGATCCTCCACCCACCCCTACGCACCAATATGTACGTCACAGCTAAACCACTTCCAACAAAACGTACGAATATAATAAAAAAGAAAAAACTTCTATATATATACATATATACTGTTTGCTACCAATGTTTCCACTAGGTAAATAGAAGTCTCTGAGCATTTACCGGCATCTATTGAAAATTAATTAATTAATTTTTCTATTGGTGTTTTATATACATGTACATGTTATGTAGATTATATGTACATATGTAGGTAGGTAGTTTTTACCATTGTTTGTTCATTTTAAACAATTAAATATTAAATTAAATATATATAAAAGGTATTTGAAAAAAATTCAACCGCGTGCGGATCGAACACAGAACCGACACATTTCTTTTAATTTTTATTTAATAACTTAATATGCCAACACCCATGCGATGACATTTAATCGGGCACAACACTAGTTTTTATAAAGTATAATAAATAAAAAATTGACAGTTAAAAAAGTAGCTTTGCCACTGTTTAAATTAGTTGCACAGGGGTGGTAGAAAGAGGTGTATAAATAGCTAGCTGTCATCGCTCCAATCTGACACACGATTCCGATCTAAATTTTAATGAGTTCGTTAATGATTAAACTCCTCTAGCTTCATGTCGAAGACATTAGCTTACTTCAATGTTAGCTAGTCCCCGTATATCGGTAAGATATCACAGTTACCTGAAGAGTGGAAGTGGTTCAAAATTTGATCACAATTTTTTGACAGGCAGGAATGTCATTAAACTAACAGAGAAAAGCTAATAAAAAGCTTGTAAAAATAGTATACATATATATACTGTCAAACTTTTGTCAGTATAGCCATAAAATATCAAGTAGAAACGCAGCGGAAATCCACAGACGTACGAATCATTGGTTCGTGCCTTTATGCGCGAGCGTTTACAGATATTGCGACAGGCGATAGCGACCAATTCAATTTTTTCGCAATTTGTCAATGTTAAAATGTACGTGTACATTGCGGATTCGGAGTCGTAAAAAGTTTGGGCGACTCCGACTTTGAATTTAACCACATTATATTTTTTTCATTGTCTTTTTCTCACGCTAAGGTCAAATTAAGATGAGGTCTGATTTTTGACAAATGCACTTATTTAAAAAAAAGTTTAATTTAAAGTTAATGATTTACATTAACTCGTTATATATGCGGCATCTTCTGTTGTGTGACGTGTAAGGCGACTGGTATAAATATATAAATTATAAATATATGAATATAAGGAATAAATATACGCAGCGCAAAATCTGTCCAGCCGCTCTGTCAACAGTACGCCGCAGTCGCATCGATCCAAATTGTACCTTAAGGGCGAAAACACTGAGTGGTACGGAATGTCATGTCCTTGGCTCCTCGCTGTGAGTTGCACGTGCAGAGTGCATATGTTTTTCCTACATTACTTCAAACATGGGATTCACCGTTATCAATCACTGTCAAGCAAGGATAAAATATCACCGAAAACACTCCAGGGGGTGATTTTTGGGACTGTGGGACTAGGTATGTGGACTAGGGGCTTAATGGCGAAATCAGACAGCGGTGAACGTGGTTTTATTTTTACATACCTCCTTTACGTTTCATTAGATAGTTTTAAGCATATAGAAAAAATGCTTGACAGTGGTCTATACAAAAACGACCCTTTGGACCATTTTCGGTAAAATTGTATCCTTGCTTGACAGTGATCAATTATTGTAATTGATGACAGTGATACACCGTTATCAATTACTATCAATCAAGGATATAATTTTACCAAAAATGGTCCAAAGGATCGTTTTGGTATTGATCACTGTCAAGCAAAGATAAATACTACCATACAATTTCAACGACATAGGTCGAATGTATCGTTTTCAAAGGACTATCCCATGTACGCGTTCCATGAACGCCACATTTTTTCTATATTTTGTTTTTATTTTTTTTACAATTTCGCCATAGTGACATTACAGATTAGCTCCCGGTTTATTACAAGACATTGAAAACTCATAATTAACGAGACATCTAAATACCTAATTATTACATACATACACATGTAAATCGAAACAATACCTGACTATGGTCAGATATTACAAACATCGTATAAATACGATTAATAACATTTTTCATGTAACAATACGAATTTTTACATTCGATAAACAACCACAGAGACATCTATGGTGATAAATCTAGCGAAATATGAGATATAACAATAACTCAAGGTTTGCAACAGAAAATTGAGAAGGAAAAGCCAATTTTACTGGAACCGTTTCAATGAAAATCAGAAAAATTGGCAAATTCTGATAAGAAACGATCGACCTCGACAAACCAAGGTCTGGCCAACAACGAGACTCGAATCCGAATCGAACCCGTGACATCAAGCACGAAATAATTCAAAACTCAACGCTAGACCACGCTGCTGGGTAATATAACGCTGATGGTTACACCGAATCCATGAAATTGTCTATTACAAGCATTCGGCAAGAGAATTGCCGAATACGTGAAAAATGCAAGCACGTTGCCCAGTTCACGGATTCGGCAAATTCTTATAACCAAGTGACAGCGTGTTATATTATAACCAAGTGTCAAAGTGACAGCTGAATGAGGATGTTTAATTTACTTTAATTTACATATTATTATGTATAATATTACTACATACATATGTTTCGATCATCTCATATGACTTATACATAAAGTAATGCTATTTTTTATACAATTTGATCAATATTTTAACAGTCGGAATTTTATACCTTGTGAAGAATTAGTATTATATTATAAATATTTAATTTCATTACACATGTCCCAGGACATAGCTCCAGACCACACCGACCAGACCAAGTGTATTAAAATGTGAGCGACTAAGAAATCACCGTGTATGATACTATCTAATTGCATACATTTCTTCGGGATCTGGAGTTGCATTTGTCCGGAGGACCAAAACCGCCCTACGTGACCTGGGCCATAGAACACTTTTTATTTTAACAATCTCGTAGTCACCTGTCACTCATTGGTTTAACCTAAAATACAAACATTGTTTGGACAGGGGACTATTAGGCAAGTCTTTGAGAATGGCCTAAAAATGTTTAATATTTATTTTGTGCCGCAGTTCCTATGCACGAGCCGCGCCTGTATATATATATATATATATATATATATATATATATATATATATATATATATATATATATATATATTATATGTTTAAAACTAACTAACAAAAAACCACGTCCCACATTCACCGCTGTCTGATTTCGCCCTAAAAGTATATAAAAAAAACGATCAGAACAGTGTGGACTAGACGTCACCGTAAAGGAAGATGCAGTATTTTCAAACGTGTCTATTACGATTATTTTTCACCATGGTAATGGCGGACGTCATTTCCACGTATATTGATAACCAAACCGAGCAAAATGGCAAAATTTGAAAACGATTGGATAAGAACCCAAGCCTCGTCAGACGACAAAATTGATTCTGAACTAAGAAGAGGTTAGTAAAAAAGACACGTACCACGTACCATTCAGTGTGTTTTCGCCCAAGTGCGGTTTCCCAATCTTTGTTCAAATCAACAGTTGAAAATCCCTGTCCGAGGTGATAACTGTTCCGATAACAGTCGAGTGTACGGTATACGTATAGTAGTTGTTTTTATTTCACCTGTTTTGTCCCTTAAGCGAGCGCGCGCGTGCCATAGCGTTCAATGTCACGATTCGTGTCGCACAACAGGGCAATGTCGATTTTCGACCTTCGGTTTTGCCAGCGTGCGGTTGCGCAACGAAACGCACTCTCATACATACATACATACATACGAGTACATGCTCACTGACGAATTCTCCGATTGCGAGCCGGACAACTAACCGGTTGCTGAAATGATTTGTCGCTTTCATGCGTGCCGGCTGTACTTTTCACACGGTCGTGTGAAAGGTTGCGTCGTGCCAGTGTATGTATGTATACAGCGTGTGAAAACTGCAATCGGAAAATCATAAGCATGTATATATGTAGCTCTTGAAGCCTTTATGTATCTTTGGTCGGATTCAAATCTTCAGATTGTATGAAGTGTAAAAAGTTCTATAGGGGTACGCGACAACTGGGCGACATCAGCTGGGCGCACGGCTTATGGGTGGTAGATAAATGGACGCGAGACTTAACCCTCCCTTGCGGATGTGGGGTAAGCAAGTGCCCCAATTTTTACGTTTTTCGTAATAACTATATTGATGTACAAAAATCTTCAGTATCTATTTATTTATTTATTTATTTTATTTATTTATATATATTTTAGCTATCAAGCTAATTTAAAAATACATCTTAATTATTATACTTAACTCTAAAATTTATAATTAAATTATATGTACTGTCCCTCACAGAGGTGTCTCTTCGCACCTTGCAGGAATGCATCCATGTTTTTAGCAGATCTGATGCACTCAGGGAGGGCATTATACATGAGCACACCCCTGTGAAAAACACCCCCAGCCGTCTTATTCTTTCTTACTCTACTTACAACTAGTTTGTCCTTATTTCTAGTATAAAAACTATGTTTATCTCTATTCCTTATTATATAATCATCAAAATACTTAGGTAATAACTTATGATCTAACTTATAAACAAAAGACAATGTACTAATATTTAGACTAATTCTAATACTCATCCATCCTAATTCATCTAACATACTTCCAATACTCTTAAATCTACTCACATTCAAAATACCTCTCATAGCTTTATTCTGTATTTTTTGCATTTTTTCTAAATCTTGGCCACTAAACAAATTAAGCACAGTGGCAAAATAAACCACATGTGGCAAGACAAGTATTTTATATTTTCAATCTGTTGCAAAGTACAGAGACTTTTAGTCTCGCAGCCAGTTAGTATGCGCCCACTTGTCTCGCACCCATATGTCATGCGCCCAGATATCACTTATATCGGGACCCCGTGTCGGAAATCATATATGTTATATCATACTTTCTTATTCAATTATTTAAAAAAATAGCAACCAACATATACATAGGTATTTTTCATAATACATATATCTAAAAGATCTTTTTGTTTTAGTTTGTTATAGGGCCCGAAAATATTTTTCAGGGCCCGGGATTCCTTTCACCTGTACATAAATTCCGGAACTATGGAAAACGCTCTGAACCACTAAATATATAATACTAGCTGTATTACCCGGCTTCGCTCGGTATTTGTAATATAAACCGCTTAAATATGACTAATCTAATAGTAAATATTTTATTAAATTTATTTCAATAGTTTTATTTTATATAAATTTATTTCAATAGTTTTATTTTATATAAATTTATTTCAATAGTTTTATTTTATATAAATTTATTTGAATACTCATTTGTTTTTGTTATTAAATTGACTTTCACGAACAAACAAACATACAATATAGTAAGTCTCTTACAAAAAATTATATGTATACGAAATTATATGCATACCAGAATCCGGCGCCTGCGCCCTCTAAGGCTCCACCCCTGGCGGCTGTGCCCCCGGAGGCTCTGCCCCCTAGGGCTTAAAAGGCCCTTGGCGCCTTTGCCCCCGGGGACTTCGAAACCTTTGAATCGAAAAAAATCAAATTATTTGTTCGATGACGTCACGGATTTATGACCCCACGAACAAATGTTACATACATACATACAAAGTCTCTGTCCAAATTATATATTAGATAATATAGAAGAACCGCGTACTGCTGATTGGGAAAATTCAGTTATTTCCCAAGTACATGCTACGGATTCCATCCGAGAGGCACGACACGGATAACTCAATCTCGGACCGTTTGTCCCGCATATGGGACATCTTCGACGAGCTGATGATGTCCAGGCGCGAAGTTCGGAGTCAGGAAACGTCGTCTGTGGTCTCCCGCAAATGGGCATGACGCTGACGAGAAGGCCATATAAGACCAGTGGCATCCTAGTCGACAACACCGACTCGACCGTGGTAAAAACTATCCAGGAAAACTGATAACCAGCATATGCCACGGGGTTAACGGACACGCCGTATTCACATTGACATTCTGCCGAAATATGCAGACTACATCTCAAAGCCATCGGAAAGTATGCGAGAAAGAACTCAAAATGAACCTATTTTGAGCACGGCCCCATTAAGCCAAACCCCTCCCCCAATAGACACATACTTTTTTAGGTGAAGCTTTAATGAGCGAGTATTTAAAATTAGGTTTCATTTTTGATTGATTTTTAAGCCGACTTTATTGATTGCCCAATATACGTCACTACATACATATGTATGTACATATATAGGCTTAAACCAAAACCGAAAAACCGGCTTTTTGACCATTTTTCGAAAAACCGAAAAAACCGACTGGTTTTTTAAGGTTTTCTTTAATAAATGTGTTTTTTCCTCAACACTAATAATTATAAACTAAAAGTTAAAAAAATGTGTATATCCAAATTCTTAGGGAATAGGCACATTTTTCTTTGAACAATGAAAAAAGGTACAGCACTTAGCGGTGGCTTTGAGATTTAGTAATAGACGAAGACTAAGTCATAAACCAATAAAATATTATTGAAAGTATAATAGTTTCAATAATCTACCAAAGGTCTTACAGAATTTCGGAAAATTGGGTTTTCCATAATTTGTATTTTTTGCGCGTTCTGTATAAAAGTATAGAAAACGTTATCGTTGTTATGTAAGTTGTTATGATTCATTTCCGAAAATTACAAAGGTTCGAGAAGTTAAAGTTATGCTAAAATAGATTTGAAATATTTCTTAGTTCATTACGATTTCGAACACAAATTCATATGAGCAGGGTTCTTATTCACGATTCCACGAAAATAGCTTTTCTACGAGGAAAAACATGATTTTTTTAACATATTCTTGATAGTAGCTTATTTAAATCATTTAATTATTTGTGCGTATTCAGGATCTGCCATTTTACGGCTGTGATATATAATTCAAATTTTATTATTTGTAATATTTTTAATAATAATATTTAATAATAATCTTACGGAATTTCATAATGTTTATAACTTAATTTAATTTATAAGCAATAATTTTTTTGCTTAATATAATATATATATTTACATTTTTTTTTCGATATAAAAATTTAAACCGGCTTTTTATTTTAAAAAAACCGAAAACCGTCTTTTTATTTCGGATGGCTTTTTGGAACCCCTAGTATGTACATATACATTTCTTCTTTTGAAATCATACTTTGAATTTTAAACCACAGCTCGGGCGAAGCCGGGTGCCAAAATCCGGTACAATACAAATGGGCAATCGACAAGGACCCGTTATTTCGACAGGGGTTTGTACGTGGAATGAGCTTTGGCGAGCTTTCTTGTAGTAGATTAACGATGGCTGCGGAACCCCTTCGACCCCTGAGCGACAGCCGCATCTTTTAACTCATTATCGCCGTCATCTCAACCCCAAAAATGATGCGGTTAATCAGGAAGGCAACAGGTTCCAAAAGTCGGGTCGTTGAACCGGACTCGGTCAGCACGAACGCAACGCTACTTTACTCCTCTCTTTCATTCGAGGCTTTCAATTCGATCTGCTGGTTGTATTTTTTTTTTTTTAATTTTTCTTTTCAGTGGTTCTCCGGAGATTCTGAGCTGAACTCCACTTCCGGTCGAAGTCGACAGGGACTTATGTATCTTCGGGCGGTTTCTGTGACCACTAATGCTAATCGCCGGAAATAGATATACGAATTTGTATATGTAAAAGATTAAATTCAAATTGTAATATTTGATTTGTCTTTAAAAATTATTTGTACGACAGAAAAATCAGATAGCTAATAATTGAAATAAAATGCTACCATTGCAAATTTGTAAAGTTGTGCTTACTTTTCCCGAAAATTAACATTTTTAGTAACCTCTTCTTAGTTCAGAATGGATTTTGTCGTCTTCAAACAACCGATCGTTTTCAAACTTTGCCATTTTGCTCGGTTTGGTCTTCAATATAAACGGAAATGACGTCCGCCATTACCATGGTGAAAAATAATCGTAATAGACACGTTTGAAAATACTGCATCTTCCTTCACGATGACGTCTATCGTTGACGGTGACGTCTATCGTCCACACTGTCCCATTTGTCCACACTGTTCTGATAGTTTTTTCCCTTTTCACCCTATCGCTATGGCAGATTGAGCACTTTGCCATACTCATGATTAAAGTTTACGGAGAGAATTGGTGATTTCTTAATTAGGTTTTTTATATATCGTCTTATTAATGTTTTCCGACAAGTGAAGTTATATATGTATATGTGGAATAACCCGGAAACCAAAGATAATTTGTACAGGAAAATTCAAATGTTATAATCTTAATACTGCTTCCAATGCAATGACTATTTACCGGCGTCCGCCACTGCAAGGAATGTGACTTTATGGAATGTCGATAAATGGAAAAGTCGACTCGTCATTAGCGTAGGTTGAAAGATCTTTACCATGTGCCAGGGATACATTATGATGAAAGAGATAAATAACCCCGACCTAAGTAAACGACAAGTCGACGAATCGATTTTAATTTTTTCCATCTTTCGACTTTCCATCAAGTCACTTTCCTTGCCCATAAATAAAGATATGTATAATAAAAAGCTTATAATAAATGACGTGTGCTAAACCATAACGTTGTAAGTGCCACGTAGGCTCAAATGCCTTTTATTCGTGATTTGCGCGTATGTGTCGTCCTTTTACCCTTTAAAACAATTTTGAAATGCCTCCTCCGAGGGGTAGAATTTAGAACTAGCAAGTCTAGCGTTGAAAGTATTAATGTGAAGACACGCAGAGAGGCACGTGGCACGTGCCATTTTTTAGTTTTGCACATGTATAAAAACGGCTAGCACGCATAATCTATGCTATGGCACCCAGGCTTAAAATCATTGTATCGACTTAAGTTTGACAATGATCGATTGCAGTGATTCCCATATTTGAAAATATGTAAGAGAAATGTGTTGGAAAAAAACTACTGCGGTATTTTCACCACGGGAGGTCAAGAACGCGCCCGTGCCATTCGATTCAGTGTGTTTGCAGTATCTTAATGATCGATATACATATATGTATATAACAATATATTAAGTGAGTCCTATCGTAGGACTTGTACATATATGTTATATCTTTAATTTGGTGAATATCGTTAAAGAGATGATTATCACCAAAAATCTAATGATATCTTCAGCCATCGTGATCAGGGTAACATCTGTTGAGTTGAGAGGGACGACGCTATATATGTATGTAAGTTGTCCATTTATTGTTATGAAAGTGGCAGGTATATAAAACGTTATTATGGCACTTAATAATGGCTCTTAAATGTCTTGTTCTTTTTATTTTTTGTAACAAATATTAAAAATTTAATAAGTAAATAAATTTTAATAAATCAATAATGTTTGCAAGAATGAATTTATGCATTCTTTATTTATTTAAACAGTTCGAAGTCTCTCCTAAAAACTTAATTTTCTGGCATTGAATCTTTATGGTTTGGTACCCCTCAAATTTTTTTATTTATTTAATATACTTGGGGGAGGCGGCAAAGCCAATAGACTTCAAGGGGTTTGATCAAACATATTTTAACAAATTATACATACATATATGCAAATAAAATGAGAAAAATTAAAATACATTAAAAAAAACAATATGAAAATTAAAATAAGACAGCAAAAAAAAAACAGAAATACGATTATAGGAAAGAAGAATTACAGAAATCCTTTAGTTTTAAAAAAAAGTATCAAGCTTATTCTTAAAAATAGTAACGTTATCAGAGGTTACTACATATATCATTGGGAGACTATTCCAAACTGAAACCACTTTGTTTGAAAATAATGAATCTCTGATCAATTTATTAGATTAGTCTAAGCGAATGACCTCTGAGGTGAGTGTTTACGTTGAATGTAATAAGATTAGACATATGACAATTATAATGATTATTAAGTATTTTATAGACTTCGATTAAGTCCCCTCTAGTTCTTCTCCAATGTATTGAGATTCATTATTTTCAATCTCTAATGTAAAAAAAATTTCGCTGTAAATCAGTAATACAATTTATGAAATTGTATCATGCCTATTATGAGTTAGTATGAGTTAATTAGTCTCGCTTTAGAAAATTTACACTACCATTACTTCAGAATGTATATAGTTTTCTTCCGTATGTTGTGTAACTAATACATATGTATACATTTTAAAAGTTTGTTATTATCTAGTGCTCATATACATATCTAAAAAAAAAATAGTAAAATCACTGAAAATTGTTATTGGATGCATTGAATGAAAATCGGATGTTTCTCATCGAATTATTGATAAAATTTGTGCAGAAATTATCCAAGAAAAAAATAACGATTGGAATATATTTTAATTAAAAAGTACACATGCGAAGGCGGGCGGCTATCGTGTTAAAATTTGAATAAGATGAACGAAGCCGAGCCGAGATAGCATCGTTTGCAGATCGTGTTAAGATTACGTTACAACTCTAATAGAACGTGTGCTATTAAATTATATTGTTTGGATTATAATGGTGTTTTTAACCCCATGCTGTGGAGATAGAGTAATAAAAGTATATATTAGACGTCCAGTTTTTCGGTTGTCCGGAGGCGAACGGGTCACGCGTATGATGATTCAACACTACTCGTTAATAGCAATTTCTTTCCATGGAAAATTATCAGTTTTCTTTGAATTGTTCGTAAGATGGAATCAAATTTTCAGAATAGAAATCTTTCCACGTGAAATATTAGCACTTATAATAAAATAATTTGGTTATTTACCGTATAGGTAATTAAATTTAATTATTCAAATCAGCATTATGTTTGGTACTCATGTCGTATTAGTGCGTAATATAATTATTCCTGAAAATTTTTCTATGAATACTTTTTATAAAAAGAACGGAAATATAAAATAGAATAGTAATGTGATCTATGATATTTTTTTCCGCTGAAAAATGTGTGTCGTTCCATTAAAAATGAACGCTGAAAAAATAGCTGAAGTTACTATGCGCACACTCGCCATACACTTTCGATACAAAGAGAGTTGATTCATTTTTTGCTTGAAGTTGATCGAGTTCGTTGATCTCCAGCCACCAAATTACATATCCACACAAGTGCTGAATTATTCAAAGAGGGCATTACTATCGGTGACGGAATCGAAGAAGCGAGAGAATATATATAAAAAAAAAATGAACGAACGAGCACGGAAAATCCAGGAAAATCAGAGCGCTCGACTCGTAGTGATTCGTCCCTGATTTACTTAAAAATTTCATTACAAAACGCGATTCCGATAACGAAAATATCAGGTGTAAACTAATTTGCTTAAATATACAGTCCGGTCGAAAGTAAAACGCGCTCATTATAATAAATTAATATATAATTGAATTCATTAACGGCGCGAACGTGAGAAGCGCGAATTCGAGAATTAATTTGACGAGTGCTGATTATTTTCTTCGGAGATTATTATTAATTTAAAATTTTCTGAATGTTAAAAAACAATAGAACAGATCGTTATAAGAATTCCGCGTTATTTTCCACACTTGAAAATTATTACGATTTTTTTCAGGCGAATAAATAAATGCGTAATTAAAACGCTAGTACTACAATATACAATAGGAATTCATTTTCACGCTTGCTTTATCAATTTGCATTATTATTTCATGCGATATTGTGATGCCAACACGATACTTTTTCCATATACATATTATACATGCATAGAACAAAATAAAATATAAATATTGGGCTTAAAGTAATAATTTAAAACAAAAAGATGATTGAATCTATATGTTAATATATGTACATTAATATTATTGTTAATATATGTACATTTTATTATTTTATTTTACCATGTTTTTCTGCTTTTGCTTTTTTCCTTTATTTACAGTTTACTTGTTTTTATATCATGTTTTTATATATTTTTCAAATGTAGGCCATTGTGGCGCATTAGGTTCTTCCTGTAATGCCACAATGGTCCAAAACTATTAAATAAATAAATAAATAAATAATTATTATTATTATTATTATTGTTAAGTCAAGAATCACACTATTCAATCTTTATACATACATATGTATATAAAAACAGATGCGATGTATGTATGTATGTTTGTGGGTATGTATGTATGTTATGCGATGTATGTATGTGGCGGACGCGTCGACCAGTATGAATATTTCAAAAAAATAAATTTTAGAATGCCAAGAGTATACATATGTTGTGCCTAGAGATATTTAATAAAACAAATAAACGCGAACGAGGTGCACAACCAATCAGCGTGAAGTGGTCAACATGAACTAAAACGTTTGACCAATTAAAGCAATAACGATATATTCTGACCAATGGGTGCATTTTAAGCATCCGCTATAGGGGTGTGGCGTGACGGCCGATCGTGTCTAGGAGACGCGGGTAGCGAGGAAGTGGTGGAGAGGATGTGGAGCATCTGACATGGGCTCCTGATATTGAGCCCCTGACTTGGAACGGGTGACGTCAGCGTCAGATGCGCCTAAGCCTGCGCGGGAGCGTACACACATACACACATCCACGAATACACATATACACATCCATTCATTATTTCGAACGGGTGAACGGGTTGGTTCGGCGAGCGTGTAATGCGCCTACTCAACATTTTACTATTAATACGTGCGCCTGCCTATAAATCACGTTACATTATATTTATATATAACATATAACTTTATTTTAATTCGTGTATTAATTCCTTTTCGAAACTACCCGATAAAATCAACGGGCACAACACGAGTCTATATATAATACTTGACTTTATATAACTATAAATATATCGAATCCATTCAATGATCAGCGATGTACATACATATGAAGTTCCTGCATAAGACATCTGATTTGTTCCCTTGCCTGCATTAAAGTTAAAATTAAAATCGAAGAAGCAAATTTTAAATACACACCTATGTACATATTATCTAATATATAATTTCGAAAGAGACTTTGTATGTAAATATATAATAGTATCTTTGGTTGGGAATCGTAAACAAGTCAAAATTTCTATGACGACGAGTCGATTTTTTTTTCGATTCAAATAAATTTAATAAAAAAACAAATGAATATTTACTATTAGATTCGCCATGTTTACGCTGTTTATATTAAAAATACTGAGCGAAGCCGGGTAAAACAACTAGTATTATATAATATACTATTATTATATAATATATTATACTAGTAACTAGTAACTAGTTACTAGTATAATATATATATAACTAGTATTATATAATATATTATATAATATAATAACCCGACATGTGTTGCAATGCCAGAATAAGGCATGCAATTCCCGTTCCTGTTCCCGTTACCGTTCCCATTCCCGTATCAAGTGATGGTTGGAGCTCAACTCGTGTCTCTTCAAAACCTTATCGTCATAAACCGACTGTTAACGTAGTTACCAACGAACAAATTTCCTTGACTACACAATGGCGCTTCAAAATCGTAATTACGAATATTATTATTAAGAGGTTTTTTCCCGTTTTTTTTCACAGTATTTTTTCCCGGACATGCATACAACAAATCCTGAAAGTTCCGTCGTAATCGGTTGAGTGGTTTAGGAGCCTATACGAGACAGACAGACAGATAGACAGATCGACAGACAGACAGACACACAGACAAACATATGTACATATATTGTGGTTAGGTTTTAAAGATACTAGTTTCCATGTTAAGATTTATAGAAAAATGTCTTCCAATATTGTAAGGATTTTAATAATTTATATTTAATTAGTCAAGAGAGTTAGTTTGATGATGACTTATGACTATTTTCAAAAATAAAATATTTTTTGATCACATCTCATCCGTACAAAGCTTCGACTCGACTGGTTGAAATCGACTATAGAAAAGTGCACTTATCGCATTATCTCACTGAGTGGTAAATTGGATATATCCAATCCGATGCGTGTGTATTGTACAATAATACATTACGATCCAGACAAGAAGACAATCCCACAACGCCAACAATGGCCGAGACCTATGTATGAATTGCTCGGCCCACTCGTTGATTGTCAAGTTGACTGACCTTCTTGCTCACTTTGTGCAATGTCGATGGTGACGTGTCAACTCGCATGGATAACATCTGCCATCCAGAAATCATATGAGTATCGAACATTTTGGCTAAACGTGACGACAAAAGTTCTGTCGCAATTCTCCATCCAACGGCCAGGAAAATTGCGAAGACGTAATATTTGCTGAATGCTGAATGATTCTGAGGGATTAATGAAACTCCATATGTAAAATTGCCTTTATATCGCTAAAGACAAATCGACATAAAACTTTAGTGCATTTATCAATATTTCAAAAATTTATTATAACTTTTTCAGAGAGGTTATGAAACCCCAAATAAGAGTCTGCATTTTAGGATTTTTTTATGAAACTTTTATTACACATATTAAACTATACTTAAAAATTGTATAATATTTTCATATATTAAATATATTTCATATATTTTCATATATAAAACCTAAGTGGAAATTACAAAGGGTTCATGAAACCCTTTACAATTTAATTAATTTCGTTTTTTGTTTTTATTTAATTGCATCCAATGAACTCTTTGAAACCCCTATAAAGATGCCAAGTGATTCGTGAAACCCCAAACAAGAACCATGATATGAAGAGAGATACATATTTTATATTGGAAATCAGTGCACGTACATACATATGTATGTAAATACAGCATTCATTCTTCATAAATTTGTATCCAAATGTTTCATGAAACCCCAAACAAGAATTATTCAGTTCATCTATTATATGCAATAGCACCATTCATTATTCATAATGTAATAACCTTCCAAACTTTTCAACTCTTTGACCCCTTGAGGTTCAACAAATCCTTATTTATACATATTTATAACATATAATACTAAGTGAAATGAATGGCAATTTCTGGTTCTAGGACACTTACCCCCTGGACATATACTCCCCGGACATACATATGTATATCTCCAGTCAAAAACCCCCTGGACATTAGCCCCCCGTGCAAATAACTCCCCCCGTCAAGGATAAAAATATTTTATAAAAATTGACAGTATCTTTAATAAAAAGTCAGTATCAATGCTAATTTATTGCAGCCAGAAAAATACAGATTCAGAAATACAGATATTAATAATACATATATCAGATTTTTTATAAATAATCAATAATAAATAATAATAAATCAGTTATCAATAATATAAATTTAAAATGTACAAAACTCCAAAATCAATTGTATTTTAATCTCTTTTTCTTTTCTCAATTTTACAAATTCCATCATTGATAGTCTAAAAATATTTAAAACATAATAATAATAATATAACAATAATATATACTTTTATTAAAATTTACTTTCAATACTACAGAACGCAAACGCTAACTGGTGACTAAAAGTCTTTGAAATTGATATTTATTCTATTTACTACAATAAATTGAAATCAAATATCGTATATACATAAATTGAAATTCAATATGCTCTACCACACTCAATTTATTCTTATTTACTACTTTACTTTATTATTAACTAGTGGTTGTACCCGGCTTCGCTCGGTATTTTTAATATAAACCGCTTAAACATGACAAATTTTTTACTTGAATAGTTTAATAATTTATTTGAATAGTTTTATTTTATATAAATTTATTTGAATACTCATTTGTTTTTTTTTATTGAATTGACTGTCACGAATAAACAGACACATATAAGTCTCTTTCGAAATTATATGTATACCAGAATCCGGGGTCCCCCTAGGGCCTTCGCAAACGGTGCCGTCACGCCCAGCGCCCCCCCCAGAGCCTTCGCCCCCTAGGCCTTCGCCCTCTAGGGCTTCACCCCCGGGGAATTCGAATCCTTTGAATCGAAAAAAAATCGAATAATTTGTTCGACGACGTCACGGATTTACGAACGAACCAACCAATGTTACATACAAAGTCTCTTTCCAAATTATATATTAGATCATTAATTATTTATTACTATTTTTAAACAATTTTTATCCATGACGGGGGTTATTTGCACTGGGGTCTTTGGCCGGGGCTATGTGTCCGGGGGGTACGTGTCTAGGGGGTTCATGTCCGGATACATAATTCCTAGCTCCGTTCAGTGATATACATATTTAACAATCATTAACCATTTTGGGTAGTCATTCGTTAAAACCCAACAATGTAAGCCAATTTCGGTCCGGGCTTCATATTTGACTTCAACAGTATATGTATTCTTAAGAATATAATTGTAAAGAAGACAAATTTATTTATATGTATCATTGTTATTATTCTATTACTAAATAATAACAATGATACATATAAATAAATTCTATTTTTCCAATATTTCCATTATTTTTATACTTTAGTTTAGTTATGTAATGTGCTATTTAATCATATTATAGCTTTCATTCTTTTCCTTTTCATTTGTTTATTTTGTATTTACCTTTTTCATTTGTTTTATATTTGTAAATTTCAATTTCTTCTTATATTCTATCTTATAACCTTTTCCAAATATTTTAATACTATAGTTTAATTATGCAATGTACTACATATTTTGTCATGCCTTTATTCTTTACTTTTTAATTTGTTTTCCTTATATTTATCTTTTTCATTTTTGTAAAAATCTATTATTGGACTCGGATGTTACATATATTATTTATTTACTTTTTGTTTTTTTATACCTATCTCTGTACATCCTGTCTGTTGATTTTTCAATTAATAAAATAAAATAATAAAATAAAATAAAATAAAATAAATAAGCTTACATATGTACATAGGTGAAATTCAAGAGGTTCTGAAAAAAAGCTGATAAATACTCGTAACAGGTTTCTAATTGAAACTTTTTGCAAAACGAACACCTTATTGAGATGTTAGCCGCTTAAGTTAATAGCAAAATATGAACCTATCCAGTACCTACTGACAGATAGCGAATTTGCAAAGTCGTAATTGAGTTCTCTCCAGCAGTGGATCTTCGGTTGTGGATTCTGGTCTGAGAACAAGACTGGTGAGTGGCATTTTGAGCCGATGTTTCTCAAACGGCGACCGGCCGAGGAGGAAGTGTAATCAAATCAAGGAAGTGTAGTACCGGGGAAGTGTCGGCGACCCCGTCGCACAGTGGCTCGAAACACCTGGTACATGGCAAATATTAATCACCTATGGACTTCAAACCCCATAATACTAAACACTAGTACTTTGTCTGAAATAAAATTGCAAATTTGCAGTCGTAAAACTCGTCGAAACACGAAGCCAAGTGCACCTGGCGGGAAAATCTTTTAAAATGTAGAAATTTGCGAGGCAAGTAGCTCGCACACGAGTTAGCATCACAATTCTGCAGTTTACATATATTGTAGCGTGATGGTTTTATATCGCACGAAGAAAAGTTGAAAAAGCTCAACGGAAGTCGTGTTCGGAGTCAAGTTGGACTATCGTAGTATGCATGAGAGCTTACCTCGAAGTCAATGACCGTATTGGTGGGTCAGTTCCAAATTATATTGCCGACTCCATTGCATTCACCGATGGAGCCTGTCTTCTGATTCATAAAAATAGTCATTATCTCATAATTACGATGATCGACGCCGAGGTATTTATTACAGCATCATTCTCCACATTGTATTAATTTTGATTGCTGGTACTTATGTTTGGTACTTGGTACTTACTATTATACTTTTTTTTCCACGTCGTCTATCACTAATGAACGACGTTGATTGTTTTATATTGTAATATGGAATCCATTGTTTGATGTTCGGTCATAATAAAAAGGTCAAAGACAAATTTTATTCATCTGTATAGTACCTACATACATATGTACATATGTGTGTATTACAATTTTTGATTGAAACTGCAATGCGTTTGGCAAGTGACTGGCAACGTGTATTCGCAGCTTGAGAAATAACTTTTTACCCACTTTCATACTTACTGTTATGCTTTCGTTGAACCAAAACATCGTCTTCCGTGGACATTATTCCTCCGGTTCCCGGAAAGATGCACTAAATTGCACCAAAAAAGAACTTTCGCAATAGAATTCCACAAAAAACAAGGTTAGCACCCTCGCATAACATCCAAATACCCCTTGTCGCTTTTTTATGGAATTCTATTGCGTTAGTTCTCCTTGCAACTGTCTCGAGTGCATTTTTCCGGTCACCTGTTCCTGTTCTCATAGTCCCATATCCTTTCATAAACAGCAGAATGTCTTGAAAAATGTGGTCACGGGCTAAAATCCCACTGGTTTCTGCTGGCCAGAGCTTGGAGTTGTGACTCCAGGTCGTTCGTTTCCTATCAGAGTTTGCCAATTTATCTGATTTTCATTGAAACGGTTCCAACAAATTGGCAATCTTACCCATTTTCTTGCAAATCTCGCGTTTTCAGCAATCTCAAATATCGTTGAATTTTATAAAATGCTGCCAATTTACAAATTTTACCATAGATGTCTATGTGGGTGTTAATTTATATGTATTCACTTTTAACATTATATAATATTGCTATTCTGTGCGTGTTTCTGTGTATGTGTCTGTGTAAGATAACGCTCGCCGTACTATATAGTCGTTCGATTCGACAAAACACTGCCAACAAAACGTACGAATATAATACGAACATAATAACAGATCAACAAAAAACTTCTATATATACTGTTGGCTACCAATTTTTCCTTTAGGCTTATAAGTCTCCGAGCATTTAATGCCATCTATTAAAAATTTATTTAATTAATTAAATTTATATTGTTTATATGTAGGTAGGTAGGTATATTTTACCATTTGTTATTCATATTAATCAATTAAATATAAATATTAAATTAAATATATTTAAAAGGTACTTGAAAAAAAATACGACCGCGTGTGGATCGAACACAGGAATAAATAATTATTTTATTTATTTTTTTAATTAATAGCTTAATATTCCATAACCCATGCGATTAAATTTCATCGGGCACAACACTAGTAATACTAATAATTAGAGGTAGGATAGACACAGTGCTATCCATTGTTCCATTGTTGTAAATCCTTTGTAAAAAAGGTTCGGCAAACCTTTAACAATGCATTTACAACTTTGAACAATACGCGGCACCTTCTGGGTCCGGTTACTACTAATAATACTCGTATGAATTCTACCATGTTTCTGGCCAGGAAGGCGTATTGGGGTTACCTGTTAGGTCTTCTTGATATAAATTTAAAAACAATACGGGTTGCAGGCGGTTGACAGTCACCCTTCTCATAAAATACATTGATGAAATTTACTTTTAGCTAATTAATTAACTAGCTAAATATGTACATTTTTTAAAAATAAATATCATATGACATATAGGGATGATATATGTACAGGCTTCACATACATACATACGTATGTATGAACGATGATACACAGGTTGGTAAAATTGTAATTATTTTTGAAGATCAAATTTTTGAAAATATACCATAGTATATGAAACTACTTACCTTTATATACATATATATTAGGTCTAATTTGCATTTTTTGGTCGGTGAATCGACTTCTGGCTGCGGCAACAGCCCACCCTTTTTATTAATCCCATAAAATTATACGATTAAAATTATACTCCCAACATGTAGTATCTCGTCACAATAAATTGACTAGGGGTAGATTCACACGAGAGCGTACGCACGCGCGGATATTAAAATTGAATTCGGTGAATGCCGATAATATTTCATACTAATTAGATAAAATCCCACACTTGCTTGGGTATAGATAGGTAGGTACATGCGTATATGGAGACGAATTAACATCGAAGATCATGGACTGGACTTCATCCGGCGATAATATGCACACACGTATGTATGTATGTATGCATAAACACCCATAAATAAGCTGACGAACGTATGAAAAGTGTGACTCGAATTTCCGGTTTTGGCGGTTTTGTGTGAAAAGCGCGTTCCGCCTTTCACGTGTACTGATGCATGTGCAACGCGTTTTCGTATGTATTTCAAAATTTGATTTAATTAGAAAACTCAACTATTGCACAACACTTTGCCGCCTGATTATAAATGCAATACATTAAAAATTAATTCCTAGGCAAAAATCCGCTCAGTTCCATCGTTCGATGCGTTTGAAAATGCATAATTATGTAAAATTCGACAACTGAATGTTGAATTTTTAACATAATATATTAATCAAGTCAATCAGAACAATCTTGCTTTGAAGCAATCTGTATAAATAATTAATACTAAAAATTCCGAATGATAGGAAATGATATGCAAGTACATACATACATATATAGCCAGCAGTATTGCTCGGTAGTTTATGTTAAACACCGAAAGGCTACCGGGTTCGATCCCGTGCTAATATTTAATGCTGCTGGTCAGACTTGGATAATTGTGACTCCAAGTCGATCGTTTCCTATCAGAGTTGGCCAATTTATTTGATTTCCTCCACCAAATTGGCAAAAATCATCCTACCCGCTATGTCACCAATGTTTGAATTTGATATACATATGTACAATATGTAAAAATGTATGTACAAGTCTAAATCCACAAATGTATCTATGGATAAATTCATTAATTAATTAATATTTACGAAATTAAGCGATGCAATGTTTGTAATTGGCTAGAAAGACGCATTGGGGTTTACCTGTTAGGCCTTCCTGGTATATATCTATGTAAAAATAAATAAATAGGTATATATGTACATTCATACATATATACAATTTCATGTATATGTATAAAAAAAACGAGTGTTTGGAAGGCCAAGCTAAATATAAATGTTAAATTTTATGTTTTTAATGTATAATTAATCTATTAGTGGATTTAAAAAGGAATTTGAGGAAGTATAAGAGCTTCTAATATTAAGTTTGTATGAAATAAGAGTGAAAAAAAGTAGCTTTACTTTTGATGAGTTGCAAAGGGGTGTAGAAAGAGGCGTGTGGAAAGCTGGCTGTCATCGCTCCGATATGACACAAAATTTCCATATAAATTTTAATGATTTAATTATTGATTAAACTCCTCAAGCTTCATGTCGGAGACATTAGCTTACATCAATTTTGACCAGCCAGTAAGTTATCAAAGCGACCTGAAGAGTAGAAGTGGTTCAAAATCAGATCACAAATTTTTGATGGACAGGAATGTCACTGAACTAACATAGTGAAATAGAAAAATAGAGATTCTCTAACACATTCACATCCCCCATCCCCCGTGCCCCACCTCTCTTTTCCCCGTAGATATGTATAAGCAAGCAAAAAACGAATACCGGGTGAGCATCGAAACGTCAGAGGCCAAGTTATCAGATTTTCCAATACAATCGATAGGTCTCTTAGTATAAGTCTCCTTCAAATTATATGGATTAGTCTTTTTCGAAATTATATGTATACCAGAATTCGGCGGACCCCCCAAGGCCTTCGCCCTCAGCGCCTGCACCTTCGCCCCCTAGAGCTTCGCTCCCGGCACCTGACTAATCTAATAGTAAACATTTTATTAAATTTATTTGAATAATTTCATTTTATATAAATTTATTTGAATACTCATTTGTTTTTTTTATTAAATTGACTGTCACGAACAAACAAACATATATGCTAAGTCTCTTTTGAAATTATATGTATAGCAGAATCCGGCGCCTTCGCCCCCGAGGACTTCGAATCCTTTGAATCGAAAAAAAATGAATCGGCACCTATGAACCAACCAACGAAGGTTACATACATACATATATAAAAAGTCTCTTTCGAAATTATATATTAGATATGTAAATAGCTTCCGGTACCCCCTCTAATTATAAATTATTCACAAGGGCTGTGAAATCATTGCATGCAGATCAGTTGCATTTTTTATGTACAATGCTTAAGATTCTCATCGAAAGGTTTCAATTAGGTTGGCCGGGGCACGTTTTGAGGATGTGTGATAGAAGAAGTTTTTGCAGTGCCGCAACGTGGTTCGGTCACACTGGCGTTTTGTCGACAGGGTCGGACACGTGGGAGGCTGGCTGCATCCCGTGCAAGCTGCTCGATGTGCACAAAGTTGCATACGATGAATAAAATAGTGTTGTATCTGTTGCGGCGTCACAAACCTGCCCGGTATGCCGTCGAGTATGGCCGCGTGGGGAACAAACCGACCACTCTGTATGCGGAGGCCAGGGGTCGTCAATCGCGCAGTTGTCGAGTACTACACCACCGATTCTCAAGCAGTCACAGTTTTTACACAGGACGTGTTTTGAGTATAGCTACAAACTACAAGCACGAATTTTCGTGCACCGGGCCACTAATAAATCTAGGTACCTATGTGCATATATATAGGCTCAATTCCGTCTGTTGGTTTATTTGTAGCAATGCTATTACATATGTAGCTACTTAATATGACATTAATATAAATAATCATAGAAAAAAATTTCGGCCCTGAGTGGGTCTCGAACCCGTAATTCTCCTATTGATAACTCGAATGCTTTAATGCATTGAATTATCACGGATTTGAAATCAATCACATAATATTTAGTGATAGATCAGATGAAAATTTCATCGGGTGTATTAAAAGTAAACACTACCCACCTACCTAAATGTAAACAATATAAAAGAACAATAGAAATAAATATGATTTAATTTTCAGTAGATGGCGCTAAATGCTCCTGGCACTATTGTACATTGTGATCTGTTTTTTCTTGATTTATTATTATCAGTCTTCGGCGGTGAGGAGGCTGCCATAAAATAACAATAGACCTCTCTATTGTCCGAGAAAGGAGGATAGCAAAAAAAATGGTTGACAATAGTGAGCCATTTTTTTAGCCGTCGAGCATCATGTCCGCCGTTTTCTGGTTATTATATTCGTACATTACATATGCTGGCAGGGTTTTAGCTGTGACGTATGTCGAATCGAAACGACTATTATACTACGGAGATCGTTACTTACACACACACACATACACAGAGAGATTAAGGCACATATCTTGTGACATAATTTACATATACCAGAAACATAGATCAGTGATTAGCGTGTAATATTTTCTACTGAGTGGTCACGGATTCGATCCTCAGCCCGGTGTTGCTGGCCAGATCTTGGTTATGTGATTCCAGGTCGCTAGTTTCCCATCAGAGGTTGCTCTTTTTTTCTGATTAAATTGAAATGGTTCCAATAAATTTGCAACCAAGTCCTACTTCTGTCAAAATTCAAGTTTTCACAGCAATTCGATTTAAATGCTGCAAAAATTCAAAAATGTTTGTTAAATTTATCAATAGATGTCCCTATGATGCTCTGTAAAAATTTATCTATATATTATTTATTGATGTTAATTGACCATAAAAACAAGAGCACTTAAACTAAATAAATTACTGGACTGAGCACTTGAAATAAACAAATAATTTATGAACTAGGAATAGGAATAGATTTTACCAAGCATTTTTTATTCATTTAAAAATTATTACACGCAATTAATGACGCAATCGTTCGCAAGCATTATAGTTTTGACACTATTGTACACAAAAAGTTTCAAAAAGTTTTGCGTTTTTTGAACCATCAGCAACGTTTAAATCGAATGTTTTTGTAAATAGGTTTTTGAGCTCTTTTTCCTATTATGCTGTAGATTAACATTAGAATAATATAATACTATGATTACTAACCAAATTAAATTAAATTGTAAAATAGAAAATGATCAGTAGATCAGTAGCTATTAAAATAGATATAAGATGTATTGTGAACATAATTTCGTAATAATAAAAAGCATTTAATAATCAAAAATCAAATCGAATGTTTTAAACAAAAAATTACAACGTAACGATATACATTTCAGAAATTGATATAAAGTTTCACTTTGGTAGGTTTGGGACACAAATTTAAAAAAAAAAAACTGTGAAAATATGACCAGAGATCAATACTTCGTACATATATGTATATCTATACTTAAACCAGTCAAAATCTTGAGATTCATTTCAAAAAGGCAACCTTTGCAAAGATTATGAAGAGAGAACGACAAGAAAAAAACTACATTTTTTGCATGCAAGATGTAAATTCTTAGATAGCATCTTCCTTTACAAAATTCTAAATAACCAAAAATTCAAAATTCTTTTTAAATTTCCTCCTCAAGTTCAAAAGATACATTCTATATCCCCTCTTTTCATAAAAACTACTCGAAAAATACCTTTTTCAGACGGTCCTCTTTTACATTATAATAAAGTTTTGAATGACCTTGATATATTTTCAGATAAATTTGTTTTTTTCAGGAAAAGATTACATAGGTGATTTGTTGTTGCATTAGTCTCATAGTTTAATTAGTTATTAAGAGGGCTGGATACCCGAAACCTTAATTTTGTTGCCGTTCCTTTCTTCGATATATATATTGAGTGAATGCGACAATATATATATATATATATATATATATATATATATATATATATATATATATATATATATATATATATATATATATATATATATATATATATATATATATATATATATATATATATATATATATATATATATATATATATTGAGTGAATGCGACAGTTACGCCTCGACCAACTAATACTTATCTTAAATCGAAAAAATCGAGGTTTCGTATTCTACAGTTTTCTCCTCCGAAACTGTACCAATTTTAAAAATAATTTCATCATCGGTATGAGAAAGATATTTTCTATGTTTATATTTTCGTATTTTTTTTAAAAATCGACCGTTAAATTAGCACGATGGACTCTTTTCGTGGGTGTAAAAACGAGGTGATTTTATAGATGTTTGGTGGCTCCTAGCTCATATAAAAAATAGCTAATCGAAAAAATAAAAAGATAGAAACATGCCTATGGTGAATATCCATAGCATATTAAAAAATAATTACTCTAGTACCATAATTGAGGAAGGGAGAAGTGTAACACGTTTGTATGGACAAGGCACTGGTGTCCAGCCCTCTTAAGTATACAGTTTTAATTTCGACTTCCATTTATGTTTTTTGCGACTATATTTATAAGATTGTTAAAAATTATGGTAATTTATGTAGGTCTGTTTTGTTTACATTTGTTTATTAAATAATTGTATGTGACTTCTTTTACCTAAATAAATAAATAAATAAATAATAAAATAATAAATAAAATAATATTTAATGATTCCACTATTTGTATGTAGATTAAGCAAAAATAATACTTATACGATTTCATAAAAAATCAGGTACCACCTTCTAATCATTCACTTTATATTAGTCTCAAAGTCATCTGAAACAGTAAAAATGGCCGCCGAAGCTAAGCAGATATACTCAAACACTAGTTGGGCGTCGATTCCGAGTAGAATAAGTTGGAAAAAAGCGTGGCTTGTGTTGGATCGAGTTGAGAACCACTTTGAAGTTGAGAGTCACATGTGCGCTCTCGGTGTTGTTACCGTCGCTTGCGATCGTTCACCTTTTAGCCCAGTAAACTCACTCAGGGGCATTCACCTACTGTATTGTGTGAACCACACAGAACACTCAACTTGGACTTGTCTTACGGACACGTACACACACACACACACACACACACACGTACACATACAGATTGTAAGCGAGTACCTTTTTCTGATGGGCTGTCTATTAATCTGACGTTCCGATGTTGCTATGTGACCTTGGTGCAATGTCAAGTGCATGCTTCCATTTTTTTTATCAATTATTTGTCAAGACAAAACCAATCTTATACAACCGCCGCAGTGGCGCTGCCGTATACGTCACAAATACACTTGAGACATGGATCGGCTGAAGGTTTGAGTCCGATTTTAAGACAGATTTGGAAACAGGCCTGTCTTATATGCGAATACCATTAAGTGGGCATTGATTCAAAATTTTAAATATCACAGAGCGTATTGCCATAAAAAAATTAATCAAATTAAAAATTAAAAAAAATTAAAATTAATTATAAAAATCAAATTAAAAATTAATATATAATTTCGAAAGAGACTTTGTATTTAAATATGTAAGTATGTATATATTTAAGTATCTTTGGTTGGGATATTCGTAAATAAAACAAAGTTTCTATGACGACAATTCATTTGGTTGAATATTATATTTTTTTCGATTCAAATAAATGTAATAAAAAAATTAATGAATATTTACTATTAGATTCGCCATGTTTAAGCTGTTTATATTACAAATACTGAGTGAAGCCCGGTAAAACAACTAGTCTAATATATAATTTCGAAAGAGACTTTGTTTATGTATGTAAGTATTGTTGGTTGGGAACAAAACAAGTCAAAGTATCTATGAAAACGATGCGATTGGTTGAATATTATATTTTTTTCGATTCAAATAAATTTAATAAAAAAACAAATTTAATATTTACTATTAGATTCGCCATGTTTGAGCTGTTTATATTACAAATACTGAGCGATGCCGGGTAAAACAACTAGTCTAATATATAATATAATTTGGAAAGAGACTTTGTTTATGTATGTATGTAATTATTTTTGGTTGATAACAAAACAAGTCAAAGTTTCTATGGCGACGATTCAATTGGTTGAATATTATTTTTTTTCGATTTAAATAAATTTAATAAAAAAACAAATGCATATTTACTATTAGATTCACAATGTTTACGCTGTTTATATTAAAAATACTGAGCGAAGCCGGGTAAAACAACTAGTAATAAATAATTGCAATACAAAAATTAATAAAACATATAATTTTTATGTATTTTATGTAGTGCTGCTCGTCAGATTGTTTCCTATCAGAGTTTGCCAATTTTTCTGATTTCATTGTAGAAACAGAATTTGCTAAAAACCTTCCTACCTACTATGTCACTACTATTTGAGTATGATTAATGTACAATTCATAGATGTCTCGTTAATTACGAGTTTTCAGTGTCTCGTATCTCAACGACGTGTAATGAAAACTATGCATTGTTTGTAATTGGCCAGGGAGGCGCATTGAGGTTACCTGTAAGGCCTTCCTGGTATATATGTAAAAAAAGAAAAAAAATGAAATATAGAGAATGATTTTTTTCAATCGAGGTCTAGCCAGGCTCGGACCAGGGATGTGCTAACCACTAATGTAATATATGAAGTCGTATATAGCAATTTAGATTGACTGGTTCACACTTATGTGGTCGAGCGGCAGCTGATCGGTCGTACATTCGACAGTGCAAAATTCGAACAAGGAACTTGGCACGATCCCGGAAACGTTTGACGCGATCCCAATTTGGAAGTCGAGGACGCGCGTCTTCTCTTCCCGGGTAATAATTACCAGAAATGGTAATTGGCCGCCAGAAGCAGTAGCAGAAGCATAAGAAGAAGAAGAAGAAGAAGAAGAAGGAGGAGGAGGAGAAGAAGAGAAGAAGAAGCCGGGTCGGTCGTCGCAGTACTTGTCAAACGCAGTATCCCACGAGTGCAACAACCTCGACACCCGCCAGACACGTTTCCGCAACATCTGAAGAACCTTGAACGGCAAAAAGTTTGATGGTGTTGACACACATAAACAACCAGCGCAGCGCGGCGAGCGCTCGTCGCCGATGGCGCCACCTTGCGGCGACAAATGTGAAGCTCGAACGCTGCATAATCAGTTTGGACTGTAGCTGTGAAGATTCTCCAACGACCGTTCAGTCAAACGTTGATTTGCAGTTTCAACATAATATGTTAGCCTATAATGCTTCTAACCGACGAGTCATGGGTTAATCCCCTGGCCCGGTGCTGCTGGCCAGACTTTGGATATTTAACATTGCTCCTGTGCTATACAGATTGAGAACAATTATTTATATATTTACATTAGTCCTTTGAGATTTGAGAGGATCTTTATTTGGTTCGGTGATAATTGGTCACAAAGCGCTCATTCAAAAGTTGCTAAAATCTGACGGCCGAAAAGTCCATCATACTAACGATAACTAACGAGAACTCTAGTGCTAAATATTCAGTATCAGTGGCGTAGCCAGGATTTTGTCAAGGGGGGGTTTTGACAGGAAAAAAGGCAAGATAATTTATATAAAATCACAACATATAAAAAAAAAAAGTAAATACGTAATAAACATATGGTATGAACAAAATTCAAATAAAATAAAAATAATGAATACTTTAAAAAAGTACGAAATTCACAGATCCAATCTTCGCGTATTTATCTAATATTTTTTCTGCACTAAAATTTATATCCCTATGAATATCTAATAAAGCAAGTCCATTTAGTCGATTTTCCGACATCTAATTTCTTAAATATGTTTTTAGCCATCGTAGTGTGGAGAAGCTCCATTCACTTGTGGCTGTTGTCACCGGAAGTGTTGCTAGAAATTTTAGAAGTATGTAAAAATTAAAGGATTTTAAATTGCAATTGCAGCTAGTGCGTTTTTTGGTCGATTTTCACTAGTACTTATATATTGCCACCACATTTCCAACTCTCCAGCTAGAATGCAAGGCCCACAAAATATATCTTGGTTGTAAATTTCCCCCGAAGTCTTTATCTTATTTTTTAAGACACTTGGGGGTCCAGACCCCCTGAACCCCCCCCCCCCCTTCGCTACGCCACTGTTCAGTATTGCATGGCAAAAATTGTCTTTTGGACGATCGCAATAATCCAATTACCCTTTATTTATGTTTAGTGAATACACCATTGATGTATAATACACTAGATGGGCCCTGACGTGTGATTTTGGTCGGAGATCTTGTCTTCACTACCCTCGGGGGTTGTGGGGATTTAACTAGCGGGGAAGTTGGGGAAAAAAAAGGTTTTTTTCCCTACGACGCAGCGGTGCCTACCTACATACCTACTGAGAGAAACTGTGAATGCAACATATATTTTTCATGCGCCAAAAGGGAGACCAGTATAAAGCGTGAGGGCGGATCTATGTGTATTATATATCTATGGAATACACGCATTATTGTATGTACGTCAAAAAAAAAGATTGCTCGACTTCGGAGGAGTAGGCAGGCTGCATTTTAGGGACTCACTGGTATCTGGGGATGGTGCGATAGTTGGTCGGTTATCTCTTTGAGTTCTGACGTTTTTTTTGTCGAAATCCCACCACGCTGAAAATTTCGCCAACATTTCCAACTAGAATTATTTACAAATCCAATAGAAAGCAGGTATAAAAATTGTAGCCAATCCAAACAAACCATAGATAGCTACTGTCGAGGATTTCGAGTTTTGTAATTGTGTTTTTAGACTATCTCATATATCTTGCAACAATATTTATTGAATGTATTTTTCCAAAATTAGTTCCATCTTCTTCATTTTTGTTAAAATGTAATGCTCACAATCTAAAATACTCGGCAGCTAGGGATTTCCACCGAGAAATTCTGATTTGGTTATAAATTCAGAAATTCCGGTATAAACCAGTCTTTATAAACGTCGACAAATGAATTACACGACGTATTACACGACCCATGTTCAATGCATTTTTTTTCAATGCTACCTGGAAATGCTTAGCGGGTAGTATTCTTGTTTACTTTGTACATGCTCAAAATGCAACGCCTATCGGCGTTTTTCAGGCCCATGGCCTTGTTCAGCATTCAAAGGGTTAAACACGACATACTTACACGATGGTTAATCAATTATTAATTCCGTTGATCCGAATTGTGCCGCCCCCCCCCCTAGATTTGAATGCGACTATCCACGTTGTTAAATGTATTATTATGAATTTTAATTAAAATCCTATTTGCTAGTAATAGGATGCCAACAGGAAGAATAAAAAAAAATGACATCGACAATGTTATTAATTTATTTGCGTCAATAAAATCTAAACGGTATCCATTATTGTAATGTTTTATATTATATAATAGGTATTGTAAATAAAATGATATTATAATAATAACATTATGGTTTTCAACATTTATTTAATACTAATTTTATATTTTTTAGCTTAAAAAAAATGTACAATATTTTCAGGAGATTATTTTTTACTGTACCAAATCTCTTATTTTACTTTTAATTTTATTGATAGTAAAATAAGTATATAATAAGTGAAAATTATTTTACTATTAATTTTATTGATAAAAATATATAAATAAAAAAATGATTAAAAGAAATAGTTAAAATTCATATAACCATTTATTTAATATAATACACCCCCCCCCCCTTGAAAACCATTTCTTACTGGTCAAAACTTTTGACCCCCCCCTGGGAAAAGCTGAAATTACTGAATTTGAACTTCTTTTTTAAACTTAAAATTTCTTTAAAGTGAATATTTTATGAATGCAATTATATTGGAAATGAATAGTGAATATATGGTAAACAGACTACTAGTCATATGTTAACCAGTCACAGGACAACCGGTCGCTCTAGATCGGTCACACGTGATCACCCGTCACACTAAAACTGGTCACGAGAAAACTGGTCACACCCTAAAATCGGTCACGAGAAAACTGGTTAACCGATTTTAGGGTGTGACCAGTTTTCTCGTGACCAGTTTTAGTGTGACGGGTGATCACGTGTGACCGATCTAGAGCGACCGGTTGTCCTGTGACCGGTTCACATTTGACTAGTAATCACCGAACCGAATATATATACATATGTTAAAATTTGTGCTACAAACAGGGGTAAACAGGGCTAGCAGGAGACGATATCTTAAAATTTTTAATTCAATGGTTTTCCACCATACTTGGAAAATTGGTATGTAAAAAAAAATAATAGAAATATAAAAACATTTCTTATTAAGATATTAGTATATAAAGTATGTATAATTTATTATGGGATAATAATTTTGGCACGGCTGTAAAATAAATTATGCGAAAAATGTCAAAACGACATTTAATATCAAATAAACATCTCTAAAATAGCTTACACGACTGATTCGGCGTTCGCCCTCCAAATCAAACGTCAAACGAGCTGCCAATAACAAAAATAAAATTTGACGTTTCAGTGAAATCATAACCAGTTACATTTTCACTGGGTAATGTAATATCTAATATCTATTGGTACTGTAATTATACCTACAACAAAATCTTTCTTATTTCTAGTATAATAACTATGTATATCTCTATTTCTTATTGTATAATCCTTAAAATACTTATGATCTAACTTATAAACAAAAGACAATGTACTAAAATTTAAACTATTCCTAAGACTCATCCATCCCAATTCATCTAACATACTTCTAATACTTTTTAATCTACCAACATTCAAAACACCTCTCATACCTTTATTTTGTATTTTTTGCATTTTTCCTAAATCTTGGCCATTAAACATGTTAAGCACAGTGGCACAATAAACCACGTGTGGCTATAGACTAAAAATTTTTTTTTTCTACTTTAAATATTTCTTAACCTACATACATTAGACACCACCTTTTCTAACCATTTTTTTAATGATATATTCAGCGTGTACCTTAAAATTCAGTCTCGAGTCAATGTGGATTTTACTTTTAACATACCTCCTTTACGTTTCACTTACGATTACAATTCAGGAAAAAGTTTGCCTCTTATCCGATCGTTTTCATACTTTGCCATATTGCTCATTTTGGTCATCAATATAAGTAAATGGATCCTCCGCCATTACGATGGTGCAAAAATAACTTCTATAATTTGTATATATTTGAATTTCTGAAAAGTACCTGACGTTTTTAGTTTTAAACATAGATGGCGGTAGTAAAATAAAATTATAGGTATTTTTATTCAAAATAATAATTTTATATACAAATTATAGAAGAGGTATGTTTTTAAAAAACTTTTTTTTATAATATAATTAATTATTCTACTTTAAAATATTTCTTAACCTTTTTTCTTATTAGCATAATTTAATACCTCATTAGCTTGTGGGAGCTATTTTAGACAGGGGCATTATTTTTATTTGCCGGCCCGATAAATGGTACCAATTTATGTATTTTTTTGTACAAGAAGAACAATGAATGTTTGAAAGAACAATTTTACTTTTATTTTACACTTTTACTGTGTTTTTTTTTGGATAAAAGCAAATTTTTCGAGGCATCCACTGACGAGTAATGAGTTAACTCGTCGAGTGCCTCTCGCAGAGGTCGTTGTCGTCTTCGGTTTAAATATTGGTTCAAAATATTGAACCGGAGTTTATTTTTAACGGGGCCCGATTCTTCCGTGTGCGACTCGCATTGTTGTGTGAGATTTTCGACCGTTTAAGAGATACAGGGTGTCTCTCTCAGACGAAACGCATTCCATACATAAAAATACACAGTTCAAATAAAAAACAAGCTAATTCAGCATACATATGTATATATTCGATGATGACGTACAGGGGATGCGTTAGTACGACAGACACACACACACACATTGATATTTGAACGAGTGCATTTAATGTCAATATGTTATAAATGTGATTTAGAGATGCTATTTAAGCTGTCTAATATCTGATTTAAAATGCCTTGCACGTATACATATGTATATATAATATATGTACATATGTATAAGCGCACATAATTAATTTTATTTATTTATTGCGCTGCGAGTGTTATTTTGAAACCAGTTTTGCGCATTTCAACGGTGCCGGAAGACCACATTACTTGTTGCAAAAAGGATATTCTCGATATACATACAAAAGACGCTATTCTATTATTGAATGTTTTAATGTTTGTCTTGATTTTGATTGACAATCGTCGATTGAATTGATTGTAATGATGTACCTACAAATATATATGTATATACATATATATTATATACATAATGCAAATGTTTAAAGACTGTTTAAAGACTCGGTTATTGTTTCATATTGTCGAATATTGTATTATGATGTGAATTTTCAATATATCGAATAGTTTTCGCGATCCCCAATCAGCGGTGTCTAATTTTTTCTAGTTTTGTTATAAAGAATTTTCAGCATTGTGAAATAATTTCTCTAGAAGTCTCTAGAAGTTTGTTATAACTAGAGGTAGGATAGTCACAGTGCTATCCATTGTTCAAATCTTTTGTAAAAAAGGTTCGGAACACCTTTAACAATGCATTTTTAACCTTTGAACAATACGCGGCACCTTCTGGGTCCGGTGACTAGTTATAACTTTAATTTATTCATTGGGTCATTAGGGCAATCACAAAATGCAATACACGTTCCAACAGTGCTAAAAAAAATGTTTTCTATAAAATTACAATAGCCATAATGCCAAAAAACCATATTGCCCTAATCACCTGTCGCTGTCTAGTTACAATAAAGCGTGACAGCAGCACATTTGTTTTATTCAGTGGCGCACCTAGGATTTAATATGTGGGTTAAATAAATTTAAAAAAATTTAATTCAACAAAAAGTGCTTATTTTATTTCAATATTTAAATAAATTTTAAATTTTAACCCAACAAAAAATATTTAAAGAATTAAAGTTAGCTTAATTTTATTATTACAAATTTTTTTAGATTTTCTGATTATAATGATTTGGGGATGTGGGGGGGGGGGGGTTATTACGGTTATTAGGTCTTAATATTCTTATATATGTATGTATGTACATATTAAAGTCGACACAATATTAATATTTAATTTTAAAATATTATTCAAATTATATTTTCCTTTTTTTACGTTTCTCTTTTCTCATTTTTCCAACCCCTTTACAATTACATTTTTAATTTTAAGAATTATTTTAATACTGCAGTGTCCTTGGAATGGTTTATCGAATATTACAATTTACAAAAAAAGTGTCATTTTATGCATTTTCAATATAAAAAAGAGCTTTTAACTCGATTTACTTTTTATTTCAGATTTTCAAATCTGAGCAATGATTCAGTTATGTAATATTTATGGAAGATTGCGCAATAATTCCATCACAAACCACACAATAAAAAGTCATGCAAGCGTCATTAATTTTAGTCGATTTATATTATTTATTGTATTTTATGCAATGAGGAATTCTTGAATTCAAGTTAAAAGCAATAAACAACTTTAATGCAGTTACATCATTTTTGACGAGAGATTATGCTCATTATAAAGTCATCAATTTTATTTAATTAATATTACCCTCATCTCTAGTATCATCTTGTTTATTGTGGTTAATTCTATTTCAATTAATTCAAATGAATTATTATATGAACACATATTTTAGAACATTCCCTACGAAACATTGTATCAAAAGACATATTCGAATATATGTAAGTAAAATATATTAGTAACAAAAATCAAATTGTACACGAAACAGAAAATACATCGCCACTTTTAATCCCAAATTTTATTAACCTTTGAAGGACGGAGCGTCGAGATTGAACGAATGTCCCAAACCGGGGTCGAGTAAGACCCCAGTATTTTTAAATCAAAATACAGCTTTTCTTAATACAAATGGGTTCAATATATATCTTATTAATCATTTTATACATCAACATAAAAAAGTTTTAGTCCTATAGCATATTTTTGACTATTTTTGTATTAAAAATAACGGCAAACATCGACATGTAAACGCACATAGGTAAGTCCAACAGGCGACTGCATGACTCAATAGCCATGCGCCAAAAGCGACGAAAACAATAGCTTACGAAAATATAGCTGTTTCTTTCTCTCGCATTGATTCATCGATCAATTAGAATATGCAAGCGAACAGTTAAAAGCATGACGTATCGCCACCGCCTTTAAATCATACTATGGAACGTAGAAATGTATAAATGTATTTTTTTACGATAAATAAATTTCTTGTAGTTCATTCTATGAATTCAAGAAATATAGGGTGTATAGATATGAAAAACCATACAGTTATTACGAAAAACGTAAAAATTGGGGCATTTACATACATAACCCCACATCGGTGAGGAAGGGTTAAATATTCTTTCAAATATGTATACTAATCTTAACAAAAGCATTCAATAATAGTCTAAATTTAGGAGCAAATCAGTTGCCGTCATATTTGAAGGCAAGTATCGCTAATTCCGCTAACAGTTAAAATTAGAACACATATGCATATCGACACGATAATATATCGAAAAAGTCGAGTGTCGGTCACGTCGAATTTTTTCATCCAACTCGGACACGATATGCAATTTTTTAGACGTATACCTACACGTATTGTATACACATACATAAATACATATATATATATATTAATAATATAGCTATCTAATATAATATAAAGCAATATTCCGATCACTCGTGACTGAACGCACATAACCGACAACGCGGTGCATTGACTTGGCCATTGCCGTCTCTAGGCACTAGGCAAGTGAGGCATGGCCCCAGGGCGACACGTCCGCCCAACTGTGCAATTAATATAATAATAATAATAACCAAAATCATAGTGCAGTTACGATCAAAAAATACCGAACCGAAATTCGATACCTGCCGACCGAAATGCGATTTTAAGTGATGCTGACTGGGATGTCGTTCCGAGTCTTGAATAAATTTCTTCATGACTGTGTAGTTGAATTACACGGCGCTGTTTGGGCGGTTAAAAGTTTTTCAGAAGATTTTCTAGTATACGATATACATACCATCTAAAATTTTTCTCCTATATTAAGAGGGCTGTACACCCGAAACCTTAATTTTGTTACCGTTCCTTTCTTGAGTAAATGCGACAGTTGAGCTTCGACCAGATAAAACGTATTTTAAATTGACAAAATCGAGGTTTCGTATTCTACTATTTTCTCCTCCAAAACTGGACCAATTTTTAAAAAAAATTCATCATCGGTATGAGAAAGATACTCTCTGTGCATCTATCGGCGTATTTTTTTAAAAATCGACCGTTAAATAAGCACGCTGGACTCGTTTCGTGGGTGTAAAAAAGAGGCGATTTTATAGATTTTTGGCGGCTCCTAGCTCATTTAAAAAATAATTAATCAAAAAAATAAAACGATAGATGCACCCCAATGGTGGATATCCATAGCATATTAAAAAATAATTTCTCTAGTGTCATAATTGAGGAAGGGAGAAGTATAGTACGTTTGTATGGACAAGGTGCTGCTGTCCAGCCCTCTTAAGAGGGCTGTACATCAGCGCCTTGTCCATACAAACGTATTACACTTCTCTCTTCTTCAATAAGAGCACTAGAGAAATTATTTTTTAATATGCTATGGATATCCAACATTGGGGTGCATCTATCGTTTTTTTTTTTTTTTTTTTAGTTATTTTTTATAGGAGTTAGGAGCCTCCAAACATCTATAAAATCGCCTCTTTTTTACACCCACGAAAAGAGTCCAGCGTGCTTATTTAACGGTTGATTTAAAAAAAAATACGACCACACAAACATAGAAAATATCTTTCTCGTACCGATGATGAATTTTTTTTAAATTGGTCCAGTTTCGGAGGAGAAAACTGGAGAATACGAAACCTCGATTTTGTCGATTTAAAATAGATATTATCTGGTCGAGGCGCAACTGTCGCATTCACTCAATATATATATTGATATATATTGTCGCATTCACTCAATATATACATTCATCTAATATATATATCGAAGAAAGGAACGGCAACAAAATTAACGTTTCGGGTATCCAGCCCTCTTAATGTCAAACAACAATTCATCTAACACACTTTATAAATATACTCGTACGTTCATACAATTTTATTTCATATATATGTATATGTATATATAAAATTGAATGTCTGTTTGTCTGTCTGTCTGTCTCGTATATGTTCCTAAGCCACTCAACCGATTACGATGGAACTTTCAGGATTTGTTGTATGCATGTGCGGGAAGCTTACTGTGAAAAAAAAACCGGGAAAAAACCTCTTAATAATGATATTCGTAATTACGTTTTTACCGACGCGAAAGTTTGTAGCGCCATTGTGTAGTCAAGGAAATGTGTTCGTTGGTAACTACGTTACCAGTTGGTTTATGACGACACGGCTTTGAAGAGACGTTAGTTGAGCTCCAACCATCACTAGAAACGGGAATGGGAACGGGAACATGCCGGGTTTAGCTCGTTTCATATGAAATCAAATCCTAGTCTGTTCAGAATAAAATGTGTAAAATTATAATTAATTCAACGATGACAGAAACATATTTAGATTTGTTTCTCGGGAAACATTTAATAAACACTTCCATAGCCAGCAGTATGGCTCAGTGGTAGCGTGTATGTTTGCTGCTGCGCTAACTGCTGGTTTGGCTTGGATATTTGTGAGTCCAAGTCGATCGTTTCTTATCAGAGTTTGCCAATTTTATTTCATCATTGTTGAAACGGTTCCTCAAAATTGTCAAAAAAATCATCCTACCTGCTGTCACAAATCTTCTGTATTTAATCTATGTAAAATTTGTAAAAATTATGTACAAATCTAAAATCCGTAGATGTCTCAATGGATTAATTAATTGTTAATGTCGTATTCTTCAGCTTCTTGAAATACAGTGATTTATGTAATAAAAATGCTACATTGCTTGTAATTAATTGTCTAGGAAGGCGCATTGGGGTCTTCCTGTCAAGCCTTCACGGTATATATCTATGTAAAAATAAAATAATATTATTAAGAGGAGAGATCCCGCTATCCCGGAGAAGTTAAAATTTTCACCCCCGGAAAAGCATAGGGTTTTACAAAATTTTTCATAATATTATTAAGAGGAGAGATTCAAAATTCCGCTATCTTGGAGAAGCTAAAATTTTTGACCCCGGAATATCATAGGGTTTTACGAAAATATAATATTTTGTTGCCAATTAGGGCTAGAACAAACGAGCTCATGAACTCCCCCCTCTCGAGAGCTGTTCAACTCCTTAACTTACTGGCACACTCCTTGGATATCTTCAATACCAGTTATGTTGAGTTAGTTGAACACATCTTACTTACATAGCACGATATAATTATCATTATTATTTATTTGTTTTTAATTATACATATTTCTTACATGCTTTATATATTTTTTTTTATTTTTGTTATTCTTGTTTTATATGTATATTTGTATTATAACCAGAGGGACGCTTTGAGGCTACCTTTCAAGTCACTGTTATATTGATTTTTTTAAATAAAAATAAAAATATGCAATTTCTTAAGTTGAATTAATTAAAGTCCTTACAAAAGCTGGTAAATCTACTCGGATTTTTTAATATCTCGAGACCCGGGAATCCCGGGAACGATCCGAAGCTGCAACTCGAGTTCCAGGAATTGAAAAAGTCCGGACCAAATTCATCTAAGGTGATTTCATACAAATTTGCCACTTATCTGTCTCTCCAAAAGGCAATAGAGAAAACTATTGAAGTTTCTAGTATATTATTGAAAATAACTTGTGTGAATTTTCAATAAATTAGTTAGAATGATCATAAAACGACTTAATGTATGCAATGGAAGTTTAATTTATGTACTTGAATGGATGCTAACTTTAATTTATGTACTTAATTGGATGCTAACAATTGGGACGCGCTTATAAGTAAATCGCCCAAGGACTCTCAAGTGTCCTTGGACAATTTTGAACTCATTCGAATAATTGGAGTAGTACTATAATACTATAACTACTACGACGAGTCGTGCATTGGCTCACGTACAAATAAGACGCTGGTCGAGTGCTATTCTCGTCGTCCATCCAATACAGGAAGAGACGACGACGAGCAGGTTGTTGGCTCAACAACCACCTTCCCCCTTCCTCCTGCACCTTCTCTCACCTTCTTCCCCTCCTCTTGCACCTACTCCATCTTCACACACGGAGAGAGAACAATTTCATCTCGCGTAAAAGGATTCCTACATTCCCCATACGAATAGATAAATCAACTATACCACTAAAGTTTCCGAATTTCCAGCAGGACTGGCGGCGTCAGTTGATGGGTATATTTGTGTCGTCTTGCATTGTTGTGATTTCGTCAAACCCTCGCCGAAGTCATCTCTCTGGTCGTGGGTGTGAACGATTTAACATGACCGGTCATCGATCTTTATGGACGCCAAATCTGAATCGCGATATTCGGACGTAAACAATGCAAATGTGATAATAATATAATACGATGTTACCGAGTTTGCACCATTGTTATGTCGATCTGTTTCAATGGGCGATAAAATTCCGTCGATTTGGTGCTATAATCGCATTGTATTTAATTTGTCTGTGATGAAATTAAGTGGTGTGCTTATTTGTTCACCTCTGATGATATTACAGTATATACTGTCGTTATGATTGAACCAAAAACTCACCGACCCTAATATACTAATGGTTTACAATTAATTAAGTTTTGAATTGTCCTAAAATTTTCATTCAAATGTTCCGCCTTTAATTTACAAACATCGAACAATTTAGTGACATCTAGCTATAATGTATAAAAATATTATATGTGTATGATAAAACAGTCTGCTGTATTATCGGCGAATGAAATATATTGAGTGTTGCTACTATAAACCATACACGTCAATTTTAACTTATCGAATTAATTAAAGAACGCTTTTCTAATATAATAATGCAAAAAATCAGCACAAAAATAATAAATATTCAATTGAATTGAAGTTAAAAGTGTTGCTAGTGTTTAAAAATGTGGTTTGAAGAAAATTATTTCGTTAGCAATATTTTTACATCTGGTAACACTGAAGCCGGGCGAAGTTTGACGTTTGCGTGTCAATGGTGTTCGTCGAGTGGAGCTAAACGCGTTCGAAATGCATCTTAAAGCGTTGCTGGTGACGCTGGCTGCGGCTGCAGCATCAGCAGACTGGAACACCAAGGACTACATGAAGCGAGAGCACTCTCTGACCAGACCGTATCAAGGTAACCTACAAATACACCCACACCCAATATTCTTAATTCTACCTTCAAACACCGATTCACATTCTTTTCACACACTACACGTCATCGATTTTATTTCAAAGATTATCTTTAACATCACTGTAAGCCCTACATGCTTATATGATAATCCTTTCGTATAGATTTTTAATACGTATGAGTCATTGCACTCAAACCTAATAAAAAAAAATATAAATTAAAAAAATAAAATTAAAAAATAAAATCATATTTAGTTTGTAATAAATCGTTCTTATCCAATGGTACAAATTACACAATGACGTAGCCTTATTTTTGTATATGTATTAGCTATTTTGAATTTTTCATATTTAAATATGCATTGGTATGAATGTGTTGTGCAATATTGATTTTTTTCAGGTACTGGGACGACCATTCCGTTCTGGGATTTAGTCGGCCACACAATGGTTACGCCTAAGCAAGTAAGAATTACCCCAGATGAACAGTCTAGAAGCGGGGCCATTTGGAATTCAGTGGTATAATATAAAGAAATTTGACTCTAAAGCTTTAAAATTACCCTACAATCTTTGATAGAATCACCACTAATTAAAATTATCATCGACAGGCATGCTCATCGAGGAACTGGGAACTTCAAATCGAGTTCAAAATACACGGCAAAGGAAAAGACCTGTTCGGAGACGGACTGGCGATATGGTATGTACGCGATAGGATGATAACCGGTCCCGTGTTTGGCAACATGGACTATTTTACAGGTCTCGCTGTCATACTAGACACGTACAGCAACCACAATGGCATTCACAACGTACGCGTTTACTTATGAGATATGTACAAATTTGATTAACGTCGTTTGTGTATTTATATAATATGCACTTGCAGCATCAACATCCGTATATTTCGGCGATGGTGAACAACGGCACATTGCATTACGACCACGACAGAGACGGCACACACACGCAGGTAGCCGGATGCGAAGGTCGATTCCGCAACTTGGACCGAGACACTCACATAGCAGTGCGTTATGAGAATGATGTTCTTACAGGTATTGAGCTTCTTCATCAAAAATACGTCAATTAATATGATTATATATTACTAATTTTAATCTCAAATTATTTTATCTATATAGTATCGACAGATTTGGATGGCAAGAGTGCATGGAAGGAGTGTTTCTCAGTCAAAGGTGTCTTATTGCCTACTGGATACTATTTCGGAGTATCGGCAACGACCGGTGATCTCAGCGACAACCACGATCTACTCTCAGTCAAGATGTACGAGTTGGATTATTTAGATGACGTATGTGTTGATTTGTATATTCACATTTTTATGTATATACATGTGATATCAAAGAAATTAAAATGAATGAATTTATTCCAGCCGAACAATCAAGAGGATCGATCAAAGATTGTGCCTTCGGCCGAGCTGTTCGAACCGCCTCGGGAGCACATCGAAGATCCGAAGCCGTCCCTCTCGGGAATAAAGATATTCTTACTGTTGATGGTCGGCTCGATCGCTCTGATCGCCTGCGTCGTCATGGGTATCATGTTCTATCAGAAGCATCAAGAGAAAACGAGAAAACGTTTCTATTAACTGTCGAAAGTGCGCTCTGGTTTATTTCGGTTTCGTTTTGTGAATTTGCACATGGACTTGAAGCAATTTTGTATATGTGAGACTTTTTCAGCGATGAATAATGAATGATATTTTGTAAGACTTATTTTTTCTATACATGCAAAAGTTTTAAGCGATATTTTAATTTTTTTTAAATTGCCATTATATTATTTATAAACGTGTTAATTAATTAATCCATTTATCTGGTCAGACTTTCAAACTTTCATTTAATGTTATTACAAGGTATCAAAACGCTTTCTCTCTTCTAAATATAGTTTAGTCAATCTTCTTATTTATGTAAAATGATTCATTCGTGAATTCTGTGATGAAATGATGATATAATAATATGTTAAGTCATTAAAATAAAAGGCTTTATAATTATAAATTTAAACGGGGGTAATAAATTTGTTTAAATATTCTCTCTAGTTTGTGTGATATGAGGAGATGTTTTGATTTTCATTAATCTTCAAATTTCATAAAAAGGTTACGGATTCGATTGTACTTTTTTTTTTCTTTTTTAATTTAATTTAAATTGTTTTAAACGTTTTTATTCCACATATTATTTGACATAAATTGTGTTTATCCGTGTGCTATATACCAATTTCCATTAGATTATAGTTTAACAATTCATGATTTGTTATAATCCCAAGACATTCATTTTATATGAAAAATTTAATGTACCGATTTAGGAAATCGAAATTTTTTAATAAACGATGTATTCTTTTATTAAAACAAGTTTTTCTCTCTTTTTATCCTTTACAGTCTAATTTAGTGATGCGAAAATAAAACGGTTTCAACGCACACGTAGTAACACGTTGTAAAAATGTATTCATTTTGATTGACATAAAAAAGTCTAAGCCTCTAAAAGAATCGTTTCTGTAGGGCAAGAAGTGACAGATCAGCAAAGCAAAGGAAAATGAGATAAATTTAGTAATCTATAAAAGACAGAATCCATTTTAACTTAATATGGGTTTTTGAGCTTATTTTTCTATTATGCTTCTAATACTAACATTAAATTTAGATAATATTAAGAAAGAAAAACAATAAATAAACTGTGAACATAGTATATGAAAAGTCAAAATCAAATTAGTAACATGAGAAATGTATTCCTGGAAGAATCTCAAGAGGTTGGATTCGTCTCAATATTGGATAAAATAATCGAAAAACCATATATTTTATTTTTGAAGCTCAAGCAGGTAGACGGCTTCAAATAGCAATGACGATGAAGTATTTGATTAATCGATCTACACTAATGATTCTCTAAGAATAAGACAAAGTTCTTATACTATTAAGATAGATATTACTGAAACCTATTCCGTTGAAGTCTCTGTCTATCGTCCAATCAGAATTTTATCTTCTATGGATATAATCGTCAATAGAGTCTAGTTTGATATTATACTTGGCGACGGCGACAAATTGGGAATTATAAAATGTCACCATGACTAAACATAAAAAATAAAATAACAATAAAATTTTCCAGATAAAATCATAGATAAGTATGTAGGAATATAGCACAACCTATACTATCCTGAATTGAGGTCGAAGATATCATTTATTTCTCCTTAAAACACAATTCGCACGATTGCATTATCCCCTTCCTGTACGAGTATGCAAAGTCGACTTCGCCTGGAATAGCTTTTTTCACACAAGGGGAAAGCCGAAAGACGCAATTCCATTTGCTCTACATAAACAACCCTTAACCTAAAAGAATCTCTGAGAGCATGATCTCATCATACAGCTCCACACGAACAATATCGAGCCCGTAGGAATCTTCAAAAACATGATCTTTAACAAGCATTTTAACAACGATGAAGAAGATGGAAATAGCAACGTTGTTTGAGAAAAAAAAAGGACGTTGCAAGATATATTACAGTCTAAACACATCTTTGCAAAACTCGAAATCCTCGGCAGCAGTTATCTAGGGTTTGTTTGAATTAGCTACAATTTTTATACCTGCTTTCTATTGGATTTCTAAATAATTCTAGCTGGAAATGTTGGCGAAATTTTCAGCGTGGCGGGCTTTCAACAGAAAAGACTTCAGCACTCAAAGGGATCACCGATCAGCTATCGCATCATCCCCAGATAACGGTGAGTCCCTAAAATGCAGCCTGCCTACTCCTCATCATATTTTTGACGTACATACAGAGAAATGTTATAATAACAGAAGTGGCTTTAGGCGTCATATTGTTGTCAAGTGACGATTGTCCACAGACAATCCTAAATATATTTAGCATCAGTCGTATTTGATGCTTGGTGCTCAACGTATGTCCGATAAAAACTTCTCTGTTTGTTTATATTACTCACAAGATGGGCAAGCATCGTTAAAAATTGCACAATGAATTCAAAAACACACAATAAACAACATGGGATACATTTTTATAAGTAAATTGACCCGATTGTATTCCGTGCGTTGTAGCGTATTTATAGTAATTATTTATTCGTAAGGGCCTTCTATTATTATAAGATTTCTCTGCGTACATAGAGCAATACTTGTATTCACTGAACATAAATAAAGATCCTCTTCAATACTCCGAGTTTAGGTCTGTTCATACCTAGTCAGCACGTACCGACTTCAGCAGGTATCCGGCCGTACGAATAGTATTCTTTGGTACATTTTGTTTGGGTATATTCATACCAACCGTCACGTTTACGCCACGGCAGGCTTACAGCAGTACCCGACATTTCCTGTTCATACCTTACAGCAACATCCGTCAACGTATCGTATCCGTTTTTTTGGCCATCGTGGAAATATACACGCGAATTACGTGCCATGAGTCTGCCGCTTTGCTGTTTTGGACCAATTATCGATAGTGACAGTTGGCAGCTGTTCAATCTTTTGGTTGAACAGCTGTCAACTGACATGGTTTTGGCGCAAATATTTAAAAAAAATTTAAATTTTTTACAGAAATATTTAAAAAAAATCATCCACAAGCTCCTTATACAGTGTCCAAAACTCTCCTTCGGTTTTTCTATTTTTTAACATGGGATGCACATCAAAACGTCTCCGTGCTTTTTTATTGCCTTCTTGAGCTTCTTCTTTCAACAACAGCGCGATTATATATAATTTTTCGTTCGATAAACGTCGAAACATATTTGCTGACTTGTATTCTGACGCGTAGCTACGAATGCACATGAATGCATTCATATTGTAAGTACTCGACAATACGACGTAAGCAATATTGCGCCGTATCGTCATGGCCTGTAACGTATAAGTAAGCCGATTTTGCCTTGCACTCGGCCAAATTGATGTAAACGTGACGTGACCGCGACGTGTAGGTAGATATGAATAGAAATGTAATAAAATGACATATTTGAAACGGAGTCGTGCAGTGCTGAAGCCGTGCAGTGCTGTTAAGTATGAACAGACCTTTTAGAATAAAGTTAGATTAGATAAGCCGAGTTTCCTTAAGCCGGGAAACGGTTGAAACATAACCACCCGTCCTATTGATAAGTGCAAAAATATAAACAGAATTTGAAAAGCTATGTTCAAGTCGAAAACGGTTCAAAATGATAAAGTTGGTAGTGGTTGACAGCGAGGTATAGTAGGCCGGCGCTGGGGGTGTTTTGGCCACCAGCAAGGTGTCATCAGCTTGCGAGGCGATCGAGCAGGCAGTTTGCCGGTGGTGGTGGCCGCGGTAACTCCTCGCGCCGCGGCTCCGCTTCCTCACATCGAACATGTTGCATTTGAGCGGTAGGGCGGCCGCCAGAGCACAACAGGTCAGCTCCGAGACACCTCTTCACTTTCCCCCCCGCCCCCCACCCCTCCGCCCCCTCGCCCCCCGCGCCGCTCGAACGCTTCGAGCCTCGCCCCTTCCCTAACGTCATTTCATACATAACATTGCATTACATAACTTGACATAACCTCGAAACCGTCAAACTCGGTGACCGGTGACGTCACCAGCTGTCATTGCACATGTTATGTTTTCATTCGTCGATTGTCAATTTTTCAATTGTGCAATGTTTTTGCACTATTCAATTTATTTATTTTACACGGTCAAATTGCGCTGCTTTTAACTGAATTGAAATACACATGTATATACTTTTTTATTATCCTATATGAATTTTTTTTTTTTTTACCATACTGAGCAATTATTTTATTATTATTTATACATTGCAGTTCATTATGTATATGTATGTGTGGAGGAAAATTTAAACAGTTGAAAATTAATCTTTATTTTTTCAAATCAATTTTCATAAAATCAATAATCACTTTGATTTTTAATTATTATTACGAAATTATGTTCACAATACATCTTATATCTATTTTAATAGCTACTGATCTACTGAACCTTTTCTATTTTACACTTTTAATTTAATTTTGTTAGTAATCATAGTATTATATTATTCTAATGTTAATGTACAGCATAATAGGAAAAAGAGCTCAAAAACCTATTTACAATTCTTATAAATGCTCATAATACATCTAATACATAATATTAAGTAAATACTCTAAAGTCGACGATCTAAAGCAGATTATGTTTAGGTAATCTGTGTGTTATACCTGAAGGGTATAGACATTTTGTTGTAATCACCGAGACTCTTCACAAGTGTGTTAGTATGGTTATTAGTGATTCCGTCATAGAATCTACTGGTTAGTTTGTTAGTAATGTCTGTAACAAACGGAATATTATTTATGGCATGCAGTTTTTTCAAGTTAGTATATATCGGTGTGTTATAAATTATTTTCAAGGATTTATTTTGTATTATTTGGAGCTTGGAAAGGCTAGTATTCGAGGCGTTATTCCATACAGGTGAAGCATAGGTTAATAATGGTAATATGAGCGCGCGATATAATTAATAATCGCTTAAAATATGTTTAATATATCAAAATCTAATAAATTACTTTTAAGTTTTCTCCACACTACTAATCATAACATCTTCAAACATCGACACGGCTTCAAATCAGTGGGATTTGAAGCCGTGACCACTCTGTTCAAAGCATTATATGCTAACCACTAATCTTTTCTACTGGTTTATACAATTAGAAAAATTACAATTAGACCCGTTTTGTTTTGTAATGAATGTTAAAGTATCTTTTTTCATGTGTTTTTAATATAATTTTTGTATTTAGGCGTATGGTAGAGTGGTGTGGGTGTCATCCAATGGACTAGCTTCACCACCGCCAGCATCGGATCCGGGACCGTCTGGATCGGGCGGCAAGAAATCCAAAGCAAAATCTCGCATTTTCTTCGCCCTGGTCGGTGCGACGGCCGTAACTTCAGCCACATTGGCATTAGCCAAGTGAGTATTCCACACGATTACGATGCAATTACACATTATATTATATGTTGAAGCTTATGTACTCGATCGTCTTCGTCAGGAGCAACCAGGACTTTCGCGACATCTTGAAAGACTATGCCCCATGGACTGACGATGCAATCGCTATCGTTTACGGCGAGAGGGAGACGGTGGTGTCGAAAGCCATTTCATCGACACGCGATTTGGCCACGTCTGCTTCAGAGATGGTCTTCGGAAGCTCGACCGAACCCACCCCGCAGAAAATCGAACCTCCGAAACCGTTGACACCGGCAAAGAAAGTAGAAATCATCACCCCACTTCCTGGTGCGTATTCTAAGGCTAGTTTGTATAGAAAAAAATCCCGTTCTTCAAAGTACCATGCTTAAAAACTCATTTGAGTTTTTGTGCCGAACATTTTGTCAGAAGGTTATGAGGAAATAAATAATCAGCTGTAGTTGTATTGTAAGAACTGATATGATATGGAGCAAGTCTTATTCTATTCGGGTGCGATTTAACTGTGCATTGAGAAAAATGCTTTGTATCTTAAAAAAAATGTTTGTGCATTAAAAATTTGCATTATTTTCGGTGCATTAAACAATCTCGTATTGTGCATCGAATAAAATATTTTGGCATTATAAAGTGACCATTAAAAAATATGAAACAATCATTCGAAAAAATTGGTTTTAGCATTATAATCATAGAAGTAGAATGCATAGAATGGTCATTGTTTACAAAAGTATCGTCTAAAAGCGAGCCATCGAAGAGAGAGACGGAGAGTCAGAAGAGAGACAAGAGAGAGAGAGAGAGACGAAGTTTAGCAAACAATGAAAAAACTTTTTGTACAGATTTTTTGTAGCAACATTTTTGGAGGCTGAGAGCGATTCTATGCATTCTACTTCTATGATTATAATAGATACAAAAAGTGGCAACTATCAACTGTCAAAAGTGTTTACTTTTGTTAACCGTATTACGTATGAATATGAATGATGATGTCAGGTCGTAAACCGCAGAGTAAAAAAAAAGAAGGAATCCTGTAGAGAGAAGCGTTGGTCGTTGTCGGTTCGTATTTTGGTATTCGCGACATTGCCATTAAAGTTCATCTTTCATTTTAATACACATTTCACCCGCTTTTTAAGTGGCAAATATTTTTTTTAATGATCAAAGCAAAGTTTCTAATGCAATCTGTGTCTGTCACTTAGAAATACACACAATTTTTTTTTTAAATGCACATCAATTTTATATAATGGACGTTTGAATTGTTCCCATTCTATTCTGTCAATCCCATCTTCAGTACAATAATTTGATTTAATTATCTATTTTTCAGTTATTCCAGCTCCTAAACCTAAAGAACTAATTGTACAAAAAGTTGCTGTAAAGGAAGAAATTGCATTGCCAAAAATAGAAAAATTCGACTCACCAGAAGCTGCCGCAACCATGGAAGCTGCTGGGAAGGCTGCCGTCGCCGCTTACAGACGAGCTGTTGAAGCTTTGAACATCTATTCAAAAAAAATTGACGCCGTTCGTATTCATGAAAGTTTGCATCAGATAATATTATTTTATTATAATTGTAACGTTTTTTTTTTTAATTTACAATTTAGGTAATGGACGACTATTCAGACGAGATCAATAAAAACATATTGGAAGACTTGAAACAATCCACGCGCAATCTGACAGAAGCCGAAGAAGTTGTCGACTTGGCCAATAGAAAACTAGGTGCATATCATATCATACATTATAATCATATATATGTATACGTGTCGAGTTGAATGTGTGTTATTTTTCAATTAAGAGGAGGCTTTGGGTGGCAGTGACAGTTCTCTCGCGGAAAAGATTCGCAAACATGTCAAATCGGCTCAGGAAGAACACAACAGAGTCAGCGCCAACACTTCCGTCTACCGTCGATATTGCTCGCAAGTCGAGCAAGCTCGCAAATACTTTATCGAAGAACTACAAGTACTCTTATATTCGCTTTGTGCACCTATTGTATGATTTGTGTCTTTATTTATGTATTTCATGGGTTTGTGATTTCAGGCGATATATCCCGAGATGGACATCGGCGCGCAAAAGCTGGACTTGCGCGGTGGAAATCCCGATGCTTTGCTCTTGGTGGTGTTGCGTCGTATCCTGCTGTATCAGCAGATGCTCGCTCGGCAGAATACGCTGCTCTCACAAAACATTGACGCCGCCATGCAAGGTTCGTTTCACCTCATGGTCTTCACATATTAATTTTCTTTATTACATACATACATCATATGTTAGATTTTTTTTGTACATAAGTTCTAACAATTTTTCAAACATAACAGTACATACATTACAATAGAGACATCTATGGAAAATCAACAAATTTTTTGATACAGTGAATACATTATGTAGGGATTATTTATAAAAAAACAAATTCGAGATGCTAATAACTTGAATTTGTGAGAAACTGAGGCGGAAGATATCGATTTATTGGATCCATCACAATAATTTAGCTAGAAAAATTGGAAAATTCTAACAGGAGACGGTCAATCTGTGTTTTTTAATAAACAAAAAATCTTTCCAGATAATATTTGGCCTGGATTTTAACCCACAACCTCTCTGCTGGTATGCAATTGTTCTACAAGTGCATTAAAACTAGGCTAGGCACTTGGATAGGGCGACATAGACAAGGGGCTCTGCGAGGCCCCCCATTTTTCTTTTTTTGATTATTGAATTGAAAAAATAAAAAAAAATAATTTGACTGTCTTTGAAATTATAAAACATTCTACATATATTCAATTTAATTTTACAATTCGAAGTAACAATGCTGATTGTAAAATATTATAATTTACGAGGAACGCAGGAAGTTGACTGTCAAATATCAACGACTCACGAACAAAATTTGTAAAACAGCAAACTTTCGTCGGTACAAATGTTAATTTGGGAATTTTATTTTATATAAAATACCGCTGAAACATGTATGTATACGTATATACATACATATATATATATATATATATATATATATATATATATATATATATATATATATATATATATATATATATTTTGGATGGATTTGATTCACGAAATTTTCTTATGTTAATCAATCAGGTTTGAAAGAAGAAATATCACTATAAAATTCTTCAATTCATTGTTGAATATATATTAATGTCTTCATTACCGAATTTATTCATAGTTATCCGTATTTTATACTAAAAACGTGCCTATTTTGAATAAAAAATTTTAATATATGAAAATGTTATTTATATATTTAATAAGTAAAATGTCACTCTAATAAAAAGTCTTAGATAAGAAATTTGCTCTCCGTTGTGTTATCCTCCCGTCTTCTTCGTCTCAAGTTTGTACTTCCATCGTGCACGTCTCACACAAATTTTTCTTTCGTAATTCTAAACCATTTAGTATATTTTTATAAGATTGCTGATGTCAAATATATGGCCATAAAACTTCATGTGAAAACCACCGATCTACAAACAGTTTTTATTTTTAGGTCAGGAAAAGGATGTGATTCGTGCCAAAGTTGAGTTTGAGCTGGAAAAGGAGAGGCAAAAGTTGTCTTTGGGTTTTCAGAAAAAGGTTGGTTTACTCGTCGATTGTGATCGGTTTGATTTGAGTTAAGCGTTCTATTGATCATTTTGTGTTTTAAGGATGCGGCAAGCCGTGCTAAGGTGCATCGAGAAATGGACACTCAACTGAAGAAGCAGCTCGAAATACATACGTCTCATTTGCAGGACGCTCTCGATGCTCGCGCTCGCCAGGTATTGAAACAGTTCATGTATGTGTGTATGTAGAGAGGAATATTTATTAGTTTATATCGGCGAAAAATCCATTTAATAAGTTTTTATGTAATGTATGAACGAAGGTGCTTGTTCATAAGAACATGTGAAAATTATGGTTTAATATGTGGACATTATTATTAGTTATTTTGAGTTGATATAATATGTATTAATGATTTTTAGGTAACTCAAGAGGAACGGAAACTAGCCGATGAGCGAGCTGAACAGCAAAGAGCAACTCATGAATTACGACTGGCTGCCGTACTTGGCCGCCTTCAAGGCGTCGACGATGCTCTCAAAGGTACACATATCATATGTATATTACTGACGTACGATTAACTCACCGTAGTCTATTTAATCCGATCGTTTATTACTTGTCTAAACACGCAGCCGTGGACGACGATCTCAAAGGTAGACTTGTCTAAATTTTTTCCCAGTATCGAGGACTCTTTATCTTCAAGTGTGTTTTCATTTTCAGCGCGTTCCGACGCCGACAAAATGGCCCGACAGTCACAGAAGCTGTGGGCCGCTTGCGAGGCTTTGGAGTCGGCGCTGAGGAGGGACACCAATCTGCCAATGCCGCTCATCAGAGAACTTGAAGCCATCGCCACGGCAGCTGGTAATATTATCGTTGTTTTTTTTTTTATAATATTGTTAAGCTTTTGAGTGCTAATTTTTGTTTTGAATTTGCAGCCGATTCTGATGATTTGGTTGTTGCTGTGTTGCGAGGAGTTCCTAATTTGGCCCGGGAGAGAGGCGTCTTCAGCGAGCTCGCTCTTAGAGAAAGATTCAACAAGGTTGATTGGTTAATTTGATATGTATTGATATTGTTTTTATGGTTTATTTGAATATTTTTACTTTTGTTTTAGGTTGAGAAAGCGTGTAAAAAGGTAGCATTGGTTCCCGAAGAAGGCGGCAGTCTGCCGGTGTATTTCTTATCTTGGCTGCAAAGCGTTTTTCTAATCCAAGGTCAAGGGATCCCAAAAGACGAGCTCGACGATCAGTCAGTGGATTTCAGCAAATTGGACACACATGATATTTTGCAACGTGTTCGGTTGGTATATTTATTAGACATTGTATTTTATTTTTGCGTTCTGCTATACATAAATAAAACAGGGGGTGAATAAGTACGGTTGAATGCCATATTTGGGCTTAGCTCCCTCAAGTGGATCTATTAATCACTATCGCTAACTTGAATCATCGATATTGATCATTATCGCTACTATCCAATTATCACTATCGCTAACTTGAAGCATCGATATTGATCACTATCGCTACTATCTATTAATCACTATCGATATTGATCAAATCCTATACATGGTTTAGGCAGGGAGGTGTGTTGACCAGTGTCCCAGCCTCTGTAAATACATCTGTGTTTGGAAGAGGATCTTTATTGTTCGGTGGATACAGGGATTATTGTATGTACACCAAAAGAGATAGTTGCTTGACTTTGGAGGAGTGGGCAGGCTGAACTCCAGAAGCTCACTGGTGCCTGAGGCTGGTTTATATCTTGGTTCATTGTGCAATGCCTAGCTTCCTGGTGAGATCATTTATTGAAAAACCCTACGGGCTCAAGGTTGTTTGCTGCGTAGCTGTATGATGAGATCATGCTCTCGGAGGTTCCTTTGAGCTCGAGGTTGTTTTATGTAGAGCGAATCGAATCGTATCATTGCCCTTGTGTGAACGAAGATGTTTCGGGTCGGCTTTGCTTGCTCGTACACGTAGGCAATGATGCAATCGTTCGACTTGTGTTTTGGAGAAGTAGATAAGATCATCGAACTTGATTTGGGATAGTACAAGTTGTGCTATATTCCTACAATGTTTCAAGTGTTTTGAACTCGAATAGAAAATAGTATATTAAGGTTGAGATGAGGCTACTCAATAGTCGCAAGTTTGAATTCAATTTTTAAATTTTCAGGTATTGGGTGGAGCGTTGCGATTGGACAAAAGCTCTACGGTACATCAATCTGCTTAAAGGTGCTCCGAGCAGTGTAGCTCGGGACTGGACGAAAGAAGTCACGCTACATTTGGAAGCCCGTCAAGCTGCTCGAGCTCTCTTAGCGCACGCATCAGCCACCGGTCTACTCCACGTATAATTTAGTTAAAAAAAATTAGCCCTCGAGAGAGAGAGAGATATATTAAAATACAATTCAAATTCGACAATGTGCCTATTTTCATTTCGAAATATTACTCGAACGCAATTTCGACGAAATGCGTCTCTCAGTAATGTACCATGTTATGTGCAACTTATTGTACAACTTGTCGGACAACATACGGTACAACTTCTTGTACATTGAACAAGTTTTACTGTTAATTTATTATGATTTCGTCACATTTTCATATCTTTTTCGCACAAATTTTTATTTATTGCTATGTCTTCAGTTGCGATTTTATTTCCTAAACAGTTGTCGATTGTCGAAACGAATTTACTTAATTGTATTTATTTGTTATTTTTATCAATGTTGAATAGTTATTATTACAAAGTGATTAATTTCTAATCGGAATGCGATTCCTAGCTACGCTGCTTTGGTTATAAATAGAAAGAAAAAAAATTTGCTAACGAGAAAATTATCTATGTAAGAGTTTAGATGCTTTTAATATCATATTTTGATTTCGTCGTGAATATAATTGGTATATGCGAAATTTGCGTTGTTCATTCAAATTGCATTATGTGTATTATAAATATAGAAATATTTGTTCTTTTCCAATTCTTGTAAATACAATGATTTTTTAAAACTGGCTTTCGTTTTATTTTATTTTGTTTATAGCACACTCGAAGAGCGCTATCTGAATTTGAAATTGTGCATGTACTTATTCGGCAGAATTCCAGGAAGTTGTTTAAGAAAGTACACATGTTTACGGGATCGTAAAATTGAAACCAGTTTATGACTGAGAGTCGTCTTTCAAGTCCGTAATTATACAGTATATCATAGAAACCATTTCAACTGGTATCTCATACTTTTTGACGACTTTTCTTTATGTATATTGAGTTAAACTAATATTTATCATACAAATATGGTAGGATTCGGTTTCGACGCTGCGTGGGTGTGCATATATCGGTTTAATATTCGCAAAGTGAGTTTGCACACAATTAGTATTCCTATTGGGTTTTATGTGCGAGCTGAGAGCAAACTAGTTCAACGACCAAAGAACAGTTATCGAGTGCGAGTCCAGCATTGAATTGATCGATCAGTTCAGTCACTTGGAGAGATTCAATCTGCCAGATTCCACCATCCGACATGGTACGTACGTCAGACGCTTTCGTCTTCGCTTCAACGCGATAAATTATCAATTTTACTGTAAACTTTCAGATACTCTTCGTTGGTATAATAGTGTCCTTGATACTCGCTGGAAATGAAGCCAGGATTATATTGCCAAAAGTTCCTAGCGTGGTTCATCCTTCAGTGCCGACTAATTGTAAGGATATTCAATGGAATTGAAAGCTTATTTACTTGATATACCATTTTCTTTTTCAAATACGAAGTTTTATCTTTGTTGAGATATCTCTTTCTAGATCTATGTATCTATCTAGATTTCAAGATTTTCTAGATTTTTATCTATCCTTTGGTTGTTCTGATAGATTTTTTGATTTTTAAATGCTTTTTATTATTACGAAATTATGTTCGCAATACATCTTATATCTATTTTAATAGCTACTGATCTACTGATCATTTTCTATTTTACAATTTTAATTTAATTTTGTTAGTAATCATAGTATTATATTATTCTAATGTTAATATACAGCATAATAGGAAAAATAGCTCAAAAACCCATTTACAATTTTTATAAATGCTCATAATGCATCTAATACATAATATTAATTAAAGAGTCTCTAAAGTCGATGACCTAAAGCAGATTGTGTTTAGGTAATCTGTTATACCTGAAGGGTATACACATTTTGTTGTAATCACCGAGACTCTTCACAAGTGTGTTAGTATGGTTATTAGTGATTCTGTCATAGAATCTACTGGTTAGGCAGTTAGTAATGTCTGTAACAAACGGAATATTATATATGGCATGCAGTTTTTTAAAGTTAGTATATATGGGTGTATTATAAATTATTTTTAGGGATTTATTTTGTATTACATGGAGCTTGGAAAGGTTAGTATTCGAGGTGTGTTCTGATAGATAGAATCTTCTTAACCTGCTATTACAGGAGCTGTATTCATGGAAAGTGCTGCATAATCCTTAACCTTGTAATGTTGCAGCTAAATTAGACAGTGAAACTGTCCAACAGCTTCAAGACTCATCACAAGATCCGGAAGTAAGACCTGGCTTATTCCAAGGCGACATGGCTCTGAACGATGAGGTGGTCCCGTATATACATACATACATTCTCAACGACAGGGAAGTAATGAGATAATCAAATATAACTTCGTTTTAGATATATAATCACTGGCGAGTGGGTCTCCGATGGGACGTGTTTCCCGAAAAGCTGTGGAAGAACGCGACCGTTCCTTACTTAATCAGTCCACTGTACGAACCGTCCGACTATGTGACGATATACCAAGCCATACGTATATTGGGCTTCATGACGTGCGTCAAATTCGTACCGTGGAACGGAAAGGCCAAAGACTATCTACTCATATGGCCTATAAAATATCCAAAAGTATGCATATTCTGAAATTTTTTTGTTAAAAGATATCCAATATGTAATGACATCATCTTGTTTTAGGGTTGTTGGTCTTATATTGGAAAAATAGGAGGTCCTCAATTGTTGTCCCTACAGCCGCCTGATGCCAGAGGTCCAAACTGTTTGGGCAACGAAGGTAGAGCGATTCATGAAATAATGCACGCTCTTGGAATATTTCACGAGCAGTCTCGCTCCGATAGAGACCGCTTCGTAAAAATACACAAGGAAAATATTGTACCAGGTTTGAACTTTTTAAACATTCAAAATGAATCCTAATGCCTAAAACCAGACTCGGAACATGTCAAATTCAACTAAAAATCATCAGTTATAAGTTTCATTGTAGATTAGTGATTGTGCACTGCTGTATATGTTACAGTTGAAGTCTATTTTCCAGTTGTAATATATTCCATCTAACCTGGTACCAACTACCGCTATAGTTGAAGTGCATTTTCAGTTGTAATATATTCCATCTAAACCACGTAAGTTGATTCATATGACGAATTACATTCCAATTAGTCAAAATATATTACAACTGAAAATGCAGTTCAACTATAAATTGGTACCAGGTTAGGATGGAGAGTTAAGGTTTGCGTTTGTATCACCCTTTCGTCATAAACAAAAACGCGATACAAAATTGTATCATCGGCCACAGACGATTGACGAAAGCGTGATACAAAAATATATCAGTGGACTGAAACAGTTCGCGCAGTCGTGAATCATATATGTGTCAGCGGCCAATAAACGTTGTGCACCCAACATGATACTGTTACGTACACCAATCGGATTAGGCCAAGTAGCATCCCAGAGACTGTGTGACCGTTATAATTGGTTTCAAGGATTATCTCCAGACTAAGTGCAAGTAGGCTAAACAATGGCCACCGAATTGGCGTAGTAAGCGGCTCCCGATCCCTTCTCAGAAGTGATCGATTGCGTGGGACTGAGTGTCGTGGGAATACATATCCAGGTACATGCCTAAACAATGGGGAAGTAACCGGACGTCGAAAATGCCCTGAGCGACCTGTCCCTTTATAAGGAGGTACTAAGATCATATCAAGACATTCTGGACGGAGCACTGCCAGTGTGTGTATCTCCTTAATCACCAATAAATGCTGTGACACGACTTTGGCCTTTTACTTGGATCCTCTACCCACCACTACGCAACAATACAAATATGAGTCAGCGGCCGCCATAGTGTTAATTATTGAATTCTAAAGCATTCGTAAAAACATTAGAACTGTCAAAACTCAACTGTTATATTACAACTGGCGCACATTGTTGAAAGTAGATTTGCGCTTTTACACTTATAATTTACTAGTTGAATTGTATTCGAATATGAATGACCTAAAACGCCAGTTGGAATATATTTCAAGCTGAAAATACACTCTGACTGTAACATATATACATATGTAGATGTAATTTTATTAGCCGCAGATGTAAGATTGATTTGGCAAACGTTTTCCAATCTGAAAGCTCTCAGTCCTGTTGATTTTTTGTGACTCTTTTTACTCACAATCTTATTACTTACTTACTATTGCTTGCAGAGTATCGTTCGAATTTCGAAAAGCAGAGTTTGGAGAACACCACGTACACATTCGAATACGACTTCGACTCGATAATGCACTACGGCACGGACTACTTCACGAAGGCAAAGGGAAAACCGACAATAACGACTAAAATCAGAGGCGCCAAGATAGGTCAGAGACGCAGCCTCAGCAAGACGGATTGTCTGAAAATCAACGACCTGTACAGCTGTTTGGAAAACCCCAAGATGGCCACAAAATATTACGCATTGTGCCGAACGCTCGGCTTATAATATCGAAGAACTTTTCTAGTATAATAACATTGATCACATAAGTATACAATTTGTTTGATTTATTCAATTATTCCATCATCTATGTTTCCTATACTCGGGTCCAAATCTCAAGTCTGATTTGCAGTATCTTTTAACCCTTTGAATGCTGATGTCTTTTCTGTTGAAAGTCCGCCAACATATCCAACTAGAATCAATTAGAAATACAATAGAAAGCAAGTATAAAAATTGTAGCTTATCCAAACCATAGATAACTACCACCGAGGATTTCGAGTTTTGTAAAGGTGTGTTTATACTCTTTAATATATCTTGCAACAATATAAAATAAACAAAAGAAGTCTATTAATGAATGTATTTTCTCAAAACTGGTTCCATCTCATTCATTGTTGTTAAAATGTAATGCTCACAATCTAAAATACTCAGCAGTTAGCGATTTCCACTGGGAACTTCTGTTATGGTTATAAATTCAGAAATTCCGGTATAAACAAGTCTTTATAAACATCGACACAGATTACAGGATCCATGTTCAATGCATTTTTTTTCAATGCTACCTGGAAAGGTTAATTGGGTAGTATTCTTGTTTACTTTGTATATGCTCAAAATACAACGACTATCGGTTTTTTTCAAGTCCATGGACTCGTCGGCAAAACGCCGTTCGGCGTTTGTCAGCATTCAAAGGGTTAATTAATATGACAGTTTTACAGTTAGTTCACTTGTAATATAATAATACTATTGAAAATGTTATATACAGTAAAACGACATAATGTTATCAAATACGTTTAATTAAAACTACACTAACAACACTTATAAATAAGATCTGTACAATAGTCATTCAAAGTTGCATACAATAAACATAATCTTAATTGAATAATAAAAGGCACTCATTCTGCCTTCTGGTAGGTGTATTTTCCACGCAGTTCTCTAGGCAGCTCGACGATGCCGGGACACGGCACCTGTCCTCGCACCTCGCATATGCACGGCCTGTCAAATCCGACACCAAAGTTGGCAGGGTTGACCAGCTGCTCGGCGTTAGCTTGGATGCTCGTCAGAGACTTGCAGGCCACGGTTAGGATGTGGTCGTGGATCTGCTCCTGGGTCTTGTTGTCCACGTCGACGATCATGGAGCGGCCGTCGTCCAGGTAGCACTTGATGAAGGGGCTCGGCGTCATGTTGATGAACGTGGCCACTTGCACCTCCGGGTTGACGTACTGCAGTTTGGGCAGCTCCCAAAAGACGAACTGGCGCGCGCCCCAGTGTCGGGTTCCGCGCGAGTTGTAGTTCACCGTGAACACCTTGATGCGGTTCAGCAGTTGCAGCTGGCCCGATTGCAGGTATTGCAGTGTCCTCCGCACCGGTGCAGGTCCTATCATAAACGGCATTTCGGCGGTTTGTAGGTTATGGCGCGTTTGACAGTACGGCTCGAGAAGTCGGTGTTGCCACTGTGGAAAATTTTTCCAAAGTTGTGTAACGATGCTGCCAGATGTTGTATGATTCTACATAGAATTTGATGATTTTTAGGCATCAACGATACAATGAAACTGTAATTCCTGCTAAAAGAATTTACTCTTATTCTCTGCTAAAAGAATTTAACTCAAAAGTATCAGTTAATTGTCAATTGATGTTGGTGACGTAGTCGTAGCACACAATTTTCTGTGCAGGTGTTGGATGCCTTTTTTACTCAGAAGAACCCTTTTTTTTCGTTTATGCCAATTTCAAATTGTACGACGGGGGTCTACCTTACGGCACCGAAAGTCAAAAGATCGAAAAAGCAAATATCGGAAGGCAAAGATCGAAAATCGAAAGATCAAAAAAAAGGGTGCATGGTACTATGGTACTATGTATATATAATATATATCGGTGGCATGCGGTGAAATTATCTCTCTTTTTGTCATACAGCCTTGTTTAATGTGTGCGCGCAGGATAGAGGAAGAAAAGCCTGTTCCTTTTGTTCGTCTTGTATCCTGCTCGCGCAAATTAAGTGAGAATGTACGACGGAGGGAGAGAGAGTTTTACCGCACGCCACTGATATATATATATATATATATATATATATATATATATATATATATATATATATATATATATATTCGATTTTTTGACTGTCGGTGACGGCCACCCGTACGACGGACATTCATTGTCTACCAAATTATTAATCTAAATATGTAATAATAGAAAACAAAGTCTTACGAAATACATATTGTGTTTTATTAAAGATTTCCAAAAATCAAACTTAATATATTGTTGATATTGAAGCGTCACATTTTCCATTCACATTTTCTATCCTTTACCAGATTCCCTTTAGGGTGCTATTTATGAAGGTTTGGTGATTATTGCCCACAAAGCGCTCGCCTAAAAACCACTAAAATCTCTATAATGGAACATCTGGCAGCCGAAATGTCCATCATACTTACGATAACTATCATACTAATGAAAACTCGAGTGCTAAATATTCCGTATTCGCGTTTTTCATGGCAAAAATTATCTTTTGGGTGATCGCAATTTGCGTAATAATCCAATTATCATTCATGAATGACGCCATATCTCAGTAATCAAATGGAGAATACAATAAAATGATACTCAATACTTCCCACTTCTCTCTACTATGCTATGACCTAACCAGAGAACATCCATTCAAACCGAACCCAACATTTACTTTCTGGTTAAAATACGTTGGGTGCGAAACTGAAAATTACAAATCTAGGGCCGTAATCGGATGAGCAGTATTTCACGAGCCAATTGACAATCATATATTTATCAAAGATACCTGAAGTCGCCATAATCCCACATCCAAACAGTCGGTAAACGTATTATTACGCAAAAAGCGATCTCGCACAAGTCAATAAAATCTCGATCACGGAACATCTGGCACTCGAGTTCTCGTTAGTACAATATTTTGATTGATGGAGTTTTTGGGTGCCAGATGTTCCGTGATCGAGATTTTAGTGACTTGCGCGAGATCGTTTTTTGCGGAATAATACGTTTACCGAATATTCATGGCCTATTTGTCGATTTCTGTACGATTCCATGTTTACTCACCGGACGGAAACGAAAACCAAAAAAAAAAAATCTTTCCCAAGGGTCTTGACCACATAATAGAAAAGTATTACATACAATGTAGCAACTACGCTTGAAATCGAGTAAGCATTGAAAATGAATTGCCTTATTTCATTTATACGAGGACTCTGCGTAGAAGAGTCGACCCACTCGAGATGTGGCGTCTACGTCTGGAAAGTGACGAGGATCTCGTAGACAGCGAAGAGGTTCTAGATGTCCGTACTTCGAAAACTTCAAATAAATAATAGACCGTCTGTTTGAGAAGGATACTACGCCACTTTGAACACACCCAAAACCTTGACAGAGATAATTTAGGAAAAGTACATAAGGGGAAGGTGAGGAAAGATGAAGTAGAGTTGCTGGCCACTTGGATTAGATGTCAATTGATGGTGTTTCGTGATTGTGATTGTTTTGTGTAATTGATGGTGAATTGATCAGTTAGTAGTAAAAATGGAAATACCATTGAGGGCACAAAAGGTACTTAATAATGTCAAAGGGTTATTATTCTTAATTTTAAAATCCAATGACATTAGTATACCCAAGTATTGTAGTATATACCTTTATTAAGAGTGAGATCTAATATTTATATTATTAAAAAGAATTAAACAAGTGAAAAGCGTTGAAACAAAAATAGTACTGTTAAGAATGACAGGTAATGTAAACGACATATTATTTTAATAAAAAATTAATGGCTTGTTTAATATAAAAATCAGAAATTGATTTAGATTATCCACCATATAAAAGGTGGTTCACCATTTCCAATTGGCATCCGCTTACAGCATATTATTTTAGAAGTTCAAAATCAATCAGAAAAGAGCAACAAGCACACTTCACCAATCACGAAAACGTTTACGTACATCCATTGAGTAGATTTAGGCGAGTCTATAAATCGAAATGTTAAAAATATATAAACTATACATCAAATGTATCTTATTAATTTATTTTAAATATGATTTTAGATGGTGCTGGGAATCGTTCATGATGTTTTTGTACTTGACCTATTTTTTGTGCTTGACTTTTCAAATCAGTTTTCAAAAACCTGAAGACGATTACAGCTTTGAGATAGTCATTTTCATCATGGATGCTATATTTTTGGTGGATATTTATTTGAATTTTAATACTGGATGTGCTAATAAATTTTCAAGAACTGTTTTGATGGATAGAAATAAAATAAGACGGTTTTGTTTATAATTTTTTTTATGTATGTAGAATATATTTTTAATTTTATTTGAATTAATATTATTATTTTGTAAAATATAAGGCGTTATTTGAAGAATCACTTCATTTCTGATTTTTTATCTTGTTTGCCTATTGATGCTTTTCTCTCATCGCGAAATTCAATATGGCATTTGGTCGCGCTATGCGTCCATCTCTTGAGATTTTTCCGCTTTTCCTCGTTTTTGGATTATCTGAAGCGTTTTTTATTGGTCAGTATTAATGTTGAGATGTTGCTCGACGGTTTTTCGTTTGAAAATTATAGCAATTTTATTTTTTTGTAGAAGATATTAAACGACGAATACATGTCTTGGTTTTGCGTCGAGACAGTTTTCTTCTTATCAGTCATCCATATTGTCGGGTGCAGTTACAATATATTGCACACGCATTCTTCATTATTGATTGACGTCGATGATGATAAGTTGCTGTGGACCCATCGTTTTAATATTTCATCCACTGAAAGTGAGTTCGTCAATTACACAGTTGGAATTTTTTTGGCGTTTTGTAATGCATTTCGTAAGTCATTTTTCATTTATTGTCAATTTTGTTGGGAAAATAAAAAGTTCCTTTAGATATTTTTATAAACTTTTTTTTAAAAATATTTTAGAGGTCAGCTCGGGACTCATTCAACCGATACAACGCTACGAGCTGATGATATTTGTGGCGAACGTTTTTATACTCGGTTTTTGTACACTTCGCTATGCAAAATTAATTCTGATCCACGCTGTAACGAAAATGAGATCTTCAATGATGTATTATAAAATAATTAAACAACACAGAGTGAGCCCGATATATATAATGATACGATTTTTATAAAATTATAACCGTCTCATTACACTTTTAACATGTTTAACATCTTTTTAAGGAGTATATGACTAATCTTGGATTTCCGTCTGCTTACAAAAACGTCATAAACAGATACAACTATTATATGTACCGACATAAATACTATAATGAAAATGTGCTCATGGAAATTTTACCAGGTTTTAAATATATGAACATTACTTTTACAATCCTAAATATACATTCATACATTTTTGTATCAATGTGTAAATATTTTTTTACAGATCACTTTAGAGCTGAAATACATTACTATTCATGTAGTTCGGTGTGCAAAAATGAAATATTCATCGGTGTACCGATGGTCGTGGTCGCTAACATAGTTTCTCGTCTGAAGTACGAAATTTACATGCCGGAAGATTGTATCACTACTCCCGGTTTCCTAGGTGAAGCCTTGTACTTCATATTGCACGGCTCCGTCAGAATATACACGCCTTCTGGAAAGGAAGTAAGCAAAAAACCAGGACTTCACAAAACAGATTGATATCGCATTCAATTGGATTTTGAAAATTTTTAATAGTTGTATTTTAGGTTAGGTTCATTGTTGCGCAAGCTAGAAAGTTGAGGTTGGATTGGATCGGGTTATTTGTTAATTAGAATAAATTAACATTTCAATTAAAAAAAGTCTGTATGCTATTCATAGGTTAGGTTAATTTTGTGTATAGAATTTAATTATTTTAATCGTATACTTTTTAGGTTAGGTTAAGTTTTGCGTGCGTTAATTACATATTTAGTATTTTTAGGTTAGGTTAGCTTTTGCGTTTAGCAATGATTTATGTACATATTGTAAAATTTTATAATTTAACAAAGCCTAACTTTATTATTATATATGAATAAAGAATAAATATTAAAGATTAGAATGATTATGTTAAAATTTAAAAATTCTGATATTATATTTGTATTTATTTATATATTAATTATTTGTGGCAAAACTTAAGGGTAACATTTATCGGCCCGGCAAAATAACCCAATTTCCAGACAAATTAGGTATTTATCACGACATAATATGCAAATTACCATCTCTGAAACATTTCGCCCTGCAAATAAAAGGAGCTTTAAGGTTAGGTTAAGTTAGAGTCGGTTTAATTCATTGAAGATTAGGTTTTTAGGGTCGGTATTTATTTTTGTTACTGGCAATCCATTTGACGTTTGATTTGCCGGGCGGACCCCGATTGGGTCGTGCAAGCTATTTTAGAAATGTTAATTTAACATTAAATGTCGTTTTAGCTTATGTCGTGTAATTTATTTAACAGCCGTGACAAAAATATTATCCCAATAACTATAATTTAATACCTTTATTAAAATGTATAAAATTCTACATAATTTTTCATTTAGGTATATATTGAATTAAAAAAATAATTTTGATTTTTTGCTTCAATCTTAAAATCAAAATAGGTTATATCATTCATATATATATTTTTTAAAACATAATTTTAAATTTTAAATTAGCATGCATCGATTCGAAAGGCATAATCACATTAACTAAAAATATATTTAATTTTACAGTTCTGTCACAAAACAGATGGTGAAATTTTCGGAATAATTCCGATGATTTTGAAGAACACTCTCACGATGTCTCTTTCGGTGTCCATAGAAGTGACCGAAATTTACAAATTAGAAAGAGACGACTTCAAGTATGTTTTGCATTTCGCCTATTTTTACGTATCGGAATATTATATAATTAATGAATGAAATCAAAATTTGTTTCAGCGAACTGGTGTTGCCTGACGAAACGCTATCGCAGAATATAAAAAAAATGGCGGATAAACTTAAGAAATACATCGAAGTCGTCGATTACCAGTACAGAGTGTCGAAGGGATTAGAATAAATTTAGTATAATATTGTATATTGTTAATGCTCTATCTATTATATGTATGTATACATAGTTATTCGACATAAACTCTCCAACTCACTTATCTCATATGCTATTGTGGTTTCGTTACAGAATGCACTATATGTGATACTTTTTAACAAACGACTCGGAAAAGCTTCTGAGAGACTTTTCTCGTCGCGAAAACGTGCTTTAAATGAAAAATCATCCAGTTCTAATTGAAATCGTATCGAGAATACTCTATTATAATGACCTCGATTATCAAATCTAAATATATATGTATAAGTGCATTGAAGTTACATTAAAATAATAAAAAAATATTAAGTTTTTCAATTTGAAATATTTCAAATTTTTTTAGTTATTTTTTCGTTTGATTGTTTTGTTATTGTTAGATTATATATATATATATATATATAGAATTTATTATGTGAAAAACGAGCTTGTTTTCCTTCTTTAAGTGTGCTTATCGCGAAATCTGCTCGAGGAAAAATAAGCTGTAAATATTGGTGAGGTTTATCGATTCATATTTATTATGTTGTTTTCGACATCTTCGTTTGCAGTGGTGTAGTAATTATTAAAAAAAATGGCAATTTCAAATGTCTATGCATTATATTAATGTCACAGTAAAAGCGTAACAGATCGTAATTGTGCACTCTTATAAGTTGATATAAGATAGTAAAAAGATTGTTAAATATAAATCTGCTGTAACTCTTTATTAAAAGCACTAGTGTTGTGCCCGCTGATTTCAACGGCTGGCTTCGGAAAGGAATTGATTAAACTCCCACCGTTCGCCTGAATGATGAATGAATGTGTATGTATCTTCATGGATGTGTGTATGTGCATTCTTAGGCGCATCTGACGCTGACGCCACCCGTTCCAACTCACTCAATATCAGGAGCACATGTCAGATGCTCCACACACCCCCACTTCCCCGCTACCTGACTTTCCCGTGTCTCCTCGACATGATCGGTCATCACGCTATATCCCTATGCATAACGTAGACTCCTGGTATTCTAAAATTTGTTTCTTGAAATCTCCATACTTGTCGATGCACTCGAACATACATTCCGTTCGTGTATATATATTACTAGTGTTTTGCCCTTTGATTTCAACACGTGGTTTCATAAAGAAATTGATATACGAATTGATTAATTAATTAATTATTCTTCCTATTATTATAATTATTATTATTATTTATTTTTATTTTTTATTATTATTCTATACTATTGTATTAATATCTATATATTATTTATATGGACGATGGTGATTGCACTATTCTCCCCTTCGTCTGGAATAAAAAAGTTATTATTATTATTAAAATAAAGTTATATATTATGTATAAATATAATATAATATTAATCGTACTAAAAAGTACGCGCATTATACGCTCACCAATCCAACCCGTTCGAAATGATGAATGAATGTGTGTGTGTGTGCGTGTGTATGGTCACCCGTCGCTCGGCCTGACGTCGCACATGGCTGTCGCCACTCGGCCTGACGTCACATGACGCGCTCCCCCCCACTTCCCCGCATCTCCTCGACCACTTGACTCAGATTGGCTGTGTGTCCACGGTCTGGCACATATCCACATACCCACATCGCATCCGTTTTTATATATGAAGGGCTGAAAACCAGACTGGTACAAGTGACATTTTTATAAACAGCTGGTTTAAGTGCTAAAATAATAGCATTTCATATATGCTATTGTTACGTACGCCGCGGATTGAGCGAATTGCACTTAGACCAACGGATATCTGTTATCGGATTAACTAAGTGCATGCACTTACTTCCAAGGATTATATCTGGACTCATTTAGTGCATTTAGGCTAAACAATGACCGTTATTAGTTATTTCTCAGAATCGGTACGGGGAGACCCAATGTCGTGGAAATACATATCCGAATACGTGACTATTCAACAGGTAAACAGATTAGACGTCCTGAGAGATTGACCCTTTATAAGGCGGTACGTAGGCGATATCATGTCATTCTGGACTGAGCACTGCCAGTGCGTGTATCTCCTTAATCATCAATAAATGCTGTGAAATGACTGTTGGCCTTTTACTTGGATCCTCCACCCACCCCTACGCAACACTATTATTTTAGCATTTAAACCAGATTTTTTTAAAAATGTCACTTGTACTAGTCTGGTTTTCAGCCCGTCATATATTATTATTATACAGTAACAAAAAAGCACAGGCATGATCATATCGTAAATTGATCCCTCTAATACGAATTGATTCAGTTACTTTCTTAAATATTATAATTCTTAAATACAGTATTTTAGTATTTCAGTAGTGTATGTGGTCAGTGTGTACACTGTATATACTAGCAACAAGATACATCAATTAAATCTGACGTGAAAAAGTACGCATCCCCTAATCATTTTTAATGTTTTTAAATCACACATCGAATTAGTATGCGCACAATTTGACTAGTAAGTGTGTTTGTTCGCTGAATTGTACTCACATACACAGTAGGTATTATTCAATTAGTTCAAAATTCAGCCTGTTGCGAACTATGTATGTAGGTCACCAATAAACAGGGTGTGTCGAGAAAGTGTTGACCAATTTCAAGATTTTGTCGATGACGTCATTGCGAAAAGGTTGGCGGCTGGGGTGGGGGGAGGGGGTCATTCTGCGAAGTAGTAAAGCTTATTATAATAGTGGACTAATTTATGGCGTTCGCAATTTCGAATGTGCAAACATTTTACTGTCTGCCGGTGGTGGTCGGATGTTGACTTTTGGGAAATATTGTAATTTAAAGTGGGAATGAATATTTGTCGGCGTCCGTTCCGTATAAAATCGTTTCGATAAATTCAGATGAAATCGCCAAACTTTGACATGAAACTGTTGGTCTTGATTTATTGTCGTAGGCATCATAGTGGGTGTAAAAACCATTGAAAAAATCGAATATGTTTTTTGACTTACATACATACGTGTAGACCGTGATTGATATGAAAAACATTATTGTGAATATCCTCCTTTATGTATTTTCAAGTATTCGAATAGTCATTCACCAAAAGTAGGCCCCTTCCTCTCGTTCTCTCCACGCCATCACGTATGATGAATCATCTCAGAGTGCCTTCCCCTCTCTACATTACATTTTTAATGAAATTAATAATACAAATTTCCTATATGTTGATGGTTAAATCAGGCCTGCTTAAATTATGGTAAATCATACTCAAGTCTTCAGCTGAAAGCTAATGATATTTTCCATTGTATATAGCCAGCAGCATAGCTCGGTCGTTAAGCTTCTGCCTAGCATCGAGAGGCACCGGGTTTGATCCCATGAGCTAACCTAGATTGAAAAGATTTTTTCTGAGTATATCTGTATTGCTACTGGTCAGATCTGGATATTTGTGATTCCAGGTCGATCGTTTCCTATCAGAGTTTGCCAATTTCACTGATTTCATTGTTGAAACGGTTTCCGATTAAAATTGGCTGGAAACCTTCCTACCTACTATGTCACCACTATTTGAGTATGATTAATGTACAATAAAATTTATATACAATTCATAGATGTGTCGTTAATTTGCGAGTTTTCAGTGTCTCGTAATTCAGCGACTTGTGTATTAAAAAAAATGCTGCATTCTTTGTAATTGGCCAGGAAGGCGCATTGGGGTTTACCTGTAAGGACTTCCTGGTGTAAAAATGTAATAAAAAACAAAACAAATACGTATGTACATATGCTTACTTTTTTCATATACTGTACATATGTATGTATATACATACATATACACATATTGGGAAAGATGGCATAGGTTCAAATTTCCAAGTCTGACTAGCATCACTACAGATAATACTCGGAATAAATTCATTTCAATTGGTCAACCCACCGAGCTATGCTGCTGGATATTTTAATATATAATTTTAATAATATTTTATAATAATAATTTTAATAATATTTTATAATATTTTATAATAATTTTATAATAATGTCCAAAATTAAGAATATATATATAAAATGAATTCCTTATATTAAAAATCAAAGCACGTCACTGGTATGTACATATGTTAATTACTAAGAAAATACCAGGTTTAGTTGATTTTTGAAAACTTATGAGGATGAATTGAAGAAATAGTGAAGATCTATGAAATTTTCGTATGGATTTTATGGCTTTCTTAAAATATTTAAATATGATTTAAAAATTATGTTGACAGTTAAGACAGACCTGCTCTTAGAATTGACAGAAAACAAATCCTCAAGCTTATACTAATCCATTTCGATATTTTTTCGTCTTGGAGAACAAAAGTGTTGGAAAACCTCTTATGCATTGATTCAATTTATTTTTTTAAATATAATATAAGCCACAATGACACTAAAGAATACTATAACGCCTCACTGTGACCAGACAAATAAGCATAATACAAATACTATATACATATGTATAAGAAAATTAGCGAGATATCTATGTTATAGATAATAAATTTTTGAAATCATATTCAAATAGTGGTGACATTGGATAGGCTGGTTTTTTGCCAATTTGACGGAGGAACCGTTTCAACAATGAAACCAGATTAATTGGCAAACCCTGATAGGAAACGATCGACTTGGAGTCACTAATATCTAAGTCTGACCAGCAGCATTAAAGATTATACTCGGAATAAATTCTTTTCAATCGCGGTCAGCTCAAATACATATGTTATATCAGCATATATGTTATAGATAATACATTTTTGTAATCATATTCAAATAGTGGTGACATAGTGGGTAGGATAGTTGATGGAGGAACCGTTTTAACAATAAAATCAAATAAAATAGCAGGCTATGATAGGACACGAGTAACAAATATCCAAGTCTGACCAGCAGCATTTACGATTATACTCAGGATAAATTATTTTCAATCGAGGTCAGCTTTCGGGATCGAAACTGGCGACCTCTCGGTGCTTAGTATCAACGCAACTACCAAACCATGCTGCTGGCTAAATTAATTGACTTGGGTACTTTCTGTGGATGTTTGCAAGAAGTTTTTGACTTTTTAGAAGCACTTGTAAGGATTGATTGGTAAAACAGAGTTGATAAACTGACGAGTTTTCCTCGAGATGAGTAAAATTGAAAAATATATGGATATTGGTAGAATAGGATTGTTCAACCTGTAAAACTTTAATGATACACGTATCTCACTTTATTTTTCAGCTGAAAGAATCTCATCCACCGACTCAATGTTGAGTTGAGTGCCATTTGAGACATCCTGTATAAAATATGTAGAGGAAAAATGAAAAAAAAAACAACACTAAACACGAAAGTAAAAAGCTTTAGTGCGCGAGTAAAAGGACTTTTAGTGTATTCACTAATGTAGTACGTATGTGTAATATATTGTTAATATATATTTTTTTATTATCACAATAAAACGGTACGTGATTCACATCACGTAGCTCGATTCCAAGCGCATTTATTTAAATTAATCTTCTGAAAATCGTTCTCAATGCGTACATTTTCCGACTAATGCTTTCGATTTAATTCAAGTTGAGGTGATCGTCAGCCTTTGGAGATGTCGTATAGATGATTTAATGTTGAGATTTGAACCGATTTCGAGGATAAGAAAGGATAACTAGTTGAATTACATCGTACGTATAATATAATATATATGTAATATCATGGAGTAGTAGGGGAAAACTTAAGTCTACCGTGCACGATCATTGCTTTCATAATAATATGTGTGGGTGTATGTTGTTTTACGTTTGCTTCATATCGATGTATTATAGTATTATATCAATATTATGATATGTCTGTATACATAAAATAAATCATAATACTGGAAAAGAAAATCGTTTATGATTTTATTTGTGAAGCTGGGTAGTAATTCTGATAGTATTAGATCTTTACATAGTTAAAGTTGAACATTTTGATATGTAAATATATGAATCAAGGTCATAGTTGAATGAAAAATTAGGTTTTTCTTAATATCTATACTTAAGAAAAGGCAGAATAGCCGATGAATCCAATTTCATATTTTCCCATGATGACATTATCGGGTTGCCCTTGAGCAATGGAAAAGACTTCGATAATGGTTTGATGTAGTTTATTGAAATGTAAAATTTGCACGTGGTGGGCCAGCGGAGCGTACGGAACACAAGCTGTCCGTACGCCGTCTACTCGGTGACTCTGTCGACCGTCGCGTATTTCCGCTTGGGCCGACACTAATGCCAACTCGTCAATAATGCCAATCGACAATCAGTTAATAAGACTGTTTGCCACACGTCATTACAAAAGTCGGAACATAGTCCCACATAGGAAAACTGTTGAACAATACAGTTATTCTACAGAGTTACAGCATTACTGACGAGTCGTTTACAATAAATCATAGCTCTTAAAATAATTAAATAGAGGGTGAATAATGAAACCTTTGCCTCATCCAGTGTGAGGATAAAATCAATTTATTGGTTCAGTAATATTTCAACTTATAGGTATACCTCTGGTGAATGTTGTTTCTATTTACATTAAAATTTTTGAAATCTCCTTTGAAGCTGTGAATAAGCATTACAAGATAAGTTTACTTTAAAGAAGAGAGAGTGGACTGTATATGGTTTAAAACTTAAGCATTCCTCATCTTGATGTTAACTTAGACAATACAATGTTGACACTGTTACAGTTGTCAAGACAGATCAGCTATTACCGATCAACTAAACTTGATTAGTGAGTGTAATGCTCCTAAGTTAACTTGATTTCATCAACAAGTAGCACAAACATTGCTAAATTAAAAGTAAATTGGAAAGTCATTCATTCATTCCTACAAGCAGGAAATGAAGGCGAACTATGATTATAGATGTCTCTACGTTAAACATCGAAATGTTCAGTATTATAATATTTACTTATTCTATGATTCACATAAATACTATAAACAGTAAGAGTTAACTTATGTTTTCATAACAAGAAACATAAGACCTGCGGATGACTCCCGGCAGGTTATAATTAAGTAGACATGAAATAATTTAAGATGCTCCATTAAGTGTGGCTTGGAGACTAACATTAACAAATCATGAATCTAATTTTAACTGTCAAATTTGAACAGTTTATTTTAAACTCGGATATAATCCTTCCGAGTGATGACATGAGACAAGTCTTATATTATAAAGACAAAATGATTAGATTAAATTCGGAGATATATACTGCCGAATGTTAAAATGAAAATAGCTTAAATTATACACACAACACAATTAAAGTGAATTACGGAGTACTACTATTAACATTGAATGATTTAAACTCATGATTACATCTAATAAGTAATATGAGTTGGGGGTAGTGTCTTCGGGTTAAACTAAGCTACCGAAGTTGACGGAATTGAAGCTGCTGTTTCTCCTCCCTCTTGCTGATCTTCCTTCCTGTCAAGTGGTCCTTGTGGTAGAATCGGCAATGGCGCCACTAGATGACTGGACCGACGAAACTCTCCGCTGGCAGTAAAGACGTCGACGACTCGAACTCTGCCATCTGGTCCGGGATACAATTTAGTGACTCGACCCAAGACCCATCGGGTTGGCAGCATGTGTTCCTCCTTTAACAGGACCATTTGACCCACACTCAGATTGTTGCTCGAGTCCTTCTTCCATTTGTGTCGTAACTGCAAAGAATGTAAATATTCCGCCGACCAACGTTTCCAAAATGCTGCTGTGGTCAATTGTATCTGAAGCAGATTGGCATGGACATTAGTGTTATATTTAACCTCCATTGGAAGAGCGAGTAAGGATCTGCCAATTAAGAAATGTCCAGGTGTGAGGGGTAAAAGGTCTAGTGGATCCGAAGACAAGGGACTAAGAGGACGGGAATTCATGCAAGCTTCTATTTGAGTCAATACCGTACAAAATGATTCGAAATTTAAGGTGGTGGCCTTTAACACCTTGTTTAAATGAATCTTCATGGATTTAACCGCTGCTTCCCACAGCCCTCCCATGTGAGGCGCCCTTGGCGGGTTAAACTTCCAACGAATCCCTTCGGAGGCTACATACCGTAGTAGCTTCTCCTCATGAGGACGTTCGTAAATTAATTTTACTAAATTAACGAGTTCACGACTTGCACCGACAAAATTAGTAGCATTGTCGGAATATATCGTATTGGGCCTGCCACGTCTGGCTACGAATCTTCTTAAACAATTTAAGAAATTTGAACTCGTTAAGTCTCCGACAAGTTCCAAGTGAACTGCCTTACTGGAAAAACACACAAAGACACAAACGTAACCCTTAATTATCTTAGAATTCTTATTGCAACCACTCTTCACAGGAAAAGGTCCTGCGAAATCTATCCCCACATGACTGAAAGGAAAATTCGCAGTGGTACGTTCAAGCGGGAGTAATCCCATTAATCTATTGTGTGACAGTGGTTTATTTCTGAAACAAATGACACATGAACGCACCACTCCTTTGACAGTATTATGTCCGGCCAATGGCCAATAGGTCTGCCGCAATAACGACAGTAAGGCTTGAGTACCCAAGTGAATATATTTCAAGTGCGCATCTCGGACAATCATGTGTGTAAGTTTATGCTTATTTGACAAGATAATGGGTGACGTTGATAGAGTTGTTCCCAGAGGAAGTCTACTTCCAACACAAATTAAATTCTCGTGGAATAGAGGGGACAATTTAGCTAATTTACTGCTACTGGGAATTGGATGTCCCTTGCTCAGCAAACGATATTCCAATGGAAATGATTCCATTTGCGATAACCTAATCAAATTATTTAAAGCATCATTTAATTCTAAAGCGGACGGTTCGTTATTTTCTTTAACGTTTAATTGTTTATTCCTTAGTGGCCGACGAACATATGATAAAACTCGAAGGAGTCTTGGAAGATGAGAATATTTATCTATCCAATTATTTTCCCTCACAAGGGTAGCGTTAGTGACTACCCTTCTCTCTGGAAGATCTATTGTGATCTCAGGAGGTCTTCGAGGCCATCGTGATTCGTCTAATTTCAACCAACTAGGGCCGTCCCACCATAACGAATTATGATTTAATTCTGATGGTTGAGTCCCTCGAGAAATTAAATCTGCTGGATTGTCTGTAGAGGAGACATGGTACCACTCAATGGGTTGAGATATTGATTGGATTTCGGCCACTCGATTGGCAACGAAGGTGGTCCATTTACATGACTCTCCTCTAATCCAATGCAATGCGACGGTTGAATCCGTCCAATAATATTTTTCATTAATATGAATTGTTAATTGGTCTATTGTTGACTTCATTAACTTTGATAATAACATAGCGGAGCACAGCTCTAAACGCGGAATAGTTACAAAACTGAGCGGAGCGACTCTCGAACGAGAACACACAAGATGACATTTGGAATTTCCCAATTGATCAGTACATTTTACATAAATACAAGCACCATAAGCTTTCTCGGATGCGTCACAAAATCCGTGTGCCTGTATATTAATGACATTATTTAGTATTATCAATCTAGGAATTTTATAAAGTTTCATGACTGTATTGGATAATTGACAATCTTTCCATTTTTTGAAGATTGTCTGAGGAATGAATTCATCCCAACCAATGGTTTGTTGCCAGACAGATTGCATTAATATCTTATAATTAATTAACAATGGAGATAATAGTCCTAATGGGTCGAAGATCTGACTAATTACTGATAAAAAGTTTCTTTTTGTTATATTTTCAGTCTCGACTTCGGTTTGAACCTTAAATACAAAAACGTCTTCCCGCGGTTTCCAAAATAAACCTAAAGTTTTGTGTGATTCGTTAGAGAAGTTAAAATCTGAACAATCGTCAGCTTTAACATCCGTGATTATATCGGAGTTGTTCGATGTCCATTTGCTTAAGGGCATACCGGCTGATAATAATATGGTTTCCAGTTGAACCTTTAATAATTTACCAGCTTCAATAGTATTAGTTCCCGTGAGCAAATCATCAACATAAAAATCACGTTCGATCACTTTACTAGCGATGGGATATTTGTTTCTATTCTCCTCTGCTAACTGATTTAGACATCTAGTAGCTAAAAATGGGGCTGAAGCAGTTCCGAATGTTACTGTATTAAGCTTGTAATGCTTGAATTTACTCTGGGGATCTGTTCGCCAAATGATTCGTTGTACATTTTTATTTTTCTCTGCTATTTGAATCTGTCGGTACATCTGCTTAATATCCGCAGTAATCACGTATTTATGGAGTCGAAAGTTGAGTAGTAAACTTAACAAATCTGATTGGACATTAGGTCCCACCATCAAAATATTATTTAGTGAGATATTAGACGTTGTCTTTGCGGACGCATCAAAAACTACACGATATTTAGTGGTAAGGCTAGACTCCTTAACCACGACGTGATGAGGTAAATAACAATGAACCTCATGTGCCTCCGGAGGTTCACACTCTGACATATGTCCTAAATTTATGTACTCTTCTAAAACTTTATTGTATTCCATTTTTAAATTATTATTGGCTAAAAAACGTCTTTCCAAAGTTTTGTGTCTTTTCTCCGCAATGTGCAATGAACTTCCTAATACTACCGGGGAATTTTTATATGGTAAAGCTACACAAAATCTACCGTTTTTATCTCGTGATGTGTGTGCTTGGAAATGTTCCTCACATCTTTTCTCCTCAAGAGATTGATGTTTTACCATAGGAACCTGGTCGATCATCCAAAAGTTTTGAATGTGACTGTCTAATTGACTTAAGCCTATGTGGCTCTTCCCTGGAGCATTATTTACTTCGGGATATGGACCAACTATTGTCCATCCGAATTCGGTATCCTTTAAGATAGGCATACCTTTTCCTAACTGGATGGTTCCTGCTTTCATAGCATGAACGCAAATCTCGGCGCCGAGCAATAAATCGATTGGCGTCGGTTTATTCCAAAGGGGATCTGATAACTTGATTCCCGCTGGTATTGAAATTAACTGTTGATCCAGTTTCACAGTTGGAATTTCGCCAGTAATTTCTGGTAATACCAAACACAACACTTTGGTTGAGTAATTAGTGGTTGAAGACCTTATGGTCACCTTGGTGATGTGACGAATGCTACTTTCTTGATTAGCGATACCTACAATTTTTTGAGAGATTTTCTCTAATTTGAAGTTATTCTTCTTAGCGAAAGATGTGGTAACATAGTTGACTTGTGAGCCGGAATCTAATAATGTGCGACCCTTAACGACCGTTCCATTGGACGTTATAATGTCTACTTGTACCGTCGGTAAAATTATCTCCCTTTGAGAGAAATGAGTAGAATGAGCATTAATTGACTTCCTTCCCGTATTATTGGAACTAAATGTATCGTCCTGATGCAACAAAGTGTGATGGTTTTGTTTGCACCTTAAGCAATTATAGTTAGACTTGCAATTTGTTATCTTATGCGATGAATTTAAACATTTAAAACACATGTTATTAGATTTAACGAATTCATTTCTTTCCATACTGGATTTTGCTTTGAATTTATCACATTTGCCTATGAAATGATTATTTCGACAGAATGCGCATGCGTTTACCTTACTTGATGGGTTTTTGTTCGCGACATGAGTTCTCATGATTCTTTGACGACTATGAGGGAATTCCTTCACCGTAGTTACAGATGCAGTAGATTGTAATACATTACATCTATTCTGCAAGAATGTCTCTAAACTTTCATATGGTGGCATTTCTCTGCTAACCAGCGATATTTCCCAGTCTCTTACTATATTAAAAGGTAATTTCCTTAGAACTAAACATGTTACCCATGGATCTAAAATTTCTCTCGCGTAACCCAACGATTCAATGTTTTTAATACACACTGTTACCTGATTCAATAGATTTCTCAATTCGATATGTGATTCTCTTGTGATTAATTTTAAGTCACAAAGTGAATTAATCCTAGTTTTGAGATTAAGTCTTGGTAAATTATATTGCTTGTCTAAAATACTCCAAGCTATTTCGTAATTGTCTGAGCTAATATCTAAACCTGATACAGCTGCCAAAGCGGGACCGATTAAGGATTGATGCAAATATTGCAATTTCGTGACATTCGAATATTCCGTTTTGTTTCCTATTATATTCTTAAAAGCTTGTTGAAACGATTGCCATTCAGATGGATCTCCCTGAAATGTGGGAATGGTTAACGTCGGTAACTTATCTCTAGCAAATTTAATTGTTGCTTGCTCTACCTTTAGTTTACTATCTTGAAAGGATTGGCAATCTAATGCTGCTTTAAGATTTTTAACTGTTATTGTAATTGCATCGTACTCTTCGTCTATTTTGGCCGCTTTCGGTATGTCTGTAAGGTTATCTAAATATTCGTAATGGAGTTTTCGGACATAATCGTATGCTTCTTTAATGGTTTGATACTGTCCTTCATCTAATTCGGAGGATTTATCTATTTTTCCTTTTAGTCTTTGTACCGCGCCTGAATACCTTAATTCTATTGACGTCATTATGACTTCTACTTTATTTTCCTTCGCTAATATTTCTATCGATTGAGTCTGACTTCGAGTCTGATGTATTCTAGAGCTTGACCTGTCTCTAATAGGTTCTACGTCCCTAGTTGGATTTCGACCTTTATGCGACTTGGAAGTCGAAGCTTCTATTTCCTCGTTTTCAGCACTTGACATTTGTTTCAGAAAGTTGCACTATTTCGTCTCATAAATACAGTTGTTCTCTACTATAGCTGTCAATTGAACTATTCGTAGAGATAAGGTAATAATATTCAATGATTAACCGTGAATCTTAATATTCTACTTTAACTATTATCACCAGAATCTATCCAACATATTTTGGAAGAAATTACAACCCTAAATTGGTGGGTGCTTGATTTAAACCACTTTGGGGCTACAAGTCTTGTGATTTATTTTAAATCACCACTGTTTCATCACACATTATGAAACAAAGAGATCTACCGATGTATGAATATGCCGGTATGTACTTGATTTAATCCACTTTGGGGCTACAAGTGTAATTCCACATTTATCGTGGAAGGGGGGGGGGGGGAGGGTGTTTCTACACACATTAAGAAACAAAGATCTACCGATATGCATATACCGGTATGTACTTGGTTTAAGCCACTTTGGGGCTACAAGTATAATTCCACATTTATCGTGGAAGGGGGGGGGGGGGAGGAGGGTGTTTCTACACACATTAAGAAACAAAGATCTACCGATATGAATATACCGGTATGTACTTGGTTTAAGCCACTTTGGGGCTACAAGTATAATTCCACATTTATCGTGGAAGGGGGGGGGGGGGAGGGTGTTTCTACACACATTAAGAAACAAAGATCTACCGATATGAATATACCGGTATGTACTTGGTTTAAGCCACTTTGGGGCTACAAGTATAATTCCCCACGTGCTTTGCTAATTTTACACTACATCTGATTTTACACTTTTAATACGAAATTCGATGCGACCGATGAAACCTTCCTTCGTAGCGCGATATTATTTTATACAATCGCGTTAATTAATTGTTATACTTTAAAACATATTTTAAAAACTGACCTACCCACATGATTGCCTTTTGAACAGATTGCCTGAGATTGAATACATTCACTTACTTGAATATCCTTTACGATGTTTATGTGATCGTTCCGATAATTTTGGATTACCTCTGTGTCCCATGCGTCTTTGTAGGTTATGTTTTTATTTATATATTTTCTGCGTCAATCACGCGGTCATGTACCTCTGTACATCAATCAATATATTGCTGAAATAGAAGCAAACATGTTATTAGTATTGGAAAGGTATGGATAGTAACAAAGGAACGATACCGATTTCTTAATTGACATCCATTTTTTCTCGACCACGTTTTTTCCTATTGGTTTGTCCGTTTGGTGTTGTGGCCTAGGTTACTGGTGTCCGGTTCGAAGTGACCATCATGGAAAAGACTTCGATAATGGTTTGATGTAGTTTATTGAAATGTAAAATTTGCACGTGGTGGGCCAGCGGAGCGTACGGAACACAAGCTGTCCGTACGCCGTCTACTCGGTGACTCTGTCGACCGTCGCGTATTTCCGCTTGGGCCGACACTAATGCCAACTCGTCAATAATGCCAATCGACAATCAGTTAATAAGACTGTTTGCCACACGTCATTACAAAAGTCGGAACAAGCAACATTAAATAAATTTATAGATTTTAAGTTTGAAATTATATTCAAATAGTACTGACAAATAGATGGTTTAGTCAATTTAAAGAGGAGCCGTTTCAACAATGAAATCAAGATCTACTTGGAGTTTCAAATTTCCATGTCTAACCAGCAGCACTACAGATAATACTCGGAATTAATTCATTTCAATCGAAGTCAACCCACGGGATTGAACCCGGCTACCTCTCGGTGGTTAGCATTAACATAACTACCAATCTATGCTTCTGGTTAATAATAAAAAAATAAACAATAAATAGTATTAAATTGTATAATATTATTTTTACTTTATTTTTTCAATCGAACATATACACTCGCCTTTACAGATCGCTCCAAAGTGACGAGTGTACTAATCAGATACAATACAGTAATAAAATTAATACAAGCATTTGCATTTTTATACAAACATCATTCACAGTGACATCTATGGAGAGATTTTTGCAGCATTTAATTATAGAAATTTGGTGAACCTCAAGACGCTGAATAACTTGAGATATTCAAGAGAGATTGGAAAGGAAGTGCCAAATTAGCCAGCAGCATAGCTCGGTCGTAAAGCTTCTGCCTAACACCGAGAGGCGCCTGGTTCGATCCCATGATCGATTGAAAAGAATTTTTCTGAATATATCTGTAGTGCTGCTGGTCAGACCTGGATATTTGTGACTTCAAGTCGATCGTTTCCTATCAGAGTTTGCCAATTTTCTTTGATTTCATTGTTGAAACGGTTCCTGGTAAAATTGGCTAAATATCCTTCCTACCTACTATGTCACCACTATTTGAGATTAATTAATGTACAATAAAATTTATGTACAATTCATAGATGTCTCGTTAATTTGCGGGTTTTTCAGAGTCTCGTAATTCAGCGACTTGTATAATAAAAAAAATGCTGCAATGTTTGTAATTGGCCAGGAAGGCGCATTGGGGTTACCTGTAAGGCCTTCCTGGTATATATGTAAAAATAAATAAAAAAAATAAAAATTTACAAGAACCGTTTCAATGAAAATCAGAAAATTGGCCAACTCTGAAAGGAAACGATTTACCTGGAGTCACAAACCAAGATCTGGCCAACAGCTACTAGTGGGAATCGAACCATAACTACTCCACTCAAAACCATAATATGCTAAACACTAGTTCTCCCTGCGTTTGTTTGAACTCGTCAAAAATGATTGTATATATTTTAATATTATCGAGCTTTTACGGGAAATTTCACATTTTATAAACATTTTTTGATTTTCAAATGTTTTTTATTATTATGAAATTATGTTCACAATACATCTTATATCTATTTTAATAGCTACTGATCTACTGATCATTTTCTATTTTACAATTTTATTTTATTTGGTTAGTAATCATAGTATTATATTTTTACGTAGGGGTGGGTGGAGGATCCAAGTAAAAGGCCAAAAGTCGTCTCACAGCATTTATTGATGATTATGGAGATACACGCACTGGCAGTGATCAGTCCAGACTGACATGATATCGCCTACGTACCGCCCTATAAAGGGTAGATCTCTCAGGTCGTCTAATCTGTTTACCTGTTGTATAGTCACGTATTCGGATATGTATTTCCACGACATTGGGTCTCCCCGTACCGATTCTGAGAAAGGCCTAATAACGGTCATTGTTTAGCCTAAATGCATTTAGAGTCCAGATATAATCCTGGAAGTAAGTGTAAGCACTTAGTTAATCCGATAACAGATATCCGTTGGTCTAAGTGCAAGCACTTAGTTAATCCGTTAACAGATAACCCTTGAACGGTCACATAGTCTCTGGGATTCTATTCGCTTAATCCGCGGCGTACGTAACAATATTATTCTAATGTTAATGTACAGCATAATAGGAAAAATAGCTCAAAAACCTATTTTATATACATAGATAGTTTGATTTGGTCGTAAAACTTTGCTTTTGAAAAAATGCATCCGTTCTGAATTGTACACAAACATGCAATAAACCGGACATCGGCAAATAAGTATACCCAAAATGCACAATACAAGTTCGTAAAATAATAATAGTAGGGATTATAAATTTAAACGCAGAGCGTGCGCGCCAGCCTTTGGAAAATGAAAACGCTTCGAGGCGGGTACGCTCGGAAAATTCGTCAGTTGTTTTCAAGCTGTCGTAGAGTAAGACTGTCAGTCGCATTGAAACAAGATTGCAAAAAATTAAACAAATAATAATAACAATAAAATAAAAAATAACAAAAAAAAAACAACACCACCGCAATCGACCAATTCAACGCATGAATTAAATATTAAATTTAATTAATTTTAAAAACAATATTAATATATTATTACATAAACAATTTGACGAGACGAAATAGAATATATTACACATATTATTTAATATATATATATATTGTATATTCAAGATTGTATTTAAAAGGTCGAAAGCTTATAAGGCGGTCATTAGCTTAATTGTCGTCCGTGTTTTCAATGACAAATTCACTGCTTGGCCGTTCATGATATGTATTATATATCTGTTACAATACACATTCACTTACCAATCGTACATACATATACATAGGTACATACATACATACATACATATAATCTTGTATTTTCGTACAACGTTGTAAATGTAAACTGAATTAACTGTCGAGTTCTAGAGTTGATCTAATTAGAGGGCGGCTTAATTCGGGTCCGTTTACGTCAACGGATTAAAATCTTTGCATATGTTTCGGTCTTTTGGTTTGCAATATATGTATGTATGTATGTATATTATATGTATTTTTTTCGAACAGTTGCAGACCAGCGATGCTCGACAGTGACAACTCAAGCTTTAGCGAAATTTAAATTATATTTTAAAAATCAAATTAAATTAAAACAAAGGTGCTGCTTGTGGAATTATGAATTTCCGTTTAGAATTTTAATTAGTTTGTGAATTTATTGCGAGGAGAAGAAGGCGAACTTTCAACACTTTCAAAAGCAATTGCGTGAAACTAAACGGTGAGTTATTCTCATTATGATATGTTTATGTCTTTTACTTGGTACAAAAGAATGTGTTCATTTTGAAAATTATTTCCAAATAAGACTTCAAACAGTTGTAAGTCAATTTATAATATTTCATTTTTATAAATATATTGCATTTATTCTATAATAATTATATTAGTTATGTTGCAATAATCTTTTTGATTGAGATATATTACTCTTATTATTTAATATATATATTGTATATTCAAGATTGCTTAAAAAGAGTGTGCAGGATTTTCCATCACCCGTCTGAATTCACGTTTGAAATAATCTTTTTAATAAAATTTAAATAATATGATTGAAAATTTTGTATAATTTTTTAATGCCAAAATGATGCAATCGACCTTTGAGCGTATTAATTTTTTATTATAATTTTTAATATAAATTATTTACTATTTTACTAACGAAATTAGTTTAAATAAAAATGATACATTTAATATTTCACAAATTTTGAAATAAAGTGCCTCATATTATATTGTACATTAAAGAACACATTTTTAGGTTTTACATTCAATATTGATAACTTTTATAAAATCTTATATTAAATTGTTGAAATTAATAAATTTACATACTTAAATGCGTTTTCGTCAAGATGAACTTCACAATCGTATTAAATTATAACTTTTCTTCGTTCCATTTCCAAGAAAATAAAATTTGTAATATTCTCTCACATTGCGAAGGATTCATCAAATCCATTCACTTATTATACAATACAAAATAATAATGTATTCAGCAAACTTTGTGAATTTTTTTCGGTCATTTTCGCTCTGTCGAGCTTTGAGCGATAATAACCGCCGAAGAAATCTAGCTTTTCAGCAACACGTGTTTCCACGAGATAAAGAAAAGCTTATCGGAAAAATTCTGCCAGAGATACAGCCAGAAACGAAGCGTGGATAATACATTTCGATTTTTGACCTTTTGCTTTGGCGAAACGAAACGTACGATAAATCTAAAAAAAAAATCGTCATAACAGAAAAAAATTCAATTCGTCAACCCCCAAAACGAAAATTGAATCGCATCCGAAAAAAATATGTACCCCAAAATGAAGATAAAGAATAGTGATGGATCAAAAGTTAACCGCAAACAACAAAGGGAAAATTGCCTCACAAACGGACTCGCTCGGAAAATACGCGAAAAGCCTTTCAACGGCTGGAAAAAGGTCGTTGTTTCAACAGCGTTGGGAAATTTCTTCGATTCGTACGATAACTTTCTACATAGAGATCGAGTTGCAAATCTTCTGCACGTACACTATACAGAGTATCTCGAAATGAACGACAAGAAACACATATGTATATTTTATCCAGAAGAGTCTATTCTAAGCCCCGTTTCAGTCATTCAAAAAAGGAAAATTCACATACAAACACTTGTAAGTCATTTTGGGACAAATGTTTTCGTTTTCCCACGATTTTTCCTCCTTTGATCAATTGTGAAAATATTTACTCAGAATAATATCAAAAGCTACATACGTTTGCACATTTTTAATTTGAAATGAGTGCTGAATTGTACGTGTTCTGCTTTTGTTCGTTTCATATTCTTTCTCCCATACATTTATGTATGTAATTTTGGCATGAAATAAATTGATCAATTCGGTAATAAATAAAATCAATTCAACTAGTTACGAGATAAAATATATATGATAATAATGCTTGAGGCAATTTTGAAAAGGTCAGACTTTTTGCTAGTTCGAATAACATCATCCTTTATTATTATCAAAATATTTATTGTTATCACACCAGAAGCATCAATTGTGACCTTTAACTATAGCTTCAAACGCAATTTACGTCATATCTTTTAATTAATGTAATCTATGATAAATTGATCATAATATCATATTTTAGACCAAATTTGGTCACTTTGCTTTTAATTGGGTCGGGTAGATTGTATTTAAAAAAAAAATTGTGCTATAGTGGCTTTACAGTTTCCCAATACGCAACTATGGACATATACATACATTTATAAATATAAATGTTGAAACTGGCTATTTATTAAATATTCATGTATGTACAATCTAATATATAATTTCGAAAGAGACTTTGTATGTAAGTTTTGGTTCGTAGAATCCGTGGCGTTATCGAAAATTTAAAATTTTCTATGATGACGATATCGATTTCGATTTCTTTTTCAGTTCCGAAATAGGATTCCTTTTTCAGTTCTGGATTTGGATTCCTGTTTCTATTCCGGATCCGGATTACTTTTTCAGTTCCGGTTCCAAATTCATTTTTCAGTTCTGGATCCGGATTCCTGTTTCAGTTCCAGATCCGGATTACTTTTTCATTTCCGGTTCTCGATTCCTGTTTCAGTTCCAATACGATTCTCAGTTCTAATTTCAGTTCCGATTCCTTTATATATAAAAAAACCATTCGTTTCTGAATGACGTTAAGTATGTATAAATATGTATTTATACTACAAATACCGAGCGAAATTGGGTAAAACCACTAGTATGTAATAAGTATAAATATACCACTAGTGTGTAATAAATATAAACAGTGATTGATTCTAGACATTTTATAATCATTTGAAGGTTATAATAATGATAAAAATGGACAAAAAGTTTACATTTTATATGTAAATAGGAATATATATATTTTTTTATAAAATACACACATGCTAACTAACGCAATATATACGTAGAAGATAAAAAAGCAAAAGTATACTCAAACAAATTTATAGATACCTTAAATAAGGCCGTATTAAATTACATAAAAACATTTTCGATTATTTTTAAGAAATAATAATATCCAAAATCCTATTACGTTTTATAATAAGCAATTTCCGCCAACGTTTCGCTTTCGTTCGCCGATTTTAGTTTAATCCCACCTTCTTACCAGTACGCGGCGTAGACTTCGTTTGAACGTCGATTGCCCGCTTAAAAAAGGCTATACGAGCCACATTTTGGTTCCAAATGAAGCCCAAAACCTTCCTAATTCACCCCATGTACGCTGGGGGTGCAAAACACCCCCATCATTTGGAAAAGAAAGGTTCGTAATGAGGGCGCCGGGCGACGCACGGTTAATCCTACATACATCCCGTACAAACTGCGAGACGTGCTTCTCTAAATCGACTAACCCCGTTAATACAACAAAAGATAAAATTATATATATATATATATATATATATATATATATATATATATATATATATATATATATATATATACATATATATATATATATATATATATATATATATATATATATATATATATATATATATATATATATATATATATATATATATATATATATATATATATATATATATATATATATATATATATATATATATATATATATATATATATATATATATATATATATATATATATATATATATATATATATATATCCAAGTCGATCGTTTTCTACCAGAGTTTTCCAATTTATCTGAAACGGTTTATCATCAAATTGGCAAAAAAAAAACCATCCATATCAATTATTGCACCACTTTTGGAATATGATTTCAAATTTATATACGTACGAGTTTAATACCGTATGTGCTCCCAAGAGTAATACTAGTTAAGACATCATGGGAAAATATAAGTTAAAAAACAAGAAAAATGGTCGTGAAATGATATGGATGTAAAAAATGTGTGCGTATAGATGCATAAATACAATATTATTATCGATTTTATATTATATAATATTATTATATAAGATTATTTTTTTCCGATATGATGAAAATTAATCGGATTTACTTTCAATCAATTTATTATTTGAAATCCTATACGTTCGTTGGTTTTTGGTTCGTTGTTAAATTAACAAACGGATATATTTCTGAATAGATTTTAATTCAATGTCTATTATTATTTCAACGCGGGTGATATGGGCATTATGTAATACGCGCGTGCGCCTATAAATTACCTTACACTATATTTATTTGCAATCAATTTATTTATTAATAGTTTTGGACCATTGTGGCATTACAGGAAGAACCTAATGCGCCACAATGGCCTAAATTTAACAAAGATATAAATACAAGTAAAATTAGTAAAAAACAGAAAAATTAAAAAGCAGAAAACATGGTAAAATAAAATAATAATAAAAAAGTAACAAAAGGAAAATAATAATACAATTAAAATAGTACATAAAAATGTACAAAGGAGAAAGAAAAAGTAAAATAAATAAAACAAAATATGAATAAAAAAAATAAAATCACAGCGAGGCCGAAATGGAAGAGAGTAGATTAAGATTCCACTCAGAATTCACATTCAAATTAAGAAAGTAATGATGAGCGCAGGTTACCAGATAAATATGTTAAAATAACATCCGATAATCTACGCTCCCCAAGGTGGAAAATATCACATTCAGCGACGGCAGCAACGATTTCATTGAGAAGTCGAATAGCTCTTGGAATAGGAGCCATTCAAAAAAGAACTGTGCGAGCAGCAGGTACAACCATCAAATGATGATGTCTACCACGCACATAATTATTAGGGACATAAAGTCCCAACTGTTTCAGCAACAACGGGCATGACGTATTACCACGCAATAGCTGGAGAACGAAACGAATTAACGAGAAGTTTCTCCGAAGTTCAAGGGAATTATACCCAAGCATGCCCACAAGGAAAGGAGTAGGATAGAGATATGGGTAGTACCCATACTCTTTCTTATAAAGAAAACGAAGAAATGCTTTTTGCACTTTTTCGATAATAAGAGAGTAGTTTTCTTCATGCGGATTCCACACAATCGCATTATACTCTAGCTTGCTTCTAACAAGCGAGTTGAAAAGCAAGCGAGAAGACAAGGGGTTGGAGAATAATCTAGCATATCTCAAGACAAATCCAAGTCGACGAAAGGAAACGTCAGCGACTGTCTTGATGTGGTTGTGAAAGGTGAATTGAGGATCAAAAGTGATACCCAAGTCGACCATAGATTCCACACACTTCAACAATACAGATCCAATGGAATATCCGTGACAATAGAGCGAATTCGCACGTCCATAACTCATAATGGCACATGTACTAGTATTCAGTTAATTTTATATAACATATAAATTTATTTAAATTCGTGTATCAATTCCTTTCGAAGCCACTCATAGAAATCAACGGGCCCAATACTAGTCTTACAATAAAGCCAATACTATGGCCATTACCATGATTTTTATTTCATTTTAAAATTCAATACCTCTAAAAAACTCCCTTTACTAAGAGATTTTTACATATTACACAGATATAAACACATTTAAAGTGAAATCAAAAAATCAAAATATTTGGCAAAAGTGAGGACCACTTTATATACACATACATATGTATATATATGCATATATACATATTTAGGAGAAATGTATTCAGAAAATACTCTGCATCACTTTTCCACACCCGTCTGTTGACACAAAAGCAATAAATAAAGGACCACTGGATAAAAAAAACATTCGCAAACCGACACGCACCATTTTTTACCGTCTATCGCAGTAAAACATCAAAAAAAGACTCTCCACTGAACGAAATTTCCAAAAAAAAAAAATCGGTATAATTTTTTATTTCATTACAATATTTTCCACAATGACTTGACAGGCTTTTCCTAATGCCTTCCGATATATTATTTATACATATATGTATATTTATACTTCATTTAGCCAACAGAATAGCTCGGTTGTTAAGCTTCCGCCTAACACCGAGAGGCGCTGGGTTCGATCCCATGAGCTGAACTCGATTGAAAAGAATTTTTCTGAGTATATCTGTAGTGCTGCTGGTCAGACCTGGATATTTGTGCTCCAGGTCGATCGTTTCCTATCAAACTTTGCCAATTTCTCTGATTTCATTTTTGAAACGGATCCCGATTAAATTGGCTAAAAACCTTCCTACTACATACTACATATGTCACCACTATTTGAGTATGATTAATGTACAATAAAATTCATGTACAATTCATAGATGTCTCCTTAATTACGAGTTTTCCGTGTATCGTAATTCATTGACTTGTGTAATACAAATGCTGCATTGTTTGTAATTGGCCAGGAAGGTGCATTGGGGTTTACCTGTAAGGTCTTCCTGGTATAAAATGTAATAAATAAATGAATAAACACGTCAATAAAAAAATGCACCTTATTCTTCATTAACTAGCATAGTGGTACGGTGGTTGCGTTGGTATTAAGCACCGAGAGGTCACCAGGATCGATCCCGAGAGCTGATCTCGATTGAAAAGAATTTATATGAGTATAATCTTAAATGTTGCTGGTCAGACTTGGATATTTGTGACTCCAAGTCGATCGTTTCCTATCAGAGTCGGCCATTTTATTTGATTTCATTGTTAAAGCAGTTCCTCCAATTGGCCAGAAAGGCGTATTGGGATTTACCTGTAATGCCTTCCTGGTATAAAATGTATAAAAAAAAAAAATGAGGAACTTTTCATGTTCAACTTATATCTCGCCTCAAATATGTACACACACACACTCCTGAAAGTCAAACTCGGATATACGTATTTCTGGCCAATGTTTACCGGTTTATGAATAAATTTGTAGACCGCGACGCCAAGACCAGAATCACGTGTCTCGAAGTGGCCGGTCATTAATTTTTCGAGACTAATCACCGATGCACCTGATGAATGCTTTAGTGAGGCGATTAATCTCCGCAAGACGATGGCAAGGATCTCGGCGATGACGTGACGACTCCTGATTTTAATCGACCGGCGACAACAATGGGTCGTCAATAATACGAAACGATTAGTTGGATGCAATTTTGCCGCGCTTACGTGCGAAATATTTACATGGACACGTTTATGGCCGCCATTAAGCGTGCGGTGGCAACAACATCATTATTATTATATATTATATATCGTCGCCGATGTCCTTATTTTATTTTTAGTCTCAGACCAGTGTTGTTTTCGGCTTTGGTTTCATTGATTCTGAAGGCGGATGTGTGCGACGCAAGTAGAGGGTGAAGGTCAAAGTGAAAGTGGCACTATACACGATGGCCTACCCCTACTCCACGCGCACGTACGCGCACGCTATAGTCGTCCACTAAAGTGGAGAGTGGGGGTGGGCCTTCGTAAATGGAAATACTCAAGTTCAATTGCTTTTGCTTTCAATTTCAATTTAAACCAGCAGAATAGACTAATGGTTAGCATATAATGGCCAGACCTTAGATTTGTGACTCCAGGTCGATTGTTTCCTATCAGAGTTTGCCAATTTATCTGATTTTCATTGAAACGGTTCCAACAAATAGTTCCAACCTTACCCATTTTCTCGCAAAATTTCAAGTTTTCAGCAATCTCGAATTTCGCTTAATTTTATAAAATGCTGCAAATTTAAAAATTTGACCATAGATGTTGCTGTGTATATTAATTGCTATGTATTTATGTACTTTGTATAATATTAATAATATTTGTATCAAATGTATAATGTTTCTGACCAGGAAGGCGCATTGGGGTTGCCTGTTAGACCTTCCTGGTATAAATTAAAGATAAAATAAAATTGCCTGTGATCTTTTTTAATTGGTATATTACTATACATATATTCGCACTTGCTATATTCTAATTGTATGGACGCCAGGGGTTCTCAATCGAGAACCCCTGGCAAGAAGCGAAGGGCCACGTAAACACCCCCAATATTTACGTGCCCAGGGTGGCCAACGCCAAGAAACATCGGCCAAATCGTGGGTCGTAAGGCCACGAAAGCCGACCATCAGACAAGTAGTCTGAACACTAATATATGTACACATCAAGATAACTATGCTCGATGCAAGTACATAGCCAGCAGTATATCTCAGTGGTTGCGTTTATGTTCAGCACCAAGAGATTATTGGGTTCGATCCCGGGCTAATATTTAATATACTGCTGGTTAGATTTAGATGTTTGTAAGTCCAAGTTTCTTATCAGAGTTTGCCAATTTTATCTGAGCATTGAAAAATCATCTTTCCTGTTACAAATATTCTGTATTTATTGTATAAAATTATGTACAAATCTAAATCCATAGATGTTTCAATCGATTAATTCTTTAATTAATTGTTATTTTGTGTTCTTCAGTTTCTCGAAATACAGTGATTTATGTAATAATAAAATGCTGCATTTTTTGTTATTAATTGTCCAGGAAGGCACATTGGGGTCTTCCTGTAAAGCCTTCCTGGAACCGTTTCGGTTCCTCAAAATTGGAAAAAAGTCATCTTTCCTGTTGTCACAAATCTTCTGTATTTATTGTATGTACAATTTGTAAAAATAATGTATAAATCTAAATCCATAGATGTTTCAATGGATTAATTATTTAATTAATTGTTATTTCGTGTTCTTCAGCTTCTCGAAATACAGTGATTTATCTAATAGTAAAATGTTGCATTGTTAGTAATTGATTGTCCAGGAAGGCGCATTGGGGTCTTCCTGTCAAGCCTTCCTGGTATATATCTATGTAAAATAAAATATAATATATACAAGTTGCAATTCGTAGATGGCTGGTGTGCAATGTTGTAGCAGTAGTGGGGGGCGCTACTCAAGCGAGTACACCGCGCGTGGGTTCATCGACATGACAATACAATACGTACATACATATGTACTTATAATGTCATATCATTGGATATGGCATTTTAATATGCTCATCGATACACTTGCCATATTCGTCGACGACATTCCGCAATCTGGTATGGTATAACGGTTTGCCAATACCGTAACCGCGCCACACACTATCGGAAAAACCATTTTTCCGGCGGTCGGGTCGTTTAATATCCTTATCTTAGCATTCTGCGCACCGTCCCCCAACCCGAAAAGGACAATGTGTAAAAAATAAGAAAAAAGTTTCAGCACGCCACTGAAAGACGGGAGAAATTAATTTCACAGCGTGTGGATCGTAAAAACTGCGGGTTAAAGCAAGCGAACGTGTCGACGTACATTTCGTACAATCTTCTTCGTTTTCACTTTCCACGTCTATGAATGCTTCATAAAAGTGAACTAACACCTCGTCGAAAACGTGCTGATATTATTAAGTGATATTTCGTTCTTCCACGCTACAATTTTGTATATACATTAATTGTTATGATAATTTCATTACTCGATGCTCAAACTTTTTTTTATTTCCCCTATTTGTGGACAAAAATTCTAATAAAATGGTCTCGTTTTTGATAAAATTCATTTAATGGGCGAAATTACCCAATTTGACTACTATATAAACTTGTCAACGAACAAAATACTACTTCAAAATACAACTCAGCGCACGTCAACTCAGCGCCAACCTTTCAGCGCAGAAAATTCGGCGCACGGATAAATAAAACCGTGCTCCACTAATACGAGTTTTTAGCTCGCAATTTTACCGATCGAAAATTCAGCACACTTCCAATTAACCCTTTAAACAAAAATAAAAAATAGTGTGGCCACAACACTATCCCAATAAACATGTTTCAATAGAAAATATTCAATATAAAATAGTATTAACAGTGGGAAAAATTCCCAAGTGAAAATACGTACTTTTGACTTTTGATTTGAACTGGACGACTACTTGGAAAGATTTGAAATCTGAAAAGTACTACAAATGAAAGATAAAATACCCAACTATAGATTCCAATATTCCATTTTGAACAGAAAATTGACGGATTTTAAGACATCGACCGAACAACACCAAGATATAGAAAAATCGCGCGATTTAAAAAAAAAATATCTCCGAATCTCGAGCAAATCAACATTTTTATTACCAGATTCGTATTCATTGGGCATAGATCTATAAGAAAAGTCATATCTCGTGTCTGAACCAAAAAAATGTCGTCATTTGTCAAACAGTGTAATTACTCTATTGAAATTGTCGACTACATCTACTTAATAATTTTATAAAATGCGATTGAATTTATCTAATAATCTTCATGCGTTTATGATTTTCTCACTGGGGTGCATGAAATATTACGCAAGCAGGGTTTCTAAACTAAGCCTGCAAAAATTTATTCTTCAGCAGCGTTTCTAAAGTAAGGTCGCTAAAATTTATTCCTAAGCAGCGTTTCTAAACCAGGCAGTTAATTTTTTTTAATAGCTATTTACGTATTAGCTTTTAATTATCCAAAATCTTACGTATGCAGGGTTTCTAAACCAAGGTTCGTTAATCGTCATTATGGGCTTTGTTTTTGATAAAAAATTAGAGAATCTTTTGTTTTTGATTTTTTCAAGTTAAATACGTGAATACAGACATACACGCGTACATGTTTGATATGAATAGAAGAACCGATGATGACGGGTTTGCAAACCTTGGTTTAGAAACCGTTTTTTTGCTGTCTATCCCGGTGTGGAAACTCTTCTTAAGAAATATTTTTTGCGGACCCTAGTTTAGAAACTCTTAATACGTAAAATTATTTAATTAATCGTTTTCTCTAGGGAGCACGTTGTAAGAAAATGTATTTTATGAAGAATACTATATATATGTACAGGAAAATGTGTTATAGGAGGTATTATTATATGTACAATTAATAATTCAGTTAATAAAATATTGAAGAAAAACGATGGGGTCATATATATATTCTTATATATATATATAAACGAGTATATTTTTCTTACAAATCTTATAAAAAAAATGATGCTATCTATGGACAGAGAAGTTGAGTGACGAAGGCATGACAGCTCAATTTTTTTGATGTTTGTTTTCTGTTTTGTTTGGCATATATAAATTATTAGAACCAAATAACAAGAAAGAAATAAACACACATAAAGCAATATTAATGTAGTCAATATATCTGCTTAATTATAAAGTACAAAAATATATGAATATTTTAATTTATTGTGTATTAATGACATGTTTGTGTTCAGTATATGCTCAGGCTGATATGCCGTATGTAACAATATTTTAAATTCAATATTGGTCTCATTAAGATATCCCTACCACGTGTCCCATCCCATTAGATTCTCAACGTATTAGACTAAGTCCCATACTATACTTTACCATGCGTATAATCTGTAGATGTATTATAATTAAATAAATTTAATCAAAATGTATTAATCGCCACAGTTTTGATTTAAATTTATGAGCAGGCTTGAATGGAGAGCACTTTCCGGTGAAGTTTTGAAGTCAAGAAATTTTCTAGGAATTTCATCATCCATTGATCCGGAAACAATGGATATGGCAGGGGTATTGAACGAAACTGTGCAAAGGTTCAAAGGATCTAATACCATTCTTCGGACAAAAGCTTAAAACTTTCGTCAAAAGATCGTCAAAGCTGGAGGAAAATGATTTTTTCCATGCACACTGAATTGATAACGTTTCGCTGAACGTTATAAATGTTATTACTTTTTGCATATTTAAATGGGGAAAATTCAGGATAGCGATCTGTATTCATCGTACGTTGCCCGAAAAGCCTTCGGAATTATTTATTCCACTTTTGTTGTGTCTTATTAAAAGTTATGTAGTACACTCGAAAAATACGAAAACGTCCCAAGCAATACACTTTCCATCTACATTTTCTTTGTTGTACATTTTCTTTATCGTTCTTATAGGTCTGTTGAGTGGAACATTGTCCACGTTTATGTCAAAGTATCTATTATATTATGAACAAAAAAAATTGCTGAAGACGTGTAACATTAATTGGATTGTGTTTAACAATTGGACGATCCATTTGAAACATATTTCGTGTTGAATTAACCGTTTGAATTACTTACATTGTAGGTAATTAAATATATTGTGTTTTTTATTAATCAAACCATATTGAAATTTTCCGATTTCCACTGGGAATTTTTCAGTCTACGCTTTTTCCGTTTTCTAAAAAGCAGGATGTTTGTGAATTAATCATCATTGTGAAATATTAAGCAAAGATATGGATTAAGGTAAATACAACACAAAGCGCGCTCGGAGACACAAGGTGCGCACCGACGTACATCAATTGTGAAACTTATGTCGTTGTATTTGTCGGTGCGCGTCTTGTATTTCCATGCTGATCTTATGTGTATGTGCACGTCTTATGTCTTAATTTGGGGCAGTTAAGTTAAAATTAATACTTTATTTTATCTTAAGTTTAAGTTTGGCTTATTACAGGAGTACCTAATGCGCCACAATGGTTGAAAAAATACAGATATACGAGAAAAATAAAAATATACACAGACAAAAAATACATTTATACACACACAATCATAAAAAAATAGCATTATAATAATATTATTCATTTATAGTTTTGGACCATTGTGGCATTATAGGAAGAATCTAATGCACCACAATGGCCTACATTTGAAAAAGAGAAGAACATAAAAATAAAATACGGTAACATGCATAAAATAAAAAAGAAAAAAGCAAAAGCAGAAAAAGATGATAAAAAAAAAATTAACGAAAAATGACAAACGAAAAAATCAAATAAAAGAATAAATAAAATCCTATTCTTAGTTTCATATTGAATATAAAGTGAGTATAATATTTATTTAAACATTAGTTTGGACCATTGTGGCATTACAGGAAGAACCAAATGCGCCACAATGACCTCCAGAGAAAATAAGAGAGAAAAATAAAAATCATAATAATAATAGTAAAAATTCATAGATTAAAAATAAATAAAAGATAAAAGCAGAAAAATACTATAAAAAAATAGAAAAATAGTATATAAAAATGTATATAAGGAAAAAAATAGATAATAGCAGATAAAGTAAAAATACCATATAATAAAATAACCATATAATAAAAAAACGTCTTGTACCAATATACAAGAACCAGCCGCAAATACAAATCATCCCTGTGACTCCCAAATGGAAGAGAGAATATAAAAATTCCACTCACACATCACATTCAATTATGAAAAATAATGATGAGCGCAGGCTACCAGACAAATAGGTTAAGATAATTTCCGATAACCTACGCTCACTTAGATGGAAAATATCACATTCAAGCGCAGGAATAACGATTTCATTGAGAAGTCGGATAGCTCTTGGAATAGGAGCCATTCGATAAAGAGCTATACGAGCAGGAGATACAACCAGAAAATGATCCAAAAAGTCCCAAATGCTCCAGCAACGACGGGCATGATGTATTAACACGTACATACATATAAGCTGGAAAACGAGACGAATTAATGAGAAGTCCCTCCGAAGTTCAAGGGAATTATACCCAAGCATACGTAAAAGGAAAGGAGTGGGGTAATATGGATAATACCCACAATCTTTCCTATATAGGAAACGAAGAAATGCTTTTTGGACTTTCTCAATCAATTAACTAATCAATTAATTAATGAAGAGGCATATGTTTTTATTATAATTTTTATCAGCTCTAAGTTGGATTATTTTAGCATTGACTAAGTCTGGATTATTTGTTATTAAAAATATATCTATACAGGTATGTTAGGTTTCAAGCCACAAATGGTATCAAAATAAAGAAAAATGTGTGTTTGAGGCCATGTGAACAAGTGATACAAGTGAATCTTCCGAGCTAAAATTAACTTTATACCAATAATTAACATTTTGCCTTTTGAAAATGTCTCCCATGGGCATTCAATGCTGAATTGACAAGATAATACTAAAAAAAAAGGATGGATAGATGTGTGAAATCACCAACTTTGTGTGAAACGTGACTAGACAGGGGTGCAAGGGGTGGCACAACCAGATTTGTTAAAAAAAAAAACCAGTGGGAATTTTTTGTTACCAATAACGGTCTTGGGCCCAATAGACGTTTTCACTAAAAAAAAGTCTCTATTGATTACATATATCTTGAAAAAGTTATAGAATGCACAAAGTTAAATATGGTATTCGTGTTCAATGGATCGAATTAGTGAAGATTATTGGGTTTAAAAGTTTCTTCTTTGCACGATGGCGTTCCTTCGCTCGGAAACATTTCGTCCTTAAAGGACTTCAATTAAGTAGGTACGTGTATATCGAGCCGTCCCAAAGTGATTAAACTAATCTCGTGATTACGGTCGAAACGTTTAACGATCGCTGGATTCTTTTTCATTGTGAAATTTTGCGGAAGACATTATTGTTCAAAATGCTGAACGATTTATCCCTAATTGAGTGAAATCGGGCCTATTAACTTTTTAATTGATATTGATTATATTATGATAGATTATACATCTGTTTTTGAAGTGTATTTATAAGCTATACATTTTCATAATGTACTGTTTATTGATATCTTGATTACAAAGTTTAAAATATACGAATATTATATTATACTTATGTATATATTGTATGCCGGGTGACCTCAAGAGTCACATTTAGGTCAAAACAGGATTAGCGTAAATTTCAAGTATCTACATGATCATTTATTAAATTACAAGTCAATTAATACCGCCTCTAAAATTTGTAGATCTTATTGAAGAGTAAAGGTCTATTCATACTAGCCAGCTTTGTAAGGCAGAAGCCAAGCACAGCAGTGCCCGGAAAATATTCATACTATGCAGAAACGAGTGTATGTACATTCAGACAAGTTTTGGCCGAAGGAAAAATCGGCTTACATATACATACATTACCTATACATACATTAGCCAGCAGCATAGAGAGGCTCCGGGTTCGATCCCATGAGCTGACCTCAATTGAAAAGAATTTTTCTGAATACATATGTAGTGCTGCTGGTCATACTTGGATATTTGTGACTCCAGGTCAATAGCTTCCTATCAGAGTTTGCCAATTTTCTCTGATTTCATTGTTGAAATGGTTTCCGTTTGAAAATTGGCTAAAAATTCTTCCTACCTACAATGTCATCACTATTAGAGTATGAAAAATGATTTTCATTAAGGGTAAGCAAATTATTTAAAGCGAATTTTTAAAATACGGTCAGTATTAAAATATCAAATTATACTATACCTAGCCTCGATGAAAGTATGTATAAACATACTTATAATATTATCGTTAATTAATTTCAACATCAAGTTGTGATGTAGATATTATTAATTACTTGAAAAGTTTCATAATTTATGCTACATTGAATATTTCAAATTTATTTCGTTGCGAAACAAATTTATTTTCAATTAAAATACTTGTATTACCTTGGAGAGTTTAATTTCAAATATATCTACGTATATGTAATATTAATGATTAAATTAATAAAAGTATTTTTAATTTCGCATTGGTTAAATTTTAATATGTTTCTTTTCGTACATGATATAAAATAAAATTTGAATAAAAGGAAAATATAATAAGAAATTTTTATTACATTTCTTTGAAAATTTAAATTGAAAACAATTTTTACTCACAATATTGAATGTATAAAACACATTTTTTTTTCATGTCATCCTTTTTGTTCAATTAAGAAATATAACAGGTAAATAAAATTTTCACCCGCTTTATTTAGAATCTCTCTTGCTTACCAATATAAAATGGTAATTTTAATTGTGCGAGAAATCCAACCTTTTATTACAAAAATGATATTTCGTTTAGGTCTAACGATATTTTTTAGTATTCTACGTTACATAAAACCGTTATATTACATGCACACACATATACACAATTGTGAAAATTATGAAGGATGTGTGGGTCTGTATGTGTGTATGGAACATATCTTAACAAAAGCCTTTGTGGCGAACAATCCCTGTATCGATTGTTCGTAGCATCTGTTGCTGAAACGTAAAGATAAGTTGCCGTCATAAAAGTCAACTTTGTCGTTGCTTTTTGCCATGGTCGAATTTTCGGAAATGAATGTCGACAGAAAATAGGGAAAATTCGTGGAAAAACAGCCGGTTTCGATATTATGTAATCGACGATCTCCCATCCCGCGCCTGTTATCAAACGGCCTTTTATATTTATTATAAAGACATTTTTTCCTGATTTTCTTATACTCACATATATTAATCTAGATTATTATATAATACTAGACTATTATATTATTTACCCCGAATTGGGAGTTTGAAAGTTGAAAATAAATATAACTTTTGAACAAAAACGTATCATGAGCTAGTAAATCAAATTTGGTGGACCAATATAATAATTTTCGAAGATTTTTATGGACCAATTAGACATACAAATATTCATCTTTATACATACATATGTTGCGTAGAGGTGGGATCTAAGTAAAAGGCCAAAGTCGTGTCACAACATTTATTGATGATAAAGGAGATACACGCACCGCCAGTGCTCCGTCCAGAATGCCTTGATATGGTCTAAGTACCTCCTTATAAAGAACAGGTCGTTCAGAGCATCTTCGACGTCCGGTTACTTCTCTATTGTTTAGTCACGTACTCAGATATGCAGTCCCATGCTATCGCGTTGTTAGTTCTAAGAACTCTACGCGAAAGCGACCAAGTGCCGTTACCCCCACTAAATGCATTCGGGGGTCTTTCATTGTTAGCCGACTTGCACTTAAGCCTGGAGATAATCCTCGAAACCAATTATAACGGTGGCTCCTTTTATCATACGCTACACATATAAAGGTCTATTCAAAGAATACAAATCTGCAAGCACGGACTGTATAGTTTGGTACATCCTATATGCACTAGGGATTGCAATTATCCTAATTATATAATTCAACCGGAAGTACCGATACCGGCAATATCGTTATTTGACCAAAAATGAGCTTTTAGTAATACCGATATTAAAAAAAGAAATACCGATATTATCGACTTTTTTCAAATTCGTACTTTTTACAAATTCTGCATGGCTAAAATCTACGAAAACGACAGATGCGTATATATTTTGCATATATTAACCGAGTTATTATTTTATAAATTAAAATTGTTTAAATTTTTACTCTTTTCCGATACATATCGTTAAATACATACAATGTTCGGCAATACTTTCGGTTGTAAAAAAAGCTAAAAATCACACAAAAAAAAATATTTCTACGAAACATTATAATCCTTTATACCTGGGACGTACCTACTTTACTGTTTTGTACCCGAATATCCTGATTTGAATGTTGTTTGTGATGCGCATATCCTGTATTTGAATGCGTGAATGCGCATGCGCGAATGGAGTATGAATATGTCCATATAGAATGTACCAAAGAAAACTGTCCGTACTTGCACGTTTGGTGCAGTTGCCGGTTCGTGCTGGATATACATATGTATATGAATAGACATTAATACATATGTATACAATTCAATTTCAATATCCTTTAGTTTCAGCCTATAATTCAGCCTAGACTTCTAATATTCGTATGTTTAAATTTATATAAACCTTCAGACACACATAATTGTACACGGTACGTGTTTTTTTTAAGATAGTTTTGCATATGCTGACAAAAAACGCTGTGCCGTGGCGATCTTCCCAAAATTCACCCCGTTTTCGGTGATATTGAAAATTAATGTTATTATAAGTACATTTATTATATAATATTTATATTATATTATATTGCACTATTCTCCCTATCATCCGGAATAAAAAAGTTTATTTTATTATTTTATTGTCATTGAAAATGGTGATTCCAATATTTGAAGAAATGTAGTAGAAACTTGTCAAAATAATAAGATGGTTCGAAATAGCAAACGCCCTTCTAACAACTAGAAACCACGAGCCCGTGCATGCCGTACGATTCAGTGTGTTTTGCGCCTTAAAACTTAAAACAATAGAGGGTAAGTTTTGATATGAAAAACTAATAATTATATGCATACATATTATATATATGTACATATAAATGGATGTATTCATTATGTTTTATAATTTATTATATGTATGTATATATAATCTGGTCTCACAAAAACTTGTTAATTTTTAAAATATGCTATAATGAACCATCTTTTTTTCATAATTGGAAAAACAATATTTTTCCAAGGTTACTCAATAAAATAAAACTTTATTTTGTGTGAATATAAATTAAAAATTGGAATCATTTATTTATTGAGAAGTCAGTTTACATATTTGATTTCCATCATAAATAAAATTTATCGAACTGAAATGTTTCTACATTTATGTACATATGTACGTATATCTACATATTTCAAATAAAAAATCACACCGATGCGTATCACTTTTACTTCACCTTAAATTTTTTTGTCAAAAAAAAAAAGCATTTTTGTTACGTACAAACCTTCATAATCGCATGCCGTGTGTAACCGAAATCCCCTAGAGATGTACAAAATTTTCCCAGCTCATTTTCAGCCCGTGAAATAAAAGGAAAAAGGGATTTTCCAACAGGAAAAATCTTACTCCTTTTCCCCTCTTCCACATCAGTTTCTTTTGTTTGTTTAGATATTTTCCCCGCGTCGTTTTCCGCACGACCACAAATTTTCAGTTCATAACAGCCACCGATTGCGGGCAGCGCCTGGCACTTTCGCTCATCCGAAAAACCCATTCGAGCCATATTATTTACGTCCCCTCTCATTACAACAGCGATTCCCAACCGGGAATTACCAACCTTTCATTGATTATATTCATCTATGCATTTTGTCAAATAATGCATGGAACGGTTTTTTAAATCCATAATATTCTTATGCTAAACCAAAAAAGCGAGCTAAATGATTAGAAACAAACAAAAAACTGGTGAATAAAGTAGCATGACACTAAGAAAAGTATTCAAAATGGAAATTTTGACAAACTGTCGCCCATAGTATGAACATATGAAAACGTTATGTGACCATTTATTCATTATTTGTGGCTCGTATTTAAAATCCATCACAATACCTAATTCCAAAAACTGCTGCAGATTGAGACTGTATTTGATTGTAAATAAATTCTCTTTAAAGTCGATGATTTAATGCATATTGTGTTTATCCTATATTATTTTCATCATTATTTTCATGTATGAGTGAAATTTTGATTTTTTGATTTTGACTCTTCCATTTGGGCCTCATAGGGATGATTTGTATTTGCAGCTGATTCTTAAATATTGGTGCTGGCTATTATCTGCTATTATTATAATGCTATTGTTTTTTTAAGATTATGTATAAATGTATTTTTGTTTGTGTATGTTTATATATTTTTAATTTCTCATTTCTGTGTATTTTTTTTCAACCATTGCGGTGCATTAGGGATTCCTGTAATGTCACAATGGTCTAAACTTAAATAAATAAAATATGTACATAAACTCAAATCAGTATTTTACACTTTTTAATATTTTGATCCAATTACAAAAAATCTGGTGTACCACAAAGATCAAATCTAGGACCGTTGATTTTCATCATATATTTTTAACATGTTTTTTCACGGAAATTCTTTATAATAATTTATCAATTTCACTGTGGTGAATCAATGCGAAACAAATCGCCGATTATACAAAATAAATTCGATAATTTACTATAGTATTGTATGGAATTGAATTTTAGCTCATGGACGATATATCGTGCCGTCATATATATATATATATATATATATATATATATATATATATATATATATATATATATTTTTTTTATCATCTCTGTATTTCTTTGATCGTTGTGGCGTATTAGGAACTTCTGTAAAGCCACAATGTCCCAAACTTGAACTTAAAATAAATAAACAAATACCTGATGCGTATAGACATGGTGTTGTAATCATTGAGACTCTTTACAAGTATTTAAATCAAAATTTGTATCAAATATTCAAATAGGTATCAAATCTAATACGATGAATACAATTTATGGATAGTCCACTGTACTAGATAACGCTTTTGTTTACATCGGCGCCATTTTGACTTTGACATTTCCTCTTTGCTATTTCAAACGACAAGTTTAATCCGATAGCAATATAAGCAATCAAAACTTTTGCAAACTTGCCTATTCTAGTTTGATATGTATTTGGTAATCAACGTGCGACCAGATTTTCCGACAAGATATATGTATACATACATATATGTAATATAAACGGTAGGGTTCTTTCATTTTGACGAATTGTGGTGAAAAGGGAGACTAAGAGCTTTGGGGCGAATGCACTGTCAGAGTCACCATTTTTCATATTCCTCTCGACTTTGAACGTGGAATATAAAGAAAGGGTGATTCTTTGTCACAAAAATGACACTATGATACGGTCTCGTATGAAAAACATTGTACGAAACAATGAGTACTAGTAATCGCTCGATCGCATGCTTAATTGATTTCGTACTTTTGATATTGTCTGCGATAGCGTTGTGTTGAATCTAGAATTTTCTTCGGATGTTTCGTTCGAGTTTATGAACCTTAATGAGGTATTCGCTGTGAAATTTTATCACCTTGGTGTGTTATTGCTGTTATATTATACACACATATGTATAGGTAAATAAAAGTAAAGGGAACTGAACAACACTAGAGCTTCAGTCAAAGTTCAAAGTAAATTTTAAGCATTGAAATTTAAAACATTATTTTCAAAATATACATAGACGTTAAATTTAATATACAACCAGTGTTGTACCCGAGGGCATATCATCGCATGGGTGTTGGCATATGAAGTTATTAAATAAAAATAAAAAAAATTAAAAGAAATATGTCGTTGGTCATGTGTTCGATCCCCACTTGGTCGAATTTTTTTCAAATACCTTTTTTAATGTATTTTAATATGAAAAAAGGTAAAAACTACCTACCTACATACATGTAAACAATATAAAATACCATTCGAAAAATTAATTAATTAAATAAATTTTCAATAGATGGCGGTAAATTCTCTGCCAAGAGGAAACATTGGTTTCTAATAGTATATATAGAAGTTTTTTCTTTTATATATAATTATATTGATAAATGGCTTACCTCGATAAAATAAACACATTTTTGTTATTAATCCACAAGAATAGTTTTTCATAGTGGAATTTTATTTAATTCTCATATAAAGACAATTTAATATATTATCCCTATTAATTCAATTCAGATTCGTGTAAATACTAGTACGAGCTTTTAGCTCGAAATTTTACCGATTTCAAATTCAGCACACTTCCAATTAACCCTTTTAAACAAAAACAAAAAATAGTGTGGCCAGAGCACTATCTCAATAAACATGTTTCAATAGAAAATACGCAATATAAATTAGTAATAACAGTGAGAAAAAATTTCATGTGAAAATACGGAATTTTTACATTTGATTTGAACTGGACGGCTACTTAGAGAAATTTGAAAGCTGAAAAGTACTACAAATGAAAGATAAAATACCCAACTTTGGATTCCAATATTCATTTTGAACAGGAAATTGATATATTTTAAGACATTGACCGAACAACACCCAGATATAGAAAAATCGCGCGATTTAAAAAACACATATCTCCAAATCTCGAGCCAATCAACATCTTTTATTACCAGAGTCGTGTTTACTGGGCATAGATCTATAAGAAAAGTCATATCTCGTCTCCGAACCATTTTTCGGGTCGAAGCAATTTCAATTTAATAAAATAAAGAAGCTTAGTGGTAGTTCTTTCAAATGAGGGGTCATGAGTTCCTTCCTTGGCCCGCTGTTGCTGCCCAAACTCTGGATATATCTGATCCAGGTCGATCGTTTCTTATCAGAGTTTGCCAATTTATCTGATTTCATTGTTGAAACGGTTCCACCAAAATTGGCAACCGTCTTGTCTCTCGCAAATTCAAGTATATAGCATCTTAAATTTGTTGCTCAATGTATTTCTCGAAATATTAATATTATCGAATTATCCCGTAGATGTCTATGATTTTATATAAATATAATTATTTATCGATCTTTTTAATTGTCCAGGAAAGGTTTCTCAGGTCTTTCTTAAAATAAATAAAAATGAAAAATATTATATAAACAAAACTTCAAAAATCAAATATTCTGGGAATCGAGCTTTTATGAAAGTTCTAACTTGAACACTTGACCTTTTATGAAAGTTCGAACCGTAAATTAAGGCAGATATTTCAGAATAAATAATTATCAAAGGTCTAAATATACTTCTTTTATTATAATAAACCATGAAAATAATAGTACAACTGTGTTTTAATGTTTTTATTACAAAGAAATGTATTATAGAATTTATTAGTTTGCATTGAATCTTACACATATTTTAATTAAGACAAAATAAATAAATAAAATAAAAGATAATATTTTAAACACAGAAAAGTAAAAATTGACCATACGTCCCACTTTGGCCGGGACAGTCCCGTTTTTTATATATATTTCGTTCGTCCCGTTGTTTTTGTAAAATGCAACACAATTTTCGAACTTGAGATTTTGACTGATTCGAACTCAGAATCGATCACTAATCACGTTTTCATGTGTGTGTGTTAGTATGTGTATATTTTATATATAAAATTTGGTGGCACCCGTCAACCGGAAGTGGCAGTTAACTCTTGTTCGATTTTTCTTCCACTATTTTTCTCGACCCCTTAAACATATGTGCTCTTCACGAGAAAATTCATATATAATCAATGTGATGAAAATAAAAAAAAATCATTAAATTTAATAAACCGGAAATGAGATTTTTTCCTCGTAGAAAAGTCAATAATGTTGTGACCACACGTTTTTTTCCACACCCCTGACCGTATCAAGCTGAAAATTTATATTTGTATTTTTAATGTAATAACGTAAAGTTGATAATGTTTTGGTCGGATAAAGTTTTGGTCGGAAGTAGTAATTTTTGTTAAAACAATATTTCATTATTTTATTTTGACCTTTTAAATTATTTTTATCTTCATGATATTTTATGTGTATAATATTTATAGTGATTATAAATAATAAAAAAAAAATTGAAGAAAATTCGACATCCGGAAGTAGAACTTTTGTCTTGTGTTAGTTTCACTACATTTGCACTTAATTTATATTGAAAATACTCTCATAGGTGAATGCGTGAACGTGTTTGTATATTTAATTATCGAATTTTGTTTTTATCCTTCTTATATTCCTCAAATACAAAGATAAATCACATCCGAATTTTTTTATACAGGAAAATTTTTTGCGGAGCGTTCCGTTTTAAGTTCTGGGAAATGTGGTAACCCAACTAGAACGCAAGTTCTAATTAAATCGATTTCAATGAAAATTGTTTTAAATTACATACAAATATAAAATAAACCGATTTTTATTTAACGTTTGAAAAAAAGTTTCCCATCCCATTTTAAAAGCCAACTGGATATTGTTCACGTACAATAAAATATGTAGATAGCTTTTAATTACATTTCCCTTATTTATATACGTGCATATGTACATTAGTAGTTTCAGTTTGGCGAATGCAATTATAATTAAACTGGCGTACGTGTTATTTAGTATGTGCATTTACTACCTATTTGCCGTCATTGTGAATGTAGTATAAAATCTATAGTTCAGTGGTTCTCAAGTGCGTCCAAAAAAGCGGCTAAAAGGCATAAGAGTGAAAATTGAACGATGCTGGGAAAATCGGCATATTTTTATTCATAATTCATGTACGGCGTATATACTGCTGAATAAAATAGGGATAATATTTAAGCACGGCTGTAAAATAAATTACAAAACAAATGTCAAAACGACATTTAATATCAAATAAACATTTCTAAAATAGCTCGCATGACTGAATCAAAAATCAAACGTCAAACGCGTTGCCAGTAACAAAAATACAATTTGACGTTTCAGTGAAATTAAAACCAGGTACATTTTCACTGGGTACTCGTAATATCTTAGCAGCCAACACTTATTTATTTAAGGGTTGGGTAAGGTTAGGTTAAGTTAGGGCTAAGAATCCGCATCGAGATGGCTAGAACAGCATTTATCAAAATGAAGTCGGCGCTTACAAACAAGCATCTCAATCTTCGTGGGCGTTTGATATCTGCGAAGAGCTACGTCTGGACAGTGTTACTACATGGATGTGAAACGTGGACTCTGAAGACCAGGATGATCAGCCGCATCGAAGCTTTTGAGATGTGGGTCTACATGCGTAAGCTGAAGATCCCGTGGATAAAAAAATACCAAATGAAGCTGTCCTCGGCATGATAGAGAGAGGCAGAGAACTTGTTTCTGTCATCAAGCGGAGAAAGATGGAGTACCTTGGACACATGATACCGGAGTCCAAAATACGAATTTCTCCGTTTGATAACCATGTGGAAAATAGAAGGTAAAATGGATTGGCAGGAAAAACTTGTCTCGGCTTCGAAACATGAGCATTGGGACCGATATAAGCGCCGAAGAACTGTTCCGAGCTACTGAAGACCGATGCGGATATCTACAAATAATCAATCGACGAGGTGGTCTCCAACGTCCGGATGCTTACAGGGCATTCAGAAGAAGAAGAAGAAGAAGTTAGGGTTGGCCCTATTTATTTAAGATTAGGTTCGGTATTTATTTTTTGTTACTGGCAAACCATTTAACGTTTGATTTGCCGGGTGAAAACTGAATCTGTCGTGTGAGCTATTTTAGAGAGGGGCATTTCTTTTGCCGGGCCGATAAATGGTACCCAATGAAATCTATTTATTTATTTATTTTTTACATATGTATATACCAGGAAGGCCTTGGTATATACATATGTAAATAGGCCTTGGTAATACAAGTCGCTGAATTACGAGACGCTGAAAAACTCGCAAATTAACGAGACATCTATGAATTGTACATACATTTTATTGTACATTAATCAATCTCAAATAGTGGTGACATATGTAGTAGGTAGGAAGGATATTTAGCCAATTTTACCGGGAACCGTTTCAACAATGAAATCAGAGAAAATTGGCAAACTCTGATAGGAAACGATCGACCTGGAGTCACAAATATCCAGGTCTGACCAGAAGCACTACAGATATACTCAAAAATTCTTTTCAATTGAGGTCAGCTCATGGGATCGAACCCGGCGCCTATCGACGCTAAGCAGAAGCTTAACGACCGGACTATGCTTCTGGCTAAATATACATTCAATTAAAATATTCCATAATGAAATTTATATAACTTGATTTAAAAATAATATATTTAATTTTTTAATTTTGATTTGGCCTTTTTATATCGTGTTTTTTTAATTTAAAGAATGTACGTCCGTTAAGGCCCTGAAACTTTTCTATAGTAAATTTTACGTGAGGACCACTGGTTTATACTTATACTATACTATGTATAGTACAGAGACAGGAATGTAATTTACACGTCGTGTATTCAAAGAATGTCGAACAGCAAAAAATAAAATAAAAATTAGATACGTCTCCTCTTGTCACGCAATATCTCACTAGGTCGATTATCCACTTGGCTTTTAATTAAACTTTCACATGTCGCCAAGGTGAAAACGTCGTGGAAATTCGACGATGTCGTGCCGGCTTTTCACTAGTTTTCTTCACAAAAGTCTTAATTGAGTCTCGGCCGTGTGTTTGTTTTGGTATACGAAGTGGTTTTCGTTTCTTTTTTGTGGGTCACAGAACATTTAGTCGTGGTTCGAGTGTGATGCGGTCAATCGTAGTCGAAGCCTTCCCAAGAGAGGATACTTTCCAGATATACACACGTAGTTTCATCAGAATATTAATAACGTGAGTGTTGTTATCGCTTTAGACATCTCCGTTGGTGTAGTTGGAATATTTTTATCATTTTTGATCCACTTTCACCGACTTACACATATGCAGATATCAATTTATAGTACAATATTAGGGGTTCCAAAAAACCGTCCAAAATAAAAAGTCGGCTATCGGTTTTCAATAATATTTTATTGGTTTATGACCTGGTCTTCGTCCATAGCTAAATCTCAAAGTCACCGCTAAGTGCTGTACCTATTTTTGTTGTTCAATGAAATATACTCCTATTCAAGAAGAAAGGTTGGATATGCACATTTATTTTGATCTTTCACAGAAATTTGAAGTTCATAATTGTTAGTTTTGAGGAAAAAATGCTGTGAACGTACAAGGATATAATCTGTGTGAAAATATCAAATTGAAATCTTGAATGCTTATCTTGATTTAATTAAAAATGTCTCAAGACGCGAAATGTATCAAAAGTTGTGATCTTTTCACACCAAATGTTTATTTTTGATTGAAATTTCCTTCCGAAAGAAGTGTGCATCCAAAAGTAAACGTGATTCGAGAATATGTAGATATAGCTTTTTTTAAAAAGCATAAATCGAATGAATGATTTTCGACTTTCTTTACAAAAAAGGTGTAATGTAATATATTAATGCATGTGAATATTGGTTTCGTTTGTAAAATTTGATGTATTCAAATATATAATATATAAGCTTTCTTTATATAATATAATTTAAACGCGAATTTCTTATAAAATCTCTATCAATAACATAATTTTAACAGGAAAAACTCGAAATGATCGTAAAGTAAGTATATATAAAATAAGTATATATGAAATATTTACAATAAATCAAACAAAAAATAAAATCCATATACATTATATGAGCATGTAGGTAAATTATTCGTCTCCCTTTACATTATATGAGCATGTAGGTAAATTATTTTTATATAATATAAAAATAAATGTACAACGTGGTTGCTGTGCAGATCTCGGATGATTTACGACGTCGTCGTTAAAATACAGTGTCACTTTTCTAAAAGCGTAAGATACGCCTTACGGGGAAATGAAATATCAAAATTGTCAAAAAAAAAAAAAAAAGAGACGCTCCTCCTCAAATTATTTCACGGTTAATTTGTATTCAGAAGCGCGATATTATTAAAATCAAACACAAAGCGTTATTAAAATCACACATTCGCTAATTAATATTTGAGACGAACCGTTGTGTTGAATTAATTGCGTGGGAAATTGCGTTCGGGAAAATCTGCTCGAATTTGTTTGACGCCACAAAAAAGGATTCAATTTCACAGTCAATTTTGAAGAATTTTTGATTCGTTGATAAACTCACACTAAAACAATGCTTTCACTTCATATATATAAACTTATTTTCCTGAAATATCATTTGAATGATATTTCCTGAAATATCATTTGAAATAAGATATTAGTGAATTTATCAAGCTAACAATTTTGGGCCTAAAAATCGATTCAAATATGTGTCCATTTTGGGTCAATTAGTAGGTTAAATGATCTGTATATATGTATATTTGATAATTAATCAATTTGTAGATTTTGAATTTCCTCAATATTTGATATGTAATCAAATTCAAACTCATATTATTGACATTTCCTCCCGTCAAACTTCATCTTTCAACTACGATAGTTTATCTCATTTGATATTTGATATTGTTAAAGTTTTGTCTATATGTTGTACATATATGTATATGTAGATGTACATATGTAAAAAATTTCCCAAAAATGTTGCAAATAATCGAATTTTCCGAGTATTAAAATGTGATTCTATCGCTTCGAGATGGATAGTTCGGTCACATTTTCCCCCATCCAACTCGCAAAACTTTTATAATATCCTGTTTTCAAAACAGATGTTGTTGTTCGAAGTTCCATCGTCTTATATATTTTTTGGATTATCCGTGTTCTTCGATTATCCGTACATTCGTCGGCGCAGTCTATTTAACGCGACGAAAGCGACCGCGTTTTTCCGCCAAATCTTTTCGTGAGATTTTTTCCCACGATTTAGTGCAAAAAGCGTTTCCGGAATAGACGGCACGTTTCCGGCTCGCATAACTCTGAAACAGGCTAAGGGTTAAAGCAATATATATTCAAATGTGACTGCAGAAAAAGAAAAACCGCCACACTAGTAACGTTTCAAACAAATGCAAACGTTTTTATATACAGCTTTGTTGTGTAGGCGGTTGTATTATATATTTTATTTAAAAATCGTGTGTGTGTGCTTATCAGTGGTCACGATGAGACCTCTTTATACATAATTGCAATGTTGCAAAATATAAGAAAAAGAAATACCAAAAAAAAAACATAGATACATCCCGTTAGTCATATTTCTATATTTTTCTGCTCGTAACCGAATCTATTTTCTCTCAAATCTCGATTTTCAGCAATCTTGGATTTCCCTGAATTGTATAAAATGCTAAAAAATTATAAATTTAACCAAAAATGTTTCTGTGTATGCTAATTGATATGTATTTACTGAATTCCGATGAATTGTTTAAAAATGCTGCAAATTTACAAATTTGACCATAGATGTTAATTGATATGTTTTTATTTTGTATAATAATACGTTTCTGGCCAGGAAAGTGCATTGGGGCTACCTGTTAGGCCTTCCTGGTATAAATAAAAAATAAATAAAATATAACCAGCCGAATAGACTAGTGGTTAACATATGTATAATGCTTTGGAAAAAGTGATTACGGGTTCAAATCCCAATGGTTTGTGCCTTGGATTTGTGACTCCAGATCAATCGTTTCCTATCATAGTTTGCCAATTTATCTGATTTACCCATTTTCTGGCAAATCTCGAATTTTCAGCAATCTCGGATTTTGCTGAATTGTATAAAACGCTGCGTATTTACAAATTTGACCATAAATGTCTCTGTGGATGTTAGCTGCTATGTACATATGTATTTACTTTATTAATAATAATATTTGTACTATTGCGTAGGGGTGGGTGGAGGATCCAAATAAAAGGCCAAAGTCGCTTCAAAGCATTTATTGGGTGATTAAGGAGATCCACGCACTGCCAGTGCTCCATCCAGAATGCCTTCATAAGTACCCGCTTACAAAGTACAGGTCGCTCAGTGCATCTTACTCGACGCGTTTGTTTACCTATTGTTATAGTCACGTACCAGATATGCAGTCCCACGGTCTCGCGCTGTCAATTCTGAGAACTCTAGCGGGAACCACTTACCGACCACTAAATCAATTCGCGGGTCTCCATCGTTAGTCAACTTGCACTTAAGCCTGGAGATAATCCTCAAAACCAATTCTCTATTTTCGCATACGATACAGTATCAACTGTACAATGTTTCTGGCCAGGAAGGTGCAAATAAAAATATATATATATTAATATTTGACCTTTTTAATGAAATAGCTTAAAAAAGTAAATGAAATTTCACCGAGTCAGTTCAATCTTCACAAACGTTTACTTCACGTATCCGTCCTCGAAAATCAGCTGTCAAATTTTCGCGCGCTTTTAGCTCTTATTACGCTTCTCCCTTATCGTCGTTTCCTCTTCCTTTACGCCTCCTCTTCATCTTTTCTTTATTTCCTTCTAAGTGGAAAAGCAATACGAATGTTTTTCGCAGATTCGCCCTCAAAGTCCGCAGCCCGGACGAGTGGCGGAAGCATTCGTTTTGACATTTTTATGACGTATAAAAATACACAGTGTATTATATTTACGACCGCTTAAGCCCGGCCAATTATTTCTCCCTCCGTTTTGATTTCACTTTTTTTCCAGTAATACGGCCTCGAAAGCGTGATCGTCACTCTCCTTCCGCATATGACACGATAAAAAACGCGTCATGTTTAAATCGGACCATAACAAGAAGCTCGCGAAGAAAAATGGGCTCACGGGATGGAAAAGCGGACGGGGGGGGGGGGAAACTCGGTATGATTAATGCCAAACCGTGGAAATTTATGAGAAAACCTTACGTTGCGAAGGACGCGGACTGCCCGTTGGAAGTTCATCATCTTGACGATGCATTTTGTCAAGGCGTCGTAACACACGCTTTCATTGAAATTACTTAGATCCCGTTATATTATATAATATACATATAGTAGATCAAGTTTTCCATGCAACTATTTCCGATTTGGGAAAACTTCACAGGTGTTTCAGTTAATAAATTATGACAAATTGACACTCAATCCGACGAAGTTTCATTCGACGAAAGAGTCTCACAGACTGTATTCGTTGGGGGGAGGGAGGTGGCCTCATGTTGAGAGTTTTAAGGGTCAAATTATTTGATGTTTAAAGCGGGCTTTAATACAAGTCTCGTTTGAGCTCCTACTACGTGTCCCATTCAATTAGATCCCGCATTTATTTAGTTAAGATCAAAATCCTTTCACCAAAAGTTGCTCACTGTTTATCTTTTTTATGTCTACTTAATAGTCAAAGTGCATTTTAAGTTGTAATATATTCCAAGTGGCATTTTAGGTCATTCATATATGAAGAATGTATTAAAAAAAATGTGCCCAAATCTTTTTGCTAGCACAAAAACCTATCCTCTCCATCTAACCTGGTACCAACTTATAGGGAAGTGTATTTTTAGTTGTAATATATTTTGACTGGTTGGAATGTACATACATAGTTCGCCATATGAATCAACTTACATAGGTTAAACAAAAAATATGACTTTCCAACTTAATTCTTAGTCGAGTGACGGTTTCACGAAAACCTAACCTCTCCATCTAATCTGGTACCACTTTAAAGTAGAAGTATAGTTTTCAGTTGTAATGTATTTTGACCAGTTGGAATGTAGTTCTTTATTCCTACTAGTCAAAATATATTACGACTGAAAACACACTTCAACTATAACGGCAGTTGGTACCAGGTAAGTTGGAATATATTATTTATTTTATTTATTTCATATACTTGGGGGAGGCGGCAAAGACCCAATATTCCAAAATATAATTCACTTTTTTCCGTTCCCGGGGGCGTAGGCGCTGAGGGCGAAGCTCTAGGGGGCGCAGACGCTGGGGGCGGAGCCCTAGGGGGGCGCAGACATCGGGGTTGCAGACGCCGGGGGCGTACATATAATTTTTTATAAGAGACTTACTATATATGTTTGTTTGTTCGTGACAGTGAATTTAATAAAAAAAACAAATGTGTACTCAAATAAATTTATTTAAAATAAAACTATTCAAATAACTTTAATAAAATGTTTACTATTAGATTAGTCATGTTTAAACGGATTATATTACAAATACTGAGCGAAGCCGGGTAATACAGCTAGTTAACTATATTCAAATGTTTCATTCAAAGCATTATATGATATTAAAAAAAAAATTGAACAAATGAGTACAAAATACGTGTCTACATATATATATGTAATTAATGTCTTTTTGGCAGTTTTATATTTCGTTCAATACTTCGTAATACACCACGTTCATTCAATTGAAACTTACGCCAAACTGAGTACCAGATCGATTAGAAGAATGTCTGTTTATAAGATATAAGATATGTCTGGATTTATATATATATTTTCGCGTCAGATTGAAATAGATCGTGCGAGCGAGCTTTCGTTGGGCTTTTCCGTGTGACGCTCGTTATTTTCGTCATTTCCGCTACACAGAATATAGACTTTTTGAGACTTTTCTTCCAAAAACGATTTCCCAAGCTTCGACTGTAATCTCGTCTTTATTGTCTTCCGTTCGACAAAAGGCGACTTTCTATTCGACAAGATTTTGTGTAGGTGCCAGTTGTTTGTAACAATATTAAGTTCCAAGTTACGTAAGAACAACAATTCTCTCAAAATAATCCAATGTCTATTCAGGGAATTTTATGTTAAAAATAAAATAATAGTAGGTTCAGCTTTTCATGATTTTTTTAAAATATAAAAATAAATTTTAATACAATCCTGATATTTAATTTTGAACATATGTATATGCGTTACATAAGAATTGAATATCTTCTAAATCCTCTCATCCGTGAGTTTTGCTTTATATTATATCTCTCAGATAAAAATCTATATTTCTGTTAGTGAATTAGACTTTTGTACAATTTATTCCCAAGCTTTACACCCGTTCTATATAATTATAATTAAAACGCTTTTATCATAAAAAATGCTGTAAATAAATACATATGTATAAAACTATAAACTACTCCATTGGCTTCTACATATTTTAAGCACATAACTTATATAATATAATATTTCGAAAACAATAAATGTATATAGTTTTAAATTTAAAAGTGAAGCATTCGAGCAAACGTGATTCGTATATAGTGTGAGAGAAGTTTAAGTTTTTCCTTGGTTATAAAGTAGAAAATTGCTATTGAAACTTTTCCACAATATACCGGAGCAATTTCCGCACAACAGTAGAGTGTAATTAAATAATTTATTATGTTTCTTCGCAGAGAGTTTAGTATAAAGCTCGACTTGACTAATAAACTCCTTTCTTTCGTTTTTGTGTCAATTGTAAAATTATTAATCCTGGCTCCTTTGTCACCTCCGGTGCCTTTTAATTATTCCCAATATAACTTTAGAGACGAATTATAATATATTTTGTGTTCACATACTTTATTATGATATATCTGGAATCAAAAAATGCATTAAAAATATATCTAAATAAGTTCACATTTGTATGAAAGAAATTACGCTTTTTTCACAATTTTATATAAACTTTAACTGAAAAACTGAATTTTTTGATATAAATTTGTTGGTAAAATTTCAGTTTTTTACTACCCCTGCGGTTGCACGCCTAAAAAAATCTAATTTCAAAAGACAAATTGGATTTTTAAATAAAATAATAATATATATATAAACACCAATATAGGACCTTAGATAGAACCGCGAGGAACTCCATTTCATTCAGAGAATGAGATTTTTATATGAACTGCTTTTATTTACATGAAGCGCATTACATTTGTATAAGAATTTGAGTCGTGTTATATGTATATCAGTATATGTATGTACATTACTATGGATCAAATATAAGATTGTTCATTGTCTGTTGAAGATACATTAATTATACGTGCGTATCGAAAGACTATCAGTACGTGGTAATCATGACAACATTTTCGCTCTAAGCATTTCCGCGGAAAAGCTCCACAGGTTTTTGTTTACGTTCACGTGTTATACTATACGTCTCAGTATTATTGTATATATAACTTAGAATGACTTATGAAAGCATTTCCTTGATACGAATAGACGCCCACAGAGAGAGCCTGCCTAAAAGCGAAGAATTTTTCCGGAAAAATCGAAATCGAGTAATTCCCAGATTTGGTGATAAATTTTTTTTTCTCGAATGATGATCATTATTTCAAGCGTTTGCAACGTAAACGAAGAAGGTTTAACGTGTCTCGCGAATAATTTACAATTTTTCGGATATAAATTTGTCCCCAGTGTAAATAATAAATTTTCATGCAATAATAATCCAACAACTTAAAGAAAAAGGTACGTTCTTGAAGTTTATACGAAGTCTTTTTGTTTTGAAAGAGTTAATTTCAAAATATAAGTACAAATTTTATATGAATATTTTATAAAATTTGTGGTAACTTTAGCTTTCATGAATAATAAATCACAGGAAAATTACAATTCCATTATTTTTATTTTGAATAAATCTTCGGTTTTTATTAAATTTATCTATTCATTAATTAATAAATTTAAATTCAAACAATGATCCATTAGAAGATTACAATATTGTAAGGAAAAAATAATTTAATATTCCAATAAAGTTTATTTGATGTTATTAAAATTTTTTTTCGTAAACGGATTATTCCGCAAATTGCGACAAAAATCGCGAATACGGATTATCAGGCATTCGAGCTCTCCTCACACTATTTCTTGATTGATGGAGTTTTTGGGTGCCAGATGTTCGGTGATCGAGAATTTAGTGACGTGTGCGAGATCGATTTTTGCGGAATAATCACCGAACCAAACTTTTATTCCACTTATATCATTAAGAATTCCCAACATAATTTTGTAAGTATTAAAATCTAAATGAATGAATAACTTATAATATATTATAATTACATCCTACGTACATATTTACATGTATGTATGTACATATAACATACATAATAATACATCATTACGGCTAAAAATGCTTTGATAAAGGATTTGTAAAGATTTTTCGCTCCATTGTAGCAAATTAAAAGAAATAATTGGCTTCGATACCTTTCAAGATATTCGATATGTATATAAACATATATGAATAAATGTAATTATATACACATATATATTTGTAATAATTATATATATTATTTGCAAATCAATTTGGATTGCATCCAAAAATAGTATACAAATGAATATAGGCGTAATGATTTGTGTGTATTTATATAAGGCTTCGCTCGGTATTTGTAATATTAACCACTTAAATTTATTTGAATAGCTTTATTTTATATAAATTACTTTATTTATATAAAAACAAACATATATACTAATTCTCTTTCTAAATTATATGTATACCAGAATCCGGCACCTGCTTAAACATGGTGAATCTAATAGTATTCGCCCCGGAGCCTCTCCCCCCCCCCCTCCCGGGGCGAATTTATTAGAATCGAAATTGATTTGTTTTCGACTCTCAACGAACAATACTTACATACATATTTAAATATTAAGTCTCTTTCGAAATTATATATTAGATGTACCTATACATATATAGGTACATATGCATATGTTTGAACACAAAATATATGAGGATATATATACATATGTATGTACGTGTGTCTAATATAATAGATCCCATATATCTATGTACATATATAATAGCACTTGCAGCTTTCGAGGATTCGCAATATTCGCGTAGTCGAGGACTAAAATAAAGATTTAGGTGCAAATGTCGTGCACCGGCACCAGCTTACTAGCAATTATCCCGACTGGGATCGGGATCGGGATCGTCCACTGGGACTCAATTAATTATTTTTTATTTCCCAACGTGAAACCGCCCTAACGTGAGTCGAACATTTGCTTAATTTGAAAATTTAAAAAAACGCGCCTACCTGTATTTTAATATGCACGGAAAGACACATTAATTACATACATAACAAAAATTCTATTGATAACTGGCTTACCTCGATAAAATAAACGAATTTTTTTTATTAATCCACAAGAATAGTCGAAATATGATGTCGAAGTGGAATTTTATTTAATTCTCATATAAATATAATTTAATATATTATCCCTATTAATTCAATTCAGATTCGTGTAAATACGAGTAAACACTAGTACGAGCTTTTTGCTCGCAATTTTACCGATTTAAAGTTCAGCACACTTCCAATTTACCCTTTTAAACGAAAACAACAAATAGTGTGGTCAGAACACTATCTTAATAAACATGTTTCAATAGAAAATACTCAATATAAAATGGTAATAACAGTGGGAAAAAATCCCAAGTGAAAATACGTACTTTTGACTTTTGATTTGAACTGGAGATACTTGAAAGCTGAAAAGTACTAAAAATGGAAGATAAAATACCCAACTATAGATTCCAATATTAATTTTGAATAGGAAATTGACAGATTTTGAGACATCGACCGAACAACACCAAGATATAGAAAAATCGCGCGATTTAAAAAACACATATATCTCTGAATCTCGAGCCAATCAACATTTTCTATTACAAGATTCGTGTTTACTGGGCATAGATCTATAAGAAAAGTCATATCTCGTCTCTGAACCATTTTTCGTGTCAAACAGTGTTATTAAATATAATGAGCTATGTATTTTAAATTTAGACAACCTTTGAAGTAACTTAAGTTTAAAAATAAAATTAATATTGGAAGAAACACAAATACCTTATTTAGCGAATTGACTCATTAAATACATATATGTAATTGGGATTTACGTGGGAGCTGTTTGAAAATATATGTTCATTTAAAATAATAATTTGAGCAGTAATTATTGACACACTCCAAATTCAACATGTAAAAAATCAAATTCAACATTTTATAAATCAAATTCTACACATTTAAACTTAAATTCAACATTTTAAAAATAGAAAAAACTTTTACAAATCAAATGCAACACTTTTCAAATTAAATTCAACTTCTTCAAATCAAGTCATATACTTTTAAAATGTAATTCAACATTTTACAAATTAAATTATACATTTTACAAATTAAATTATACACTTTACAAATCCAATTCAACCATAGGAAATGCATTCCTTAAAATTGATAAATTTTAAAATGATTTTATCTCAATGAAGTTAACCATGATTCCGAATTTTATATCCAAATATTATGATTATTAAAACCTGAAAAATCCATTTTCATAATTTTGAACTATTATTAAATCAAAAAAATGCAGCCATTTTAAAAGTTATCCATTTGTTAGTTTTACATTTAAAAAAAGTATGTGTGAAACAATTTTTCATTTTTATTTTGAAAATGTCTCTTTTCGAGTTTGGGGGGCTTCTTAATATGTGAAATAACTAAAGGAACTCACTATAATTAAATACGGATATTTATAAACAGCCATAAATTTATAAAAATACAGTGAAAGATTTCTTTGCGTCTTGAATTTGACATCTATTTCAAATGTGCTTATTCATATGTATGTATATATGTAAATATGTGCTTATCAAATTAGTTTTTCTGCCAACTAGGGCTAGGGCTATCCCACCTTAAAGGATTCGTAGTTTGCACTGAAAAAATAAATATTTATTTTTATATAAAAAGTTCGATTCCGGGTTTCATTCCGGCAAAAAATAACGGTAATTCCGGTTTTCGGTTCAGTTCCGGTTCGAGGCCCTGATCCTATATTCTACTTGACAAGAATTTGAATATGCACATAAATAATGGAAAATAATATGTACGTATGTGTATATGTATGTACGTTTTCAATCCCTAAAAGGGTCATCATTTAATATTACATTGATTTTTAAGTCACTTACGCAGTTTTTACACTCGACCTCCCAGATTGGATTACTCGGAAGAGGAACTTTAGCCGGATTCGATGCGGGCAGAGATACGGGGTCAAGATTTCCCGGGAAGTCTCGGGAAATCCCGTTGCGGAGATGTGTGGTTTTATAGCGGATTTAACCGGAACGGAAACGGTTGTTTGCGAAGAAGCTCTGAAGCGCGAGCTTTTAAGCTCGCTCCCGTCGTTGTCGAGAGATTTCATTCAATATTGATCTTATTATTGAAAATACATTAAATATATTATATACAGAGCTTTACCGGAATATATATCATATACGTATATATCGGTTATATGTATATATCGGTTCGCATTTCCTTTCCGATCCGATTTTATCGACTCGAACGGTTTGAAATGGAGTGCGAGCAACGCTTAACGTCATATTCGTTCACCATCCGAAATTTAAAATGATTTCACATGATGCGTATATAAAATTCGTTCAATTTCTTTTGAAATTATCCAAAAATGGTTAGCGTGTAACGCTTTCAACTGAAGGGGCATGGGCTCATTCCCCCACCTGGTGTTACTTGCCAGACCTTGGATATATGTGACTTCAGGTCGATTGCTTCCTATGAGAGTTTGCGAAAAATATCTGAATTCATTGTTAAAGCTGTTCCACATAATCGGCAACCTATCATGTTTCTCGAAAATTCAAGCTACATATGTATGTAAAAATTATTGCAAACTAGTATTATAAGTAAAAAAAACTACCTATGTACCTACCTACATATAAACAATATAAAACAGCAATGGAAAAATTAATTTATTAATTTTCAGTAGATGGCGCTAAATGCTCGTGGCACTATTTTCCAAGAGAAAATTTTGATAGCAAACAATATATATACAGGTTTTTTCCCGACTCTACCACCCAAACCTCACTTACAAAGTCTCTTTCGAAATTATATATTAGATTTATAAATGTCTCTATGATACTGTATAAAAAAAATTCGGATGTGACCAAACCATGACTTTATCTATGTATTTGGGGAATACAAAAAGGTCACAAAACAAATTTCGACACTAATTAAACATACATACACGTCCACACATACCGGTTATGAGAGAGTTTTCGATACAAATTGAGCGCAAATGTAGGGAAATTTAGACAAGATAAAAGTTCTAATTCCGGTTGTCGGATTTTGTTCGAAATTTTTTATTACTTAAAATCACTATAATTATTATACACATTAAATATCAAGAAAATAAAAATAAATTAAAAGGTCAAAATAAAATAATGAAATATTGTTTACTAAAAATGCTACGAATTCTGACCAAAACCTTATCAGCTCTAAGTTAGTACATAAAAAAAAAACAAATATAAATTTTCAGTTTGATACGTTCAGGGGCTTGGAAAGAATCTTGGTCACAACATTTTTGACTTTTCTAAGAGGAAAAAAATCCCACTTCCGGTTTATTTAATTTAGTGATTTTTTTTTATTTTCATCTCATTGATACAATAATCATACTTGACTTTTTTCGTGAAGAGCACACATGTATAAAAAGTTGAAAAAAACAGTGGAAGAAAAATCGAACAAGAGTAAACTGCCACTTCTGGTTGACGGACGCTTACTAAATTTTATATATAAAATACACACATACTAACACACACACACAGACACCCACACACAATTTTTTTCTAGATCATAAAAACGTGATCAGTGATCGTTTCTAAGTTAGAATCAGTCAATACTTCGAGTTCGAATTTTCACATGATCATAAAACTTCATGTATTATTACTACGTACATACATAGATAAAGTAATAATTATTTATCGATGTTTTTTCAACTGGCCAGAAGTTGCATTACGTTTACCCGTCAAAACTTCCTGGTATATGCATATGTATAAAAAATATATATGTATGTTTGCTTAAAGCCTCGCATGCCTTGCACCACTACTTCCTTCATGCTGTGAGGAAAATCGATTTAAAAAAAAATTTCACTCACACTTACTCGTTATTATTCATATAAAACAGACATGATATCTCCTTACTTTGATGTATGAATAGTTTTAAAGCAGTTTTCTGTTTAAGACAGTTTCTGATTAATTTATATACGAGCTAAACTTACAATGTATGTATATGTGTAGATGAGTAGGGGAGTAGAAGTGTGCTCGTGATAGATCATCAGGAAGTTGTGAGGTTTCGCAATCGAATGAAAATTCGAGAAAAGCCTCGAATAAATTCACAAGACGGGAAAAGTGCGATACTCCGCGCCAAGGAAAAACTTAATTAAATTACTGTCTCTCTCCCGCCCTGTGATTGACTTCGTTACGCTCTTTTCCAACGGGGAAACCTTCGACTTTTAATGCAGGGGATGCAAGTGATGTATCGAATCGTCTGGTTCTGCTTCGTAGTAATTGAATCAGTTTGAAAAAATAAACACGTCCGTACAAACATATATGGCTTTGAAAGAATGAAAATTCACACCCACACAAACCGAGCTTCAGAACAACGGTGTGGTTTTCCCATTTATATGTAATCCGTTTGAATTAGTGGTGTAATGTTCTTTGGATACTAGCCGCTTTTCTTTGAAGATGAAACTAATGCAATTTATATGCGAATGAATTGTCTATGAGCATTTTTTTAATCACAGCTTGATCTGATTGATTTGCTTTTCATTCTCGTGCGCTCTTATTTAATAGCTCTTTCGTAATTTTTCTGATTTAGCAATTAGCTTTTCCTATCCAATTTTCGATTCTAAACCTTGAGTTATTGTTATATCTCACGTTTCACCAGATTTCTCTCCATACATGTCTCTGTGGATGATAATTGAATTTAAAAATCGTATTTTTACATGAAATGTGTTATTGATCGTATTTTTGACGTTGTTTGTATTGTCTGACCATAGATGTCAGGTTTTGTTTAAATTTTTGTAATAATTATGTATTTGCACGATTTATTAAAATAAAAAAATGAGATATGATTTATAAAACACCGGACAAATATACAGACACGCTTTTATTTGTATAAAGTAAATATATGTTTTGGGTGTTTGGTGACTTTAACAGTTGGGCAAAGATGCGCCTTGGAAAAACAAGACTTTATTTTCATCTAAGGGTTGTTTTACGACTGCGGGGCTAATAGAAAAACACACACACATCCAGATTTGTTATATTACGCACGTAACTTGCTTCCGAAAAGTAATAACATCGAAAAATTAAGGTTACACAAGTCAGTATGAAAGTTTAGTTAAATTGTAGCACTTGGTATAAATGAAATTAGATTTACTTTTTACACGGTTAAATTGGGTACTTTTACATATACGATCAAATATTCATGATTGAATTTCAATGTAGACCCTTTTTCAAAAGCATATTTGACATGTATAATTAAATTTTCCTTAAAATTTCAAGTTGGTCTTTTGAATATGAAGGCATGCATTAAATTATACCTACATATATGATGTGATTTTCCGAAAATTTTCGATTGAATACAAGCCTATTGATGAAAGTTTCACAGTTTATTTTTAAGTACATTAAATCATTAAAATTGCACCTCGTAAATTTTATTTCATATACATCATTAGTTCGCGGAAACGACTGACGTCATACTGAATATATCATGAATACGAATGCAGTATGCGTTTTGCAATTTGATCGGGAAAACGAGTCGCATCCATCAATGTATATCGCATTTCCTTCGAGTTCAATCCAATTTATTTTTTTCAGATATAAATTTCCTCGTTCCATAATGGTAATAATATTAAATCAATGAAAATATACAAAATATAATGCATTTTAAAATACAATTGCAATCATTCGTAATAATTAGTATGCACTGAGCAATTCACACTCACATATATGGGGTCATAAATAAATTTAAATCTAAAAATGTAAATATTCTTTATCGAATGTTAGGTTTGAATTGAAAATTTGGACTTCGAGTGTTCTCTAAACGGACACGATACAAAGAATGGCCTCCTCGCGCAATTTCCTCAATTAACAATGGCTAATTTTCCAATGTGCTCGGACTAATGTAATTGGCGCGCCACGTTTCGAGCGTAAATACAACCGCGTCGAGAGTTTTCCCGATCAGTCGATTGAATTTTCCGGTTTGCATTTTCGAAGCAACTCGTTTTATTGCGCGTTGGATGTTGCAACGGAAAATTCTCGAACTGCGTTTGCAAATTTTCACGGAAAATTTTCCGCTGCTAGTCATACAAGAGCGGGCGTATTCGTGATAATATTCCTTTGTCGCGTTTGGCATTTTCTGGAAATATTATTATATACATAATATATAATACATTCAAACTTATACGAGACGACACACAATTTTCTTTATGATATTTTTGAATTTACTGTATATAATACATCGCCTATACTATATACATAGATAATACATAACAATTAATTATCTTAATTATTCATATAGAAAAATATGTATATATTTATTTATTCTTACAATTTCGCCATAGTGACATTACAGATTAGCTCCAGGTCGTTACTATGGCCAATTTATTACAATACATTGAAAACTCATAATTAACGAGACATCTAAATACATAATTATTACATACATACACACACATGTAAATCGAAACAATACCTGACATCTATGGTCAGATATTACAATCATCGTATAAATACGATTAATAACATTTTTCATGTAACAATACGATTTTTTTACATTCAATAAACAACCACAGAGACATATATGATTAGAAATCTGGCAAAACCTGAAATATAACAATAACTCAACAAAAAATTGGGAAGGAAAAGCCAATGTTACAGGAACCATTTCAATGAAAATCAGAAAAATTGCCAAATTCTGATAAGAAACGATCGACCTCGACAAACCAAGGTCTGGCCAACAACGAGACTCTCAGTTGGAATCGAACCTGTGACACTGAGCATTAAATAATTAAATACTCAACACTAGACCACGCTGCTGGTTATATATGTAGGATCTGTTAGGAGACATACGTAGGTGGTGAAGTAAAGGGCAGAAGAAATACTATCTCATTGGGCAGTTTAAGATAGTATTTGTTCAGTGGAGCGCCACAAAGAAATTTCCGTTGCGTCACATGTTACCAACCTCATCATTCATTCTACTCATGCGTGCCAGCCTAATCATTCATAGACGCATTCTTCTAGGTTAGAAAACCGTATCCCAAATATGTAATATTAAAAGTAATACATTTGCAAACATTAATATTGCGATCAAATCGGTTATTACGAGATTCAAAGATGTTGAACTATGTATTGGTCAATTTAAGCTATTGGCCATCCAGAATACTATTCCATATCTTGTATATATAAGCCAACAGCACAGGTCGGTCGTTAAGCTTCTGCTTAACACCGAGAGGCGCCGGGTTCGATCCCATGAGCTGACCTCGATTGAAAAGAGTTTTTCCGAGTACATCTGTAGTGCTGCTGGTCAGACTTGGATATTTGTGACTCCAGGTTGATCTTTTCAATTCAATTCAATTCAATTACAATTACAATGCAGCATTTTTATTAGTTGTTTAAGTCGTTGAATTGCGAGACACTGAAAAACTCGCAAATTAACGAGACATCTATGAATTGTACATACATTTTATTGTACATAAATCATACTCAAATAGTGGTGACATTTGTAGTAGGTAGGAAGGATTTTTATACAATTTTTTTTCCGGGAACCGTTTCAACAATGAAATCAGAGAAAATTGGCAAACTCTGATAGGAAACGATCAACTTGGAGTCACAAATCCAGGTCCGACCAACAGCATACTCTGAAAAATTCATTTTCATTCAGGGATTGACCCCGGCACCTTCTTGACGCTAAGCAGAAGCTTAACTGCTGGCTAATATGTATATATGTAAATAAATAAATAATGAATGGGAGAGACCGGATTTGATTGTCACACTTAGTTGTAAAAACGCTAAGCTGCTGTCAAATTGTATGGATATATGCATGTGTATGTATACATATATGATTAGAGATTATGTCCTAAATCACGAATAAAACACATGGTGGTCGTTTTCTTTGGTTCACCTTGTACGTGTACGTACATATGTAGTTATTTGCAAGATCGCATTGCTCGTCTTGGGTTACACGGAATTAATTCGGCAGCCGTTTGATCGCACACTTAAGCCAAATTGTTCGGCATCGGTCCCCGTTCGCATAATTAAATTTAACAACCGACCGAGGTTTACTACCCCTGACATGACATACGGGTACGCCTTGAGACGTCGACGATTCGTTTAATACGCCTGGGAAGAGCGATGCGTCGGAGCCGTCAGATGTGACGGATACTGAACGATCGAATATCGCATGACCGCACGTTTGAAATCTATTTATCTATGTATAAAACCAGCAGCGTGGACTAATCGAGCCCGTGACCACTATGCTTCCGAACATAGTGGTCACGGGTTCAAGTCCCACCGGTTGCTGCCGGCCAGACCTTGGTTTGTGACTCCAGGTCGATTGTTTCCTATCAAAGTTTGCCAATTTATCTGATTTTCTTTGAAACGGTTCCATCAAATTGGCAACCTTTACCCATTTTTACGAAGGCGTGATATTTTGTTGGTAATTAGGGCTAAAACAAACGTGCTCATGAACTCCCCCCTCTCGAGAGCTGTTCGACTAACTTACTGGCACATTCCTTGGACCTCTTCAATACTAGCTATGTTAAGTAGGTCGAGCACAACCTACATAGCACGATATAATTATCATTCTTATTTATTTGTTATTTACTATATATCAGAATTTGCAAATTTATTTGATTTTCATTGAAACGTTTCCAACAAATTGGCAATATGTGCCCATTTCTCGCAATTTTCGAGTTTTTAGCATCTGAATTTCGCTGATTGCATGCGCCAATGAAATGTTTGAATATGTTCATATAGAATGTACCAAAGAATACTGTCCGTATTTACGTTGCCGGCACACGTTTTGGGCTAATATGTATAGTGATTCTGATTTTTCGATGATTTTCATTTCTCGAGAAATAAGAATTCTCAATTTAGCTTCTGAGAATGCTCAAGAAATTTTGATAGATGAAAAAATGTATATAACACAGTAAATTATCGTTTATTCGACATTAATGGATTCAAGAATATATGTTTTCGCATTATTGGAATGTATTTGTTGTATTCATTTGTTTTTTTATTAAATTTCTATGAACCGAAAAAAAATAATATTATTTAACGACCGACCAATCACAAACGTTTTTGACCAATCCAGCCAATCAGATGCGTCTTTGACGACAGCCAATCAGAAACGAATTACAGACGCCGTTTCGGTCTTACGTACATAAGATTTAAATAAAATGAAAGTGAAATGTCGAAAAATGTTTCAGTTTATTTACTTTACAATAGTCGAATTTCCCGTCGGACAAAATTGGAAAAAATTTTGAAGGAAAACTCAATAACGGAAAATGACTTAGTGTGCGCTCGTAAAATTTTATTGTATTTTTGTTTTATCGCTGACCAATTTAGACCCTTTTTTTGAGACAACTTCTTCATAATTTCATCGTCTCGCTGTAACAAATTGTATTATTGTTTTTCTATAAGGCTCACATTTTTTTTTTATTATTTTAATAATTCATTTCAAAATTAAGTCTTTTATATATGTATTTATATGTATAACTTTTTATTGTGGAGATAAATTAAAATATTATAGGTCAAAATGAATGACGCATCATCTTAAGCATTGCTTTGACATCTACATATGTACATATGTAAGATTTAGATTGAAATTTAAAATACATACATATAAATTGTGATTTTATATTATTTTTGAACTTTTCTATTTGTCGTTTTGCAAAGTTTTTCTATTTGAATTTAGCCGACTTTTTCTTTCTTTGTATAAATATTGAGAGAAATGTCACAGACAGGTCATATACAATATAAAAAGTACAAATGGGAAAAATATAACTGCACACATTCATACATAAATAAATATTACGCACGTATGTATATATAGGTATACTAGCTGTATTACCCGGCTTCGCTCAGTATTTATAATATAAACCGCTTAAACATGACTAATCTAATAGTAAACATTTTATATAAAAAAAAAAAAATTAAAAAAAAATCCATTGAATCGAAAAAAATCAAATCGACGCATATGAATCAAAAAAAAAATTAATCCAATAATTTGTTCGATGATGGCTGCGCCCCCCTGAGCCCCCTTCGGGGCCCCATGGGACTACACCCCTTGCGTCCCCGTGGGGGTGAATCCATTGAATCGAAAAAAATCAAATCGACGTCTATGAATTGAAAAAAAAAATCGAATCACGTGTTCGATGACGTCACCGATCTACGGACGACGAACGAACGAACCAAGGATACATACATACATACATATATATATACAAAGTCTCTTACCAAATTATATATTAGATATGCTTAGCCGAATTATCCAGCGTTGCTCAGGCGGTTGTTGAAAAATTAAAATTAAAATAACAACTTATTTTCATAAAATCTTGCGACCTAATGTAAGATTGAAGTATTATTATGTGACAAAAAAAAAATATTTTTATTTCTTTTGTCAAGCTTTGCAAGGGATGGTTTCCTATATCTGCGTATGTGTGTTTATCATTAAATATGGGCTGCCAGGAAGCAAAAAGTGAACAAGTGCCAAAAAGCCTGACAATCGCTGGTCTAAGTTGTTTTTTTAAGAACATAAATAAAATTGTAAACACAAAATGACATTATATATATGCCATTAAGTAAACTAACAATTCCCCAAATAAGCAGAAACACTCCATGTCTCTCATCGATCCAATTCAGAGCTGCTCGAATATCATGTGTACGTAATTCAATTAATATTTAACCCTTTCACGGCCAATCTGATTAGTATCCGAAATGTATTAAATACATATAATACATATGTTCGAGCTCGCTTATCGAAAGTAGTGCTCTTTGGAACAGCTCGTTAAAACCGAGACGATTCAGCGAAAGCTGAACATGCTAACGATTTTCCAGTGATGGTCAAACTGCTGTCGGGGGAATTTAACAAGCTCGTCCTCGTTTGTAAAACAATAATAGCCCATCTACAATATCCTTAAAATGTTCGCTAAAGTGTATTTAAATTTAACCATAGCTATTATATTATATTATAATGTGTACACCGGTTGAACGTTATCGTCGAAACACTTAAATCATTTACCGCTCGAATTAGTACGTTTAGATAGAAAATCAATATCGAGATAGAAAACCAATCCTTATAAATGTAAATTATTATACAACTAACTTAATAAATGCATAATAACACGGAAAGATATGCGTCAAAAAATATATATTTTTACTTTGAAACTTTCATTTTTTGTTAATTTAATTTAATTTAATATAATTTTCGTAAGTATTTTAAACCAATAAAAAATCACAATCAAAAGAAAAAACATCTTACTATTGATTCCAATACTCACTTTGATGACAACAATACTCTATTTTGAGATAAAAATCGCAGAAACCAAAAAAACCTGTAAAAATTGCGCATTTTTTTAAACGCTCATGTCTCACGAAAGCAAACCAACAAAAATAATTATCATATTAAAAAAAACGTTCTTCAAGATTTTCACATTTTTAGATACAGCGAGGAAACTCCCTGTAACTAAAAACGTGAAAATCTTGAAGAATGTTTTCGATTCAAATTTTTATTCTATATGTTTACTAAATGGTTGTTACTAGAGTTTCCAATTATTCGACTTCATCAACTATTCGAATATCGAATATTAAAATATTCGAATATTTCCAATATATTCGAATAGTTTTAAACAATAGAAAACAGTGTGAAATATTAATTCAAAATAATTAAAATGAGTGAGGTCCACATGCAAATAAACACTGCAATAAATTATCTTTCGGAAAATATAGAAGTTAAATTTCTAAGGCGAGGAATTCCAATGTCAAGTTCCACGAATCCATTGCACTGAGGCGATAAAATGACTCCGAGTCGACGACTAATACGTTTTTTACACAATAAACTGTTGCGCTACACATTTCGAATTGAATTAAAAAAATTTCACGAATATTATTCGAATAATTGCTAAAATATTCGAATAACGAATAGTTCAAAATAGGCCGAATATATTCGAATATTCGGATTGGAAACTCTAGTTATTATGTTTTATATGCCAATTTTATTTTGAAAACCAGCCGAATGATTTCGATGAAATTACTTTTACCACCGTTTTCCGGTTTAAAAAATCTATTGAAACAGATATCAAATAAAAAAAAAACCCCTTATAAGGTTAAATTGCCAAATTATACATTCTATCAACTCGTGCGCCATTGCTTAGGTCAGGGTTTCTCAACATTTTTCTTCGACTGAAAACTTTAAGTCCAAAAATGCATTTCACACAATACCTTAGTCATTTCATACACACAGTTTCATTCGCATATTAATTTTGATCATTTTTAGTGTTTTTAATTATTTTAATTATTTAATTTCGTGGAACACGGTTTGAAAATGTCAAAGAAAAGCTTCAACGTATGTATGTACAACCTGCCAGTCAAGTAACAGAATTAAATAAGGCTTAAAAATTAATAATTTCATCATTTTAATACAACTTTAACAAAAAAGATTTACAAAGCTGTAAATAATGAATTAATTAAGACGTTGAAAATAAATGAAAGCAAATGAAGTAATGGGAATTAATTGATATAATACAACATCGGGCAAAAATAAAATTACTTATCTACAGTATGTACATATGTATGTAGGTATTATTATAATTAACGATTTGTATAGAAGGCTTAAAGGACAAAGAGAAAATAATTCAATATAGAAATCTGCAGGAAAGTTCTGATATTTTTTTCCATTTAATGTGATCATAAAGAATATATTTCCCAAGAAAATGTATTGTTATATAAAATAGAATTATATTGACTCGATTTGATTGTTATTTAAGCGAATTTATTACGTTTATTCTACCTAGTATACATGTGAGTATACGTACGCACAATAATTGTAACTTTTCCATCAATTGTGCTCATTTTTACTTAAATAAAATGTATCTTGTAGTTTAAATCGAGTTTCGTCCGAAATTTTATTATTAGATACAATACTACATCGCCAAAGTTGTAATGCAATTTCTTCATTCGCATTCAAACATAATATATGTTTATATATATATACGTATTTATATACATATATGTTTGTATGATATAAACTAAACTTGTTATTACATTACACATTTTAGTGACTATACATATCTTTCAGCGAAGACAAATATTTTCTGTTTTAAAATTTTTCATTTGATTGATTTATAAATGATGAGTATAAATACCAATTTTAACTGTTTATAAGGAACAATATTAGTTTTTGATTTTGATGTATTTATTTTTCACGTTTCACTCCATTCTTTCACATTTACAGTTACTATCAGGCACTATTAATTAATCAGTAAATTAAAAGAAACTGGTCAATCAGATGAGGAGACTTATATTTTACAAAACTTCTATTAATAGTTTTGCAATTTTTGCAAAATCAAATAAACGCCTCATCATTTCGAAGTTGCCTTCAGGCGAAGTTTCACTTCAAAAGTACTTAAAAAAAATTCAGATGTAACCATGTATCTTTATCTATGTATTTGAGGATTGAAAGAAGGTTATAAATCAAAATTCGATAATTAAAGATACATACAAGTTCACACATACCGGCTATGAGAGCATTTTCGATGCAAATTGAGCTCAAATGTTGGGAAATTTACACACGACAAAAGTTCTACTTCCAGTTGTCGGATTTTGTTCGAAATTTTTTTATTACCTTAAATCACTATAATTGATATACACATAAAATATCAATTAGGTAAAAATAATTTGAAAGTTCAAAATAAAATAATGAAATATTGTTTTAAAAAATAATACTACTTCCGGTTTACGAATTCTGACCAAAACTTTATCAACGCTAAGTTAGTACTTGAAAAATACAAATATAAATTTTCAGCTTGATCGTGAAATAATCGTGGTCACAACATTTTTGACCTTTCTAAGAGGAAAAAATCCCACTTCCGGTTTATTACATTTAGTGATATTTTTTTTATTTTCATCACATTGATACAAGAATTATACTTAATTTTTTTCGTGAAGATCACACATGTTTAAGGGGTCGAAAAAAATAGTGGAAGAAAAATCGAACAAGAGTAAACGGCCACTTATGCTTACCAAATGATCAATGATAATATCCTTTCTAATATACAAAAACAAGAGTTCTTCGAGAACCAAATAAACGTTTATCTCGATTAACTTTTTGGCCCTATTAACCGGAATATGTATCGTATAATATGTGCACATTCTTCATACGTATGTATGTATGTATGTATGTATGTATATGTATATGGAAATATTTCAATGACATCACGTATGAGATTCACTCGTGTAATATGAATTTTCGGACACGTGCTACATTGACGATGGAGATTAGAGTATTTTTTTTTTAAGGCTTTATTATATTAAATTATACATAATATTATATAGTACGGCAAAAATCGGTATGAGGGTGCATTCCACAGCACACGACAGACGATCCATCACGCACAGGGAGCGTGTACATGACAAATAAATTCACAAAATGGAACTACATATAGTAGCGTCTGGACTCGACAATACAATTATTATTAATTACAATCATTTGTCATCGTATACTTGTCGGCACGTGTAGCTGTCGACTGGAGTTGGCAGTCTACAACCCCAAGGATCGCGACATATACAACAATCGAGACTCAATGTGATTAAAACGAACGCAAATCCAATTACTGCATATATTATAATGGTGTAATAAATTGTGTTGTTTCTTTTGGTACTGCAATCGTCAAGCTGTTTTTAATCAATAAATTTGACCAATAAAGCCCTTAATATGAGGCCATCCCCCAACTAAAGATGGAAAGACGGCTTTGCACCAGATTGACCTCACCCCAGGGCCGGCTCAAAGGTGCAGCAGACTAAGCACGTGCCTAGGAGCGCCATAGACAAAGGGCGCTGCGAGGCGCCCCCATTTTTTTCTTTTTTTGATTATTAAATTGAAAAAATAAAAAAAATAGTTTGGCTTTATTTGAACTTATAAAACATTTTATATTCAAAATAATTTTTCTACTCGAAGTAACAATACTGATTGTATAATATAATTTACGAGGAACGCAGGAAGTTGACTGTCAAATATCAACGACTCACTAATAAAACTTGTAGAACAACAAACTGTAATTTGGAATTGTATTTTATATTAAACTAGTGATTTCAACGGGTGGTTTCGGAATTGATACACGAATTAAAATAAAGTTATATGTTATATCTATATACATATATAAAATTGAATGTCTGTTTGTCTGTCTGTCTGTCTGTCTCTTATAGGCTCCTAAACCACTCAAACGATTACGATGGAACTTTCAGGATTTGTTGTATGCATGTCCGGGAAGATTACTGTGAAAAAACTTTTAATAATAATATTCGTAATTACGATTTTACCGACGCGAAAGTATGAAGCGCCAATTTGTAGTCAAGGAAATGTGTTTGTTGGTAACCACTTTAACAGGTTGGTTTATGACGACACGGCGTTGAAGAGACGTTACTCCACGACGTTGGGCTCCAACCATCACTTAAAACGGGAACGGGAATGGGAACGGAAATTGCATGTCTTATTCTAGCATTGCAACGCATGCCAGGTTCAGATAGTTATATATAAATATAATGCACGCGCGCGCACGTAATATCAATCATAATAAAAAGTGCGCGCATTAAACGCTCACCAATCCAACCCGTTCGAAATGATGAAATAATGTGTGTGTGTGTGTGTCATACCCCCCCCCCTCCACTTCCCCGCCACCACGCTTCCACGCGTCTCCTCTTTCACTTGACTCTGATTGGCTGTGTGTCCACGGTCTGGCACATACCCAAATACGTACACACATCGCGTCCATTTTTATATATATTATACCGCCAAAACATATGTATGTGTTTATACATATATATCTGGGTTGGATTTGCTTCACGAAATTAAATATCTTAACCAATCATATTTGAAAGAAGAAATGTCACTCTATAAAATTCTGCAATTCATTGTTTAATATAAATTAATGTCTTCATTACCGAAATTATTCATAGTTATCCATATTTTATTTTATTTTTTTCATTTTTATAGATAAAACTTTATTATAGATATACTATATTATAAAACATTTTTATAGATATATTTTGAATACAAATTTTAAATTATTTTTTTGTTTTTGTTTCAATATATTTTTCTTCAAAATAAACTTTCAAGAAATTTCATAAAATTTATTGCTTAAAAATTAAAGGAGGGAGGGGGGCGCTGCAACCAATCTGCCTGAAGGTCTGACCGCACTATGCGTCTGCGACACGAACGGCAGCGTGCGGACAAATATTGTTTGTATGACATTGTATGAGATATAACGCACTACGCGTCACGCGACAGAGTTGCCTTTTGTATCAACTTTGACGTGTTGTGTCGTGCTGCAGCAGTCGATGGCCGTATAGTGCGGTCAGACCTTAAGGGCGGTTTAATTGCACTGAACTGTCGTCCTGACTCATTTCCTCTTCATTTGCGTCAACTCGCAGTATCAGTAGTTTGACTTCTACCGTGTGTAACGTAAATAATATTTAATGTACATATATAATATGCACTTGAAGCGTTTAAATTTAAAAGATATTACTCAAAACGTTTAACCGCTTTTACAACATACATATATAACTGTATATTTTGCAAGTGAATTTTTATTAGCAAAGTTTTAAAGAGGAAGACTATATAAAACCGCTATACAAAGCACTTATTCTGCGTATTTTTCACCCCCTCCCCACCCTGCTCTCTCCTAGTAGTAGATTTACCCTCTCAAAAACTGTGAAGAAAATTGCGAATTAGCGAAAATACGAGACCGTGCTTATTCCTTCATTCGCGAATTGTGAAGGAAAAAATTCTTTATTGCCTGTTTTTTTCTACTTTTTTCACCCGATTCCCCAAAGGGGATGGTCGTATTTCAGGAGATTAGCACCGGGTAATGTGAACTGTGTCGTTAATTATATAAATCATCATAATTAATTCACCAGTAAATTTTAAACTCCATTATACGCATTAAAGCGCGGCACAATAAAGGGCAATTTTTAAATCAAAACTATTATCATATTTTTCGAATAAATTTAAATATTATTAATAAAATATAAAACAAAAATAACAACATTTTATAATTTAGTTCATTTAAAAAATATATATTTAATTAAAATAAATACAGTGACGCAAAAATAACAAAATATCATTGCAAATTTCATACATATTGGATTACACGCATTCGATTTTACATTCAAAAGAGTATTTTATACATTTTTACATATAATAAAATACTTTTGTATCGACTTGGTTCACTATTCTGATTGAAAGATCTCGAAATCCTCGTCAATTCGTTCGATGTGCGATTAATGAACCGTTGCAAAATCGGTTTAATTACACGCACATGTGTCTCGACACATTGCGGTCTCAAATTCAATTTAAACTTTTCCGATTTCCACGCCGGAAAATCTCCAAGGTCACACTTTTCCAGAGCGCAACGACTTCGTTGACAATCCCAATTTATAATCTAATCCACACGTGTGGATTAAATCGACGTATCTTGCCTTCATTATGAAAGCCAGATACAACACTGTATACATATAATGTGTATGATACTCAAATAGGACCTTTTAGAACTGGATATATTTAAATCATCGATGCAATCATGTATAAAATAAACATTCAACAAAGTTTCTCGCTACACAGGTTGACTATTTTGTAACGAACGATTCGTGAGAATGTCATCACGAAGAATAGTATTAAAAAATTATATTTTATTCATAATTTTATTTTTTATTTTTTATTTATACCATGAAGGCCTAACAGGTAGCCCCAATGCGCCTTCTTGGCCAGAAACATTGTACATTTGATGCAAGTATTATTAATATTATACAAAGTAAATAAATATTAATTAACACTCACAGAGACATTTATCGTCAAATTTGTAAATTTGCAGCATTTTTAAACAATTCAGCGAAATTCAGTAAATACATATTAATTAACATCCACAGAGACATTTATGGTCAAATATGTAAATTTGCAGTATTCTATACTATTGAGCGAAATTTGAGATTACTGAAAACTCGAGATTTGCGAGAAAATGGATAGGGTTGCCAATTTGTTGGAACCGTTTCAGTGAAAATCAGATAAATTGATAGGAATCGATCGACCTGGAGTCACAAATCCAAACTCTGGCCAGCAGAAACCAGTGGAATTTGTACCACTCTGTTCCATTCCACTCTGTTCACGGCATTATATGCTAGCCACTAGTCTATTCTGCTGGTTTAATCTAATTATATACTAAAAACGCTCAGAATGTCTAAATGTATGTAATATTTATACATTTTTATGGCCACAGTGTCGTATTGAGCAACTATTAAAGCCTTTTTGGTATATATGTGAAAGCATATTTCAAGTGAAAATATATTTTCACCAATTCAAGCAGTGAAAATGTATCAAGCAATTAATTTACAACTTTTAACTTTATAAATTTAACCACATCTTAAATGAATACGGCCAACCCTTACTTAAAACCTAACCTATCCTAACCTTTAAATAATGCTGTAGCTAAAAGGAGCCGCCTTTATAATTGGTTTTCGAGGATTATCTCCAGCCTAAGTGCAAGTAGGCTAAACAATGACCATCGAATTGGCTTAGTAACGGCACCCGGTCCCTTCTCAGAACTGACAGCGATAGCGTGGGACTGAGTGTCGTGGGAATGCATATCCGGGTACATGCCTACATAAACAAGGGACCGGACGTCAAAGATGCAGGGAGCAACCTGTCCTTTATAAACGGGTACTTATAAAAGTGGGTGCTCCAGATCTCTAATAAAAATGAAATATCAAAAAGATAAAAATTATTTAAAAGCTCAAAATAAAATAATTAAATATTACTATTTCCGGTTTATGAATTCTACCTTATCTTATCTTGACCTTAGCATCTTTAAGTTAGTACATAAAAAATCTGTCGAACAGGTTTTAAATGTATATTGGAACTGTATTAACGACCAATAATGATGTATCTAACATATCCAGTCCTTAATGGAAACTTAATGAGAAGAAAATTCGTCCTTTTTACTAGTGCGTATCGTGATATTGTTACGTACACCACGGATTAAGCGAATAGAATCCCAGAGACTGTGTGACCGTTCAAGGATTATCTGTTAGCGGATTAACTAAGTGCATACCGTGCGACCGGTATAAGTGGTTTCAAGGATTAGGGACAGGCTAAGTGCAAGTAAGCTAAACAATGATCGCACTTCTCAGAACGACTGACCCATACCGTGGGAAGACATATCCGAATACGTGACTATACAATTGGTAAACAGATTAGACGTCCTGAGAGATCTACCCTTTATAAGGCGGTACGTAGGCGATATCAAGGCATTCTGGACGGAGCACTGCCAGTGCGTGTATTTCCTAGATCACCAATAAATGCTGTGAAGCGACTTTGGCCTTTAACATGGATCCTCCACCCAATCCTACGCAACAATAACAACCCTAACAATAATCTAATCTTAAATGAAAAAACCAACCCTGAAAATGTTATGATTTCACTGAAACGTCATTGAAAATATATTTTCACTTGAAATATAATTAAACTGTGACATAAAGGCTTTAATTTAAAAAAAAAACGATCAAACGATTTCACACTACACACTACAAAAGTGAAACTTACAAGTTAGGTTTTTGAGGCAATTTTTATTATTGAAAATCGTTTTATTCTTATAACATTTTATTTTATTATAACATTTTGAGTAGTATAAACAGGGTCTTATCAGATAAGTTTTTCGTCGCTGAGAAACAGCAGGGACAAATATGGACGAATTGTAGCCGATTTTTCAAATATCCCCACCAAATTTATTGTTTAGTAATATATATTACTAATGGTATTTTTTGTCAACTTTTGACCCGAAAATTTGGTTGTATTTCAAGTCGCTCTGTATAATGTTTGTTTTTCATTTGAATAAATAACAAAACCTTAGAGGCGACTTCAAACAATTTCGCACGCTTAAATCGCACATTATATACAAATCTCTGTTTATTGAACAAACACAGAGTGCGAGAGTCGACGTGGGACAGTGAATAAATGTTGTGCACGCCGTTTTTGAATTTGTCGCCAAAATAAACCGTATTAATCCAACTATACACGAGTCAAAAATATCGATTCCGAAATATTTGCTGAAAATTTCGACACGAGATCACAACTTTAAATCTTGGCAACGCTAAAATCAAATTGTTTGTCGAATGAGATAATATTTCGCGGGGAGGGCTTTTCCGCGGAAAATCTCGATTTGATTTTTTCCTCGAGAGACTTTTCTGACGGAGAAATTTTGCGGTAATTTTGACGCGTCCTCGATTTCGATATTAATTTGTTTGTGAAATTTGTTCGTGCCGTATTAATTAATCGATTTATATTAATATGGAAACGCTGCTTTGATAGGATCGAATTTAATTTATTTCATTATAACCCTCCCCATACGGAAAATAAATAACTTGATTTACATGTTGATCGATCAGTTCTTGTTTTCAGAGTACCTCAGTAGTACATACATACATATATAAATGGTACTAATAAATTAAATTAAATTCACACATATTGTAATTACAAGAAAACAATCATTTTGTTTGATTTTCCTTCACTTTTATTATCTTGTCTAAACTTACAAAAATAAAACTTGGACTTCTTCACTAACCACTGTTTTAATAACCAGTTGTTTCACAATATTACCAAGTGCTTCCACGTAAAATCCCCTTTATTATATAATTTTCTTATCAATACTATTCAACTACTTAGGGTTGATCGTGTGAGAGAAATTATCTATCCGTTTTCATATTGATGTAATAATAAGCAAGGCATATAGGATCATATAGCCCTTTAAATGCCATAGTACTGTTGCCTTGGTTTGGAATTAATTTGTAAGAAATTACCTGGAATATGCTAGTACTGTTTGGAATTCTTTTTATCGAATATATGTATGTTAATAATTTAGAACGAATAAATAAAAAAAAAACTCCATTCCTACTGCAATTTCAGATTTCTTCACAATGATAGTTTTAATTCTTCACAATCTGGGAGGAAAATGTATGATATAGGTTTTTTATTTAAGTTTTTGAATTATATAATTGATAGTCCTAATTTTTTAAGTAAGAGCCTAATCAAATCCCCCCGTAATTCTTCATTATTTCACACTAATTCCTGTTGTACCAACTATTCATGTTAAATATTTTTATATGTAGATCTGCTCTTCTTTTAAAAAGATAATCTTTTCATATTGATCCTTTTTGTTGATCCTTTTCTTGCCTTAAACTTATATTTTTTCTAAAGAAGAAGAATTCGAAGAATTCTTTTAAGAGGCCGAAGTCCACTTTTCTTCATCAAATATAAAGCTTTGCGTTTAATAATATGTAAAAATACTAGTGGCCTGTAATACGATTATTCTGCTTTTCTAAGATTCTGAGTACATCGCATTTTAAAAGAACTGATAACAATTTGTGAATAAATCAAACAGACTTATGCCATTATCAAATATAACGGTTCATATATCTCATATCTACTGTTATTCAATGCTTTTCTTCCTTGTTTTTTTTCCATAGTTGATTATCTTAATAAAATATTTTGGTGTAAATGTTATAAAAGTTGTAATGCTCTTTGTTTCTGCTATTTTTAAATCAATAAATACATACATACATATATACGACGTATCGATTGTTGAAGTTCGTTGGTTATTTAAAGCGAATGAAACTCACCATTTATTAATTTTAACTGTATTTTATTCAAAGCTAATAATATTGTTAAAGAAAAAAATTCATGAAATCGTTAAAAAATCATTCAATCCGAGAATATTTTCAAAAGAAGCGAAACTTTTGATACAAAAAAAAAGAGTTTTCCGTCAGAATTAATCTATACACTTGATATTTATTACTATTATATTGTATTATGTATGTAAATAGTTGTGCTATCGTTCGTAGATCCGTCTTTTCGTGATTTGATAGTAATAATACAATATAAACTGTTATCGTTTTATTTTTTATTCGGTGGGTTATATTTTCAATTGAATTTGAATGTAATAACATAATGTAATCAAAAACACTACATATATACATATGAATGTTTGTATAGTGTTTCTGATTACATTACATTTAAAGCAACGTCTATTACTTTGACATCCAGAGTTGGAATGGCAGTTTCTGAAACATATAGTACGTACATACATTTTTTCGTCTTAAGATTTTCTATGTAAATAAACATACATACGTACATATACATATATATATGTAGTTGCAACAAATTTTTTGCGTATAACCCATTATTTAAAATTTGTTTTCAACTCTACAAATCAGTTTGTATATAGGATCAGAAATGAGTTTTGTCAGATTGATTTGTATTATTATAAGTATTGAAAAAGATAAGTTTAATAGTTAATAGCGGACCTTTGTATTCGATTTTAGGCTATTTTTTGATTAATTGATTAATTAATTTTGAACCTAGGGAATAAATTCCTGTCTATTCCTGTATAAAATCGGTAGATGACAAATTTCGCAAAATAATCAACGGTCTTGCATTGTTTGTGATTTGAGCACTTTTGGCATTTTAATGGAATGAGCAATTTCAAGAACTAGATGTAACATACATAATGGCAGTTTTTACATCGTTATTTGAAATATTGACGAGCGTATAAATGATTGATAAAATATACAATATATATGTATATATGCTACGCAATGTTAGAAATATTGTTGCAATTATTTTCAGATAACAGTTATTTTATTTGTAAAAAGTTCAACTACTGCGTTTATAAAATTTTATTACACACAATAAAAACACCGTCTTTCGATTCGATTTGTTGAATTACATTTGATTCGCACAAATGCACTATTTTGAAAACTTAGTGCATTTGTGCGAAACTTGGAAACTTGGAAACTTAGTGCATTTATTTGGACAAATGGAAACAAGAAGGTCATGTTGCTATTTTTACAGCTTTCATCCGGCTCGAAGGACCAAATGTGAACCAAACGAAAATGTTCAAAGTTTTTGATTATGCCAGCTTTAAAAAAATGACTGAATAAATTTTGTTATAATGAAAATTGCTTTTTTTCAATCAAATAATTATTTAATTTACTTTTTCTCCTGTCTGTGATGACTTTTTATACATATTACAATGCGTGGGGGGAGGGGGGCTGTCGTAGAAATGTGCTCTATCTACGTGTTGATGATGACAAGCTGAACTCACAACCTTGATTCTGTTTATTACATGGTATATGTAGATTTTGCATAAGGAAGTATCACTTCTGATGTGCGTAGTGTAATTTTTTTTCATATTTTCACCCAAGCAACGCCAGGTAATTCAGCAAACTTTAGCCAGCAGTTTAGCTCAGTGGTTGCACCGAGAACTTACCGTGTTCGATCCTCTGCTAATCTTTAATACTGCTGGTCAGCTTTGGATATTTGTGAATCCAATCCGATCGTTTCCTATCAGAGTTTGCCAATTTATCTGATTTCATTGTTGAAATGGTTCCTCCGTCAGATTGGCAAAAATCAACCTACCCGCTGCCGCTAACATCTGAATTTAAAAAAATTATGTACAAGTCTAAATCCATAGATGTCTCTATGGATTAATTCATAAATTAATTAATTGTTAATTTAGTGCTCTTCAGCCTCTCGAAATACAACGATTTATGTAATAAAAAATGCTGCAATATTTGTAATTAATTGTTTAGGAAGGTGCATTGGGGTTTACCTGTTAGGCCTTCCTGGTATATATCTACATATGTAACATAAAATAAAATATAAAAGTGAGCGATTGTTTGTTTGTCCGTTGTGCAAATCTACATTTTTTTAAATTGAAACCGCAAATTTTGTATACTTTCTAAAGGTAATCTAATTGATAGAAAATTTTATGTAAAATCTGAGCAATTCTGTTAGTATTATTACTTTATTTTTAATGTAATATAGTTTTGAAAAGCAATTTATCGTTTAATGGATTTATTCTCATACTTTTACGTTGCGCAAAATCAAGGCTAAAATTTATCGCATGTTCAAATAATGTAATAATATATTGCAGTTGGAAAAGTGAGCACAAAAAGTGCACGTACATTTGTATATACTACATATATGTATATGTACACTGCAAGCCGGGAAATTTCGGAAAATTTATAGTGCAAGTTACCGACATTTGAATAATAGATATATTTATATACGAATACATTTGTAGAAAAATAAAACACCAAGCTCCATTTTTACGCGGGATATTCGCATGTAAATACTATCTCGAATAACCTCTATACGGCCGCAAATATTGCAAAATTCGCACGACTTTACCGTAACCCTTTGTGTCGGGATTTGAAAGGGTTTTTCGTTGTTTTTTTTTTTTACAAAACTGAAATACGAGCTTTTTGTGTGTGGGCCAATGTGCATAAATTTTGTCTAATTTCAAAAAATTTTCACGATTTTTCATTTAACCACTCGTCGTTTTAAGCGACGAAGGAGATGAACGAGTGGGTGGGTGGGTGGGTGGGTGGGTGGATGCACCAAGGGTTGTCAAACTATCGATCGCGGTTTGAGGCCACGTTTCGGTCGCTTTACGTCAATTTTGAGCGACGCATCTGATAAGATATGGACATTTGAAATTTATTTTGTGTGTGTGCATTCAAAATGGCTTCCATTATCGTAGTGCAATTTAATCTAATATCCACCAAAAATTCTATTTTTAAATAAATTCTAAAATATAGATTTTTGTTTATGAAATGATATATTATATGTATGTATTTTTCCTTTAAATGCAATTCATCGTGAGATTGTTACGAATGTGGTAACGAAAAGTACACGCTGCTTCTTTCTAACGAGTGTTTATGTCCACTAGCTTTAACCACCAGCACTCCCCGCACCGCTACCATAGTCACCCCCCGCACTTTAAAAAAATAGCTAGGGAAATTTTGATTTATTTTTTTTATTATTTTATGTATATTATATATGTATATCCTATAATTAAAATAATCTTACAGCAAACAATTCATGTACGAAAATATTTTTATTATTTTAATATTATATTTATTTTATTACATTTTATACCGGGAAGGCCTTACAGGTAAACCCCAATGCGCCTTGCTGGCCAATTACAAACAATACAGCATTTTTATTTTACAAGTCGCTGAATTACGAAACACTGAAAACTCGCAAATTAACGAGACATCTATGTATGAATTTTCCATAAATTTTATTGTACATTAATCATACTCAAATAGTGGTGACATAGTAGGTAGGAAGGTTTTTAGCCAATTTTTAATCGGGAACCGTTTCAACAATGAAATCAGAGAAAATTGGCAAACTCTGATAGGAAACGATCGACCTGGAGTCATAAATATCCAGGTCTGACCAACAACACTACAGATAAATTCTTTTCAATCGAGGTCAGCTCATGGGATCGAACCCGACGCCTCTCGGTGTTAGGCAGAAGCTTAACGACCAGCTATGCTGCTGGCTAAATATGTATATATAGTATATAGAACTTAAATATGTATATATTTAATAATATGGTACGAATCTGCCAATTTTGAGAAATTTAGAAAAAGTATTCATTTGATTTTTTTTTAAAGAAATTCTTTGAAAGAATGCCGAGTTTTCCAGCAAAATGTAATTTTTAACCAAAGGTGACTTTTTTGGTAACTTTTAAATACTATTACGTGGGGGTATGCGGTGCATGCGAGCCCTTAGGATTAGGATGACCTTCGGGAGGATCTCCAAATAATACATATATTTAAAATAAATAAAAACTACAGGAAAATCAATTCACACTAACTGAAAACAGTCAAAATTACATATTTATAAATAAAATTCAGGCGATCTTTCAAAATTAATATGAAGAAGTTCAGAAAATGGCTTTAAAATACGTGATTGCAGAATTTTCAAATTTATGTACATAAAGGCTAGGAAGAACATTTAAAATTTATTTAATTCATTGAAAAAAGGCGGAAACCCTTTGATAACATTTGCATACGGATCATATTTTTCTAGTTAACATTACGTTTGATGGAATTTAAATAGAAAATAATGGATTTTACCCGAATACTTTATGATAATTGTGTATTTAGATATATGTAGTTCTGCAAAAAGGATCCAACCCATATGAATAATATCGTAATACCGGCATATAATACTTTACGTTACTTTAAGAAAAAGAAAAAATATATTTATTTATTTATTACATACATAAGATGAGCGATGAAAGGAATTTCTCCTAGGCAACACATATGGCTAGATTATTTTTGTAAATAAGTACTAACAATTTTTCAAATATAACAGTACATAGAATATAATAGAGACATCTATGTAAAATCAACATTTTTTTTTTGATACAGAGCAATTTTGCGAGAAACACATAATGTAGGTAGCATTTTTATAATATTCAACAAATTTGAGATGCCAATGCTAATAACTCGAATTTGCGAGAAACTGAGGGGAAAGATACTAGTTTATTGAATCCGTCAACAGTTAAGCCAGAAAAATCGGAAATCTAACAGGAGGCGGTTGATCTGTATTCTTTTAATAATCACAAGATCTCACCAGCAGCGTATTTGGCCGGGACTTGAATCCACGACCTAGTACTGGTATACAATAACTCTACCAGTACACTGAACTGTGGCTGTATGTATGTATATAATAAGTTTTTGACTTAAAAATATTTAAGTCAACTTTGAATGTTTGAAATGGCCCTGTAAAGCACTCCATCTTGAAACAAAAATATTATATTATGGCCTTACTACACCACTGCCTGAATTCTTTATCACTAATTTTAAATCCATCAAAAAGGTTAAATGAAAATCGTCATCAGACTATAAGCCTCTGTTTATCTAAGACTTAAATAAATCTTTAATTTATCATTTTTTTTTAATTTTGAAAAAACAAATATTAAGAAAAAATTAAATTTTTTTATAAGCTACGCCTCCAGGTTTTTCCTATACAAGTAGAATATTAAATTTTGGAACTTATTTTCTAACCCGTCTCAAATATTTATTTTACAGCATTTATTTCGTATTCCGTACCTATGAGTACGTGAAAAAAGAGGAGTCTTTAATTACAAGGAAAACTCAATTTGTATCTACTTGTTTTTCGCTTCTCCTTGTACTATTTTTCCCTCAAATTCTAAGCGATATATGTATATACCTATGTATAACCAAGTCCCAAACAAATAACCGAAATATTACACAATTAATCTTACAAAGTTTTCAACCCTTCTATATCAATGGAACCAATTTGTTTCAGGCCTCAAAATGTACGGCCTAATTCTGGAAAACATGGCCGAATACATTCGACAGGTGTACGGCGAGGACAGGTGGGAGGACATAAGGAGACAAGCTGGAGTGGACCAACCTTCGTTTTCAGTGCATCAAGTCTTCCCCGAAAATTTGGTACCCAGGCTAGCGAAGAAGGCTCAACAGGTTAATACATATTTGAGTCTTTGACCCGAATCTGGATCTATTATCGTCACTTACATAAGTGTGCGATCGATCCATTATCGCACGTCGACGTGACAATTGCCACCAATTGACACCAATTAATATTGTACATTTGTGGCTTAGTTCCAATAGGGCCAAAGTCGGGAGCTAGGGCTTTAACGATTCGAATGCACCTCGGAGTATGAGGATATCATAAACCACGTAATAGTAGTTTACGTAGAGAATATTAGGATTCTAAGGGAAATCATTAAGTTCAAAATAAACGTAAATGATTTCAGAGATTATATTGATAATATTTTAAAAGATAATTGTGATGAACTTCCTGAAACGGTCAGAAAAGCTAAAAATATTATTAATATTATAGGAAGTCCGCTGGGTAGTAGGGAGGATTGCAGGAGAGAGAGACAAGTAAAAGCGATCTCAATTCAATCTTATACGTTTATTTAGAACAATAGGTACTCGATGCGCATACGCACCCGGTCTAACGTCACACCGCGACGCTACTGTCGCCCGGACAAGGTTCGGGAGTACCAACCTTAACATTAATACATATGTGAATAGTACCAACTGTTCGGCATGAGCCACATCATTATACATAATTATAATCATTTTATATTAATATCCTACAATATTATACAATTGCAATAAGTTCTGCAGAGGCGGAACAAGGTTTTTCACTCATGAATACTATTTGTTCAGAAAAAAAGGGCAAATTTAAGTATTAGACACATATCAGACTTAATGACTATTAATTTGATAGGTTTACCAATGACTTCATGGGATTCTACACCATTCATTAAATTATGGCTCAGAAGTCACCATCACACAGCAGATGATAGACGAAAAGATAAACAATTCTGTATTTTTTTTTTTAAGTTGAAATTTTTCCTTTTTTATTTGAAATAAATGCATAAAAATAGGGGGGGGGGGGTTGTTTTTGGCAAAATACGAACCGGTTCATAGAATTTTAGCAGCACATCACTGCACATCCCTATATATAATAAACCCCCGCGACTGGTGGGCTTCCGCTCTCGGAATTCGAGCATTCGAGGCAAGAATCTTTCCTTAGAGCCCGGCCACACCGTGCGACTTGCGAGCGATTTGGTTGAGCAAGCAGTTAGAGCCGGGCCACACCGTGCGACTTGCGAGCGACTTGGTTGATGGTGACCAGACCAATGTATGCAGTTAGATGGGGCACCCGTCACACCCGTCAACTTCTTTGTCGCTCACATTTCCATACATTTTTTCTGGTCGCACAACAGCTCGACCGGCAAAGTTACACGGTGTGGCCCAGGTCTTAGATGGGACATGCCACACCCGTCAACTTATTTTTCGCTAACATTTCAATATATTTCTTCATGTCGCGCAGCTAGTCGGCCGACAAAGTTTCACGGTGTGGCCCAGCTCATTTAAATATCGTCACGAACGAGGCAAACTTAGACATTATAGAAGAAGAGTATCACTTTCCTGAGAGCTCCCGGACATAGGACCTCTTAGAATTGAGCCGCAAAGATTAATCCCATTTAAATATACAATTCGCAATTCTGAGTGTTTCGTAAATTATTCCACCGCGACTCTCATATCTCAAATCCCAACGGAGCACAAGGACATTTATTCTTAAATTATTTTTTTTTATTTATTTTTTATTTATTTGATCTAATTTTGTATTCAAATATTCTTCAAATATCAATATTTATAGGTATATATACGCAATGTTTTGGTAAAATTTCTAGCTATTACAATTTATTCTTAAATTATTTTTTTTTATTTATTTGATCTAATTTTGTATTCAAATATTCTTCAAATATCATCTAAGATTAAACGGTCGACGTACATGAGCGTTTGCTTGCATGTGTGTGTGTGTGTGTTTCAGGTGTTGGGTGTGAGCGAGAGGGAGTTCATGGATCAAATGGGAGTACATTTCGTCAACTTTGTCAGTCAATATGGCTACGACAGAGTGCTGTCGGTGCTGGGTCGTCACATGCGCGACTTTCTAAATGGACTTGACAACCTACACGAGTACCTCAAGTTCTCCTATCCCAGGATGAGGGCACCAAGTTTCATATGCGAGAACGAATCCAGGCAAGGACTTACCCTACACTACAGGAGCAAGCGCAGGGGATTCGTATATTACACCATGGGGCAAATAAGAGAGGTATGACATATTTTACCAGCCCCACACATAGACCCAACATTTTAAATCAAAACATGAAATGCTTTTCTTTTTAATTCAAGGTTGCTAGACATTTTTACCATAAAGACATGCATATTGAGCTGGTGAGGGAAGAGTTGCTGTTCGACACCATCCACGTCACTTTCCAGCTGACCTTCGACAACAGAGCCTTCACGCTGGCTTCGTTGGCGATGACCAGGGAAGAAAAGCATCTTCCAATCAGTGCTTCAGTACTCTTCGAAATATTCCCGTTTTGCATTGTCTTTGGGTATTGTTATGCCAAATTATATAATTTTATTTTAGTTTACAGGCCCAAAGCTAGAACTGTCGAATTGGCTGTGAGTCCAATTTAAAGATTGGATGATGATTTCTAATATAGAATTCGTTATGGTGATGAGCAGACTTAGGGTAAAATCAGACAGCGGTGAATGTGGGACGTGGTTCTTTTTAGATAGTTTTAAACATACAGAAAAAAATGTGACGTTCATGGGACGCGTACATGGGATAGTCCTTTCAAAATGATACATTCGACCTATGTCGTTGAAATTGTATGGTAGTATTTATCCTTGCTTGAAATTGTATGGTAGGGGTCCCTTTCCATTCTGCTCTTGTCTTTGGATAAACGTGTTCTTGCAAGTAATGTCCCAAGTCGAAGCGATGTCTTGAAGACTTCCATCGCCACAAAATAAAACATCTAAACAACTACATATATGCATATAATTATGATTAAAAATAAATTAACATAGATATTAATAAAATATTTAGATACTTTATAATATAATATAAAATCTAAAATAGATATTATTATAGGAAGTTTTTAATTCATATGGAATTACGATATGATGAGAAACAGTATATCTCTTTCTCACAAATATGCGAATAAGACAGTATGCACGAATCTGTTTCAACCAGGGTTTTCATTTACTTGATGCATGTAAACTTCTGTCTTTACGCATGAATTAAATTACATTTTATTTTATTATTACTAAACTATGTTCACAATATATGTATCTTATATATATTCTAATAGCTACTGATCTACTGGCCATTTTATATTTTAGAATTTTTATTTTTGTTAGTAATTATAGTGATATATTATTTTAATGTTAATCTACAGCCTAATAGGAAAAGAGCTCAAAAACCTATTTGCAATTCTTATAAATGCTCATAATACATTTTATACATAATATTAGCTAAAGACTCCCTAAAGTCGACGATCTAACATTAAATTACATAAAATATAAACATTTTACAGGAATGATATACATATGTACAGATATTACATAAATTTAGGGGATAATATACAGTACAAGTGTATTTATTAATGTACATATGTCCATATTTACATAAATACTTTCAAAAAAGATTAGAAGTTATTGGAAAAGTTCATAAATACAGCATATTTATAAGTAGGAATAGTATTTAAAAAATCGAATTTCCAAAAATATAATAAAATATTCAAGTATTTATTCTTTTGAGTGTAAACTTCTAAGAGCGTGGTTAGTCATGAGAACGTTACGAAAGTGGTAATGAAAATTGCAAAATGTTTCTTACCAACATATGGGAATATTCTCTAGTTATGTATTTTTTTAAATGAATTTAGATAATGTCAATTATGATAAGTAGCACACTATAATCCCATAACATATGTATTTATTTATTTTTTTAATTTTTGATTAAGTTAAAAGAGTTAACATGAGTTCAATTATAATCACCGCTCTCATATATTTTCAGATCTGATATGATAGTCCGAAGCATAGGTAACTCACTCATGGTCATATTACCCGACTTGCTTGGAAAGAAGATAACCAATTGGTTTGATCTTGTACGACCTCTGATATCTTTCAAATTTCAAACAGTGAGTTGATACAACACAAAACTATCTTAAATAAGATGCAATGACATTAAATGACATTAAATCTAATACACATTTTAGATTTTAAACAGGACCAATAATATATTTGAACTGGTGACTGTGGAAGCAGCTTTAGGATGCAAGCCGAAAGATAGAAACAAAAACAAAATATTAATGAGTGATGAAGTTGAAACTGCCGAAGAGACACACTTGAGATTGAAAGGTATTTGTCGTTAATTCATAGGTACATATAGTAAATACATCATGTGATATTAGTTTGCCAAGTTATGTATATGTATCAAGTAAAACTTGATTACTGGAATAGCTACAAGCAACGATAAGTTCTGGCGGAACTTTAGTATGAAACTTGTCCTTTCAAATACATTTGCAATATACATATGTATGTATTGTATCCACTCCAATGTTGGGAACGTCTTATTGAAGTCAGTTCGTTGAGGTAAATTTTGTGTTGAATACTATTGCAGAAGAAGAAATGAAAATTGAGCAAGATAAAAAGAATCTTGAAAACGAAAATCTCCATAATATCATTGTTAAAAAGCCCAAAGAGGGGAAAAAGAAGCCGGGAGATATACATATACATTTGAAAGGTAAAAAAAGCGTTATTATAAACGTACAGCGCACGTAGAAAGAATTAGTATGAGTATAGCTTTCACCACAAAGCACTAGCAAGTATAATATATAATAATTTCTATGAATATATGCAATAGTAAGCACTATATATAATATATGTATTGGTAGTTGGTATATTGAATTAAAATGTCATTGGAATTACACTTAAAATTCAAAAAATCATGGCTTTAAAGACAATTCGTCTTGTTCTTTGTTCAAGAAGTTCTCGCAAATTCAAAAAATGTTTGGATATCTTAAACAGTTATTGATCACTGTTTTTGTAGCTTATTTGGAAATAATTTTCAAGAACTAATTGATACCATCAAATTTATTGATTATATAGTTATTATACAAAAAAATATTGCTAAAAGTATTAATTTAAAATAATTTTGTGCATTATTTTATTAAATCAGATGTAAAACATGTGTCACTCTAAAAATTTCATTAAACCTGTTAGTGTATGTCCACATCGACTAAAGTAAATAATAAATGTATACAGTTATATATGTACATATGTTACACAATTTAGAAAAGGTTTTAAGATAATGTAAATCTTTACTAGGAGGGCCATAACTTTATGTTCTGCTGCTCATTATATTTCTGTCACACATAATATAATAAAAAAATACGACGCTTTTAAAAAATCATATGCACTGAATATTGTTTTTACAATGCTTTTGTTATTATGATACACAATATGTAGAAAACTATGATCTACATATTACTGACAATATATTCACAAATTCACAAATATTAATAATTCATACGACATCTACATTAATAAAACATCTTAATGTTTCCAGGTCAAATGATTTACATGGATAACTGGAAGATGATGATGTATTTGGGTACTCCAGTGATGCCTGATTTGACTTCATTAATATCCACAGGACTTTATATAAATGACTTATCAATGCACGACTTTAGCAGGTATGTTATTTATTTACAGAAATAATCGAAAAATCTGGGATTGTCTGTATTATTTAACTTTCGTCATTTAGGGATCTCATGTTAGCGGGAACTCAACAGTCCGTCGAGCTGAAGCTGGCTCTAGATCAAGAACAGCAGAAGAGTAAAAAGCTTGAAGAGTCAATGAGAAAGTTGGATGAAGAGATGAGAAGAACTGACGAACTGTTATATCAAATGATACCGAAACAAGTCGCTGACAGACTCAGAACCGGAGAAAATCCAATCGACACTTGCGAAGTAAGTTAGCAAATAACACAAATAAATTTTGATAGGTTTTAAAACGCCAATTCAATTTCAGATGTTTGACTCGGTGTCTGTTCTGTTCTCGGATGTGGTCACCTTCACTGAGATATGTAGCAGAATTTCACCAATGGAAGTTGTCTCGATGTTGAACGCTATGTATTCCATATTTGATAAGCTGACAGAAAATAATAAAGTTTACAAGGTAAATGGAAATGGCATCAAACTATTTTGCATATCAACTATAGTATTGGGCTATGTTGCTGTTGCACTGTCAGCCACTAACATTAGTACCGATTGTAAATGCAATATAGTCCTTTAAAGTTTTATATTATGTATACTATATTTGTATACACAATGAGATAACCTGTAATGCCATAATGATCTAGAATTCAATAAATAAATAATTGGATAACAATGTGGTCTCCAGGTGGAAACTATCGGCGATGCTTACATGGTGGTGAGTGGTGCTCCAGACAAGGATAATAACCATGCTGAAAACGTTTGCAACATGGCGATGAATATGGTGGAGGCTATAACTGACTTAAAAGACCCATCTACAGGTAGATTACAAAACTGCATGTGTACACATCGCTGTATTGTGATTCAAATATTATAAAAGTATTTCTATATTTGCAGGATCTCATTTACAAATACGTGTCGGCATACACTCCGGTGCAGTCGTCGCTGGGATAGTCGGTTTAAAGATGCCACGGTATATATGATTTATGTAGATATAAAAAAATGGGTAGCAATAATTAACACTAAAATCGAGAAAACCTTAGAAATTAATCCAACAATTATTTTATACTGAGAAATATTAATCAAACTGCCTGGGATACGTTCTTAAAGTATCTGAAGAAAGGAACGACAAAGAATGGACCTTATAATGATGTGCTCAATATGTGAAAGATTGGGACTTCAACGCGAGAAAGTCTCAGTGGTAACCAAAAACAGGTCTCGTTAGAATCATCTTGTAAGTCATTAGGCTTATAAGCCAAGGTTGTATTAGAGGATTTGTGATTTATATAGAAAACTAGCTGATAGACTAGTTATGACATAACATGTCATGTTACTAAAGCCAATTACTAAAATGAAAGTAATCAAGTAAACAATTAAAATGTGTTGGACTTAAATTGATGTGTATGTACACATATAGTATAAATTGTATATATAGATTGAATAACTCGAAATTCGATATATGTATATGTAATAACATTTTCGTAACAAATTTTGACTTGAGTATTAATTGCTGAGGTAAAATATGTAGTAAGTGAAATTATTATGTATCATTATAATAATTAAAAAAAGTCAAAAAGTTCAATATTTTCATAAATATATCAAAATATTAAGATCTACATACACTAAGGTGACCATGCACTAATGTTTTGTAACAAAACCAGGCTATTTTTTTCAAAATAATGTGTAAATACTTGAGTTATTAAAAAAAATAATGAATATTAGAAAATCATGGATGCATATTTATGAAAATAAAACAAATCTATTTCAATATTTATAAACAGACCCATCACAAAGATTCTGCCAGGACATATATCCAAAAAACCAATACTGTACTGGCAAAACCATTAGGAATAATTATCTACTTTAACATACAGTGAGCGACAAAAATAGGTACGCACATAGATTTCGGACAAACAGCGCGAAACAAACCTCTCTACCTGCCGTAAACAATGAGACCCCAACCTTTTTTTTTTTTTTACACAACTCTATGTACCGTTGGTACAAAGATTTACAAAGCTGATGGTCAATTCCCTATTTAGTTTCGCGTTAACTTTGGTTGCAATAACATCGCATCAGAAAAATGTCGTCCGCGCGCCAAATGTCGACCGATGAAAAAGCGGTAATTTTGGCTCTTACGAAAGAGCGAATCGCGTATCGAGAGATTGCTCGTCGGGTGGGGTCCAGTGAAGGTTCTGTGAGAAAATTCATCAAAAAATACAGTGATACAGGATTATTACCAAGGGCTCCAGGATCTGGAAGGATGTCAAAATTGATGGAACGTGAAAATCGTGTCATAAAACGTGCTGCTCTTCAAGATCAATTTATTACTGCTTCTAAAATCAGGAATGAGGTTTACACTTCAACATCCACAGCAGTACATACCCGTATGATCCAAAGGAAGCTGAATAAATTAGGGTTTAGAGCGATAAAATTCGCGAAAAAGCCACTTCTGGCGGTTTCAATGAAGAAAAAGCACTTGAAATGGGCCAAGGACAAGAAGAATTGGATATCAGAGGACTGGTACAGGGTGGTGTTCTCAGATGAATCTAATTGGAATCTTATTGGATCTGATGGGAAGACCACAGTTCGCCGTAGAAGTGGAGGATGTTTTCACGCAAGTTGTGTTTCGCGACCGCGAAGCATTCCCCGTATGTCATGATATGGGGGTGCATTACAGGATATGGAATGGGGGTGCTAGAGTTCGTCCGAGGGTCCATGAATGCCATCCAATACGAAAACACGATACGGGAACGTGTTTTACCCACCATCGAAGCACTCACAGAATCCGTCGCTGAACCAATATTTCAGGACGAATCTTTACCTTGTCATCGAGCTCGTTCTGTAAGTTATCTAACCGTTTTTCTATCTTTAATTTGTTTTTTTATGTGGTAAATATCATCGACTTGTTTTAGATAACCAATTATAATGAAAGTTTGGGAATTAAATCCCTTACCTGGCCCGGGAACAGTCCAGACCTGAACATTATCGAAAATTTATGGGCGATTTTGAAGAGGAAAGTAAGAGCCCGCAATCCAAAAACACTTCAGGAGCTCGTAAACATAATAACGGAGACATGGGAAAAGGATATTTCCCCAGATGTTATAAAAAAATTGTTTTATTCTATGCCCAGAAGAATTGAGGCAGTAATGAAAAACAAAGGGGGAATTACTAAATATTAAGCTTTATTTTATTTATATATTATTGTTTTATGTATATATTATTAATAGGAAATATTTAAAAAATTTATACCGTGAAAACCGCTTTAAATTAAATTAAAAACGCCCGAAGAACTGCCAATACTTTTTTCCCAACTTTGTCCATTTCGTAAATAATTCCAATATCTCAATAAATACATCAATATAATTAATTATTTGTCTTGTTTTATTATCTTAATGATCCTAGTCATGATTTCAGAAACTTTTAAATCAAAAATATTGCGATATAAACGAATAAAATGAAATTTTGCTACTGCGTACCTATTTTTGTCGCTCACTGTACATACACCAATGCTATAAAATTTCAATTTTTTTTTTTGTAATGTTTGATCCATCTTGTTTCGTTGGAGATATTTACGTAAATTTTTATTCGAATTATCAACACTCTTTAAATATACATATAGTTATTGCTTATTCGGAGACTCGGTAAACACGGCATCTAGGATGGAGTCAACTTCTGAAGCAATGAAGATTCACATATCTCAATCGACGAGAGAACGACTATCAAGTGGTTACGTAGTCAAAGAACGTGGAGAGATCCTCGTCAAAGGGAAAGGTAATCATAGTCAACCTAGAAACATTTCTACAAAATTGCATCCCATACTGATCAATATCCTTTACACATAGGTGCTATGAAAACTTACTGGTTGATAGAAAGAGACCCTAAATTGTTACCCAGGAGGGAATCAACACCCAGACTAGTATGGAATGAACCAGTTATAAAAACCAACACCATCGTACAAACAAGGGAAAAATCTGCGGCATCCGAAGACCGGTCAACATATTCGCCCGTTACGTTTAATGAGGTCGCCTCAAAGAAGAGCACAAGTAGTTCACCTATTAAGATTTCAAATAAAGGTACAATTTATTTCATTGATGAGTTTAGAACTTCTTCGTTTTCAGTTAAACACAATCTATTGAATTCCAGGTTCCAGATCCAACTCTTTGGCAGGCATGTATGCATATTCCCCAGCGGAGTTGTTTGGATCACTAATATCGGAGACAGACGAATTCCTCGATCTTCATAGTCAGATGACCCCAGAATCTAAAGTGTCAAGCCTTGGTCATGTGCTGAGATTGCCATCAGCTCCTGTCAAAAATAATGATCATAAAAACAACAGTATAAAATTTGCAGATGAAGATGATGTGAGTAAATCTAAGTCCTTATCCTGAGATGGATGCTGCTATTCAGTGTAATTGGAACGATCTTTATTAGATTCTTGCACCATGAAGTATAAAGCAGATTTAGTTTTATATTAGGGGGTTTAACAGCGAGTTAATAATAATGTAAACATAAAATAATTCTCTCATAAAATCAAATATGTACATGTTTCAGATCATCGTTTCATTTTGATGTTGTATTCAGTCAAATATGTATATGTATTTTTTTACAAGGCTTTTATATATGTTTTTCAGACGAGAGTTATAACACCATCTCATTCTGCACCAGCAATGTTGAGCAAACACAGATTGACATACTTGGAAATACCATTTTCAGAAACAAACAGTATAGGTATTATATAAATCCATTTAAAATTTTAATGTAACAATCACTTTCGATGGCTGAAATGGTGTTTTCGGTTTACAGACAAAGAGATATCTGAAGAATACACTGTGAACCATTTGACGTTGGTGTCATTGCCATCAGCATCCTGCTCTGACTCTAATCTAGCCGCAAGAGCCGCTTCCAAGAACAGCTCCAAATGTCCATCATCCACAAACTCTCACAAGAACAAGTCTAGAAAACTGACAGGCAAACGTAGCAATGTCACCGACAGTAAGGATCAAGAGTGTTGTGGTGGCTTTGTCAACGCTCACTCCAAAAACAAACACAGTAATAATTCCTGCAATATGTTTTAATAATGTATGCTTTAATGAAAAGAAAAACCGATGTGTGATATAGTATTGAAATTTTAAAACCTCAAAAGTTTATTAAAAAAAAAAAATAGTACTCACATACTATGTGTATTTTCTGATAATTTTTAGTAAATGAAGAATATTTTTCTATCGTTGATACGGAAATGGAACACAGTTTAAATAATGTCACGTTGATAACGTTATTTTTGTATGCAATATTCTTTACATTATAGATATATTTTGAAATATATTGTATTCTTAATTTGGAATTGAAAGGATTTCTATTTTCTGTACAACAAAAATTGTACATCTTATTATTACATACATATAAGTATGTACATTAGGGTGGACCTCACTTCGTTGGAATTTTTTTTTTAAGTACAATTTACGTAATACTCAATTTTATGAGTTACTAAACCTTTTCAAATCTCATCCCAATAAACCTGCTATTAAAAACATTGAAAATAATTTTCATAAAATAAATAACATCAAATTTATTTATATCTGGGAAAACTTATTTTATTTGTTACTTACCTTTGTTTAGATAAAATAAATTTATTCAACAAACTGAAAAACCAATCTAATGTATATTTCATGTTCATATTCTATGTATTTCAATTCAGAATATTTTCTGTGATTTAAATTGAAAATCTTATACGTGTTAAATATATAATAGTATTAAATAAATTATATAATTGATGTGTTGATAATTCATGTTCAGTATTAAAATTAATAAATCTAATTATTTTCTGAATTAATTGTATAATACATATAGCTTTAATAATGTTTTATTTAGTATATGTATCCGTAAATGTAGAAGACAGCCAAAGAGCGGTTTCAGTGATAATTTTTCGTAATTAAGTCAAGCGTTTTATTTCTACGACGCAACTATTTTATGTCTGTATTAATTCACAATAAAACGTATACATGATGCATAAAGAAAATTATATAAACGTCGAAAAAAAATGCACTGTGATATAATATTTATAATACATGTATTATGAAGAAAAAAAAGAACCTGATAGATAGATCGTTGAAATAAACATTGTAAATATTTAGTACAAAAAATTTTATTCATATATATAAATAAGATAATCAACGTAGAATATTCATAAATATGTATAAATTATGTAAAAATCAATTTGTTACTATATAATATGTGGGAAAACATAATTATTTTTAAATCGTGTTTTTCCAAGTCAGTGGTAATAAATTGATGATATATATTATATTATTTCAATAAAGTGTATTGTATAAATTTAAACAATTCAATGTTTGTATTATTGTACATGTACATATGTATTAAAATTAATGTATGTACATATGTACATACAAATTTTGGAGTTGGTCTACGGAGATATGGCTCATCTCACGCGTTGCACACCTGTTCATTGCAAATATTTTAAAGTTGAAATATGCAATATCTCGGAAACATTCTAAAAAGTCAATTTTAGTGTAAAGAACGCGATATTGGAAACTTCTTCGCGGTATAAGCAATCGTTAGTCACTTCTCCGTATGGACTGACAAAATGTTAGTGCAATGTACATAACTATTCATAAGTATGTTGTAATCCTCTATTTATATTATTTAATTATTTAAGATGGATAATAAAGTTTTATGTTTTCTAATTATAAAAAAAATGTCTTCTTTCTTTTCTAGAGAAATTTTAGCATATGTATCGAGTATCGACGGTTTATAGAAAACTTTGTATTGGTGATTGAAGTGCTAACCGTCATAATTGGTACCTTCCCCTTTTAATTCTTTCTTCTCCTAAACTACTGAAACTTACTATACGTGCTAATTTATTTCATGAAAGCGTATTTAATATCACGATACGCACTAGTAAAAAAAGGACGAATTTTCTACTCATTAAGTTTCCATAAAGGACTGGATATGTTAGATACATCATTATTGGTCGTTAATACAGTTCCAATATACATTTAAAACCTGTTCGACAGATTTTTTATGTACTAACTTAAAGTTGATAAGGTCAAGATAAGATAAGGTAGAATTCATAAACCGGAAATAGTAATATTTCATTATTTTATTTTGAGCTTTTAAATAATTTTTATCTTTTTGATATTTCATTTTTATTAGAGATCTGGAGCAACCACTTTTATCAGTTGCTCCACTCCAGCTCCTCTCCGACACCTATGTAAGTACTTGTTCCAACTCCGCTCCAGCTCCGAATAGTTTTAATAGAAATCATATTATTTATCAGGTGCTACTTTAGTATGCGGTCTACCTTTCAATCGCAGTCGACATTTATTCATCACCTTTATTTATTTAATCTATTAATTTTATTTATATTCATGTGATAAAAAATTATAAAAGTTTATTTGTAGACAATTTATTTATTATTAAAATATTTAATATTTAATATATATGTATTTTCAAGATTATTAGGCCGAGTAGCATCCCAGAGACTGTGTGACCGTTATAATTGGTTTCAAGGATTATCTCCAGACTTAGTGCAAGTAGGTTAAACAATGGCCACAGAATTGGCGTAGTAAGACTGGGACTGAGAGTCGTGGGAATACATATCCGGGTACATGCCTAAACAATGGGGAAGTAACCAGACGTCGAAGGTGTCCTGAGCAACCTGTCCCTTTATAAGGAGGTACTAAGATCATATCAAGACATTCTGGACGGAGCACTGGAAGTGCGTGTATCTGCTGAATCAGCAATAAATGCTGTGACACGACTTTGGCCTTTTTACTTGGATCCTCCACCCACCCCTACGCAACAATATTTAGATAAATATTAAATGAATAGTACCTATAACTATACTACACGGTGCGCACATGGTTGTCCCAAACTACCATAGTAACAAGAGAATAAAAGAAAATAATCAAGAATATAATTTGATCACGATGGAAAAATAAAAAAAGAAAGCGCATACATTAATTTGTACAAAACAACAATAAGTGAAAAAAGTATATAAAACAAAATATTTAATTGTAAAAATACATACACATTAAATACAAATAATATAAGCAAGCTATATGATGCGCCACATGTCAAATGATTCCAGGATAATATACCAAAAAAATCAAATATTGAATTAATCATATATTGAAAAGAAAATTTAATAAAAAAAGCATTCATTTAATTTTTAAATTCTGAAAGAAATTTTAATACATTAAAACAAAATAATGGAGCAGTGGAGCCAGAGAAATATTAATAGAAGTGGCTTTAGGCGTCATATTGTTGTCAAGTGACAAGTGTCCACAGACAATCCTAAATCATTTTAGCATCAGTCGTATTTCATGCTTAGGGCAGTTTCAGACTAGTGTTTTATACGCGCGTATAATCTCGTTTTTTGAAGTGCATGTAGGCGCGTATAGGCGCGTCGTTTTCCATACGCGCAACTCGTAAGAGCGTAGACGCGCTTATAAGCTCGTATTATCCATGTTGATACTAAATCATCACTACCGGTTCGAGCAAAAACGCCGGAATAAGCCCGTGTACGCGAGTCCGGTTTTTTTAAGCCCGAAATGTAGCGCGCGTGTAAGCGCGTATGCCGAAACGACGGTATACGCGCAGAAAAATACGCTAGTCTGAAACCGCCCTTAGTGCTCGACGTATGTCCGATAAAAGCTTCTCTGTTTGTTTATATTACTCTCAAGATGGGCAAACATCGGTAAAAATTGCACAATGCATTCAAAAACACACAATAAACAACATGGGATACATTTTTATCAGTAAATTGATCCGATTGTATTCCGTGCGTTGTAGAGTATTTATAGAGACGTACCGCATAATATTGACAACAATTATTTATACGTAAGGGCCCTTCTATTATTATTACATTTCTCTGAGTGGAGCACTACAAATTTTCGTGCTCCGGTTCCGCTCCTGCTCCGCGCAAAAACGTTGCTTCACTGCTCCGCATTCCTGCTCCACGCTCCGCTCCAGATCTCTTATTTTTATAGTAAATATAGTAATGTAAAGCAATGAAAAAAATTTGAACCAAATCGGTAAAGTAGAACTTGTGTAAGTTTCCTTACATCTGCGCTCAATTTATATCGAAAATGCTCTCATAGCCGATATTTGTGAACGTGTATGTATGTATGTTCAATTATCTTATTTTGTATTTTATACTTATTTTACTCCTCAAATACATAGATAGTCGTGGGCTGGTCACATCCGAATTATTTTTTCACTACACAGACATACATTTTTTTTCTCTGCAATATTTTAGATCATTGTGGCGCATTAGGGATTCCTGTGCTGCCCAATAGTCCAAACTTAAATAAATAAAAATGAATATACATATGTACATATTACATACATAATACAATGATAAAAATGTTAAAATCGAAATAAAAAAAAAAAAACAATTTAATCGTTAAAATACATATGTATTTTATGCATCCATACATATATTGTAAATCATGACAAATAATTCATAATATTAAAAAAATATATATCTACATATAATACTAAATGAAAAGCTTTTCAGTTTAATTACATTTACATATTTTATTATATGCATACGTCTGGAAAACTTAATTAAAAAATAATGTACCTATACATAAATTTAAATTTTAAAACGTACATCTGTATTAGTATGTCAAAAATATTCAAAAATTAACCAATTCGTTGCATTAGTGGTGTAATATCTAGAATTCCTATGTAGGAACAAAAAGGGAACAATTCAAATTGACATTTTTTAAATTTAAGCATCAACCAAAAAATGAATCTAAGAACTCCATCGTCGTTCTGTGGTTATCTTCGGCCGCTTTGACTGATTCTAACGTTTTTGTTCCTTGATTATCAATTTTGATTCGCCTAGCTTCATTCAGGCTGTCATAATTAATGAAAATTGTATTGTTTTGATCATCGCTTTTCTTAACCAAACTGTCTTCGATCAGAGCCTCCCGACAAAGGATTAACTCGTAGCTGCCCTTATTATCTTTGCGAGCAGTGCGACCTTTAATTTGGGTTTCTTCTTTAACGTCTAAGGAAAAAAAAGTTTGTATGACGTGAACTCCACCATTTTTCTCCACAGTAGTGCTAGTTTTGTAGTCGACACCGCGACCCATGCCTCTCGTTGCCAAAGTTATGGTCTTCGAAATGGCAGCTTCTTCGATCAGCCGCTCCACTTCTGCAGCATCAGTGTTGTTCGTCAATACGTTCAGACGATCGAATTTACTCCCGTGCTCGTTTTTGAATGCATTTATTTCAATGTCGGTTTCAAACAATATTAAAACCGACCGTTCTTTTCCAATGTGAAAATTTGCCCTAGACTGTATTCTGTCTCGCCACGTTTGTTTTGAATCCAAGACGACAAAATCATCTCCCTTGTCGAATTTCAAATTGCAATCGCCAAAGAATGAAGGCATGCTGAATGTTTTCTTTATGTTGTACATTTCTCGAACAGTTTCTTTTTCAAAGTTATTCATCGATGTCAAAGTTCCACTGACGCCTAAAATGTACGAATACTTTTGAGGTAAATTCGCATAAGAAGTCATGCCACAAAATATGGTCAAATAACCATAATTATTATAACCGTTGGGATTGAATTCCGTTATCTTTAATCGGAAATAATTGAATACATTGTAATAATCACAGATAGTATTTTCAGCGTATATACCGTCATTCCTTCTATAACAAACATTTCCGTTGTCATTCAATTTGTATGGGTTTATATACCAATTTGTATCATTTCCTTTTGCAACCTTTGTCGCACAATCGATCATCTTATCGAGATGTTCACTAAAAAGTGATCGATTTGTATACATTTTCTTCTCAATTACGTTACCGTCAGATTCCACTAAAAGTTCATATTCATCAGGTCTACATCGAAAATCTTCAAACGTTAAATAGTCCTCATTTGGTTTACACACTTCGTTTTTAATATATTCCTCGATCTTTTCTACTATAGTAATCTTTTTATAGTCATTTTCTTTCACCATCTTCCATATTGCACACTGCATATCGGCAATAGCTTTCATTTCAATGTTTATACACGAACCGTGTGTATTACCATAGAATTCAGATGAAAAGAAAACGTCCACTTCGTCAATCAATAAAATAGTATCGCCAATACTATTTTGTCTATTCAAAGTCGACAGATTTTTGGTGCCGTGAAGAATTCTCTTTTCGACCAAGTTTCTCAAGTAGTATTTTGTGTTATTGACGAATGGAGCGATCACTTCGTTGGCCATGTCGTCGAAGGTGCCATAAGTCACTCGAGTCTTAATTTTTAATTCGTCGAAAAATTGAGCGAAATCATTATCATCTCGCTTAGCGAGGTATTCACTGTAGCAAACAACACGCACTTTATTTCCCAAGATAGCCAACAACGACGAGAGCAATCCAAGGATTACAGACTTTCCTTGTCCAGTCAGAACTTGTGCGAGACATTTTCCAGTAGTGGTGTCGATGTTACCGACGTTGAGCATCATCAAAATGCACAATATTTGAATGCAATGCGGCTTTAAATACTTTTGAGTGCACTCGATATCCTTCGACACTTGCACGGACCACAGAGCGGCCAAGTGAGCGAGGATTTGGAGCAGTGTTGATTTTTTGAACTCCAACGTCCACTGGTCGATTTTCAAATCAGTCTTGAAGCCGATTAAAAGATTGACGATATATTTTATTTTATCTTTTTGTTGCTTCGTTGAACATTCTCCCATGCATTTCTCGTACTCTTCCAAGTAGTTTTTGAAGCATGTTTTGATTTTTAAAGAGTCTTCGATCGATAACGAGTTTGAAGATAATTTTTGGAACAGTTTTAGGGCCTCGTCTATATCGATTTCATCTTGCTTTCTTATATACCAAAATGATTGTTTAATTATACCTAATCGTTTCTCAAAATCTTTATAGGAATCGCTTTTTTGTACAACGTTGCTAAATGGCTTTGTACTTTCTTCATAGAATGAAGAAAATGAAACATAATCTGGTTGATCTTTAAAATAAAGAAAAGAACTTCTAATAGCTGAAAACAACAATCCGGTAGCCAATAAATTTTCATTATCACTGAATTCGCTGCCGTTTTCCCATTGTTTCTTATTCAACAGTTCGATCGCATCTTGTATCAACTTTTCGATTATATCAATGATGTAATGAGGATAGTTCCCTGTTTTTACAAAGTCTTTTGGTTTTTTCACTTTATATGATGCCTTTTCTAAAGTCAATTTATTCTTCACAAGCTCAATGACATCGTCATTGACATTGGTTGCTTTATATGCCTTTTCTAAAGTCAATGTATTAGTCACAACCGCAGTAAAAAGTAGACCCAACATTGCCCCTGGATTTGATATGTTTTGAGCAATCAATTTATTCTTCACATGCTTGATGACATCGCCATTGACACTAGTTGATTTATTTATTTTCACAAACCAATCAAACGCTATGTTGTCAAAGTCGTCTAAAAATTCGTTGTACGATCTAAAATACTGAACAAGTGAATGTGAATTTACAGTTTTATCGAGAGCCATCAATATAACTTGAAGAAGCTTCGAGGAAATTGCTTTCATTCTTGATTTATGTGGCTCGTAATCAAGTTTGCTATCGATGCTGCCGATTTTCGTTTCTCTTCTGTTCCAATACTGATTGTATTCTTCTATCATATTTTTGAAATTTTCGAACGCTATAGTATCGTATTGTAAATCTCCAGTTGCGTTTTTAATATGCTCCATTTGCCTCATCAATATATCCTGGTCTACTTTCAAATTGTTGTTCTTTAAATAGGGATGCGTATTCCCCATAAAATTGATGATGTTGTGTGTGAACACACGGAATGCTTCGAACGTGTCGTCTTTCGACATTCCAACGAAATTCACAAAATCCAACAACAAAGGTTGAAATAATTCAAAATAGCTTTTATCATTTTCCCCGGACATAACATTATCGACTATGCATAACCATATCTTTCGTTCTTCCTTCATATTCACCAAGTCGTTATTCTTTGAAAACACACTTTTCATATGATCCCATATTGGTTTCCTTTTGTTGAATTGTAAAAATTTAAAGGTGTATTCGTATTCCTTCTTCCTTGGTCTCGGATTGAAATGCGACATAAGTTGATAAATAAAGCTACTTTGCCTCTCAAGAGCTGTATGCAGAAAACACGGCGACTTCCAACATATAGGTTTTTTCGTTTGAATTGATTTCAAAACATCTTCTACGGCACAGTTTGTCTTTTCACTGATCGTCACGACGAGTTCGAACAAACTTTTGAAAAGGTAATAATAAATAGGTCTCGTCAACGGTGAAACTTCTTTAACAGAGCTGTTAAAAGTTTTTACACTTCGAATAAAAGAATGTTGACAGTTATTCAATATATTCACAAAACATTGTTCGTTCGTTACCGATATGATGTCTGAAAACAGTTTTAAATCAGCTTTCGAGACATAGAGGGACTGTTGGATAGATAAATCTCGGAGATCACGAATCATCGTATACGGACAATCTTTGAATAAAATCTGCTTGTGATGCCCCATGCCCTGAGAGACCATTTCTTTCAATTCCGCAGCTAAATTAAATGTGTGTATTTGAAAAGTGTTTTCAATTTTTGGTAATTTTTTGTTTCTTCCATGAAGCGATTCTTCCGAGTGTAAAAACCTTCTTGCAACATCTCTAACATTTTTCGAAATGTGTTCATTGTCGGAGATACTTTGCAGAACCGAAATATTCTCTGATGATTGTTTGGTCTCGAGATAAATTTGTAAGCAATCTTCAGCGCAGTTTACGTCATCGCCGATATTATTAGTGACATCTTTAATGCACTTCATGAAGATTTCGTAATTTTTATTTCGCTCGTCCAACAATCCATCTTTTATAATTTCAGTCACTTTAATTCCATCTATGAAAAAATCACGTAAAATAGTGACATCTTTGAAAACATTCAGCATGCGAAACTTTTCCAAGTTGAAAATTTTCACCCTGGCGATAAAATTCTCCTCGTCCATTGTTAATAAATATCCCGGAGTTTGCTTTCGGATATAGAATGTGTTTTCGTTGAATTTAGGAATGCTGAATTGGCAAGAGAATATTTCAAGTAAACAGTTGTTCTTCCACATTCCCTTAATATAATGCTTCTTATCTTCACTCACAAGCTTCATCGTTTGTGTTGCATCTCCATTTTCAATCTGACTGTCGCTTGCTTTATCGGTTTTAGTATTTTTATTTGTTCTTCCTTTATCATTTTTCCATACGTTTTGCCTAAAGTGCTTCGGAGGACGAATCAGTTCAAGGTCGGATATGTAACCGTCACTTTCCATGACGCTACTTGAGTTTTTTTACTGAAATTCAAATTGAAAAAGAATGATCATTTTATGAAATTAATGATGTACTTATTAAATTTTCATTATTATTCAAACTTAACTAAACAAAACAAAAAAGTATATGATGCCACCATTTAAATAAATACAATATTAAATCATTTTAAAAAATATTAAAAGGAATTTAGCTAATCAGAGACTCTTAGCAAACCATTTCGAAAAACACTCCCCTTATATTAAGTTTTTTTTTGTTTTTTAATAATCTCTAAAATACACATATAGATAAAGTAAAAATCAAAATTGACAACTGATATGAATTGGAGTTAAAATTGATAGTAAAATAATCTCAGATAAGCACATGTCTATAGAACCAACTCAATCACGTATTCTTACAATAAAATTTAAAATTTTGTAAATTAAATTATGTTACTTACGTTATATATAGTATTTATTTTCTATTTTGTCAATCGATTTTTTTGGTCTGCGTGCTGTTTCTCCTGTTAAGATATGGAACTGAAAAAAAATAAAAATGTATAATAGTTAGCATAATAATATTAAACATACATATATATATTTTAAGACATAACTTGGCGTTGAATACCAATCCTAATATGAAGAGAAGTGTGTAGTTGTGATCATCAGCAACTCAGTGGAAGTCTCTGCTGCTGAAAAGAACTGACTATTGACGGGAACTAGTGATAAGTGCGTATATGTGCAAGTACATATCTATTGTATCAGTGGCGTGCGTTACGTCCAAGATTAATTCTTTCCGAATTTTTTCGTGTCTAGTCTAAGTCTAGGTCAAAGTCAAAAAGTCAAGGAAAACCTAAAATTGACCATTTTTTAAAATAATATATGCTGGTTTCAAAGGATTGACGAAAATAAAACTCAAGTACATTCATACAAAACATTATTTATTCAGATACATCTATTGTTCAAAGGCGTAAATATTAAGTTCTAACGACTTATAAAAGTACTGGTCCAGATTTACTCGCCTTGTAGCTTTTATTTTTTCTTCACATATTAATTTCTAACATCTAATACTGTAGCTCTTAATAATTCACTGCTTTTAATATTTTCGAAAATCGTTTGGGACCGGGAATTTGAGCTTGTATGCTCTCGATGATATTTAAATTTTGCCAGTCATCTTCTTGGTTGATCGTTTTCTTGCTGTTCTACTGAAAAAGAGTCTTCTTTTCTCTGCTGATTCTGGCGGTTCCATCAAAATTGTCGATTAAATGAACGAAATTATATTCTTCAAGATTTAGGTCCAGAGAACTACATATTTATATTTCTCTGTTTAGTCATTTCGACTAACATGCTAATAACGTCTTCTTCTTCTTCAGTTTGCATTCTATTGGGGAGTCAAATGATTCCATATATTACTCATGATAGATATTGAAATTTCAGTCCAGGCATCACCAATATTTTTAACAGTTTTATAAATGTCTCGCTCTTTCCAGAATTACTTTGACGATTTGCCTAAATCTGTTTCGTAGGTAATGCTTTTTAAATGTATGTTACATGTGTCATATACATATGTATATACTTTGATCCATTGAAGAATTCACGTAACTCGAGGACTTACTTTAAAGTTAAATTTTTAAACAACATCATCATCTACAGCCATTTCATTTCCCATCCACTGTTGGATGAAGACCTCTCTAACACACTTCTACTCATCTGTTTTGCGCAACTCTAATTTCATCTAACCATCTTCTATGTGGTCTTCCTTTTACCCTTTTGCATTATCTTGGGAACCATTCTAGCACTTTCTTTTGTCCACCTTTCGTCTATTCTTCTAGCCACGTGGCCCGTCCATTGCCATTTCAATCTATTTACTCTATCCACTACCCTTGTCTACGTCTCACCCACGTATTCCGCATCTATTTCCTCGTTATGCCGAGCATACAGCGTTCCATACACTTTTGAGTGCATTAATCTTTGTGTAGCATCTTGGCGTTCAATGTCTAAGGTTTTTGTCGAAATTTTTTGGAACAGTGGAAATTTTTAACATATTTCTTTATTTGAACCACTTTCTACTAATCATTTAAAATATTCTTTCTACATTGCCATTTTGGCCAGGTGTTGGCCAAAATTGGCGCATATCTGTGGCCTCTAAATTTAAGGAGCCTCCAAATTGTTCAGAGAAAAATTATAATTCGGAAATTCCTATGCATTTTTCCATAAAATATTGGAGTTTGCTCTCACCGTCGTCGATTGTTTGGCCTTTCTAGTAAAATTTCCCTGCTATAAAAGAATTCACTAATTAATTACATTAAAAATGGCAGAATATCGGAACAACTTGAAAAACAGTCTTCTGAAAGAACTGAAGAACAGCTCCCTGAAAGGAACGAAGACGAACCTCTTGTAGAAGAACGGAAGAGCAGCTCCCTGAAAGGAATGAATATCAACCTCTTGAAAGGGCCGAAAAACAGCCCTGTACAAGAACTGATGAGCAGCTCTCTGAAATGAACGAAGACCAACCACTGGAAAGGATCGAAAAGCAAACCTGCAGAAGAACTGATGAAGACCCCTTTGGAAAAATTAATGAGCAGCATCCTATAACGTCTGAAGAACAGACTCCTGAAAATACTGAAGAACAGTTTTCTGAAAAATAAAATGAGGAAGAAAGTAAAGGTGAAAATGATACTGTAATGGCTCCCAATGATTATCCTATGGATTTGGCATTGTGGCCAGAGCATACATATATATGAAAAAAATATTCTCTTTTTATTAATAAATAAACCGTGCCATACTGGAGACGTAAAAAAATAAAAGTGGAGTATACATATAGAAACCGTTATCAGTGATAACATAATAGATAATTTTGCGACATCAAAAGCTCGAAAAGTATCAATTTCAAATGTTTTCCTATTTTTTTTGATTATTTGTATAAGTTTGTAAATAGATGTTTGTTTATATAATTGTATAATATATAATTTTTTATTTGTATAATTTTGTAAATAGATTTATATTATTTAATAAATAATTGTAAATACAAAATAGCACACATTTTTGATAATGTACATAGCCTCAATTCACAATTGAAAAAAAAAGTCACTTTATGATTAGTGGGGGAGGGGGGGGGCCTCTAAATTACGTTACGCCTGTGGCCTCCGAAACGCTTAATCCGCCACTGATTGTATGTGTCCAAAAACATAACATGTTCTCTTAATAAGAGACCTCTTGACAACCTTAATCCAAAGTCCCCCACTCGTTTAAACGTTATATAAAAAAAAACCTTATTACTTTCATCCTATAAATAACTATTATTAACCATCAATATCATCGCAAAGCATTTTTTAATCGCTACATTTTTCCAAATTTTCATATGATAAGCATAAGATATAATAAAAACCGGAGATAAACATATTATAAGATATAATAAAAACTTGTTATTACAAATCAAAGTAACAAACTATTCACAGAGCCCAGGATGAAAACTAATACATTTTAAGCTACGGTTTTTGGAACCCAACAGATATTTTTATCAAAAGGATGTAAAGAAAAATAAAAACGAATGCTTAAATAATTACAACATATTTATTATCTTTTAATTTAGATAATATTTATTATATCTACATATATTAATAATACTTTTATTAATGTGGTATTTATGTAGACTCGAGGTTTAAATTTTTTACACTTTTAAGAACCACTCATATATTGGTTTTCATTAATGGCGGATCATATTAATTTCAATTTTGATTCAAGCTGAATAGAAAGCATTTCTTAAGTACAACAATTATAAAAATAAGAAATGCAAAACATGCTAGAAAGTCTATCCTTTCTTCTCCCTAAGATATTCTGACGAATGCAGAGGCAGATCTGTCTTTCTTTTATTTATAAAATATTATTAATCAATTAAATGTGAATATGTGAAATTAATTAGATAACAATAATTCATATTTCCGATGCAGGGTGGTGCTCTTGCATAACAAAAGCGTTATTGTTCTGGTTGCGTACATTCCTCTTCAAAGGCTTAGTCTTCAGGTCGAATTTGGTGAAGAAGATATTTTTAAATTTAGAAAACGAAACTTTCCTGCGAGGGATCTTCTCCACTTCCTCTCCATACAGATCATATATAGTCCGCAGTTTCATCTCGGGCATGAGAAATCTAGCATCGGAATTTTCGCGACGACACGTCGGCATCTTTTTAATGTGATTCACAATGAAGAGCTCATCTTCTTCAGCTATCTTATTCCACCCACCGTGATTGCCCCTCTTGTCAGTTATAGCCTCGTCGGACCTGATCTTTTTCAGCGAGGTGTCGACCCTCTTTGAGGTCGTCTGCAACGTTTTAAGAAACATATTCTTACAAACTCTCACTCCGGATAGGTAATATTCCCGAGAGAACTGTCTCCTCGTTGCTTTGTCTTTACTCTTTTTAGATACATAGCTCCGTTTGACGGGCTTTTCTTTTACGCAAGCGGCAATGAACATAGACTGGCTATTGTATGAGCCGAAATCGTAAAACTTTTGGAATTCCGAGCGTCGTTTTTGTACCGAAATCAAGTCGTTGCATTTGAGCGGGCAGCCGCAGTCGTAGTCGATGAAGTCTTTAGATTCGATCAATTTGTTTCTCGAGTTGACGTGGGGCAAGTTTTTGTATTTTCGTATCCTTATCTCCTCTCTAGTCAGTTCGTACTTTCTCTTTCTGCCCTTGCGTGGTCTAACTTCCATTGTGACGTTTAATGAACCCGTGGAGCTACTCTGCTCGCCGTTCAAATTGTAAGGCGACTCTTCGGCAATAGCATTAGTGTTGAATTCAGCAGCAATAAGGCCCTCTTCAGAGTCAGAAACCCCGTTTACGGGTCCAGATTCTGACTCTTCGGCATTAGCATTGGTGTTAAATTCAGCAGCAATAAGGCCCTCTTCAGAGTCAGAAACATCGTTTACGGGTTCAGATTCTGAATCGCTGCATTCGTATACACACTCTGGTATGAATTGGGAATCTTTGACGCTGTCGTCTTCTTCATATTCTGAACATTCGTTCTCACGATTCTCAACTTTAATGACGACATCCTTCCCACCACGATAATCCTCATTATCACCATTCGCTTCGGGCTCGTTGAACGTTTGCGACGTTGATGGCAACTGTTGCAACGATCTGATGTTGACCACTTTGATGGTATGCATTTTTATAACAGGTGTTATTTGCGAATTATCTACAAAACACAAGTATTAGATCATTCAGTATATAAACATAACAGTATTTGTCACATATTACTTACAAGTCGACTTACCATTTATCGTCGTCAAATTCTGCTGAAAAGCCATAAGTTTTATATTTTCATTGTGTCATTTTAGAAAAACGTATTATTAGTTCAAAAAAGGGCTAAAGAAATTACAATAACACGTCAGACTATGCAATGAGATGACATCTGTCAGTTTTCATTTGAACGGTGTTGCCAGTGTAATAAAATTGTATCGATCTGAAGCCGTCACAATTACAGGCCACGTTTATAAATGAAAATGATTGGATGCATCAATAAAAGTTTTCTTTTCTATTTTTTTACTAATACAAATCAAAGATTTGAATTTCATCGTCGAATGCAACAAGAAAGTTGACTACTATTTAATGATGTCATAATATTGTAACCAAAAACCACATTGAAATGGTAAACGGACTACTAGTCATATGTGAACCAGTCACGGGACAACTGGTCGCTCTAGATCGGTCACACATGATCACCCGTCACACTAAAACTGGTCACACCCAAAAATTCGACTATTTTTAGGTGTTCATTTCACTAGTTAAAAATTTCCTGAAAATGCGCACGAACTTATGGACTGACCTGATACATCAGCATGCGAAATAGAGGGTTCGGTGATAATTCCGCAAAAATCGATGTCGCACAAGTCATTAAAATCTCGAATACGGAACATCTGGTATCCAAAAACTCCATAAATCGAAAGGTACCCGTGCGAAATATTGTACTGACGAGAGCTCGAATACTAGATGTTCCGTGATCAAGATTTTAGCGATTTGTGCGAGATCGCTTTTTGCGGAATAATCAACGAACCGCAAAAAATATCTTCAAAAATGATTTTATGTCATAATGCTTGTCCGAGCCAACAAACCCACATGGCCGTGTTTTGGGCTCTTACGGGCGCGCACTCATTTTTACGAGGCGCGCTCATCTGTCAAACGAGACGCCCGCCATCCGCCGGCCGAGACGGTACTGGCGTAGCTGGTCTACCTTGCCTGACCAGCTGCAGCCAGCGTACTCATCCACAGCCCCCGCCATAGAGGGGCACAGGCGAGAGGCGCCGGCAAACTCCCCGGCTCGCCATTCTATGCGTCAATAAACGAGGATAACCCGAGCTGACTTGTCTAATTCCCCACCCCGCCCTGTTCCAGCACGTGCTCCAGAGCGAGCTGAACACACATAGAGACGACGACACACACACACAGCCACTGGTCACCCAGCATACACACACACATTACAGCTCCTGAAGCTATCGTTCATGGTCCTTCGAGTCGGGATGATCTACAGCGCTGGACTCTGTCGTCGGCATACCAGGTTGGTCGTCAGCCATTTTGTCTCTCCCGTTATTCCTTTGTGTTGGCTGTCCGCCATCTTGTAATCCCGCTTCCCTTTTGTTTAACGGCGTGGGTTTTTCCCCCCCCCCCCTTTTTGTTTAACGGCGTGGGTTTTTCCCCCCCTTTTGTTTCACGGCGCGGGTTTCCCCCCCCCGTGATATCATTTCACCCCTCACAGTTTCTCGAAGTCATGACGACTCAATTGCGACGTCGTCGTGGCGCCCGTCGGGGAAGGCTGACGAAGCTCACGAATCTGGTCGACCAATTACCGCCGAGCGTGACCCGACTCGAATATAAGCTCGAGGAGGCGCGCCAGCTGCGTCTCGATTTCTTGGACACGCAGTCCGAGTTAGAAGCGTTAGAGCTCAAAGAGGCGGAGGAGTCCGCGCTGACATGGGACGAATTTGAGGACGCCTATTTGGCATATACAGATGCAGTGCTGGACAAACTAGATGCCGCAAAGAGCATCACCTTGTCGGGAGGAACCTCCCCCCCCAAGCGACCTTTTCCCGGTCGATCAAACCGTCCGTCGCACTGTTGACCAACTCGCTACTCCCCCAGTGGACCAACCCATTCGTCTCCCGGCACTAGAACTGCCAACATTCGATGGGAAGCTCGAAGATTGGCCCCAGTTCTCCCAACGCTTCCAAGCCGCAATAGACGGCAGTAAAGTGGATTCAGTCCGCTTCCAATATCTTACTGCCAGTCTTACCGGTGAGGCCCGCAACATTCTCCGCGGCCTCGACTGTGCGGAAGGGGCCTTCACCACCGCTTGGTCCATTCTCGAGGACCGGTACAATAACAAGAGGTTGTTGGTCCAGAGACACGTCCAGGCATTGCTCAACGCTGAGCCTGTGGGCCATGACGTCGGTCAAGGGTTGCGGCGGCTGTTGGATGACATCACCATGCATACCCGCACCCTCGGGTCCATGGGCGTCCCCGTCGTCACATGGGACGACATCCTCGTATCTTCCTTGTCGTCCAAGCTGGACCGGTACACTGCCCGGCAATGGGACAAGCAATCGGTCAAGTACGAGGACTGGACATTCGACAAATTTCTCACGTTCCTCCGGTTTCAGTGCCAAGTGCAGATGAACGGCGAGGCCTTCGAGAGGATGCACCAGCCGCGTCCGTGCATACAGGCGGTTACCGGGACTTCCGCTCATCACGAGAGAGTCAAGGCAGTTTCCTGCCCTAAGTGTCGGGGTGAACATGTGCTCCACTCATGCTCCTCGTTCCGGGACCTGGCCCCACCAGAGCGAATCAGCCTGGTCCGAAGGGCAAACCTCTGCAGGAACTGCCTGCGTCCTGGCCACCAGACGACAGCTTGCAAGAGCCAAACTCGTTGCTCCCACTGTCGCAACCTACACCACACACTTTTGCACGCCGAGTTTACTCGGACTCCAAAACACTTCAACGCTGCTCCTGTCCCAAGGGCTGCAAGCGTCGCTAACGAAGCGCCACACGCGCCTAGCCTTCATTCCCTGCATTCAACCGTCAGGGCAGCAACAACCCCTCGCACCATTCTGTTATCCACAGTGGTGTTGTCTGCCCGTGGAGGCGATGGGCGTTGGCATAAGTGTCGAGCACTGCTCGACAGTGGGTCAGAGATGAACATCATCTCCAATGACCTGCGTCAGCGGTTGAACATCCAACCGCATGCATTGAATGCAAGCATGGTCGGGGTAGGCTGTAAGGAAACGCCAATCTCCCAGGGCGTAGTCTTGCACGTTGCTCCTCGGGGGTCGAGGAGCCATGCCAAAATAAAGGAGATGGAGTTTTTAGTGATCCCTAAGATCACGAACAATGTTCCATCCAGAGACCTGTCGGAATTACGGCTGGGGTTGCCCCAGCGTATTTACCTGGCTGACCCCACATTTGATTCGCCGGGGGCAGTCGACATGGTCCTCGGATGCTTGGCATTCCATCAGTCCCTTAAAGACGGTAGGAGGAATATTTCCATTCCGCCCTCACTCGCCAGCGAACGGGGCTCTACCATTCACCTGTTGAACACTTCGTTCGGCTGGGTTGTTAGTGGGGAACTGGGCTCAGTCCCAACAACCAACCGCTCCGGGAACTGCCATCAAAAAGCTTCTCGTGATCCGTCAGCGGACCGAAAAGTTCCGTTGCCAAAGCCTAGGGAACCCGCTTCTAAAAGAAGCCGCGGTAAACCCGCACCCGTTGTTCCTCATCTCATCCGACCTTCCCAACCCAACTCCAAAAACTCCTGGTCAATTCCTAGCTGGCGAACCACTGGTTGCTCAACAGCGGGAGGATCTGCTCAATCAGCCCGCAGCACGGGCGCTACTGCACCAGCATCTGCAGCAGCGGGCAGAGATGGTCACTGGAGGAGTGCGGCACACTCCTTCAACAGCAACACCAGGAAGGCAGCCCAACGAGTAGCTCGACTACCGACCGAGCGGCATGCAGAACATGGGGCGAGTCACGTTGGTGCTTCCTGGGCACGACGGCGTCGCACGAATTATCACCCTGTGCACTCAGAGGGGCATCACCGACAGGGCAGCTGGCGAGACGCTCGTTGGCCCCCTGACCAGCCGACTAGGCCTGGGTGCACTCACTGTTCTCCCGCCCCCATATAATTTTGTCTTTTGTGTTTTTTCTTGTTCTGTGTGAAACTTATAACAAAAATGTTTGTGCCAATGTAGTAGTGGTTTGCTTGTGGTGCGCTAATTGACGCTGTATCCATTAAGTTTGTTTTGTTTTCTTTTGGTTGCTAATGACACTTTACCCTTGTAGTAGTTGGTTTGGTTTTTTTGTCGATGTGCTATAATGCTTTTTTTTTGCACTTTTAACCATGGGGGCTGGCTTTAGTTCCTAAAGAAGATGTTTGTTACCACTGCTCTGTTTGTTTGTTGTCTGCTTTGTTATTATGTTAACTTTCTTGAAATATTGTGAATATTCCAACCCCGGGGAGTATGTCCGAGCCAACAAACCCACATGGCCGTGTTTTGGGCTCTTACGGGCGCGCACTCATTTTTACGAGGCGCGCTCATCTGTCAAACCAGACGCCCGCCATCCGCCGGACGAGACGCCCGCCATCCGCCGGCCGAGACGGTACTGGCGTAGCTGGTCTACCTTGCCTGACCAGTGACCAGCTGCAGCCAGCGTACTCATCCACAGCCCCCGCCATAGAGGGGCACAGGCGAGAGGCGCCGGCAAACTCCCCGGCTCGCCATTCTATTCGTCAATAAACGAGGATAACCCGAGCTGACTTGTCTAATTCCCCACCCCGCCCTGTTCCAGCACGTGCTCCAGAGCGAGCTGAACACACAGAGACGACGACACACACACACAGCCACTGGTCACCCAGCATACACACACACATTACAGCTCCTGAAGCTATCGTTCAAATGCAATAAAAATTCTCGCTTCCATAATATCGTAAAATTTATAACGCACGCCACTGGTAGATATTATAATGTATACAAATGTAGGCCAATTTTCTGTTCCCACCCAGTCAGTTTTGCGTCATATTTTCCGCGACTTGTTGCCGTTCAAAACAACTTCTTTTCTTCAAATTGGAATTAGAATTGGTAATCATTCAATCCAATTTTATATTTTTGGTCACTTCTTTCCATAAAAAGTGGCGTAATATTTGTTTATTCTGTTTAATTAAATTTTTATAACATTCCTTGACTAACACAATATTTCACTAACAATCAAATTAAGTCATTTATTAAAGAAATATGTATACTTTTTCAATGTGCGTATATTTAGATTTCAGTTAAACAACATCATGGACAGCGAAGGTTATGTGTCCGATCTCGAGTCGATTAGTCCTCCGAAACGCTTCATACGAAATGTATGGACAAATGATAATAGTAGAACAAACAAAACGAGCAAAAATGATACAAGCAATCGTCAAACTGAAACATTGGAAACGAGGAAGCTTTCAAGCGAAGATGGGAAGCATTACATTAAGGGAAAGTTGAAAAACAATGAATTGATCGAAATATTTTCCGGCCAATTCAGTATTGCTGGATTCAACGAAAACACATTCTATATCCGAAAACAAACTCCGGGATATTTATTAACAATGGACGAGGAGAATTTTATCGCCAGGGTGAAAATTTTCAACTTGGAAAAGTTTCGCATGCTGAATGTTTTCAAAGATGTCACTATCTTACGTGAATTTTTCATAAATGGAATTAAAGTGACTGAAATTATAAAAGATGGATTGTTGGACGAGCGAAATAAAAATTACGAAATCTTCATGAAGTGCATTAAAGATGTCACTAATAATATCGGCGATGACGTTAACTGCGCTGAAGATTGCTTACAAATTTATCTCGAGACCAAACAATCATCAGAGAATACTTCGGTTCTGCAAAGTATCTCCGACAATGAACACATTTCGAAAAATGTTAGAGATGTTGCAAGAAGGTTTTTACACTCGGAAGAATCGCTTCATGGAAGAAACAAAAAATTACCAAAAATTGAAAACACTTTTCAAATACACACATTTAATTTAGCTGCGGAATTGAAAGAAATGGTCTCTCAGGGCATGGGGCATCACAAGCAGATTTTATTCAAAGATTGTCCGTATACGATGATTCGTGATCTCCAAGATTTATCTATCCAACAGTCCCTCTATGTCTCGAAAGCTGATTTAAAACTGTTTTCAGACATCATATCGGTAACGAACGAACAATGTTTTGTGAATATATTGAATAACTGTCAACATTCTTTTATTCGAAGTGTAAAAGCTGTTACTTTTAACAGCTCTGTTAAAGAAGTTTCACCGTTGACGAGACCTATTTATTATTACCTTTTCAAAAGTTTGTTCGAACTCGTCGTGACGATCAGTGAAAAGACAAACTGTGCCGTAGAAGATGTTTTGAAATCAATTCAAACGAACAAATCTATATGTTGGAAGTCGCCGTGTTTTCTGCATACAGCTCTTGAGAGGCAAAGTAGCTTTATTTATCAACATATGTCGCATTTCAATCCGGGACCAAGGAAGAAGGAATACGAATACACCTTTAAATTTTTACAATTCAACAAAAGGAAAACAATATGGGATCATATGAAAAGTGTGTTTTCAAAGAATAACGACTCGGTGAATATGAAGGAAGAACGAAAGATATGGTTATGCATAGTCGATAATGTTATGTCCGGGGAAAATGATGAAAGTTATTTTGAAATATTTCTACCTCTGTTGGTGGATTTTGTGAATTTCGTTGGAATGTCGAAAGACGACACGTTCGAAGCATTCCGTGTGTTCACACACAACATCATCAATTTTATGGGGAATACGCATCCCTATTTAAAGAACAACAATTTGAAAGTAGACCAGGATATATTGATGAGGCAAATGGAGCATATTAAAAACGCAACTGGAGATTTACAATACGATAGGAAAGCGTTCGAAAGTTTCAGAAATATGATAGAAGAATACAATCAGTACTGGAGTAGGAGAGAAACTAAAATCGGCAGCATTGATAGCAAATTTGATTACGAACCACATAAATCAAGAATGAAAGCAATTTCCTCGAAGCTTCTTCAAGTTATAATGATGGCTCTCGATAAAACTGTAAATTCACATTCACTTGTTCAGTATTTTAGATCGTACAACGAATTTTTAGACGACTTTGACAACATAGCGTTTGATTGGTTTGTGAAAATAAATAAATCAACTAGTGTCAATGGCGATGTCATCGAGCTTGTGAAGAATAAATTGACTGCTGAAAATACATCATATAAAGTGAAAAAACCAAAAGACTTTGTAAAAACAGGGAACTATCCTCATTACATCATTGATATAATCGAAAAGTTGATACAAGATGCGATCGAACTGTTGAATAAAAAACAATGGGAAAACGGCAGCGAATTCAGTGACAATGAAAAATTATTGGCTACCGGATTGTTGTTTTCAGCTATTAGAAGTTCTTTTCTTTATTTTAAAGATCAACCAGATTATGTTTCATTTTCTTCATTTTATGAAGAAAGTACAAAGCCATTTAGTAACGTTGTACAAAAAAGCGATTCCTATAAAGATTTTGAGAAACGATTAGGTATAATTAAACAATCATTTTGGTATATAAGAAAGCAAGATGAAATCGATATAGACGAGGCCCTAAAACTGTTCCAAAAATTATCTTCAAACTCGTTATCGATCGAAGACTCTTTAAAAATCAAAACATGCTTCAAAAACTACTTGGAAGAGTACGAGAAATGCATGGGAGAATGTTCAACGAAGCAACAAAAAGATAAAATAAAATATATCGTCAATCTTTTAATCGGCTTCAAGACTGATTTGAAAATCGACCAGTGGACGTTGGAGTTCAAAAAATCAACACTGCTCCAAATCCTCGCTCACTTGGCCGCTCTGTGGTCCGTGCAAGTGTCGAAGGATATCGAGTGCACTCAAAAGTATTTAAAGCCGCATTGCATTCAAATATTGTGCATTTTGATGATGCTCAACGTCGGTAACATCGACACCACTACTGGAAAATGTCTCGCACACGTTCTGACTGGACAAGGAAAGTCTGTAATCCTTGGATTGCTCTCGTCGTTGTTGGCTGTCTTGGGAAATAAAGTGCGTGTTGTTTGCTACAGTGAATACCTCGCCAAGCGAGATGATAATGATTTCGCTCAATTTTTCGACGAATTAAAAATTAGGACTCGAGTGACTTACGGCACCTTCAGAGACATGGCCAACGAAGTGATCGCTCCATTCGTCAATAACACAAAATACTACTTGAGAAACTTGGTCGAAAAGAGAATTCTTCTCGGCACCAAAAATCTGCCGACTTTGAATAGACAAAATAGTATTGGCGATACTATTTTATTGATTGACGAAGTGGACGTTTTCTTTTCATCTGAATTCTATGGTAATACACACGGTTCGATTAATAGAATTGAAATGAAAGCTATTGCCGATATGCAGTGTGCAATATGGAAGATGGTGAAAGAAAATGACTATAAAAAGATTACTATAGTAGAAAAGATCGAGGAATATATTAAAAACGAAGTGTGTAAACCAAATGAGGACTATTTAACGTTTGAAGATTTTCGATGTAGACCTGATGAATATGAACTTTTAGTGAAATCTGACGGTAACGTAATTGAGAAGAAAATGTATACAAATCGATCACTTTTTAGTGAACATCTCGATAAGATGATCGATTGTGCGACAAAGGTTGCAAAAGGAAATGATACAAATTGGTATATAAACCAATACAAATTGAATGACAACGGAAATGTTTGTTATAGAAGGAATGACGGTATATACGCTGAAAATACTATCTGTGATTATTACAATGTATTCAATTATTTCCGATTAAAGATAACGGAATTCAATCCCAACGGTTATAATAATTATGGTTATTTGACCATATTTTGTGGCATGACTTCTTATGCGAATTTACCTCAAAAGTATTCGTACATTTTAGGCGTCAGTGGAACTTTGACATCGATGAATAACTTTGAAAAAGAAACTGTTCGAGAAATGTACAACATAAAGAAAACATTCAGCATGCCTTCATTCTTTGGCGATTGCAATTTGAAATTCGACAAGGGAGATGATTTTGTCGTCTTGGATTCAAAACAAACGTGGCGAGACAGAATACAGTCTAGGGCAAATTTTCACATTGGAAAAGAACGGTCGGTTTTAATATTGTTTGAAACCGATTGAAATAAATGCATTCAAAAACGAGCACGGGAGTAAATTCGATCGTTTAAACGTATTGACGAACAACACTGGTGCTGCAGAAGTGGAGCGACTGATCGAAGAAGCTGCCATTTCGAAGACCATAACTTTGGCAACGAGAGGCATGGGTCGCGGTGTCGACTACAAAACTAGCACTACTGTGGAAAAAAATGGTGGAGTTCACGTCATACAAACATTTTTTTCCTTAGACATTAAAGAAGAAACCCAAATTAAAGGTCGCACTGCTCGCAAAGATAACAAGGGCAGCTACGAGATGATCCTTTGTCGGGAGGCTCTGATTGAAGACAGCTTGGTTGAGAAAGACGATGATCAAAACAATACAATTTCCATTAATTATGACAGCCTGAATAAAGCTAGGCGAATCAAAATTGATAATCAAGGAACAAAAACGTTAGAATCAGTCAAAGCGGCCGAAAATGACCACAGGATAACAATGGAATTCTTAGATTCATTTTTCACCAAAGACCTGCAATCCGATGAATAAATCTACAATAGTGTAGTTAGAAAATGTGTTGAGGAAGTGTGGGAAAGGGAGAAGAGTGTATTGATAAAAAAAATTGTCTACATTTAATTTAATGTTGTAAATTGCAAGTGAGAGTCAAAATATGGACATAAAAATCGTTTATTCATTTATATTTAAATATAATAATAATCATTTCAATGCATAATCATAATACATACATGTTTCTCATATAAAAATGTCTTATTTACAAACATCGATTACTTGTTTTTTTTTGTCACTGTATGATTGCTTTGCAAATAAATAAATTGCCAATTCCAAACACACTCGAGTGCACTGTACAAAACTGCGGACGCGGTGTGAACGAGAATAGTAATAAAATAAAATCGTACGATATATAATGTAATGAAAAACAAAACAAAAACAATATACGACATGACAAACCATCCCAAAAACTCCATCACCCGATCGTCTACTATCAATCTGGCCGATATACTCTCAACAATTGCATCATATCATCATCACATGACCAATTCAAAAACTTACACTTTTTCAATATCGTCTAATTTAAGAATTTCAACTTCCAATAAAAATTAATGCCAGTGCGAAAACTATAATAAAATAAAATGCTTTAAAATAAATCAATACTCATAAAAAAATAATTATTTTTCTATCATATATATATATATATATATTATACATATTTTTCTACAGTAAATGTTAAAAATATATCATTTTATTAATACACGACTTGAGGAAAGGTTGCCAATTTAAGCTTAAAATAACCTCTACCATGAATTTGGAAACAATGCAAAATTGCATCAAGCCGAGACCTTCACGACAGCAACGCAGACCAGCTCCTAAAGTTGTAATTTTCTAATCATATAATCATATGCTTTCATCTAGGAGCAGGCCTGTAATTAAATCTCACTTCATAGCGATCTGCTTCAGCAGTGGTGAACCCATGGTATGCGACTTTAAAAATAACAGGTTTTATTAAAAAAAAAATTGCCTGCAGCGCACTATAAATACTGGCGTAAAATACTTCAATTTTAAAAACAGCTTTGTTTATATAAGGAAAGGAAGAAGACGGGGTAGACGGAGAGAAACTTTTTTGTTTTGCTAAAAAAAACTTTCTTGTTTGCAAAAAAAAGTTTTAGCATCAATTTTTTTTTAAATTTCAATATATACATATGTAGGGTTGGAATTGAACGAAACGCTGATGTATGGGCTATGGTTGAGAAAGGGTATGTTACGACTGATTGTGAGAAGGGGATGAAAAGGGGTAGAGATGTAACGGTTAGTCGCAGTTGGACCTGTGCTCCGCGCGGTCGGTCGCTAAACCTCCGCACGTGTTTGATTTTCACCTAAACCGCCACATCCCAACCGTGGTCCTGAACAGCGTCATCTGTCAGGAATCTCTACCACATACAATATGTAATTTTCAAAATAAGTATGACTGAAATATGTGCATACGATTTAAAGTCAATGTAACAAACAATAAAAAGAAAATGACTAGGAAATAGTAATGTGAGAAAATACATAAATAAATCGCCCAAATTGCCACTCACTGTGAATTTTATGGCAAAATGCTTATAAAATGGGTCTCCAGCAATAAGTAATGATTTAAATTCAACATTTTTAGTTACTCCGACTCCAAAAGGTTCACCATAGCTGATCAAGTTTTAAGTTTTTGCTTCAGAAATATATACATATTCAGATCAAAGAAGAATTTTCAGAATTATTTTGCATAAATTTTAGCCACATCATTCCACATGATTGCAATCACAGACACGAAATCAAATTACTTATCTACATACTGGAATGAAATTTTGAAGTAGCATCTTGATCCGATTGTAAAACGATACACCGAATACGAGGCTACATATAATACATTCGTTGAAACGTTAATTTTACATGAATACAAAACAAACTGTCGTCGGAGTCTCGATCTCACCAACAGGGGGGGGGGGGACGATCGTGTTAGGCATTAAATAAAAAATAAAAAATAAAATGCAATTCGCATGATATATATGTATATATATTAAATTTTTCATTAATTAGTATTGCTAAAATGCAATAATCAACGTATCGGTACTACATATTGGTACCCGTCCGAAGTTAGTGAAGAGCGTCGAGTTCCGCACGGTATCAATTTGATGACGGATATAAAATGCGAATACGTTGCGCGGCGAAGGATGCACCGTCAGATTCCCTAAAGCAGACCCCTTATTTCCTTGTGCACGTGGCAGAGGAAGTCCATGTAGGAAGATGCCCCGTTGCGTCCGTCGTCTTCCACCAAAAAGTGACGGAACACCATCTCGAGCTTGTCGTGCTGTCTGACCATCGTCAACTGCGACGCAAATCAAAATCATTTACACTATGAACAATTTAACGTGCATATACATTATAAAACTTATACATGGTACGAAAATAGTTACCCGCATCGCTCTTCTCCTTTCTTTTCTAATTGATTGTATTAAATCTCTCACTCTTTCGTTGAATTCGTTGGCTACGATCGGAACGTGGGTCTCTTCCGTGTTGACTTCGGCCACCGAATTCACACCGAAAAGATCTTTTATTATATCCGGAGGGGTCTGCAAGCCGATCCACATCATCATGTGCACGCTGTTTTCTGAAAGTAAAAAAAAAACAACAACAAATAAGAATAAATTTAATTTCATAAATAATTGTTTTCCTAATATTATACATCATTCTTTTTATCAATTTTACATTTTATTAAATAACTAGTGTTGTGCTCGTTGATTTCAGCGGGTGGCTTCGGAAAGGAATTGATACACAAATTAAAATAAAGTTATATCATATCTATATATGTATGTATATAAAATTGAATGTCTGTCTCGTATAGGCTAATATAAATGATAAGTAAAACCAAATAAATTATAATTTATGACAGTTGGATGATTTATTTAACCGTTGGCCCGCGGCCGTCTTCTATGGAAGCTTTGCGCGACAAGTCTGTAGCGCGGCTGTCTTCCATAGAATTTCTGAACGTTGCACGGGATTTTGAGCCTTATATGCGCCTATTTCAACTGTTTTAAGGTTCAAAATTGGTTGAATATATTACTGAGAGTTGAATGCCATCTATTCAATTTGCTTAAAATGAATATATACCAGTCAAAATTAGTTTTTTGTGGAACCATACTGAAACCTCGTTTATGTGACGTCACGTCTGTTGAACAATGGCGACGATACGACGAACTCAATTGTATGAAGAATGATTATTTGACAATTAAGCCAAAACTACGACATATATTATGTATTTTATTGTTGAAAATAATACTTTATGTGTTAATCAACATATGTGGTTACTTGAATAAATATTAAAATCTGTATTTAAGGTCGAAAACTCGATTGCCAAATTGGCGAAAAAGGTGCCGCCGCGTACAGGGCTTGTTCGCTATATTTATTGCCGCGGGCAAAGGGTTAAGGGTCAGGTTAGGTTAGGTTAAGTTAGGGTTGGCCCTATTCATTTAAGATTAGGTTGTTAGAGTCGGTATTTATTAATTTAGCAGACACACGAGAACCGAGACTGAAATGAACCTGGAGCGAGGGGCGAGGACGTCAATATTTGTTTATGAACGATGTTCAGGTTGTTAAAGCCGGGTCAAACACATATCTGAGAAAAAGTCAGTCCAAAACTCGGGAAGCCAGTAGCGTCAGCAAGTGAAAGAAAGCCAATTGAAAAACAAATTCGAAGTCCAGGAGAAAAGCGAGAAATCAAAACACCAGTGAACGTCAGATTTTATCAACGCGTGATCACTTCATCTGTCAGAATGCGTAAAACTGACCGTTTCATTTCAACAATTGATCATTCATTTCACAATCTTAATCATTTCGTTTTATACACTGATCATTTTGGTTTAATTACTGCTCATATAATTTAAATACTTATCATTCTATTTAATAACTGATCGCATAGCAACTGATCATTTATTATATGTATATTCACTGATCAATCCATTATTTTTACCTACCAAACGTTTTTTTTATACCGATCAAAATGTGAATTTTTTACTGATCGGTTAAATAGAGGCCGTGTATATTAGTATATATTTACCGAACAAAAATATCGAATCGTCTCTGAGCTTCTCGTTGGTGCACCGCAGGGGTTCGGCGAGCGCGCCCGACGCCAGCGGATTCAGACACAACAACCGAGGGTACAACATCACGACCGACGTGGAGACGTCGGCGCACAAGGCGGCCTGCATCGCCCAACTTCGATCGTCGCACGACATATCGGGACCTGAAAACCAACACGAAACAATCATCATCATCATCATCATCGTCGTGAGCGGAACCCTCCGTGGGAATCGATGCGACCGTCGAAGATCGAACCTCCGCTGAGAGCGTCGCTCCTGAGCAGACAGTTGGCGTACAGCGGCAGCAGCTTCATGCTCTCCGGTAATACTAATTGGCCGACGCTGGACGGAGTCGCGCAGTGTTTCCTATAGCACGCCAACGACTGCGCGCACCTGGCGATGATACCCTCCTTGATGCTCTTCGGAGAGTGCTCGCTCAGTCTCGTCACGGCTGAAAGAACGTCAGTACGTAAAGCAAACAGCGGACGATATATATTTATACACATATACACAATTGAGCGCAATCTTGGTCGTTGTCGAACCTTGCTTGGCGAGGAAGTTGATTATGGTGTCCAAGTCGCACGAGCGATACAAGTCCGCCATTTGAGTGGCGATTCCGAGCGCCAAGTTGCAAATTCTGAGCCGTCTTTGTCCCGTTGCGTGTGTGTATAGTAAAGCGACCTGAAACCAAAAGATGCATCTTTACATGTAGTTTTGCATGATGGAACTAAACCCACAAGAGTAATTTTTACAATGTCAAGTTAGCCAGCAGCATGACTTGGTGGTTGGACTTATGGGTTCAATCCCGTGAGTTGACCTCGATTGAAAAGAATTTATTCCGAGTATTACTGTAATGCTGCTGGTCGGAATTGGATATTTGCGACTCCAGCTCAGTTCCAGAAACGGTTCCTCGATTAAATTGGCTAAAAACCTTCATACCTACTGTGTCACCACTATTTGAGGATGATTAATATACAATGAAACTTATGTATAAGTTAAAATTCATACATGTCTCAGTTTTCAGTGTCTCGTAATTCAGCGACTTTTGTAACAAAATGTTGCATTGTTTGTAATTGGCCAGGAAGGCGCATTTGGGTTTACCTGTTAAGCCTTCCTGGTATATTAATATATATATATATATATATATATATATATATATATATAATAAAAAATAAAAATAAACTTATACAGGCGTACCTCAACTTTTGCACATTCGACTTTCGCACAATTCGCTATTTCGCACATTTTTAAAAAATCGTTTTTTGGTGATAATGCAAAAATGTTTGTTTGCATTCAATTGTTTCCCTCTCCTCCATTCCCTGTCGCACTATGAAATGCGTATGAACGAGCCCGTACTGTGAAAAGTGTTACATCCTGCACGGCATAATGATGGATGAAATGGAGAAATCTTTGTCTTATTGGATAAGTGACCAAAATCAAAAAACTTCAATAATTCAAGCTAGAGCTCTTAGTTTGCATAAGGATTGGAAGGATAGACTAAAAGAAGATTCTAACACGGTGTTTCATGCAAGTCACGGCTGGTTTTCAAATTTTAAAACAAGATATTCTTTACACAACATTAAATTCACTGGAGAATCAGCTGATGCGGATAAAGATGCTGCAAAAGACTTTATTTCTTCATTGTCCAAAATTATTGAAGATGGTGAATATTCCTCTAGTCAAATATTCAATGTAGATGAGACTGGTTTATTTTGGAAGAAGATGCCTAATCGTACATTCTTATCAAAGGAAGAATCAGTTGCCCCTGGTCATAAACCTTCTAAAAACCGATTGCTTCTTGGTGGAAATTTAGCTGGTGATTTAAAATTGATGCCAATGTTAATTTATCAAGCAGCAAATCCTAGAGCATTGAAAGGGAAAGATAAAAAATTGTTTCCTGTCATTTGGAAATCAAAAAAAAAAGCCTGGGTTACTGCTTTAATATTTAAAGATTGGTTCACTTCACATTTCGTACCAGCAGTAAAGCAATATTGTGAAGTTAATAATTTACCATTTCAAATATTATTAATCTTAGATAATGCTACAGGACACCCAAAATCTCTACAAAATTTATATCCAGAAATCAATGTTGTGTTTCTTCCCCCCAATACTACGTGTCTCATACAACCCATGGACCAAATAGTGATAGCTACGTTTAAACGATATTATATGAGGTCGATAATGAATCAGGCCATCAAGACAACTGACATGGAAGGTGGGCCCACATTAAAAGATTTCTGGAGGAATTATAACATATGGAACGCAATAAACAATATTGGAGACGCGTGGGCTGAAATAAAAGAGTCAACAATGAAAGGTTCATGGAGAAAACTATGCCCACAAATGATGGGTGATATAAATTTTGATGAAACTCCAGAAACTATCACACTTGAAATAGTTCACTTAATGAACGAACTTAACCTAGATGTTAACATTGAAGATATTAATGAGATGATTGAATCTCATTCTGAACCCATGACCAATGAATTTCTAATGGACCGGCAAGAGAACGAGAATGATATACATATTGAAAGTGAGGAAGAAGAACCAGAAGTAATCATTAATACCTTAACTATAAAAAAATATGAACGAAGCTTTTACGCATCTCGAAAAGTTTTTGAACATTATGGAAGACTGTGATCCCAATGGAGAACGAATATCTCAAGTACGTAGGGCTATTCATAAGAGTACTGTCTGTTACAGAACTCTCTATGAAGAAAAAAAAAATTGTCATATTCCAACTAACTCTTGACAAGTTCATTACGAGATTATAATTTGCCGTGCCTGAATGCGATCTTTTCCACCTAAGTGAGTGTAGATTATCGGATGTTATTTTAACATATGTATCTGGCAGCCTGCGCTCATCATTATTCTCTTAATTTGAATGTGATGTATGTGTGGAATCTTTATCTACTCTCTTCCATTTGGGCCTCGCTGTGATTTTTTTTTACTATTTTTCTTTTGCAGAATGTAAAACTAAGAATAGGATTTGAGTATTTTATTTACGTATTATTTTTCTTTTGTTTTTATTTTTTATTTTATCGTGTTTTTCTGCTTTTGCTTTTTTGCTTTTTATTTTGTGTTTACTTTTCTTTTTAATGTATATAAATAATTTTTATTTAATACATACATTTTTTGCTTTTTTTTTTACATCCCTCTACTTTCGAACATTTAACTTTCGCACACATTTTCAGGAACCAATTGTGTGCGAAAGTTGAGGTCCGCCTGTACCCTTAAGCAAACAGTTATTGTATATTGAAAATTTTAAAAAATGGCTAACGATTTTGATGAAACTACCCTCACTACCCTCTCTGGCCTTTAAATAAGTGGTGTTTTTTTTTTTGGTAAACGGATTATTGCGATCAATCGTTGCCACAAAAATCGCGAATATGGATGGGATATCTGGCACTCGAGTTCTCGTTAATACAATATTTCGCGTGGGTAGCTTTCGATTGAGGGAGTTTTTGGGTGTCAGATGTTCCGTGATCGAGATTTTAGTGACGTGCGCGATATCGCTTTTTGCGGAATAATCACCGAACCGTACTTGTATATTCAATTTATACTATACATAGTGCCATAACAGGTGCGAGTCACAGGAGGAGAAAACAAATCACGATTCCTCAGGTCCCTGAACTTACTAGGTGCATAAAACTTAAAATTCATTAAGAACCTGAGGATTGTGTACTAGCCCATTGAATAGGTTAAAAAAATGCTTTCCCAGAAATATAACACGACGAGACTCCAATGAGTTGAAGCTTAACGCCCCTAATAGGAACGCACGAGGATAGAGCCAAGGATATAATTTCATATAAAGATATCTGAGAAACCGTGTTTGGATTCTCTCAATCTTCGATGAATGAGTCATATGGGTAGGACTCCATATATTGTAGAATGCTACGTACTATTGATTCATAAAGAATTTTAAGCACCGACGCACTCTGGAAAGGTTTACTAACCCGTAAATATAACCAGCAGGATTACAATGCTAACATACAGAACGAATCAAACGTTTAAAATCAAAGATTGTATCGTTAAAACTCACTTGTATGTATACTCCGTCTTCACCAGTCAATTTATCGTCGTGCTTTATTTCGACGGCTATCGCTTTGTCGCAATCTAAAACATAGATACAGTAAAAAGAGGTGCATATTATATTAGATTTCCAACATTATAGAATTTGACATTTTTACCCAAAGTGGCGAGCTCGACATCTGTGGTGTTGGACATGAAGAAGTGACCGTAGAAATCGGTAGCTCGCACTCCAGTCGAGGTTCGCACTCTCATTACGGCGTCGTAAGCCGTCGGCCTCGACAATACTCGTGACAAGTCGTCGATAAACCTATCACCGTCTACATCAGCCTGGAAACAATAACAGCACCATTTGAACATCAGCCAGACATTTGAATAACAGAAATTTAATATAGAAAAAAAAGATAAACACCTGGAAATATGTATATTTGTGGAGGCTGCCGCCAGTGAGACGCGACAATTGTCCGAGAGTTGCCACATCAGCGTACGAACTGTTGAAAAGGAACATTTCAATTCCGCAGCCTGCACCGACGCATTCTTGAGCAACTTCGTTGTACGCCTTCGTTTGAGGATCTTACAAAAAAAAAATAGCACAAAATTGAATGACACCGTTTTAAAGTGATAATTCTGTTTCAACACGTCAGGCCAGTTCTATACGCTAAATCAGACTCAAAGCCTCGGTTGTACTCGACATATACACAAGTCGCTTGACGACGTAAGATGCGACACTAGGGCTTCCAAGCCAGTTTAAGCCGAAAAACAGGCTTTTTGACCATTTTTCAAAAAACCAAAAGCCGGCTTTTGGCTCAAATCAACTGGCTTTTTAAGGTTTTCTTTAATTAATGTTTTTTTTTCTTCAAAACTAACAATTATCAATTTCAAATTCCTATGAAAGATAAAAAAAAATGTGTATATCTAAACGATCTTGGGTAATAGGTGTAAATTTTTTTTTGAACAACAAAAAAAAGGTACAGCACTTGGCGGTTTCCAAGACGAAGACCAAGTCATAAACCAATAAAATGTTATTGAAGGAAATGGAAGCCCTTTAAATTTTGAGGCCACATACCTACTTTTTATTATGGTTTTAAAATGTTTGTGATGTGTCGTTTCTTTTCCGAAATTTGCAACGGTTTGACAAGCTTTTGGATTCTTAAGCTAAAACAGATGAGTAAAAATAGCTTATGGAAATATTTCAACATTGAGCGCATCTCAGCAGTGTTCTTAATATCTATTCACGATTTCACAATTGTAGTTTTTCTACGAGGTAACACACTGAAACCGGTGAAAGCCGGCCAACCGGCTTTTTCATTTGGGCGGTTTTTTGGAACCCCTAATGCGACACAGATACACCATACAAGGATTCGTCAATTGATCAGGATACGTAGTCAGCAGTCAGGTTCGAGTCTGAGCTTCCGTCTGTCTTCTAAGCTGACATCTTCACCTACATATTAAGGTCTAAAGACCCATATATACTTAGATAAATACTCACTCAATACACTTTTCTCTTTGTCGGTGCCGAGAAGTTTCCGATCGTCTCGATTGATGAGCTGTCCAGGAGCTTGCGCCGATGGCAGCGACGAGTGGAAAACGAGAAGCTTCCCGCAGCATTCGGACGCTTTGAGCGCTTCCAAGCCAGCCTGCATCATCAAACAACATAAATCGCCGCATTCAAACACACACACACACACCGAGAATATAAACAGACGATTCATACTTGTACGGCCGGAAGCAGAATGGTCTCCGTCTCTTTAGTCTCCTGGAACATTATCGGTATCTGCTGAGCGAGCGCGTCCAGCAAGTGATCGGCCTGACCGGGCTCGGCGAGCAGACCATGCGACAGCGGAACGAACACGTCTTGAATATCACCAACCACCATCATCTGCGGCTGTCCGAGATTTTTCTAAACATACCGACATATCTGATCTGAACGACGGATTCTCAATGTAATGTACGTGGATGCTTACATATGTATGAGGACGCTTACGTTGATATTGTAAAAGTGGATTGTTGAACTGTAGGTGATGAGGCCGACTCGAGGAGGGATCGGCAGGTTTGCTAGGAGCGAACGCAGCTGTCCGACCACTAAATTTACTAATCCGGAGCGAATCGCATTATAAGAGACGTCCACGACAAAGATCAAGGCAGGCGGAGTCGGCAATACGTTATTCTGCAAACGACACAAAAAGCACGTACAGATAAAATGTTAAACTTAGAGAGGGAAAATGATCGCCGAAAATGAAATTACCCGACAGTATTCTTTCGTAGCGACAATTTCATAACATCCGAGAGACATTTCAGGAGTGCTTTGTCCATAATGTTGTCCGTTATTGAGGTATTGCGTGTATTCCATAGGGACTGAAACATGACAAAATGCGATGACTTGCATGATCCAATTAGATCATATATCGTATGTTTTATTTTACGGGCTTCGAACTCCCGGAACGCGCAGTCAATAGCATCACGAACAGAGCTTTATAGAGAAATACTTTCCATCATTTTGAAGTGATCATAGGATTACCCACCTTCGGTCGTGGCTTTACAGAAGGCACATTGGAAATGACGACCGGCATCGACAAATCTCATCGCTGGACACATGTAAGCTTTGCAACGGCTGCACCGCACCGGTCCAGTGCCTGGCATTCCGGTCAACACGGAAAAGTCCAAGAGCGGTGGCGGCCTCTCATCAGCAACAGTCTCCGCCATTGGAGATAACTGAAACGGCAACATCGAGCATAAACCGAGTGACGCAACCTGAAAACAACCATCTGATCCATATGGCGGCACTCACCACAATGCAGAACGGTACGGCCGTTTGCTTCATCATGTCTGGCGTGGCGGGAACATTGTACATTGAGCTGCGGATGTAGCGAGGACCTGGAAAATACCACATATAGATTTTTGAAACAAAGAAAACCAGCATAGAACGCGACGATCGGAAAGTGAGTGAGCGTACTTGCGTTCCCTTGATCCATGACGGTGAAGTCCGTGGTGACCAACGGTGGTACTCGGCCCTTGGCATTGGTCGCAAACATGCCCCCATTTGAATTCTGATCTTCGGTCATGACTTGGATCTGCAATGTGAAAGTAGCAATGAAAGCAAACTACGTACGTTGAGAAAAAATACGTTGTATCTTAAAAAAAATGCATGTGCATTATTTTCGGCGCGTTATTAAACAATCTCGTATTGTGCATTGAATAAAATATTTTGGCATTATAAAGTGACCATTAAAATAGATTTTAGCATTGGGATGGATACAAAAAGTGGCATTATTAAGCAAGTTAAACATTTTTTGCCCGATAGACCAACGATTTGGACGAAATTTCTAAACACTTCTATTTGTCTTAAAAATTCCAATGAAATGGATCTCGGAAAAAACTCACTTAGGGGTTGAAATTACCCTCATTCAACCTCCATATAAACTAGCGCATCATTACCTTGACAACCAAAAGATACTAGTCAACAAATTACTATCGAATATAAATGAAATATTTGTATCTTACATTAGAACCATCGTTCAGTCTACATGTAGCGGGCGAAGCTTGCTCTTTCAGATATTGCACATATAAAATACAATTTGTTAAGTGCCATAACTATCAAATATAGATCTACCTTTGTATGTCTTCCGTGACGCAATCTTAGATTTTCATTTTAGTTTATTCTTGAACCAAAACTAAGCCGTTTAGTTCGGACAAGTTACATATTAATGGATACGTCATAGGCATAATTACGTTATTTTCTATCTAAAAAAGTTATCAGGTCTTAAAACGGAAGCAACATACGGGACTGGGCATCTGATCAGGGTTCAACTTCTTCGCCGTCTGCGGTTGATATCCGTACTGATTCTGCTGAGGGGGGTATCCCGGCTGGCTGGGATAGCCCGCCTGTTGCCCACCATAGCTCGCCTGCTGCCCAGGATACGGCATCTGCTGTCCCGGGAAGTTACCCGGCTGCGGCTGAAACCCAGTCTGCGGCTGAAGTCCAGGCTGCTGTTGCTGCTGCATCTGCGGCGGATACGCACCCGGCTGCTGCTGATATCCCGACACGGGCGGCGGCATCGGCCCTTTGCTCTGATACTGTTGGGCGTTCGCCATCGGCGGGACCATGCCCGGATGAGGCATAGAAACCATCGGCGGAATCTGTTGACCGGCTGCCGGCGGTAATGGAGGCATGCCTGGCTTGGGCGGAGACGGAACCTGATTAGGGAAGGTCGCTTGTTGGTTGGTAAAAGGCGGTATTTGATTCAGAGACATTTGATTCGGAAGCATTTGATTCGGAGGCATTTGATTCGGAGGCATTTGACTCTGAGGCATTTGACCTGGTGGGAATGGTCCTCGCTGTTGAGGAGGCGCTAGAGCAGTCGGAGGCGGCCCGAGTGAGCTCGGTTGACTGTGCGGTGGCATTGCGCTTTGAATCGGAGCCATTCCTAAATTTTCCTGTGGGGCAGAAGTTGGTGGAGCGCCGAAGTTAGACGGTGGCCTCTGAGGAGCACCGAGCGAATTGAAATCAGGCGAGTTCGGCTTTTGCGAATTGGGCATTAGAGGCGGTTGATTGGCCCCGCTCATATTTCCATAGTACTGTTGGGGTTGCTGTCCGGGAGTGAGCGGCTTCGGCGGAAATTGTGAGGGTGTGGGGAATTGCTTTGGCGGCATTTGACCCGGTGGGAATTGAGGTTGGGTTGGTCCGTTGGAGAATTGGCCGTTGGGTTGGGGGACAGGCGGCGTGTTGCCCAAGTTCAACGATTGCATCTTCTGGTTCATGCTCATGCCCGGCTGTTGGGGGAAGTTGGCCGACTGAGGCGCGTTCATGTTCGGATTCATGTACAGGTTGTTGTTGGTGCCGTTGTTGAGTGGGGGCATCATGCCCGGACCGGGGGGATATGGCAAGGGGCCCATCGCTGAATTATTATTTGGGGGCGGTTGCCCCGGTATAAACTGTGCATTCATGACAGTTTTATTTCAGTATCCTGAAAAAACAATAAAATAAATCAGTGATTCAAAATATATGACGTACATACATAGGTAGTAAAAATTAATTAAAATAGTTTTATGGGAAGGAAAAATAACAAAACCAATTACACACATGAGAGTTGAGAAATGGTGGTTGAAATTTGGTAACTTTGAAATAGTCGAAAAAATTTAAATTCCCTTAAATTTGAACCCTTTTCATCGCTGGGTTATTATCTTATTTATTAAGTATATTTTCATACAATAAAATATCCGGGATTGCAAAAATAATCCATTACATTGATTAAACCTAAAATAGTTGCGAGTGAAAAAGGTCAATGTAGGACTATTCAGTGTTTTCGATGAGATGTATGGAAATTTAATGATATAGGGGATGAAAATATTGTACAATAAAAAAATATTTAATACACCTCTCTGCATGTATTTATCAGCACAAAAACACGATTTCAATGTCGATGTTTAGAGTAATCGTTGTACAAGTGTAATACAAATTTTCGATTATCTTTTTCTTTCGACATATCAAGTTAATAATTTATACTTATGTATACTAACGGGTCGACTAAAACTTGTTCTCGTATGCGAAAAATATCAGTATAGTAAAGTAGTTTCATAATCAATATACACCGATTGAACGAGCTAAAAGTCAATTGAAAGTTCAACGACCAAACCCAATCTAATTGAAAAGTTTGAATTTGGCCGATTGGTTGAACGCAAGCAGCTGTTTGTGGTTCAATGATACGATCCACCAGATAAGCGAATAAACAAATGTAAACGTAAGAAATGTGGGGCACAAGAAAGAGTGATGTGTGATATCAGAGCGGGTGACGTGTGGTGTCGCGGGGGGGGCGGAGGCGGGAGGGGGCGCGCTCGGGGGCTCACGGGAGTCTCAAAGGAGGGGCGTACGCTCGGGGGGCGACGGCGGAGACTCCGGAGCGACGTTGACGGCGACAACGGCAGCAGCGGCGACAGCGGCTGCGGCCCCAACTGTCAGCGCCACGTATCCCAGACGTCGATGTTGCCACACGCGATCGCCGATGTGGAACTTGGCCGTAACCTCGACAACGTAGGCTCGCTTTCGATCTATTTTACGGTTTTTCACACTTTCATCGTTGGTTAGCGTGTGTAAATTTGCTTTATTTACACTACCAATACGGACCTTGATCTTAGTACCGCAATTTTGAGGATTTCGAACTGTCAATATTGTCGACGTCAGTATGCAGTTTAAGTTTATAGAGGACTAGTGTTATGCCCGTTAATTTCAAAGGGTGGTTACGAAAAGGAATTGAATAAAAATAAAGTTATATGTAGTATAATGTAAGGTAATGTTGCGTAGGAGTGGGTGGAGGATCCAAGTAAAAGGCCAAAGTCTTCTCACAGCATTTATTGGTGATTAAGAAGATACACACACTGGAAGTGCTCAGTCCAGAATGTCTTGATATCGCCTAATTATCGCCTTATAAGGGATAGATCTCTCAGGACATCTTCGACGTCTAATTTTTTTACCTATTGTTATGGTCACGTATTCGGATGTGCATTCTCACGACACTCAGACCCCCGGTATGGGTCACTTCTGAGAACTCCATGGGAATGCGACAGAGCACCGCTATCGCCGCATTCATTGTTTAGCCGACAGCACTTAGTTTGCCGATAATCCCCAAAACCAATTATAACGGTCACACGGTATCAGGTATGCGCCTCGGCTTAATCCGATGGCACTTGACCGGCGGCTCTTTACTAACCTCTTATTTTAGTATACGTAACAGTAATTTATAGGCACACGCGCACGTAATATTAATCGTAATAAAAGTAGCACATTATACACTTAGCAATCCAACCCGTTCGAAATGATGAACTCTCCGGGGTCTTCGCCTCCACGCCCCTGACACGTTCGGCGCGGCCGACGGTCAGGATCTCGATTACTCGGCTGTGATTGGTTCCCCATACTGGTTGATCATCCGTCACAAACATACAAACATATACATACATATTTAGTGACCGTCAGTTTTTATATATATTATTATTATTATATTCGTGTTTTGCTTCTCTGAGCCTTCAAACTGGATAATAGAAGAAAAGCCGCTGAAGTTAAAATACTCGCAATTAGGTTGAAAACAGGCTGTTGCAAAATTGGAGCTGGAGGGTTTTGAGGTGCCGTTCCGCGATTCGGTGCGATACCTCGGAATCCAGCTCGACCGAAAGCTCAGGTTCACGGAGCATGTGGAGCGGGCATCCGCCAGGGCGGACGTGACGGCCTCTCAGTTAGCCCGCCTCATGAAAAATGTGGGTGGACCTGGAGTGTTAGGAGGAAACTCCTGAGCTCGGTGGTCTACTCCATACTCTTATACGGCGCTCCCGTCTGGTGTGACTCCCTTAAAGTGGAGCGCACTAGGCGGAAAATGGCTGGAGTGCAGACGGAGCGCTCTGAGGGTCGTTTCGGCGTACCGCACGGTATCGGAAGATGCCGCACTGGTGCTTGCTTGCAGAACTGCTTGCGGTTGAGCGAAAGCAAACACACGGCGGGTTGAAAAGAAGCGAAGCGAGGGATGCCACCATGATACAGTGGCAGCAGCGGTGGGAGTCAGCTACTGGGGGGAGGTGGACGCAAAGGCTCGTCGGTGACCTGAAGCAATGGTGCGGAAGGACACACGGCGACCTGAGCTATCACCTCACCCAGTTGTTGACAGGACACGGTTGCTTCGGAACCTATCTGCACAAGATAGGGAAAGAAGCAACACCAAGCTGCCACCACTGTGAGGCAGCTGACGATGATGCGGAGCATACATTGCTTCACTGTCCTGCGTGGGATGCCCCGAGAGAGGCCCTCAAAGCCACGATCGGGGAGGAAACGCTATGGACGGGGATGGTGATGGTTTCCATGCTCCGCGATAGAGGGAGCTGGTCATTAAAGTCTTTAATTGAAAATGCATCGATATTACTAGATTGCATCTGGTTATAAATAATTTCTACATGCGACATTAACTTGTGAAAAAGTTCTGACTAAAATAAAAAAAATTATTCAGTAAATTGGAAGAATCTGTTATTGTTTCATCAGTATTTTCGGAAGAATATTTGTTCTTGAAAACATTGGCTCAGCTTCTCTTGATTTTGATACCATCTTAAATACGTAAAGTGACGTGTGGAAGGAAGTGTAGAAACGTAGAAAGTGTAAGAGGTGTAGAAGGAAAGGCAAAAGGTTCAGAAGAAATGACGAAAAGTGAGGAGCGTGTCGAGCGCGCGGCGCGCACACGAACGCAACAAGAAATGTGTATACTGTTGGGAGTGCAGTACGGACCAAGCTTCTAGCTGTCCCCGCGCCCCTCCTTCGCCCACTCGGCATATTCCATCGAAAACCGTACTGCATAAAATCATAAACGATGCCTCACTTTCTGATATTATTACCACGATGTATAATCATTATTGGGTGTATCGGTGTGTGGGCGAGCCTAATGCACGCTTAAATAATATTGATATTTTCATATAATGTACATACATTTATGTATATAATAATATTAAATTTTTCTCAAATTCCTTGGGGGTGCTGCAGTACCGCAGTACGTATGGACGAGCCGCCACTGGATGGAAGTATGGTATGTTCTCAATCGGTGGCATTCGGATCCTGGCCTCCACTTGACGAGCAGCTAATAAATACTTGGAACCTGCCTGCGTGTTTTCTTGTACCTCGACCTGACTCCACTTACCTCTGAATACTCTTCAATACTAACGAAAACTCGAGTGCCAAATATTCCGCATTCGCGGTTTTCATAGCTAAAATTGTCTTAGTGACCATCGCAATGTGGACTGATCTATGGGGACTGATCTAGTTGTGAAGGTGTTCTTCACCACCAGTCCGCCATGGGTTTATAGACGGGTTCGTCTTGTCTTTTAGTAGTTATTACTGCTGTTTGTTTGGGCAAAGTATTTTATTGTTTGAATATACAAGTGTATAAATATGTTTTTGAAGTTTCTCGAAGCGGCTGGAATCGTAGTCTTCTCGAGACGGCTATTGGCTGCTGGATCTTGTAATGTGTCGTTGCTCTGGATCCGGCTGAGTTGCAAACGTTCTTCCATTGTAGGGTGGTTGGCTCGGCATTTGGCTATGTTCAGGCGTCTCTGGATGTGGCAGAGTGTTGCTGGCTCGGCAGTCGGCTATGTTCAGATGTCTCTGGATATTGTAGAGTGTTTCTGGCTCAGCATTCGGCTATGTTCAGAAGGTCTCTGACTCATTTGCTGGTTGATCCTCCAGGTCAGCGTAGTGTAGTAGTGGCTGGTCAGAAGCGGGATGTTGACTGAAGTTTTCTTGTTAAAACTCCCGTTTATACGCTTTTGGCGTAAGCGAGTTGGTCACAGGTGTGGTTTGCAGCTGTGTGCACACGTGGTCAAGTAGAGTGAGTGCGTGGTGCGTTGGCACTTGTTAATTTATTAATTGTTTTAATCTCCAGTTGTTAGTGCATTGGGATTTCCACAAATCCAATTACCCATTATAGTACATATCAGTGGCGGCTCGTCTATATGGGCTGCAGGGCTACAGCCCTCCCAGAATAGTAAAAATGCATACTATTTTTGCCGTCCATATGGGCTGCAGGGCTGCAGCCTCCCAGCATAGTACCATGGGGGATGAACGAATGAGACGACTGGCATGTTAATGCACGTGTTGTATTTATGACAGCCAAAGGCAGAGTGAGGTGGCTAGCTCCGAACATAATCGATATTTTTGTCTGCATTTGATCACCGGTATGGTCAACGAGCTACTACAGCCTGATAAATCTCTGCAGCGCCCCCCCTCTATGAATTCTCACGAGCCGCCACTGGTACATATGCATGCTATTTTTGTTTTCATTCGACCACCGGTTTGGTTAACGAGTCACTACAGCCTGATTAATCTCTGCAGCCCCCCTCCCATTATGAATTCCACGAGCCGCTACTGCTGATTTATGTTTATTGGCGACGGTTCGGTGATTACTCGTCACAAAGTCACTAAAATCTCTATAACGGAACATCTGGCAGCCGAAAAGTCCATCATACTCACTATAACTATCATACTGTTGCGTACCGGTGGGTGGAGGATCCAAGTAAAAGGCCAACAGTCGTTTCACAGCATTTATTGATGATTCAGGAGATATACGTACTGTCAATGCTCAGTCCAGAATGACATGATATCGCCTACGTACCGCCTTATAAAGGGTAGATCTCTCAGGGCGCCTAATCTGTCTACCTGTTGTATAGTCACGTATTCGGATATGTATTTCCACGACATTGGGTCTTCCCGTACCGATTCTGAGAAATAACTAATAACAGTAATAACTAATAATAATAACTAATAAAATAACTGGACAGCGTCAGGGGTTCTCTCATTGGCCCCCTACATCATGGGGATCTAATAATGAGTAAAGCATCGTTTAGAGCTTTCGAAAAGTTCGCGGAATGCTTTGGGAAGCTGTGTTCCCCTGGATGCTATTACTCCACTTAATTGCAAAAGCATTATGTGTTGATTTATTATTATTATTTTTTTTTATATTATATTCTGTGAATGTGTGTGTGTGTGAGTGTGCGTTTGCTTTTTAGGTGAGTGTATGTATTTGTGGTTTATGTGTGTGTGTGTGTGTGTGTGTATATACATATATGTGTGTGTGTGTGCTTGCGTGCTTATGCACGCATAATCATGCGTACATGTATGTTTACTTGAGGTGTGCGTGCATTCGCACGGCACATCTCAGGTTTTGTTTCCTACCGCATGCGCGCTTTATGTGTTCATGCGTTGTTGTTAATTTTGTACTTGGTTATGTACAGTGTGGTTTTTTTTATTAGAACAGTGATGTGCGGTTGTTCTTGTGCGATATTCATGAACAACCGTCTCGTTCTCCGACGAAAGGGTCTCTTGGACTGTATTCGTCGGGGGGGGGGGGGGTGGCCTCATGTTGAGGGCTTTAAGGGTCAAATTCCGTGACCTTTAAAGCGGGCTTAGTAAATAACTAATAACGGTCATTGTTTTTTAGCCTAAATGCACTCAGAGTCCAGATATAATCTTTGGAAGTAAGTGCATGAATTTAGTTAATCCGATAACAGATATCCGTTGGTCTAAGTGCAATTCGCTCAATCCGCGGCGTACGTAACTATCATACTGACGAGTACTCGAGTGGCAAAAATTGACTTTGTGACCACCGCAATGTGACGAATAGTCCCACTACCATTGGCGGCGACGTGTAATCAAACAAAGAGCGCGCAGGTTGGCAGCGCGCTACAAGTGGGTAGGCAAATAGCACAACAGTCGCCGTCACAGTGGCGAGCGTGCATGGCGTGAGTGCCGCATTCGTCTATCAGTCACTATTGTGTTTTGGACCGTGGGGACCAGGGTACGGAGCAGCACGAGCACGAGCACGAGCACGAGCACCGATACCTGAAGAGTGAAAAGATGACGCCGGGGGCCGAGTGTGCGGGGTGCTCGTGCGCGAACGGGAATGTGGAGGGAGCGGGTGGGGGGGGTGAGGAGGTGGACGCGAGGGGTACGGAGGCCGTGGGGGCCATGGGCAGGGGCGGGGGCGGCGGGGTGGGGCTGTCGCCGGCGATGCGCTGCGCCATGCACTACAACATGCGCCACCCCAAGCGCGGCATGGCGCTCATCTTCAACCACGAGACGTTCGCCAGCCCCGCGCTCAAGCAGCGCCTCGGCACCAACGTGGACTGCGACGCGCTCGACAAGACCCTGCGCTCGCTGGGCTTCGCCGTCACCGTGAAGCGCGACCTGCCCTTCTCGGGGGTGCGCGACTACATCGCCATGATGGCCGCAGCCGACCACTCGGCCTTCGACTGCATGATCGTGGTGGTTCTCTCCCACGGCGAGCTGGGCCGCCTGCACGCCTACGACACCCACTACAAGCCCGACCAGCTGTGGCATAGCTTCACAGCCGACAGGTGCCCCACGCTCGCCGGCAAGCCCAAGCTCTTCTTCATTCAGGTATTGGACCCAATACACAATACACAATTCCTCTCATTATCGATTGCTTTGTTGTCTACCGTCCAAACATTCAAACACTAAACCCGTGTATTCGATAAGCAATCATTGGTAGCCGATAACACAACTCACTGACTAATCCATTATATTCTTTTTTTTTTTATTTAGGAATTATTAGATGATGAACCATTTACTAAGCCCGCTTTAAAGTTCGAGGAATTTTACCCTTAAAGCCCTCTACATGAGACCACCCCCCCCCCCCCCCCCCCAACGAATACAGTCTAAAGGTCCATACGCACCAAACCAACGACGATTTTGGGCCAACTTTTAAAACCAGCAGCGTACAAAATATCGAAATAAAAAAATTGAAATTAAATATCAAAATTAAGCTAATGTTTTGAATTACGACGATACGCATTACAACCAGAGAAATATTATAATTACGAGCGAAAAAAACCTTGTTATTGTTTCTTATAAGTCGTCACGATACACTACTGTTTCGCCGTCGAATGAAATATTTAACAAAAAAAATGTCGGTGATTTGTCAAAGGGTTGTTTTTTTTTTCGTTCGTCGAAATAAAATTAATAATCACACATTATCCGATAAATTTTACCTCTGAGATGGATTTAATTATTTGATTTATTTCGATGAGAGAAACAATTGAAGACATTATCCGATAAAATTTACCTCTGAAATGATTTATTTCGATGAGAGAAACAATTGAAGAATAAAAAAATCCGTTTGATGTGACCAACAACACCCCGGGGGTTAGCAAAAATCGTTGGATCACCCATACTAATACATGATATATTCTCAGTAACTGCGCATTACGGGGAAGTAAAAATAATAATTCTTTGATTTTTTTTTTCGATCTTAGTGCGTATCTTCGTAAGTCAAAACATCTTCGACAAACAAAAGTCGAGGATTACCTGTATGTGATTGTTGATGATCTAATTTTAGGTCAATCTCGAAAATTTATTTAAATTGTGCATGTTCTGTTTTAACTTTCAATATTTTATTTTAAATTTAATATAATGATTATAATTTAATTTTTTTATACTTGAATTTAATTTTAATATAATAATAATAGTTTTAATTTTGATATTTAATTTCAATTTTTAAATTTAATTTTTATTTCGATATTTTGTACGCTACTGGTTTTAAAAGTTGGCCTGTGGGCCATTCGTTGGCTTGGTGCGTACGCACCATTAGATAAGCAATCGGTAGCCGATAACACAACTCACTGACTAATCCATTATATTATTTTTTTTTATTTAGGAATTATTAGATGATGAACCATTTAGTCTTGTGCGATATTCAAGAGACCCTTTCGTCGGAGAACGAGACGGTTGTTCATGAATATCGCACAAGAACAACCGCACATCACTGTTCTATTAAAAAAAACCACACTGTACATAACCAAGTACAAAATAAACAACAACGCATGAACACATAAAGCGCGCATGCGTTAGGAAACAATACCTGAAATGTGCCATGCGAATGCACACACACTTCAAGTAAACATACATGTATGCATGTTTATACGTGTGCAAACATGCACACACACACACATTCACAGAATAAAAACAATAATAATAAATAAATAAAAATGAACTCATAAATGCTTATGCAATCAAGTGGAGTAGTAGCATCCAGTGGAACACAGCTTCCCAAAGCATTCCGCGAACTTTTCGAAAGCTCTAAACGATGCTTTATTCATTATTAGATCCCCATGATGCAGGGGGCCGTTGATGAACCATTTGACAAATTTTCGCATATAGGTGAGAGAAATAGAAAAATTTAACCCTTTGCCCACGGCAATAAATACAACGAACGAGCTCTGTACACGGCACATTTTTCGCGAATTTGGCAATCGAGTTTTCGATCTTAAATACAGATTTTAATATTTACTCAAGTGACCAGATATGTTAATTAACACATAACGTATTATTTTAAACAATAAAATACATAATATATGTCGTAGTTTTGAATTAATTGTCAAATAATCATTCTTCATACAATTGAAACGTATCGTCGCCATTGTTCAACAGACGTGACGTCACATAAACGAGGTTTCAGTATGGCTCCATAAAAAAACTGATTTTGACTGGTATGTATGAAATTTAAGCAAATTGAATAGATGCCATTCAACTCTCAGTAGTATATTCGACCAATTTTGAACCTTAAAACAATTGAAATAGGCGCATATAAGGCTCAAAATCCCGTGCAAAGTTCAGAAATTCTATGGAAGACAGCCGCACTACAGACTTCCATAGAAGAGGGCCGCAGGCAAACAGTTAAACATTGAAAATAAAAAATCACAATAAAATAGTACTGTCGCCTGGCGGTGGGTGGAGGATCCAAGTAAAAGGCCAAAGTCGCTTCACAGCATTTATTGGTGTTTAAGGAGATGCACGCACAGCTAGTGCTCCGTCCAGAATGCCTCTTGATATCGCCGTTTATTAAAGACAGGTCCCTGCTCCTTGCATCTTCGACGTCCGGTTACTTCACCTATTGTTATAGTCACATACCAGGATATGTATTCTCACGTTTCAAGGCACTCGGTCCCACGCTATGCGCTGTCAGTTCTGAGAAGGGACCGGGTGCCGGTACAAAGCCAATTCGGTGGTCTCCTTTGTTTAGCCTACTTGCACTTAGCCTGGAGATAATCATCAAAACCAATTATAACGGTCGCAGGAACGCGATGTCTCACGCTCGTCCAGATTCTGGGAAATAGCGATGATCACATATGTTTAGTTTAGCGCAGATGTATAAAGAAAACTATTAGGAAGCTAATAATAAAAAAAAAAGAATAAAATATGTTCTTTCGTTTGAAATTTTACAATGTTTGATAAGAAACTTCGCGGTCACTAACTTCTGAATGCCCTGTCCGCATCCGGACGTTGGCGACTACTCCTTCGATTATTTGAAGATATCCGCACCGGTCTTCAGCGGCTCGGAACAGCTCTTCGGCGCTCAAATCGGTCCATATGCGCATGTTTCGAAGCCTAGACAACTTTTTCCTGCCAATCCATTTTTTACCTTCTATTTTTCCCGCGGTTATCAAACGGAGAAATTCGTATTTTGGACCTCGTATTATATATCCGAGCTACTCCATCTTTCTGCACTTGATGACAGAAACGAGTTCTCTGCCTCTCCCTATCGTGCCGAGGACAGATTCATTTGATATTTTTTTGGTCTACGGGATCTTCAGCATACGTCTGTAGACCCACATCTGAAAAGCTTCGATGCGGCTGATCATTCCGGTCTTCAGAGTCCACGTTTCACATCAATGTAGTAACACTGTTAATATTAAATAAGTCAAAATCACAATTGGTAGTATATTAAATCCGTCAACGGTTGTTGATCATATTTCCAATGATGACTTTGTCGGCCACAGCCCGGATCAGTGCATTAGTATTTTGGTTGAACCATTGCCTCGGGTTTTTCAGCCAGGGCGTCCTTCTTCCGGGGCCTCCCCTTCCACATATCTTTCCTTGAATAGTGAGATCCAAGAGTTGGTATGTCTCAGGGTGTTCTAATGCTATATTGCTGGACAGGTGCCATTTTAGTATGCGGTCTACCTTCACATATCTACTTTAGTATGCGGTTTACCTTCACGTTTTTACTTTAGTATATGGTCTCGGTTCTCGCATGTGACAGTGAAACTGAATAATACCGACCCTAACAACCTAATCTTAAATGAATAGGGACAACCCTAACTTAACCTAACCTGCCCCTTAAATAAATAGGTGTTGGCTGTTAAGATATGTTTTTTTTTTTTGTGAAAATATTGATGAAATAAAACTTAATAAAAAATATATCTTAGCAGCCAACATCTATTTATTTAAGGGTCAGGTTAGGTTAGGTTAGGTTAGGGTTGGCCCTATTCATTTAAGATAAGGTTGTTAGGGTCGGTATTTTCTTCGCTGCTGACGATATTTTGATAGAAATGCTTCGACAACATTATGGGGCAGCAGGAAAATACAAAAATTATAACAAACAGGTTGTTGCTACGATACAAATAAATAAAAAAAAATAGTCGACTGCGATTCAAAGGTAGATCGCATGCTAAAGTAGCACCGCTGGACAACCGCCTCGTTCTCCAACGTTCTCTTGGTTTCTAATAATATTCGTTGGGGGAGTGGTGACCTCATGTAGAGGGCTTTATTGGTTGACTTCGTTGACCTCTAAAGTGAGCTTATATGTCTCTGGATGTTTGCATCTGTATACCGCAGGTTATTAAACAAGACTGTTTACTTCTCCTCCTCAGCTCCTGTCTTTACAGCTTATTAAACAAGAATGTTTACTTCTCCTCCTCAGCTTCTGTCTTTACAGGTTATTAAACAGAACTGGTTACTTCTCCTTATCTCCTCTTCAGCTCCTGTCAGTGTTTCAAATATTTTTTCAAATTATAGATTGAAGATCATTGGGGATAATATGCATTCTTATCTTGCCTTTAAAATAAATGGATTGGTTTCACATATATGTATGAACAATTACGAAATATGAATGTGTGAAATTTAACTGTTTCTCAAATCTATTCCAGGCCTGCCAAGGAGAGGAGTTGGATCCCGGAGTGAAGCTCCGTGACCGTACTGAGACTGACGGTCAGCACTCGGCCGATTACAAGATTCCGGTTCACGCCGACTTCCTCATAGCCTACTCCACCGTGCCCGGTTACTTCTCTTGGCGCAACACTACCAGGGGATCGTGGTTCATCCAGGCCCTCGTCGAAGAGTTGAAAGCCCACGGCACCACCAGGGACATCCTCACTCTGCTGACTTTCGTCAACCAGAAGGTGGCGCTCAACTACGAGTCCAACACGCCCGACTGTCCCGTCATGCACCAGCAGAAGCAAATTTCCTGCTTCAGCTCCATGCTGACGCGCATGCTCATCTTCGGTCATAAAACGTAGACGAGTCTACGCCGATTTATTCTAATTTCAATTGTGGCGCTAGTCACTACTTTTTGCACAATTTTATATAGCGAATGTATTAAGTCGTGCTCAAATTTGTCTAAGGTGCCTATTTTATTCTTAGCTAGCGATAATTTGTCTCCGCACCGAGGTGTGATCTGAGAAATACGGGAATGCAACTTATAAATGACAATTATAATAATTAAACTGATATGACCGAGCCTTCTTCGACTGTTCATTTTTGACCGATTAAGTTACAACACTTCCGACATGACGATCGATGAAATTAATTCTCAGTCGAGACGGATCGGTTAAAATTTGTAAACGTTGTGACTAACTTTTAATGCATCTAACCGTATTTTTTTGATCACAACGACATCTAAGACAGGCCCACTTCCGAAACTTTCATATCAGATAGAGTATTGTAAATTGTACTCAATTTTTCAGCTGATTTTCGATCAAATTACACAAGCATGCACAGTCGGCTGATAATTTGAATTTGATTTACCAAATTCTCGCTTTTGGGATTGGGCCCCGTTTTCGATGTGAACTGTCACGATGACAGTCGACACGAGGCCGATTATGAATCGAGTCTGACACGTTTCTATCTAGTATTGGGACGCTATTCAGTCAAAAGTATTTAGCGAATCATTTGTATAGTATAACACAGAATCTAGAACGTTTTGCTTATATGTAGTAGTCAAATTAACAAAAAAAAAAAAACAATAGTGAGATGGGTCCGTGCTGGTCACAAAGCCATACGAATAATTTTGCATAGTTTTTAGAATAGAATTGTTTAGGGAGGTCCCGTCTCCGTTTGTCATTCCAAGTTATTAGTATTTTGAATAGAGACGACTTTGTGTAATCGATCTCAGTATTTGGTGAGATTTTATTTTTATGCGCCGCGTGCGGTTACATTTAGATAAGGATAGGGTTAGTGAAATAATGGTCTGATGCTCGGCGGGCGTGTTTAATCGTCTGGTTGAACGTTAAACGTACATATATATACAGGTGGATCGGAGAAGTGTGTTCATTCCGTGTGAACATGTCGTGTGCCTTTTTCAATCTGAATAGTTAGACTAAGTGTGCCGTTTGGCGAGTTTGCATATTCGTTTATTGGTTTTTTTTATTTTAATTTTTTAAAACCAATCTATGTACTTTACAACTACTGCTTACTTTGTTCAGTTGACGACTGGTGGAACAAATTTAATATGTTATACAATGTTCTTATTACTTTCTTTGTTAAGGAAACAAAAATATATGTTTATATTTTGTAATTTTATACGGAATAAATTTTTTTTCGTACATGATGTTTTATTTTTGATGTGTATATATTATATGTAGCTCATGACGTGAGATACTGTGCAACAAGCAGAAGCATTTTTCTGATTTATCATAGTGCTATTTTTACCCACGTTTCCTGTGATAGTAGAAAAACTTCAAATGTGACGCAAATAAAGATGACTTTTATTTACACAACCAAATATACATAATATGCAACGACGATTCGACTAGACATCGGCTTCTTCAGCTTTTTCCTTCAGCTCCCAGCAACCTTCCCAAAAGAGAGACAGCCTTTGCTCTTGATTGGCGCAAAAGTGTTTGAAATCGCGCAAGAATCTTATTTGGAAATTTTCATCGCCCGTAGCCGGCGTGTTGTTTGAAGACCTCCATTTCTTCGAGACCATATGATTCCAAGACCACAAGAATCCCATCTGAAAGTTGCAAACAATTAAACCAATCTGTTGGCAATGGTGAGAAGTAAAAAGCGGGTTTGTAAACTAACCCTTCGACTAGTATCATAGTCGTCTTTGTTTTTCCCGCTCACGTGCCGGGTTATGTAGGCCTCGTGTGGACTCGGGGCTATTTCTAAATGTACCGGATACCTGTAGGACGAAATAACTTGCTTGAATGGTATCTGAGTTGCGATTATAACGAACAATTTGTAACTGTGCTCACCTTGTCGGATTTATATTTTTGGTGACAGAACGTATGCGTGATGTTTTAGGAGGTGGTGGTGTAGTCGGTATCAAAATGAACATATTCCCAGTGACGTGAACGTATAGATGCTCTCCGACTCCTCCGCCCATATGCGACGTGCTTTCAACCGTGCATTTTATGAAGCCGAAACGAGCGACGATAGCTTCTTGAAAAAGAAACAGACGATGCGGCCAAGTTTCTTCGGGGAAACCTATTTGAACATAAATTGTATGATGAATATTTAGTTAATAATCATGTTCTATTCACACATCCTCGTCAGAAGTTTATGCCGGTGTAGGAATATAGCACAACTTATGCTATTCTGAATCAAAACCAGTGATCTCATATATTTCACTACAATACACAAGTCTTACGATGGAATCATCATCGCTCCTGTACAAAAATGAAGAACTAATCTCGCCTGGAATTACCTTTACTACTCGAGGGCAATGACCCAGCCGAACTAATCTCGCCTGGAATTACCTTCGCTACTCGAGGGCAACTTCCCCTTTGACTATTCCAGAAGAAAGAGTTCATCGTTCGATCGTAAAACGAACGAAATCCAGACGTGATATCATCATGCAACTATGACACTTGAGCTGAAGACAAAGACATCTGCACACGGGCCGCATTGAACTTCAATGTATATAAACTGACGCACCAGCTCCAGACGCCAGACTGAACTTCTGGAGTTCAGCTAGCTCACTTCTCCGAATTAGCTTCTTCGTACATACAATTACTATTGTAACAACTGATAACATTAATAAACGATCCTCTTACAAACACAATCAGAGTTTTCTCAGACCAGGATATGGTCAACACACCTGTCCCGCGCACTACACCGGCAATATACTCGCCAGAAGCATGCGAGCTACTGTCAAAAGTTCACAGTTGATAAACAATATAATGTATTTTACCTTCGAAAAGGGCTGCTTTGTCCCTTAGAAGCGGTTCCTCATTCAAAGGAATATATATGGGACCTCGGAGTGGATCAGACTTCAGCGTGAAGGGCAATGCCAAAGGATCGGCCGGGATTGGTACCATTTGGAGGCTGCAACCTTGTGCTTTTCGGGCCCAGCCGAAGATCTGTAACGGCAATGTTCTGTTCGTAATCCAGCGTTACACATTAAAAACGAGTCTTGAAGAAACTCACCAAGTCGGCAACGATATTGCCGCTGGCCGTCAACCATTGGATGCACATTTCGTAAGCCGTGTACGGACGCCAAGAAGACTGGTAACGAGCGTGTCCCCATTCAATGCGATCGCTCTTACTATTCACATCAATATCCAGGTGAGTGTTCTTGTAAAGCGGCACTGAAACGAACAACACAAATCATTAGTGTAATTGCATAGGCTGTAAGTCTTATGTGTGGTAATAATAGAGCCCGAACAATCTGAGTCTTCCGAATTGTCCTGGTTTATGTAATTGGGGTCGATGTGGTTGCAGAGAAATGCAGGCACTTTGCTCTCGTCAGTCAAGTTCTCCATTGCGTGAGAGTCTCCGATGTCCAGCGCTCCTTGGGGGTGCGGTTCGTCCGAGGCGTTGCAGTGCGGCGTCCTCGGTCCGAGGACTTCGACTTCCATCCATTCGTTTTCGAAGCTTTGCAAGTCGCCCAATGGTGAAATGAAATCTGTAGAGTCTGTTTGAAATACACAGAATGTATAATTGAAAGTAATGAAAAAAGCACACATCAGAATGCTCTCCCATCCATTTATGATTCCGAGCAAAGCAATCATTATAAAAAACATTGTATTTCAAAAATATTAACTTAGAATATCGTAACGTGGGAACACGAGAGAGAGTAACCACATTCGGGGGTTAACAATGGAGACCCCCGAATTGGCCTAACGGGACTCAGTAAGTGGCCGCTAGAATTCTCAGAAACCAAGAGCATGAGACTCACTTAAAACTGTACGTGCCCAGAAAATGGACACAAACGGATCGGGGAAGCTGTGGTGAGAAGCTTGTCCTTTATAAGGAGGTACTTAGGCCATATCAGATACTACATCTGGCTACATGTGGACTTCCTGAATCATTCAATAAATGCTGTGAAGCGACTTTGACCTTTCATTTGGATTCTGAACTCACCCCTACGCAGCAATACTATTTAATGTATGCCATTTGACAGTAGCGTCGCTAGGCCCGTGCGGGGAGTGCGGTCAGCACCGGGTGGCACTATTTTTGGGGTGACATCAAATTGTTCAAATTAAAAACCGCTAATTTTACATATTCGTTGTATAACGGTCCTCGAGCGGCTACACGCCTAATTGCAATTTCTGTATATATACAGCTTTTTGTATATATACAGCTTACTGTATTTATACAGCTACCGCGAAATCCGTTATATATAGCATCAAATATGAGCCATAGTTGGCTTTTATTCGAATTCCTGAGAAATCAGTGTATGTATCTAAAGGTAAGAAGGTTAACTGATTCAGTCAGACGGAGACGCAAACCAGAAACAACATGTGAACTTAGCTTCTCTTTTGGCGCATCTCTCTCGTAAGTCATAACAATTAACAAATATTAATAATTATAAAGAATATTGTTTAGGTGACACCACCCCTAGCGACGCCACTGAATTTGAGTAATATATTGACAGTTAAAGTAGACCTGCTGCTAGAGCTATCAGTTTAGAAAACATGGTCAAATGGATCTTCAAGATCACATGTTTCGTAAAGCAAAAAGTAGGGTTTTATTAAACCTATCTAAACCTAGTATAGTCCAGTTGTGTGCGTTAAATCTTAAATATTTGAATCTATGTATGTGTGGCCAATGCAATAAAGTGACATTGCATCTAAAACAGACTTGACTCTAGAATTGTCAATTTAGAAATCACATGATTGTTTGAATGATATGTATTTGAATACTTAACAAAAGAGCTTTCTGAAATGTGCCAATTAGTTGTCCATCACATTAATTGTCTAAATAAATTGTAGTAATTATAACGACTACAATATTTTTATTTTTCATTAACATACATACCTTTCTTTTGAGGTAACATAAAGTACATGTAATATCCGATTATGAAAGTTTTCGAAAAGTCACCAGATGCATGGCATATGAGTCCTTCTTTATGCATTGCCTAAGATTGAAAATATGTTCGTTTTATAAACATTTTTTGATATATATATATACATATTTTTGTACGAGAAGTTCACCCACGTCCATTTTATCCTTGGCTTTTTCGATGTTTGTGATTCCGTCTACGTGATATATCAACCATTGTATACCATCGATGGACACAAAGGTGTTAGAAGGCAAGCTAACAGTTTGCATCATGAAACCCACACCCGTCACGGGATTCTTCATCGCTTCCAAGATTTCAATGAGAGTAGCAGTACTTTTTAATTTCATCTCCGTTGCAAATCTGTGGGTACATACATACAATTGACCATGTATACATATTTTATATTATATCACATTATATAAAAAATGTATACCCATCATCAAAATCGTCATGCTGATCGATCTCATTAGTAATAGCCACTCTAACCCTATCTTTATTAGCAGCAGACCTTAAATTACAAAAAAAAAAAAACATCAATTCTAGCATACTAAGCAAAATTGCAAGTACCAGATGTCTTATTTTGGTCAGATTAAAATTGCCGCCATTTTTGGCTCAATTTCTTCCTTTTGACTAAAATAAATTGTCACGGTCAACTGACATGGTGTCGAATCTGAAGCGAGGTTTATCCGGCAAACGTGTGCTTCCTACTCGTTCCCGGAACGGTGAATTTCCCACTCCTGCCTGCAACACAATCGAGCTTGCGTAAGTTTCATGCAATATTCAATATATAATATATATGTATATAAAAAGATATATATATTAGATAATAATATGTATATTAAAAAAAAAGTAAAACAAGCCAAAATGAACGTATACAAGAAAAATGTTTAATACAAGCATGATTAATATCGTATGACAACATTCGTTTATTAACAATTACAATTACCAACAAGGTACATATGTCATGTCACACAGCACACACTTACAATTAAAACAACAGCCGTTAATTTTTAGACATATCTACATACATACATATATTATAAAACCCACGTGAATATCCAGCTTTTAGAGAAAAAACTCTACTCTCAAAATAGTCCCACTGAAAACATACACAAGTTTGCGATTACGACCTTATTAGGTATTATTAAATAAATTTGGGCAGCTTTATATATTCCAGTGTGTAAATAAATTCGAAGATACTTGACAATCTAAGAAAATTACATTTTTAATTAATACATCCGAGTTTACATTTTTACATGCTGTATTAAAACCAATCTGGCTCACTAATTGCTCGTTTGAATTGACTATGTTTTGCGCATTAGAAAACTGCCCATAGGGGCATTTTAAGTTGAATAAAATTTTAAATAATAGTTTTTAGTACACTTTTCAATTTAAAACGCTATTTGAGGGGACATAGAATTTGAAAATGGCCAAGTCCAAATTTAATCATTCTGTGGGAACCATACGATATGGTCGAACCTGTGTTGCCATGTCGGTGGATTCCACTTTACTTCCTTACCGCCATATTAAATAGCGTGTTTACTACACTACAATTCGATCAGTGTAGTAACAGAAACGTGGAAAATTATAATACTGAATATTTAATTTTTAAATCGTATTACAGACACTGAAGGTACTTGCCATTAGCCAAAGAACTTTCTGAAGCTTACTGTTGACATCATAGAGATCTTTACGTTTGCGGCCCTGATATCTTTATGTAATTCGAATTTCGAAATTTCGCACGCCACCAGAATTGAATCATTATGGGTTAAGGAAATTGTTCTCATTTTCAGTAGTCAAACTAGTATTGCTCTCCCTTTAATGACATATAAAATGTGATGTAATTTAGACAGTGGGGGGGAGTTAAAATTTTTGCGACAAAATATGCCGATGAGGGATAAAAAGGGGGGGGGGGAGGATAAAAATAGCCAAAAAATGTATGAATGATGCCTTTAATTAAATTTTTTAAATAATAAAAAATGAAGTCAACCGTTTTTTTAATACTAAGCCCCCCTAATTTTGCCATGAAATTTCAAATATTGAATTGCTTACTTACCGAGGATAATTTGAGCGTATATAATATTTACATATAATGTTATTTACGTTTCGAACATAAAGAAAGCATGACGGGTTTAGTGGGGCATGACGTTAGTGAAGAATGTGGAGTAGTGAATGGTGAAACTTCGTCCTGATGAAAGATATATATGTTTGGAAGGTTGCAATTAATAAGATGAAGGCAAGAATATGTGATTGGTGAAATCGGTTGCTGTTAGTTAAAAGTACCTGGTTGGTTTGTCTACAGACGATGCTGGTAGAATGTCGACGGCGGGCGAGGTGCGGGGCGCAGGGGGGCGCACTGGAGCCCTGCGCCTGCGCCAACACACCCCAAATTTTGAAAAAATTATTGCCAATTACGTTCATTATTAATTTGTATCATTATTTTTGTATTGCACCGACATCATTACGTCGACAACACTTTCAATATGTTAGTATATATGTGTGTATTATATATGTATGTATATAATAATAAATGAAATAAATTCAAATACACAAGTTAATATTAACAAAAAATAATTATAATAATTTAACCGTTTGCCCGCGGCCGTCTTCTATGGAAGCTTTGGGCGACAAGTCTGTAGCGCGGCTGTCTTCCATAGAATTTCTGAACTTTGCATGGGATTTTGAGGCTTATATGCGCCTATTTCAACTGTTTTAAGGTTCAAAATTGGTTGAATATACTACTGAGAGTTGAATGCCATCTATTCAATTTGCTTAAAATTCATACATACCAGTCAAAATTAGTTTTTTGTGGAACCATACTGAAACCTCGTTTAAGTGACGTCACGTCCCCATACAATTACGAAGAATGATTATTTGACAATTAATCCATAACTACGACATATATTATGTATTTTATTGTTTAAAATAATACTTTATGTGTTAATTAACATATCTGGTTACTTGAGTAAATATTAAAATCTGTATTTAATAAGGTCGAAAACTCGATTGCCAAATTCGCGAAAAAGGTGCCGCGTACAAGGCTTGTTCACTATATTTATTGCCGCGGACAAAGGGTTAACTACTGCTATTAAATTATATCACATGCAAAGCTTACTATCTATTATATGGAAAATGTATTCGGTATTTAAACTAATGCATATAAGTTTTAGGTGCCATATAATATACATTAGATCACAAAATACATTGGCCAATCTATGTATTTCTGTATATTTATTTCTTAGGTGTGTATTAATAATTACAATTAAAAAAAAAATACCTCATACATTATTCATACATATTTAAAATAAAATAATAATTAATTTTTCACTTTGTAATGAGTAATAATAATAACTTAATCAAATAATAATAAAAAACACTGAAAAATAATAATGAACATACATAGGTATTTAAAACATATGGCGTTGATAAATGCATAATACTTTCAATGAATTGTTTTATTATAAGCCAAATAAGTTACCACAATTCCAGTGAAAAATTCTTTTGCAATCTATAGAATAAATGTTAATGTTAAATCAAGTAAACTACCCGCTTTCGGAAAATAAATTAAAAATCCACACATTGTGTATGCATTACGGACACAAACGTGGAAATTTCCTTTGCATTTTGTTAATTGTGCAGATATTGGATTATTTTGCATTGCTTCTCTCTCTCCAGTCAACATATGAATAATATCATCTACTTTATATATATATATATATATATAATATGTACAGTATAAATTTTATTAATTCAACGATAGTGCGCACGGAATGCACCACTATACTTACCTTTTGCTTGTTGCTGATCGGCCGCTTTATTTTATTCAAATGCATTTCTGTCATTTTTAAGAAACCATTCGTGAGATTATCCAGATCTTGGCGAGTCGGCTCCGGATATATGTCACAGTGTGGAGCACCTTCCAAAATTCTTTTCGTTGCCGGATTATTCAACGGCAATAGCAATGTACGGAATCTCCAGTACTTCAAAGCCTATTATATAAAAATAAAAAAAAAACAATAAAATACACAATTGTAAAGATCTAACTAAATCGTTATATACATTTCTCTTCTATACAGGGTTGCCAGACTATTTGAGCGGGACTGTCCCGAGTTCAATGGACAAGTCCCGAGTCTTGCATTGCGACTTAACAAAAATGTATATGTATAAAAAAAGTTTTTTAAAAACCAGCCTCTTTTTTAGTTTTGTATATAATATTAAGATATATAAATTATTATTTTGAATAAAAATACCAATAATTTTATTTTACTACCGCCATCTATGTATAAAACTAAAGACTACATTGACGTTACCCAGATTTAACATTTGCAAACTACAAACGCGTCTTAAACGATATTTTACCTCTATCATAATGGCGGAGGATCCATTTACTTATATTGATGACTAAAATGAGCAATATGGCAAAGTATGAAAACGATCGGATAAGAGGCAAATCTTTTCCTGAATTGTAATCGTTAGTGAAACGTAAAGGAGGTTTGTAATAATAAAAATGTATGTATAAAGAGGCTCGTTTAGTTGTTGTACAGAAAAGATTCGACTTTAAAAGTAACAAATTTCAATCATAAGTCTTGTCCTTAAAACCAAACATGAAAAACAAATTTTCTCCAATTGAATAATTAACAAAACAATTACTTGCAATATTGACCTTCTATATGAAGATGTCTGTTTGTTAAACAAATATTTACTGAATATGAATAAAGCAAACTAGAAAAAAAAACAATACATGAAAAATGGATAATATTTTTTTTGTATAAAATTGTGGCTGAATTCCATGTTCCAATGCAATTTACGAAAGAATATTTAGTCTAATTAGTGCAGCCTGGAGAAAGGACAACAAAAGATTATTATCAAAAACCGTAGAAGCTGAATAAAATTTTGATTGCAAATGTATGACTTTATCAACGTATTTTGAAACAAGCTAAAAGTTCAGAAACAAATAAATTTTTACATTTAAATCAATATGTGATTCCTATAATTGTATCTAATAAATATATTTGGATAGCTGTGATTCCTGCGGATTATCATGAGACTATTTTTTGTACGTTCTCTTTCTGTATACATATGTACTTTTCTAAATACATTAAAATTATGTATTTTTTCCTTAATTCGTTAACTTTTTTTGTCGAAATAGTGAATGTTCCGATCTGTGATTTTGGATATCTGGCAACCCTGCTTTCCTATAGCACATTTGGTTTTTATTAGGTTTGCCGATCACTTGTTACGGAATACTTACTTCGACTAAAACAAAATCTGTATCTCCCCTCGTGCAAATATAATGGTCCATATAATTCCAATTAAAATTTTCTAACTTTTCCGTCGTGAACGAAACCCAGGACACTTCGTATGTATCATGATGAGGAGCATGAAACCGATATCGATAATGGATATTAAACGGAGGATACGGATGCCTAAAACAACACAAATTCCAGATTAAAACACAAGTACACTTGTAAACATACTTACATGTTTAATGATATATTTAATACCTGGGTCGGTATCTCGTAACGGTAATAGTTGATCCTGCCAGTGACAATTTATGAAACACTCTACCGATGGACAAATAGTGACAAGCAGATAGCGGAGGACGAACAGCGGGTGGAAGTACAGGTATAATTTCACATTCCAAAGTAGCTCCGTTTCCAATTCCTACAATCAACTGGAATCCCTACAAATGAATAACTACAGTTTAGAATCAATCCTAGCCTCAAATCACCAGCTGATGTAAGCGTTTTAAATATGATAGCTTTGTCGATTATGAGTGGTTAAGTGGACTGACTTGTGCCAGACGTTGAGATATGATCTCTTTGAAGACTTCCACAGTGGTAAGCGGCTCTTTGTAGATTGCCCTGTTTTGTGCAAAGTCAGCGTTAACATCGTCGGGAAGTAAATTATATTCGGATACAACATAGTCATTCTGCAGCGATCTTTTATCGGGGAAATAGTCCGTCGTGATGGGCAGGCATGCGGGAATCGTTAAAGATTTCCAGTCGACTCCTGTGCAAAATAATGATGGATTTAATATATACATATATACACGTACTAAGATATGAAAAACGTGAAAGGTTTGTTCGTCAAACCTGTTGTTAGAGCCGGAGTCCATTCCTGCTCTCCAGTAGCTCCCCACAGGAGGGCTATGTTGTTGTTGTTATTGGTAGAGTTCACGTTGTTGAATGTCATGATGTTTTGTGGAGGTGTTGAGTGTATTGCCGGGTGGGATGGTGATATCAGTGATCGCTTTCGAACTGAAGATGCTGAAAATATTGAAATAATTAACGATTCGGTGTTTAAATCGCAGATATCAAAGCAAAATTCATATATGTAAAAATTTGAACATAGAAAATATCCATCTGTGTTATCACTCAACTTCATATATATGTATGTATAATAAAATTTACAGTTGTAGGAATATAGCACAACTTGTACTATCCTGAATCTAGGTCGATGATCTCATCTATTTTTCCATAGAACGCAAGTCGTACGATTGCATCATCGCGTTCCTGTATGTGCATGCAAAGCCAACCTTGCCCGAAATATCTTTGCTCACACAAAGGCAAATACATCAACTCGCTTCAGATAAACAATCTCGAGTCTCTAGAAACCCCTCGAGAGCACGATTTCATCATACAACTACGCATCGACCAAACCTTGAGGCATAGCTACGCAAAGTATAACCTGGAGCCCGTAGGAATCCTCAAGAGCACGATCTCACCAGCCAAGTTACGCTTTGCACAACTGACTTCAGTCTGCCCACTCCTCTGAAGTCGAGCAACTATCTCCGAGTTTCCATAGGCCGAGAAACGGTCGAAATAATAACTACTTGTTAGAAGTAGTTAGTAAAAAAAATTGTTCACCTTTAAACATCACTATACTTCTCATATAATCTTCCAAAAACCAATCTGTTTTGATATAACCTAAATTTTATTTTATTTTGAGGTTATGAGCCTCGGCTTATTAATAAATTAAGTTTTAAATATCTGAATCCGTACAATTAAGCAAATAATCAATATAATAGATTAACATCGACAGCTAGAGTAGGCCTCATCCCAGTTTTACATATTAGTATAGAAAACATATGATAAATTAGACTCAATCTTACAACTGATTACAAAACATGTGTAATTATGATTTGAGTCCTATTTGACATATGTTTTTGTATAGTATTAGGTCTGATATTAGTATTATACTTATTAAATAGATTACAACCTACCATCAGACAGAAACGTATGATGAGAAAGATGAAGAGGAGGCGTCGGCGACAGCGGACCGGGTGGAGTAACAGAGCATGCTTGCGGCGGAGGAGTCTTGGAGTATAATGGAATATCAATGCTAGCTTCATCAGCAGCAGATCCACCGTTCATAGGTCGCGCTTGATAATGATGTTGTTGGATCAAAACACCAGTCGGACCTGAATTAATTATGGAAAGAGTTGAAAAATATATTCATTATTTAATATATATATTATCTAAAAGGAAAAGTACCTTTGGGAAAAATATGAGTCCAACGACGTCGGTTACTAGTCAATTTAACGGTGACATGAGAAGGATCGAAAGGGTTAATTAAGGCTCTGCCGGTTCGGACGACGGCAGCGCTGACTCCCTCCGGACTGATGACTGCTTGGGCTTCCGTACCTAGCGCCGAGCTTCGAATGTTATATAATGTGTCCGGATTTCCCTTTTGTTTGTTAACTGTAGGACATGCGAGAGATAAAGTTAAAAGCACACGAATCACGCTCGAGTGTTCCGTTTGAGAACCTGTATCATACCAGAACTAGATAGGATGTCGGCAAAGTTGTGATGAATATCAGGATCGGACATTTTTCTATTTTTGTTCATGATGTAAGGAGGACTCCGTTCGCGATTTATAATCTCTAAGCCGGCGGCCGAAGTCTTCTTCGTTCGACACACCCGTTGTAAGCTGATGGTTATTCATAAAAAAAATACATATGTATTACACATTTATTAGTAATAAAAAATTTATTTGTAAATTGTAATTCAAACCCACTAAATGAAATTTGCTTCAATATGAACTATTCTAAACTGGACAAACATTTGTAACTTCTTAAAACTGAGATAAAATCTGAGTATAAATATTGTAACGTGGGGATTATCAGCCATCTAAAGTGCATTCGATGGCTAACAATGGAGACCCACGAACTGACGTAGTGGGACTCTAAATGGTCCTAAAACCCTGAAAGCGTGAGACTCACTTAAAACTGCACGTGCCTAGACAATGTAGAAAAAAACTGATCGGGGAAGCTGTAGTGAGCGACCTTCCCTTTTTAATGAGGTACTTAGGCCATATCAGATCATTCTGGAAGGAACGCTGGCTGCGCGTGGATCTACTGAATCACTCAATAAATGCTGTGAAGCGATTTTGTCCTTTCATTTGGATCCAACAATATGATAACAAAATTTGGGGTAGTTGAAATAGATTTCTATTATTACAAGCTTTTAATACAAATATAAATTTATTTATTTTTACATAGATATATACCAGGAAGGCCTAACAGGTAAAACCCAATGCACTTTCCTAGACAATTATTACAAATATTGCAGCATATTTTATTACATAAATCGCTGAATTTCGAGATGCTCAAGAACAGGAAATTAACTATCAATTAATTGATGAATCAATCAATAGAGACGTCTATGGATTTAGACTTGTACATCAATTTTTACATATTGTACATAAATCAAATTCAGATAGTTTTTGCCAATTTGATGGATGAACCGTTTCAACAATTAAATCAAATAAATTGGCAATCTCTGATAGGAAACGATCGACTTGAAATCAAAAATATCTAAGCCTGACCAGCAGTATTAAAGATAAGCACGGGATCGAACCTGGTAACCTCTCCATGCTAAACATCAACGCAACCACCGATCCGTACTGCTGGCTAAATCAACATATTATATATATGTTGATTTAGCCAGATTTTATTTTTACATAGATGTCTCATATTTTTACATAGATGTCTCAATGGATTAATCAATTAATTAATTGTTAATGTCGTGTCCTTCAGCTTCTAGAAATACAGTTATTTATGTAATGAAAATGCTGCATTGTTTGTAATTAATTTTCCAGGAAGACGCATTGGGGTCTTCCTGGTATATATATATGTAAAAATAAATAAAATATATAAATCAACATATACTGGACAAAATTTCTTAACGTTTTTTTAAGACTTAACTTGGACCCATCGAGTATTATTATGCTATTGAGACAATGATTTATACTCGTACAGTTCAAACAGTCTTTAAAATAACCTAACATAAACTTTACTTACGTCTTATAAGCTCATTATATATTAAAACAGTTCAACCCGTATAAATATTAGTCATCGAAAAGACCTCGAGACAGTCCGATAGATGAGATAACATTATAAAATGAAAATAAACAAGTTTTACAAACAAATAAGATGCTATATGCATACAACTTCAAATGAATGTAAATAAAAAATTCGGGTGTGACCAACCCATGACTTTATCTATGTATTTGAGGAATATAAGAAGGTTACAAAACAAAATTCGATATTGAACTAATAACTATGATAGCGATACAAATTGAGCGCAAATATATGCAAATACTTGCACAAGACAAAATTTCTACTTCCGGTTGGCGGATTTTGTTCAAATTTTTTTAATTATTTAAAATCAGTATAATTATTATACACATTTAATATCAAGAGGATAAAAATAATTTAAAAGGTCAAAATAAAATAATGAAATATTGTTTTTAAAAAAAATACTACTTCCGGTTTACGAATTCTGACCAAAACGTTACCAAATCTAAGTTAGCACATAAACAACACAAATATAAATTTTCAGCTTAATACGTTTAGGGGCGTGGACAGGATCCAGGCGACAACATTTTTGACCTTTCTAATAGGAGAAAATTCCACTTCCGGTTCATTAAATTTGCTGATTTTATTTTTTATTTTTACTTAAAATCACTATCTCTATTGTACACAATAAATATCAAGGGGCTTAAAATAATTTAAAAGGTCAAAATAAAATAATGAAATATTGTTTTTAAAAAAAATACTACTTCCGGTTTACGAATTCTGACCAAAACGTTACCAAATCTAAGTTAGTACATAAACAACACAAATATAAATTTTCAGCTTAATACGTTTAGGGGCGTGGACAGGATCCAGGCGAAAACATTTTTGACCTTTCTAATAGGAGAAAATCCCACTTCCGGTTCATTAAATTTGCTGATTTTATTTTTTATTTTTACTTAAAATCACTATCTCTATTGTACACAATAAATATCAAGGGGCTTAAAATAATTTAAAAGGTCAAAATAAAATAATGAAATATTGTTTTTAAAAAAAATACTACTTCCGGTTTACGAATTCTGACCAAAACGTTACCAAATCTAAGTTAGTATATAAACAACACAAATATAAATTTTCAGCTTAATACGTTCAGGGGCGTGGACAGGATCCAGGCGACAACATTTTTGACCTTTCTAATAGGAGAAAATCCCACTTCCGGTTCATTAAATTTGCTGATTTTATTTTTTATTTTTACTTAAAATCACTATCTCTATTGTACACAATAAATATCAAGACGTTTAAAATAATTTAAAAGGTCAAAATAAAAAAATGAAAAAATAATGAAATATTGTTTTTAAAAAAAAATACTACTTCCGGTTTACGAATTCTGACCAAAACGTCACCAAATCTAAGTTAGTACATAAACAACACAAATATAAATTTTCAGCTTAATACGTTTAGGGGTGTGGACAGGATCCAGGCGACAACATTTTTGACTTTTCTAATAGGAGAAAATCCCACTTCCGGTTCATTAAATTTGCTGATTTTATTTTTTATTTTTACTTAAAATCACTATCTCTATTGTACACAATAAATATCAAGACGTTTAAAATAATTTAAAAGGTCAAAATAAAATAATGAAAAAATAATGAAATATTGTTTTTAAAAAAAATACTACTTCCGGTTTACGAATTCTGACCAAAACGTCACCAAATCTAAGTTAGTACATAAACAACACAAATATAAATTTTCAGCTTAATACGTTCAGGGGTGTGGTCAGGATCCAGGCGACAACATTTTTGACCTTCCTTCCGGATGCTTCCGGAGGGAAAAAATCCCACTTCCGGTTTATTAAATTTAGTGATTTTTTTTTATTTTAATCACATTGATACAAGAATTATACTTGAATTTTTTCGTGAAGACCACACATGTTTAAGGGGTCGAAAAAAATAGTGGAAGACAAATCGAACAAGAGTAAACTGCCACTTCCGGTCGACGGACGCTTACCAAATTTTATACATAACTTGGTATTGAGCTTAAACTGATCGATATGAAATTTCAGTTCGATAAATCAAAAGGCTTTTGAGAAAAACATAAAAAACCTTGATTCTCTAGAGTAAAAGTACTACTTCCGGTTCAGATAAAAATATTTAAAAAATATAAAATTATAAAAATTATTATTTCTAGTACATGTAAAAAAAAATCAGTCCGATTCAGTTAGTAGTTTGGGAGAAAATCGAATTCAAAAACTTAAAAAAAAGAGGACACCTATAAGGGGAGGTACCATTTCCGGTCAACTTAAAAATTTGAAAAAAATTTACGTAGTGTCTATAAGAATTTCATTAACTGATACTAAGTTTCGGTTCGATAGGACTAACGGTGTTGAAAAAATCCCTAAAAGTACACAGACACACACACAGACACACACACACACATTTTTTCTAGATCATTAAAACGTGATCAGTAATCGATTCTGAGTTCGAATCAGTCAAAATCTCGAGTTCGAATTTTTGCATGATCACAAAACTTCATCTATTGTTACTACGTACATAGATAAAGTAAAAATACACACCATGTGCCGTGAACTGGTGGCAATTGAAACACATGAGCATCGTAAGCGTCGTAATCAAAGAGCGAATTGTGGATGTATTCTTCTTCTTTCAAAAGCTTACCCTTTTGTTCCGACTCATAAACCTGAAAATCATACGCATATATAGAAAACCACACTGAAATTTGTCAAATTTAACAGTTTTCTTACTTTTATCAACGGCTCTTGTGTCCTTCTGGGCGGCAATTTTATCCTGGGTATGAAATTGGAATATGCGACTTTTTTATTCGTCGAATAGAACGAAAGGTTTATCCAATGCGGCATTGAATAATCGTCGACGGAACTGATGGTGGTATCCTTATTATGGAATTTGAGAAGCGGTACAGCATGGAGAGGTTGCTCACCGACGCATACCAGATCGCTGCCCACACCGTTGTCTATAATTCTTTGTTTTGTTACGTTAGTGAGCTCTCTATCCACTTCGAACACTCCGACGCCAGGGGTGATCACCACACTGAGCTGACCGGTGCGGTCGAAACTTCTATCGAGATAGTGCTTCTCAAAAACTGCAAAATAACATACGCAATGAAACATTACACTCTTCTTCAGAACTATCTTCTATCATAGACATCGTGTACGAACCGTTGAGACTCATATTTAGAACTTCGAGAAAGTTTCCTTGGGCTGCGGTCGAATTCACAGCCGACGGAATGTCAATATTTGACCTTTCGTGATATTGCAACACTATCTTTTGATAATCTGTAAACAATCTTCGCAACTGCAATAGAATGTTAGACCAATCTTCGTAGCGCTCGTTTTGAACCGCGACTCTAAAATGAGAACATTTCAAGATTTCTATTTGATTTTCAATTCATATTCCATTTGAATAATTATTTTTCTATTTTAAAGGGTTGGAAACCTTTGATTTTGATCACGCAATTTACCTATAAAAATCTTCATAATAGCGACCTCGGTAATCTTGTTGTAAGCATTCCCTCATATGTTGTGGAAATTCATCTAAAGTTTTCGCTTTGTAAAACGTCCTAGAGAATAAAACTATCGTAACTTCATGATTGCATCCATATTTCTTGTATTTAAAAAAAGAAAATAAACATCAATTATCGACTTTAAACTTTGTAAATAAACAATCAAAACGTAAACACAAATCCAAGCACAACAAGATAGCACAATTAACCAAAAAAGCAGATGATAAGAAATGCGTATTATACACTATTTTAACATTAAAATTATAACAATCACCTTCCATTTGGCGAAAAGGTCCGCTAAAAAGCCATTAACAGCCTTTTCAAAATAAAGATCACCGTGAATATCGAAATCCCACATCTCGGAAGACATTTGTATGAAAAGATACACCATAGAAGTAGACGATCGGAACACTATTTTAGTCTCATCGGTAATAACTCCGCAAGCAACTCTGTCACCTTGGGACCACATTTCGTAAACTTGACACCGAATCGTTCCTCCGCAGTGTTCAATTTTCTTATTCATATAAACACACGTGTTATTCTAAAAAAAATTCAACATAAACGATCCATTCGTACATATACACTTTAAAACAACAAATCAAACGCCATACCAAATGATTCTTCAACCTCCACATTTCGGAACGACCCATATACTGATCTTTGAACGTAACTTCAATGGAATCGAGAGCTACGTCACAATGATTTACGACATTTAAATAAACATCAGCGTAGGCACGTAGTTGGAAAGTTGTAGCTATGCTTTGCTCGATGCTGATAGTATCTGTGAAAAGAATAACATAAATGTATTGTTATAACAATTATTCAACTAAATTTGAATCTGTGATTATACCTTTTCCTCTGCCCACTCCGTCTTCTTTGAACGGAGGAACTTGCAATAAGAGTCTGGGAAATTCATTTTCTGGCTGATATATTTCGACAACATCACCCTCTTTAATGCTCGGATGATCTTTCGGGTTGATGATCAAATCATCGGCTGAAAGTTGCAAGATACATATTAATATTTGTACTAAATTGAGTAGTTTTTAGTGGTAGGTGTATATTGACATATTTGGAAATAAAAGAAATATATGTTTGCTTCCTTTCTATTTAACACGTTGAATGGTTTTAATGCACTTTTGTGATATATTTTATTGAATCTTTTTTATGCAAACTCATTCATTAAATATCAATAAACAATATATATATATATATATATATATATATATATGTATGTATATTCATGAAATTGCGACTTTCAAGAATGGAATTTTAAGAGTTTGGTCCATTGTGTAAAAATATGTATAAATTATAGAAATACTGACTGCTAAAACTTTTGGTGTGCACGTGCAGTTTGACGTGCTTCATCGCGATGTTGGCGACGAGGAGCTGTCAGCTGTCATCTGTCATCTGTCATCCATGAGTGCAACGAGATCAAGTCTCCAGTCTGACTGCACACGACCAATGCTGACAACTGTTTAAATTTAAAACTCTCTTTCCCCGTTCGGAATTAAGAATTAAAAACAGCGAATGAATTTATTTACTAGACATGGAAAACATTACAATCGTTAGCCATTTGTATTAAAATAATCGTAATCAGTCGACGACATATTTATCCCATTGATATTGTAAACAATTGTGAAAATAAGTGCAAAGAAGGACACAAGAGATACATCTTAATGTCTCGAGGGTTTAATTTTTCTATTGAAATTCAAGAAGCCAGTAAGCATTTTTCCCTAGCCAGAAGTATTGGTCGGCGGTTGCGATTAAAGCCCTAAGAGGTTACCGGGTTCGATCCCGTGCTAATCTTTAATGCTGCTAGTCAGACTTAGATATTTGTGACTCGGAAGTCAATCGTTTCCTATCCGAGTTTGCCAATTTACCTTGTAGGAATCCCAATCGAAACACCTATTCCAACGGAGGATACATTTCCCACGCTCAACCATTGACGTTGTGGCGGCTCACTATACGACATGGTCGAGTTTGGTTACCTTCCTGCGAGTGGGGACCAACTCGGCTGGGTTTGGAGAGTGCTACTCACTCTGCCTTCAGCTGTCATATAATAAACACGTGCATCAACATGCCAATCGTCTCATTCGTTCATCCCCCATAACGTCATCTCGAGTCAAGAAACTTCCACCCTAACAAATCAAGTGGAATGAAGACCGCCTGCATCCATTTAAGTGCAGCTGTACAAACAACGGCTACATTGTAACCCATTGAACAAACATCCAGACTCCCTGATACAAAGGGTGTAAAAACTAAATCAAGTGGAACGACGCCACATATTCGAGAATGTTCCACCTAACAAATCAAACAGAACGAACCGCATTCCTTACACACGAGCCGCATACAGCGGACCACTATATACTGCCAGCAGCAGACCATGCTGCATCAACGACCAGTCAGCTAGAAGCAGCCGACCAGTAACAGAGCCAGACTTACTCAACCTGCAACAACCAACATGGAAAAACCACTCCAGAACTCAGTCAAATTCAACCGCTTCGAGAACTTCCAGAACATACCCGCTTCATCAACATAACCTTTTATACACTTGTATACCCGAACTATATAATAAAAAATATTTATTCCAACAAAACACAACCGTGTTTCGTTAGGACGGGATACGGTAAACATGCACTACCCCCCGCCTACAACCTGATCTCATTGTTGAAACGGTTTCTCCATAAAAATTGGCAAAAACCATCCTTCCCCACTATGTCACCGATATCTGAATTTGATTTATGTACAATATGTAAAAATGTATATATTTAATCTATAGATGTCTCTATGGATTAATTTATAGGGCGGGTGATGGGTTTCGACCGTTTGCCGGCCTATGGCGACTCAGTTGAGTTTTAAAGAGGATCTTTATTTATTGCTCGATTAATACAAGTGTTGTATGTACGACGAAGTAGGTAGTTGCTTCGGAGGAATGAGCCATTGGCATCTGGGGACGATGCGCTGGTTTATATAGTCGTTGATTGTGCAACGCGTAGCTCGGCTGGTGAGATTACGTTCTTGAATATTCCTACGGGGTCGAGGTCTTCCTTTGTGCGCTGGGTTTGGCACGTAGTTAGTTGGTTCCGCGGGGGTTCCCGTGTACTCGTGATTGCGTATCTGGAGCGAGTTTATGGTGTCTTTGCCCTAGTTCGAACGAAGGTACTTCGGTACTTAAGTACCGAAGTACCTTCGAAAATAGGTGACCGAGTTGATCATCGACCGAGTTTCGCAATAGAACAAGTTGTGCTATATTCCTACAAATTCATTAAATAATTAATAGTGTAACGCGACGTTCTCCCGACTGTCCTTCAGTTGGTAGCGGTAGTAATACTTAGGGTGGCACCCGTGACTTTACCGCGCCAACGAGCCTGCTCATCTCGAGCGCTTTGAGATTAGCTCTCTTACCCGCCAACCACCACCGAGGAAGGATCTCTCCTGTGCACGTCTCCCGGGGAGACGGGGCCCAGAGATCCGCCATCTTGCTGAAGAACCGCTGTGAGGTCGAGTGCAGCATCACTCCCTCCCAAGAGTTCCAGCCAACGTCCTCGTATTGCTCACGCCGTTTCCAGAGAAACATCAGACGCGAGTGGAGCGGCTCGGATTGCAGAGCCAGCGGTCCCGACCACGAGGAAGCTGTTATCAATTAGACGATTTGCAGTGAGGAACCTCCCCGACTATTTAAACTGTAACCAGTGGCGGCTCGTCTATATGGACTGCAGGGCTACAGCCCTCCCAGAATAGTACAAATGCATACTATTTTTGCCGTCCATATGGGCTGCAGGGCTACAGACCTCCCAGTATAGTACTATGGGGGATGAACGAATGAGACGACTGGCATGTTAATGCACGTGTTTTATTTATGACAGCCGAAGGCAGAGTGAGGTGGCTAGCTCCGAACATAATCGAGTTGGTCCCTACTCGCAGGAAGGTGACCAAACTCGACCATGCCATATAGCGAGCCGCCACAGTACATATGCATGCTATTTTTGTCTGCATTTGATCACCGGTATGGTCAACGAGCTACTACAGCCTGATTAATCTCTGCAGCGCCCCCCCTCTATGAATTCTCACGAGCCGCCACTGACTGTAACCCAAGGTTAGTTCACATTTCCCTATAACCCGACCCTGGAAGAGCGACGTATCCGCCCTCTGGATCTCCCACCACGAGATCAGTCTAAGCGCACGTAAAACCGTTCGTTACAATAGTTAATTTCGTGGTCTTCAGCATTTTGAAATTCAGCGATTTATTTATTTATTTATATATATTTTAGCTATCAAGCTAATTTAAAAATACATCTTAATTATTATACTTAACTCTAAAATTTATAATTAATTTATATGTACTGTCCCTCACAGAGGTGTCTCTTCGCACCTCGCAGGAATGCATCCATGTAATAAAAAATGCTGCAATCTTTGTAATTGGCTAGGAAGATGCATTGGGGTTTTCCTGTTAGGCTTTCCTTGTGTACATCTATGCAAATAAAATAAAATAAAATGTATACCCACTAAAACAAATGTATTTTTGTTAACATTTAAGATATCTGGCAACACTGTAATTGGTGCTGTCATTTTAGTTGATAAATAACCTCAAAGGCATGTGGTGGAGACAAGTTTTGGTGCGGGTGGGGGCGGGTTTGGAGTCACAATCCTCTCGATTGCCCCAATCTTTGAGTTATTCTCGTTTCGCCGCTCGCCATCCGACCAAAATCATAATGCCCACTGCCAAAATTGGTCTCAAAGAAGAAAAGATCATCGAGCTGGATCGAAGCGGAATGCCCAAGCCACGCGTAGCTAAAAATGTTGAAACAAGAACTAAAAAACCATACTTCGCTAGTAGAACAGACAATGACGTCATCACACCTAGCGACGAACCAGGCGAAGACGTTGGCTCGGATTTTCATGACGTTTCTGTCGCTGAAACCCAAACTACTGCGAGAAATAACTTAAACATATACGACAGAAAGAAAAGGATTGGATTTAATTCGAGGGGGGGCACACAAATACTAGGAACCGAAAAGGATAATGTATTCGATTCCGACGGAAATGTAATCTACGTCAAACTCAAGGACGAGGATAGTAATATTTCGTAAGTATTTTTACTTTATCTATGTGCGTACTAACAATAGATGAAGTTTTGTTTTTACTCATTGCATCGTCTAATATTATTCCTTATGGAAAGCCATCTCAACAATTTTTCAATGAACTCAGTTATCACAAGGCTCATTTCATCAAAGTATAGATTCAAATTTGTAATATTGTCAATAATATTAATTTAAAACAAATACAAACTTTTAACACGCATTACACAAGTTTTTACTCAAAAATTTACACATACGCATTCCGAATTATACATTTGTAAATTAAATCTTCACCGTATTTTTAGCAACTTGATGGTTTCATTGAAATCCAAGAAAGATCGCGCTCGATGCGGCTACTTCATGGTCGAAGGTTGGCGCATGGTAGTGGATGGCTTACAAGCGAAAGCTAAACTAAGAACGGTTATATTTTCCGACAAGAGCCAACTCGAGAAGATAAAGCTGTTGCTGCCGCAACACGGCGTGCGTATGCTTAAAATTCCATACAAAGAAATCCAAATGTGGTCCAGTCTTGACACTTCTCCCGGAGTCATCGGTATATGTTCACATGATATGCTTGCATGTCGATAATTATTATAATAATAATAAACCTGACTTATCTGCATGTTTACATCTCATTCCAGGTGTATTCGAAACGCCCAAGCCTTCTCAGAATCTTATATCGTCAGAAGATTTATCGATAAACATAATTTGTGATAACATCCGGGAACCTGGAAATCTTGGATCAATTTTGAGGATGGCTGATGGAGTCGGATGTAGAAATGTTCTCTTAACGACTGGTAAAATAATATTTGTCACAAAGTAACTTTTAATTTGGTTATGGACTCTTACAGTTGTTAATCAACTGATGAAGAGTATATGTAAAATGACATGCGGTTTTTCAATCTGTTAAATTGGATTCAAACCAAGCTAAATCTGGCATACATATGTAGTTGCACAATTGACATAAGTAGTAGATGACTAGTTGATGATTTATATGTTTTCTTAATTGATAGTTGTATTTTGAATGTGTGTAGAAACGTACACATGCTTATATACTTTGCTTTCTTCTACATTGCCTCATAATAAGATGGAACTCCAAATTAATTTTAATTTAGTTTATATTACATACTAGTGGTTTTACCCGGCTTCGCTCAGTATTTGTAATATAAACCGCTTAAACATGGCTAATCTAATTGTAAACATTAATTTGTTTTTTATTAAATTTATTTGAATCTGGAACTGAAACAGGAATCCGGATCCGGAACTGAAAAGGTAATCCGAATCCGGAACTGAAAAAGGAATCCGAATACAGAACTGAAAAAGAAATCCTGATCTGGAACTGAAAAAAGAACCTGGATCCGGAACCGAAAAAGGAATCGGGATCCGGAACTGAAGCAGGAATCCTGGTTTTACCCGGCTTCGCTCGGTATTTGTAATATAAACCGCTTAAACATGGCTAATCTAATTGTAAACATTAATTTGTTTTTTATTAAATTTATTTGAATCTGGAACTGAAACAGGAATCCGAATACAGAACTGAAGAAGAAATCCTGATCTGGAACTGAAAAAAGAACCTGGATCCGGAACCGAAACAGGAATCGGGATCCAGAACTGAAACAGGAATCCTGGTTTTACCCGGCTTCGCTCGGTATTTGTAATATAAACCGCTTAAACATGGCTAATCTAATTGTAAACATTAATTTGTTTTTTATTAAATTTATTTGAATCTGAAACTGAAACATGTATCCGGATCCGAAACTGAAAAGGTAGTCCGAATCCGAAACTGAAAAAGGAATCCGAATTCAGAACTGAAAAAGAAATCCTGATCTGGAACTGAAAAAAGAACCTGGATCCCGAACCGAAACAGGAATCGGGATCCGGAACTGAAACAGGAATCCTGAACCAGAACTGAAAAATTAATCTGGATCCGGAATCCAATAGATATCGTCGTCATAGAAAATTAAATTTTTTCGATAGCGTCTCGGATTTTTTGAACCAAAACTTAGATATATTGCTGTCGGTTCCCTCATCACTGAGGATCGTGACTATGATGTGCGGTCAACCAGCTGCCTCCATTCAGTTCTAAATTCGGCCAGGCGAAGACTTGCTACCGTGGAAGCGCCCGTCGCTGCAGATACTTGGTCAGTCCAGCGTGCGGGGGATCTGCCTCTGGCTCTTCTGCCTTCGACGCTACCAACCACAACCAACCGCTCCAGGCTCTCCTCACCTCTTCGTGCAATGTGGCCGAAGAACTGCAATATACGTTTCAGGCATATTGTTGACAATCTATCCTTGATTTTCAATTCTTCAAGAATAGACACATTCGTGCGTTTGTCGGTCCAAGGCACGCGCAGTAGCCGTCTCCAGGACCACATCTCGAAGGCATCGATTCTCCGTCTATCCGCCGCCTTCATGGTCCACGTCTCGACACCATAAAGGCAGACAGAAAAAACGAGACTCTTCACGAGACGGATTTTGACAGCAGTTGTAATGGCTCTATTATTCCAAATCTTCGTTAGTTGTGACATTGCCGATTTTGCTAATGTAATCCGGCGCCGTATTTCCAATTCGCTGCCGCCGTTGTTAGATATGAGTGACCCCAGATAGACAAAATTATCAACCACATCTATACCGTTTAAAGCTGAGTTGTTGTTTTGCAGCTGTTGGTGACGGTCAATTATCATAATTTTTGTTTTGGGGCGGTTTATCTGGAGGCCAAGCACATTACTCTCTGTCTCAACACGACGGATCAGTTCGGCCATTTCTTCATGATTATTAGCTATGAGCGTTGTGTCATCCGCATACCGAAGATTGGATAGTTTTTTTCCACCAATGGACACTCCACCCTTCCAACCATCCAGTGCTCTACGCATTATATACTCTCCATATATATTAAATAGGTCTGGAGATAATATACACCCTTGCCTTACTCCACGTTGTACTCGAAAATTTGTCGAGTTTAGCGAATTGATTCGAACTACTGCATTGTTATCATTATACAAGTTATGTATTATCTTTACAAGATGCATGGGGACTCCCATGTCCAGTAGAACTTTCCACAGATAGTCCCAGTTCACAAAGTCAAAAGCTTTTTTATAGTCTATAAAACAAAGAACGGCTGGAGTTTGAAACTCCCGACATTTTTCAATGAGTTGACGTATATTCAGTATTTGTTCCCTCGTCCCTTTGCCTTTTACAAACCCTGCTTGTTCGTTCGGTATTTGCCATCCAAGGTAACTGCTCAAACGATCTTTAATTATATACAGCAATACTTTACTAGAGTGCGATATTAAGGCTAAGGTCCTGTAATTCTCGCATTTTTTTGTAGATCCTTTCTTGTGTAAGGGAATGAATATTGAATTGACCCAATCTTTCGGCCATACTCCGTTTACCCAGATCTTGTTGCACATATTACATAGCGCCTTTATCGCAGTTTCAAAAACTTAGATACATACATACAAAGTCTCTTTCGAAATTATATATTAGATGTATGTTAGGTTAGGTTTAGATATGTATTTCATTATATGCCAATAAATATATATACACCTGTTCATTTTCCTTCTATATTGTCTTAAATGGTAAGACTCATAAATTAATTAAAAATGAATAAGTTTATTTGTTACATGGCTTGTTTTGGGTCCTTCTACCCTTCAAATAATAAAATAAAAATACCATAAGTTGAAGGAAGTGGCCTTCGTTTCTCTAGATATAATGCCATATCCAAATTGGTTTTGAATGTTTATTTGAATTTCACATATGTTACGTTTTAGGTTGTGTCGATTTATGGGAGTCGAAGGTTTTGCGCAGTGCAGCCGGTGCCCATTTCCGTTTACAAATACAAAACGAATTAACGTGGAGCGAAATTGTCGATCTAGTATCGGAGAAGAGCAAAATTTTCCTAGCCGACAACAAACTTTGCAAGCAAGACGAGGGAGTGATGCAGAAATTAAGAAACCCGTTTACATTCAAGGACCGAATCAAATCAAAAATGTCTTTAATTGACGATCTCGAGAGCGTCGTAAACAAGGATGCTATTCCCATGCTGCCGTACTATGATGTGGATTTCAGTCAGCTGCAATCAATTTCTTTAATAGTCGGAGGAGAGACTGAAGGAATTAGCGACGAGTGCTATAAGTAAGATTTACAATGCTGCTTTATAGTGACTGACACATTTCAGTATTGTTTGACTGTAAAATTAACATTCTGAAGTGTGTCATGTCATTTGGTTTGTTTGTAAACTCTGGATGCTAATGTATTAATGGATTTTCAGGTTTACCAAATTGAAAGGGGGCACTCGTATAAACATACCGTTGAAAAGTGGCGTGGAAAGTCTTAACTCTGGCATGGCCTTAGCCGTGATAATGTTCGAAATTAAAAGGCAATTTGTAAAAGCTGCGGCTAATTCAGACTCGGAAGACGAAAATCATTTGAAAATAAGAGCTGTTTAATGGTGGCGTATGTAATATTTCCATGCGATGTATATTTACATATTGTGTATTGGCCTTTCAATGGATTTCAAGATGTGATCTTCCGGACTACGTAGAAGCATAAATTTAAACTGGATAATATTAAGTTCGCGTGCCTCGGAATCTCAGTAATTTCTCGTTGGTTGAACTGACATTTGATGTTTATGTTTGGTTGATGAGATGATGTCCTCAATGAGATGACAGTGAATCCAATTGTCCTATATTTAGTTAAATAAGATTATTATTATATGTATATTAAGATATGTATGTATGTACAATAAATTTTTATTAAAATAAAACTGTTTGTAAAATTTGGCTTTTTTTATTTTTATGCAATAAATAATTTCACTTGGTTTTTAATGAATAAAACATATTTTGTTCTTTATTTTTTAACTTGATGTGAGTGATGATTACAAGCTTTCAACACAAAATGGAACTTTTAACTAGTCCGTTCATAATATATATGTCACAGTGACATTATGTATACTTCAAGTGAATATATATTTTCACTGACGTTTCAGTGAATCGTAACCAGTTACATTTTTTTAGGGTTGGTTTTGTTCATTTATGATTAGATTGTTAGAGTTGGTATTATTTAAGGGTTAGGATAGGTTAGGTTAAGTAAGGGCTGGCTCTATTCATTTAAGATTGGGTTATTAGTAGAGACCGGAATCTGAAGGGGCTGTTTATTGTTCAAAGATTGTAAATGCATTGTTAAAGGTTTGCCGAACCTTTTTTACAAAGGATTTACAACAATGGAACAATAGGCGGCGCGTTTCCGGCCCCTTCAGATTCCGACCTCTAGTTATTAGGGTCAAATTTATAGAGTTAAAAGTTGTAAATTCATTGTTTGATAACATTTTCACTGCTTGAATTGGTAAAAATATATTTTCACTAGTGAAAATACATTTTCACTTGAAATATGCTTTCACTGTAACATCTACATATGCAGTGGAAATCGTTAAGCATGAAACTACGTAGGGGTATATATAATATACAAAAATATTTTTTCGTGATGAAAGAATTGAGCGTTAATAAAAAAATGCAAAAAATCTAATCCCTAGCAACTAATTAAAAGGCGTTTTTGTCAATGATAGTTTCCCTAATCACTCGAGCATTCCAAATAGCAATGAAATTGTACGTTTGTATTCAATTTGCACCATTCAACTACCAAATACCAATAATAATCTCATTGGTATCAAGTAAAACCACCACTCGCTAAAATATCAACGGGCACAACACTAGCTGTTTATGTATGTACATGCTTCAGAATGTACATAATCCGCTATGTAAAATTCGGTAAATGGGCTACATCCCAAATGTGAATCGCTACCAGGATAACCGCCGCTACGAAAATCGTTCGCACGGTTCCTGTCGCACGAAAATTCCTCGCACAGGAAAATTGAAGTACAGAAAACTGCCCAAATATTGCTCAACAAATGCTTTTTTGTACGAGATTTAGGCAGTTTTATGATCATTGTATCGTCTTAATATCGATTGGACCGAGACCTGTCTGGTCTGAGCTTTGTCCCTGTCACTGATTGCCGTATTTAGCATTTATTAATAAAAGAATATGCACTGAATAAAAATAAAAAATAAAAGAAAACGACAATTTGGTATATATTTTTTTTAATCCGAGTAAAAGAAAGTAAGATTAAACAATAGAGGAATTCCTAATAAGATGAGATACAGGCATAGAGGATTTTCGGTCAAAAGCATATTTTAGAAGTGGCCAAAAGCAGGGCTGGCAAACCTATGACACGCGTGCCAGAGGTTGAACGTTTGAAAATTTTGATGGCACGCGAAATATTTATCTTTTTATATTCAATGGAGTACAAAACCAAATTGTCTTTATCTAATTACTAAACTAGTGAAACCTAATAGCTCGATTTTTAAGCTAGCAAAACTGCTCGCAATACGAGTCTATGACTGGAGTAGGAAAATAGTTTTATTGGTTTATTTACTAATCACTTCTGGGTTGGACAATCACTTATGAGTTTTCATTGCAAGATATTATGATCCTTGTAACAAAAGTAGTAAATTTTATATCCACCCACGAATTAAAGAAACGACAATTTTTAGATTTACTAAAAGAAGTAAACTCGGTGCACAATGGGTAAATTCGTTCTTTCTTCAAAGTACGAATTTACACATTTATTTTGGAAAAGTTTTATCGATTATGTTGATGAAATAAGGCTCTTCTATATTTTTTAATAAATGAAATTCAAAATTATCATCAATTAGGTATCGAAATTAATGTTGTTTTTTTTTCGATTTATGTCTATTTAAACGAATTGAATATAAAAAGTTGCAAGGTATTTAATTTATAACGTAAAAAAAGCAATAATCGCGATATATATAATGTACATATATACTTATGTATCTATCAAAATTTTATCTAGATTGAGACGTTGTGTCGTTGAACTCTCAATTTAGACATTTTTGAGTGGCTGAATTTCGACAATATAGAAATGCAACTTATCGATTTATTTATTTAAAGTTTGGACCATTGTAGCATCACAGGAATTCTTAATACGCCACAATGGTCTAAAATATAACAGAAAAGAAAAGAAAAGAATCTCTAATTGATCTCTAATCCAGTTCTATCTGGAAACAAAAGTTTTTTCGATTTAAGAAATGACATGTAAATAATTGAAAATGATCGATTATCGAAAGTAGTTAAAAAAATCGCAGAAGAAGAAATACCAAAAACTTGGAATAGCATTCCAGAAATTTGGCACGCTCCCGTAAAAAGGTTAGCTACCCCTGGCCTAAAGGTTAGACTGCACTAAGCCGCACTACACTGCAGCGACGCAGCGCGACTCAATGTTGTTTTTATGGAATTGTATGAGATAGTAGAACGCACTACGATTGGCGCGACACTGCGCGTCAAAGTACAATGACAGTGATCAGATAAAATTGGCAAACTCTGACAAGAAACGATCGACTTGGATCGACAAATATCCAAGTCTAACCAGCAGTATTAAAGATTAGCCCGGGATCAAACCCAATAATCTTTTGATGCTAAACATAAACGCAACCACTGAACCATACTGCTGGCTAAGATGAAGACAAAAAGTTAAAATAGCAAAACTGCTAAAAATAAAAACAGGTAAGGCGAAAGGGGTCTACCTCACGGCACCGAAAGTCAAAAGATCGAAAATCGGAAGATCTTAAGTCGAAAGATCAAAAAAAGGGTACATGGTAAACGATACTATGTATTATAATATATATCAGTGGCATGCGGTGAAATTATCTCTCTTTTTGTCATACAGCCTTGTTTAATGTGCGCGAGCAGGATACGGGAGGAAAAGCCTGTTCCTCTTGTTCCTGTTGTATCCTGCTCGCGCAAATTTAGTGAGGATGTACGACTGGGGGGGGGGGGACAGAGAGTTTTACCGCACGCCACTGATATATATATACTAACGGTTTTTCATATGAATGCATGGTAAACGAAAATTTTCGATTATTTGACGGTCACCCAGGCGAAAGGTAGTGGTATTTTTCTTGTTTTTACCTATGTACAAGTGTTAAAATTTTCAATGAAAAAACGAGGTCACTGCGAGTCGAAAGAAACAGAACGGCGGAGAGAGTTGTGGTGCGTAAGGTATACGAGGCGAGAGTGAGAGGGTGGGATGGGGGTGCATTGACCAAAGTACGCTCTCCCTTTGTGTGTTCGATCTTTCATTAATACTTTTCTATTATAAGAGTTAACATTTCAAAAAAAATCGAATCGAATAGGTCATCCCATTTCAAAACCATACCGCCGAGCGTATGAAAGCATGGGGAGATGGTTGGATGGATGTATGGATGGATAGATGGATGGGTGGATGTATGTGTTTGGAGGAGAGCCGTCGGCGATGAAGTAAGGCGCCTCGAAGCGAGTGGTGGTAACGATTGATGTCGAGATGGTGGATGTGTCCGTTGAATGGGTGGTTGGGTGGGTGGATGGGTGGATGGGTGGATGGGTGGAGGTGCGCGTGCGTGGAGGTTAGGCGAGTCGGATCAATACGGCGGGAGTGTGACGTGAGCGAGTGAATGGGTGTGAGAAAGTGTATGTGTGGGGTGCACAAGATTGGAGTCAGTCGGCAGTCGGTGGGGGCGGCATGTGGCCGCGGCTGGTGGTTTGGCTGGCGCTGAGCGCTGGCGCGGGTCTGCACGCCAAACAATCACTCTTCACCAACTCCTTCTTGGTGCGTCTCAGGAGGGCTGGGGGCGCCCCTCTCGCCACTCAAGTGGCAGCCAGGACTGGCTTCGACTATCTAGGACCGGTAAGATTCACCCACTATCTATCAACACTAACCATCTATGCACATATTACACCCGCTTCTTCACTTTATGTAGTTGTATCATGATCAAACGTCACCGTGTCACCTCGTCGAGGGATACGTTTGCATCTGCATTCTCTTCTTCTTGTGTTTTTATTATAGAATGTTTTCTTCACTTCAAGACAAATTATTTTAACGCATCACTGATACACTACTTACTGGGGGGAAGTACTTACTTACTTACTTACTTACTCTCTAGATGGATGGAGAGAATGTCTTCTTTTTATTTTTCTGTCGTCGTTTCAAAACAAAAAATTTTATTGTATACATAATACTACACGGTTTTCAATAATTTCTCGAACCTATCGATGAAAGATTATGCCTTATCTGCTGTTATTAACGAGAATATGTGTATGTAATTATGTAAAATTAGAATAATTTTGTCAAAATATGTTATCGTATAAAATAAAAATACAGTATACAATATGCTTAGCAATAGTTCTGCTGTTGACTTCTGAAAGGAAATAACACTATTTAAAATATTCCAATTGTAATATTTCGTCGTATATGTACATATGTACAATATGCTCTCCAATGATTTCCCAAACCTACTAAAGATTCCGCATCTGCCTTCCGGATTGAAAGAACATTTTGTTTTTTACTTTAGTTAAGAATCTACTCTTCATTTTAATTACAAATATTTAAGTCTGGCTTAGTGGTATGTCTAAATGCAGATTACCTTCCCGTTGCCTTCTAGAAAGAAAGAAATCAAATAAAAATTCCAATATTTCTTTATCGTTTTGGATAAGAAGAAAATCTCTTTTTACAGAGAATATTTTCTTCATTTTAAAAATCGTGTCTTTCCTTTGACTTCTGGAAAAGACGAGCTTGTAGTAAATGAGCTAAGTTAATTTTTTGAATTTTTAGTATTATGTTGTCCATCACAGATATGTATTTTCGCTCTCTGAAGAAAAAAGACAGGAGAAGACGTCGAATTGGTGAAAAAATATAAGGTTGTGTCAATTTAAATTTATTACGGTCTCTTTATAGCTCCAATAGTTTTTATTGCCTTCTGGAAGGAAAAGAAAAAGATAAGAAATACGGAATTAGTGGATAGGAAGAGTACTAGGTGTCAATTTGAATTTATTACTGCCCAGCATATAACTGTACGTAATAGTTTCTCGCTTCCTAATTGGAGAAAAAAGAAAAAGAAAAGGGAAAAGAAAATGAATTAGTGATTGGAAATATGTAAATAATTTTATTATAGTTTATTACACTGCTATAATACAATTTAAATTATCATAGTAATTCTCTTTGCATTACGAAAGCATCTCTTCATTGTACTTCATTTTTTTAATTGTTAGTCTTAGTGTATTTGTGATAGTACATATGTATGTAAATGAAAATGACAATCCATTGCCTTCTGGAAGGAAAGAAATAAAAGAAAACGAATCATACAGTAGAAACAAAGAATATTAGAAATTGTCAATTTTTGCTCGGAACCATCGTATCTATCATAATAATAAAAACTACACCTAATGTTATAAATTTGGAATAAAATTATTTCATGAAAATTCATCTACATACATTAATTTGATCTACATACGCAAAAGACTCTACATTTGCGTTATTATAAAGACTGTGGAGTCGGTTCAAAATTTGCCGACTTCGACGCCGACTCCAACTGGAACGATTTTAGTAAGATCGACTTTTCTTGCGAACGTATAAAATTATTGGTTATAAAAATAGAAGTGATTTTCAAAATATAAAAAAATAAAGGAATTAATAAAATCACTAAAAATTGAAATGTAACCCAATTTATTGAATTAAATATTGGTAATAAAAGAGATATAAATAAAAAGTAAGTACATTCATAGTTTACGTATGTATGAATTTCATACATAAACAAATCATTCATTTTATAAAAAAAAATAGTAAAAATGGAAACAATCGCAATAACAGATTTGGTTGTTATGACTCCGACTCCGCTTGAAATGCTCCGACTCCTCAGCCCTGGTTATTATGCAAACAAACAAATCGACAAGGTGGTTTTTTGCCGAATTTGACTTTCCAATATTCTACCATAAGGTGCGTAAATGCTCTTACAACCATTGATAATAAATAATTTTTAAAAATAATAAATAAATGAAACATGTATTACAAAATATATGTACGTTTTCGTGTGTGATTATAATAAAATTATTTTTCAAGCATTTTATTTATTTCGTGCTAAATAAAATATTCAAAACGTTTCCTTTAGAAGCATGGATTATCTTGAGTAACGAACTATGTACTTGACCTAATCTTGCTAGATTAATGCTTAAGCCTTAAGTCTTTCGGACTGAAACAAAAACCAAACACGAACGAAATGCAAATTAGCGACGGCTAAGGAAAATGTGAGAAATTTATTTAATTTTTATTCAACACTTTTTTTTATATTACATACCGAATTCTATATTAAACGTTTTAATTCATTTCCACACTTTTTTTACAATGTCGTAATTTTTATAATGCAAATTTTAATACAATCATTTGATCAATTAGAACATGTATTACTTACTCCGTATCACCGAAACTCTGTTCTTTAAGACTTTCAAATTCAACTTAAATGTACAATAGTTTGGCGCGAAAATAGTAGTTTGGCGCGCATATTTATTACGTATGACTTTAACTCAAACGGAACTATATATTATATATATACATACATATGTATGTATGAAATAGCTGATAAGTTGATGTATAAGTAAATATGATACTTTATTAAGTCCGGGCCTGATATAGGTACAGAAGGTTTCATTAGTGAGGACAAAAATATAAAAATAATTAAACAATCAGTGTACATATATTTTTACAAAATGTTCATAATCTTGGACCTTATACATATACAGAAGGCTCAATAAACTTATATTTTATAATTTGCTAAAAATAAGTACAATTTCATAATTATTATAATTTAATATGGACTAAATTTAAGTTCATGTGGAGATAAATTGTTCAGAGATGGTGAAATGTTTGAACATCAATCATCATATGACGAGCTAATCACCGATTTTTATATCGAATATTCCCTTTTTCCACTTTTTTAAATGGAAATTTCACCATAGTTTATGTTACCGTAAATGTTCAATTACATATGTATGCACTGGTAGGTCACAAGTTCACAACAAAAGCTTTACATTTTAATGCAAATTCATATATATTTTGTGAAATCTTGATATTAAGAAGCAAATCAATAAGTTCGTAAAATAAAATCCCAGTGTGACTGAAATTTTGCTTGAATCATTAAGAGGGCTGGACACCAGCGCTTTGTCCATACAAACGTATTACAATTCTCCCTTCCCCAATTATGGTACTAGAGAAATTATTTTTTAATATGCTATGGATATCCACCATAAGCATGTTTCTATCTTTTTATTTTTTTTGATTAGTTATTTTTTATAGGAGCTAGGCGCCACCAAACATCTATAAAATCGCCTCGTTTTTACACCCACAAAAAGAGTACAGCGTGCTAATTTAACGGTTGATTTTCAAAAAAATACGAAAACACAAACATAGAATATATCTTTCTCATACCAATGATGATTTTTTTTTTAAATTGGTCCAGTTTCGGAGGAGAAAACTGGAGAATATGAAACCTCGATTTTGTTGATTTAAAATAGGTATTAACTGGTCAAAGCGCAACTGTCGCATTCACTCAATATTAAGGTTTCAATAAATTAAGGTTTCGGGTATCCAGCCCTCTTAAAAGTAAGTTGTATAGTAACTACATATACTTTAGTAGTATATATACATGTTTGTAACAGTAGTAGTATGTAGAGTAGGCAATATTTAGCTTAAAACGCTACACGAAATATTTAGAATATATTTCGAAAGGCACGTGAGAGGACTGGGAAAGAGTATGCGTCGAGAAATGTTTGCTTAGGAGAAGCGCGCGGTTTCGAAACGTCGTATGTACATATTTATGTACGTATATTATCGTGAAATATTGCGGTTATATATCAAACAATTCGCGAAATCTCCGCGTAATCAAAATTCTAACGCGTACCTACATAAAGGTATACATATACAAGTATTTGAATACTTGTACAGTCCCTTTGATGGTTAAATTCTGCACACTCATCCATCTATGTAAATATGAACATACATACATGCATATCTACTCCGCAATACTTATCTCTATAGTATATTATTAAACTGAATCTTCTCTGATATGTATAATAATTACGGTGACTATATTTTTTAATAAAGAATCGCTTTATAACTTAAAAAAATATATATAACTTAGTCACATCTAATATACAGTGCCGGTCACTGAAAGCGGAACCCCTTACAAAAACACGAAATTAGCATTTTACGCGTTTATTTGTATTTAAAGTCACGCCCAATTGATTTAAAACGAGGGTTAATATCATTGGAGTAATGTGTTGGTTAATTAATATGTGCTAATCATTACCTGTCGTGTAATGATTCGCGTGCCAATAAACGATCTTCCCTCCTGGAAGTCTGTCGTTTCGATCCAGTTCCCTTTTTTCATTGTAACGTTCCAAATTCCGGTTCTTTCTTCAATATTCTGAAGACAGTGGAGTTGGAACATCCTATTCTTGCGGAAATTTCTCCCAATGATTTTCCACCACTCGCCATATTCGAAATAATTAGTTTTTCTGTTCCGCGGCATGTTTCTTCAAATTATGTATATTGTTTCCACTCCGAAATCACAAAAGAAAATGAGTTCGAATCGAAGAAAGGGTGTGTATTTAAATAACTAAGTAGTAAAAAAATCCTAATATTTAACGATTATAGGTTTTATTATCCGAAAATCGTAAAATTTGAGGGGTTCCGTTTTCAGTGATTTTGTTTGTAAACTTTGGGTGGCAGAATTCGTGTCGTTAAATTCAATAAAAAAAACAAATGAATATTCAAATAAATTAAATTAAATGTTGACTATTAGATTAACCATGTTTAAGTGGTTTATATTACAAATACTGAGCGGGTGAAAAGCACTAGTTTATTATAAAATAAATATTAGCATACAAAATTTAGAATTTTAAACAATCATATTTATAACACATTATTGAAAGTTTAAAGACCGCTCGTACCGACGTATAAAATTAGGGGTAATTGGATTATTAGTCACATCACGATCGCCCAAAAGACAAATTTTGCCATGAAAGTCGCGAATACGGAGTATTTGGCACTCGAGTTCTCGTTTGTATGATAGTTAGCATTAGTATGATGGACTTTTCGGCTGCCAGATGTTCCGTTATAGAAATTTTAGTGACGTTTTGACGAGCGCTTTGTGACCAATAATCACTGAACCAATTTAGGATGGAATGCATTTGGACGAATGAATGCGGGTTTTAAATCAAAAATGCCATTTGCCAAATGCACGAAGAAAAAGATCCTCGATCTATGTGTTTTGCCAATGGTGTCGTATGCATGTGAAATTTGGACATTGAACGCCAAGTTGCTGCACAATGTCCAATGCACTCGAAGAAGTATGGAACGTTGTATGCTGTAAAAATTTGGCATTTTTTAAATGCTCATCTAAATATATAAAATTGAATGTCCGTTTGTCTGTTTGTCTCGTATAGGCTCCTAAACCACTAAATAAATTACGATGTAACTTTCAGGATTTGTTGTATGCATGTTCGGGAAGCTTAGTGTGATACAAACCGAGAAAAAATCTATTATCTATATATATATATTTATATAAAATTGAATGTCTGTCTGTCTCCTATAGGCTCCTAAGCCACTCAATCGATTACGATGGAACTTTCAGGATTTGTTGTATGCATATCCGAGAAGCTTACTGTGAAAAACAAACGGGAAAAAACCTCTTAATAATAATATTCGCAATTACGATTTTACCGACGTGAAAGTTTGAAGCGCCATTGTGTAGTCAAGGAAATGTGTTCGTTGGTAACCACGTTACCAGTTAGTTTATGACGACACGGCGTTGAAGAGACGTTAGTAGAGCTCCAACCATCACTTGAAACGGGAACGGGAATTGCATGCCATTGCCATTGTAACGCATGCCATGCCATTGCAACGCATGTCGGGTTCAGCTAGTATCTTATAAACAAAAAATAACAACAAAAACCATTATCATATTCGAATTCAGCGAGTCAAATTTAGTAACTATTGATTAGTTTGGGCTTCTGTAATTTTTTTGTAATCAAATACATGTTTGAATTGCATCTTTATAGTCGCTATTACAAAATAAAGGACAAAGGGGCAATTTTAGGATGTACTTAAGAGGGCTGTACACCTGAAACCTTAATTTTGTTACCGTTCCTTTCTTCGATATTTTATTTTATTTTATTTTATTTTAAAAAAAATCAATACCACAGAGACTTGACAGGTTGCCCCAAAGCGTCAATGTGATTTTAATACAAATAATAAAAATCATAAATAAAAAAAACATAAGAAAATAATAAAAATCATAAATAAAAAAAAAAACATCATAAATAAATAATAAAAATCAAGTAAAAAATATGTACACAAAATAAAAACAAAGAAATAAGATTGAAAAATTTATATCGTGCTATTTAGGATGTGTTCCACCAACTCAACATAACTGGCATCGAATAGGTCCAAGTAATGTGCCAGTAAGTTAAGGAGTCGAACAGCTCTCGAGAGGGGGGAGTTCATGAGCACGTTTGATTTAGCCCTAATTGGTAAAAATATATCATGTTTTCTTAAAACTCTACGATTTTCCGGGGCCCAGAATTTTAGTTTCTCCAGGATAGTGGGATTGTGAATCTCTCCTCTAAGTAATTTTACGAAATGTTTCCCAAGAAATAAATCTCTTCTCTTTGCCAGGGAGTTGAAACCCAAAGATCCCAAGACAAAGGCACTAGGGAACAGATATGGATAAAATCCAAATGTCTTCAGATATAAAAATCTAAGGAATTTCCTTTGGACTCGTTCCAACATTAGAGAGTAACGAAGTAGATAGGGAGACCATATAATGGAGCCAAACTCGAGCACACTGCGAACTAATGTACAATATAAGAGACGAATGGCAGTGAGCCCTAGTTCGGACGAATTACGGATTACGAATCCAAGGATTTTTGTTGCCCTATCACAGATATTCTCAATGTGAATGTTGAAACTCCAACTATTTTCGAAGACTATTCCCAGATCAGATATAAATAATTCTCTCTGAAGAAGAGAATCATGAAATTTATACGGATATTTAATAGGAGAACGAGAACGAGAGTAAGAAATGACCCGAATATATATATATATTGAGTCAATGCGACAATATATATTAATATATATATTGAGTGAATGCGACAGTTGCGCTTCGACCAGATAAAACGTATTTTAAATTGACAAAATCGAGGTTTCGTATTCTACTATTTTCTCCTCCAAAACTGGACCAATTTTTAAAAAAATTTCATCATCGGTATGAGAAAGATACTTTCTGTGTATCTATCGGCGTATTTTTTTTTAAATCGACCGTTAAATAAGCACGCTGGAATCTTTTCGTGGGTGTAAAAAAGAGGCGGTTTTATAGATGTTTGGTGGCTCCTAGCTCATATAAAAAATAATTAATCAAAAAAATAAAACGATAGATGCACCCCAATGGTGGATATCCATAGCATATTAAAAAATAATTTCTCTAGTGCCATAATTGAGGAAGGGAGAAGTATAGTACGTTTGTATGGACAAGGCGTTGCTGTCCAGCCCTCTTAATAAATAAATATAAAAGACAGAGCAATGAAATAAAGGACTGTCCTCTTAAATATGGTCAGCGTAATAATAATATACATACATTATAATATGCGGTGGTGCATTATTCGCAATGGCAATGTGGCGAAATAAATGCGTAATGGCACCCACACATCAATATAATTATTGTCGCTTAATTAAACAACATGCTCTGCCCGTATTGTGTACATATATTAAACGTTTACGTGCCGGTGAATACCGAATATAACTCGTTTGGTCGCTCCACTATGGCCGGTTTTGCTATCAATTCGATTATCTGAAATAAATATAGCGCATTTTTTACAAGGCTCTTCTATATTTCATTTCTCTCTTTGTGAATGGGTCTGTTTTGTAGTCCACAAGTGAAGCCGAGAAACTCTATTAGGATTAGGGACGCAGAAGCCTAAAGTGCAAACAGACAAGTTCTCAGTATGGCAAAAGAAAAGTCTATTTGCGTTCAAAGATTGAATTTTTTCGGTTAAAAGTTTTATTTAGTATTTATTTCGTGTAGAGCTAACCCGAAGGAATAAATCGCACGAAAAGGACTTGGTTCCATTTTGTGTTAAAAGCTCGCGTCCATATTAGATATTCACGCCGTATACGCACACGTCCAATATACATACATATATACGCACTTATACGTGTTATATAAATACATATATTTAGAGGAAAATATTCGCAGCACAGTTTACCCCAAGGATGTAATCATTTTGTGATTTATGACGCACCCTCGCAAATTTATAAAAATGTTAATTTATTTTCGACGCTGCGTAGCTCGCTTAACTTTTTCCCAATTCTATTTTCTTTTTTTATTTAAGTCAGTACTTATGTATTAAAAATACATGGTTTCATGCTGGAAAGGTTAAAATAATACGCGACAGAAAATTTACCTCTCAAAATATATAAATATATTTTTTAATGTCGGATCTACATACATCAATATGTAGTGTGAAAGTTGGTCTTCCATCGATGATATAACTCGGAAAATGCTGTACTATCTTCTGGATACATTTTTAGTTATACCTCACACCAACTTTTCGCCGAAAATCCGGAAAACCATCGAAGCTAAAGGGATTAAATTTGAATTCGTCAGAAAATATAACTCATCGCCAATCTCATGCCTTTACTAAATTCTTGCTTCTTTTTATTGTTGAATCAATGATTTATAAGTGTAAATATAAACAATCTAGTAAAAGATGTTTTTTTTAAGTGGTTTGCTTTTTGAATTGGTAACACTTTTTTCAACGACAAGCAATTTGACAACTGATTTGTGCTAAATTTGGTTTGCCATTTGATTACAAACAGACTTACGCCAGAACAACGCTTGTAAGTTGTGCAAATTTATTTCTAAAATCGTGGTTTAGTTCGTGAAACTTGCCGTGCTTGCTACGTCCATTTTACGGTCGTGATTTGGCCTCCAACATCGTGTGATTTAATACTTTTGGATTATTTTCTGTGGGATATCTAAAATTGCTAGCCTACGCTGATAAACCAGAGACGACGGACGACTTGGAAGCCAAAATCGGCCGCGTTATTGCCGATATACTCGAAAAAGTAGTCCAAAATCGGACTTCTAAATTAAGCTTTATTCGAACCAGCCGCGGCCCATATTCCCAACATCATATTTAAACACTAATAAAGCTTTCAACAAAGCTAATACCATGATTTTTATGTGTTTCATTTTATTCTAAATTTATATACATCTAAAAAAATTCCCTTTATATACTTTTTCTTTCTACAGAAATTTTAAAAGCTGAGTTATTTGGATAATCTTGCCTCTCAGATGTACACATTTTCAGTTCAGTCACCTTATTACGAGGAATGGTTCCAAATTTGTTTCAAGTTTTCGGTAATCTTAACACAGTCGATGGAAAACATCCCATTTGAGTTGTAAATAAACCAAAATAATAGTCCGGAGCTTACCAAACTCGCAATTTTAATGATAACTCGGTGTGTTCATTTATTATAATTTTTGGTTGTTGAAAACTTACAGAAAATTGAACTCAAACCTTAAAAAGCAATCGTAATTAAAACATATGATCATTAAATACCCAACACGTAAAGGAATAATATTGTTATTGCTCAAAAACCGTGCTACATTTTATGTGAACGCGACTGTATGAATCTAACTGGTTCAACTTTAGTTCAATAACTTTTTTTCATGTCTTATTGACAATAAGACATGAAAAAAAAAATGAAAGCTCAGATAGTAGAACGTTTTTTTGGCAACTAATTTTAGTTTCAAAAGTTTAAAAAATAACATCATATGTATTGGTAGTTACATTGGCAGCTGTATTGGATGTTAATGAATCCAGGATGATCATATCCCGTCATATTCAATTACTGTTTCATTCCTTCTTCCTTACCACTTTTGATTGCCTTCTATCTACTAATACGTAGAAGGCAAGAGTAGTTCACAGCAGAAATATATGTACTCAATACATCTTATCAGAATTTGCTGATTTTATTTTATTGACGAGATATTATCGAATCATTCTAATGTTTGAGCTTTTTATATGTATTTTCTGAGCTTTTTATATGTAATTCTGTCAATGGGAAAACACTCTTTTTATTTTGCAGGAGATGAACAAAATATATTTTATTTCACTCAATATTAAGAAATATTTTCGTACAATATAAATTTATACTACAAAATATTCATTCTACTCATGAATACATAATTTTGCACTTACCAATCTGTTCATAATTTATTAGCATTCGTAATCAGTGGGATTAAATTAGTAAAGATTTTAGGCAAATTTCATATCATTAATATCACAAATTAGAACGATATCACATTGTAATAAAGTGCCTCTAGGAAAATTCCACTAGTATCCCAACATAACGACTGCTTTTCACAGTATGTGCTCAATATGTACATAGGATTAGTGAAATAATTTCCAGGGATTTCATTACATATGTAATACTCTCAATATAAAAATGTCTAAGTTTATCCCTCTCATATCTTAGAAACGTCCAGAAATAACTCCGTTATTACGAAAGTTCTCGGCTATCTTACGTCAAATTCTCCAGTTAGATAATACTTGGGACACCCTGCACGAGTAAAGTATGTACTATATACATACATACATACATATATATATGTATATTTAATATAAAATTTTATATAACGTGTAAGCAACATTTGGGTCATCGACTACGAGTACGTTAAGGGGGACAAAACACGAGCAAACCAACGGGGATTCTTAATCTGGGACAAGTTCATCTCGAACACTCCATTTATTTATGTACATACATGTACATACAGTGTATCCTCGATTATACGGGTGCGGATTTTGAAAACGAACCGTTTTCAAAACGAAAAACTGACTTATGTTAGCGAATTTTATAATGAAAAACCATGAATCAAGGAGTTATTTCTTAACTGAAACGACGCAACTAATTTTATTAAACCCTTGCTAACGAAAATAATTACACTGATTGGCATACGGTCAGCTGCTGTACAATCTCTTTACAAAGTAAAGTACATGGCGAATCTAATAGTATTATAAATATTCATTTGCTTTTTTATTAAATTTATTTGAATCGAAAGAAATATAATATTCAACCAATTGAAGTGTCGTTCCCAACCAACATTTCATAGTTTCTTACATATTTACATACTTACAAAGTCTCTTTCGAAATTATACATATTTAAGATGCATAGGTGTGTTCATATATGTAACCAGCAACAATCATCATGGAAAGAAGTCTCGTAAGTGAACTCGAAACGGTAAATTTGCAACGTTTTGATAGTATCGTTAACTAGAAAACTAGAAAAAAAATTGTATCAGTTTGAAATTCCGTTGAAGAAAAGACACTCAAAAACGTAATAGATCTTCTTAAGAGGGCTGGATATCCGAAACCTTAATTTTGTTGCCGTTTCTTTCTTTGATATATATTATATATATATATATATATATATATATATATATATATATATATATATATATATATATATATATATATATATATATATATATATATATATATATATATATATATATATATATATATATATATATATATATATATATATATATATATTGAGTGAATGCGACAGTTGCGCCTCGACCAGATAATACCTATTTTAAATCGACAAAATCGAGGTTTCGTATTCTCCAGTTTTCTCCTCCGAAACTGGACCAATTTAAAAAAAATTCATCATCAGTATGAGAAAGATATTTTATATGTTTGTGTCTTCGTATTTTTTTAAAAATCAACCTTTAAATTAGCACGCTGGACTCTTTTCGTGGGTGTAAAAACGAGGCGATTTTATAGATTTTGGGTGGCTCTTAGCTCATATAAAAAATAATGCCTATGGTGGATATCCATAGCATATTAAAAAATAATTTCTCTAGTACCATAATTCAGGAAAGGAGAAGTGTAATACGTTTGTATGTAAAGGCGCTGGTGTTCAGCCCTCTTAATAAAGCCAGTTGTCTGCATTGATATTGTAGCATATGCTAAAAGGAGCCGCCGTTATAATTGGGTTTCGAGGATTATCTCCAGGCTTAAGTGCTGTCGGCTAACAATGGAGACCCCCGAATGGACTTAGTGGTCGGTAACGGCACCCAGTCACTTCCCACTGTCAGTTCTGAGAACTGACAGCGCGAAAGAGTGGGACTGCATGCCGAGACCGTGGAACTGCATGTCTAGTACGTGGCTATAACAATAGGTAAGCAAACGCGTCGAGGAAGATGCAGTTAGCGACCTGCCGTTTATAAGCAGGTACCTAATGCCCTTTATAAACAGTACTATAATATACGGAGCACACAATAAATGCTGTGAAGCGACTTTTATTTGGATCCTCCACTCACCCCTACGCAACAATATCATATTTTAAAAACAAATAAAAATAAACATTTCTAATTACCCATGCCCCCTATCCATCATTAGCCCATATTATCGAGAATAATCTGTATTTTTTATTATATACGTATGTATGTACTTTCATTTTGATGGTCTGAAAAGGCATTTCGTGCAGAATCGTAAACGAGTCCGAAATGTTTGTACGCGTTCTGACTTGACCTTTATATTTATATATTAATTTGCGAACAAATAGAGCACCCTCTCGGGTTTTTACGCACATACTTAATATCGGCGTTTTATGTGTGTGTAATGTTACTCGTGCATTACACACGTGGTGTTATTGAACGATACGGTGTTCGCATGCTATAAATGCTAATTAATTATGGTATTTGAGCGCAAGCACTCTACAACTGAATAATGTAACGGCAGATCGCATTATTCAACACCGAGTGTCGCAGTTTGCTGATTTACCACCATTTCGTGCTCGCTTCGACTATTCAAAATGGCGTCTTCGTATATTTTTTGTACATTCGAAGCTCACTTCAGGCCATATGGCCGGAACGTCTCTGCGTATCTTCTTTATTATAGGGGGCGGGGGGTGGGGGGTATTACCAGGGCCGCGCCTACCATATGTACAAATGTGAGTAACACACACGGGCGGCCGAAATATAAAGGCGGCTGAGAGAAATGAAAGTCAAAAAAATTAAATTCCTTAAAATATACGAAACAAGATATCGTACTTTTTAAAATGCATTTAGGTTGTTTTGTTGTATACTTGTGGATTGTTTTTGCAAGTTACAACTTCTAACACACCCGAACTATTATATAATTCAGGAAAATAGTGGGATAGCAGGTATAGCTTCGGTCCGCATATAATTATATGTTCAATTATCTTTGCAACTGCCATATGTATATGAATCAGCAAGGATTTTGGGTATTGGTTGGTCATCGAAAGAACAATGTTCTAGGTGTGGGATTAGAGGTAAAAAACACCATATTTTTATGAATGAACTTGAAATCGTTCAGTCTCTCTTATCGTCTGACTCTGTTCAGAACTAAATGTTTTGGTTTCCTATCTGTTTTTCTGGTTAAGGTTTTTGCACTACTCGCATGCACTTAATTTTTTTTTATTAATATGAATTATTACACTTATTGACAACATTTAAAATATGGTTTTTAAATGTCAAATTACTGTCAAAAAGTATATACACTCGATTCCGAACAATCTCGTCCATTGAATATTGGAAACATGAGAAGTTTCGCGATTTAGTGATATTTTATTTATTTATTTATTTTACAATTTCATCATCGTGACATTACAAATTATCTGCAGGTCGTTATTATGGCTAATTTATTACAAGACATTGAAAATTCATAATACATAATTATTACATACATATATGTATATGTAAATCGAAACAATACACAAAATCTATGGTCAGATATTACAAACATCTGGTGAAACCTGAGATATAACAATAACTTAAGGTTAACAACAGAAAATTGGGAATGAAAAGCCAATTTTACAGGAACTGTTTCAATGAAAATCAGAAAAATTGACAAACTCTGATAATAAACGATCGACCTCGACAAACCAAGGTCCGGCCAACAACGAGACTCTTAGTGGGAATCGAACCCGTGACATCAAACAAGAAATAATTAAATACTCACCACTAGACTACGCTGCTGGTTTATGTATAAAGTGACTAACAAAATAATCAACAACCAAATAAAAATGGAACTTTTTTTACAATTTCATAGATATTCCCGATTGTTGAGGCGCCAACAAGTGACCTTATATACCTGCGCAATCGTTGTTATCTTGAATGAAGCCGTACTGGCACGATGCGCATATTACATACGTAGGTACGTTCCAATAAAAAAAACCCTCCTTTAAATCGGCTTTGGCAAATAGATAATGTTAATCTGGTGATGTTTTTCAATAACAATTTTGAGCTTATGAAAGCTGTCAGATATTCATAAATATTCATCGGAGAGTGTGTGTATGTGGGAGTGAGTTTATGGATGGAGGGTGTCTGATATGCAAATGCCCCATAAATAACAGGCCTCGTCGACACGTAAATCAAATTGTCGTCTGGCTGTGTTAATTAAGAATGAAACTGTATCCGCAAATTGCGTTTTGTGCCAATCGATACCCCACTTCTCTCCTAATCTCCCGCTCGGTGACTTCTCAATTTCCAATTTAAACATGATCGTTTCACTATCGAATATCACAGCTGTGAATATCACGGCTGATTGTGCCATAATTGCATTCGCTTCAACTCCATCAGCTCGAAATAGGATTGGAACGGGGTAATGATTACGTGACACAACTAGGCTCATATGGACATACATACATAATATGCAAATATGGCGAGTTAACCCTATGAATGCTGACCAACGCCGATCGGCGTTGTTCTATAACTTAATTTATATTATAACTTAGTAAACGGATACCCGAAACCTTAATTTTGTTGCCGTTCCTTTCTTCGATATATATTTATTGAGTGAATGCGACAATATATGTATATCAAATACATATATATTGAATGAATGCGACAGTTGCACTTCGACCAGATAATACCTATTTTAAATCAACAAAGTCGAGGTTTCGTATTCTCCAGTTTTCTCCTCCAAAACTGGACCAATTTAAAAAAAAAATCATCATCGGTATGAGAAAAATATTTTCTATGTTTGTGTTTTTGTATTTTTTAAAAAATCAACCGTTAAATTAGCACGCAGGACTCTTTTTGTGGGTGTAAAAACGAGGCGGTTTTTTAGATGTTTGGTTGCTCCTAGCTCCTATAAAAAATTACTAATCAAAAAAATTAAAACATAAAAACATGCCTATAGCATATCAAAAATATTAAATATCCAAAGCATATTAAAAAATAATTTCTCTAGTGCCATAATTGAGGAAGGGAGAAGTTTAATATGGACAAGGCGCTGGTGTCCAGCCCTCTTAAGTTAATTTATAACTTTTTTGTATTTTGTATGAGTGCAGATGAACGAATGAATGCCGTTTTCAAATAAAATGCTGTTTGAAAAATATATATTTTGATTGTAATGACAGTGTGTACAAGTAAAGAAGTAACGAGTGATGGGATTGAAATGCCAATGTTGTCAATGTGGACTAAAAAAGTTCTCGAATGGTATCCAAGAGAGTATACTTAGCCACAAGTTAGATTGGAGTTATGAAAATTTATAAGGCTTGACGGATGAGCTCAACCCTTTGAATGCTGACCAACGCCATGAGCCTGAAATACGGCGATAGGCGTTGTATTTTGAGCACGTAAAGAATAAACAAGAATACTATCCGCTAAGCCTTTCAAGGTACCATTAAAAAATGCATTGAACATGGGTCGTGTAATTCGTGTCAACGTTTATAAAGACTGGTTTACACTGGAATTTTTGAATTTATAAACATAGCAGAATTTATCGATAGAAATCCTTTAGATTGTGGCTTGGAATTTAGATTGTGAGCATTACATTTTAACAGGAATGAAGAAGATGGAACTAGTTTTGGAAAATAGACTACTTTTGTTTATTTTATATTGTTGCAAGATATATAAGAGAGTCTAAACAAACCTTTACAAAACTCGAAATACTCGGTGGTAGTGATCTAGGGTTTGTTTGGATGAGCTACAATTTTCATACCTGTTTTCTATTGGATTTCTAAATAATTCTAGTTGGAAATGTTGGTAAACTTTTCAGCATAGCGAGCTTTCAACAGAAAACAGATAAAATACCCGACTATATGTAGATTCCAATATTCAATTTGAACAGGAAATTGACAGATTTTGAGACAGCGACCGAACAACACCAAGTTATAGAAAAATCGCGCGATTTAAAAATCACATATGTATATCTCCGAATCTCGAGCCAATCAACATTTTTTATTACCAGATTCGTGTTCACCGGGCATATATCTATAAGAAAAGTCATATCTCGTCTCTGAACCAAAAAAAAAGTCGTCATTTGTCGAACAGTGTAATCTAAAGACTTACGAAAAATATATATTTACATATCAACACAGTAGAGTGGAAATCGGATTGACAGTCAGATTTATATCCGGAATTTGTTCCCCATCTCAAGCACTGACACAAATCCTGCGTAGCTTGCTTCGATTTTGAGCCGAAGAAAACTTTCAATAGGTCAAGGGTTAAAATCGATTGACGAAACAGTGGAGATTGCTACACAAACCTACATCATCTATCTCCAATATCAAATTCGTATTATGACAACTGAGCTGTGATTATATTCAGCTCACTGTATCTCCGTTCAAACACACGAATACTGAATTTTCATCATTTAGACGTGTTACATATTTATATATGTAATATGCTTTTCTTTTTTTCGCAGTACTAGTTCCTGTCAATTACTACTCTAGTATAAGAAGGGTCTTAGAGCGTTGTTATCCTACTCTAATCCCCACTAGACTTGAGCGATAAGCGTACATATATGGAGTGACAGTTTATTGTGAGAAATAGGCGAGAAGAGCGAGGCCGAATTTGTTAAAATCAATACAATGAAACTGGAAGCATTACATGTACCAGAGTTAGAATGAACCAACTAAAGTTCTCTTAACTACCCATTATAAAAGTTACGTCCATGTAGGGATGGGGTTTGTTTGAAACTTTCCTTGCAAAATGTCTCACGGCCTGATTGTTACTGCTCTAGCAGGTAAATAATGCTTTGTGAGATAACTCTAGTGCGATTTTAGTGAAATTTTCACTCTACTATTGGTGCCACTTTAGTATGCGGTCTACCTTCACTAAGCATTCCTATCAAAATATCGTCAGCAGCGAAGAAAATACTGACCCTAACAACCTAATCTTAAATGAATAAGGCCAACCCTAACTTAACCTAACCTAACCTGACCCTTAAATAAATAGGTGTTGGCCGGTAAGATATGTTTTTCAATATTTTCACAAAAAAACCATATCTTAGCAGCCAACACCTATTTTTTAGGGTCAGGTTAGGTTAGGTTAAGTTAGGTTTGGTCCTATTCATTTAAGATTAGGTTGTTAGGGTAGGTATTTTCTTCGCTGCTGACGATATTTTGATAGAAATGCTTCGACAAGAAAAAACAAAAATTATAATAAACAGATCGTTGCTACGATAGTCGACTGCGATTCAAAGGTAGATCGCATTATATGGTAGACCGCGTACTAAAGTAGCACCCTACTATTATTATTTTATGTATAAAATAGACGTCAGATAATAATGTCAGAGCTAAATTTTCATAGTATTTCACAGATAAAAATGAGTGTGAGATGAGAATTTCACATGAATTTTAAAAATTTCAATCACTAAATTTTTTAAATTGAAATTCAAAAGGTATAAAAACATTTTACACACATGTGTATGTGTGTATACTTGTAGATATGCATATTTAAAAACAGGAAATGTTCTATTTTTTTCATTTGTTAACAAAAAACTGAACTTGGAAACTCCTCTATAAGAGATTTCAACTTGACAAAGAAATCTTCAAGGGTACATATAATACATATATGAGGTGATTCTGAGCCAGACATACTCCGATAACGGGGGGTCTATTGATACCCGTTTTCGAATAATGGGTATAGAAAGTATAATACAAATTCTATATTTACCTAACCTTGATCTTACATATATAATAATATATAATATTATACGTACATATTATTCATTGTATTTTAGAATAGACTACTTAGAGGCTTTCAGCGAGGAATGAATCTTGATACGTCTACTTATCGAATTTTCTATTATTAACTAGCCCTAATTGATGTGTCGAATACAAAAACTCTCTTCATATTATTTTTCGACAACAATGTAGGTATCAGTTGTACGAGATTAATTATTTCGTTAAAATATACATACGTATTTATGTATGTAGCTTTCAAACCATTTCTATAAATGGAATTATTATCTATTATAAAAAATGTATCAATTTAATTTAATATCAATAAGTACATAAATTTAAAAAATATTTGAAAATTTGTGTTCACTTTTAAGTTTTAGTACAGAAATTTCTTCTGGTACATTCTATGTACATATTTACCTATGTATATATAATATTTAACCAATTTTTCGTGTTTAAGACTATGATTCCAAATTAATTTTGGCTGCTACACAGTGACATCTAAAAATATCCTGTGATAATAATGAAATTAAAAAAATGTCATTATTTTTCCTTAGTTTGTTATATATTCAAGAGTTAGTGTCAAGGGTTGGCACAAAACACAAACATAAAATAATCAATTCGGTTTCTAAAAACGCGTTGCGAATAAGTGGTTATTATTGATATAATCTGAATTTATTTTTAGCTGATTTTTTTACTCAATATATTATCTGTACATACATGCATATGCATATGTACTTTATATAATATTTATACATGAAACGTTATATTTGAAAGTTTCATTTTTCAGTTCCAAAAACACTATTTATGTTGGACTTAATTCACAAATTGTTATCACTTATTTTAATTCGATATGTCCAGAATCTCAGAAAAGTAGAATAAACGTATTACAGACCATCAGTACTTTTAAATATATTTAATGTTTTGCGAGATATTTCTCGAAATGAAGGAAAGTGGACTTACGCCGATTTCAAATACAGCGGCTCATATACATATGTAATAAAGTTACAAAGTAGATATAATCAAGAGATTAATAAGATGCACAATAGTCTGATTGCAATCTTCAAATGTCTATAATTTATCTAAAAGCAAACAGTGATACATATATAAAATAGGTTTTCTTCATTATTCAATTTATAAAATGTATAATATAATATAATAAGTTCAAATATTTTCCAACTACTATTACTAAATATTGTATTATACATACATGTCACGTATGAAAAATTTAATCAAAACTTTAAAAAGACTCACATACAAGCCGGTCTCTTTAGCTGGTTGAATAACTTTTTTCCGAAAGTTTAGTTTGAAAGTTGATTTTAAAGTTTTGTTTCGGATTAATATAATTTTTAGAATCAGTAACCTTTACTCAATAATTTGTTCAATTTATGACATAACACGCGTGAGAAAACATCGACACCCAAAGGCGCTCATGGACGAACATCATCTACGTAACTGGATGTCAGTAGCGGCTCGTGAAAATTCATAGTGGTGGGGCTGTCGAGATAAATCAGGCTATAGTAGCTAGTTAACCAAACCGGTGAACGAATGAAAACAAAAATAGCATTGTACTGTACTTGGGGTACTGCAGCCCCGCAGCCCATATGGACGAGCCGCCACTGCTGGATGTCCATATTCGTCAAACTTCAATTTCCATACCCGTCTGTTTCCAATTACATTAATGCGGGTGTGCAATGTTTTAAAAAATAACGGTAGATTAATGATTTTATGAGGTAATCTGTCCCTAGAGTTTTGTATTACCCATGTTCAACTATAAATCTTTATTTATCTGAGAAACATCGAACAATTCAAAATTAATTAACGAAACGAATCACTCTATTGCGGACTAATATAGGTTCAATAAACGTAAAAGAAAATCACACATATTTCCATTTAAAAGGAGACATTGTTCAGGGATGCTGAAAACGGATCACCGATCTCAGCGGGGTGCTGAGCAGTTAGCACTCATTTTATGACCTAGCACGGATTTAATAAGACTTCGCTTATTTATCTTTTATGATCGCAATGCCATTCCGCTACAAAATTGTAAAACATCCACGACCATGAGTGCGAATATCGTATAATGTAATTGTAGAATTTAATACAATTAAGAGCTGACGATCGTTGGGCTAATTGCTCTTTTCATTATCATCGTCGAATGATAAACATTTCAGAATTGCTTGAGAAGAGGCAACTTAAAAGCTTTAGGTACGCTTCAAGGCACCGTACATACTTATACAGTACTTATGCCTGATTAAAAATTTCATCATATAATCAAAATTGCGTTTCCGTACGTTCTCTGACGCAAAATGTTTCTATTTTGGGAGATTAATTCAAATAAAATTGTGCTATTTTCCACAAATGTATCGACTAATTTACCCTCCATTTTCAGTTCGATTTGAATATATTCTAGAATCTTCTGAAACGTCTTTTGACAATGAGGCAATGCTTGATATCAAGTGCACCACTTTGGCACCACTATAGTGTGTACTTTACGCTCTGTAAATATCCTGTATTCAACCAGGGTCTTTTGTACTTACGTGACAATAAAATAAAAATAAAAAATCCATCTCGTCACACTTTTACAACTAGCTACATTCCTATTAGTTACAATCCTATTATTAGCTACATACATATATAACCAGCTATATTTATTCCTGTAGAATTATTAAAATTGATAGATTAAGAAGGCGTTCAAATATTGACGATACTTTTCAATCATATACCTACATATATATTTGATTTTTAAATGCTTTTTATTATGTATTACTAAATTATGTTCACAATACATTTTATATCTATTTTAATAGCTATTGATCTACTGATCATTTTCTATTTTACAATTTTAATTTAATTTTGTTAGTAATCATAGTATTATATTATTCTAATGTTAATATACAGCGTAATAGGAAAAAGAGCTCAAAAACCTATTTACAATTCTTATAAATGCTCATAATACATCTAATACATAATATTAATTAAAGACTCTCTAAAGTCGATGACCTAAAGCAGATTGTGTTTAGGTAATCTGTGTGTTATACCTGAAGGGTATAGACATTTTGTTGTAATCACCGAGAATCTTCACAAGTGTGTTAGTATGGTTATTAGTGATTCTGTCATAGAATCTCCTGGTTAGTGTGTTAGTAATGTCTGTAACAAACGGAATATTATTTATGGCATGCAGTTTTTTCAATTTAGCATATATGGGTGTATTATAAATTATTTTTAGGGATTTATTTTGTATTATTTGGAACTTGGAAAGGTTAGTATTCGAGGCGTTATTCCATACAGGTGAAGCATAGGTTAATAATGGTAATATGAGCACGCGATATTATTTTATTTTATTTTGAGTTGATAAAGAACTATGGCGATTAAATATTGCGGGTATACCCCCCTACATATATATTAAAGTGGTAAAATTCCTCGAGAATGGTTGCAGTCGACATTTATTCCCTTACCGAGGAAAAATAAGCCAACGTTTTCGTTTATTGAGCCACACACTTCTCACACTTCACACACTTTCGTTTATTGAGCCAAGTACTTCTCAAACTTATTCTAGAAAGAATACGTTCGAATTCACAATTTGCATTTAGAGGGAGATTGGGAACAAGAGAAGCGTTGTTCTGCATGAACATGCTCCTGCAAAAGTGTAGGGAATTTAAAAAGAGGATATACATACGTCTGTTTCATCGACTTCTAAAAGGCAATCGATAGAGTGGAACATGATAGATTAATGCATGCACTTAACCAAACTGGAATAGATGCAAAGTATATCGTCTTTTTGAAGTACTTATACTGGAATCAATCTGCTGTCGTGAAGGTCGAAGACTTGGAAACCGGAAACGTAGAAATCCGCCGAGGGGATGTGTATTGTCGCCTACGCTGTTCAATCTGTATTCGGAAATGGTATTCAACCAGGCAGTCTATAGGAGAATAGGAGTGTGAATAGGCGGCGAAATAATTAATAATATCCGTTTCCCTGATGATACGGCAACTGACAGAGAGTGCCGAAGACCTGCAATCGTTACTGATCGCAATAAACTAATCATTTCAAAAGTGGGGTCTGTCCATTAATATTAAAAAGACAAAATCAATGATTATATGCAAAGAAAAGACGGATCCATTAAACCTGAGTGTGCGCGGACAAAAAATTGAACAGGTTGAACACTACAAATACAATGAGCAATGATCAATACGGATGTCACTTCTGAAATGGAGATAATAAAACAGATCGAAATAGCAAGAAATGCCATCGTCAGCATGAAAAATGTTTTGTGTTGTCTATGAAATTGCGCTTAAAAATCCAGGATTGGAGAGAAAGACAGCTAGTGTAGTAGAGGTTATTTATTGGTCTGCACCCGTCGGCTCTCCAGCATCGAATGCTCTACGGTCCAAAAGCGCCCAATATTTATACTCTCCGCACACAGATATTATTGGTCAATGGGTCGCGAGACCCTATTGGCTGTTATACACGACTCCTCTATACGCCGAGGCTATTTTGGCGCGAACACGAGATCAGGTGATCAGCGCTCGTAAACCATCGGTCCACGAGCGCCACTCACCTAATCTTTATGTTATAATGTGTGTGGTCTGTGTTGCTGTATGGATGTGAAGCGTGGACGCTGTTAGTGGCAAGCCTGAACAGGACAGAGTCCTTTGAATTGTAATGTAACCAGAGGATGTTAAATATCTCATGGAAGGAGCATGTGAGGAAAGAAACGGTCCTCCAGCTTCTTCATAAAACGTAAGAAGAGGTTAGTAAAAAGAGAGCTTCTTGACACGGTAAAGCGCCGTAAGATGGTGAAGAGTATCCAGAGGTAAGGGGAATCAAGTCGAGGTACAATAAAACAATCAGGTAAGTTTCAGATCTTTACTGATGCTCCTCTGGTGGCAGCCAGGTTCTGAATGAATCACAGTTCAAGAGCGCCCAATATTTATTCCGTATACAGATACTCGCGAGATCCTATTGGTCGATGAGTCGCGCGATCCTATTGGCCGTTGTACCCGACCACTCTATACGTTGACGCCATTTCGATGCCAATGCGAGATCAGGCGATCGGCGCTAGTGAACCACGAGCGCCTCTCTTAATTTTTACGTTACAATATAATATTTTGGCCACGTTATTCACGGCCCCAAATATCGCCTTCAACAAACAATCATAGAGGGGAAATAGGAGATAAACAGAGGCTTGGGAGAAAGATGCTCTCTTAGCTCCGGGATATCAGGTCATGGATGGGACTCGAACTCTTTGTTTCGGAAAATTATTTGACAATGACAATCCGAATACGGATTCGGCATTAGAAGACAAAGAAAATTGCCCGGCGATGCTTGGGTGAAAATCTTTTTGTATTGTACTTAAATTTGTAGTCAATCACCCCGATAATATTTATTGACGCCATATCGTTGGCAAATGATTACTCTTACATATGTACATTGTAGATACATAAATATGTCTTTATTTACTTTGAAGCTGTTCGATCGAGAGTAGGTAATCTGTCATCCCATCCTTGTTCTCGCTCCAGGAGTAAACATAATATGTACGTTTAGCTAGGAGAATTAGCGCTACACGTGTGAAGGGAGGAAACAGGTGCGCATATTCCATCGAAGTGGCAGACGTTAAGCCGGCATTAGGGGATCAAAGGGCTCGTTAAATTTAATGGCGAGGAATATGTATCCCGCGTCCCTCGTTTCGTTTTGAGTGTGATGACACGGTGGAGTCGCTGTAATTGTTTCATTTCAATTTTCATCAAATTTAAACTTGTTTTTTGTATTTACGACAGGTTCTCAGCTCCGAGTCTGAGTTTCACTTTGCCCATCGAGCTCTACCGCACGCACGCTCGCGGAGGAGTGTGCCTCATATGAGATTATTGAAAAAGGATCCAGAGGTACTGTTTTTTCTTTATTTATTTTATTTATATCATTACTAACTCCCCTTGGATGTTTTTAAACCTTTTTTGATACGCGGACAATAGCGTGTCTGTCAACAGATGAGGCTTTTTGTTCACAACACAATGCAATAGGCCTGGTGATCCCAGTTGTATCCGTCACTGTCCGTTTCGAGGATTCAAACTACTTTCAAATGATGGATAGTACATTATAGTCTCAACATTATAATTAAAATAATTAAAAAATTCAAATTTTTAGTCAATATGTACATATCATTTGTATGTAGCTCCAAAAATTCATTCAACAAAATAATTTTTGTCCTACAAAAGATCCATAGGGCGCAAACACACATTTTTTTAGATAGTTTTACAAAACGCTAGCATGTCTGATCTATGCTAGGTATTTCGGTGATATATTTTCTTTGTATTGACATAGGTTTAATAGTGATTGATAACGCTGATTCCCATATTTAAAGAAATATAGAAGAAACTTGTCGAAATAATAAGTAATTACATAAGACACGTCCATTCAGTCTACCTGGACATGCCGTGTCGTACGATTGTGTTTGTGCGCCTTTATAGCTCAAAATTTAAAACTCTCAGAATTCGTAGAATTTAAAACTCTCAAAACTTACATAGTTCAAAGATTTGTAGTTCAATTATAAAATATATGTAGATAAATGATATAAGTCTTACATAAACATCAATTATCGTCATAACGCAATTTTTGAAAGTATTTGTTTGCAACGTTTATTTCAAATATCATAGCTTTAATTCCTTGCTTTCATATATACGTATGTACATACATAACTTTCTTTACTTCATATGTAGCTCCGATAAAATCAGCAATCAATAAGGCAAAGTATATAGCACTTTGACGGAATTGTTTTTTGCGATAAATCACAGGGGTTATATATTGTTATGTATATACATACATATGTACATGCTTAATAATGGGTAAACGGATTATTGCGCAAATTGTGATCGTGCGCACGACAATCGTTGCCACAAAAATCTCGAATACGGAATATCTGGTACTCGAGTTCTCGTTAGTACAATATTTCGCGTGGATAGCTTTCGATTGATAGAGTTTTTGGGTGCCAGATGTTCCGTGATCGAGATTTTAGTGACGTCCGCGAGATCGCTTTTTGCGGAATAATCACCAAACCGTAATGATGATCTAAATTTACAGCGATATTTGAAATAATGTTAAATAAAAATGAAACACAAATACTTTTTCTCTCATTTTGGTGACACAGCTACGGAGTATTGGATAATGACGGTGAATAGTAATACTATTTCGATTGATATGTTATGTACTGAGGCACTGAGCCATTGGGGCTTTTGACACAGTCAATATTACTTACAATATTACCCGTATCCAGATATGAGAGCTGGATACGGGTAGGGTTGCCAGATGGTATCCAAAAGGAGGACATGTCCTCCTTTTCCATGTTTTGTCCTCCCGTCCTCCCTTACCTACTGTAAGTCCTCCTTTTTGCTAAACATCGGGCGGGATTGGCGGAACATAATTCCGTTCTGGAAATTTCAAAGATACTTCAATCCGTACTTCATATGCTTCGTAATCGAAGAAACAACAATTTTTTGCCACTAAGCGTAAGAGAACAGCTTCGTGATAATGACGAAGCCGAGTCCATTTCCAACGAATTTTTCAGTGTTTACAAGGCTTGTGAAGATAACTTGATGGAATGGATGATACACTTGGAAGATTTCAAATGTTTTGAGTGGATGACATTGCTGAAAGAGAACGAAAACCTAAAATATGATGATTTAGTTTCATGCATTGAGTTCTTGAGCATCAGATTGACGATGTTAAGCTACACGATCAATTTTGTAACTTGATTTCATTTCTTAAATCACAATAAGATGAAGATGAAGCATATTATGATTTGAAGTTGCACGAGCAGTGGACAATCTACTTGAAAAGTATTAAAAACATTGAATGTTTTTCAGAACTGCTCAAGATCTGCGAGTTTTATTTTTGTATAAGCGCACATAACGCAAACGTGTAAAGAGTTGTTTCACTGATTAATACTCAGTGGAGCAAAGAGAGGAATAGACTAAGTGTGCAGTCAGTTAAATCTTTAATTATCCTACCCGTATCATACGGGTGATATTGTAAGTAATATTGACTGTGTCGAAGGCCCCATTGATTATCATTTATGAAATTATGTATGTTTTGATCAATGATTGGTCACAAGACAAGTATTTCACATGATCAGCTGGGCGGGTACATTTCCTGGATCTACCAGCTGAGCGTCTAACGCCCAAAGTGATTACGATACGGCCATAAAACGCGTACGTATTTGTTTAGGTTCACTCGGCCGTACAGCAGGCAGGATTTGCGAGGGTCAAGCGAGGATATCGACCCTTGGGTGCGAGGGAAGACAGCGGGGCAGCTGTCGGGGCCCTTCCACCTCCTTCAGATCCTTACTTCCCCCTCCAGTGGTATCTGAAGAACACGGGGCAAAATGGAGGGAAAGCTCGGCTGGATCTCAACGTGGAAGCTGCGTGGGCGCAAGGAGTCACCGGCAAGAACGTCACCACGGCCATCATGGATGACGGTCAGTTCACACCACAATATGGGTGTTTGTTTGTCCGTTGTGCAAACACCGCGACGAGGCCTCGCCTGGGTTACGGCCAAACACCCAATTGTTTCGACCTAAACCAAATATTTACTCCGCTCCATTTTACAACACACATGTACACCTACTCACCCCTTCGAAAGTACACATATTTATTTATGTCTTGTACACTTATGCCATCGTCACATCAGCAAATTGAAACTAGCCGTCTTTTCAGCAATGGTGTCACCCTAATGGTTTCCAAGGGTTTCCGGAAACCCGTCATTTAATCTAAAAATTCATATCATTTTTGTCAAAAATTATATTAACCTTGAAAGTTTAATGAACTGTCACCTATTAGTACCTTGGATGAAAAAAAAGTAAGCAAACATATGTATATATGTATGTATGTACATATTTTTTCAAAATATTTTTATTGAAAACAAATTTGGAAACCCGTTGTTCCAAATTATAATAAAAGTGGCTTTAGGTATTATTATATTGTTTATTATATTGTTGTCAAGTGACGATTGTCCACAGACATTCCTAAATAATTTAAGCATCAGTCGTATTTGATTCTTGGTGCTCGACGTACATATATCCGATAAAAGGGCATCGTTCTCTGGGCAATGGCATCGTTAAAAATTGCACAATGCATTCAAAAACACACAATAAACAACATGGGATACATTTTTATAAGTAAATTGATCATTTCAGTAACATATTATTCAATTAATATCGTAGTTTGACAGTTTTTAAAAGTGTCACGGCGATCGCTCGCATTCTACATAACATTTCAGGGGTGGCATCAGAGAAATTTAAAATTAAATAAATGTAAAAACATTTCTCTCGGTGGCGACGAATACTCAATTATATTAATAACTAATTATTTAATATAAAAATCGTCCATTTTATATTATACACATTTTTGTTGAAACTACATATACATACATTACACGCTAATTTAAGAGTTCCCAAGGACAGACAAATAAAAAAAAGTGGATAAATACAATCCGCCAACTGAGAAAAGAAACAGATTGGCCACCAACGCCCAACACCACTATATACTCAAATTGTAAATAAATCTATATCAAAATACAACTTTAATTTCTGTAGTGAATATCTAATGACCCTGATTGTATTCCGTGCATTTTAGCGTAGTTATGGAGATGTACCGCGTAATATTGAAACTATTTATTTATTCTTCTATTATTATAACATTTTTCTGGTGACACCACTGGTCTTGTTACAATAATGAGGCTGATTTTCGTGAGGAACTGTTTTAGCAGTTGTCAGATTAAATCGGAGAACTTTTCCAGAATACGATCAATTTCGATTATTCAAAACAATTTAAATCCCATTTGGCAAATACTTTATCTATATGTATACGACATGTGTGCTATCTCATTCTAATTTAATATCATTTAGCAATTATTTATTACTAGTGGTTTTACCCGGCTTCGCTCGCTATTTGATTACATTAGGCCACATATGTATGTACATAGATACAGATCCTGTGCCTCTTACAATTAATAAGATATAAGATATTAGATATGGCTTAAAGTTATGCATTACATATGTACACTTACAAACTTTTTGCAGTTCAAATCACCAAGTAGTGTTGTCAGTACATTAAAAAGAAAATTCATTTGTTTTTTTTTTAATTTATTTTGAATGTTGAAATTAGCAAGGCATTGCCCGTATTCATTATTCTGAGCAGAGGTTTCTAAGAATGTACGTCGTTTGTAGTATATATATACCGTAATTATTTTACTCAGAATAACCTCATCTCTGTTTATAAATACCCAATATTGGCTTTTGGAAAATACTCGATAGCCTTCTCGATATAATAAATAATAATTGCCTAATTTTCCCGATAAAATGACTCACCGTGAAAATATAATAGATCACACTCACCGGCATAATAGTAATTTATTTTTATATCATATTGTACGATATTATATAAATATATTGTACGTATCTATAAACACATGAGGAAAGCTAATCTTGTAATGCGTCGAATGTTTTGTGGTGGTTTTACTCTCTATTTACCGTCATAAGTTTTCCACTTATCTGGGTGTTGCGTGAAGCGTGCTGTTTTTCCTGATAATTGATGATATCGCCTTACGAGCCACATTTTGCAAAAATAAATAAAAACACACGCACATCACACGTATCAATGTACACATGTGTAAATATTTTTTGTAATAAAAATGATTTTCCATTACAGGCGTTGACTACATGCATCCAGATTTGAAATACAACTATGTGAGTATACATTTATTTTCCCACTTTTACTACAAACTGACGATTCCATCTGCTGTTTTTCCAAATAAGTCTTATTTTAATTGGTTTTTAATTAATTTTCATTAGTGAAAGGCGCGTATCCGGTTCGATTTTCCTTCTGCGCATAATAATAAATAAACAAATAAGAAGTAAAGCGGCGCGTAATTACCATTTTCCATTATTCAGTGTCTCGTTTGAATGGTTAAAACGGTTTTTATTGTCGTCGCCCGAAACAAATCAGTCGGAAAACAGAAAGAAAATTTTCCGGATGGCAAATTTCATTTATTTTCTTTTGTGTTGTCGTCACCGGAGGCGGTTTGTTTGCTCGTATTTTGTTTGTTTTCGTTTTGGGCGAGTATTATTTTAAGAATCTCTTCAGAGACCGGAGGCTCTGTATAATAAATGGCAACCGAAATATGTACAATTGATTAAACAAATTAACAATTTCACCCTGCGGCTACACAACTGAAGCTTTATTTGATTGTTTTTCTCGAAATTCATCATTATTACTTTCATAACATATTATACAATTTCACAAAAAAAAAAAACCAACATCAAAGATCGATAGCTTCTCAGAAATACTAATGTGAAGAGGCTAATTGAAAGGAAAATAAAGTGTTGCCTTTGCCCGATATATATAATATACATATGTATATCTAGAATGCACTAGTATTTTACGTGTTTTTATTTCAGTCTAGCATTAAGGTCAAAGAGTACACTATTAAATATATAATGAGACCTATTCATTGATCTATTTATTTAACCTTTACTGGCCGAATGTATTATTTAATCTATTTACTTACGTTGAGATAAAGTTCTTATTAGGTATAAACATTGTCTTGGATCTGCGTAGAGAAATTATTTTAACATTTTATATAATCCAGTCGTATCCAATCTATTATTGTGAGATTATACTTCACGTGTGCAATATTTAAGGTCTTTTTCAGTATTTCAATCCAAATATTTTATATTTCAATACATTTTTCAGAATGCTGAAGCGTCATATGATTTCAGCAGCAACGACCCTTTCCCATATCCGCGATATACAGACGATTGGTTCAACAGGTTAGTTTAAAAACTATTATTATATATAAGTACGGACGCGATATTTGTATGTATGTATGTGCGAGTGCATCAACCAGTATGGAGATTTCAAAAAGACAAACTTTAGAATACCAGGATATGGTACATAACATATATGTATGTTGTGCCTAAAGATATTTAATAGAATACGCGCGAACGAGGCGCACAACCAATCAGCGTGAAGTAGTACTTCTTCTTCTTCTTCTTCTAATGCCGAATCCGTATTCGGACGTAGGCGACTACCTTGCGCAGACATCGTTTATGGCGAATTCTTCCCTATCATGGGCAAGCCGAAATAACTTTTCGAGACCGAGTCCCATCCATGACCTGATGTTCTGGAGCCAAGAGAGCTTCTTTCTCCCAAGCCACCGTTTGCCTTCTATTTTCCCTTCTATGATTGTTTGTATAAGGCGATATTTGGGTCCGCGAATAATTTGGCCAAAGTATTCCATCTAACGGCGCTTCACCGTGTCAAGAAGCTCTCTCTTTTTATTATGAAGAAGCTGGAGGACTGTTTCGTTTCTTACATGCTCCTTCCACGAGATCTTTAGCATCCTCCGGTAACACCACATTTCAAAGGACTCTATCCTGTTCATGGATGCCACTAGCAGCGTCCACGTTTTGAATCCGTACAGCAACACCGACCAAACATAGGAGTGCAGGACTTTTAAGCGCAATTTCATAGACTAACTTCGACAATACAAAACATTTTTCATGCTGCCGAAGGCATTTATCGCTATTTCAATCCTTTTTCTTATCTCCATTTCGGAACTGTCGTCCGTATTGATCATTGCTCCTAGGTATTTGTATTGTTCGAAGTAGTAGTCCACTTGGACTAAAACATTTGACCAATAAGAGCAACGACTATAAATTCAGATCAATGAGTACATTTTAAGCATCTGCTATAGGGATGTGGTGTGACGAGGAGACGCGGGGTGGCGGAAAGTGGGGACCTGAGCTTCTGATATGTGCTCCTGATATTGAGCGCCGAGAGACGTCAAGCCGAGCGACATCTGTACACATATATATATATATATATATATATATATACACACACATCCACGAATCATCATTCACATTCATCATTTCGAACTGGTGAACGGGCTAGATTGGTGAGCGTGTAATGCGCGCTCTCAACTTACCATACATTATATTTACATATATATCATATAACTTTATTTTAATTCGTGTATCAATTCCTTTCCGAAACCACCAGTGGAAATCAACTGGCACAGCATTAGTTATCATATATTATCAAAAGATGCGAATATATGAATGACATTTTTGAAACATATGTACTTATTTATGCGTGGGGAAACGTGGCATTTTCTGGCTAAACGGCGACAATCAGTCAAAACTAATCATAATCTATCCAATTAAATTGCAATAGGTGACTGTTGAACGTAATCTCTCTTTTTATTGAAACTTTGAAATTGATTTTTGAATTCTTTTTTTTCTTAAGTAATAAATAAAAGCCTTTAAAAACCGAAACTATTCTGAAAAATATGTATGACGATTGAGTGGAGGCAAAATCAATATTCTCTTGATATGATGAAAGTTTTTCACTAGGTAAATTGTAGGAAAATCAAAATTTGCGTTTTTCGCTCCCTTTTAATATATTATAATACATATGTATACATACATACATGTATACATACATACATGTATACATACATACGTATGCTATCTCGTGATGGAAAACACGCTTCAGGCACGGGAGAGCCTTTCAAATGTAAAGCATTGCCTCGTCGAATCAAATAGATGAATTGATTATTGGAAAAATGAGGGAAATAGAACCAGAATGGTAAAAGTGAACCAACCCAGATGCGAATTTCAGATTGATGGTGCTTTTTTTTTAATTTAAAAGAGATGAGATGAAAAAGAGAGGCAAACAGGCTCGCGTTAATCGAATAGACTGAATTTCGGTTGAGTAACTCACCCTTTTATGAGCTTTTTTATTTATTTTTCATTTGCAACTTCGGGTTTCAGGCTGATAATATGAATATATATATATATATACATATATATATATATATATATATATATATATATATATATATATATATATATATATATATATATATATATATATATATATATATATATATATATATATATATATATATATATATATATATATAGGTATAATATGGTTATTACACGTTCTAATATTGTTCTGTAACAAGCAGTAGGGAATTAGGAGCGATTAAAATCAACTGGGAATACCTACGCTATACCTTAGGAGTGGTGACATTGGACTTTTTCGAAATATGATATGCCAGTTGTAAAAAATAAATACAAATGTACATTTACAAAAGTGTTTTAAGATAAACATACAATATATACATATCGTAATTCTTAAAATAATTTACTTCATTCAATTATTTTTTTTTCTATAGGGAAACAAATTTGATAAACAAACAAATAAATCTATTTAGAAGTCTTTACTTACAAAAATGTATTCAATTTTTGTATAATATCTTAACAAAAGAATTTTACAAAAAAATTAAAGCATTTTTTATTTAGAAAAAAATACACATACAATAGATTCTATTGTGTTTTTTTTAAAGGTGATTATCACCTCTGAATGGATTAATTTTTTTCGAGATTATGAATCTAATCTCAACATTGAAAGTTGAATTCAGTTTAAAAAACATGTGGAAAATTAGACTAAAGCCTCCAATTGACATATATTAGTATTCAAACTTTAGTCACATTAATATTGTTGCGTAGGGGTGGGTGGAGGATCCAAATAAAAGGCGAAAGTCACTTCACAGCATTTATTGGGTGATTAAAGAGATCCACACACTGCCAGTGCTCCGTCCAGAATGCCGTCATATAGCCTAAGTACCTGCTTATAAACGACAGGTCGCTCACTGCATCTTCCTCTAAGCGTTTGTTTACCAATTGTTATAGTCACGTACCAAATATGCAGTCCCGCGCATTCGCGCTGTCAGTTCTGAGAACTCTAGCGGGAAGTGACCGAATGCCGTTACCGACCACTAAGTCCATTCGGGGGGGGGGGGGGGGTCTCCATTGTTAGCCGACAGCACTTTAAGTCTGGAGATAATCCTCGAAAACTAATTATAACGGCGGCTCCTTTTAGCAATGCTACAATATCATAGCCCAAAGTATTGATAACTATATTCTACTCTAATTTATTTACTTTATTTAATATTTATTCTAATATACATACATTTATACATTCGCATGTAATTTTTAAATCAAAATTCAAGTAAATTTTATAATATAAATGGATTAATAATGATGTGTATTTTTAGTCATGGAACACGATGTGCTGGCGAGGTGGCAGCTGCTAGAGACAACGGAGTCTGTGGAGTTGGAGTAGCATACGATTCGAAAATTGCAGGTATTTCTGATTTTAACTCCATTACTTGTTGGGTAACAATTTCCCCAACTGCCTTATTAGATGTTGAAATCTAACCACAATCATAAAAAAAGTCTTTGAAATGTCAAGGTTAGAGTTTGAAGAAAAATCTAATGGGCTAACCATTATTAAAAAGACGTTGAGTTGTTCAAAAACGTCCTCGTAATAAATTCAATTATATTAACTGTAAACATTTGACTGCCAACTGAAAGTAATTTATCGAAACATTACTTGGAAAGCTCGAAGCAGAACATTAATCTCTATAATTAAAAGCATTTCATGGGGTACTTTCAACAGTGCTGTTTCGTTGAATTATAAAGTAAAATTTATAAAATAATAATTAAGAATTCACTTAATGAGATTCGATGAGTTTCGGGAATTTTGCAAAAGCTTTTTGGCATTTTAAATATTCAATATGTTTTAATGAGTTTTATTATACAGAATGTTTCGAATAAATGGCACGGTAATTAAAAAAAATCACAATCAACTATTCAATATGTTTTAATGAGATTTATTATACAGATTGTTTTGAATAAAATAGCACAGCAATTTAAAAAAATCACAATCAACTATTCAATATGTTTTAATGAGTTTTATTATACAGATTGTTTTGAATAAAATGGCACAGTAATTAAAAAAAATCACAATCAACTAATTTTACAAGCCTCTTCTATATTTTTATTTCTTGACAATATTCTTCAATGAAGGAAACGAAAATACAAGTGAAAGGGGGTGGCAATTTTATAATCATACTGCGGAAATTACCTCATGGTTTTCTTCCATATGATAATTTCACATCCAGTTTAATCTAAACTATCTCTACTCTGAAACCAATTAGGGTTACATAAAATTTATTAGGGTTTCATACAATTTATTCATCCGTCATTGTTCCGAATATACATACATATGTACACATATAACAGTGGCGTGCCGTAGAAATCTCCCTGTTTTATCGCACAACTTTATGTACGTGTGCGCGACTTTGATACAAGGGGACTCGCTATGACGTCACCGCTCGCGCACACGTAAGTAAGGCAGTGCGATCGAAATAGAGAGATTTCCACAGCACGCCACTGGTACATATATACATTCGGTATACATATGTAGATAAATAGACATCGTAGTGGACATATGATTTTTTTGTACAGGCATAAGAATGCTCGATCAGCCTTATATGACCGATTTGATAGAAGCCAATTCGATGGGACACGAGCCTCACAAGATCGACATCTACAGTGCTTCGTGGGGTCCTACAGACGATGGCAAAACAGTCGACGGACCCAGAAACGCCACCATGAGAGCCATTGTCCGAGGAGTCAACGAGGTCAGTACATTTATTTATTTTTAATCTATACCAGGAAGGCCTAACAGGTAACCCCAATGCGCCTTCCTGGCCAGGAACATTGTACATTTGATACAAGTATTATACAAAGTAAATACATATCAATCAACACACACAGCAAATTTAAACTTTTAAACAATTCAGCGAAATTCAAGATTGCTGGAAACTTGAGATTTGCGAGTAAGTTTGCCAATTTGTTAGAACCGTTTCAATGAAAATCAGATAAATTGGCAAACTCAGATAGGAAACGATCGACCTGGAGTCACAAATCCGAGGTCTGGCCAGCAGAAACCAGTGGGATTTGAACCCGTGACCACTCTGTTCAAAGCATTATATTCTAACCACTAGTTTATTCTGCTGGTGCATATTCGAATGGCCAAATGAATCATGTTTTTTATTCCATAAAAGAGTTGGTGTATTTTTATGGCAGTAATATTGTGTCACCTCTGACATTAATGCTATTCGTTTTAACCTTTATTAAAATTCATGAGAGGCGGCAACCCCCAAAAGGTGACGTGATTGAAAACAGGGGACGTGTTGGGCATTTAAATAACCGCATATTTTTATTATCATCCCAAATACCCGTACAGGGTGGTTTCAATCTTCAACAGATAAGAAGTAACCCAGTGAGACAGGTCTATTAATAAACCACTAAGGCGACAGTTTGTGAGCAACGTGTTTGAAAATTATTATTCAAGGACAAAATGGTTCATCGAGTTTTTATACCTACATATATACATATATATATAGGTAAGCTTATTTTTCATCCGATACATACATATTGAATATCAGATGAAAACACGTAGAAGATAGGATTTGAACAAACATGATATTCCTTTTGTATGGTGTAATAATGAAGCACGTTATATTAAAAAGGGTCTACTTCGTAATTATGGTGTCCAAAACCAAGAAAATCGCAAAGATAACAACCTATTAGTAGCGCAGAAGCGTGAAGGGTAAATATAGGTAGATACGGTCCCATTGTGCCAAACCCCTCCCCATAGACACGTCCAATAAATGGGTTGCTTACATTTTATTCCCAAAAGACTATTTTCATTTTGAAATTTTTGATTATGAATACATTCTGCTTCACAAGCAGGTAAACTTCTACACGCATGAAAGCTACCGAGCAGACTTATTAATTTTTGCTAAAAGCCAATCAAAAAAGAAGTAACATTTTCGATGATTCAATTAAATTGATCGATAGTCAAGATACAAGATACAATCTTTTATTTATACTGTTCACTATTGTGTCGCATTCATCATATACGAACAATATGGAGTGAACAGAACCGGTTCGTAATGAAGCTTGGGGCAGTCGCCTACCTGCCACGGTCCCGTGGTCGCCAGTGTCAGTTTACCTGCTATCATATTTTTGCTTTTTTAGAACACAATGAACGAAGTCGATAATTTGTAAAAAAAATCACCTTCCTTGCATAAAATGTTACTAAAAATATATTAAGTTCAATTTTTTGGAAAAAAATAAATATGTAGGTGGGGGGGGGGGGGCTTTAGTTTCCTAGTGCTCCACCTGTTTTTAAAATCACGAGCCACCCCTGTTTGTATGCAATATAACCAACGACAATTAGTTCGTAGCGTGGAAAACCAAGCAGATCAAATCAACAAATGTGCGGAATTTTTTTCCCAAAAATCATTTGAAAAACCCTTGCAAATTAGTGTGTCTTTATAGATGTTAAATTTGTTTTTTTTGCAAATTTTTGTTTAACGCTGCTAATTCCATAAATATAATCATATACATGTATAATAGCGCAATTCTGTGTGTCTGTGTGTATGCGATAACGCTCACCGTAGTATAATTGTCGTTTCGATTCGACATATGTACGTCACAGTTAAAACACTGCCAGCAAAATGTGCGAATATAATATGGAATCAAGAAAAATATGGAGGGAAGTTTTTACTTATAATACACCCTGAAATTTTCAAAAAAAAATCCAAAACCACCCGTTGAAATTTCAACTAGTACAACAAAAAGATTTATAAGGCAAATTGATATTATGAATATTTTTGGTATTTCAAACAGTATTTATTAATTGGGTTATTATATCCTTTTACTTGCTTTGTGCAATAGTATATCCAAACATAACTATTAGTAACCCAACATTACAAAAGCTCCATCAGTCCATTTTTTGAATTTTTTGTCATTTTCGACATAATTTTTTTTTATCTCTCTCACTATAGAAAAAAAGACTTTCTTATCGGTTATCGGGGATAGGCCTTACCTTAAAGCTGCCATGGATATATTTATTTTTTGTATAATTTTTTTGTTGATTTGAGAGTGCGCGCTAGAATCAGTGCATGTGGGGTTTGAAACTATTTTAAAGCTATTGAGAATTAAATATTGAACTATGTATCTGTCACACATAAATATGTATGGTTGTACATATCAGCCTAGTATCAAACTTAGTATACTGTCTCACGGTATTACATATATTATATGTGTAATTTAGAATATAGACACCGGAGCAACGTTTAGTTTTTAATAAAATTAGTGGAGAAATGACAGGATTGCCATTTTTCAACATTCAATATAAATTTAAAACTTTTCAGGGTCGAAACGGGTTAGGAAACATTTATGTCTGGGCAAGTGGCGACGGCGGAGAAGATGATGATTGCAATTGTGACGGTTATGCAGCTTCTATGTGGACGGTCTCTATAAACAGGTACTTCGTCATCATAATAATATGATACTATATTTGTTCATACATATAATAAATGTACCAAAAACTGATACTACATACATATGTACTTTTTACAATTTTTTATTGAAAAAGTAATAATTTTTATAACTAATCACTAATGTGTTTCATTAATTTCAGCGCAATAAATGATGGTCAAAATGCTCATTATGATGAATCCTGTTCAAGTACACTGGCAAGCACTTTCAGCAACGGTGCTAAAGACCCTGCAACTGGTGTAGCTACGACAGATCTGTACGGAAAATGTACGACTACTCATTCCGGAACTAGTGCTGCTGCTCCTGAGGCCGCTGGAGTCTTTGCTCTGGCACTTGAAGCAAAGTATAATTTTTATTTATTTTTATCTATAGGTAATTTTTATTTATTTATATTATCAAAATTTTTTCAACAGTCCAAGTCTTACCTGGAGGGATATTCAACATCTGACTGTTCTGACTTCGAAAAGAAATTCGCTATTTGATGCAAAAGTACCTTTAGTCAATGTTGAAAATACTTCTTTTAAGTGTAAAATATTTTATTTTTGTATTTGATCATTTTAGGGTCGGTTTCATTGGACTATGAACGGTGTGGGTTTGGAGTTCAATCACTTGTTTGGATTTGGTGTCTTGGATGCTGGTGCCATGGTTGCATTGGCAAAACCTTGGAGAACTGTTCCGGCTAGATATCACTGTGAAGCAGGAGTACTCTTAGGATCACAGTGAGTCCGCCGACTAAAATTTAACATACTATATTTCATAGTGCAATTGAAATGATTGTAAATTTAATTTCAGTGAAATACCATCGGGACGATCGTTGCTTTTGAAAATCAAAACTGAAGCTTGCTTCGGCAAGGATACCGCTGTTAGTTATTTGGAACATGTGCAAGCAGTCGTAACAGCTAACGCTACCCGACGCGGTGATCTCGAACTATTCCTTACCAGTCCAATGGGAACCAGGTATCTTATTGTCACTGAAACAATATATAACACAATCTCTGTCTGTATGTTTATTAAATTTGTATTTAATTATTTATTCCAGATCAATGATTTTAAGTAGGCGGGCAAACGACGACGACAGCAGAGATGGATTCACAAAATGGCCATTTATGACTACTCATACCTGGGGCGAATATCCACAAGGAACTTGGCTATTAGAAGTATTATTAATTTAAATGTTATCTTTGATTCTGAAATTGTTGGTTTCCAATGTCTTGATTCTGATATTGAAATTTTCAGGCGAGCTTTAATTCGAAAACACCACAGCGCGGTTGGTTACGGGAGTGGTCTTTGGTACTTCATGGGACTCGAGAAGCGCCTTACGAAGGTTTGAGAGCAGCTGATCCGCACTCAAAACTAGCTATTGTGAAGAAAGCACACGAAGAACGAGCCTCCCTTTAAGAGATAGAAAAATCTTCCATATCTATTTGATTTTGTTTTTGACTTACTGTTGTCTTTAAAATTGCAATTATTGATTTTTTTTGTGTTGAATTTAATCTGTTTAAATTCCATTTTTATATGGATTGCATTTTACTCTGCATTATATAAAAAATATCGACGAATATCAAAATCAAAGCGTACGCTTACTTTACAAACGTACGCAAGAAATAATATGGACCAAAAAGTTTATTAATTTCATATTAAATATTGATCAATGAACCATGTTTTTAATGATATTACTAAACCAAACACCAATATTGACTCACTTTAATACTTCCGATGATACAAATTTTAATTCAACAGCTATAATAATGATAATAATATCTAATTCAATCAAAATATTTATATTTATAATATTATAATATAATATTTTTCTTTTTTATTTTATTTAATGCTTATTGTCAAGAAATAAAGATTAAATAATTGTACAATCGTATTTTTTCTTTAAAATGTTGCAATTTATAAGATTATTTATCGGAATACTTGATTAAATTTTGATTTTTGTATAATAGAAATAATGATCTATTAAGAACTATCTTTATATTTTATTTGTATATACAGGCTATATATAAAGTATTTTATTTATATATTTATATAATAACAAAGTTTTTAACTATAAATACATATACATATGTGTATGTATTTATTCAAACTACCATTGGTTATGTTTTAATTAAATAAATCTTTCATTTTTGTTATAATTGTACTATACTATAGCATCGTTATTTTTTTTATCTGTGTATGTATGTATTTATGTACGTAGATGAAATTATTGAAAGATTTTAAGCTTTATTTTCGTCTATCATTAGGCAATTTCAATACAACGGCACGAAATGTGATATGAATTTGTTGACAAATGCTACAAAAAAATCTAATAGCATCTAATACTTGAAAATTATAAGCTAAAGAAATTAAAATGGGGATAATGCGATTATGTAAAATTGATATTGCAGAGCCTTGTTGTTACCGATAAGGCTTTTATAAAATTCTGCCTAAGACTGTTGATTTGCTTCTTCAACTTTGTATTAAAAAAATATATATATACATATACATATATGTATATATTTTTATCTAAGATGTACTTGCTTTCATAGCCTCGACAAGAGAAAACTTAACGTATCCAACAAAGGTAGGGGTTTCCAATTGTTTTTGTGATTTTTTTAGCGTACAATCAATTTTTTAATGTCACATCATATTTATTATTTTTTTATTGCTGTATATTATGTAGTTTACATATGTGTAATATGACAATTATGTTATAAAGTTGGAAGCTCCTACTTTACAAGTACATAATACTTTTACATAAATATGTCTAGATGTACACACATTTGTAGAGCTCATGCATGAGACATTTGATGACAACTATGATGATACACCTTCGCACATTTCTATCTTAATCATGAAAAATAAATAAATAAAAGTATGTGTATGTGAGTCAAAAAATCAATTGGCTTAAGGACTTAAATACGTTTTTATATCTTACAAAAATTATATTTTTACTGCATGTTTTTGTTGTTGAGTGGTCTTGTATAAAAAAAAAAAGTATCGGATATTGAAGTCCACACACGTTGCAATCTAAAAATGTTTATCGACAAAAGTTATATACGAAGAAATTTAATAATTGATTCAATCGAGTATTTATATTGTGGCTTATGTGATCTCAACCAGCCACATGATCACATAAGACGCTCTATAAATACCTTATTAATCTTTTTTCAATATTATTTTGTTAAAGAATATTTGTGTATACGTATACAATTCAATGCTATGCGTGTATAATAAATTTAACTGACCAAACAACATTGAATTTAATATATAAGCAATGTAATCAGTCCAATTTAATTTTACTTTTTTTATTGCATGTTTTAAACAAAAAAAAAAATGTAGAAAAATTAGAAAATGAACATAGATGGTTAATTAATCAAATATTTAAATATTGAAATGTGTATCTGAATTTGACATTTATTCTTGTAGTTAATATTATATACATGTGTTTAGACATTGCTCCGCATAATAACTTATAATTTTTTATTCAGATATAAGTATTGTAAGTAAAGTTGAATTAATAAAATGATTTATATAATATATTATAATATTTAAGTAATATTGATCATTAAATAAGAGAATAAAATAAATTTATTTATCATACTGTGTAAGTAAATTGAGTACATGCAGCAAAACACAAAGTTTCCTTGTTATTTATTTAAACACCACAAAAGTATTTTCTCATCTCGTTTTGTTTATTTATTTACTACAGTTAAGCCATAGTGACATTACAGGTATACTCCAAGGCGTCACTATAGCTAAGCATACATATGTACGTGAAAAAACAATTAAAAGATACAAAAATAAAGCATGAAAGTAAAGAACAAAAATATAATAAAATATGAACAATACCATGAATGTGAGAACACATTTACAATTTCAAATTGAACAATCAACCCTAAAACAAATCAGCATTTTGTATAATATATTGAACAATATAAAGTTGACAGTAATCTGGTTTAGTAGCTTATCTGCACACTTCTCCTTGTTCACCACATTCAAAATGCTATAAAAAGATCTAGACAAGTATTTAATAGTCACTGGACTTGATTATAATATATAATGCAATATATGCGCATACAAATCATTCCAACTCGTAACAGGATGTTTAACAAGTATGCGATACTTTTAAATGCATCAATTCGATTTGTTGGATACATTTGCCAATAAAAATTTAATATGCTCCTCAAAACAATTTTTTGCTGGCTTCTTATGATAAATTTGATAAATTTGATCCTATATTATAAATATTTATTTGTTTGAAACCAATGTGAGCCGATAAATTGGCAATATCAAAATATTACATGTTTTCTATTATGCACTATACTATAGCTATGTATATAAAATCCACATATAATATTGAATACGTACAATATTGACGATATAAACAAAATATACCTTTGAAACACCCATTAGTTTTGATGTGAAAAGTATCGTTCCGAATAGCACAATCTCAGTTGCATGTGGTATAGCGTCAAGTCAACACTTTATTTGTTATCAGCTCATAGGCAAGGTAATACATTGTATATATGTATGATGTTTCACTGAGATCCAAATTACTGGTTTAGATTTTATATTCAGTTGCACATCATCATGTTTTTGCATAGTTTACTATTTGTTATTAGCTGCTTCCCGTTTATTATAAAGATAAATGTACATATATTTTTTTAATCGAATGATTTATTTATGACATAAAATATACCTACGTTATGAAATCAGTGTTTCAAAAAATATTATCTAACTTGTTCTTAGTGAGAAATTTTTGCTATTCTTTTATGCACTAAAAAAAGAAAAATAGTTCACGGAAAGTGACACGTTTCTTGTTCAAATAATGATTTTTTTATATAAATTTATTTAAAAAATATTTGTATTATCATTTTTGTTTCTATAAAATGTTTTCAGTAACATTTTCAAACTAAGCAAGTTGCTTTCAATAAATATAACTTTTCAGAAAGGACATCATATCATATATATTTATAAATAATATCACTATTCTGAATGTGTGTCTCTGTGTGTATCTGCGATAACGCTCGCCGTACTATAACAGCTGTTTCGATTCGACATACATACATATGCCAACAAAATGAAGGCCTCGGGGCAAGATAGTGCCAACCCTCACTTTGGTAGTTCTGAGATAAATCAATTTTAAGCTTTGTTCAAATCCATAAATCAAAACACGTACTTTTTTTAATACTTTTTATTTTTATTTGCTTTAATGACATATCGTTAATAGTTCAGTAACAAAAACATATCAAAACATTAATATATTAAACATAAAATGAAAATATAAAATGGTGCATATCAAAAATTGTGGGTTGAAACTGTATTCCACCAATTTTAAAAAAAAAATACATACAAAGATATGACATTTTTTATGACATGACATTGTCATCATTAATTTATACATTATACATTAAATTTATTTTAATTAATATAAATTTTATATGAGGAGTGAAATAAAATAGCTCCAAAATGAGTGACTAAGTGATGTAAGAATATAATAACGAAAGAAAAAAACTTCTACATATACTTTTTGCTACCAATGTGTCCTGTAGGTAAATAAATCTCTGAGCATTTAGCTCCATTTAAAATTTACTTAACGAATTATTTAATTAATTAATTTTTCTATTGGTGTTTTATATTAAACAATTAAATATAAATATATTTAAAAGATATTTTAAAAAAATTCGACCGCGTGTGGATCGAACACAGGACCGACACATTCCTTTTAATTTTTTTTTATTTAATAACTTAATATACCAACAACCATGCGATGATATTTCATCGGGTACATCACTAGTACATACGAAATATAAATTTAAAAGATATGGTACATATGTAACTCCAGTTTAAAACGTCTCCCATTTATGATCCACAGCATGTGGTGGACGCTTCAGAAATGGCTGATGCTGCGTCCCAAAAGTTTATTTCCATCCAAAGAAATGGTCGTATTGGTGAGTGGATGTGACAGTGGTCTTGGCTTCCAAACAGCTTTGACTGCAAGCAAAGCAGGACTCACTGTGGTAGCTGGGATGTTTGAGGGACCAACAACCGAAGCAGCCGCAGACCTCAAGAGACTCTGCCCTTCCCAGCATCAGCCTCATCTGCTGCACCTGGATATCACCGATGATGCAAGCGTCACCAACGCTGTCAAATACGTCTCCGACATCATCGAATCAAATTCAAATTATTGTAAGACATTTTAATAAAGCGAAAAGCTGTCTCAATGATAGGCAGATTGGAAATCAAACTCAATATACATATGTGTGTAACATAGGCTGCCGGGGTAAATTTACATTGACAATCTCAGAGCTGTTCTACAATAATGTATTGAAATCTACAATTGAATATTAACTCAGTTTTAATAATTAGTAGAATAAGAAAATAATTCACTTTATTGTAACGGCCTTAGAATCACCCTTCATAAAACATAGAAGATATAAAATTGTATACTTACATATTGTCAAGTTCTAAGTCACTGATTATACAAATATAATTCACTTCTACACACATATATTATGTATGTGTGTAAAATAAAACCAGCAGAATAGACTAGTGGTTAGCATATAATGCTTCGAACAAAGTGGTCACGAGTTCAAATTCCACTGGTTTCTGCTGGCCAGACCTTGAATTTGTAACTCAAGGTAGATTTTTTCCTATCAGAGTTGGCCAATTTATCTGAGTTTCATTGAAACGGTTCCAACAAATTGACAACCTTGCCCATTTTCTCGCAAAATTCGAGTATTCAGCAATCTCGAATTTCACTGAATTGTATAAAATGCTGCTAATTTACAAATTTGACCATAATTTGTATCAAATGTACAATTTTTCTGTCTAGGAGGGTGCATGTTACCTGTTAGGCTCCCTGGTATAAAAAATTAAAAATAAATAATAATAATGAATATATACATATGTATGAATATTCAAAAATATTTAAATTAAATCAAAAATCACCCACAAGTGTGAAGTATTGAATTTAGAATGTTCATGTAACGACTTTTCAGATCTCCACGCTGTGATCAACAATGCTGGAGTGATGGTGTTTGGAAACTTGGAATGGCAGACTCAGCGACAAATCGACACGCAAGTGGGTGTAAATCTTTTGGGCACTTTGCGTCTATCTCGGGAAACTCTGCCTCTGCTTAGAAGGAGCTCCAGGATAAACGCGAAGAAAAACATCAAGCCCAGACTGATAACTGTGGGCAGTCATTGTGGAATTCAGCCACTGCCCACACTCTCCGTTTATGCAGCTACCAAATGCGCTATCAAAGGCTGGTGCGAAGCTATTAGGATGGAGCTGAAACCTCTTGGAGTAGAAGTAGTCAATTTCATACCAGGTAAATTTCTAAATTTTAAAAATCTACTTTATCTAATGAGAATACAGTGGTTGGGGACTTCGTATAAGATATTCTGTTTTCCTTTATACAAAATTGGGTTTTGATTATAAAGTCTTTATCATGCTCTTCCATGTGATTATTTACTTCCACTATTACAACTTAAAAAAATATATATTATCTTTTATTTTATTATTTTATTTATTAATAGTTTTGGACCATTGTGGCATTACAGGAAGAACCTAATGCGCCACAATGGCCTACATTTATCAAAGATAATACAAGTAAAAGACAGAAAAATTAGAAAGCAGAAAACATGGTAAAATAAGATAATAATAAAAAAGTAACAAAAGGAAAATAATAATACAATTAAAATAGTACATAAAAATGTACAAAGGAGAAAGAAAAAGTAAAATAAATCAAACAAAATATGAATAAAAAATAAAATCACAGCGAGGCCCAAATGGAAGAGAGTAGATTAAGATTCCACTCATTCATCACATTCAAATTAATTAAGTAATTATGAGCGCAGGTTACCAGATAAATATGTTAAAATAACATCTGATAATCTACGCTCCCCAAGGTGGAAAATATCACATTCAGGGACAGGGATTATCTTCTTCTTCTTCTTCTTAATTGTCAAAGATTAATTAGGTCCTGGTTCAGGTCAGGTTCCTCCAGAAGCAACATAACGAAACATAATATCTTCTTCTTATTCTGAGCTTGACTTTTGAAGATCTTCTTCAAACATACATTCAAATAATAAGCATGTATACATATATGTAGGGCTTTTTTTCCCATGTAACGCGGTGGAACGGCGTTCCGGCACCTTTTTGTTTGAGCATTTTTTATGTTTCAAACGAATATTCTATGTAATATAATTTTTTCCAATAAAAAAACTTGACAATGAGTGAGTTCCGGCACCTTTTTTTAAAAAAAAAAGCCCTGCATATATGTATGCATACTTATTAAATCCTCTCATCATTTAATTTCATATTTATTTTGTTATTTAAAATCGTTATTCAGCTATGTATTTTGCATAATTGCAACATGTAAAATTTGATATTATGTTTTTCATATATGCTCTCACATACATATGTATGTACATATCAGGTATTTTCGATATGTGCAGAGTCATTGAAAGTTGATAAAATTCTTACTATTGCATATTTGACATAGTATGTGACATAGCAAAAAGGTATTGAATCTCTTAAATAAATAACAACTAAATCAATTAATAATACAAATTACATTATTATGTAGCTACCTTATATTACATATGTACATATATATTACCAATAACAAAGCATTTTATGAATGTGAACTAGCCACATTTTGTCGAAACCTGAGTAAAAAAAAATAATTATGTACTTTCAACGCAAAATGGTGTATTTTTTTATTTTTTTATTTATACGGTCAAAAAACATGACCATTTTACATGAAGAAAAGGAGAAAGAAAAAAAATTAAAATAAAGTTAGTAATAATAATCAAAAAAATAATATACATACATAGCATACATACATACATTTGAAACATTATCTCAAACATATTCCGCGCGCGCACATTAATACTGGAGGAAAAGCCTGTTCTTCTTGTAACTGTTGTATCCTGCTCGCGCAAATTAAGTGAGTATGTACCGTTTACCATGCACCTTTATTTTTTGATCTTTCGACTTAAGATCTTTCGATTTTCGATCTTTGCCTTCCGATATTTGCGTTTTCTGTAATTTAACATTCTGGCTCGTCACGGAGACCGGTATATAACAATATAACAATTCCTATGGACGTATGGTCCAAATGTCCAGGTTAGGTTATTTCAAGAAAGCCTACATACATACATTGGTACATATCTAGTGCTGCTATTGAAATCTACTCATATGTACTTGAGCTTTCACCTTCCAAAGTTTGAGATCATCTGTTTCTCTCTTGTTACTTGTTTACCTACTCTCAAAAAGTCATTTTGCCGAGATACAACCGATCTGTCCAGATGATGGGTTAGGTTTAAAAAATAGACATTGTTACGGGGACAAGTAGGAGATGGTGTAGAAATATTATAGTCACAGTTTTTTTATAAGATCTTCTTTAATAGTAGTAAGTATACACGAGATAAGTTTGTATTACACGTTACTAGTTAGTGGTTACTAGTTAAGTCGTCTAATCGCGAGTCACTAGTTAGACGGTTCAATTGTAAGTCAGTGATTAGTAAGAGACGGTTCGATCGCAAGTAACTATGTATGTATGTAGTAATCACAAGTTACTAGTAAGGCAGTTTAATCGCAAGTGACTATGTATGTAGTAATCACAAGTTACTAGTAAGGCAGTTTAATCGCAAGTGAGGTTCAATAGATCTAACATGAGCATTTATACACAAAAGAATGATAAGCTTTAACCAATCACAGAATTTTGGTAAATAACAAAGTGATTAAGATACAGAGCAACATCCGTGTGTAAGACAGTTTTAATATTTGATTTATGTATCCTTTGAGAGTATCGAGACATTATTGAGTAGAAACACAGTTTATCATAGAGATAATAATTGTGATAATAATATTTTAGGGTTTACACGTATCGTGGGACAAAATGCAGCTATAGCAATAAAGATTATTAAAAGTAATACTTTGTATTTCAACAGGTCATTAACTGTGTCGTCTTATATAGCAATCGTGTTAGAAACTCGCATAAATTATAATAGATAAGAAGTTAAGTAGATAGAGTTGATCATAAGTAGTTAAAAATGAAACAGATGTTCAAACTTAAGGTTAAAGGGTATTATACATAAGTATATACATAGGTCGTAAGATCCTACCACATAACATCCCCATCGTTAGATTAAACATATGGCGGGAGTGCCATGTGATTTAACAATAAAATTAAAGTATTTTGTATAAAGTTTTAAGAATTACAAACATCGTTATAAGAATTCCATGTGATCTAACATGTAAAGTAATAAAGTATTATATAATCACTTACTATAATTATTATAAAAGTTAAGTTTTTCAAAAGACTCTAATATAAGATGTTACAAAAATAGTAATTGTAAATGTACATGTTATTGAAACCTCTTTTTTTTTTTTTAATATACAAAAAATTATAAAAATATTGATTATAGGAAAAATCACAAAAATATATAAATTAATCACAAGATTAATAACTATACTATATCAGAAATAGTAAAAGTAATTACATGTTTAAACCTATAACAATAAAATTGTATAAATCAATTGAAATAGTAAAGTTGAAAGAATAATAATGATTTTGTATTTGTTTACAAAACTTAATGAAATGAAAATATAATATACGAATTAATAGAATATAATAATCGTGTAGGACTTTTACAATTGGTATAAATGTATTAAGTTAGTAAGAATTCAATAATATTTTTCTTCAAGTAATAGTAATACATTGGTTTACTTGAAATCTATAACTATACTATAAATTAGAATAATATATGTTTGTTGAACTGCGAAATACAGATAAAAATTAAAAAGTTTAAGAATTAAAGATTAAATTATATTATATAATTTTCAAATATAAAGTTTCAGTAAAAGTATTTTGTTATATAAAACATTATAATTATTAAGATTAAAAGTTTATTTACTTTTCTTAGTAAGGTATTTGTAACCTTTCAATAAGAGATTGGATTGATAAAAGTTAAAGTATTGATTTCCACATATGAAATCAAATTTTATAATTAGTTTCAAATGATAATTTCATTTTAAATGTGTCTATAATATAATATAATTGTTCAATCAAATCAACGTCTATAATATAATTGTTCAATCAATTTTTTTTCTAAAACATCCATTGAATTTCAACAGGCACAATAATAATTCATTAAAATGATAAAATAATGTTTCTGAATTATAGAATATAAATTTTTTAAGTATAACCTTAAATTGTTTTAAGTTTTTTTTTTTTTTTTTTTTTTTTTAAATTACACAAATTAAAAATACAAGAATAATAGTTATAAACATTAACAATAATTAATAAGATAATTGAGAAATAATGACAACAACAATAATTAATACGATGGTTGGAAATCGCTGAATTAAGTAGATAAAGTAGATAAAGAATTGCTACTTTCGAAGAGGAATTCGAATAGTTTTTTTATTTAACGTGTTGTATATAGCGTTAACTTTTCGAATATAATATTCCATTACATTATTCTATGATGTATGGTATATTTTATTTTTGATATCGTCAATATGTGATGACAATATACGTATATGAATAAATTGTCATTGCATTAAAATAATTCAAAAATCTTTTATTTATCAACAACTTTGTCTTCTTTATTTTTATATTATTGATGTATACATGAGAGTTCAATAATGTTATACATATTTATTTTTAAATATTATGTTCATAGTTCTGTAATAGAACTAAATTAATTGTTATTTTTAAATTTCTTTATGTATTTTGCTGGTTATCGACATTTATAAAATATTAATAAAATATAAATTTTAACGTTGAAACTAACATGTCGATATTAAACTTTTGGGTATCAGGATAAACTGATTTAATTAAATTTAAACAATTTAATTAATTTTCAAGTCATATTTATTTATAAAATATAAAATATTTCATGGGATTCACTGTTATAATAAGATTTATATTTGTTTCTAAGAAATTTACTTTTAGCTTTAGATTTCGGTTTATTTAGGTTTTTATAACTATGTTGGTTTACGATTTATATTAGTTGTATGTAGATTGCGAATGTAAATGGTTGTCGATTACTTACAATCTTCTTCTCGAAATTTCACATGGTTTTTTATTTTATTTATTTTTTATTCTATATTATTTAAAATCAGAAATTAATTTATTTTACGATTTACACTTGCGTATACATACATATGTATGTGTATGTAGTGTATAAGAACATATCAATTACGTAATTTATATGTATATGTAATTCTATTCTAATCAGTTTGTTTATAATCCGTGTTACGACGGTGTTATATAGTCATTTGAAATAGTTCGACTGCAAATGTATGTTCGTTCAAAAGAATAATTTATTTTTTAATTGACAATAAGTAGTTTGAATACATTGAAAAGTTTTACAACTACTGTCAAAATTAGATGTGAAATCTATTTTTCGATTAATCTAATACATAAATTATTATATAACTTTAATAAGTGAAACGTAAAAGAGGTTAGTAAAAATAAAGAAATTTCAAATTGTCTGTTGCAACAATTTATTATTGATTATAATGATTCTTAAAAGAATGAGTTTATGAGTATTAACTATCATCAATTGGAATAGTTTACGTTTTCGATTTAAGTAATTGAATTTTTTTTTATTATTATTATTTTTTTTTTTAATATTTCAAAAGCAATTAGTAATATATTTTTTAATTCTCAATTAAATAATATTTATAATAGTAGTTTTAATTATTCATAATCAAATTATTCAACTCACGTCTAAGTTGTAATAGTGAAACTGAATTCTATATTTTTAAATATGTATAGGTTGTTTATAAATTTTATAAACTTAAGATTTTTAAATATATATATTTGATAAGTAAGATTTTCCATAATCTTTTATTCTTTTATGATGAAAGATTTTACACTGACCTTTCATTATTAATCTCAAGACGATAATAATTTCTTTATATTCGATAATATATGATTCGAGTATAATAATTCGATAATAATTCCTTTATAGTATTTTAAAATATATTTGACTTTTCATTTGATATAATTTTTTTTTTCATAGATAGTGATAATTTTAATTATTTATAATTTGAAATAATACATTTTATTTCTTCAACAATATAATGCAATGTGCTGCATAATATATGATCCTTATGATCCAAAGAGATTCGTCAATCTTAATAAGATAATTTCATTAGTTCATAAGTTTGGTAATGAAATTTTAAAATTCGTAATAATTTAATCTATGTAGTTCTGATTCCATTATACCATTATATTATATCTGATTCTAATTCCATTATATGGACATACGTTATATGTACGTAGTCAAAACAGTAGTGTTGAAGTTAATTTTAACAGATTTATGAACGATATTATAATCGTATTCTTCTAATAATGATTTCTGTTTGATGGACCTAGATTCAAGATCTTTGATTTAAAATAGCTATTGACAAGTGATTTATAACAAATGTGAACTTTCAACAGATGAAGTATGTTCTAAAGTTGAATAATTCCATCATTCTAATTTAATTTTTTTTTTTTTTTTTTGAAAGTATACATTTATGTGAAAAGTAGATATTTAGATATCTTACTTTGTAATATTTAATATTACTAGCTTTGTTAGTGAAAAGAAAAGAGTTCAGAAAAATAAGGAGTTATAAAGTACGAAATTAGTATTAATTTTGTTGATCTGATCACTTCAATAGATTTTTATTTATTTAATAGAGATGTGAGGGTTTAAATGTTCCTCATCAAAACTTTGGATTTAAGATAATAATAATAAGTAAATAATCCTAGAGATATTATAATAAGCATCTTTCGCGTATTTGTATTTTATTTTGGAGAATTCGAATTGGTCGAATTATATTTTATTCCTTTCATTTTATTTTTCAAAATGAAATCCAAAAATGATTATCAAGTTGATACATATTTATTCCTAAGTATCAGTAAGTCAATTGATACTTCTATCTTATCTAATATAATAATTTTAAGTATCTAATAGAAATAATTTTTATTTATAGTATATTTATTATTTATAACTTCAAATCAATTTTCAAATTTTTTTTTTTTTCATATATGCATTTAGTATACATATACATATTAATAGTATTGTATAGATGAGAGGGATCGTATAACCCTATTTATACGATAAATTATTAATTGCTTCAAAATAATCGTCGATAAATGCAAATAAGTTGCTTGTCGATATGTGCATCGATATTACATATATAATATATCCTTCGTTTATTATTAATTGATTCGATATATGTATGCTTAAATAATATTTAGCATAGTATAATATTTAAATCCTTTTTTTTTTTATAACTAATTAATTGCTCTTATGAAATGTTAATAATAGCATACATCACTGTCTGTGATATAATTTAATTCATAATTGAAATTTTTAACTTTATCTGACAACTTTCTGCTTGAGTTTCTTAAAAAACAACATGTTTTTTTTTATTAAAAATAAAATAATAGATCAAAACAATAAACTAATTTGAATCTATGTATTTATGTTGATGATTTAAAATTTAGTATACATACATGTAGAATGTACATACATATGTCATAAGTGATTTTAAAAAGAGAACACTAGTCATAAATCGTGATATTATCTAATTTACGATTCTTCCTTTGGGTGTTTCCATTATCAGTTTTGTTATTTTTTTTTTTTTTTAGATACTTCCCAGATTAGTATTCGTCTACGGGATTTACGGTTTTACTTTGATTATCAATTTCTTATTTCGGAATTACCGAACTCAATAACACATTTTCTATGAAATAGTTAAAACGAGTTGGTTTGATATATTGTCGATACATACAGATAGTTAAATTGTCAGTTAAATGCATTCAATAAAAATTATTTATTTTTTTATTCTTGATAACATGTTCGCATTCATGTTATTTAAATTTCCGTTACAATATCGATTATTGCGATGTACTTGAACGAAAGTGACATGATTTTTAATTTTTATACTTCTTCGAAGTGAATTTATTTTTATTTTTATTTTTACCGTAGGTTTGCATAACGTTTTGTTAGTGAATCGAAGTTCATTTATAAATTTATGTTTATTATGTTCGCTTATTTTCATTTTCTTATTTATCTTCATTTTAATAGTTTTATTCATTTTTATAATTAATTTGTTGAAGACCATATCTTCTGACAAATTAACGAATTCATTTTTAACATAACGTTCAATTATTTTTATTTTATTTTTAATCTTCAGTTTAAAATTTTTATCATTGCTCAGGAACATATCTTCTGGCAATTTGACTTCTTTAATGAATTCTTCTTTTATATTACGATTAATAATTTTCTTTTTAATTTTCATCTTTTTATTTTCATTTAAACGATTGCACAGGATTTTATCATCTGGCAATGTAATTTCTTCAATGGATCCTTCATTAATAATATGATTAATTATTTTATTTTTACCTTTTATTTTCGCCTTTTTATTTTCATTTAAACGATTGCACAGGATTTTATCATCTGGCAATGTAATTTCTTCAATGGATCCTTCATTAATAATATGATTAGTTATTTTATTTTTATCTTTTAGTAATTTTAATTCATCAATAGATTCATTATTAATTATTTTTATTTTCGCGTTTTTATTTATATGATTGCACAGATTCACATCTGGCAATATTCTTTCATTAATAGATTCTTTATTAATTGTTTCATTTTTATTTAGGCGATATGTATCATCTATCATCGTATCAGCTATCATAGTAACATCTATTAACTTATCGTTTACTAACGATTGTGATTCGTTAGAATCAGGAAAAGATTTTGATTCATTAGAATCAAGAAAAGATTCACGTAAATTTTCAATAATGTTTTTATCATCGTTACAAATAGGTAAATTGGGTAATAATTCATTTTCGATAGACTCTGAATATGAATCAATAGCAGGCGAATGTAATTTTTTTAAATGAGATATCGTATTCGAATTTAAATTAACTGATGACGATTCGGTTTTATGTTCGATTGAAATATCGTCAACATTATCATCTTCTATTGGAAAAACTGTATCGAAGACGGTAAGAGTATTTTTGGTATAATCAAGTATTGCTCCACTTGCTATTAAAAATTCGTTAGGTAATATTCCGTCAAAAGGTAAATTGAATTTTTCTATAACCGCTTTATGAGCATTATGTAAATATGTGACATGACGTCTACTTTTAATAATGGGGTTTTCTTTTTTCGGACTTCCATGATCATATGAAATAAACGTATTTTGAATTCTTAATATTTTTTTCTCGATATCAAAGCCATTACCTTGAAAAATGAAATCAGCGCCAAGAACGCCGTTAAAATCTTTGTTAAAGTTGTTATTAATTAATTGGAAAGAGAATGGTAAAATATTATTATTTTCTAAAATTAAATGAACGATATCACGGGAATATTTATTTTGTGATATATTTAAATTTTCAATTGATATGAATGAAAAAGAATGAAAAGGGTTAAATAAAAATTTAAGTTTTTTATTATTTGCTTCTACTGCGTCTATTTCTATATAATAGTCATAATTAGAATTAATTATTACTTCGTTAATTTTTTCTGGATTTTCTATAAATGATAAGTTTGAATAAACAGGTTCATCGATATATGTCGATTTTTTAAAATTTGATTTGGGTTTTCTATAACATCGTCGCGAATATTGATCCGAATATTGTCGTGAATAATAATTGTTGTATGCCATTTTACAAAATAAAATATTTAAATCAACACATTAAAATAATGCAATAAGGGTATAGTAAAGGAGAAAAGGTTTAGGATTAGGAGAAAAGAAATAGTCTCTTATCTGAATTTTTGTTGATGAAACTGGATGATGATATACACATAGTGCTGGATCTGCTTGGATCTCGAGTTGTACTCGTACGTGCTGCTAGTTCTGCGTCACGGACTTGCGATGTCCTCAGAGGTTGCACCGTTTCCTTTGAAGATTATATGGTAGATCTGCTTTCTCTGCATACTGTGAATTGGCTCTGCACACTGTCTGCTTTCTTGTCAGTTGTCCCGTTAGAAGTTAGAAGTCTCCGCTTAGAAGATTCTGGTAGTTGGATTTTTCGCTAGATTTTAAGGATGAAAATCCACCTGGTCCACTTCGAAGTTGTCTATACAACGGTTGTTCCTTCGTTTAGTAGTGATGTCCAGTTGTTCAGCTATATCCGCACCCGCTGCCACCAATTTTTATGTTACGGGGACAAGTAGGAGATGGTGTAGAAATATTATAGTCACAGTTTTTTTATAAGATCTTCTTTAATAGTAGTAAGTATACACGAGATAAGTTTGTATTACACGTTACTAGTTAGTGGTTACTAGTTAAGTCGTCTAATCGCGAGTCACTAGTTAGACGGTTCAATTGTAAGTCAGTGATTAGTAAGAGACGGTTCGATCGCAAGTAACTATGTATGTATGTAGTAATCACAAGTTACTAGTAAGGCAGTTTAATCGCAAGTGACTATGTATGTAGTAATCACAAGTTACTAGTAAGGCAGTTTAATCGCAAGTGAGGTTCAATAGATCTAACATGAGCATTTATACACAAAAGAATGATAAGCTTTAACCAATCACAGAATTTTGGTAAATAACAAAGTGATTAAGATACAGAGCAACATCCGTGTGTAAGACAGTTTTAATATTTGATTTATGTATCCTTTGAGAGTATCGAGACATTATTGAGTAGAAACACAGTTTATCATAGAGATAATAATTGTGATAATAATATTTTAGGGTTTACACGTATCGTGGGACAAAATGCAGCTATAGCAATAAAGATTATTAAAAGTAATACTTTGTATTTCAACAGGTCATTAACTGTGTCGTCTTATATAGCAATCGTGTTAGAAACTCGCATAAATTATAATAGATAAGAAGTTAAGTAGATAGAGTTGATCATAAGTAGTTAAAAATGAAACAGATGTTCAAACTTAAGGTTAAAGGGTATTATACATAAGTATATACATAGGTCGTAAGATCCTACCACATAACAACATATTACAGCTTTAATTCATATATTTATATGTATGTACATTGGACACTTTATGTTCCAGGATCTCTAGTTGCTTCAACTGCCATAGCTGAAAAGCAAAAGCAACATTTTGAAGAAATGAAAGGGAGCATGAACAGTGAACGTTGGTCAGTCTACGGCGAATATTTCGAAAAAATAAGTAATCACCTAAGCACGTTATCGTTTTCAAAGCCTGCCGATTCGGTGAAAGACAACGTGCTCATGGAGAAGATGATGGCAGCCATTTTGGATCAAGAACCCGATCCCTCGTATCTTCATCAACCATGGCGTTACGCATTCTATCACACTCTGTGCAGAATCACACCTACGAAAATTCGGCAATGGCTTGTCGGCAAATTTATGCGTATGCCTAAGTTCACGTCAACTCGCAGTTAATTTAATATTCTGTGTATCAATATGAAAAGTCTTATCTTACCTACATATGTATATAGTCCTCGGAAATCTTAGTAGAACTATGTATGGTGTGCAGATCCGTAGCGATGTTTTTGGCGCCCTTGGCAAGTATAAAATTTGGCGACCCTTTAATATTTTTTCATTACATTTAAATAATTTATTTAATTTAAAAAATACACATTTATTTAAATATTTAAATTAAACATTTTAAAATAAAATTACAAAAAAAAAAACAATTATTATTTATATTATTAATGTCCCACATGACAATTTCGCAATAAATATCATATTATAAAAGGAATCAGTGCACTTAAAACACAATAAAATTTCGTGATTTTTATTTTTTTGTCGTTTGTTTATCATTTATTTTAATTTTTACATACCTCCTTTACGTTTCACTTACGATTACAATTCAGGAAAAAGTTTGCCTCTTATCCGATCGTTTTCATACTTTGCTATATTGCCCTTTTTGGTCATCAATATAAGTAAATGGATCCTCCGCCATTACGATGGTGCAAAAATAAGACGCGTTTGAAATTTGGATTTTTGAAATGTGCCTGACGTCTATCCAGTTCTTAGTTTTAAACATAGATGGCGATAGTAAAATAAAATTATTGTAAATGGTTGTTTCAAATAAATTTTTCTTTATCTAAAACCACATAGCTGTCTTGACCGGTAACCAATAACATTTTTAACAACTTAACCATTAATTATTACAGATACAAAAAATTAAAGACAAATTTTCCATGAATTTGGCGTTAGCAATGTCTGTTTATCAAAATTGATATTACTTGCTAATTCAATTTCTCTTATATATTTGTTATAATATTATACTTAGATGTTTTTTTATAATTCAATTTAGGACAATGTTCAGTAACTATTTTCTCGAAAATTCCTAAAATCATTATCGAGCCCCTTCATTAATAACGATGATCTCTAAATATCCCGTTCTATCTGCTGAAGTGCAATGTAAACCGTATTATATTTATCAAGTATGAGATTCCACAGATTTAAAAATTCAAGAAACTTATAATTGTACATTTGAAAGTTTCGCAAGTGAGTGTGAATTAGCAAAATTATGATCGTATTTTATTATGTTTAAAACTGAAAGTACATATGTATGTATGTACATGTCCTCATACTGAATCGTGAACATCCATCCATTGGTTTCGATTTTAAACCGAAACCGGGGAACCGTTTCAACAATGAAATCAGCAAAAATGGCAAACTCTGATAGGAAACGATCGACCTGGAGTCACAAATATCCAAATCTGGCCAGCAGCATTGCATATATACTCGGAATAAATTCTTTTCAATCAGGGTCAACTCACGGGATCGAACCCGGCGCCTCTCGATGCTAGGCAAAAGCCCAACCACCCATTCATGCAGCGGGCTAGTAATATAATGCAGTATTTAATACTCTACAAACATAGGGAATTCCGAAACCCTATGTGGGGCTGCAATATATTATATATAAGAACGCCACAGCTTCGGTTAAACCTTTTTCAGATACAGATAGTTTTTGCATGGGAAAAGGAGCACGGCAAGGTGACACCATCTCTCCTAAACTATTAAATGCGGTGCTTAAGGGCATTTTCAGGAACCTGGAATGGGAAACAGCAAGAGTAAGCATCAACAGTCACTTCTTGAGTCATCTTTGGTTCGCAGACGATAAAGTTTTAATAGCTCGCGATCCAGCTGACCTACTTAACATACCAATACAGCTGGACAGGAAAAATAGGATAAAAAATGACTTAAATAAGACCAACTTAATGTTTAATGGTTGTTGCATTGAACCTTATGGTCATTAGATGCTAAAATAGTAGAATTAGTAAATAATTATTTATATTTAGGTCAAATAATAGACAAGTCCGCTAGTCAAAATGAAGAGATAGAGAGACGTCTGAAATTAGAATGGAGTGCATTTGGACGGATGAATGTTGTTTTTAAATCAAATAAATGCCACTTTGTCTGAAGAAAAAGATCTTCGATCAATGCGTTTTGCCAGTGATGACATATGGATGTGGAACTTGGACACTGAACGTGAAGATGCTACAAAAAGTCCAATGCACTCAAAGAAGTATGGAACGCTGTATGATTGGCATTACGAGGAAAGACAGGATGCGGAATATGTGGGTGAGAAGTATGTCAAGGATAGTGGACATAGTGGATAGAGTAAAGATATTGAAATAGCAATGGGTGGGCCACGTGGCTAGAAGAATGGACGAAAGGTGGACGAAATAAGTGCCAAAATGGTACCCGAGAGAATGCAAAAGGGTAACAGGAAGACCGCAGGGAAGATGGGTAGACTAAATTAGGAAAATGTGTGCAGTGAGATGGATGAGAATTGCCTAAGACAGAGACGAGTGGAAGCAGTGGACGGTGAGTGGCTGTAGATGACGATGAAGATGGTGAAATATTGAATAATATTTATAAATATTTGACGTACAGTTTGATTGGTTGTGGTTGTGGTTGCGTTTATGAAAATAGAAAAAAGAGTGTAAGAGACAATAGTGTGTGATGGCGATGTTGATGAGTATGAAGCAGGGTCCGCGTGTGTATTTTTAACTGGCGGCCGGGAACCGATCGTGCCCCATTATGCTTGCTCTGCACTGCTTCTCAACATTCTCAACAGCGCAGCGATTTCATATTATACTGTTCATTTCAATGTTAAACGTTTGTTTATGAAGCCCGTGACGTCTTAAGATAGTAAATTATTTTTATTTATTTTATTCATCTATTTACTAACCAATCATTACTAATTTTGACCCACTGAGTTCGAATATGATAATGATTTTTGTTGGTTAGTGATGGCTTACGAGATATGAGCGTTTAAAAAACGCGCAATTTTTATAGTTTTTTGGCTTTTGTGGTCTTTAACTCAAAATATAGCATTGATGTGCTCACAGTGAGTATTAAAATGATTATCCAGATGTTTTTTCTATTGATTTAAAATACTTACATATAATTAATTGTCTAGCGACTTTTAAAAGTCAAAAAGTCAAATTTTTTATACGTGCTATTTTTCGTTTATTTGACCAGTTTTTTATTTCACCACGTTTATAAGGATTAGTTTTCTATCTCAATATTTTTTTTTTATCAAAACGTACTAATTCAACCCTTTGGCTGCTACGAGGTTTTTCAATGTCCAAGCGAAAAATGCTAACATTTGTAATTACTTTATAAAAAAATAAATATAATATTTTTTTTTACATACTTACTTCGCCGAACGCGCGTAATTTTTGTAATACTTTATATACATGTTTAAGAAGCAGTTGTGGACTCGCGCTCTCTCTTTCTGTCTTGCTTTTACATGCGTGCGTGCGAAAGAGATACCTACATATATACACTAAATAAGTTTTGACGATTGTTTTCCGACGCATTATTTTTTTCAATAATCTATTTTTACACATCGATTTATTTGTCGTTGTTACAACATGCGATACATTTGAAACAGGTAGCTGTCTTTCTCTCTTTCTTTCTTGGTTTTAATTGTGTACGTGTGAGCGAGACACACAAGGATGCGAAGTTTCAAATAATCAAATAATTTTTCAACATGTATCATAAACATTTTGTATGCATTTCAGTTGTATTTGATTGATTGCACGAATTCGTGACGTCTCGTGACTTATATAATTGAAAGCGGATTTCTATTGTTTTTTGTTACTATTCCATTTATTTTAACTCTGCAAAATGATAACGGACAGTGAAAGTGACGAAAGCGAAATAATAGCTCCTCGCCGAGGAACTCGACAAATCAGCAGCTCTACTGATTCTGAAAATGAATTTATCGACAATAATCAATTCCCAAGTAATAACTCCTTATATGACTTTGACAACGAACCCGAAATTGACATTGATAATGAACCCGAAATTGACTTTGATGATGAACCCGAAATTGAAGAGCTTTTCATTCCGATTTCAAAACAACGATTTATCGTTGTTGTAGCAGTCAAAGGGTCAAGCGGTAATTGCGTTAGAAAGACTTTCGTTCAGTTCCCGTGAGCGTACAGCACATAGCGTTGGTGCAAGCGAGATGGCAAGTCCGCGACTTACCCGCTTAAGTGGCGGACTCTCGCTTACCATCTCGCTTGCACCAACGCTATCTTGAGTACGCTCACGGGAACTGAACGAGTCTTTTTAGTACGTCTAGATAAAAAAAAATATATATTGAGATAGAAAACCAATCCGATTATTTATTACCAGTACCAGTAAGTCACAAAGTGTTGCCAAAACAGATTCGTCCAATCTTTGAGGGTAAAATGTACATGTACTGACCTAGACAACGTGACAGGTAGAGGTAGAGGTAATGTGTCGAAATTAGAGTCCCGAGCCACAGTTTGGGAAGGTGCGAGTGTGCGGCATAAGTATGCTATAATTACTAGGGCACGTTCACGTAAGACGGCGATTCTGAAACGGAACCCGCATTCTGAGGAGAATCCTCAAGTTCCGCGCGAAGCGCCGAAGATGTTTGTGGTGGTGGTGGTGGAAGCACTTCCTGCTCCATCATCAGTGGCCCATCCGTCGGCTCCTTCCGTCGGACGCTTCCAAGTGGAGTTGCTTCCACTTTTATCGCCGAACCATATTTTTGGTTATCCGAACGCGTGCTCGTCTCGTCTCGCTTTTCACCGACACCTGTTTTCCTCTCAACGATGACCCCTTTCCTCCAACTTGGCTCACGCTTTGGCCCCTGCTCGATAGTATAATTCAATACTTTCTAGCCCAGTGTTTGGGTATTTGTGTATAAAATATACCCTATGTGCTGTGAATCACTCCAGTGAAAAGTTCATTCGTTTTCGTATGTGTGTGTGTGTGTGTGTGAAAATACTTCAGCGTCATCAAAACACCCAACGAACGAACGATAAAAGGTAATTTTGGTGTCCATTTATTTTATTTTAATAACATATCCTACCCTTTTAACTGAAACCTTAAATCTTGTAACGGTGAAAATGGTATGCGAAAATCTTGAAATTTTTAGTTGGAAAATACATATGTACATATCTATATAGGTTTTTCATTCCGAATTGATTTCATTTCAAATTAAACCTTTTCCAATTCAAATTGACATTGAAAAGTGGTCAATTTGAAATGAAAAAGGTTTATTTTGAAATGAAAATGGGTCAATTTGAAATGAAGAGGGGTCAATTTGTAAGGATGTATACTATGTATACTATGCACCTATCGAAAGCATATTCAAATATAGCAATAGAGAGTGTATGGGGCTTTTGAAATTACCTCGTATGTAATGCAAGTAACTGGAATGCATATTCGCGCTTATGTCGTTTGACAAATTGGCATTGAAAAAGTGGTCATTTTGAAATGAAAAACCTGTATACAATGTACTTACCGAAAGCATTTTCAAATACTATAGCATAAGAGAGTGTATGGGGCTTTTGAAATTGCCTCGTATGTAATGCAAGTAACTGGTATGCGTATTCGTGTTTATGTCGTTTGACAAATTGGCATTGAAAAAGTGGTCAATTTTAAATGAAAAAGGGACAATTTGGAATGAAAGCCCTGTATATAAATATGTATTTTGATTTCGTCGAGTTAAATTAACACACTCAGAGAAAAAAAAGCTATCAAGTAAAGAGACTATCAAAATTAGTATTTCGGATAGGAAATAAACGGCACCAAAAATAAGAAAAATCGAAAAAACTTTAGTAAATGAATCACGCACGGCCATGTGTCTGATCTGAATTTATGCAATTTCAACTAAAAGATTTATTTAGATTTAGAGTAGAGAACCATATTTTTAGCATGTGTTTTTTTCAATATTGGCATTTCTATATTTCATTTAAGCGAATTTTTTTATACAGTTTATAAAATACATACAATTCAAAACTATCATAAAAATTATCAATGACAGTCAATGAGGAATCTTACATAGTATGTGTAAAATACAAATATAAAAAAATATTAAACGAGTTAAAAAGCACACATAAGCTATTGTAAATTTTGAAAAGCTCTGCTACATAGTTTCTCGTATGAAAAATTAGTGCCTATTATTCAAAACAAATCAGTTGTTGAAGTATTATTCGATTGGTGCAATTTACATGTATACGTATAAAAATAATTTCTTTAAACTTGTTTATTAATAAATTTTCACAACTTGAAATGTAGAAACGGTTAAAAAGTACATTCTTGGATGAAAAATTGTGCATTTTTCGTCAACCAATCGACCAAAACAAACCGTCGAAAAGCTGACGTGCAAAAGTGCAACGTTCCGTGAACAACATGAAACACGCTCCAAAAATAACGATTTTAAATTGATGGCGATTTGCACATGCACACATTCTAAATAATGTTTCAAACCGTTGTACAAACACTTCAACGTCGCGTAAACACACCGAGTTAAATTAAAAGATCAACAGCTAATTCGTCTAATTATTTTCGGAAAGAATCCAAACGTCGGATGTGGTTTAAATCCATCGCTCACTATTTTATAAATAAAATTTCTCAAATAAAATAACTGCATATATATTTTATGATTTTTGAAAATATTGAGAGTTTGACTTATAGAATATAATCCTACACTTTTAAACGAGCTAATCTCGTAGGGAGGCCCGCCTCGAGGGTATATGGCGCCCCTAGGCAGATTTGTTTCAGCGACCCCTCCCCCTTTAATTTTTAAATAACAATATATTAAGACAAAAACAAAAAATTAAATTAAAATTTTTTATTCAAAATATATAAATATGCATAAAAATGAATAAAATACGGATAACTATGAATAAATTCGGTAATGAAGACATTAATTTATATTCAACGATGAATTGAAGAATTTTATAGAGTGACATTCTTCTTTCGAATATGATTGGTTAAGATATTTAATTTCGTGAAGCAAATCCCACCCTAATATATATACACACATAATATGTTTTAGTGGTATTTTATATAAAATACAATTCCAGTTTGTTGTTTTACAAATTTTATCCTCGAGTCGTTGATATTTGACAGTCAACTTCCTGCGTTCCTCGTAAATTATTTTTTTCAATCTGTATTGTTACTTCGAGTAGAAAAATTAAGTTGAATATAAATTCAAAGAAAGCCAAATTATTATTTATTTATTTTTTAAATTTAATAATCAAAATAAAAAGAAAAATGAGGGCGCCTCACAGCGCCCCTTGTCTATGTCGCCCATATATATTTTTTTTCTGGTCTGCTTCAGTATGTTTACATTTATTTTATCTGCTAGTATGTATGTATACATTTATAAACATACATATGTATATACATATGTATGTAAAAAAAACACTACACTAAAAATAATGCTGAAACTTTGTGTTCCCCTATTTCTGGCCCAAAACACTTAATGGAATGGGTGTCGACTTTGGGTAAACTCTGGGTATTTAAATTACTTTCGTATATTATGTCATTTACACATCCTCTGCAAAGTATGATGCTAAAGCAGGATGTAAGTTGTAAGCGTGTGTGCGACCAGGGTGCACGGTTTTAATACTATTTAATATATTAAATACGGTTTTAAGACTCTCGTCCAACATTGAGTATGTTGCAAAGAAATCATTCAATCTTTCACTACTTTTTCATACATTTATAAACTATGGTCTATCGGCTATGCCGCCTCTACCAAGTATTCGTAAAAAATAAATTTTGTAAAAAAATGGATGTAAATCAGCCTCATTTCAATAATATGCCACAGTATTCAAGTATTCACTTTACTGCGCTCCAAGTTCTACGATCGTACTATTTCCTGAAACGGGCGAAGTTTATTGATCTTCAAGATCACGTGATTTAAAGCCATTTTATTTAATCAGCATAAATCAAACATTTAAATATGCACAGCACGATAAACTTCCGTTGGATCATCTTGTACATAAACGAAATAAGTCGAAAATGCATTTTAAAATTGCGTTTCCACGGTCGTAAAATCGGCATTCAACCGAATCCGCATTCCATATCAGTGACTAATTTTACCGGGAGAAGACTTAGAGACCGAAATAAGAAATAATGCACATTTGGAGGATGTGATATAATATTTTAGAGTTTTCCTGAAGTGAGATGACGAAAATGTCAGGTGTGGCCAACCGGACCGATATAGATAGCGTCGTGACTCAATTATATTGTGGTTGTTGGACGAGGCCAACAACATCTCAGCTAAGCTGAACCAGGGTTATCAGAATGTGCTAATTATACTCTAAAAATATATATCACAATAGCGAAACCATAATAATTCACATTTTAAATAGTTCAAAGTCTGCGCGCGAACCGTGCTTCGAATTTTATTGTATGTATTTCTTTGTTGCTATTCGGACACGATATACTTTTAATGCAAAGTGTATAATATTTGGTATACATAAACATACACATATGTAAACAGTCTCAAATTGAAATACTTTGTTAAGCTATCAAATGGTATACATGATTACATTATTTGAAGTAAGCATAAGTTGTTTATTTTATTTTTTTACATATATACCAGGAAGGCCTTACAGGTAACCTCAATGCGCCTTCCTGGCCAATAATAAACATTGCAGCATTTTTTTTATTATATATACAAGTCGCTGAATTACGAGACACTGAAAAACTCGCAAATTAACGAGACATCTATGAATTTTACATAAATTTTATTGTACATTAATCAATCTCAAATAGTGGTGACATAGTAGGTAGGAAGGATATTTAGCCAATTTTACCGTTTCAATAATGAAATCAGAGAAAATTGGCAAACTCTGATAGGAAACGATTGACCAGGAGTCACAAATATCCAGGTCTGACCAGCAACACTACAGATATATACTCTTTTTCTTTACAATCGGGGTCAGCTCATGGGATCGAACCCGGCGCCTCTCGACACTAAGCAGAAGCTTAACGACCGAGCTATGCTGCTGGCTTGACCAACTTATACCAGGAAGACTTGACAGGAAGACCCCAATGCGTCTTCCTGGACAATTAAAGCAATACAACATTTTATTATAACATAAATCACTGTATTTCCAGAAGCTGAAGAACACGAAATAACAATTAATTAATTAAATAATTACAGAGTTAATCCATTGAGACATCTATAGATTTAGATTTTGTACATAAGTTTTGTACGATTTTCCATAATTTATTTTTAAGACCTGTCCATAATTGAAAAGAATATTCTATCAAATCCAAATCGATCGTCTCCTGTCAAAATTTGCCGACTTCATCTGACTTCATTGTTGAAACAAATTAAAAAAAAACTACCTGCATACCCTCTCCACTACTCTATTGCATTCAGCACTGTTGGAACGTGTATTGTGAATTGTCATTGCCCTAATCTACATCCGATCCCTATATAAGCCAGCAGTATGGCTTAATGGTTGCGTGTATGTTTAGCACCAAGTGATCAGTGGGTTCGATCCGCCATTTTAGATTTGGGTGTTTTTGTGATTCCAAATTGATAGTTTCTTATCAGAGTTTGCCAAATTTATCTGATCATTGTTGAAACGGTTCCTCAAAATTGACAAAAAATCATCTTTCCTGTTGTCACAAATCTTCTGTATTTATTTTGTGGATAATTTGTAAAAATTATGTACAAAATCTAAATCCATAGATGTCTCAATGGATTAATTAGACATTAATTAGAAGATTAATAATCCATGGATGTCTTAATGGAAAATAAAATATACGTTTTCTCGTACGATAGAATTAGAGGAAGTAATTAGAGGAAGTAAGTAAAGTCAAGATTCTTTCACGAATAAATAAATGTTTTTTATCATTTGTATTTTATTTGAGCTGCAATGTTATAAATGTATCTATTCTAGTATACTTGTATGTGTGTGACGCTATTTTTCGTGTGAATTATTGGCATGAATAAGTTCAAAAATTTGGAAGCAGAGTGTGTATTTCTTGGGTTACATTGTTTTGTGGTGAATTTTACCCCAGTGTCAAATTACAATTGTTTTGTACGTCATTCAACTTGTATTGATTATATTGGTATATGTAAAAATAAACGAACATGTCTCTGTATTTTATGTACGAATAATTATACGATTTTTCATTGATTCAATAACACATTCTTTTAGAATATTAAAATTTTAAATAATTTAGTTCCAATTATTTTATTAGAAGTACATAGGTATGTATGTATGTACCTACATATATTAAAAGCCTGATGTTTTTTCGGTAATGGAAAACTCAATTTTTGTTTTGATTAATCGAATTATTTTACAAAACATTATTCAAATACATATAATCTGCAAATAAAATATTTGGTAAAAGGATTTAAAGAAGTAAAAAAAGAGAAAGAAATATGAGTTTTCCACTATAAACCGGTGGTAAAGTTCCAGGGCCCGGACTATTTGAGGGGCCCCGTTTTGAGACGTTCGACTGATGGATATCCGGGTTCGATCCCTTGACATCGATTGAAAATAATTTATTCTGAGTATACATATATTATCTGTAATGCTGTAGTCACAAATATCTAAATGGTCAGATTTAGTTATTTGTGACTACAAGTCCTACCAGAGTTTGCCAATTTTTCCAACGGTTCCTCCTTTTAAATTGGCTAAAAACCATCCTACCTATTATGTTACCACTAATTGAAGTACATATGATCTATGTACAATAAAATTTATATACAGGTTTTAAATTCATAGATGTCTCGTTAATTTCGAGTTTTTCAGTGCCTCCCAATTCGGCGACTTGTGTAATAAAAATGTTGCATTGTTTGTAATTGGCCAGGAAGGCGCATTGGGGTTTACCTGTTAGGCCTTCTTGGTATATATGTATGCAGGGCTTTATTTCGATTTTTCTTCCATTATTTTTTTCGACCCCTTAAACATCTGTGCTCGTCACGAAAAAAATTAAGTATAACTTTAGTATCAATTTGATGAAAATAAAAAAAAATCATTAAATTTTATATGCCGGAAGTGGGACTTTTTCCCCTTAGAAAGGTCAAAAATGTTGTCGCCACTTCTCTGTCCACACCCCTGAAAGTATCAAGCTGAAAATTTATATTTATCTTTTTTAAGTACTAACTTAGAGCTGATAAGGTTTTGGTGAGGATTTGTAATCCGGAAGTAGTATTTTTTTTAAAAACAATATTTCATTATTTTACTTTGACCTTTTAAATTATTTTAATCTTCTTGATATTTATTATGTATAATACTGATAGTGATTTTAGTTAATTAAAAAAATTTGGACAAAATCCGACAATCGGAAGTAGAACTTTTGTCTTGTGCAAGTTTACATACAATTTGCGCTCAATTTGTATCGAAAATGCTGTCATAGCTATAGCTAGTAGTATTTCATAATGCTGCCGGTGTGTGTGAATGTGTTTGTACGGTTCAATATCTAATTTTTTCCCAAGTAACGCGGTGGAACGGCGTTCCGGCATATTTTTTCTTAGTAGTACAAATACTGAACGAAGCCGGATAAAACAACTAGTAATATATAATTTGAATATAATTTTTTCTAATAAAAAACTTGACAAGAAGTGAGTTCCTGCACCCTTATTTTCAAAAAAGCCCTTATGTATATATGTATGTATATATATATCTATAAGATTATTTTTTTGGTTTGTCATATGGTATGACAAAATACAATTTATCCAGGGCCCAAGATTCCTCTCGGCGGCCCTGCCTACATATACATGTACGTTTGTGTATTTAATAATATACTTTTGAGTACTCCAAATGGTATTCAAATGAAAATCAATGGTATTCAATTCAAAATGGTATTCAACGCCAGAGAAGCATATCTTTCTTTACATGTCCATTCATTGTTTTCTGCACATTAACAAATTAGTAGTGTTTTTATTTTAAATCCATACCCTAAATACATACATAAGTTCACTGATTTTATGAAAATTAAAATTGATAGTTAATAAGAGCTTAAAATATATGTATGTATGTACATACAGTGCCCGACAGAATTAAGTGGACACTTCAGAAAAAAAACTTTAAGACAGAATATTTTTGTTATGATACATTTTACACAAGAGAAATAAATCAGTAATATTCATGATACTTAGGTTTAAAAAATTATACAAAAATATTTTGAAAAAACATTACCGTTTATTAAAAAAAAAAAAATGAGCAAAATACGGAAAAATGAGCAGTAAAGACAAAATTAAGTGGACAGAGAGAAATTGAGATATATATTTTTTTTAAAACTTGTATGAGATTATTTGGAATTAATTACAGCCTGCAGTCTATTGGGTGTGCTTTCAACTAATTTTTGGTGTGTCAGCATCTAAATTTTTTCAAATAGTGGAAAATTCATCAAAAAACATTTTTTATTTATTTATTTTATTTTTAAAATTTTTTGGTCCATTATAGACCACTAATTTTCTATGGGGTTAAATGATTGGGGAGGCCACTCAATTAATTAAATTGTATCTTCTTCGAAAAATTTCATTGTTTTCTTCGATTTGTATTTTAGGTCGTTGTCCTGTTGAAAGATTAAAGTACTCCCCAGACCCATTTTTTTCGACTGATTCTTCCAAATTGTCTTTGATTATATCGATGTATATATCGGAGTCCATTATTCCTTCTATTTTGGCTGGACTTCGACGCCCTTCCAGGAAAAACAGCCCCATATCATAATTGAGCCACCACCATATTTTACCGTTTTCTCAACACACTTGTTTTTGAGGGCTTCACTGAATTTTTTCCATACTTTTCTTTTACTTTTTGTGCCGAACAGCTCAAATTTACGTTCGTCACTCCACACAATTCGTTTCCAAAACGATAAAGGCATTGCAATATATTTTTTGGCGAATTTTAATCTCTTCGCTTGGTTCACCTTGCTGGTTAAAGGTTTGCGCCGCATTCTATATTTTTTTAAGCCAGCTTCTGTTAACCCTTTGAGGAGTACGGCCGTACGGGTACGTGCAAAGTAAAATGGCCCCGCCAGAGTACGACCGTACTCGTACGGTTTGACACGTTCAATCACTCAAAATACTCTACCTCTCTCATTGTTCGACATATTTGCATCTCGTTTTTTTTCAAGTGTCTACGCGACACTGTCTTCTCTAAGATATTCAACGACAGGCCTTCTTTAATTTCCCGACAAGTTTTCGTCGGTGTTTGCTTTACTTTCTTAAAAATCAGACGATCACCCCGTCGATTTGTTCATTTTTTTCTTCCTCTTCCCGGTAAATTCTCAACAGTGTCATGGTTTTTGAATTTATTCCAAATCTTTTCGGCAGCACTTTGAAATACGATATTTACTCGCAAAATCACAAAAACTCACACCAATTTTATCATCTTCTACCACAAATTTTCGAACTTAAACATGAATTTCAGATTTTTTTTCGACATTTTATTTTTACAACACTAGACGGGAACAATATTAACGAAACAACTATCTCCTACCAATTCAAAAGATAGAATGATAAAACACAAAAAAAATTGAAGAAATCGTATTTGTAATAACTGAAATACAGGGTCCCAAACACATTCGTTCCGCATGAACGCACGACCCAATTTTTGAATTGTGACGAATGCGGCAATGTCAACGAAACAGCTATAAAGCGAAAAAAACGAAATGTCCAAATTAGGATCATCAAATAACACCCTTTTAATTTTTGAAAACTAGAATGCTCTATGTTAAATACTTTTTGAGAAAACCGCGTTCTTGTGTACACATAAAAAGTGTCCACTTAATTCTGTCGGGCACTGTATGTAGACACAAAAATGTAATGTTCGTATTTTTGTATTTAAAATAATATTTTGGATAAGTTGGCTATGCTCGATGGGAAAATTGTAAGTTCGAAAAAAGAATGAAGTGAACGCCAGGTTGGTGGCGTTTGGCCATGAGCGGCCGTCAGACGAGCATGTGCGCGCGCACGTGCAAAGCGCTACCTAGCGGACGCGCCACCAAACACCACGGGGCGTGGCCTCACTTTCAGCGATCTCTAACCATTTTATGTACGATCTAAATTCATTTCCCGCTATATATTTATTACTATTTCGCCACACTGACATTGGCTAGAGGTCAGCTACCCATTGGTGCAATGTTCACAAAAAAGAAACCAAAAGAAAAATGGGATTTTACTTTCAATTTTTCAAAGAATTATTTTCTATCTATATATGTATGTATATAAAATTGAATGTCTATTTGTCTGTATATCTGTCTCGTATAGGCTCCTAAGCCACGACTACGATGGAACTTTCAGGATTTGTTGTATGCATATCCGGGAAGCTTACTGTGAAAAGCAAACGGGGAAAAAAACCTCCTAATAATAATATTCATAATTATGATTTTACCGACGCGAAAGTTTGAAGCGCCATTGTATAGTCAAGGAAATGTGTTCGTTGGTAACCATGTACCAGTTGATTTATGACGGCACGGCGTTCAAGAGACCTCAGTAGAGCTCCAACCATAACTTGAAACGGGAACGGGAACGGGAACACAGCAGGAACGGGAACGCATGCCGGGTTCAGCTAGTATTTTATAAATTTTAAATTTGTTTTTAAAACAAGTAGAGAACATTATTTCAATTAGTACCAAATCAATGGACATGTGCTGAGCTGAGCATTGATAGAAAAATAAAAAAAACGTTGTTTTCTTATATTTCCACTAGACTTTAGATTAAGGTGATCACTTTATATGTTTTTACCAGGACAATTTATGTGACAAAACCATGACATAGACATATACAAAAATATTGATAATACAAATATATAATATGAATAAAATATAAATATATTTTTTTCTCATTATCTCCAGGTGAAACATGGGACTGAGGTGGCAACCCTAATAGTAAGCATCCATACATATACATGAATATAATCTAAATATATAAAAATCAAGTTTGTCTGTCTGTCACGTATGCTATACTTTATAATTAAATTTGATTATTAAGTATTAATTTGAAACTGAAACATTCACTTATCGAAACGCATCGAGAAACGGGAATTGCATGCGTTTGTTTGTACGATGAAACTTTCAGGATTTATTTTATGCATGTCCGGGAAGATCGGCCAAAAACAGGAACGGAAACGGGAAAAACGGGAATGAGTGGCATTGCAACGCAATAATTTCATTGTTTTCGCCTCGTGACATGCGTTGTTAAGGTAAAATAAACAAATAATTGGATAATTTAAAATGTGTTTGCTGCCTGCGTTTTTCCGACAAATGGAATTGAGAACGGGAAATGCATGCGTTATTGTAGCATTGCAAAATACATATACAAAAAAATAAAAATGAGACATGAAATCAGAAATGAAATATGCAAACAATAAATAAATAAATAAATAAATGAAGAATTTGAAAGAAAATTCCGGAAAATTCAAGATGGACGACCACTGACCGGAGAGCTTCTGTGTGTGAAGCTTTCGGAAAGCTCTGACATCGTGTGTGTGTGTGTGTGTGTGGGTCAGTGGTGCGGCTGTCGCGATGATAAACACGGGGGGCCCTCGACGAGGCGCTGCGCCCCGACGAGAGGGCGCAGCCCCCGCATGACGCACACGTCACCAACACCAGCGGACACGTCACTGACACTTCACTGGCCCTTCATCCACATCTCACACATTTCACACACACAATCTCCATTTCTCAATTATTAATATAATTATATACACACACACACACGCGCGCGTGCGATATATTGTAATACGCTTAGTTATTAATTGCGATTTTTACTCGAACTATATACATACATATAAATAATAATAAAAAAAAAAGTGTGTCGTTCAAATATTCGTCCCCTGCACCTACCCAAAGTTATTATTCTAAATAACGCTCTCTTAAATAATATACTCTCTATCGTGATATGAATATTACATATAAATTAACCGTGTGTGACATTATACCGTCGTGGAAAATTATACCCGATTGAATGTTTGTTTTTCATTACATTGTTGTATCTCCACTTTCTGGGAAGCTGGACGTGCTACCATCTTGTACAAAGTGACGTTTGTACTTATTTTTCACACTACAATATACGCAAAAATCGGTAAGAACTTTCATTTCACTTATATTTCTAGTATAATACAATTATTTCTTTAAATACACATACGCATTATAATAATTATTGTATTATGACGGGATACCAGTCAGATTTTTCTAGAACTGGGTCAATTTAATACATATACATATGTACAATTTGCAAACCATGCACTATATCATAACACGTAGTTGAATATTTTTACAATAAATCTGACACCTTTGAATTTACGTCAAAATTCATATGTAGTACATGAAATATGCTTGGCAAATACGTCAGCGCGTTCGTTTATACATATATTGTAAAATTGCACTTCTAAAAGCGACATTTCCTTTACATCTCTCATTCAGTTTGATGAACCATTGATATAAATCTTATAAGATATAATACATTAGCTCCAATATTATGTGAAACGGCCGAATTTTAGAGGTTATTATCCGTCATAGCTTCGATTGATTCCCGAACATATGTTCAATTGTACCTTCAGTATTGCATACATACATACGTATGTATGTTTATGTGAAAATGAAATAATAACTGTCACTTACTTGTCATCTGCTTTATTACTATTATATATACAATCTTTCATATAACAGTTTTCTCCAATGCGTCATTATGAGTAAACGTAAATTTGATTTGGTTAAAATGTGTATAAAATGGTAAAAATCAATGTTTCATTATGCATAAACATACATATTTTAGCTGGACTGTATTATATGTATGTATTTTGGTTTATAAAAATTTACGTTGTTTTTCAATATACCTATAAAATATCGTCACAGTAAAACCACCCCAATGTTCACGCAAAATTCTTAACGGATTTTCCATCTAAATCAGGCTGTAATAGCTAACATTCAAATATATTTAATACACTGTACTCTCGATTATCCGGGTGCGGATTATCCGTGCTTGAAAAATATTAATTATTTTTTTTAAATTAATTAAATTTTGTTCTTACATATATGATAATGAAACGCACCGATTGATTGCGACCGTAAACATGCGTGTTATTTGAAACAAATTATGTCACACAGAAATTTTTTTCGTTCCCTTTTTAAATGTATTTTACTATTGCGTCAATTCTTTCAGTCGCTTTTGATCATCGAAGAAGTAACAAGTGCGCGTATTCAGAGCAGATTTTTTCGAACATATGTTTGTTTAATTATATTCAATTATAATACTTTGTGTGTGAAATTATTTCCTTTGCTATTAACTCAGATTTATATACCTGTTCGAAGTGGAATTTTATTTAATTCTCATATCTCATATCTCATATCTCGTCTCTGAACCATTTTTCGTGTCGAACAGTGCTAGCGGTCAAATGTGTATGGAAACAGCCAAGTTTTTCCATGACAAATTAGGATCAGTAGACAACTTCAATGCTTTGTCTGGCTGGTTGACTAGATTTTTTTTATATTTTGGCAACAGTAGTACTAACTATAGGTACTAACTGCTTGAACGCAAGCGTAGTGAGTCATCTTGCGTACAACGCACATAACACAAAACCATGCTCCACTAGTACGAGTTTTTAGCTCGCAATTTTACCGATTTAAAATTCAGCACACTTCCAACTAACCCTTTTAAACGGAAACAAAAAATAGTGTGGCCAGAACAATATCCCAATAAATATGTTTCAATAGAAAATACTTAATATAAAATAGTATTAACAGTGAGAAAAAAATCCCAAATGAAAATACGTACTTTTGACTTTTGATTTGAACTGGACGACTACTTAGAGAGATTTGAAAGCTGAAAAGTACTACAAATGAAATATAAAATACCCGATTATAGGTTTCAATATTCATTTTGAACAGGAAATTGACAGATTTTGAGACATCGACCGAACAACACCAAGATATAAAAAAATCCCCCGATTTAAAAAACACATATATCTCCGAATTTCAAGCCAATCAACATTTTTATTACCAGATTCGTGTTCACTGGGCATAGATCTATAAGAAAAGTCATATCTCATCTCTGAACCAAAAAAAAAGTCGTCATTTGTCGAACAGTGTTATCGATGCCACTCCGTGACAGTTCATAGATTTAGTTTATAAATAGAGAAAAACGTTAATCCCAGTATGCACTTTTCTTCTCTGAAGTAGGGGTGCGCCTTCACAATTGAAATGACATATCAATGATAGGTTTGTCAGACGTCCCGATTAAACGGGATCGTCACCATTTTTAGGTTTCGTATCCCGTTGTCCCGAGCAAACCTTTCGGGACGGCTTAAAGTCCCAATACGTTTGTGTGTGTATGTTTACTTGAGTAACTTGAGTTTACTCAAGAAAAAATACGCATATGTTTACTTGAGGTGTGCGTACATTGCACGGCACATTTCAGGTATCACTTCCTATCGCATGTGCGCTTTATGTGTTCATGCGTTGTTGTTTATTTTGTATTTGGTTATGAACGGCGTGGCTTTTTTAATTAAATATTGCATTTTCCGGTGTGGGAAAACTGAACTCACGCACGGATGAATTAGTATGACGCATACGCGAGGAAAAATAATATGATTAGGCATCTTATGCGATGACGCACAGAATATAATGAAAATAATGAAAGTATAATATGGTTGCGCGACCTTCGTTCTGAAACGTGTGGTCCTCATTAATGATGCAAAAAGAGGCACTGTTTAACCGGGTCGTGGGTTACACAGGTTTCATGTTTGATGGACCATCTCCTTAGGGACACAAACCCCACTTTCGCTTCACAAACTCTACTTTCTCCACCCCGTAAAATGTTTGTTTGCTATTATTCCTCGTGCTCAAATACAGCTCATTGTGCATATATAACCGTCGAGTAAATTATTTCAAACAACCCTAACCCGAACCGAACCCTATTTAATTTTTATCAAGATTCACTTAAGCTACGAATACGCATGCCAGTTACTTGCATAAGCATGCGAGGTAATGTCAAAATTTACTTTTAATAGTAATAATTTTTTAAATGCTTTTTATTATTACTAAATTGTGTTCACAATACATCTTATATTTATTTTAATAGCTACTGATCTATTGATCATTTTCTATTTTACAATTTTAATTTAATTTTGTTAGTAATAATCATAATATTAAATAAGGTTGTGGCTATTTGCAGGTACTTTATCGTAACAGTGACAGTTCACGCGCAAGCGCAGAAGGCTTTGCGCCTGTCGCCGATATAGTACCTGCAAATAGCCAATAATTCGCAGATATAGTACCTGCAAATAGCCAACCATTAAATATTTGATAATGCTTTTGGTAAGTGCATAGTATACAGGTTTTTCATTCCAAATTGACCAAAGATTACCTAAACGCAATCTGCTTTAGATCGTCGACTTTAGAGAGTCTTAAATTAATATTATGTATTAGATGTATTATGAGCATTTATAATAATTGTAAATAGGTTTTTGAGCTCTTTTTCCTATTATGCTGTACATTAAAATTAGAATAATATAATACTATGATTACTAACAAAATTAAATTAAAATTAAAAATATAAAATAATCAATAGATCAGTAGCTATTAAAATATATATAAGATGTATTGTGAACAAAATTTAGTAATAATAAAAAGCATTTAAAAAAAACGAATTTCAAATTGACCCCTTTTCAATGTCAAATTGAAATTAAAAAAAATTTATTTTAAATAAAAAGGTTTAATTTGAAATGAAAAAGGGTCAATTTGGAATGAAAAACCTAAATAACCGTTAAATATTCTCCTGTCTACTTGCACAATATATATTTGAAACGCCTCGATAATACACTTATAGTACATAACTGCGATATTTAAATAATATTTATTAAATAAACAGGTTTTTCTATAAATTGGTTTTGAGGTTTTTGATGAATGTATATACATATATATGTATATACCTACACACATATATGTAAATAGACCATAAGATTCAGACCTTCATTTTTTAATTAATGAGAAAGATTTTCGTTTTTTTTTATATTTTGTGAAATATATACATTTGTACATACTAGGTATCCATTATTAATAGTACGAACTCGTCCCTAATTCTTAAACTAGAATCATATTTGCGCAATAACAATACGACATGACTAAAACATTAGAAAATAAAGTGTCATGACACGAAGTACATTGTGATGAAAGTACTTAATTTGTAGTATCTCTCTTCGCATCAAGAAGGACGTAAATAAAATCAGCATTAGTGAAACTATTACAAAATGAAAAAATAAACGAATCACTTAATCGGAATTATCGTGTAATAATAAGTTGTTTGCTTTCCGATGATACGCCCTAATTAAAAATCAATACATACTGATGTGTTTCACAAAAGTCAATTCATATGATGACAGCTTCAATGTTATTGTTATAATCAAACAGAAATTTGAAACAATTTTACTATTAGTAGAGTACAATGAGTGCAAAATTTTCGTTACCACTCTCGTAACGTTATTGAAGTAAAAGGCGCCCAAGAATATTTCAATTAATACATTTTCTGAGAAATGAAGAGTTGATTTAAAGTGAAACAAACTAATTTAGCCCTTTTTACTAATGTATTTTAACATTCTGTTAAAATTTATAGCCCATTTTTGACGCGTTTTATTTCGTGTATGGCTGAGAGTTATTTCTCACTGCAGTATATGTAGTATATTTTATTTCAAATTTAATAATGAAATAAAATTTAATGACTTTTTGTATATATATATTGCACGAAAAACGGGATTTTAAAATTAAGTCTCCCGCATTCAGTTTGTGACACGCTGAGACTGCAATATGCGCTTCCCGCACAGAATGTGTTAAAATTCACGTACCATGCTATCGCGTGCAGAATAATTCATGACCATCGTTTAATTTATATAGTTATTGTTGTTGTTGTTGTCGTTGTCAGTTACGATCTTAAACCCCTCTCGAACATCATATTATACATTATATCTATACTGAACCCAAATTATTTATTTACGCAATATGTGAGTAAATCTGTTTTTTTTCTTTTCAGGGACCACTTTTAGAGGAAAAAAAGAGCCAATACAATACGAGGGAATATCTTATGTATTATTTATCTGAATAGATAAACGCTATCCACTTCCAAAGCTGATGTAACGAGATACATATTTAAAATTATTCATACAGTCTACGAATCCTAAAACTTATACATATATTTACATTTGAAAAAAAAAACAATATATTAAATATATATAAACATAAGTCGCAGTAGAAAATTAGAGAATCGGTGGAAACAAATACCGATTTCGTCTATATATAGTGGATTATTTACACGTATATATGTAGTAAAAGAAATATACAAATATAACGTAAATTTCTACAAAGTGTGGACCCTCGAAACGACGAGATAACTTATAAAATAGCAAATTTGATTTTGAAAAATAGCACACATCCTACAACTGTGAGACCAAAATACGTTTGATTACATTTATACAGCTATTTGATACGTTTAGTTAAAAGTAAATAGTAAAAAAAGAGAAATTGACACGAATGCAATTCGCATGGAAGTGAACAAGGTTGAAAATACAAGTCGCAGTGCAGAAATTTACAGAAATAACATTTCTGGAAATAGGTGAGTAACATTCGCATTTAAAAATACGCCAGTTACGGCAAATGCCATCTGTTAAAACTCCACCAAATGATACAATAACTAAATTAAATATAGTACAACTGGGGAAAAAAGCTTCATATAATTTCAATCCATTTTGAAGATGTTTTCATTAACCTTTAAAGGACGGAGCGTCGAGATCAAACGAGTGTCCAAAACCGGGGTCGAGTAAGACCCCAGTATTTTTTAATCAAAATTCATCTTTTCTTAATACAAATGGGTTCAATATATATCTTATTAATCATTTTATACATCAAAATAAAAAAAGTTTTAGTCCTATAGCATGTTTTTGACTATTTTTGTATTAAAAAATAACCATCGACATGCAAAAGCAACATCGGTAAGGCCAACAGGCGACTGCATTGCTCAATAGCCACGTGCCAAAAGAGACAAAAACAATAGCTTACGAAGATATATAGCTGTCTCTTTTTCTCGCATTGATTCATCGATCAAAAAGAATATGCAAGCGAACAGTCAAAAACATGACTTAGTTAAACATTCTACGTTCCAAAGTATAAATGTATTTTTTTACCATGTACGTAGAAATGTATTTGTACTTTGGAACGTAGAAATGTATAAATGTATTTTTTTACCATGTACCCCTTTTCTAAATCATACAAAATATATTTAAATAAATTTGTTGTAGTTCATTCTAGGAATACAAGAAATATAGGGTGTATAGCTTTGAAAACCACATATGTAGTTATTACGAAAAACTTAAAAATTGGGGCACTTGCATACCCCACTTCGGTGAGGGAGGGTTAATAAATTCACATGAATTATGGTAGCACATTTCAGTGTATAGTATTTAGGAGGTGTTTAGTAGTAAAATGAAGCATTTAAATGATATATTATTAGATATGTGTATTTATGTACTTTTGTAAGATTTTAATTTTTTGAATGCGGATGTTTTGTGTTCTCATGACAGGTGTAGGCGATGAGTACGGTGGCGGGTGAGGGGGCGGATGGGGGCGGCGAGGTGGGGGCGGCGTCGACGGTGGGGGGAGAGGGGACGGTGGCTGCGGGGGGGGCTCCAGGGGCTGCGGCTGCGGCCAAGCCTTCGCCCGCGGCTCGCAAGCCGGCCCGTCGGGGGGGCAAGCCGCAGCCCGAGCGCCCCCAACGAGCCCTCTTCTGTCTAGGGCTCAAAAACCCTCTCAGGAAACTCTGCATAGACATCGTCGAATGGAAGTATCCTTTTTTTTCTAACTGTAAACTTTAAACTACAGTGTATCTACATACAATACCAGAGAAATGTAATAATAATAGAAGGGCCTTCACGAATAAATAATTGTTGTCAATATTACGCGGTACTTCTCTATACATACGCTACAACGCACGGAATACAATCGGATCAGTTTACTTATAAAAATGTATCCCATGTTGTTTATTCTGTATTTTTGAATGCATTGTGCAATGTTTACCGATGCTTGCCCATATTGCGAGTAGTATAAACAAACAGAGAAGTTTTTATAGGACATACGTCGAGCACCAAGCGTCAAATACAACTGATGATGCTAAAATTATTTAGGATTGTCTGTGGACAATCGTCACTTGACAACAATATGACGCCTAAAGCCACTTCTATTAATATAACATTTCTCTGTACAATAATATTTCAATGTTTTATAAAGTGTAATATGTATTTACAATAACATACAACTAACACAGGGAGTGTCGGAACCCTATGTGGGGCTGTTAGCTGCAATATACAAGAAATATAAGAACGCCACAACTTCAGTTAAACTTTTTTCAGGTACTGATAAATTTAGCATAGGAAAAGGAGTAAGACAAGGAGATACCATCTCACCCAAGTTATTCAATGCGGTACTTGAGGGTGTTTTCAGGAATTTGGAATGGGACACAGCAGGAGTAAAAGTTAACGGTCGCTTCTTGTATCATCTTCGGTTCGCAGACGATATAGTTTTAATAGCTCGCGACCTAGCTGATCTACTTAACAGACTAACACAGCTGGACAGAGAAAGTATGAAAGTAGGATTAAAAATTAACGTAGATAAGGCAAAATTAATGTTTAATAGTTATTGCATGCCTGTTGGCATCTCATTAGATGACAAACCAGTAGAAGTAGTAAAACATTATTTATATTTAGGTCAAATAATTGATATGTCCGGTAGTAAAGATGAAGAAATAAAGAGACGTATGAAATTAGGATGGAGTGCAATTGGACGAATGAATGCTGTTTTTAAATCAAAAATGCCCCTTGTCTGAAGAACAAGATCTTCGATCAATGCGTTTTGCCAGTGATGACGTGTGGATGTGAAACTTGGACACTGAACACTCAAAGAAGTGTGGAACGCTGTATGCTCGGCATAACGAGGAAAGACAGGAAGTGGAACACGTGGGTGAGAAGTATGACAAGTGGATAGAGTAAAGAGATTGAAATGGCAATGGGCGGGCCACGTGGCTAGGAGAATGGACAAAAGGTGGACAAAAGGTGGACAAAAGAAGTGCTTGAACGGTACCCGAGAAAATTCGAACGGGTAAAAGGAAGACCGCAGGGAAGATGGGTAGACGAAAGTTTTTTATTGGATAAGATTATATAATATAGAATACTAAAGTTTTTACCCAGCTTCGCTCGGTATTTGTAATATAAACTGCTTAAACATAGCCATTCTAATAGTAAACATTTTGTTTTTATTTGAATACTTTTATTTTATTTAAATTTATTTGAATATGCATTTGCTCTTTTTACGAACCAAACAAACATACAAAGTCTCTTTCGAAATTATATATTATATTCGTTTAAAACATAAAAAAATCCAAGACAAAAAGATGCCGGAACGCCGTTCCACCGCGTTACATCGGAAAAAAAGCCCTTCGTAAATATGCTATGTTGTTCCAATTATCAAGGCTCACTCCCACTCTACTTAAAGGAGCGCATAGTATAATCGAATAGAGTTCGTTCAACGAAAGAGCGACTAATAAAATAATGTTGGAAACTACTGGTTGACTGCAAAGTATGCTTTACGCATACTTTGTTTTTCTCGAAAATGAAACAAGTCATTTTTAATTTTTAGATTTAATGCATTTTATAAATACAAAATGAATATATACAAATAAAAATTCAAAATATAAAAAAAAAAAAAATACAAATACAAAATGCAAAAGAAATTTCAATAATTAGTAATACATTCACTGTCTGATGATTCGAAGTTGTTGTTATCTTATATTAATAGTCGTTAGACTTATCATCTACAGATAGTCAAGTGTACACAAGAAAGTATAGAAAGACGCATGCTTAGAATGTCTAATAGAGAGTGTCGGGATAACGAAGTACGGTTAGATGGGTGAGTTCTATTCTACCTTGGATGATGAAATCTTTTTAGTTCAAATTGGTGAATTTAGATTTGTATAATTTTTTTGCAAATTTCAAATAATTTCCTTACAAAAAGTAACAGACCTTTCGAATGGATGATTTTGACAACAATTTTTGCAAATTGTGTGGCGCTTGCTGTCTACACTCCGTACCCAAACAGTGATTCCAACGTTACCAATTCGTATTTAGTAAGAGATTTATTTTTACTGTGATAATTAATAGTAATTACAAAACTTATTAATCATGTAATTTTAATTTGCAGGAAAAGATTGAATACATTTTCTTAGTAATATTCACTGCAGAGTGCGTCATGAAAATTATAGCGTATGGTTTTGTAATGCATGCAGGTGCCTATTTAAGAAACGGGTGGAATATGTTAGATTTCACTATAGTCGTCATAGGGTAAGTTCATTTACAGCTTAAACTACTTATGTACTATACTTTACCTATGCTAATATGTACATATCTTTCGTTATTTCAGCATGATAAGTACAGTACTATCGAATATAATGAAGGAAGGGTTCGACGTCAAAGCCCTGAGGGCTTTCAGGGTATTGAGACCTCTTCGACTCGTGTCCGGAGTGCCAAGTAACAATATATACATATTTCAAAACTCACATGAATATCCATCTCAATACGGTGCTAATTTTGAACTAAATTATTTTTCAGGTTTGCAAGTAGTCCTTAATTCTATATTACGAGCTATGGTGCCTTTATTCCACATCGCTTTGCTTGTGCTATTTGTCATCATTATATATGCCATTATCGGATTGGAACTGTTCTCCGGCAAATTACACAAAACGTGTTTCAATAACGTAACAGGTACATACATCGAATTTCAAATCAATCTATGTACTACACTTTTCAAGACAAATTCTAATGTATAAGTTGTATATCAGATACAATAATGGATGATCCCAGACCTTGCGGAGAAAACGGATTAGCTTGTGAAGACGATATGGAGTGTCGACTATTCTGGCAAGGGCCTAACTATGGAATAACGAATTTCGACAACTTTGGTCTCAGTATGCTCACTGTCTTTCAATGTATCACTCTTGAGGGTTGGACAGATGTTTTGTACTCAGTAAGTTAGAGCTTTTAAAAACATAACTATCTGTTGTGGTAAATGTTTTCTTTTACAGCTTTATGTATTTTACTAGATTCAAGATGCAATGGGAAGCAGTTGGCAATGGTTATATTTTATCTCCATGGTAATCCTTGGTGCCTTTTTTGTAATGAATCTAATTCTCGGTGTGTTATCTGGGTTAGTATATGTGTTTATACGTTCTATTGCAATACATGGTACATTTGTACATTACTCGACTTAAAAACGATCTATTAATGTTCGAATTCAATTTTTAGAGAATTTTCTAAAGAGAGAGAGAAAGCAAAAGCACGCGGTGATTTTCAAAAGCTGCGAGAAAAACAACAAATAGAAGAGGATCTTCGGGGCTATCTTGACTGGATAACGCAAGCTGAAGATATAGAGCCTGATAAAGACGACAGGCAAAATACTCAAGATGGTAATAAACAAAAATAATTAAAATTTTCATGACCATTACAAAATTTTAGGATATTTATAATGGGCTGGGTTTTTTCTATAAAGGCAAAACACCGAATTTGGGCGACTCAACTGAGGGTCTTGGACCTGACGGAGAGGTGATCCAAGAGTCCTGTTTCAACATGTGGAAGAAGGACATGGATAAAATGAACAGGAGGGTGAGACGAGCCTGTCGCAAGGCTGTTAAATCTCAAGCATTTTATTGGTTGATTATCCTTTTGGTGTTTCTGAACACCGGCGTACTTGCCAGTGAACATTATAGGTACAAATACAACAAATAAATTTGGTATGTATTATTGCTATGCAAATCTTGAATTATGGAATTTCAACATTAATTAATTACAGGCAACCGCCATGGCTGGATGATTTTCAAGAATATACAAACACATTTTTTGTAGCACTCTTCACATTGGAAATGTTATTGAAAATGTATAGTTTAGGTTTTCAAGTATGTATCTTTTCAAATATTATATTATAAAGTCTTTGATTATCAATTTCACAAACATGTTTAATGTTTCAGGGGTATTTTGTGTCGCTCTTTAACCGTTTCGATTGTTTTGTTGTAATCGGATCCATCGCTGAAATGGTGCTCACTAAAACCGAAGTCATGCCTCCACTCGGTGTCTCCGTGCTTCGTTGTGTCAGATTGCTCAGAGTGTTCAAAGTCACAAAGTTAGTCGTTTTTATTTTTATTTCATACACTATTCGTGCAATATCTTATCACTGGCATTTCTTTCTTCTAGATATTGGAGATCACTCTCGAATTTGGTAGCATCTCTTTTAAACTCGATACAATCTATTGCATCACTTTTGCTACTGCTGTTTCTTTTCATTGTTATTTTTGCACTGCTTGGAATGCAAGTTTTCGGAGGGAAGTTCAACTTTGATAATTCGAAAGATAAATCTCGATCTAACTTTGACAGCTTTTGGCAAGCTCTACTTACAGTATTTCAGGTATATTAATGCTATTTAATTACAATGGATTAATTATTATTGATACAAAAATGAAATTCAAACTAAAAATACCAAAACCTGCCCAATTTCAGATATTGACAGGTGAAGATTGGAACGCCGTGATGTATGAAGGAATTCAAGCCTACGGAGGAGTCGCTTCATTGGGAATATTAGCCAGCATTTATTTCATTATACTTTTCATATGTGGTAACTGTATCCTTTTTGTAATAATTTTAATAAATGTTTGTGTAAGTAGGCAGCTGATAAAAATAAAATAATCACATTTCCCTTGACAAAAAGTGTATTAGATATTCTATTGAACGTCTTCTTGGCTATTGCCGTAGACAATTTAGCTGACGCTGAATCATTAACAGCTATTGAAAAAGAAGCAGAGGAGGATAATGGAGTAAGTATATGTAACCTTTATCGCTAAAAAGTATAAATTATAAATTGTGCACGACATTTATTGTCTTTTATAAGGATGAAGAAAAGAAATCTCACAGTCCGACGCCTATCGGAGCCGGTGGAGATGCTGGTGATACAATAAGAGGTGATACCGACGAAGAATATGCCAATGAAGATATGTATGATACAGAAAAGTGAGGAAAAGTTTTATTGAAAATACTTTTAATACGCTGTGCTTCTTTTAATGTGTTGTTTTATTTATTAGTTCGGAGCGTGAAGATTATGATGAGACAGGATCCGAAACGATGGTTCGTCTCGACGAAGATGAGGAGCCTTTGGAAGAAGATATGGAAGATCAAGAACAAAACGACGAAGGTATAAACAATTGTTGACATATTTCGAATATTTACAAAGTGAGACATTTACATTACATTACATTAAACACATTTTTAAACAACTACATATGTACATATGTTGGCATTATTATTTATATAGTTAATTGAAAGGTGTTATTTTTGTTTTTGTGCCTACATATGTAAATTTTTTAAAGAAAACTTACCTAAATCTTCGGCAAGACCTAGAAGGCTATCGGACGTAGATATTGCAAATCAGAAAAAGCCAATTCCCGATGGAAGTGCATTCTTTATCTTCTCAAATACTAACAGGTACAATGGTTATAAAAGCGGACAGTTAAGCAAAGATCTAACATGTGCCTCGAAATCGTCAATGAAAATAACATTTTTTTTTATGTTTTAACAGTGTTTCTCAATATATGTATTGTATAACTATCGTCCAAGAAGTTTTTTAAATATGAATGTTGTTTTTTTTCTATTGCAGAATGTGTCGTGTATTTTTGATAACGTCGATAAAGATTTTATAATCAAATTATGAAAGAATTTATTATGCTATTTTTCTACTCATATGCAATACAATTTATTATTATTTTAAAATCCATACACAAACATAATTAAAAGTGTATGAAGATGTTTTTAACATTGATTTGCATTAACAACCGCTTATTGTCATTCTATAAATGTTGTTTTCATCTAACCCCTATATTCGACGATGGAAACAGAAACTGAAGATGCTGGGGGTGGGGAAGCTGTATCGGCTCGACCGAGAAGAGTATCGGAGGTCAATATGACCAATCAGAAGCAACCTATACCTCCGGCGAGTAGTTTCTTCATATTTTCGAATACAAACAGGTGAAACCCGTTACTCAATCTATTTTATCAATAACACATTTCCACACATAAAACAGAACTATTTTATAATTCGATTATTTATAGCAAATAAAAAAAAATCACATTTTCTGTTCTATTAAGACTATATAGAGTTTATGCAACACGACTATGAAGAAGAGTCATCAAATAATCACTACAAAAACAATTTTTGCAAACATACAGTTATTATCGTAATATCATTAGTGGAAAAAACCAAATTTGTACTACAAACATTGTCCTTATTGAATTGTTGATGAACTTTTATTGAATATATCGCTTTATTTAACACCTAACATGAATCAAATGTATGTGTATTTTTTTGTAAAAACTGTCATGTCTATTTTCTTTTACGTTTACAATATTATTACATATACGAATAAAATTGAATCGTGATTTTCGAGTGTGAATTTGCAATACCGACTAAATTACTAATGATTTTCAGATTTCGCGTTTTCTGTCACTGGCTATGCAACCATTCAGTGTTTGGAAACATTATTTTGGTTTGCATTATGTTTTCATCAGCTATGTTAGCTGCAGAAGATCCACTTAATTCAACATCATATAGAAATGGGGTGGGTACTTCATAATCGTACATTATTGTAGCCTATGCAGATTTTTACAATCATATTGCTGTTGTTTTTCAGATACTCAACTATTTCGATTATTTTTTCACAACCATTTTCACCGTTGAACTGATGCTAAAGTTGATATCGTACGGTTTTATATTTCACAACGGCGCATTTTGCAGATCGGCGTTCAATTTGCTAGATTTACTAGTCGTCTGTGTGTCATTGATATCAATGTTTTGGAGGTACATGATTCATATTTTTATAATGAAATCCATAGTCTTACTAACATTTATGTTTAATTATATTTATGTCATTTTAGCTCTGGTGCCATTTCAGTTGTTAAAATTTTAAGAGTATTGAGAGTTCTCAGGCCATTGAGAGCAATAAACAGAGCAAAAGGTCTTAAGGTCTGTGTTTTTTTTTAATTATTTAAAACAATTAATTCTATAAATGAACAATTTTTCTCAATACATGATATATGATATATATATATATGTACATATATTACGTTTCTTTTGATAGTCTTTTTACATGTATATATCGGTAATTGGATTATTAGTCACATTGCAGTGGTCACAAATACAATTTTTGCCATTAAAATCGCGAATACGCAATATTTGGCACTCAATTTCTCGTTAGTATGATGCACTTTTCGGCTGCCAGATGTTCCGTTATTGACTTTGTGACCAGTGCTTTGTGACCAGTAATCACCGAACCGTATATATCATACGTCTACTATAGAAAAGTTAATATCTGGCAGCTATGTTATATTATATTATAATTGTGTTTAAATTTTAATATATTTTTTTAAATATTATAAACTATTATGGGAAAATACAATATGTTTGAAATTAGCCGAATAGTACATACGTACCTATACATACATATATATAGGTACATGCATATGTATGTATGTGTGTATAGGGGAATATGCATTGGAAGATTTTATGGTAGTCAAGTTATTTACTATGATTTAAATTTATGTTTGTTGGTATAGCATGTAGTACAATGTGTGATAGTTGCTGTTAAAACCATTGGCAACATAGTCTTGGTCACATGCTTACTCCAGTTTATGTTTGCCGTAATGGGCGTGCAAATGTTCAAGGTAAGGGGGGCACCCACATTCGAATTTTTTATTTTATCTTTCCTTTACCATCATCTCTCATCTAAAAATCTCTTGTTTACAAAATTTCTACTTTACATCACCATGTTTTCGTTTCGATTTTTATCATAAATGCACCTTTGGGTTTTGAGCACGCGCTGTATTGTTTATTTCACAATTACATACATATATATACATATATTCATATCATGTTTATCGACATTTATTATAACAGACACTTTCTCAAATCCCAAAATACATACATACATATGTAGTAAAATTTTAAAAACTGTGCTTTTTTTTTGTTTGTTTTGTTTTGATTTTTTCATTTTTTTTATTTACCGATAATTACATACTATGCCCTGTATTCTGACTATGTATTTATTACATATTAAATCATCTTACTGAGATATTGTTGTGTTCAAGGTATGTAAAATTCATTATTATGGTTTCGCAATTCATCATAAACTCAATTCATTGTGAAATTATAGTACCTTAATAAAATAGAGTTTTTTAACAACAAAAAAGTTTTGAAATAATTTGAGTTACACCAAGGAGGTACTATAATTTTCTTTTTTTTTCAAAAAAAATCTCCATGCATGAAATCATCTGTATTGATATTTAATTTGTAGATTTTTATTATCTTGAAGTCCAAATGTAGAAAGTTTACGAGCTAAACTTTACTTTTTAGTATTTAAAGTGAATTTGAAAAAAAATTTTGGAACTATATTTCACTTCAAAAATAATACATTTAATATACATACTTACATGCATATCTATATGTATGTATATGATATCTACATACTATTTATGAATATGTGTAAAGTGACTAACAAAATTGTAATTAATCTATGTCTTATTACCCAAAGGTGCCATAAGACTCCATTACTATGTAAGTGAATAAAAAATATGCAATTTTTACACATCAGGGTATCCAAAATTATTTTTCAACAATTTGTGTGGTAATTTGTTTTGTTTTTGTTTCTTACTATAATATAATTTTTCGAGTTGTTTTTTTTTTTTTGGTTTCAATGCATAAATTTTTCTTTATTATATTAGCAGTGTGCCCCTTATCTTATTGAACATATTAACAATACATTAATATACACATACATATATGTATTTTTAGACCTTGTACATATGTATAACATACATAGAACACTAATGTACTCAATTGATTAATCTCTTTTCTGTGAAATAATACGCGTTACTTTGAAAACAGTATTGAATGCAAAACCAACTTGCGATTATATATGTATAATAAGTACTGTGAAGAGTTGTTTCCATAGATTTATGGTTGTTTCAATAAATAAATGCTTTCAAAAATATACATAGGTTGATATAAATATACAAAGTATGTACATATATCAAGCGAGTAATATCTAACTAAAAAATGCTATATATTATTACATATTTCTATTATTGAGTATATTTTTAAATCATACATATATTAACTTATTGTTTTGGATATTACTTGCACTTTTGATTAGTTCTATGTAAAAAAAATTAAGATAATTTTCAGAAGACTGTAATTTGTTATTAGTTTTTGAACAAAATAACGTATTGGTGCTTTGTTTTTCTTGTTCTGTTTTTGCCGGACATTACCATTGGATTATTGGATCTGTGCGACACCAATCCCTTCCCCTGTGTGACTCTGACTCTGACTACTTCACCGCTTTCCGGCTTGTGTATTATGTTGTCCTCCGAGTGTGCCATTCAATTCAATCCAATTCATAACCACTGTGTGTGACTTTCAATTATAACATGTGGCCTTCCATCGTTTGGTTTGTATTTATTATCACGCCCTTACCATTTTAATCGAATACAATGGTTGTCTTGTATTTTTCATTTTTATTACCTATACCTACAAAAAAAAAAATCATGTGTTTGTGATATTTTTATTTTTGACTTAAATAGTATGTAGTAAAATGTGTGATTGTCGCTATCAAAACCATTGGTAACATTATGCTAGTGACTTACCTTCTTCAGTTCATGTTTGCCGTCATTGGCGTTCAACTCTTTAAGGTATTTATACGCATACATATGTATGTTTGCTTTATTGTTTTATTCATTTGTGAGTTTTACCCTATCTTAGAACAAATAAAATAACTACATACATACATAAATCATCAGCAGTTTATAAAATTACACACTCATCATCAGTACATGATAAACAGATCAGAGATGCAAACCAAACTTTCACAATTTAAATGATGCTTTACATTTTCAGTTTTGTTATTATATTGATAGAAATAAATTTAGGGTTTTGGTTCACAACAAGTTCATAGTTTGCATGTCTTACATGATGTTTGAAACTTCTTATCATTCCTAACAAAAATCACAGACGCAAAACTTTGGAAAGAACATACTGATCCACCAAATAACTTTATTTATAAAATCAAAAGTCACCAAATCACGCTCATGGTGCATTTATGATACGACTTCTTGTTGTATGTATTTCTAAACAGTGTACAACCATATGCATTCAAATAACAACAAATTTTTAATTGTTCTAAGAATTTCAATAACTTTTTTTTTTCGATTTAGCAGTCGCATTATATTTACTTAAAATAAATAATAAAAAATACGGCTTATCAGAAAAGTGCTTTCATATTTTAGGGGAAATTTTTCTCCTGTTCAGACGGCTCGAAAATGACAAAATTAGAATGCCAGTAAGTTTATTTTATCAATTCGAATAATCACAATAAAGTAATTAATAATTAAAATGACGCAACAATATTTTCAGAGGAAACTATATAGTATTTGAAAAAGGTGATCTCTCAAAGCCAGGAATAGAAGATAGAAAATGGTTGAGGAACAGATTTCATTTCGACGATGTATTGAAAGGAATGTTGACGCTTTTTACCGTATCTACTTTTGAAGGATGGCCCAAGTATTTATTTTCAAACATATCAAACGTGTGAGTTGTTTTTGAAGTGGCATCGATTGATTATTGATTTATTTCAGCCTCCTGCACGTATCGATTGATTCAAATAATGAAGATAATGGTCCAATACACAATTTCCGTCCAATTGTAGCTGCCTATTACATAGTTTACATCATCATCATTGCTTTCTTTATGGTTTCTGAATATTTGCAATAATTCGAGATGTGTTACTTGAAACTGAACAACATTCTAATCAAATCGTCTTCATTTTAAGGTAAATATATTCGTAGGTTTTGTCATCGTGACATTTCAAAACGAAGGTGAACAGGAATACAAAAATTGTGAACTCGATAAGAATCAAAGAAACTGTATAGAGTTTGCTCTAAAAGCTAAACCCGTTAGAAGGTAAGTTATATACTATGAGATATGATTTACGACTGATAAAAATTCATTATTCAAAACTAAAACAGTAAAATCGTTTCAGATATATACCCAAACATAGAATACAGTACAAAATGTGGTGGTTTGTCACGTCACAGCCATTTGAATACACTATATTTATACTGATCATGATAAACACAATAACTTTGGCTATGAAGTTTTACAGACAACCTGAACTGTACACAGATACTTTGGATGTTCTGAATATGGTATTCACGGCTGTGTTCGCCTTAGAATTTGTATTCAAACTGGCAGCTTTCAGATTTAAGGTGAATTAAAACAAACAAATATGTATGTGAAATTGAAAATACTCATTGTAAAATATTTAAAGATAACTTTCATTGATTTCAGAACTATTTTGGAGATGCATGGAATGTATTCGATTTTATAATAGTTTTGGGAAGTTTCATCGATATTGTTTACTCTGATTTGAACGTAAGCAAAGGCATAAAGGTCGGTATCGGATTATAGTCTCATTGAGAGTTGGTTATGTTGCAAAAAGCACGTGGTGTGATATATGTACGGTGTTGCTAATTAACTGTATGTTTTATAACTCTACTATTATTTTGTATACCTACTAACTGACACATGTTAATAAAAAAAAAAAATAATAAAAAAAAAATCAATGACTTCATAAAATTGGCTGTACATTCATCAAAATCAAAATTTCAACAAATACACATACGATATTTGCTTATTTGATTACATTTATACATATATTTGTTGTGTATACTTTATTTTGCTATTTCTTGTATATTGTATATAAAGAAATATGTAATAGTGAATGTTTGCGCTTCAATGTAAGACATATACTACATACATACATTCATAAACTATACAATGTAAATTAAAACTGAACATGTTGTATTATTTTCGAACTAATTAGCATGTGCTTTGAAATGTTTCTTCTTGATTTTATTCTCTCATTACATCAATTCTATTATCTATATATATGTACATATATATCTGTATACTCACATTACATATCCATACGTCTGATGCAAATAGTAAGCTTTATTGTTCATAATATATAGGGAAATAAGGTACTCAGTATAAAGTGCATGCAAAACTAACATCACAAAGAGTACATGAAAGCATTTGCCAAAGTGGTACATGTTTGTATGTTTAAGCTTGATATTTTTTTATGTCTTCATATAACTAACGAATAAATCCTAAAGATATGCCTAACAAATATCATTCCACTGATTATACCTATATATATAAATATATAAATATATATATATACATATTATTATTTATGATTTTTGTACAGCTACCTAACCAACTAATACTATAATCCTACTAACCTATGCAAAATTAATTTTCTTTATTGTAGTGTCCATGCTTTCAACATTCACACTGTTTACAGCTGATTCCACTACGGAATTACATATTTAACTGATTGCTGTTGTCGCCATAAGAATGTTTTGTTTTTTGTTTCTAATTGTATTTGTATAAAATGAAATATATTATATTTATTACTTAGAATACAAATAATCCTTCAGATTATTAAATTCATACATTCAACACAAAAGATAATTGATCTAAAACTGCATGAAAAGTTGAAATAATCAAGTGAAACTTCATATTTTGAAATCCATTTGTATTGAGTTTGACGTTGTATTTTTCAGCCAGGTTCATCGATAATATCTATCAATTTTTTCCGACTGTTTCGTGTTATGCGACTTGTGAAACTTCTTTCCAAAGGTGAGGGTATTCGAACACTGCTGTGGACGTTCATCAAATCATTTCAGGCTCTTCCTTATGTAGCCCTTCTGATTGTTATGTTGTTCTTCATATATGCAGTTATCGGAATGCAGGTAACTTAGCTAACCAATTTTTATGCAGAGCAAAACCGACTGACAAGCTACAGAACGCTCTCCACTTCAAACGTAATACACTCTAATACTTAGATAATTAATAGTGTAGCTTATGATCGGGCTTGTAAGCCTTTATAAATGATCTCCATTTATGATTCTAATTATATGATAGTGTAAAATAATAGAATCTTCAATGGAATTTGACGGTAGATACCCACTGAGACTTTATACGAACATATCTTTGTTATAATAATAAAATAAAAAATGTAGAGAGCGTTACAATGTGTCAGTCAGTTCTATTAATAAATGCTCACTTTGATCAACATTATTCATTTACCTCAGGTATTTGGAAGGATTGATTTGAACCCAGATACGGCAATTACTAGAAATAACAATTTCCAAACATTCCCACAAGCTGTACTAGTTTTGTTTAGATCAGCTACAGGTAAAAGATTTTCTATGTATATCTATCCTATCACATAACTGATATCTCTAGCTAATTATAACGATCATAAATAGGTGAGGCATGGCAAGATATTATGCTTGATTGTACGTCTCGTCCTGGTGAAGTGCTGTGCGATCCGAATTCTGATGATAAGAATTCAACAGAAGGCTGTGGAAGCAGTATAGCATTTCCATATTTCATCTCATTCTACGTACTATGTTCATTTTTGGTAAATTTCATTTTGGTAATATATGTATATGTATATGTATATTTTTGACTAGCTTTTATTCAGTCATCAACTTCTGTGTCCAATAGATTATAAATTTGTTCGTGGCTGTTATTATGGACAATTTTGACTATCTAACTAGAGATTGGTCTATACTGGGACCTCATCATTTAGACGAATTTATAAGGTATACCATTTATGTATATATTTTTGAATATAGTCTCTGTTGCTTCAATACACATTGTATTTATCTTCTTTGCTCAGACTTTGGAGCGAATATGATCCAGACGCAAAAGGAAGAATCAAGCATTTGGATGTAGTAACACTCCTACGTAAAATTAGTCCACCCTTAGGTAAAAAATGCCTACTTATTATTATAATTTCATTACAAACACTATAATTTTTTATATAAATAATTGTTTTTTAGGGTTCGGTAAATTGTGTCCACATAGAGTTGCATGTAAACGTCTCGTATCGATGAATATGCCGTTGAATAGTGATGGAACTGTGCTATTCAATGCTACTCTTTTTGCTGTAGTTCGTACTTCGTTGAAAATAAAAACCGAAGGTATACTACAAAATAATAGCATGAAGGTCATTTCAAAGTTTTAAAATATAATATTCAATTAACTAGGTAATATTGACGACTGTAACACGCAGCTTAGAGCTGTGATAAGAAAGATATGGAAAAGAACGTCTCCAAAATTACTCGATCAAGTTGTTCCGCCGCCGGGGATCGACGACGAGGTCACCGTTGGAAAGTTTTATGCGACTTTCCTCATCCAAGACTACTTCAGGAGGTATAAATTCATTTTCCTTTATTATAGTCCTAGTGATCAATCAATTCAATTTTAAAGTATCTCTTTTTAATAAAATGTCAGTATTAAACGGTATGCAATTCTATTTTACATTAGAGTCGGGGCTCGAAATGGAAATTTTCACGAATGGGAGTGCTCGATAATTTTCAAAACATGATTTAGATTTTTTATTTCCAATAAATTTAAATCTTAATCAGAAATAAATAATTATCCTTATGCAATACACACATATGTTGAATTAAAAAAAAATCTTGAAATTTTTTTTCCAATGTTTGAGAATGCCTGGTGTGGAATATGAGCTTAATGGGCCACTGTTCGAAGAAGAGCATCTTCAAAAGTTTTCATATGTATATACATACATATATAATATGTATTCATAATAGATCTTGGTGAGTGATGAGTCAGGGTTTTTTTAATTAATCACTACTGATTTATTTGATCCGTCCGCTACATTCAAGTTTTTTCATCAGAGAGACATGTAAGACTGGGTGATTTTTAAATTTACGAAAGGGTATGGAAATATGGGATTTTTCACAAGGGAGCGCTACGTTTTTCGATTTCACGAAAGGGAGCAGCGCTTCCATCCATTTCGAGCCCTGATTAGAGTGGTTGTATTCTCACTTTGTCGAAAAGTTTTGATTTTTTTTTCCATTCAGCTTCTTGGTAATCGTCTAGTATATATATATTTTTAATTTATCTATGTACGTCGTAACAATATATGAAGTTTTGTGATCATCCGAAAATTCGAACTCGAGATTTTGACTAATTCACTGATCACGTTTTATTTTAAGGATGTAGAATAAACAGAAATAACTGTAAAATTTTGTCATAAATAATTGAGCTGATTTATGTAGAATTGAAACAAAACTTACTGTACATCCTCAAAGGAGAAAAATTAGACAGTGAGACATTTGTCAAGAGACTTTTACTTAGAAAATAAAAAGTAAATAGCACAAATTTTTCGACAAAATGAAGACCGTTATAATACTTTACATATACTTTCTAAATTATATTATATGCATATGCATATCATACATACAAACAATTTGTATGTTGAAAATATTTAATTTACCTTTTTAAATATTTATTTTTAGAATTGTATTACCACCACATTTATTTTTAAATGTAATAGTTATTTGTAATTGATATTTGTGTATGCACTTTTTTGAAATTGGTGTGTAGAAATAGATTGTATTAATTGTTTACATTAAAAATAAGTAATTAGAAAGTTGAAAATTGATTCTATTCGTCTGAAATTGATGTATAACGATTTTAACACAGAAATCATTTTACATCACATATTTTTAATACATTATATATGTATGTACATCCTAAATAGACATTTCGTAAATTTGTTTGTAGTTGTGAATTTTATAATAATACATATTTGACAAGTAGGTACATACATATAAAAGTAAAATTTTGCCATTTGTGATCCGTTTTGATTATATTTCTGAAACAAATGACCGAATTTTACTATAGCTTTCTGTAAGTGTTGTTAATAAATTTAAAAGAAGCGTCATTGAAGGTAGAGATATTTTTGCTGTTATATTTTTATTTGATTCTTTCGAGTCTTTTATTGAAAACAATTTTGTATCTAACAAATCGGAGTATTTTAAAGTATTCGTAGTTTTGGTGTTGTTTTGTAGCAATTATTGTATTTTATTTAATATACAGGTATTCGTGTAGCTAAATTTTAACATCACATATACATTTAATATTATTATTCACTATGGGAGGATTAGCTTTTAATAATAAAATACATATATTGATAGGTATCTTGAAAGCTCAAATAAAAATAAAACCTTTTGCTCTACACACAAGTATCTGTATGCGAATTATACTTAATACTATTTTTGCACATTTTTCATTGAAAATATTATTATTATTTTGCGTTGCTTCTTTTTTCGTTTCTGTCTGTTTTCTTTTCATAGGAATCACGCGTAAGTAGAAGTGCCACGTCGCTTAGTCTATGCCCGATGTGTCTATTATACCCCTAATCACTTGGTAATATTACAATAGCTGAAACCATTGAAATTTTCTGTAAATTATCATTGTTAATTTTACTTCCACCCACATCCAAAGCATACGTTCACACGGGCACGATCATCGTGCACGTGTGAGTGTGGAAAAGCTCATCATAGCCAACTTATTTTTTACTACATGTTTTCCTTTTGAGAGTTTGAGAGTTTTGAAACGATTCGATTTGTTTGCTGCAATTGTAAATTTGTCTAAATTTATACAATACACAAATAACACGTGCTTTATTTTCAACTTTGATTTGTTTTACAACCACACACACACACACACACACACACACACATATATCAACCAATAACATTGCACATTTGATTTATTTGAATTTTTGATTCACACTAAACGTGTTCAAACTTGTCCAGCTTCATTCAAACACACATACTTTCATCAAATTTAAATAAGACTTTATTAAATTGTGTCTTCTCGCATAATTAATATTCCGAATTTAATTCTATTTGAATTACATACCCATCTCATACGGTGTTTGCATTCTTTGAATGGAAGTGCATTTTATTGGTTTGTGCTTATGTATAATACTAAGAAATAAACATAAATGTCAAAAAAATACATCTACACCGACATTATTGGATATTTTTCAATAATGGGTGAAATATCAGTTTTACTGTGTTGTTTACAAAATGTGAATACACACAATTATTGTATATACATATATATATATTTCACAGTGATGTTATTTTAACAATATCAATCTTTTAATATCGCTAGAATACATAGCTAGAAACTGACAAAATATTATATAAAAATAATATTTCTGTGAGAATTCACAAAATATATATTTCTTACAATATAAATTTATATATCTATTTACAGTAATTATGATAATGCTCATGTGATTTTGTCAATTTCTACAAATTTATATACCGACTAATGTGTATATAAATTTGCTTTTGTTTAATTTTTTTCAATTTTCATTGTCAAATATAATTTTTCAGTTTATTTGCCAATTTCCAAGAAAAAAAGTATATAATCATAAAAAGTTGCCATTATTTCATCATTTTCATTTTTTCGAAGATTTTTTGATTTAATTATTGGCCTAAAAAAATATCAGAGCTTTCATCTTTTTATATTATTTTTTACTCAAATCTTGTTTTAAAAATTATTTACATAATACACGCTCAATTGATTTTGAACGTAGAAATTATTAATGCAGTAGATAAAAAAAAAAAACAGGAACAGTAAATAGGTAAGTAATGAATGTAAAAAGATGAAAGTTTATTTATATGAAGATGGCCACATTTGTACACACGTGGATTAGTGTGTGTAGAAAGACGATAAGGTTGACGTGTTGTCCCTGTGTTGCTTGCCAATGATATTCTTATAAGAAAGAAATGTATTGTTCGCTTGTGAGATGTGTTGTTTGCTTATATCGGTGCTGTGCTCGCTCGGTGACGGTGTCCGGGAGCGAGCTCAACACTCGATTATTATTCCAATGTGGCGATGATGATGTTGTACGGTGGCATGTGGTATCGGTGTGGCGCAGGTTCAAGAAGCGGAAAGAGCAGGAGGCAAGAGAAGGTGAGATGGGAGTTGCCGCTGCAGCGGTCACTCTTCAGGCTGGTCTCCGCACCCTGCACGAGGCCGGACCGGAGCTCAAGAGAGCCATATCCGGAACTCTGGACGACACAGTTGACGATTGTCCAGAACCCATGCATAGGGTATGTCTATCATCATCATTTCCATCATCTATCAATATCTCTCCAATTCTCATATTTCATAGATACCATTCCATTTTTAACATTATTTTTTATTCAAAATGCTAAAATATTCAAATACGGCTTTACAGTGACAATTCATAGATAATTCACGATGTTTATAAATAAAGTCCAATTAGTATTGGGAATGTTTTAATGTTTTTAAGTTGATTTTATATATTACCTATGTATGTATGTACATTGAGATCGAACATGGCTGTAGTTCAATTATAACAAAAATACTTGTGTATTCTAGAGGAATCATTCGCTCTTTGGTGGTGTCTGGTCTTCTATGAGGAAACGAGGCGCAGCTACACGTGGAGGCAATCGTCAAAAGAGAGGAGGTCCAGGACAAAGTCCCCTGGGAGGTTATCAAGATGGTTAATTTATTGAAAAATGTGAAATCCAGTTCAATTTTGTTTAAACGTGCTTTTTTATTTCAGATGGAGCTCGCAATCACTTGAGCAGTATGATGCAAAGGGAGTTGGGAATAGGACATTTACCTACCACACCAAATAACATGTACATTATTTCAAAAACACACTTATATACATTCAAATACTTATCAATGGCAACTAATTTTCAATATCAAAGACCCACTTTAAATAATTAATAACTTTAATTTAATTTGCTGTATAGATATCCAGGACAAAATGTGGATGGATTCTACGGAGCAATAGCTCCCAATAACCAAAACGCCAACAACCAACATTTCACCCAGAATAACCAAGAACAAATACCTATGAGGCCGCTTATCCTCAACGGAGACTCAGAGAAAATATATCAAGTTCTAGAGTGAGTGAATATTCAGTTTAGTCAATAGTCAACATTAAATAACTGAAATGAGTACTACAAGTTCAAAATAGGGTGAATATAAATACAATACATATAAAATTAATACAACCATATTATTTTGAACTGGTATTACTGATGTCCGAAAATTTTCTAATACAAATTTACATAGGCATTTAGGAATGAGTGTTGTGTATAATGAGTAGGTTTCCAAAATGCAGTGATATGAAATGTGTCACGCTTTTTACGTATTATTTATGTGGTTGCTTTTCAGAAAAACAACAGCAGATTTTCTCAATGTTTACTCTAATAATAGTAAGTGTGCAAATTACATCAATGGTGTGTGTGTGTGTCTATGCCCATTCCGATTTACCCCAAATTAACACACGCATTACATTATTTTAGTTGATATGTGTGTTTTACTATACGTAAATGTAATAGGTATCCCCAAAAACCTTTAAGAGTGTTATTATTATCATGTACCCTAACGAGGATGAGTCAATTGTAATATTTCACCCTTAACTCATATGACTATACATACATAAATATTCTTTTAGACATCCTTTTGTAAAACGAATCATCAAAAGTATTGGGTTGATTTTTCCAGTAAATTTTAATATATAGAAAAAAAAGCACATTATATATACTTTTTCATAATTGTATTTGTAGTTGCCTGACCAACTTTAAAAATTTAGTGAGTGCGAAATGATGAAAAACTTATTTCAATAGAATATTACATACAAACTGACTCGTCCTCATGCAAAGATCCATAATAGATAAATATCCTATCAAAATTTACTAATTTAACCTTGTTTTTGTTCTTTGATGCTGTCACTTGACCTGTGTGGATTGGATTTGTTTGGCGCACACTGCATGAAACGTTTGGTTTGAAAATCCAAATTTATTAATTTCCCACAACATATAGTTCTCAAAAGTCAAACTATCCCGAAATGCTAGGACAGATAGGTCTGGCATTCGGCTGCATGAATTACTTAACAGGTTCACAACAACAACAAAACATGGCCAAGCAGCCAGAGCAAAATCAAACGACAGACTTCACCTTGTACCTTCCTCCGACTCCCGTCTCCGGCGGATCCCGGAAACAGATCCATCCCGAAGGAGGCGAGAGTCTCACTTCATCCAATGAAAAAATAGTCATCACAGCCAGATCGCCGAATAAATCACCGATACCGAACGGCGACTCTTTGACTCCGAGTCATCACCTTCACAAAATTTCACCGTTGCTCAATGTGAAGTTTGAAATTCAGAACGAAACCAAATTCAATTCGTACGGATACAATGCTGCAGCGAACATACCTTACGCATTCTCGCACCAGATCTCGCCCAATCAACAAAGAAAACCCTCATTAGGGTCCATGTGCAGACCTAGAAAATCGACCAGTGCTGATAGGAACCTGTCTGGGTTGCAGCACGAAGTGAATACTAGCAGTATGAGAAAGAGAGCTCAGTTTCAACAACAACACAACAAGAATTTTGTCTTGAGACAACAACAATCACCTAGTCCACCGTCTTGTAATTTGAGGGTGAAAGTGAAAGATGCTATTGAACTTCTGAGTGCCGATAATTTGAGAAAGTCGTCGTGGAGGATGAAAGGTCAGTCTCGGGGAATCCCTAAGAGCGTATCCGACAAGTGCGACAGGCGTAGTGCGATTTGCATGAAGCACCTAGCTTTAGCTGATGATGATGATGATGATGATGATGATGGCGATGAATCCAGGGAGTGGTTGGTGTGCGAGTGCCAATCTTGTAGTTTTTCGCATGCGTTTAGCGGCTGCCGGGGCGCAGGTGGCGAGGTCGCTTGCACCAATAATGCTGGTCTCTCTGACCCTGGCCCATCCACAGGTGCGCGCCATCTCACCCCTGCATGCTTTTCACAATTGCTTTTTATTAAACATTTCACCAAAACTTTTTCACTTACCTTTTCTCCAAGGAGTGTTTTCAATTTTTAAACACATAAATCAATTGTTTTTTAATCCTCACATTCAATAAAAATATGTCATTTAAATGTCTAGCTGTGATTTTCCACCTCCAGGAGGTGCAGCACAAATATACACATTATCATCAACTTTAAAATGGTGATTAGGATAAACGATTCGTAAAAAGTGACAAAAATATTTTTATTAGTCTTGCATCTTGTACCTTTTATTATAGGCTATAGCTAACTAAAAATGTTACGTTGTTCCGAGTAAAAATGTATTTTAAGTATTTCATAACATTCTAAATCTATTGTAAATCCTATCGTTTAGAAGTAGAACAGTGATTTCTAACCCTTTTTTAATTCACGGAACTCTGTTAAAATCAGCAGAAAACTGTAGACTAGAACTTTTTAAAAGGCCAAAGTCGTGTCACAGCATTTATTGGTGATTAAGGAGATACACACACCGCCAGTGCTCCGTCCAGAATGTCTTGATATCGCCTAAGTACCGCCTTATAAGGGGCAGGTCTCTCAGGGCATCTTTAACGTCCGGTTGGTTTAGCTATTGTTATGGAAGTGGGTCCCACGCTACCGCCGTTAGTTCTAAGAACTCCACGGGAATGCGACCGAGTACCGCTATCACCGCTAAGTGCATTCGGGGGAGATAATCCTCGAAACCAATTATAACGGTCACACATTCTTTGCTACTCGGCCTAATCCGAGTGTACGTAACAATATTTTTCCCAGTATTTCTGTTGTGCTGCTGGTTAAACTTAAATATACATATAATGATATATTACATATATATAATATATAACACAAAAAATGTTTTCTTTAAAAGAAACAAAACATTCATATAAGGTGAAAAGCATGTATGCTTAATGGTAAAATATTTTAATGAAGCGAAATTTTACCATCAAAATATCATATTTTCAATTTTAAGTACAATCGAAATTTTAGTTTCTATAAAAAGTATTGTTTCTCATCTCCATTGGAATTTTTATAATTCTCAAAGAATTTGAGATTAAGAACTCCCATTCTAAAAATATCTTTTTACTCGGAACAAAGTCAATTTATAGTGAAATAGTATTTCATTTGATAATAATTTTATTTATTTCCTTCTTAGACATTACAGTACACAGTATGCAAATAAGTACATATTATATTTTTAATAGTTATTCTTATTATGAATTTCACTTAAGTAATTGAGTGCATGTTTCCTAGAATTAAAATCTTATTACTTTCGCTTATTTTATTTTAATAAATAACTGATAATAATTTAAATTTAATAATAATAATATACATAATACTGTATACGTATACATATTTATAATTTTACAAATTTGGCAATATATGCACATTTCATCGAATCGATATGTCATCGCTTTATTTTGACTTTGAATTTAGCTGGAGCTGGACAGGGGGCCAGATTGGCTCAATCCCTACCCGGCAGCCCAGCTGATAAAAGGATCAATTCTCTCGGTGTGGTGGGTTCTGCGGAGAGTTTAGTCGGTAGAGTAAGTATATGATGTTCTTTAGATTATGTAACATATTATTAAATTATATTATTTACACGAAAATGATTTTTCACAGGTTTTAGTTGAGCAAGGCCTTGGTAAATATTGCGATCCAGAATTCATCAAAACTACTTCGAGGGAAATGCAAGAAGCGTTAGATATGACGCAAGAAGAGATGGATAAGTATGTCGACTTTCAAATATATTTACATACTTGCAATAAACGTTGACAAATGTGTGCTAATTGTATGTAATATAATAATATTACAGGGCAGCCCATCAACTTTTATTACAAGAGAGACAGAGAAAGCAAAACCAACTACAACAAATACAACAAAACATGGTTTCACAGCATATGAATGCGGTTTGTACATTATATTCAATTGATTTTCATGCGGTGGTTTCAGGTTGATATTTTTATTTGTCTAGGTTAAATCTTGTAATCAATTGTACCCGATTCCAACCAGCCAATTTTTTTTTAATTTTGCACAAGTACATATATATATATACATATTCAAATGAGTTGCAACGAATGTTTCAGGGTTATGGACAGCAAGATTTACAATCTCAATACACTGGAAGTCCAACGTGGTCTCCGGGAGCTCCCAGAGGAGATTTATAGCGGGCCCCGCAAAGATCCAATCTATTTACTTCGAGACAATCAAAACGATTTATGATTATTTCAGGTTTTTAATTTCTTGTTTTCAAAAATCCATTCAATGTGTGAAGCATAATTCGATATATTATACGAATAATATATGTCTGCTCATTTTCACAAAAAAAAGGAAAAAAAAACAGTGACTCTCGTTATTACAATTTATTTTATACGTTTTGTTTTAAAAAAAAGTTATTATTAATATATAAGTAATTAATTCTTTGTACATTTGGATAATTTAAAAATAATATGATATGTATAAATCAATTGTAATTTGCAATTTAAGGTGTATAAAATAACGTTTTTACTACTTTTCGTCCATGAAATTGGTGTTGTTTGGAAAATGTATTTGAACATTTTAGTGATCGTATTATACGGGGAAGGTGAGCCGAGCATTGTGAGAAAATGTATTTTTTTTATAGTAATTGATATATTATATTGAAATTGTTTAATTGTTATGATTAATCAATGTGATATTATAGTTGTTTTGACCAATGTTCACAAACAAGACTAAATAATGAAAATAATGCATTTGTAGAATTTGTATATTTTACATAACCATTATATGGGACACATCTCATTTTTTTTTGTATTTATTCTGTCGCAATATTGCCAGCTGTCTTAAAGTCAAAACATCTATTATATTGCAAAATGATATATTATTTGTATATGTAGAGTGTATTACATATTCGCATTATCGTTTTTATGTTAAACGGATTAATTGATTTTTAGTGCAAATATGAATTTAATAAAGACGAACAATAATCACACTGAAATTAATGCCACACATTTCTAAATTTCTCATTGTAGTAAATATGTAGTAAATCTAATTGAGATTTTTTAAAACCTGCCAAATTTTTTTTATTGAGACTGAACTGAACTGTTTTATATGAAATTATTCTAAAATCGTGGTTTCAGCATAAAATAAAAGTTAATTTTAGGTTTCCACAACATCCATGCTAAGTATTCAATTGAATTTCAAACAAAATCATCGTACAAGAAAATAATTTATATAAACTTAGACTTTTAAAATGCACGCCTAGAATAAAATCAAATAGAAAAATCTTAACATTTCATTAATATATGTATACTACATTGTATGATTCTGATAGGGCACAACAATGCATTTGAATGCGTATTAAAATTTAATCAGTATTGTCTAAAATGATCTACCTGATTCATATTTCAATATTTTTCATGAAATAATTTGAATGTTCACGTTGTAAATTGGATGACGATTCATACCTTCAGTTTTAAATTCCGCCTTTTATAGTTAGTAAGTGTGTATTATAAAATTATTAAACGTGGTGTAAAATTTAGGTGCCTTCATTTCTTGTATTCACGGATAAATTAATTAAAAAACCACTGTATTACATTAAAACAAGTAGATCACTTGTAAAAACTTACACACACTTGTGTCGAAAATTAATTTACCTAATTTGATCTATATATATATATTATATGATGAATTACGAAAAATCAATTAATTTTGTTACGTTGTACATATTATGTAATACAATTTTTGAAGGTTTCCTCAGAGCAATTTTGACAATGAATTTGATTCTAAAATGCATTCAAATATACCTACATACATACATACATACATACATATAGTAAAATAATTCTAACATACCGATAAATTTATCTACATGAACTTTCAAATATTTCTTATTAAAAAATCCTAAATATAATAAAACAAAATCAGGGTAATTTTATAATTGTGGCTTTATGTAATAAAAATCCTTATTATAAATTTAGAAGAAGAAAACACTTAGCATGTGCATCGTTCAATTCATACAGAATTATTGAAAAATGTGTAATTGAGATGATTTTGAGACTTGGTTTTGTCTAATATTTGTTGAATGATTATTCATTTTCAAGCACAAATTAAATTCATCACAAAATCTAGTATTAAAATACAATAATCCTGATTTCATTTATACTTCTTCCTTTAATAATGTAACCACAATATATGTATTTTTTTTCGTATGGAATACATACATATATGTATCATATATTAATTCTACACCACCATCAATTATAAACAGACATAAAACTGTACTATTTTTGTTTTCTAAATTTAAACGAACATGTGTGTATTTAATATTTATCGTGTCTCTCTCTTAAATTCATATTGAAATGTTTTAATCTAAAACGTAATCTAATTATATGTATTATTTTTGCGGCATTTTTTTATGTTGTCTTCCTACACAAATATGGAAAAATCAAAAATGATTATCCTTATTTATATTCCTTCCAAGAATTTGATTGCAATTTCTAAAAAAATCTTTAATTAGTGAAATTTTATTAAAAAAAAAACTCGTTAAAATATTAAATAATTCAAATAAGAAAATAATAAATATATAAAATAATAAATATTGTTTACAAAGTCCGTATTAATATTATGATTGTTACGAATGCATGAATTACTATGCTTTGCTGTATTTGATTATATACAATATTTAAAAAAAAAACATTGGCAAAATATTATTATAATTCAATCATATATAATATTTCCACTAAATAAATATATACATATGTATATGAACTAAAAATTAACGTTTGTATAATAATTGCAATGACCAAATATCTTGACTTTTTTATACAAACTTTATCAATTTAATACATTTTTAACGTCTCCAAAATGCCAACTTTTCCATGTAATACCTTTCTAATTATTGTATACTTATATAACTATCTGTGTATATTTTTATTTATTCTTTTGTAGTACTGTTCTTGTATATTATTATATGATTGACATGTTTGGTTTAAAATATTTGTACTTTCCTTATATATTATATGAATATATTAATAAAAAAGTTTTATTGACATGCGTGTTTTTATTATTCTTCAAATCAAAAATTGGAACAAACCTTTTTTCTTTGTTATAACTGCATTATGTTCATATAAATTTATGCATGTATAACGAAAAACACTACTTTTAAAGATATGGTGATGTCTACATAATACTAGTGCATAAATAAAATGATTTTAAAATCAATTAATAGAAAGAATTGAATTTAAGGGCGTTTGAGTTGTTGGACACAAATTGTGGTATTACGACATCCGTAACCGAAAATGGCGACGGAAGTGTGAAAATTGCGCGGGCTTTTCTTTACTATTATACTTTCCACTCGAATGGAGATCAATCCAAAATAAATGTTGATCACATCGTGGTTCAGTCATAGCGATGATGGAATTTGGAATGATGCTAGTTTAGGCGGAGAAAGAGTGTTACTTAATTAGTTATGAAGTATATAATAGTTACCGAATATACAGTATGTTTCTGTCTCTGTCTGTCAGATATGGGAAATGTGTGTGAGGGAGCGAGACACAGCATGATCGCGTCTCGCTCCGAAATACACGTAACAGTTCCTTTTGCGCTATGGAGGTTAGGAGACCGCCGCGGCTATTGGCCCACCAGGGATCTCCAATCCACGTCTCCTTTCTTTACTTACTAGCTAAACTATCCACTTGTGTATATGTAATTTGAATTCTAATTTAAACTCACTCCAATTTATTCAAAGAAATCGAAAATGCTTCAGGTTGAAGTTTACACATTATAGTTTTCTAAGGTCAAAGCCATGGAGGTTGTGTTTGTGTGGAACTACATATGTACGATGTGTATGGAACTATGTAGTTTCATTAGACGAGGAAATAACGGCTGAAATATTTGTTTACGATAATATCATTTTGCAAAATCGCAAGGGAGATTCCAGCAAGTTTTTTTATGAGTTAACTAACATGGTTCCTTGCAAATTACATTTTATTTTTTTATTTTTTTTATTTTTTTATTTAATTTACACCAAGAAGGCCTAACAGGTAAACCCAATGCACCTTCCTGGCCAAAGACAATTATATAAACATATATGTACATCATCCATATATACACAAATTCTTACACGTATACACAAATACACATACATACATTCATAAATATAAAAATACACATATATACATATACATACATACACACCTACACATATATATATATATATATATATATATATATATATATATATATATATATATATATATATATATATATATATATATATATATACATATATATATATATATATATATATATATATATATATATATATATATATATATATATTCACATATACATACATACACACATACACATACATATACACATACACATACATTACATACATCCATAAACATACAAACATTATACATGTATGCAGTGGTGTCACCCTAATGGTTTCCCGAAACCCGTTATTTAATCTAAAAATTCATGTAGTTTTTGTCTACATGAATTTTTAGATTAAATTTAATGAACTTTCATATAAAAGTGCCTTGGACGAAAAAAAATGTATAAAAGTTGACAGTGAAAAAGTCGAAAATGTTCGTTTACCATGCATACATATGAAAAACGGTTAGGATATATATCAGTGGCGTGCGGTAAAAGTCTATCTCCCCCCGTCGTATGTACATCCTCACTTAATTTGCGCGAGCATGATACAACAGGAACAAAGGGAACAGGCTTTTCCTCCCGTATCCTCCACGCGCACATTAAACAAGGCTGTATGACAAAAATAGAGATAATTTCACCGCATGCCACTCATATATATTATATATACAATTTTATATACTGTTTCGACTTAAGATCTTTCGATTTTCGATCTTTGCCTTCCGATATTTGCTTTTTCGACCTTTTCACTTTCGGTGCCGTGAGGTAGACCCGTATATAAAATATTTTCAAACTAATTTTATTATAAAAAAATTTGGAAACCCGTTTTTCCAAAATTGGGATGACACCTCTGTATGTAAGTACATTTACAATTATACAATTATAAGTACATAATACAATTATTGAGAATAAAAAAACATTGAAATTCATGGTGTTTTTTTCTAATTATTTTACTTAATTTACTATTAATTTACTTAATTTGAATTATAATTATTATTATTAGTTTATTATTCTAATTGTAATCTAGGTTATTATTATTTTTTACTACTATCATTGGTACTGTTACGTACGCCGCGGATTAAGCGAATAGAATCCCAGAGACGGTGTGACCGTTCAAGGATTATCTGTTAACGGATTAACTAAGTGCATACCTTGCGACCGGTATAAGTGGTTTCAAGGATTAGCGACAGGCTAAGTGCAAGTAAGCTAAACAATGATTGCACATCTCATACCGTGGGAATACATATCCGAATACGTGACTATACAGTAGGTAAACAGATTAGACGTCCTGAGAGATCTACCCCTTATAAGGCGGTACGTAGGCGATATCATGTCATTCTGGACTGAGCACTGCCAGTGCGTGTATCTCCTTAATCATCAATAAATGCTGTGAAACGACTGTTGGCCTTTTACTTGGATCCTCCACCCACCCCTACGCAACAGTACTATATTTGTCAATATTATTATTATCTCTTCTTTTTTTGTTGTTATTTTTTAACATAAAATTTGTTTTTATTAAAATTAAACTGTAAATTTTCCAAAAATAAATAAATACACATAATTTACACACAACCTTACTGTACAAGTAGTACATATAAATCATTTGTTTATCACATTTGCAAATAAATGCATTCACAATCAGTGAAATTGATAGATATTGTTGCGTACGGGTGGGTGGAGGATCCAAATAAAAGGACAAAAGTCGTCTCACAGCATTTATTGATGATTAAGGAGTTACACGCACTGTCCCTGCTCAGCCCAGAATGACATGATATCGCCTACGTACCGCCTTATAAAGGGTAGATCTCTCAGGACGCCTAATCTGTTTACCTGTTGTATAGTCACGTATTCGGATATGTATTTCCACGACATTGGGTCTCCCCGTACCGATTCTGAGAAATAACTAATAACGGTCATTGTTTAGCCTAAATGCACTTATAGTCCAGATATAATCCTTGGAAGTAAGTGCATGCACTTAGTTAACCGATAACAGATATCCGTTGGTCTAAGTGCAATTCGCTCAATCCGCGGCGTACGTAACAATATGCTTATATTTAATAACCGAATTGGAGAACTACTAGTGGAGTAGGATTCAATAATTCGTGTGGGGTGGCGACTTCCTAAAGTCGATGGATGAAGAGTGTTCTTTTGATTAGTGGTAGAAAATATTGAAATCGGAAACGTTGAAAGGGCCTGACACAGGCAGTATTGATTTTGGCGCTGTGGGGTGGATGGATGGGGGCGATGGGGAGCTGGGGAGATGTGAGGTGGATGTGAGGTGGAGATGGGGAGTGTCGGAGGGTGAGGTGGATGTAGTAGGGGTGGGCCGGAGTGCGGCAGAGGCGGACATACGCAGTATGTAGAGGCGCACCGGCGCGACAAGCGGTGGGAACCAGGAAGCGGTGGGGCCCCGCCTGCGCCCCCTGCGCCCCCCGAGCCCCGTGCCCCATTCGCCCCATTCGCCCCTTCGCCCCTTCGCCCCTTCGCCTCTTTGCATCCCTCGGCTCGCCTTCCCTTCGCGTCCCACTGATGCAGATGCCGGTTCCGGAAATCAGATCGATCTCCTCACCTGCCACCCGATCGCCGATCGTACCGCGCTAAGGGAAATCTATTTCCGCATTTTCCGACACCCGAAAACCTGTGATCCGCACCTTTCCTCATTGTAATATTATAATTATTATACAAAAGTGCCGCAATTCGATCAAACGTCAGCTGCTATTTCGAACGCATGCGCACCCTACTCTATGTAGTTCAAATTCAAATCCGTTAAATTTCAAAACCGCCGCTCTTTTCCACTCTTTGTTCGTCCAAATCATCTTAAATGCACGCGTAATTCTATTCTAGACCAACAATTTACCTATTAAACTTTTGGGGCTAAATCGATAGCATCCGCCATTTCAAAAAACTGTCAAGGTCTCCATTCTTTTCACATACTACATATGTACATATTGTGTATCAATCTCAAACTTCAATCAGTATTATGGCTTAACTCTCCTCACAGAATCCGGTCATCTGCATCAAAGCTGAACCTGTTTTATTGTAGATACATATAATATATAATATATTTATAATACAAAAAAAATAAGTTAATCATCAAAATATAAAAATAACAAAAAAGACATTGAACATAAAATGATATGAAAAGATTTTTTTTCTTTTATAAAAATACAAATATATAATATAAATTGTTAATAATCGTAAATATATAAAGATTAGTTTCTAATATAATCATTTGTGATAACTTCGAACAAGATGATCGGGTCATTTTGGAATCTGTGCAGGGCTTGCCCCTCCATGCCAGTGGATAAGGTAAGAAACATTTGTATTTAAGTAAATATATCATATGTGTGTATTATATATTTTTATCCATTAAAAAAACAACTATATTATTATTTTTAAGTTTTTTTTTGTCAATATGAGACATCCGAACTCTGTATTATATACTGACACAATCAATAATATGTATTAATTGGTATATTGAAAAAATATCCCTCCAATAGTAATTTAAAAAGTGGCCATTTTTATTTTAATCTGCATCTTCTTTAAATATATAATTTCGAAAGAGACTTTATATGTAACTATCGTTGGTTCGTAGATGCGTGACGTCATCGAACAAATGAATATTCAAATAAATTTGAATAAAATAAAATCAGATTAGCCATGTTTAAGCGGTTTATAATACAAATACCGAGCGAAGCCGGGTTAAACCACTAGTACACTATAAAGTACGTTATATACAATGTGCATACATTAAAACTTTATACATATATGTACATGAATCTAATTTTATGATGGGCGTTGACCGCAAAATTCGCAGTGCCATTCATAAACGATATAGTACATATACTGCAGTCGATCACCCATGCAATTAACATTCGCGCCTCTTGTCGCTTTCCACCGGATGAAAATAAATTATCTGTATATTAAACGTACATAAAATCGTACGTGTGACGCCATTCTATCACATTTGCAGACCGTCTATCGTTCCATGAAGATGTCATCGCCATTTAACCGAATTTTCGGATGACGTAGTGCGCCATCTGGGAAAATGGACTAGTGATACCGGACGCGGAAGCGACCGGCTGAAACCGGAATTTTCCACGTGTTTCAATTATGTCCGTAGATGATGTATCTTATATTATTCAACTAGCTAAACGTACCTAATATCTACGTACATGTACATACGTACATATATTACATTTTTATAGGTACTTGTCAACGATTTTGCAGATGTTTTCATTTCCCCTATTTTTGTAAATGGGTCAAATGTGTTTTGCAATAAAGCTCATTTAGGAAGTTAAATTACCTTTGTAACTGGTGATATTTTGGCATTGCATGACCGGAGCCTTGCATCCTGCTCACACGCATGCATATATGTGTTTCAGCAAAATGCAACCTATTTGCGTGTGTGTGGGCAAGATGCAAGATGAAAACCACGCCCATATTAGTAAAATAAATAAAATATAGTACATTTAATTAATGCGCCATTTATAACCTCTTAATCGCCATGCGTTTGTATGTAGAAACCGATTCGAATATTTTATTATATGTGTTTAGGGCGAATCCTTACATTACCTCTTGAATATATCAGAAACTAACGAAAAATATTGACTTTTTTCAATTTCATTAGTATCATAGGATATTTTTAGATGTCGCTGTGAAGAAAACAAAATTTATTTCGAGCCTTAAATACGATGAAGCGCGCACCGGTGCGTTAATGGCGATGAAGTTAGTTAATTACATATCTTCATTATAACAGTCACATACTTTCAAACAAAATAAAATTCACACATATTCATATACATATATGTATGTATATGTACATATATATGTAGGTAAATACGTTACATTCGAGATTTAAGATGGTAAAATAATTTTTAAAATAGTTTTACGACTCTTTTATTAATAACTTCAATTTTTCTGAAAAGCTTTTTGGTTGTAAAGGTCGCAGACCAATATGTAGTATTGAGAGAATTGAAAAGAGCTGAGTTCTGAATAAATTTTATATCGTTTATCGTTTTGTAAAAGATATTCTTCGATGATTTTCCATTACCTTCTGTGTCAAATATTATGACATTCAAGGTGTGAAAGTGGCAAATCTCTTGAAAATAGACTTCTCATTGCTACTATTGCGATTGTTTGTTACGGAAGTTTGCAGCGTATCATTACCGTTTGTAAATGTTCAACTACAGTGAATGTCAACATGTTTGGCTTCATTTCTTTTTTATGTCAATAAAATATACTAAAAAGAAATATATACATATATATCGCCTATCTCAGTTAAAGTTAGACACATTTTCCTTGCCAAGTTTCGGATCACCAATAAAGTTAACTTAGTATTGATTTTAGCTGCTTGGCACGGCGTTTGCATATAATCAATTGACCTGCTTGATATCCTTCATTCTTCGTTTGTTGAAAATGTATCTATTTTTTTTTACTTTAAACTGTAAGTCATGTATTTATAAGACCAACTGGTTAAATATGGGTTCATCAACTTCTAGTCTTCATCAACGCAGAGTTCATACGTGTTTTATTGCGATCCGATATTTGATTTTCCAGACTATAAGCAACTGTCAAGCATTTCAAATCTTGAATATTCCACTGTCCAAGACTTTTTGTATTGCAATATGTCTGTATTGATTTTAATTGCTCAATAGATCGGAATCGGTTTCAACCCAATCACCCTTTACATGTAACATAAAGTCTTACACAAAATGTTACATAAATGCACTGAAAGAATGTATACATGCATATGTATTTATGTATGTACCTAATAGTGGAACGTGTGTATTAGCGGTATAATAAAGAAAGACAGAAAATGAAATATGGGAAAGAGGTATGTATGAACAGGATAGCTGGTATAATGGAGCGAATAAATATATTAAAATAAAACTGTGGCTAGAATAATTAATGAAAGGTTGACAATAAGTGTTTGAATAGAACTCAAGAGAGTGTACATATCATGTACATGAAATTTCATAATTAAAATGAGTGAATGTAGTAAGGAAAATGCAATATCTTTTTAGAAGTTCTCGCACAACAAGAGTTGGTAAACAGCTCCAAATGATAATACTTATACAAAAATTAGCACTGACAACCATTTTTTTTACATACCTCTTATACAGTTCACATGATTTTCGTGTTAGTGGTAATTTTTACCAATCAAAATAGCCTTTGTTCCTGTCATCGGCCCTTTTTCACATCTAAAAATGGACTTAAAAAGAGATATATGTAATTATAATTCTACGGTGTGAAAAACTATGACTGCTGTAAGTGTAGAACAATTTATTATTTGGAAAAAAAATCGTAGATAATTAGCGGGTAAACTTAGATATATCTACCCTCTGGCCTTCGGAGCCGCCTAGCAAAATCGTTCGGACCAACGATACTGACCTACAGCGTTGTAAAGGTTAAGCAAAGGAGGAGGTCAAATGTAAAAAAGTTAAAAAGTTAGCCAGCAGTATGGCTTAATGGTAGCGTGGTATGTTTAGCACAGTTCAATCCGCCATACTGCTGGTTAGATGTGGAGGTATTTGTGACTACAAATCGATCGTTGCTTATCAGAGTTTGCCAATTTTATCTGATCATTGTTGAAACGGTTCCTCAAAATTGACAAAAAATCATCTTTCCTGTTGTCACAAATCTTCTGTATTTATTGTGTGTACAATTTGTAAAAAATATTTACAAAAATCTAAATCTATAGATGTCTTAATTGTTATTTCGTGTTCTTCAGCTTATGGTAAATACAGTGATTTATGTAATAATAAAATGCTGCATTGTTTGTAATTAATTGTCCAGGAAGGCGCATTGGGGTCTTCCTGTCAAGCCTTCCTGGTATATATCTATGTAAAAATAAAATAAAAAGAACTAGTTCTGTTATCGATAGTTTTGGAAGCCGTGGCTGCGATGAGCTAGTCGTTCATTATGTACATAATAATTTTATATTAGTTGGACTATGTTGGCGACTGCGCCGGCATGTTTTCCCATTGGATTTTCCTCTACTCCAACAAGGTACACCTGCCTATGTTCGCATTCCATGCCAGTGCTTCCCGAACTGTTCAAATCATTAATTACATAGTATCTACCGGCTGGCTAATCTTGCAATTATTTAGCCGATTTATCTCGACCCGTTTTAAAACTGACCGGCAAACACGTGCACACCAATTTGTGTACACACATACATAGTCATTAAATCCGGTAATTACTACATAAATAAGTTGATTGTTTTTTTGTGTGTTTTTTGCCACGTTCGTCTGTCACGGTCTATCACTTTGACTGACATACAATTGTTTTCAACGCCATTTTTGCTCAAATTACAAATTCTGTTACCAAAACGCTCTATGACGAAACTCAACCTATCGATTTTCTTATAACTGAAATATTGCGTAATTTCTCTCAAACGATTTCAATAAAAATTTAAAAATTAATTTTGATTTTAACCTTCCGAGAAGAATAAATTAATAAACCAATGCTGTGTCCAAGTACCGTGATATACTACATACATACATGTACATATATCAAATATGGTGATTTTAAATTGAGAATAGCCAAAAAACATGCATTTTTATTGTATGCAATATTCATGTACATACATAGTAATGACTGAACATTTATACTGCAAAAATATTTAATTTTTTTTAGAAGCCTGAAAGTATGTATGTACATACATATACATATAATAGACGTCTATTAAAAGTAACAGTATCGGTTCTAACTCAATATTGAAACTGTTCAAAACCAAACATACCTATTTAAATATGTTTCCTCTCCCTCTCCTTCTCCCTCAATATGTACATACTACATACATACATTGTATGTATATACATAGATACATCGCAAATACGAGTATGATATCCAATATCTGCTCATTATATTAGGGGGACCGAAAAGTAATCAAAAAAATATTCCCAAATTTCCTGTCATTTTCCTATGCGACGGAAATGATCCTAAGCTATAGACCATGGACAGCCAAATTTCAACGATAATTTATCGATGGTTTGACGAGGATCTGATTTCACCGTTGACGTCAAGATATCATCATCTAATTTTTGAGTTCTTCTTTTCGTGTGATCCCCTTCATGTCCCGATATGTTCAGAATATCCCCTTTTTTACTGCTTCGGTCAAACTTAACAGCATAAAATGACGCAAGTGCCCTTCCTTTATTATTGGTCTCGACATTCTTCCTTAGGTAGAATTTTTTTTGAACAGAAACAATAAATTTACAAAAATAACTTCAGCATAATAATAAAACTTAATTGTTTACTGGAATGTGTTTTGACACAAACTGACTGCGAAAGAGCTCGTCGAATAATGTATGTCTTTTAGGGACCAAAATAGGGCTGTTTCGAATTATATTTTTTAGAACTTATTACTAGAGGTAGTATAGTCACAGTGCTATCCATTGTTCGGCAAACCTTTAACAATGCATTTACAACCTTTGAACAATACACGGCCCCCTCAGGCTCCAGTGACTACTTATTACATATATAAATAGTATTTTTCTTCTTTATTGTAGGAAGCATATGAAGTGTTTAAGGAAGAGTGCAAATTCAGCTGTTGTCTTTTAACCAATTGATAGGGGTAATATTGATTTGTTTGGTGATTCTGAGAATCCAAGTCAGAAGAAAGTCGAAAATTTTGCGGCGGTTTTGCAATGATTTATTCTCATTTTATTATTATATTTGTGTGTAGCAGATGTGCTTACGTATAATCTACCATTTTAACAACTTTCGGTATTGTTGTTGTGTAAGATCACCCAAATTTCAATCAAATTCACTTCAGGGCTCCATTTTATGTGAGCGCGACTGTAGAAAATTTGTACGCACACACATTTGTAGAAAAATTGAAACGTAAAATTAATTACGAAAATGTCGGTAGATCATTTGGAAACTTTAAATGTCTCAATTAGGTATCATTAGACAATATTTTCTGTTACAATCAAAACTGTTAATTTTTAAGGTTAAAAAAACAAAGTTAATATATGTACATATGTACATAGACCGAAAAACAGAAAAATGGAAAGCGAAAAATAAATGCATTAGTGAAAAAATTTCAAATGTTCAAAAACGTATTATTTCTCAGCGCTTCAAACGCTCAGAATAATTAGACTAAAAAATTTTTATTCGTCCAAGTTCGCAGACTCACAACAGATCCATAGATTATAGTCTAAAAACCCCTAGTATAGATGATTTTTCCCGAATATGCTCTTTTTTGGAGATCAGCAGATGTGACAACTTAATAATATAATCGACCTTCGAAGTAAAGTAAAGTAAAGTAAAGGCCCTTTCGAGACGTGCCGTACGTGAGCGGCACAAAATGAAACGGCCATATTTAGCATATACCGGAAGCCGCCTCGCGTTATAAATATAGTAGCTTTTTTCCATTTTGGGCGACAAAATATAAAGTGTAGGTAGGCAATGGCAGTAGTGTGGTAGTGGTAGTGGTAGTGGTAGTGGCACTTCCGAGACCATCGACTCGCGACCGCGCCTAGACGACGCGCAACGGCGCAAGCGGAATGAGCGAATGTTGGCGTCTCGCTCTTTCGCACGCGATCGAGCGAGACGGCGACACTCGTTGCCTTTCCAGCCAGTCCCCCTTTTAGTTCACAGTCTGCATACACCACTCTCGCTCTTCGCTTTACTTCTAGGTTAACTATACCTACTCAAAACGACCACACCACACTATCGCTATTCTTTATCAAACATTCTTTTTTAAACGCTATTTTTACTCACGCTCGCATTATTTAGCACCCGCAAAAACTCCGATTGAAATTAAAAACTATTTAATAATATGTGTGTGTGTGTTTGTGTGTACGTATAATAACAAAGTGAACCTTCCTTTTGATTATTCTGTTCCAGTTTTCATTTAAAAAAACGGTGTATAAAAATAATAATAAAAAAATGTATAACGATAAAAATTGTGTGTTGTGAATGGGACGTGACACGAGGGCGAAAAGGGTGTGTCGAATCGGTGACGTCAGTCACTCAATTTTTAATGAAACAATCGTTACAAAACCACCCCTTTGTAATGATTCTGTGCCAGTGTAATTCTTTTACAGTGATGCGTGATTAAACGATTCGACTGTGATGTGAAATACGTGAAGAAATGCGTCGTATCGATCTCGCGCGAATCTAGGCTAAATTAATTGAATTTTGTGGCTTGAAATACCCACTTTTTCTATCTAGTGTAGCCATGAGAACTAATAGAAACGTCGAGATAATACTAAATTATTTTCGGCACTTGGAAAAATTACTTTTGTGATATATGAATGCGTCCGATAAGTCGAATCAAAATGGGGATGGAAAGAAATCTGATCAGACTCAATAAAACGTCACGTTTGAATCGAATTGATACGATATGATTCGACGCTTTTGCGATTTATTTTCGTCGAAAAGAAAAACTTCAGTTCGGTGGCTATAAATAATAAAAAATATGTTTTCAATTGAGAAAGAAAAGCCTTCGAAGTTTGTACGTGTGTAAATATTCAGGGTGCGGCGTAATTACCCGAAGAGCTAAAAATAGCGAGAACATTTTAAAAATCATTAATACTTGACTCAAATATTCATTTTAATTTAAATTCAACCATTGGTTATTGCTTAAATTAATAAAACAAATACCTCTAATATACAATTACGATTGTATTGATTTTTTTAAGAAACGTGTATGTAGTTTAACACGAATGTTGCACTTTTTTGTTTATTTTTTTATTGATGATTTACAGTATGCGTATATGAAAAAAAGTAATTATTATACAATGATTAAATCCCACGTAGTGTATGAACATAAATTTTCATTCGTTCACGCGATTTTCGTGCTTATTTTTAATTAAAAAAATGTTTTAGAAAAGAGTTCCTGATACTACAATATTTATAAATAAATAGTAAGATATCCGAATTATATATTGAGTGCACGGCAATTGCCCATTTTTTATTCATTAGAAATATCGCGTGCCGATGAAACACTAGTACATACATACATATTATGTGCTGCCTACACATCTTAATTAAAATAGAGAACTAAAGAAAGACCAATTTCTCCGTAAAATATTTATAAGACTCGACTTTCTTTCGTTATTAGAATTTTCCATTTGGTCTGAAGAAGATTTTCGAAATTTTTGCGTCAGAAATGAATGCCGTTTAAATTAAATTCAAGTAGTTACAGATAATATGTATGTATTATACATACATACATAGATAGTAAAATAAGGAAAGCGTAGATGCAGACGTTTCGAGATCAACGGTGCGTGAAGACCTCGAAAAAGTCTGCATAGTTCGTCGAACTTTACTTTGAAATATGCACATATTATACATACCGACATATACATACATACATATATAATATTATAAAATAAACTTAATTTTGCATATCGCATAATATTCATTACGTGTTTTACATCACAGTCGAGTGGCCCGGTCTATATTTTTCTACGTACTTTTTATAATGCTTTAGTGGTTAAATAATTAATATAGTGTATTTAAAATATCCGATTCAAAATGATGTCTTCTTTCGAAAGAAGGGTATGTACTATTATATAATACTATAATTATAATTTAAACGACTTTTTACTATTAATTTATTTATGACTCGATGAACTTTTCTTTTACCCAATTCATGATTTTAAGGCGCAAAGATCATATTTAATATTTGATAATTTTATTAATAGGTATTATATTTCCAATATTAATATATTATTTTTAGCACATCAATATATTACTTGCATACGAATTGATCCACCCTGCAAAAATTTGTCCCCATAATAGATCGAAACAATTTTCCACAATATGACGGCCTGAAAACCAGACTGGTACAAGTGACATTTTAAAAAATAAAAGCTGGTTTAAGTGCTAAAATAATAGCATTTCATATATGCTATTATTTTAGCACTTAATTTTTTTTTAAATGTCGCTTGTACCAGTCTGGTTTTCAGCCCGTCATATGTAGTTCAAAAATCAACGTATATATGTATGTATTTTTGAAAACAGCTTGTTTGGTATAATACGTATTATGGGTAGGGATTGCAATACCGAAAGTACCGAAACCTACAAAATAATTTGTAGTCTTTGGTAATAACGGTATTAGCAAAAAATACCGATCGTATCGATTTTTTTTAATTTGTACATGTTATTTGTCGAAAACAATATATCCATGATTAAAACCTACGAAAACGATCGATACGTACATACATACATATATTGAGCGAGTTATTATTTTATAAATTGTTTTCAATCTCTCTTTATTTTATCACGCCACACGTCTTTAAAATTGTTTTAATTTTTACTATTTTCCGATACATATCGTTCAATACAATGTTTAGTAACATTTTAAACATTTAAATTTTCAATTTTAATTTAAATAAGAAAATATTTGCTAAAAAGTGCTGATTTTTTTTAAAATTACGTACATACGTATATATGTACATTTAAAATGTGATAAAATATATTATTTGGTACATTTTTCAGTACTACATACATATGTACATATATATAAAAATCAATGTTTGTCTGTCACGTATGCGTTCCTATACCATTCAACCGATTACTTACAAGAGTTATTGTGTGTATGCCCGTGATGGTTTCTGTAAAAAAAATCGCCCAAAAACGGTAACGGAAACGGGAAAAACGGGAATGAGTGGCATTGCAACGCAATAATTTCAAATGTGTTCGCGTCGCCACCTTGGTTGTTGGAGTAAAATAAACAAACAATTGAATAATTTCAAATGTGTTTGCTGCTTGCATTTTATAAGTTAAGATAAGTCAGATTACCACGACTTTAGCTCGGGAGCGGGAATTGCATGCGTTATTGTGGCATTGCAACGCATGCCAGGTTTAGCTAGTATTCATATAAAATGATGACAAACGATACAAAATACGCTATAAAGGAATCGCATATTTTTCTCCCTACTGTAGGCAGCCCTAAAATGCATATATTTCAATACATATGTACATATGTATGCAATCGCAACAGGTGTATTAACAGATACGAAGTGTAAAAATATAGAGTGAAAAAAGAAAAAGTAATAAGCGTTTAAACAATTTAAATCTGACATAGCGAGATGGTGGCGAAAAGTAAGAAGAGGCTAAAACGATCGTGTGGAACAATAGATAGACGTCAGGAAGAAATACGAGGGAGTATTTTCAAACGTGTCTCTATTACGATTTTTTTTCACCATCGTAATGGCGGACGTCATTTCCACTTATATTGATGACCAAAACAAGCAAAATGACAAAGTATGAAAGCGATTGGATAAGAGCCCAAATTTTTTTTGACTAGTGATCGTAAGTGAAAGTAAGAAGAGGTTTGTAAAAAATAAAAGAAGATTCATTTAATGTTGCATGAATTTATTTATTTAAATAGCTTTTTTATTAATGAATTTAAAAAATATAAACTTGAAATGAATAGGATAACTAGCACAATTCCCCTCACGTACTATTCCATGCCAAGTGGTTCACGACACCCAAATTATTGACAATTAGATAATAGTAGAAAGGTTAATTAGACTTCGTGCATACTAGCGCGACGTGTTGTGATGTGATGTGGGGTTTCCGAGCCGGATTAAACTGAAACCGAAAAACCGGATTTTTGACCATCTTTCAAAAAACTGAAAACCGGCTTTTTTGGTTCGATCAACCGGCTTTTTTTGTTCGATCAACCGGCTTTTTAAGGTTTACTTTAAATATTGTCCACACTAACAATTATGAATTTCAAATTTATATGAAATATAAAAAAAAAATGAGTATTGGATCTAAATTCTCAACAAAAAAAAGGTATGGCACTTAGCGGTGGCTTTGAGATATAGTAATGGACGAAGTCATAAACCAATAAAATATTATTGAAAATAGGTTCAATAACCTACACAAGGCTTTTCAGAATTTCGGTTTTCCATAATTTGTAGTTTTTCGCGTTCTTCTTCTTGATAGTAGCTGATATAAATAATTTAATTATTTGTCATATTTGTAATAATACTATATATGTAATAATGATCTTATGAAAGTTCATAATGTTTATAACTCAATTTAATTTATAAGCAATAATTTTTTTGCAAAATAAAATATATATTTACAATTTTTTTTTTCGATATAAAAATTTAAAACTTCAAAAAAACCTTAAATTTCTGAAATCGGTGAAAGCTGGTCAATCGCTTCTTATTTTTAAAAAAACCGAAAACCGGCTTTTTCTTTCGGGCGGTTTTTTGGAACCCCTAGATGCGACGTGACGTGGCCAATTTTAATCGAGTGACTCCACAAGTGTGATGCGAATTGACAGAAACTTGGAAATTATCGTTTGCTAATAACCAGTTAATAAACTACATGGATGACAGTTTTATTTTTAAGAAAAATCTAATTTTATTTTCACAGCTTTAAATTATTATTCCAAAAATAACCGTTGAATATCAATAGTCAATACGCTAATCAAAGCTTAGTAATTGTTTTAACAGCCGCAAAGTCCGCTTTATGAATATCCGCAAATTTTAATCACGAAGGGATTGTAATCAAGTGCACAGCCAAGATTTTTATTTTCTTAGGGAAGGAGAATCTTTTATTGAGGGGAGGAGGGAGAGGTGAATAACTTTTTAAATAAAAAAAACTAACTGCCGATTTTGACGAAAACTTTATCCCATCTAATTCTGGCCTAGAAATTCCAATGGAATGGGTCTCGCCTTTTGGGAACTCATTTAGGGCAAAATCACAGGAAGTACTTGGCACGTGGTGTTTTTAGATACTTTTAAACATGCAAAAAAATGTGGCGTGCCTTGGACGTATTCATGGTACTCGAAGGACACACCGTCCCAAAATTACCCCCTGGAGTGTTTTCAATAAAAATTTATCCTTGCTTGACAGTGACCGATAAAGGTGTATCCCATATTTGAAGAAATGTAGGAGAAACTTCGAAATAATAAGATCAATGAACTGGGATCACCCTTTCTTGACCGCATCCAAGAACGTGTGCCGTTCCGTTCATCTGTATGTGTTTTGGAACTTAGGTGAGAAATTACCAACCACTTTGCAACCCACATAAAAAACTTGCTCATTTCATAGGTAACCAAAAAATACTAATAAAATAAAATTCACAAATGGATTTCAACCTAATATTAATGAAACATACCTTACAATTCAATTTACGAAGCATACATTAGTTCATTTATTTAATCGAGGTAAGCCAATTATCAATAGAATTTTTGTTATTAATACACAAGAATAGTCGAAATATGATTTTATTTAATTCTCATATAAAGACAATTTAATATATTATCCTTATTAATTCAATTCAGATTCATGTAAATAAGAGTAAATACTACTACGAGCTTTTAGCTCGCAATTTTACCGATTTAAAATTCAGAACACTTCCAATTAACCCTTTTAAACGAAAACAAATTAGTGTGGCCAGAACACTATCCCAATAAACATGTTTCAATAAAAAAACTGAATATAAAATAGTATTAACAGTGGGAAAAAATCCCAAGTGAAAATACGTACTTTTGACTTTTGATTTGAACTGGACGACTATTTAGTGAGATTTGAAAGCTCAAAAGTACTACAAATGAAAGATAAAATGCCCGACTATAGATTTCAATATTCATTTTGAACAGGAAATTGACAGATTTTGAGACATCGACCGAACAACACCAAGATATAGAAAAATCGCGCGATTTAAAAAACACATACATATATCTCCGAATCTCGAGCCAATCAACATTTTTTATTACCAGAATCGTGTTCACTGGGCATAGATCTATAAGTTATATCTCGTCTCTGAACCAAAAAAAAGTCGTCATTTGTCGAACAGTGTAATTTAAAAATATGAATTTGAATGAATTAATTTGCGGAGCTGGTAAAATGGAAGGGTGATGATTTTTACGAACTCGTGAGTTTATTTCAAAAGTAAAAATTAACAGCTTATCGAACGAAAAAAAAACAAGAGAATAATTTTTCGTTTGATCTACATATTTTTTTAAATATTATTTGTATGCCTTCTGTTTTCTTTGACGCGTGGAGCTTAGTCTTATAGATATGAATTAATATTCATATACATTCATATTGATGGCTTGGTGCACAGATATTGTATGTCCATTTTTGAATTTGTATCGAAGTTTGTAGATACTGGAATAAATCAGGTTTTTCCTTTGAAGGTAATTTATGTGGTATACATATTCCAGCATCTACACTTAAAATTCGATACAAATTCAAAAATGGACATACAATATCTGTGCACCAAGCCATCGAATATGTACATACATACATGCATAGTACGTATGTAGATAGCAGGTTAATACCAAAAGGATTATCACAAACAGTTGGCCAATGTCCATAAGCTTCAATAATAGATAGAAACTTCCCACGGAATGGCTTAATTCATCTACGTCACTCCCGCATACGTTTGACCTAATTGGTCATTATTCGTACGTTTACCATTTACTGTAAATTATTGGCGTTTGACTTTTGACCACGTGAAAAATGTACAATTTCATTCTCCCTCTTTCAATGGAAAGAAGTGAAAATCGATGCTTTCTTCAGAATCATATTAAATTTACATCAACGACTCATATATTCGTACATTATTTTCATTTGTATTGCGCAGTTTCAATTGACTCTATTGTATTATATTATATGTGTATGTGGGTCAAACTCAAATCGAATATGTTCAGCATTTTTTAAGTAAATATATGACAAAACAACTGAATCGCATAATAAAATAAGTTAGCGGTTTGGGAGATAATCGTATTCAAAAGCTTAAAAAAAAGAGGACACCTATAAGGAGAGGTACCATTTCCGGTCAACTTAAAAATTTGAAAAAAAATTTACGTCGTGTCGATAAGAATTTCAGTAACCGATACTAAGTTTCGGTTCTATGGGACTAACGGTGTTCAAAAAATCCCCAAAATACACGGACCCACAGACACACACACACACACATTTTTTCTAGATCATGAAAACGTGATCAGTAATCGATTCTGAGTTCGAATCAGTCAAAATCTCGAGTTCGAATTTTCGCATGATCACAAAACTTCATCTATTGTTACTACGTACATAGATAAAGTAAAAAATTCTTAATGAAAATCCATTTTTCATTTCTTAAATGCCGATGGCTCTCCTAACTCGCATTCTGGTGTCAGCTGATCTCTTATTACATAATTCCTTTTGTACGAAATCTCGTCATAATCATTATCACTGATTTCTTGACTTTAATAACCATTCACTTTTTATATACGATATTATATATCTATATGTAAATATATATTTTATTATTTATATAAGTTTACATATTTTACATATATATATATATATATATATATATATATATATATATATATATATATATATATATATATTTTTTTTTTTTTTTTTTTACGGGTCTACCTCTCGGGCCGGAATGTGAAATTACCGAAAACGCAAATATCGGAAGGCAAAGATCGAAAATCGAAAGATCAAAAAAATTGGTGCATGGTAAACGGTACATACTCACTTAATTTGCGCGAACAGGATACAACAGGAACAAGAGGAACAGGCTTTTCCTCCCGTACTCTGCGCGCGCACATTAATACGGGAGGAAAAGCCTGTTCCTCTTGTTCCTGTTGTATCCTGCTCGCGCAAATTAAGCGAGTATATACGTGAGTATGTACCGTTTACCATGCACCCTTTTTTTTGATCTTTCGACTTAAGATCTTTCGATTTTCGATCTTTGTCTTCCGATATTTGCGTTTTCGGTAATTTCACATTCCGGTCCGTCACGGTGACCGCAAATTTATATATAGAATATAAAAAAACCATGAACATTGGCATCAAAAATATAAAAAAATTGTCGTACAGTGATGGATTCGTAAAGTTTTAAAATTTTTTTATCACACTTTTTCTTAAATATTTAACTTCAAAATAAAAAAATACATTTTAAAAATATCGATAAAATAATATTATATTTATGCAACATCTAATTGTAAAATACCCTGAAAATTTTAAATAAGCCATTTTGATACATATATACATATGTAGATTCACAATCTTAAAAAATCTTAAAATAAAAATTACCAATATGACGGCAGATGCAAGCCGATAGTGCACGAGGATTAAAAACCTGCTGTGCACATGCCCCTTTTGTAAATAACCTCATCCCTCTAAATTTTAGTTAACCATTTTATGTTATCAAATCCGCAAGAAATATGAACTATTTTGACGATACTCCTGTCACGTCATACTTACACTTAAAAAGAAATTCGTTATTTATCTTTTGCGTGTCTTCACCACATAAAAAACCACCACTATATATGGATGTAGGTACATACTTGATAATAACTATAGTATACATATATGTACATATGTATATCTATTAAGTACAATTTAAATGAAACTTTATGAAACCTCTGTACATATATGTAGGTATATTCATATAAATACATAAATATTCATATACATACAAATAGGTGATGGCAATTTTCCTGGAGTGAAAAGTGGCCAAGTATTTTGGCAGCCCTGAGGCCGCAGTGCGACAAGGAGGCAGAGTCCCGGCCTTCTTGAGACATTCGCCCCCCCCCCCTAACCCTCCCTCCACCCCTCCTCTGAAAGCTGTCATTAGTTTAACTGTCCTCCGAGCAAACACCATTCCTTCAGATAATAATATTGGGTATCGTAGAAACTTTCTTGTACACGAAAGTAACCTAAATATATCTGTATATTAAAAACTCAGTGTGAAATAGTGCATAAACTAACTAGTCAATGTGTGAATATATTACAGCCCAAATGCTCACTCCTGCTCATAAACTGTCTTCGGATAGACTTACCAGGTGTCACATGAAACTTTTGAGCTATTAAAACCTTTGAGATATCAAAACACCAAGTATTTCAAAGGAGAATCCTGTGGAAACCACATTAAAACGATGCCATAATTCCCATTTCCACTAATTAAAAAAAAAATTGTAACACAGGGTAAGCATGCATAGAGGACGGGACATTCGATTGAAAATACCTAATAGTTTGTGTATGAACACACTAGTTTGTCAATTTGTTTTTTGTGTTCGCAATGGATAGGTATAGCTGTCCAAATTGGTTCGTGTGTAAACAAACTAGTATGTTCATGAACAATGTATAATTGGACTGTAACATATGTATATGTATGTACATACATATGTGTATTTCACTGTCAAAACTGGTCAGTTATCGTATACATACATGAAAGAGTTGCCGTATTTTAAAAATCTTATCTTTGAAATTAAATAAAAATATCGTGATTAATTTAGTTGTCAAACACGCTAGTCTTTAAAATTGTCATTGTATACCACTGTGGTATCCATGGGGGGGAAGGCTATGGAGGCGCCTCCCCCCCCCCCTCCCCAAATTAAAAAAAATTACACATATAATCAAATTTACAAACTTTTATCTAAAATTCAACGCCTAGCGATAAGATTTTTTCAATTCACTTAAAAACGTGAATTTGTTTTTGATAATTCACAATTATAAACTTTTTGTATAAAACCGTGTTAAAGCGTCGCAGAGGTATTTTCTTTTGAAAAAATAGCATGATTATTTATTTTTATAATTTGTTCCAAAAAAGTCATATAAATAACGAAAAGTCACTAACGATATTCTAGTCGTATGAATACACTATGCCGAAGAATATACACCTAATATTTATATATACATACATACAGTAACTCTAATTTTCTGCAAATTCTGGGAACGTAAAAAAGCTTGTAAAGCGCTTGAGGGGGTTGCGCCTGTTTCAGCTTCCCCCCCCCCCCCCTAAATGTTGTTTATGTATGTTACAGTTGAAGTGTGTTTTCAGTTGAAATATATTGGATCCAACAGACATTTTAGGTCATTTGAATTAAAATACAACTCAACCAGTAAATTACAGATGTATGTATATCTATACAAGCGCAAATACACTTTCAACAATGTTGTAATATAACAGTTGCATTTTGACAGATCTGATGTTTTTACGATTGCTTTAGAATTCAATAATGCGTTAATATTTGCAGTATTACGAATAAAGGTAATGAGTACCGTATTACGATAGCTCTATGAATGTTTTTTTCTGTTTTGAACTCTGGGTGTTCAAAATAAAAATTGAACTTTACAATTCAATTTATTGGTCGAATGACGCTTTCACGAAAACCTAACCTCTCCAACTAGTCAAAATATATTAAAACTTGAATATACACTTCAACTGTAACATATACATTGTTGGTATTATTTAAGGGTTAGGATAGGTTAAGTTAAGTAAGGGTTGGCCGTAATCATTTAAGATTGGATTGTTAGGGTTAAATTTATAGAGTTAAACGTTGTGAATTCATTGTTTGATACATTTTCACTGCTTGAATTGGTGAAAATATATAATATTTTCACTTGAAATATGCTTTCACTGTAACATATACATATGTTAAATTGGTTTACTACTACATATGTATATGTATATAATATGATATCCTAAAGAATGATATTTCACCCTTTTCTACTCAAAAAAAACTCTTCGTTTCTTTCTAAAATCAATCATCCATTTCAAATTACTCCAATTCGAAATATATGAAACTATTTAGAAGATAAGTATATATTTAATACATATGTACATACATATGTGATATGTATGCATAATATGTACTTACCGAAAATATGTTTGTTTTTCTGACTACAAAAGGAACGTAGGAAAATTATTCTAATTAAAACAAATTTATTTATTTTTTACATATATACCAGGAAGGCCTTACAGGTAACCCTAATGCGCCTTCCTGGCCACTTACTAACATTGCAGCATTTTTTATTATTATATAAGTCGCTGAATTACGAGACACTGAAAAACTCGCAAATTAACGAGACATCTATGAGTTGCACATAACTTTTATTGTACATTAATCAATCTCAAATAGTGGTGACATAGTAGGCAGGAAGGATATTTAGCCGATTTTAACGGGAGCCGTTTCAACAATGAAATCAGAGAAAATTGGCAAACTCTGATAGGAAACGATCGACCAGGAGTCACAAATATCTAGGTCTGACCAGCAGCACTACAGATATACTCAGAAAAATTCTCGACGCTAAGCAGAAGCTTAACGACCGAGCTATGCTGCTGGCTAATTAAATTAAATTAAATTAACTCAACCGAGTTAAATTAGTTCACCGTTCTTTATTTCCCTTATGTTACTTATGTTACCCCCCCCCCCGCCGTCCTCAAGACCTTCGCCCCCGACCCCGTCCCCCGTTCTCATGTCGTCATGGAAATTTTGACTTTTTTCGAAGTTCCCAACCATTTTCCAACCAACAATATTTACTTACATACAAAGTCTCTTTCAAAATTATATATTAGATTTAAAAAAATGACTAATCTAAGTAACTAATCCATTTTTCAATAAGTCGTACTCTTACTTATTGAAAAATGAACATTTACTTTTCGAAATGTAGGTACATATTCTACCTGTATGTTCAGAATAAAATTTTATCTTGCTGATATAAAACTTAAATTGAATTTTAAGTAATTTGTCCTATAAGGTTTTTTGATCTTGTATGTATGTATCATATGTAAGTTGTCAGTTATGCTCGTGGTTATTGATACATATTTGCAAAGTAAGCGAGTGTGAGATTTGAATTTATCGTCGAGATCGTTTCCACTTTCCCAAGTTCAATCACACGGAAAATATGGCCGGGTGGGTGCGATCATTCGGAAAGAGTATTTCACGGTGAAGTTGATCAGATGATTTGAATTTGACCACTACACGGAGTGGTGACGTGATAAGTTTGCCGTTATGCGGAAAACTATCACACGAACATCTCTCTGTATCAATTGTATGTATGTACATCCCAACTTTAAGGGTCACCGTAACAACTGAGGGCATTGCCTTTGCAGTCATTGTGACCTTGAAAACTGCCATACCATGCACCGCATTATTGCATTACTGCATCACATTCAATGCACTTCTCCTTCACATTCAATCTTACAATATACATATGTATGCGTGTACAAACGCATTAAGTACATATTTACGTACATACAATTCATACAGACATGTCAATACATTTACATATGTACATACATATTATATGTACGCTGCGTACCATTTTTTAGAAACTTTCTCTATATAGGGCTTTTCTTTCGTAAATTTTTGTGTACGTATATTACACACGCATTCAACGGGCTAATTTAACTATCCTCTTATAACACGAATAGTGGCCTGTGTGCAAATGATTGTGCACTCGAAATTAATAATTTTAAATTTAATAAATTTTTGTCGGCCGATCGTGTGAACGTAGTGATATGCCGAGTCTCTTTCCACGATATACCAAAGGGCCTACCCTAACCTAACCTAACCTGACCTAACCTGACCTTAAATAAATATGTATGTAGGTGTTGGCTGCTAAGATATGTTTTATTTCATCAATATTTTCACAAAAAAAACTTATCTTAGCAGCCAACACCTATTTATTTAAGGGTCAGGTTAGGTTAGGTTAAGTTAGGGTTGGCCCTATTCATTTAACCAGCAGTTTGGCTTAATGGTAGCGTATATATATTTAGCACCACTGAGATCGATGGTTCGACTCGTCAAACTGCTGGTTAGATTTGGGGATTTTGTGACTCCAAATCGATCGTTTCTCTATCAGAGTTTGCCAATTTTATCTGATCATTGTTGAAACGGTTCCTGAAAATTGGTAATAGATCATTTCCTGTTGTCACAAAAATCTGTGTGTATAATTTGTAAAAATTATGCACAGAAATCTGAAATCCATAGATGTCTTTATAATTTCGTGTTTATTATGTGTATAAAAATTGTAATAATAATTGTGCACAAAATCTAAAAATAATCCATAGATGTATTCAATGTTTATTGAACGTAATGTATACGTTGTCTGACCGTTCTCGTACACTCGTCGCATTGGAGCGATCTGTAATGACGAGTGCACATTGATTGTAATAAAAATAAAATAAAATAAAAATTTAAGATTAGGTTGTTACGGTCGGTATTATTCAGTCTCACTGTCACACGCGAGAACCGAGACAGTGAGACCGCATATTAAAGTAAAAACGTGAAGGTGGATCGCAAACCAAAGTAGATATGTGAAGGTAGACCGCATACTAAAGTGGCACCTACTGTTTGTTACCAATGTTCCCTCTATAGACGGCGCTAAGTTTCTGAGCGTTTACCGCCATCTATTGAAAATTTATTTAATAAATAAATAAATAAATACACTTTTCTATTGGTGTTTTATATTGTTTACATGTATGTAGGTAGGTAGGTGGGTAGTTTTTACCATTTTTTTTTTAATTAAATATATTTAAAAGGTATTTGAAAAAATTCGACCGCGTGCGGATCGAACACAGAACCGACACATTTCTTTTAATTTAACTTGTATAAATAACCCATGAGATGATATTTCATCGGGTGCAACACTAGTATTAATTAATCGGCGTTGATATACTCGTATTACAATCGTTTTTTAGAGTCTACGTACATTTTTTTTTATTTGTCATATAAATAAATGGGTTACATTCGTACATACAATTTTGCAGGATATAATATTTAATTTCATCGTTGGTCATGTATATCAGAAAAGAGGAGCTCTTGTGCCTGTTGTATAATATATGGTAAACGGACTACTAGTCAGATGTGAAATTAAAAATTGGTCGCATTTTTGGATGTGACCAATTTTTGAGTGTGACCAGTTTTCTCGTGACCAATTTTTGGGTGTGACCAGTTTTCTTGCGACCAGTTTTAGTGTGATGGGTGACGACGTGAGACCGTTCTATGTAGAGCGACCGGTTATCCTATTACCGGTTCACATTTAACTAGTAATCACTAGAGGTAGGACCGGAAGCGTGCTGTTTATTGTTCAATTGTTGTAAATCCTTTGTAAAAAAGGTTCGGCAAACCTTTAACAATGCATTTACAACATTTGAACAATATACAGCCCCCTCAGGGTCCGGGCTTTAGTAATCACCGAACCGTTGTATTTATAGTGTTTCCTTTTGGTGATAATATGTGTCGTAATTTGCCGTGACCATATATCGTATGTAACTCCTAACCTAACCTTAATGTGGTAAATGTTTGTTCACAGCTGCATTCGGAGTACCGCAGCACGTACAGATGGCACGAGTACCGCGGGGGCAGCGGAGCGCAGGCAGCGACGCAAGGGGGACCCCCAGCTGGGGACTGCGCCCCTGCGCCCCCTCCAGCTGCCCCTCCGGCCGTGGTCCGGCGTGCGCCCCTGCCCTCCCAGGCCAACCCACCCAGAGGTAATATCTAGATAGGCTACAGCCTCAAATGCTTCTCGATGGTCAATTCGTGGACGCAATTTGTGAACGATGATGGTTGATGATTTCAGCGCCCAGTATCGAGCCGGCAATGCCTCGTCGCAAGAAGTATCCCGGACTCGCCTACAAGACCAACGAAATATTCGAAGCTGCCGCTGCTGGTTTGCCCTCAGCCATGACCAACACTGGTGTATCTGCCTTCGGAGGAGCACACACTTTAGACAGAGCTCGGGTAACTCTCTTCTAAACTTCTTCTCTTATGCCGATTCTGCGACCGAGGCTAGCGACACTGACCGCACGAATCCATTATTTTTATTTAAAAAAAAAATCTATTGGGATTTGGAAAGTTAGACAATTTCCGATCAGCATTTCAGAATTTGCTAAATCAATTGTTTTTGGATTAAGAACATTTTTTTATTTCAGACATTCAGACATTCAAAATTTTGCTTAATGTGTACGGACCATAAAACAAGGGTCTGCGAACGCGAGAAGATTCGGTCACAAGTAGAGTTTCCAAATATTCGACTTCATCAAATATTCGAATATCGAATAGTAAAAATCGAAATATTCGAATATTCGAATAGTTTTAAACAATAGAAAACGGTGTAAAATATTGATTCAAAATAATTAAAATGAGTGGGGTCCACATATGTACATGTATATGGGATCCATGAATGTGTGCGGGAGGATATTCAAAGTCAAAGTCTTTATGCAACTCGTTTAATGTCTCGCTTCGGGCTCGACCATTGCTCGAGTACCCGAATGACAGCCACAGTCCTACCAACTTAAAATATTCTCAGTCATACCAATCCCACATGTATATTAAAAAGAAAAAGTAAATTTATCATCATACATAAACTTTATTTTACTTTGAAAAATACATATTTTAAAAATAATAATGCGTTAAATGTTTCAAAATTTAATCTCGCCCTTAATTTTGTTTTTATTATTCCTTCTGTGGAGATCACCCTTTCAGTAGCAGTTGACGTTGGCTTAATTGTTAATAAAGTTTTTAAAAGTACTTGAAATCTTTTTTTAACCTTTTGAAATTATCTTGGAATTTGAAAAACTTAATTTTATAACGTGCACGCGCGTTCAATCAATTTATTTAATTTGAGAAAAACACCCGGATCTCTTACGTGTCACTACGAACTCCGAAACACAACTCAAGTTCAAAACAATATAAATGAAACGAAATATTTCTGCTTATCCATAAAAATTGCGTTCCCACTTCAGACTGTATTTTTCTTTTCCGTTTCAAATAAACGCTGCAATAAGTTCTCTTTCGTAAAATACATAAGTTCAATTTCTAAAGCGAAGAATTCCAATCTCAAGTTCCACAAATCCATTGCACTGAGGCGATAAAATGACTCTGAGTCGACGACTAATACATCTTTCACACAATACACTATTGCGTTACACATTTCGAGCTAAAAATATAATTGTATTATGTTAAAAAAATTCTAAATTTGTAAAATAATTTATTAAAATTTCACGAATATTATTCGAATAATTGCTCAAATATTCGAATAATGAATAGTTCAAAATAGGCCGAATATATTCGAATATTCGGATTGGAAACTCTAGTCACAAGTCATGGTCGCGGAATTTGGAAACAATTCCTATGATGCATCAATTCCTATGTTTAATTACTATGATAAGTTTCATTTCGTTGTTGATTTCAGTCTATGGAACGCACAAAATATTTGGCCAGTCGTGGCGAGAGACGCAGCAAATCTGAAGGACCTCGAACGGCGCAAACTTCTGCACCGAGGAATTGGACCGATACTGTAGAAGAAAAGGTACTACTTTAAGCTGGTGTGCTTTGTTTGCCAATTTCATAATTGAAGCAGGATTCGTGCCAATGCACCCTACTCATTGAGCTTCCACATGTTTTCTTATAAAAATGTATCCCATGTTGTTTATTCTGTGTTTTTGAATGCATTGTGCAATTTTTAACGATGTGCTTGCCCATTGCTCTTGTCCAGAGAAGTTTTTATCGGACATAAATCGGGCACCAAGCATCAAATACGACTGATGCTAGAATTATTTAGGAATTTCTGTGGACAATCGTCACTTGACAAAAATATAACGCCTAAAGCCACTTCTATTATTATAACATTTATACAGTCTATAAATCAAATCTATACAGTCGTAAATACGGCAAATTTGGGCATTAAAAAATACTTGAGCTAGAACATGGTGTGTTGCAGGCAACATCTCCCTCAATAGCTGAAAAGAAGGCGTCTACGGAATACCGTAATCAATTTGCATGGCCCCGGGATGGCGAGGGCATAGCCGCAGCGGGGGGCGGAGGCGCCGCTGAGGGACAGCCTCGAAAAAGTGCCTCCATGGGGGCACTCAAAGCCGCGCAGCAAATCGCCAAGAAACGACCCGGAGATGGTGAGCACAACGCAACAAATTTATTTTTATTTAAATAATCTTTTAAGACACCGGTCCAGTCATAAAGGTGGCTGGTGGACTTACATATACAGCATAAATTAATGGAATATAATCATACAGATGAAATATGTATGTGCATGTATTTCTAATGTCATTTATTGTACTTGAAATCAGGTGGTACTACCGAGCTGGAGCCTCTGATGAACCATGTGGACGACAACGATAATCAAAAGAAGTACATCGAAGACTTCATGAAAGAAGGAGACGCTCCTGCAGTCCACAGGTTGGTCAATTCACTTACTATCCATTGCTCTACTTTTAAATAATACTACATATGTACGTATGTTATATTACAATGTAACTCATTTTACTTTTTTAAAACATAAAAGCTTGCTTATTGGTTTTTTTATGATTTATTTTTTTAATTTTAAATATCATATACATATATAAAAATTATATTATTATATAATACAACCAATAGACAAGCCTTATATCCACATACATAAAAGACATAATAATAATTACATATTAGTGAATATTCTCATTGCATCCCATAGAAAAATCACACACAAAGCTTTCTCGTGTTTTCAATACGTAATAAATACGATTATACATGCGTATATATTATATGATAATATGTATAATATAATACAAGCACTGGTAATAAAATATATTGAATTTATCAATAAATAACTTTATGTGCATACAATAGAAAACCATAAGCTTATTTTTATTTTTATTTATTGTATACGGTATTATACATTTTTTTTTATATATGTACATATGTATAAATTATACATATGTATGTAAACTTCATATTCCTCTTAAAAAGCAGGTAAGATATTTTAAGAGTCAATTTAAAACAGGAATTTTTAAACTTGATACACGGAAGAAAATCGTCTATACTACATAGCTAGTGTTCTTATAAGATTAAGAATTCTTGTTTTTCATCCCAAAAACTTACTATTCTGCTTTCTGTATTGTTTCACGCTTATTTAAATTATGAGTTCTTCGATAGCAGATGTTAATTGTGTATATGTGACATAAATATTATAGGTAAATTTACAGAATGGGTGATTTTGACCCAATCTACCTAATAACAAAAATCATTCAATCCTAATATTACAAAAGCAATTCGAAGAATTCTTGCATGTGTGGCCTCGCTTATGAAACAACAAAAAACACAATAAGTATATTTTTTGGACAAAAATAAACCATTGTGGAAATCTTGAGATACTTTTTATTTCAATTATTATTGTAAACTTGCTCTCTTTTGATTTTTTTTTTATTAATATACATACAATTAAATTAATGAATAAATTTGTATATCAAAATTATTTTTTGGTATGAATACTTAACAATTTACACAAATTTGAACTTTTTTTACGTCAGATAAATATTATACATATACATAATAGATCGAATAACTATTACACTATATTATTATTTGAGTATATCTTGTATTTCTCGTGTGGTATTATAGTTTTTTTTTTTATATATATATAATACTATATATAAAATGTGTGTTTTACGTAGAATTTAAACATGATTTTAATTCGTTTTGTGAGCTTTTTTACTATTTCTTTTTATTTTATTTTATCGAAATGATTTCCATTATTGAGCTGGTCTTCAAGTAAAATGAACACGAAATGAAGAGAAATGTCTAAAAGTCTTTTTGGTATTTGCTCGTTTGACATACATATAATAAAATTATCAATTTATTAGGATCTGGATAACACATACCATTGGCATAAGTTTTGTCCAACCCGAATTGAAAATTATAAAAAAATATATACATATTATATATTAGAACAAAAGTACATTTATACAAAAATATACATGCAAATAGGCCAGTTAGCGCTAAATAGAATCATGAATGATGATTTAAATCTATTTTATACTAATACATCTATAATATCTAAGTGTTTTGTGTCGCACTTTCAATGTGTACAGTCGTGTTTTTCATATACTTATATTAATTACATATATTACGTTTAGTGTTTTCATGTTTACCTTTTCCTTTCTTTTGTCTCTTTATACATACATATATTTATATAATATAATATAAGATAAATAAACAATTAATTAGTTATTTAAGTGTTACAGTCCTGTTTTTTTGTACTAACACCACTCTCGATGTTTTTTTTTAATAATAACACTTTGTAAAATCCGACTTTGTAAAGTCGTAATTTCGCTACTAATAATTGTCGTTCTCTAGAATATTAGAAGCGATGGCTCTTTTGATTGGCTTTTTTGAATTCCAAACGCATGGATTTTACTATTCCAAAATCATTCGCTTTTATATTTTTAAGACATAAATAAAATAACAAAAGGAGGTTACTTTGTTTCTAATTGTTATCTTCATGTAACTTTAATAGATACAACACCCGAGCACTCAACTAATCTAAACAAAATCTATATATTATATAATAATCTTAAGTGGTTTATATAATAATATATCTTAACTTTTAAGCATATATGTATGATATAAGACCACCATTTTGGCTTAATTTATTTCAAACATTTCTCCCAACCGCTAGAATATTTTCACAAATTGTGAACGTCGTCTAGTTAAAAACTTCATTTTATGACGTATTTACTTTTCTTTTATAGATAAATTGTATTTCCTCAAAAATACCCTTTTTAAGTATGTAGATTGATTCAAATTTTCCATTTAATTCGTCAAACTATTCGAGAAAATTCTTCCAAAGTCTAAAATTCGTTAAATACATATATTACCTACATAATACGTACTTATGTACATATGTATGTTCAATAATGATAGAAATGCGCGTTGCAACCGCTGCCTCGTAAAAGTACTGACAAAAACTTAAATATCCAAGCAGTGGTGACCATAGGTATATTGCAGACATTGATTACTGAATTGAATTCAAAAAATTTGCAAGTACAATTGAAAATAGACAAAAAGAGGCAAAAATAGAATAAACTTGTCTATTACGATTATATGTGTTTCGGTTTGAATATATATTGTTGACCAAACCGCGCAAAATGGCAAAGTTTCAAAACGATCGGAAGAATGTAGAATATCAAATCCAAATGTTGTCAAACGAAAGAGCGAAGGGAAATATAGAAGAGGCTTGTAAAAATTACACTAATTATAGTGTGCAATTTTAAGTTTATTGTGTACTTTGCAAATATAACTATACTAAGCTAGTGATTGTGGGTGAAGTTTTCATATAGAAAAAAGTTTTTAGATTTTTTTCTAAAAATCACTTTGGCTTAGAAATTTCAACTGACACTCAGCAAATGCTAGACTTGAAGAATATGATGGGAATGTGGCTAAGAAAAAATACATTGAAAGGTGAGGAAAAATCCCATGAATGTTTTAGGTCAATTGAGCAATTTGCGCAACTCGACCTGAAAGTATACGCTCTCTGTGAATAATTGACAACACTCACCATCCATAAGAAGCTGTACGTTTCAAATAAACTCGGAATAATATCAAGTGTAAAGGTTTGAAGTTTAGTATCACTCATACTACATAATACATACCTATTGCATATGTACATATGTGCATAAACATATTCAGTCACAACTGCTTTATGAGAGAGTTCGTACGAAACTGCGTTTGCAATGTCAAATAAAAATACGTCAGAAAATTGGCAAGTGAAAGAAAAAAAAAAGAGTCACGTGTCGGGTTTTATAATAATATATATTAATAAAATGATATGAAAAATAAATTAGCTCAAAATGTGTGGACGATAACGTATGATATAATAGATAAGGCGTAAAGTGAAAAGATGAATAATACAGTATAAGAATATACATACATAGTACATACCTAATTGGCTAGTAGTAGGCTGACTAAAGCGTTTGCTGAATAATATTTGCAGAAAAATCACCTTCCGTAGTGCCATAGCGCCGTTCAAAAGGGACGAAACGAAACCGAAACCGAAACCGAAACCAAAACCGAAAGAAGGGTTCCAAGAACCGCGCAAAGGTTACAAGAGCGAATACAAAAAGAAATTTAGACCATTCTCGCATTACGTGTACGAGGCCTCTAAAGGCACATTTACCAAATGCAGGGAGCTCAAGGCCAAGTCGAAGGGGGTGAAGGCTGCCGGGGCCGACGCCCCCGAGGACCCAGCCCAGGAGAAGATGCTGCCCAAGGATCTGCCCAATGGACCGCACGCGCTCGCCAACAAGGACTCCGACTCCTGGTACAGAGAGGTGCTGGATCTGCGCAAGCGTGCTGGCGAATACAAGGTACATACCTACATACCTTACTCGTACGAGTACCTTCTCCAAAATTATTTTACCGACATATGAATATCACAAATTTCAAATGAAAATCCTTTCCATCTTTGATGTATCAAAAATGACGACGATAACATATACATACATACATCAGTGGTTCTCAAACTAACTTTACCCCCCATGGATCCCCTTTTAAAGCAAAAAACTTACAATGAACTCCCAAGTGAAATAACTCTACATAACAGCATAATAGAAAACTTATAAATTTAATTTTGATGTCTTGAATGGTAAATAAAACATTTTTAGTATAGTTTTATAGTATTTAGTATAGTATAGTACTGAAAAACGCCGATAGGCGTTGTATTTTGAATATGTACAAATTAAACAAGAATACTGCCCGCTAAACCTTTCCAGGTAGCATTGATAAAATTATGCATTGAACATGGGTCGTGTAATCCGTGTCATTCATATGTCAACGTTTATAAAGACTGGTTTACACCGGAATTTCTGAATTTATAACCTTAGCAAAATTTTCCGATGGAAATCCCCAACTGCTGAGTTTTTTTAGATTGTGAGCATTACATTTCAACAAAAATGAAGAAGGTGGAACTAGTTTTGGAAAAATAATAGAAAAAATATTTTGTTTTTTTTATATTGTTGGAAGATATATTAGAGAGTCTAAACCACATCTTTACAAAATTCGAAATCCTCGGCGGTAGTTATCTAGGGTAGTGATCTAGGGTTTGTATGGATTAGCTACAATTTTTATACCTGCTTTCTATCGGATTTCTAAGCAATTCTAGTTGGAAATGTTGGCGAAATTTTCAGCGTGGCCAGCTTTAAACAGAAAAGACGTCAGCACTCAAAGGGTTAACTGCTGACAATAATCAAGCAAATCTTCATCTCGTTTTTGCAATTTTGAAAGATTTGGAAACTGAAAGCATTCCAAGTCTTGTTTGTATGTAAAATTTTTTGTAACGAACGCAGATATAGCACTTTAAGTTTTGATTAAATTTAATTGATCAACTTGTAGCTTCAAATTGATTTCGTTAAATTTGGCGAATAAGTCAGTCATATAAGCTATGTCAATTTTTGAATTAATTAAATTGAGCCCCAAATCATTGTCTTTGCTTTTCAGGAATTCCAACACTGAATCAAACAGTGCATAAAACCGATCATGCATTTTTAGACAACCAACGAACTTCGGTGCTAAATAGATTTCAGTCTTCATTATTTTCCAAACAAAGTTGAACAAATAATCTCTCATTTAAAGCACTCTTTTTGATTTTATTAACTGCTCTAATGACATAATCTAGTGAGCTATGCAGGCGTTCACTAAGATTTTTGGCGACTAAATGGTGTCGATGAATGACACCCCAAATTATTTTTAATTCGCCATAGACCCCATCAGGAGGTCCACAAGAACCACTTTGGGAACCAATGTTAAATGTATGCATGTACATAATAGTATTCAGTTCCGAGACCCCTGAAATTGACTAAAAGTGATATTCATATAAATATGTACACATACATTTTGAAGATGGTAAATTTGATTTCTGACAAAGTCATGTGTTGAACTGATGTTGAAAATTTACATAATTTACTTTTTGTGCGTTTCAGTACCGTGGTTGGGGTACTGAACTAGCCCCAGAACACATCACAGAAATCTATAGCAAACAAATGGAATTATGGTACCAAGTATCCAGGCGGTCTTCGCTATCAGCTTTGTCACTGGCCACAACTAATCACAGGTAAGTCACGTCTTTTACTCTGCTACCTTACCTACTAAGTTTGCCGCATACACGCTTCCAGTAGCGTCTTACCATATTGTTTGCTGAGCCTATCACACCGAACAGTCATTTTCGATCGCTGTTTGTCCGTTGTAAAAGCAGCTCTGGAATTGTTTGTTTCAGAGCCATCAGCAAGGAGGAGAAGGAGAATGAAAACAAGAGCAAGACGTCACCCAAGAAGCCCAAGTCTTTCAAGTCAGCACCCCACCAGTCAATACATGCCAAGCTCCAAGAGACTCGCTTACAGGAAACCCCAGCGCAGAAGAGTCAACGCAAGAAACTACAGGGACACAGCTTCGACAACACGTCCGTGTCCGAGGGTCAGTACTATCGACCGGGGAAAAACGGCTCATATAGATCTGTTGGCTTTTGTGTACCCAACCATCAAAGTATGTCGGCAAATTTATCTCCTTATCGAAAAACGAACTTCTATATATGTACCTATACAAAGCTTAAGAAGCTTACTGAACAAACCACAATATAGATCTTAATAGAAATGTGGACAAGAATAGACACAAACTAACATTTTGAGTGATCACTTGATAGAATAATTTAATCCAATGACAATTTTTTTTTAATCTAACCTAAGCTTAATTTAAACATATAAGTATGTATAGTTTTTATATAAAATTAAATTGTCGCGTTGGAAATTAATTTTGATTGATTTTTAATGTTATAATATTAATTTAACATCTATGGGCTAGAAATAATTACTTTTCATACAAAATGAGGTTCATTTTTCGATAATTTGACAATTATTCTGACAACCAATGATGTTGTGAATAAATATTGTTTGTGATTTTGCACTATTTAGCATGCTGTGTTGATTGTTACTCTCTCTCTATTTAGACTTCTTTTATAATATATCAAAAAACAACACATAAATTATTTAAATTTATATTCTAAAACCAATTTTTAAATCAATCCAAAATAAAATGGATAATATTTGATATAATAATATAAATAATATACATATACTTTATTCCATTATAGAATTATTCAACCATTTTCAATTCACATATAATATATGAGTATGTAATGTAATGGCTATTTCGTTTAAAAGCAATGTCGTGTTGAATGATTCTAAAAAAATAATAATAAATAATCAATTAGTTAAATAGGTCCAAATAAATCAACAAAACGTAACACAGAAGATTAAGACGGTGATTCGAGTGATGATTAAATCTCAAAGACATCACATACACGTCACCGAGAAGCATGGATTGTTTCCTTAGTAGTGTTTTTAAGTTGTCTGTGTATCTATGTATCTGTCTGTTTTGTGATTACTCTCTCGATTCTACATATGTAAGTATTCAAATTTTATATTTCATATGTAAGTCATAAAAATGATATAAATTGCAGAACCGTTCTTAACAAATGAATGAATCAATAAGTAAGTACTGTGTGCCAAATTATCTTTATTAAATACAGGTAGGTCCTTGCATATCAATGTATGTAAATATTATATACAATAATCAAAATATCCTACATACGTATTATGATTTTATACATGTTAGCTTTTCTTTTGTGTACTTGATTATTTGCAATGATGTTTTGGAAGGTGTGATCAAAAAGTTTGGATTTTTTTTTAATTATTAAATTAATAAATTACTCAAAATTACATATACATATGTATATATGTATATACATGTAATAAGGTATAGTGTGAAAAAGTTAAAGTTACGGCGTTTAAATAATTAAAATCTGACAAAACAAGTGGGTGGCGGAAAGTCAAACATATAAGGCCACTGAACATCAACGTTTCCAAAATTTTTGCATACTTAATTGTTTTTATTACGATTATTTTTCACTATCAAACTATCGGAAGTGATTTAAATTTATATCGGTGACCAAACCACGCAAAATGGCAAAGTTTCAAGCCGATCGGAAGAATGTAGGAATATTGCCTGAACCATTAGTGAAGTGAAAAAAAACATCCTTGTAAAAAAATGTAAAAAAATGGGAAACTCTTTAGAAAGTTTAAAGCTATCTCTATGTATTTGTACTACATCTTCTTTTATACACATAAATTTGAATTGGATGGGATTGGAGTCTTTGGAAGGGGGTTTCGTTTATAACAATGCCAGGCAATTTTTGCCAATGCCAGGCAAAGTTTGATCTTAACGTATATTATATTTAATACTAGTGGTTTTACCCGGCTTCGGACGGTATTTTTAATAAAAACCGCTTAAATATAACTAATCTAACAGTAAGCATTAATTTGCTTTTGTATTCCGGAACTGAAACAGGAATCCGGATCCGGAATTGAAAAACGAATCTGGATCCGGAACTGAAAAAGGAATTGAAATCGATAACGGAATCGAAAACGATATCGATATCGTCGGCATAGAAACTTTGGTTTGTTCGATGACGTCACGGATTCTACGAACCAAAACTTACATACATACAAAGTTTCTTTCGAAATTATATGTTAGATGCAAATATTTATTGTATGTATGTGTAGCATATGCTAAAAGGAGCCGCCGTTATAATTGGTTTTCGAGGACTATCTCCAGGCTAAGTGCAAGTAGGCTAAACAATGACCACCGAATTGGCTTAGTATCGGCACCCGGTCCTTTATCAGAACTGACAGCGATAGCGTGCGACTGAGTGCCGTGGGAATGCATATCCGGGTACGTGCCTAAACAATAGGGAAGTAACCGGGTGTCGAAGATGTAGGGGGCGACCTGTCTTTTATAAACGGGATATCAAGGCATTCTGGACGCAGCACTAGCTGTGCGTGTATCTCCTTAATCAACAATAAATGCTGTAAAGTGACTTTGGCCTTTTATTTGGATCCTCCACCCACCCCTACGCAACATATGTATGTAATCGTGCAAAAATTTCAAAAATGTGTTAATCGTGTAAATTTCCAAACCATTTGAACACATCCAGTAGTAATTGTTTGTGATATAGATATGTGTGTGTGTGTGTGTGTGTGTGTGTGTGGAAAAACTGAATGAAATATAATATAAAAATCGAATAAATTGAGTGAATTGCCGTCGAGTGGTGTACTTATGAAATTTGATCGTTCGATTTGCAGGTAAGACGGGTGCAAACCGCACTAGCGCCCGCACCAGCCCAAGAAAGCAATTGAATCTTGTTATAGGTGGGCGAGGTTCTTCGGTGGAGCCAACCATCGTCGATGCTGGACCCCGATCTCTCGAGTACCGCTCGCCGAAGCGCAGACCCAGATCGGCAGACCCCAAACCACACCAACCCATCTCCAACGGCCCTTTGGATGACAAGAGACGTCCGAGTAAGCCAAGCGGTCAGTTCAGGACATACAAATAAACAATGTTACCTCTCCTATCCTTACATACTACTTACCGCCAATACAATTAAACCATGGGTTGATTTTCACCCTTCAAATATTTTCATATTCTAAAATTAAACACACTCCAAGTTAATTTACCGTTTGCTGTAAAATCAACGTATGTGAAAAACAACAATATGGCCATCCCTTTACAGCCTTTTTTACATATTACTTAATTATAAAATAGAGCACAGTAGAGTAAGCCGCACGAATTTATCAATATTCGTATTCTTTAAACATTTTTGGGACGGCTCGTAATTTTTTTATTTTTGGTTTTCATTTGGCCCTTTGAATGCTGACCAACGCCGATCGGCGTTTTCCTAACGACTCCGTGAGCCTGAAATACGCCGGTAGGCGTTGTATTTTAAGTATGCAAAAAATAAACAAGAATACTACCCGCTATGCTTTTCCAGGTAGCATTGAAAAAAATGCATTGACCGTGGTTTACACCCGAATTTCTGAATTTATAACCATTTCCTGATAGAATCTCTAACTGCTGAGTATTTTAGATTGTGGCTTGGCCTTTAGATTGTAAGCACCACATTTTAACTACAATGAAGAAGATGGAACTAGTTTTGGAAAAATACATTCATTAATAGACTTCTTTTGTTTATTTTATATTGTTGCAAGATATATTAGAGAGTCTTAACACACCTTTACAAAACTCGAAATCCTCGTCGCTAGTTATCTAGAGTTTGTTTGGATTAGCTACAATTTTTATACCTGCTTTCTCTTGGATTTCAAAATAATTCTAGTTGGAAATGTTGGCGAAATTTTCAGCGTGGCAACAGAAAAGAAGTCAGCATTCAAAGAGTTAATTCGAAGGATTCTAATTTAAATTTATTTTCAAAATCTGTTTTCAAAAAAAATTATTAAGAGTGAAATGTTTGAAACATACATACATATATAATTTCATACAAATCAATTTAACAAACATACATACAATATATGTATGTGTTTGTAAATAAAAATGATATTTTTGGTGGTTAATTCTTAAGTTAAATATATCAAAATTCATACATAAAAATATTCTAATAAAAACGTAAGTACAATAATTAAAGATTTAACTATTGAAATATAATATTATTTAGGTAGAAAAACTAACATAATATATAATATGTACAAAATTAATATACATAATTACATATATGCCAGAGCACCACTCGTATAGTACAAATTACCAAAGTACAAACTGTACATAAAAAATTTAAGAATTTAACTAATCTAAAATAATTTATTTTGTAAATTTAAATTTTGATATTTGAAAAAGTGTTTTCTATTTTATATAATATATTATGTCAGTGTGTAAATTCTTAAATTTTAACAGATGCTTCATTGTTGTAATGGGGTTTCTTCATCTTTGTGATTTAAAAGTTTTCCAATAAGAAGACATTATGTCTTGTATGATTAAAATGCATACACATTTGTGTGTATTTTTTTAAATTTAATATGTATACACATACATACATACGCAAACTTGGACGTGTCGTACATAAAAAAAATGAAAAAAAAATGCTTTGGTGTTGTGCTTCTTGTGTCGGAAATCCGAAAATTTCCTTTTCTATTTTCTTATGGACTGTATATTGTAAAATAATTATAATTGGCATATTAATTGATATGACGTGTTTTGCTTAAAAAATACAAAATAAAGAAAAAAAATTTCAATCAAAATTCAGGAAAATTTCATTTCGCATTATCATCACTGGACATTTTTCAAAAGATATGTTTTTATAATTTTTTATCCCTTCATCAATTCCATACAACGACAATGTGATGTCACATTGCATATGTTGTATTTTTTCTTTTCTTTTTCCACTGACAGCTAGTTAAGATGGGAAATGGTAACAGTTGACTCATCTGGCTTACATATACTTACATATTTCATATGTAGTATTCTCAATATATTAAATATAATCGTATTCAACTTTAAAATACTGTTTCCCATATCGACAGCTGATACCTACGTACATCCCTATGCATGAAATATTATATTATATAATATAACACATAGCTAAATAATATCATATACATAACATAAAACATAACATATTTTAATTTATACATAGCTTAGCACAATTTTTCATCCACTCCAATTAATAAAAAAAACTTAACAAAAATTAAAAAAAAATCTTTTATCTAATAAATCAGCTTTATTTAAACATATAATATTTTATTTTATTCTTTCTATAATATATATACATATATACTAATTTTATATTATTTTAATGCTTGCAATTTTGCTCATCCTTTTATAATAATCATAACCTGGCATTACGCAAAAATAATATTATATACAAATGTGTAATTCATATTTTTAATTAAGATTTTGTAAATTTAAAAATGTAAATCAAACATAATATGTAGGTCATTGATTTTGTTTTAATATCACGATTCGCTTAGTATGTAATGGGACAGTACAATATTTTCTTTCCTCAAAAAAATCTCCATCGATGTACCCAATTGATAAGTTATTTTTCTTAAATGTATGTATGTATTTGTTTCATATATACCTATGTACATGTGTAATATTAAAATCTGCCCATTAGAATGTGCAAAGTACGCCTTCGTGAGATAAAAACATTGTATTTGAAATATATTGTGTGTGTGTGTGTGTGTGTATGTAATTTGTATGGATTGGTATTATTTTTGCGTAGTGTTGAGAGTTCCTTACAAAAGTGTATGTTGTATAAAACATCTAACTTTAGCTTGTGGTTTGGCATTTTCCACGCTGTCTGTTCGATTCAGGGCTGCCGCTAAATTCGAGTAATAAGTACAGTCCTAGCGAGTCCCTCAAAGACAAAAAGTCGAGTCCCTCAGCCCTGACTGCCTCGCCCAAGAGGAAATGCGTCAGGGCCAAAGTCGGCATCACAATAGGTACATTATGAATATGAAAAATGGAGAACGCTTTGCAAAATTTAACAACAAATAAAAAAGCACCAAAACGGCCCGCTTGCCACCATATTTTTTGTCTGCTTATGTACCACTTTGTTTGCTTTATTGATGCCCAATGATTCAAACACTAATTTAGAATTCATTCATTATATGTATAATGCGTACACATGTATATTTTGGATTTTTTCTAACAGTCACAACACTATTTTAAATTTCAATAATAATTAAACAGTTATTTAGAGTCGTTCTTAAATACGATAATAGCATTTTAACTATAATTTTCGATTGAAAATTTATTGTGCTGTGTTATATAATATTATACGTGGAATGAATTCTTAAATCAATGTTTACTTTAATCAATTCTTTGATCATTTCCCTCTTACATAATTCATCGATATTAATATATTGATAGTTAAAATTCAATGATATATTTTATTCGTTTAAATTTTTAGCACCTTCATATACATAGATTTTGGAATGATAATTTTTACATTTGTAAATTATAATTGTAAAGCTCATAGGTAAATGAGTCAAAATTGCAGTATCCCATTTGACTGCCAAACTCATTAATCTCTGACTAGATAGAGGTAAGTTTTGGGTTGCTTTAAAATCTTCGCATTGTGCAATTCTCAGACGTAAATTTTACTTTTTAGTGTTGTTTAGTGATTTTTTGTGTCATGTATTTATTATACGTAAGTCTTTTAAAGTTAAATTAATGAATTCCACAACTTAAATACTAAAATGAAATAACGGATAATTTTGTTTGAGCAAATCATTGAGTTTTATTTGTGCAATCAATGTATGATATTTTTTGTGCGAAAATATGCATACAAATATACATATTATCATCAAACGTGTTGTCGTAGTGCTTCACAACAAACACTGTGTGTTACTCAATAAGTACATATATTTAAAAAAATACACAATTTGCACACTTAATCAATTTGATTAATACACATAAATTTAAGTACCGTTTGTGAAACTTTTAAAATATGGTTTATATACATATGTACATATACATACATAAGTATGTAGTATATATGTATGTATAATCATTCAACTGTTTTAAAAACACTAAATGTCGTAATTAAAGTATGCACCTTATGTCCAAATAGTGTCAACATTAAACTTGTTCATAGGTTGTTTTTGAATTTAAAATATATGTAATGGCACATCTTGGTAAAGAGATATTTCAAAACATATTGAATGGTTTTCTTTGCCTTTTAGAAATTCTCTTTTATCAAATATGGTATGTAAATACTTAAATATATTAAAAATATGCACCAAGATAGACTGGAATCATATAAGTATATTATTTAAACAAGCTTTATGTGTTCTGCATGACCCAGGGGATTGCATATAGTTTGTTTATGATGCAGATGAGGACGTGGTTCCGTTGCGCAGCGGGTCTGCATTCCGAGATCCACGACTTTTGGACGATTCGCCCGTGGTGAAGAGTCCTCCTGAGCCGACCAGGGTTAAATCGCCAGAGCAGATGAACATGCGATCGCCTGATCCGGTCAACTGGACAGTGCCACTCGACACTGGCAAGACTTTTACCGTCACGCAGAACGTTAAAAGTGGTAACGTATCATATGCAACTGCTCATTTATATAGCCATATTCAGTATTCCAATATAAAATACACTTTGAGACTTTCATCAAGAGTCTTCTACTCATTGACAGATCACAAATTTTAGTGATTTTGTAATTCTATCAACAAAATGAGTATTTAAAACAATAATCAAGAACTCTTCTTTCAAATATAGTATATGTATGTATATACATATGTATATTAGTATTATAAATGGGTTCCATACAAAAATAATTGTCTTGTATGATTTTAATCTAAGATTTAAATCTACATATATGTTTTCTACATATCTACATATTACATGTACATATGTTTATGTAAAAATAATTAAAATTTCAAAATATAATACCAGCACTGTGGCCTTTTATAAAATTCAACCGTCGTACAGAAAACCTTTCTGAAAAATGACTTTAGATAAGATGTTTATGTTATTTGATTTGCAGATGATCTGATGAAACGACCTGGTTCAGATTTTAAGGGGACATGGGGTGCCGATGATCAGCACTCGACGTCCATCTCGGCACCCCTGGAGACTGACGACGGCACCCCTCGCTCCCTGCAGCAAGGTACGCCCCCGGCTCTGCCCCCAGCCCCGGCTCTGACCCCGGCTCCGGCCCCGGCTTCAGACTCGACACACGCGAGTCCCACCACCGCCTAGACCAGTCACCAGTTATTCGACCGCCGCATTCGACCATTTCTATTTGCCGCCATCTTTCAACGTTGCTCTCATCATCCAGCGCTGATCATAACACCCCACACCCCACACCCCACACCCCACACAACACACACACACACTCACTCACTCACACAGATTATCTTTTTCTCTTCTAATAGTGCTCTGTTGTTCTCGCTTGTTTCGTTTTTCTTTTTAAGCGCATGTTTGTCTGTTCCAATTTTCAATCATCGACACAAGATCGCATTGTTTGTTTCGATTGACCGATTCTGTCCTAAAACTAAAAACCGCCCATTATTATAGTCGACGCAAACTACATACAACTTCTTCGTTTTTATATTTTTTGAAGGACATATTTTATATAAGAGTCTTTAGAACGTGTTTTAAATCTACATACTATTATGACAACCATTGTAATATTGAAATTTGTGGCATTTTTAAAACGATCAACGTTTCCCAAATCGAAAAATCCACTCTCTATCAATCATTTATATTATTGCACACTTTGTTTTTTCACATGAATTCATATTTTTCAAAACAAGTCGACTCTTTAGATATATGAAAATCAATTTAACTTGTCGTTTTAAGCATAGTGAAACTTTTTATGTACATATAACTAGATATATAAAAATTAAGGTCTTGACAATTATCAATGTTAAAAATCATGATTATTATGCATGAATACGTTTGGGAAACGCTGATATAGATGATAGAAAATAAATCGAGTGGTAATTTTTTTAACGAAAGAAAAATTAATACTAACTAAACATCTCCATGACTGACTTCGATCTTTCTAATATAATATTTCACATCATCACTCACATTTATTCATCACTCTTAACCTTTTTTATTTGATCAATTTTTGTATTAATTTGCCAAATTATAATGAAATAACCGTTAGCGTTAGTGTCTTATCAAGCACACTACTTTTACTTCCACAAAATGTTTCATTTACTTTGATTTCAATTCATTATAACCTATGTACTAGATATCAGCGGTACTCAACGGTTGCTGCGACCTTTGTAATTTTCCCATTGCAACGGCCGAGACAGTGCAAATCACAATTACTGTTTATTGAAGAAAATCTAGTTGAAAGTGAAGTTGACAAATATTTCTCTAATATCATATGTACATATTACCTTATATATATTATTTCTATCTAGCTTGCCTAATAATATGCACCCCAATACAATGAGAGAGAAAAACCTATCACAAATCATTCTATTGTATCTAAATTACTTCCCAAAAAATAATAAAAGGGAAGGGTTTGATGATTATATTTTTTTTATGTAAGAGTAAATGTTATAGTTTTTATAGTGGTCCTTTGAAAATGTGTACATTGCCATACATTATAGTGTACGTCGAGTATCTGCTGACTTAGATTTTATTTACACACGCTGCATTCCATCATTCATTCTCTTCTATTTAAAATAAAATAGATCAAAAGAACATATTTACAAAAGTCATTTTAAACATTGTCATTTATTTTTGTTTTTATTTTTATAAATATTTCAAAGCATTTATAATCAATTTAACATTTTCATACCTAGTGAAGGTACCTCCAGTACTTTGCTATATATGTATTTGCAATTTGGAATGTGTGAATTTTTCCACCTTATGAAATATCTACTCAAAATGATGTGACTCGTCATGGGTTATAAATTCGTTACGAGTATAAATTCCATTAAAAAAAGAATAGACAAATTCTTCAATTGTGAGTGATACCTATATAATATTAAGTAATGTTAGTGTGACTATCACTTATTACATTAAATATTAAACTACCATTTTCGAGCCACACCCGTGGTAATTAAATTAAACAAAAAAAAAAGAAAAAAACTATTCTATGTGTACCGTTACTGTTGATATTCAGAGTATAGAATAGAGATAGACTTTAGAGATGAACCTCAGTGTGCATGCCTTATAAATATTATATGTATATATTTTTTTCTTCTGAATGTTTTCTTTTTAGATTGTATAAATTATTTATTACGTTTCGCTTCTTATCCTACCTGTCCATTTCTGTTTTTCGTTTAGTGGAGTACAATTGAACACAAATACATTTTCAGAACTAGCTTCTGTACACCAGCCGACCAAATTGGAACCACCCAAATCCATGGACATATCGCCGAGGACCACAGTGACCAATTTGAAACAGGCAGCCAAAACGCCGACGAGTCCCCCAAATCTGACTCCAATAGACGAAATGAAAGTTTTGGATATAACGAAGCCGGTGGTAAACGGCGGAGGCTCGTCTGGCTCCGAGACGCACCCGTCTCCGGTGGCTCCAGAGGCGAGCCGGGTGCCCGGCACGACCCAGGTGTGCATCGAAGACCCCACCTTTGAAATGGCCACTCTGATGACACAACAAGATAACTTCAAGCCAACGGAAGCCACGCAGAAAAGCCACGGTGGTGTGGACACTTCTATTGTGTCGCCGACGGCGCAGGCCTCGGTGGCCGCCGAGGTCTTGGAGAAGGCCAGAACGCGATTCGATCAATTTTGGGGGAAGAAAGAAGGCGGCAACGATAGCGTATAAGACACAATTACAATTTTAGAACAAAAAAAAAAAAAAACGCTTTCAATGTAGAAGTTTTATTTTTTGTATCATCAATAATCAACTAAAAAAATAAATAAACGCCTGTTAGGTAATAATGCATAAGATTAGCGCATATATAAAAAAAAATAAAGAGAAAACTCAAAATCCTAATATTCCATTTATGTACTTTGACAATGAAAATACTTTGTACTGAAAATGTATGTACACAATTGAAATGTGACTCAAGCTTTTCAGTTTAAATTCACAGAATTTTCTTCCAATGATTAGATATACATAAATATTATTTGTAAATCGATTTGCTTTCAACTTCCATTATTATTATTATATATGTATATTGATAATTTATCGCTTTGTATAAGATGATTTGAAAATAATGTGAATCTCTAAACGTTCATAATTATCGTTTAGTCGAAAAATGTTTCTGCTTGAGCAAACCTTGTTTTAAATTAATAATATGTATATGCGCATTTGAAAGTAAAGTACATAGTTCCTATGGCCGATTTAGAGAATGGAGAACTCGCGATTTGGAGACGGAATCATTTCATTTAAAAATTTTACATCCGAGAGATCAACGAGAACTTTTCCAATCCACGCTGCACTGCAAAACAGAATAAACGCTAGCGATCGTCGTTCTCTGGTGTTCAAATTCATAAAATGAATTATGATGATTAATACATTCCATACGGTACGTAAACGCACAACTACATTTAAAAAAATTACACTCGCTTCACATCTAATGTACATTATTTATATTGAAATTCCACTCACAGGCACACACACACATAATATTTCTGAAAATTATCGTAACATATTTGACACAGTATTATGTTTATGTTTTTACCTACAAAATAATCAACAAACACATACACACGAGACTTTTAAATTACAATCCAAGACTGACTTAATATACCGAGGCATAATTTGAAAAACATAATGTGCCTGTTTTACACTCTCGAAACAACACCTAATCTTACGGCAAAGGCCTGTCGAACTTGTTCACGTCGTTATGAATAAGGCTATGTGTGTATGTGTAAGTTTTTAAATGAATATTCAGATATAATTTACAACATGTGACTTACTCAGTTAGCTTGAAACGAAATGTCCATTGAGAATAGAATAGGAGAATAAGAAGAATGATGTACATAACGGGGGTGTAAAATTGAAATATAATATATACATACATATATCTACATATAATAGTAACATCGGCGTGATTGACTGAAGTATTAGATTCGGAATGAGTGTAGTTAACATTATTTTTGAAAGTAAAAGTAAAAAAAAAAAAATGATGCGACTCTTCATAGAAGGGACGACAGGACTGAGAATAAATTTTAAAACGTCTGAAAATGCGAAGTATAGATAAGTTAAGCATTGGTTTTTTTATAAGTTTAAAGTAGCTTAATAAAAATATGGCGTACATCATATTGTAACAATTAATCGTATTAAAGCGAAACTAAAATATCTAAACAAGTGGTACAATTCAAATTCACATTCAGTTTCGATTGCAGATTGTTTTCATTAACCTGTTGCTTTTACTTTCCACTGTTACTTTAAACTATGCTATATATTATACTATCTCATGATTACATACATATGTGTACATTCCGTTTTACATATACATATGTAAATTTTCAAATAACAACTCTTGAAACATTCAAGTGTTCTCAACATGTCAGTATGATTGGAAAATATACGTATATAAATATGTATACTGCAACGAGATAAATGATTTATTTCCATTCTTTTCCAAAAACAAAAAAAAAAAAGTACATTTGAAATAATACCACATGGTATACTTATGTATGTACATATGTATGGGGGACTCTATACATACTTAAATATAATAAAATGCTAGAAACATTTCCGATGGATTGATAATACGTTTTATACATACATACATAAATATATAAATATAAATACTACCGACAAGCAAAATCTTGCCATTTTACATAGCGCATTAAAAGTTTAAATTACAAACGTATTTTTCGAGTAATAAAACGTGTTATAATATTAAAAATACGTATACACATTCTGCTGTGAAATATTAAAGTTAATAGCGAGAGACAAAAAAAACTAGCGGATCTATTAATTTAGCATTTTTGTAATTTTCTAATTTACTTATACACGTGTAATTTGGGGGACTACTATATATGCAAAATTTGATACTGTGATTTTATATCAAATCAAATCCAATACATTCACAAATACAGCTTCAAAGAACATTTTTTTTATATATGAATGAATTAAACACAAGTGTCATTCTTGCATTATTCAAAAGTAATATATAAATAATTTCAACTTCTCCATACAAGAGCTCGAGTTAAAAGCATCGTAGGAAATATTGGCGAAAATTTTTCGCAATTATCTGATGTTTACATATTAATAATAGTATATGTATATATACATATGTACATGTATACATATATTATTATAACATATAAATATATATATATATATATAATGGATATTACCATAAATTGTGTCCATGTCACCATAGAAGAATAATATAATCACTATTGAAGAAAAAAATGTAATAAATAAACAAAAAAAATTTAAAGCATTATACCATTATTAAATGTTGTTATACAGTATATTTGCACGGACAAGTCTTTTAATGGCATACTTAAAAAAAGCTTTTTGCATAATTTGTCTGAAATGTCTCGAGAGGAAAATGCGAGAGAGCATCGATGCTTTTACCCGTGTATTATTAAAAGACTTATCTAAATAAATTTTATTACTTAGATAAGTTTGGTGATTTTGCCGTGTTTATAGAGACGAGAGTGCGTTGAAATATGAAAAATAAAACACAATAATTAATTTGTTGATTGAATTTGAATTTGTTTATAAATTTATTTTATGAAATATAATTGTTTTCTGTGTTAAGTATTTGATAAGATTATGTGACTAAACCGTGTCATTTACCTTCACGAGTATCTCAAGAGCTTTCTATAAAATTGTATTTATTATTAATTATTGGAAAATAAAAACCAACATTTGAAAAGGCTTCTGTGTCCATTTTTACTTTTTTTCTATTTAATTATTGTTTTTAGACTGTTTGTACCCAGAGGTTTGTTTTCTTGCCAATACATATTTGAATAATATCAACACCTAATCTATCCGGAAATAATCTCTTCTGATGGTAAGTGATTCCTCTTTTACCAAAAAGGAGTGTTGATATACGACGATAGGTGTCGCTAAGAATTGAACTTTTTAAAATATTTGTCTTTATGAGACATTGGAAATAATTTCAGGAGTCATTTTAAGCATGACTGAACAACATACTAACCTTTATCATAAACCGAAGACTCAATATAAAAAATAGCCATTAGGTATTTCAGTGGTGTCCCCGGGTTTTTTTAGTAAATTACATTCGTCGTTTTTAACCCTTTGAATGCTGACCAACGCCAATCGGCGTTTTGTTAACAATTCCATGAGCTTGAAATACGCCGATAGGCGCTGTTTTTTGAAATAAACAAGAATACTACCCGCTAAGCCTTTCCAAGTAGCATTGAACATGGGTCGTGTAATCCGTGTCAATGTTCATAAAGACTGGTTTACGCCGGAATTTCTGACTGTATAACAGTACTACTCAAACTATGGTCCGCGGCCCATTACTGGTCAAAGATGTAAATAAAAAATTAAAACAATAGCTTATGATAACGTTGCATCATCTCATCCATTTCATATAATAAATTATATAAAGACATGCCCTACAAACTCGAGATTATTCAGGATACTATGCCAAGATATAGGCGCAGATTATAAACGACTATTATCGCATGCTGCCATACGTTAGTTGTCAAGGGATAACATAACGGATCCAGAAAATGGTCAAGGGGGGCCATTTTGAAATTGAACATAAAAAAATTAAAATTTATGTGATTTTAGATTTGTTTAAATAACATTACAATATATGTAAATAAAAGTAGATATGATACTTACATTGCAGTTATTTTTTTTAAAGAAAACTACTATGATGTACATAAAACCCCATTCAGGAAAAATGTGTTAATAAATTAAAAGAATGTGAAAGAAATGTTTTTCAATTAATATTTATAAAAATATAAATCCGTTATAAATAATATAATATATATTTAAATATGAAAAGCTTACAGTATATATGAAATTAAATTCGACCTAATGGGGGGGGGCGGCATGGCACCCATGGCATTTTACTACTTATATTTAATACTATTTTTATTTGTTATATGAACAAATTTTCACTCATATACATACATAAACTTTTTATTTAAAAATATGATGCTGGTCCCTGAGAATTACTGAAAAATATATGCTGGTCCGCCAACTGAAATAATTTGAGTAGCACTGCTTTATAACCATAGCAGAATTTCTCGATGAAAATCCCTAACTGCAGACTATTATTGCGTAGGGGTGGGTGGAGCCAATGTTCCGTCTAGAATGCCTTCATATGCTTATCAAGGGCAAGTCGCTCACTGCATCTTCCTCTACGCGTTTGTTTACCTATTGTTATAGTCACGTACCAGATATGCAGGCCCACGGTCTCGCGCTGTCAGTTCTGAGAATTCTAGCGGGAAGTGGCTGGGTGCCGTTACCATCGTTAGCCGACTTGCACTTAAGCCTGGAGATAATCTTTAAAACTAATTAATAAGGCGGCTCCTTTTTTCGCATACGTTACAGTATTTCATGTTTTTTTACAACCCCACTGACAAAACCGACCAATCAGGACCCTGATATTCAGTCGATAGATCGATGATGGATTCTTTCAGGACTGGGTCTCTGTCTGACTGAATCAGTTAACTTTCTTACCTTTAGGTACATACATACACTGATTTGTCATGAATGCCAACATTGTATATAGCTGCACCAGACGGATGTCGCGGTAGCTGTATAAATATAGAAAGCTGTATACAGTGGCGGACTGGCCATACAAGCGTACATGCCCGATGGCATGTGGGCCCCACTATCCGTTAGAAAATATGGGCCCTCAGTAAAATTAAATAACTTTTTAATTTAACTATTTCACGTGTGTAAAAATTTATAGGATATATTGCACTTAGGGACCTAGAGTTTGGGTATTTCAACAAAACAAATTTCTTACGATATACGCAAACAACTAATGCCTGCTTTAATAGCCCAAGGATCGGTTAACTTTTTTTATTAGGCTCGATTTCTTTTTTTTTTATTATTTCGCCATTTCCAACCTCAATATTATGCATATACCAATACCTATGTAACAACTACCTACTGAAATAAAAACGGGAATAAACAAATTTCCCTGAATAATATAAACTGAATTGCTTAAAACAATTTTGATAGGACGATTCATCATCAACCAGCGATTTAAATTTACTTCATACATACTTTCAAAATAACATTTGATTATACTTCGACGATATAGTAAGATTTAAATACACAATTTGAAACAGTTTCCGAATATTAAATCTATTCCTAATCTAGACAAATCCATGTATATAGAAACATAGGATAGGGGCCCCCTCCCCAAAATCCTGATTTTCGATTAACATTAATTGAAAATATTATGCATTTTTTGTTTTCAGGGACGTAATTTGGGGGGCACTCGCCCCCCTAAATTAAGGAATAGTGTGAATTTAGAAAATATTATGGATTTAATGATTAATGAGATACTATGGATCTATGAATACTGCGTTTATTTCTTATGTACATATGTTACTTTTGGGTAACTAATAAAATAATCGCTGCTATGTGCTTTGAAAAAAAAAGATTTTATTGTTTTGAAGCAAGTATATTTTGGTTTTTAAGTGGTATGCCATTAGTAACATTCTTAGAAATTGTTCATCCCATGGAGCGAATCGTTAGAAAGGTCCCCTTTACTTTATTTTGTCTCAAAAACAGATGTGTATTGTTTATTTTTCCGAATGTTCGTATATTTTTTGATATAGTGATACATTTTGATGGTCGATTTTTGTTAACCATGTGAAGATTTTTGGAAAAAAATTTTCGCCTGCGGCACTTTTTTGGCTTTTTGCACAATATTTTTTTATAATTATTTTTTCAAAAATAAGATTAATTTTTTCATATTTTATATTTTCCATTTTTATTCCGATATAAAAAAGATTTTTTGAAAAAAAATTCAATTTGACCAATCTTTGCCTGCCCCCCCAAGAAAAAGCTGAAATGACGTCCCTGATTGTTTTCTACCGAAAGTAAAAGCCGCTTTTATGCCGCATTCTTTAATGATGCATTATATGACAAGGATTAAAACGAAATATACAATGTAATTTATGGATCTATTTTGCTTTTGCCATTTTTCTTGTGCCTAAATTTGTTTATTCCCATTTTTGAAAATTTTATTTATTTTTTGCCCTTGATTTTTAGCGTGATGGAAAGAAAAAAATTTTGTTATATGGGGGGGGGGGACAAATTTTTTTAACCCTGGGTGGGGGCCCCCTTTGACTCCTGGCATGCACTGATTTCAGTCCCAGTCCGCCACTGGCTGTATATATACGGAAATTGCAACGAGGACCATAATACAACGAATATGTCGAATTAGCGTGTTTTAATTTGAAAAATTTGGTATCACCCACAGGGCCTAGCGACGCTACTGGGTATTTACGTAAATAAAAGACCGTTTATTATTCACAAAATTTTTATTTTTCAATTTATTACCCAAAAGTAACTATCCCGTACAGGGTTAATAATAATAATAATAATATAATGATTTTCATTTATACATTATCCATACAATTAAGTTAATAATTATATTGAAATAAAAAATATATAATAATAATAATAATAATAATAAAAAATACAACGCAACATGTAGTTTTTTGAAACTATATTATATGTATATTATATTAAATACAGTTTATGATGTGAACGTCATACTATACATACAACATTTGTGTGTGAGATTGTGCATGATTTTTTATATATATGTATGCATATTCGATATAAACGGAAGACTATAAAACGTAAAATCCATTATTATATCCACACAATTGGTATGATATTGCTTGTTAATTTCAAAAAAGACACAAATCAAAAGCGCACAACCATGTTCTTTCAAGCCACCACCAATTTTAAAAAGAATTAAACAAATCTCGGATCTCTCATGATAAAAACTATCACATAAACTAACAAGTATAATTTCAACTTATCATTATAGAAAAAATAAAAATAATAATTAAATAAATAAAATCACTACAGCACATAATAATACATAGTAGTACGTGCACGTTAACCTCAAACTATACTTTATAGATTAGTCGGTTTGTTTAAAAAAAAAGAACAACGAAAATCGAACGAACAAACATAATTATGGCAGTAATGCGACTCTAGTCTTGTGCTGAATACGAAAATAAACTCATCGAGACCTACTATTGTACAATTATGCAAATGTAATACTCAATAATCGATCACGTCAATTCACAAACACTTCCAACTAAATTCAAAATCAATCGACTCAAATATACGTATGTACATATATATGTATATATACCATCAAATCTCGACAAAGTCTACTCGTCGTAAGCGTGTTTCCTTACATTAGAAACGAATAGTTAAAAAAACAATCTATAAATATATGTATTAATATATGGCAATAGTGTGCATATGTTTAAAATGACGATTAATGACTAAGGAACGTGAAATTTTAATGCTCTTTTTTTTTAATTATTTATTAAAACAGCTTTAGAAATATCTTAACGTTCTTACAATAGGATGTATCGTGGCCGAACTCGGGTTAAAAAAAAAAAAAACAATACGGATGCGTACAATACCAGCTTGAGAGCTGTAAAAAAAACGCAGCTATCCATATAAAATTACATTGACTTTATAAAATGTATTTTCTGTATTAAAAAAAAAAAAAAACTACTTATGTACATACAAATGTACGAAGATAATATTTTATCTATAGCGCCTTAACTAAACATTATTCAGGTACTATTGATAAGATTGTTCAGCTGTAAATATTCACGCGAGTAAAAATCATTTACTCACTGCCAAATGTCGGAAATTTATATCATAAATTTCAAGCAGTGATGTTAAATATACAATTATCACAAGCAAATCCGCCCCTATGCTTAATAAACTTTATCGACGACACATCGATGTAAAAAATATATCAATCTTAATTCCTCGTACTGGTATTGTATCATCGTTTCAAATTACTATACACATAACATTTGTAATACATGTCCGTGATATATATTCATATAAAATGAAGATTCCCACCGAGAAATACAAATATTGAAAAGTAATCACTGAGATCAATGAGTGTATTAAAATAAATGTGAACAAAAAAAAAATGAAAAACCATTGAAAGAGTTTGTTAACTTATGTGAGGCGCGCGCTTAACTACATACGTTCATTTTAAATCAGTCTACACTGCCTTAAATGCTAATTTTTTTTAATTTAAATTGACGTAAGAACTCGTTTTTTTATTTTTACTCCAGAAGTACGCAGTATACGTTTCGTTTGAAACAACACACGCTAATGATAAACTTCTTCCTTTTAATAATTTAGAATTTTAAAATCTCACCGCTTTAAATACAAAATATCCTATACAAAAATTAAAAACCTCGACAAAAATTGTCGTCAAACCATCATATACATAAATAAAGAGGCAATAATAAAAAACATACACATATATCTAAATTACAACACACGCATACACTTGTATATATACACAGAGCGATTCACGACTCTTACATATCGAATTCGAAATCGGAGATTATCATGTTAAATGTTTCATTTTCAAAACACATACGTGTACATACTAGATTACATTATGCACGTTTGATACAGCGAGTCGTGAATCACCCGTATAATATACACATATATGCAATGATTCAGCATACAATCACTAAAAAGTCAAAGCCTAGATATACATAATATATAATAATAATAAAAATTAATAGCGTGACATAATTTACAAATGGACGAAAATAAATCTGAAAACCTTTCTGAACTTACTTACTGAAGGTACTAAAATATGTGCATAATTTGCACACAATCGTACAACAAATCGTTACATCTAATATTCACATTATTTATGAATTTTTCATTTAATCGAATATACCTGTGCAAGCTTATCGTGGGGAAGGAGGGGGAGTGGATTCTTGAAATTTTTTTTTTTATCTCAATTGTCTCTTCAAAATTAAAATATCAATATTATTTATAAATATTACAATATTGTACGAACTCACTTTTTTTTTTTTTAATTAACAATTGCACTTCAAATAAATACATATATTGTATACATATAAATATATATATATATATATATATATATATATATATATATATATATATATATATATATATATATATATATATATATATATATATATGTATATATATATATATATATATAGTACATTAATAAATTTATTGTACTTTTATTAATGATAAAATACTATATTTCTCAGATCTGAATAAAAAATATTAAAGCTTTGTAGATTCCTTTTTTCCTCAATCGAACTGTGAATTGTTACAATACTGATACATTTAATGAAATTACGAGTATATAAAAAAAAGTTTTCAGTGATAACGTATCACGAAATACTAATATTAACATTATTAGTACATATATGTATATATGCATATATTTTATAATAATATATAATATATATAATTAACACTTAAGTTCAATTAATTCGAGGCTACTTGGGCATATAGCCGGGATAGTGGGGCCCCGGTTGGGCTTGAGAGCGCGAGCCTGTAGCGTACAACTGCTGCTGAAAGTTGTGGAATTGTTGAGCATAGTTGGGATCAGCCGTAGACGGCACGACAAAATTCTGCGAGCTTTTGAAGCTGCCAGGACCGCCCATGGAAGCGGGGAGCGGTTGCGAGGTGGTCGGAGCGCCGATACGCATCGGCGCCCCTTTCATCATGGGTCTGAAGTTGGGATTGCACATCATACCCGGATTAGGACCCATGCCCGACGAAAACGGATCCGACATCTTGGGCGGCGAGTTGAATCCGCCCTGATAATGCGGCATGCGGAGCATCCCGGGCCCGCCTCTCATAGGACCCATTGGCCCCATCGGCCCCATGGGTCCCATCTGATCGCTCATGTCCATCCGCGGACCCATGCCCGGTGAACCCGAGTGGCCCATGGGCCCACCGCAGGGACCGCCAGGGAAGTATTGCATGTTCATGTTCGCCGACTTGGACGCGTCCATGTGCATGGGGTTCGCGACTCGCTGCAAGAAGTCGAGACGAGGCGGACCCCGCGGCCCGGCGCTGCACGGTATTTGAGGCCTCGTCGGAAGGTATTGTATCGTGTTTGGCGCGCTCGCTTTGACTTGAACGTTGGCGCCATTGAACGGTGCCATTTTACCGCCCATGCGGGGACCCATCATGGACGGGTCGGGGCCCATCGGCCCCATGGGACCCATGGGACCACTCGACATCTTCGGACTCATGTTCATCTCGGGAGGAAAGTCGTTGGGGCCCATCATACCATCCATGGGACCCATTCCGGAGTTCATACCTTCCATGTGACAACCTGAAAACAAAACAAACACGAGCTTAGTACGGAAAGTGGGGGTTTTCGATACAGTACATACATATATGTGTGTGTGATGGGTTAGTATCAATTTTGGGAATAGTTTTTGAAAGCGAACGATGACTAGCCCCATAAAACACGAAATTAGTATCCCACCAACTCGATAGCTCAAGAAATCATAAATACCCATATCCTGCATCAGCATAGCTGCATGATGGTGGGAATGTGGATGTGGATGAGGATGAGTCGGCCCGCCGGTCAACTGTTGAGACATTTGAGTGAGTGACGAGATGGGATCAAACCCTGAACCGCCGCCTCCGCCTGGGACTAACGGCGCGTGTTCTCTACCCATATTTCCACCCTGAAAAATTCAACAAATTTCAATTAAAAAAAAGATCCCTAAAACACGCAGTCATTCACAACAATTGAGATTAGATGACGTACCTCTGAACCGGCACCCGGTATGGACCCCGGAGCGTTCGACATTCCAGTTGGACTGTCGTCCAATCCACTGGGTATTTTACTACCCATTCCCATTCCTCCGGGATTATTAACATTGCTTATGCTACCACTGGTATTTACATTAGAGGAATTTACACTAGAAGGCGCTGACACGGCACCGGCCCCACCTTTATTATTGCTAAAGTTATTATTAGGACCGGCGTTGGCGCCGGCGGGATTATTGAGACTATTCGGATTACTTAAATTATTCGGGTTATTCAGATTGTTGGGATTACTAAGACTATTAGGATTATTACTTAGGTTATTAGGATTATTCATTAGACTATTGGGATTATTATTTATACTATTTGGATTGTTGTTGACGTTGTTGGGATTGTTCGAGTGACTCGACATCATCACGTGGCTGGGCGACGTCATCGACGGGTTTGCAGACTGATTCGAAGGGTTCGGCGCGTACGGACCCTGACTGAGGCCCTGCGACGGCGTGTTTGGACCCATCGAGTCTCTGACGGGCGTTTTCGAGTTTGGATCCTGCGACGATCTATTCGACGACGGACTCGGCCTCTGTTTGTCGTCTGTAAATTTAAGCGCATCACATATACGTATCACATACACATTGCAACGAAACGCCCCAACGAAATCTGTCAACGAAAGACTCACTTGGCGTTATGTTAGAATTGGGCGTTTGCGGGTTATTCGAACCGGGAAACCCGGGACTGTGGTCCAGCGAGTATCGTCCCGCTCGATCCAACATCGGGGCGTTATTATTACCGCCGTTCCCCGAACTGTGACCCTCCGGTGTGCCGGGCATCATCCTAAAAAGTAAATCAATCAATCGTGCGATCGCTCACCAACTCCCCCCCCCCCCCCATAAATTTAATACGACAAACAAACCCTGGAGATTTTTGATTCGTAGGCGTCCCTTCTTTCAGTGAGGTGTTTGGCTGTTTTTGAATTGTCAACTCTTGTCCTGCAAACATTAAAAAACTATTCAATTTTATGCGTCGAAAGCCTACTTATATTTATATGAAGAGAAACATAAGAAGCTCGTAATTTACATAATATTTAAAAAAAATATTACTTAAAGCTTTTACATTTCACTTGTATAGTAAGTACTCTTTATTAGAATGAAGAAGAAGAAGAAAAAAACGTATTACATGCATATATGTATGTAAGCGGCTATCATGCATATGGTATAATTTTTTTAAAATTGAAAATGTATTTTTAAGAAATGTGCCGGCCACCAAACCTTTCAGGACTTCTGGATATATGCGAGAGAAAAACAAATGGTAAAAAATCGATACGATAGAAAAATTAGAAATGAAAATCCAAAACAGTCCCATATAAATTGAGAATGAGAGAATGAGATTATCCGTGGTTGTTGTCGAAATTAGCCGTGTTTACCTTCAAATGTATTCAAATATTGTATCTGCTGTGGCGACGGCACCGGCATCAGATTGGCCTCTTTAACGGGAGCCGACTGCTGCTTCTGCTGCTGCGCCGCTAAGCACTGCAGTGTTCTCACAAACATGCCCTCTTCTGAATGTATCCCACATTGTCAATTTGTCAATTTGTCATTGTCATGGTCAAATTTCCAGCATTTCAGATTAACGCGCGCACAGTTTAACACGTGGCCGGCACACACACCGTACGGGGCAACACACAACACACACACACAAGGACAAAAACGAAAAAGAAAAAAAAAAAAACAAACAAATAAATTACTAAACAATAACAACAAAATTATATTTCATAATATAATATCCAAAATATTCATATCTCGCTTTCATTTCGCAATTTTCACTGATACATCAACCCTTCGAGTGCTGACGTCTTTTCTGTTGAAAGCCCGCCACACGCTGAAAATTTTGAAATCCAATAGAAAGCTAACAATATAAAATAAGCAAAAGAAGTCTATTAATTAATGTATTTTTCCATCTTCTTCATTTTTGTTAAAATGTAATGCTCACAATCTAAAATACTAAGCAGTTAGGGATTTCCATTGAGAAATTCTGCTATGGTTATAAATTCAGAAATTCCGGTGTAAACCAGTCTTTATAAACATTGACACGGATTACACGACCCATGTTCAATGCTACCTGGAAAGGCTTAGCGGGTAGTATTCTTGTTTATTTTTTACATACTCAAAAAACAACGCCTATCGCCGTATTTCAGGCACTTGGCCTTGTTTGCAAAACGCCGATCGTCATTGTTCAGCATTTAAAGGGTTAATATTATAGTAACAATGCATACTTAAATGTTAAATGTTTCAGTGAAAACGCTTTCATGGGATAAAAAGCTGCATGAGGCTAACCATGAGCCATTCTTGTACAGTACAGAGAAACTAGCCGAAATAATAAACATTTTGGATTTACTCATAAATGTAAGCCTTCAATCGGACCAATATCAAAATATTTTGCACAATACAAAAAATATTATTACATTGTCAGTGAGAAATATGTAAAACGAGAAACGGAATTCTTTGGGTGAACGAAATATTGTTCCGAAATTGGCACACATCTATTAAAATTCACACCATTTCCTTCAATTCAAACTAAACTATATTTTTTAATCATGTTTTAACACTTTGCAAGCGGTTCACGAAAATTCTCGTGTTTATGTAGTCTGTGCTTGGACTGCGGCTCCCGAGAAAACTCGTGTTCTTAAAATATTTTTAATCAACGACATCTCTGTAACTGGATATATACTTCATATATAAATGAAAAAATAGCAATTTGATCTATATATTTTTTCTCGTGGAACCATTTATACTCGTAACATGTGTTTGATATATGTCACAGCCGGTTTTTTTCCCATCTTTCCCGTGTTTCTTCCGATTTCACCCCAAAATGAAATCCAGATGTAATTTTTCTTAAGAAAAAAGTACCTATTCGGTACTTTTGGTTGCTTTCGTGAATTTTAATTAATCCTATACGAATTTTAGGGAGAATCAAATGTATGACAACATGCCCGCATTCACCGATCAGGCGAATGCAGGCATGTTTTTGTGGGAACCTACCCGCTTGCAAAGTGTTAACATAAAAAATTGTATTTGAAGAAGAAAACGGTGGATTTGAAAAAAAAAAAAATTAAAAATAAAAATAAAACCATTCAAGTGCTGACCTAAATACAAATTGAAGCTTTGATGAGGATTTATTCGATTTTAGCAAAACTCAACGTACATATAACATTAGATGAGCTGTAGAACTTATTAAATGAACAATAAGAGTCTGTTCAAATATTACACTCATTTAGTATAAATAATGAGTTCGGATTCAGAGAATTGACTCTGGGCAAATGCAAGACCATTTACAGCAGAATAGACTTTATGCTTTAATGCTTTGAACAGAGTGGCCAGACCTTGGATTTGTGACTCCAGGTCTATCACTTCCCATCAGAGTTTACCAATTTATCTGGTTTTTAATTGAAATGGTTCCAAAAAATTGGCAACCTTGCCCACTTTCTCGCAAATCTCGAGTATTCAGCAATCTCGAATTTCGCTGAATTGTATAAAAATGCTGCAAATTTACAAATTTGACCATAGATATCTATGTAGGTGTTAATTGATGTGTATTTACTTTGTATAATACTTGTATCAAATGTAAAATATTTCTGGCCAAGAAGTTATAGATTAAAAATAACCTCCCTGGTATAGATTAAAAATAAATAAATTCCAAAATTTGTGTCAAGCACTCCAGTGGTTAAACATAAAAGTATACATGTATGTATTATTATATTATTTAAAGACATGCAAAATTACAATAATTCTGTTATTTATTTTAGCGAATAAAAAACTGAATTTTCACTACTTTGATAAAAAAAAAATGATTTAAAAAGTAAAGTTCTATATTATAATGATACGGCAAATTCTCCACATTACTCGTATTACAATAAGCGGAGAACAAAAATAATTATAAAATAAATCAACCGCACAATGGAGGATTCGCCGTATACTATATGCATATTCGTGATAAACATACCGGATCCACCTTCGAGCGGATTCTTAGGGAGACCTTTATGTGGGGCCGATCCCGTAGTGCTAGGAGCGGGACCTGGAGGCGCTCGAGCGACCCCACACTCGGCAGGACTGTTCAGCGCAGAACTGGCGCGAGATGCTTCCGCTGACATAGGCATTTGAATGTTAGAACACTGACTAGGCGATTGAGTAGCTGTTGACGAGAAGACAAACACACAAATGATCATCAATATGTGACGACTGATACAAATCAATTATGACGAGTGAATGATCAAACCTATAGGCACTGAGGCGGACCGATGCAACGGCGACGCTCCGTAAGGCGGCGGTGGCAAACACCCGCCTGACGACATTCCACCTCTGTCGCTGCACGGAGACTTTGCCTGACCTCCTGAAATACGCGGAATACCAAATATATATATATAGAGTACCAGTTAATGAATACAGATCGAAATACTGCTTCATTATCAAATAAATACCAATGTCACCGTCCATATTCGATTTGTGGTCGTGCTCGAAGAATTGGTGGTGCAATTTTTGCCAGTCGAGATCTGCTCCGCCGGGACTTCTCGGACTTCGGAGACCGAGTTTATGACCGTCGCCTGGGTTACTCGCGCCACTCATCTGTCCACACACATATTAATATCCACATTAAAAAATTGAATAAATACAGTTAGCAATGCAATTCCTCCAAAATCCAATCATTACAAAAGAGTTTGAAAATTCAATCAGTCAAAACAAACTCAAAGAGCATTAGCATATCATTGCTTACAGCTGAGCATGAGACTGTGCAATGGAAAAAATAAAGATAAATAAATTCAAAATGTTGTAATCAAGACTAAAAAAAAAAAAAAACATACGGATATGACTAACCCCTGACTTTATCTATGTATTTAAGGAATATAAGAAGTTATGAGAGCATTTTCGACGCAAATTGAGCGCAAATGTAGGGAAACTTACACAAGACAAAAGTTCTACTTCCGGTTGTCGAAAATTTTGTTCGAAACTTTTTTATTACTTAAAATCGCTGTAATTATTATACACAATAAATATCAAGATTAAAGTAATTTAAAAGGTCAAAATAAAATAATGAAATTTTGTTTAAAAAAAAAAAAATACTACTTCCGGTCTACAAATTTTGACCAAAACCTCATCAGCTCTAAGTTTATACATAAAAAATACTAGTATAAATTTTTAGCTTGATTCGTTTAGGGGGTGTGTAAAGAATCGTGGTCACAACATTTTTGACTTTTCTAAGAGGAAAAAATCCCACCTCGGATTTATTAAATTAAGTGATTTTTTTTCTTCATCACATTGATACAAGAATTATATTTGAATTTTTTCGCGAAGAGCACACATGTGTAAGAGGTCGAAAAAATAGTGGAAGAAAAATCGAACAAGAGTAAACTGCCACTTCCAGTTGACAAATGCTTACCAAATTTTATAAATAACTTGGTATTAAGCTTAAACTCTAGATATAAAATTTCAGTTCAATAAACTAAAAGGTTTCTGATAAAAACATAAAAAAAAACCTCGATTCTCGAGAGTCAAAGTACTACTTCCGGTTGGGATAAAAATATTAAGGTATAAAATTAATAATTTCTATTACAGTCTGATTCGGTTAGTGGTTTGTGAGATAATTGTATTTAAAAACTTAAAAAAAGAGGACACTTACATATAAGGGGAGGTATCATTTCCGGTCAATTTAAAAAAAAATTCAGTAACCGATTCTAATGTTTCAGTTTTATAGGACTAACGGTGTTCAAAAAATCCCCAAAATACACAGACACGCACATTTTTTCTAGATCATGAAAATGTGATCGGTGATCGATTCTGAGTTCAAATCAGTCAAAATCTCGAGTTCGAATTTTCGCATGATCACAAAACTTCATCTATTGTTACTACTTGCATAGATAAAGTACAGAAAATGTCATCTATAATAATTATAATATTATCAAAAAATCTTCATCAAGTTTTACGATGCATTTACCTCATGGTCGTTATTGCACTGAGTTAAAAGTGTAGGTTGTTGACTTTCTTCGATAAACTTGGATCGTATCATCAGTTCGCGTGATTTCATTCTATGAACTGTGGATGCCGACACTTTGTAACAAAGTGCAACCGATCTAAGACTCTCTCCTCTCGCAAGCCTATCTAACATCTCCACCTTCTTGAACGTCGTCAAATTCTTAAATGCTCTATGAGGAAAATCCATATTGCCCTCGGGGAAATGAACAGAAAACTTGAACACAACACCGCTACACAAACTGAATGAGAACCGAAATCTATCTACCTACATTGAAACACAACCCAACATCAAAATGTAATCGATTATTCTCAACCATTTTCATACTGGATGGATTTCTACCACATCCGAGTTTTTCGCGAGACACAATAATACACTTACACTTCGGCCGCGTACAAAGTCTTCACACATAGGACCCGACAAGCCCATCGGATGATCGTTGGGTCCTCCATTATTTCCACAATCGTTCATACCCCCGTCCATCATTATACCACCTGAAACAAATCAACTCGTCAAGACAAATCCAGCGTAAAATGTTTTCACCAAGAGTAGATGTAGCGTACCGTTCATGGCATTGATGTTAGCACCTGGCATCATTCTTGGACCTCCCATCATACACGGCTTCATTCCGCTCATAGGATTCATTCGCTGTCATTAAAAAAAAACAAACAAAATTTAAAACATATGAAAATAAATATGATGTTATGCTAGTAGTGTGATACATACCGTCATCGGTCCAGAACAGGGTCGGTTTATATGCATGTCACCGCACATGTTTTGTTTCATATCGGGACCTCCGCACGCCGAATTCCTCATGTTGCTTTTCATGCAAGGACCCATAGATCCCATTCCCATTCCGGAGCCCATGGGACCGTTGGGTCCCATCATCCCGCCAGGTCCCATTGGACCGTTAGGACCCATGGGCCCCATGGGGCCGTTGGGGCCATTCGGACCCATCGGTCCGTTGGGCCCCATTGGACCGTTTGGGCCCATCGGCCCGTTTGGTCCCATTTGGACATTACCTCCCATCGGGCCCATTGGATTATGGCCCATCGGTCCGTTACCGCCCATCGGACCATTGGGGCCCATGGAGCAGTTTGGTCCGTTGGGACCCATCGGTCCGTTAGGTCCCATCGGACCATTTGGTCCCATTGGGCCCATGCTTCCCGGCCCCATCGGGCAGTTTGGGCCCATCGGACCCATCTGATTTGGATTGAAGCCCATAGGAACGTTGTTCGGGTTCATTCCAGGTCCGCCCGCGTTGGAATTGGGTGGCATGTTGGAATTGTTCCCCATCGAATTTTGGTCGTTTGAATTTTGCGACGGATCGATCATTTGTCCTTGATTGGGACCGCCCGGGCCCATTCCAGATTCAGGAAACAACATCTGCTGCATCTTTCTAATCGTGGCCAATTGCTCTTCTCTGTGTGCTCGCTGTTGCGGTGTTAAATTTTCGTCTGGTATTTTGACGCCTAATGACATAAAAATGATGCTAGAATCTCGCCATAAACACAGAACAGATGTATGTATGTACGTATGTACATACATACAACAAACTAAGTTCGAAAATCAACAGAAACACAAAATCACCTAACTAGTTAAAAAGCAATTAAAAAAAAAGTGTCGATGAAAATTTATTTATATATTGGAAGTTATATTTTCCAAAAACGTGAAATCAAAATTCAAAAATTATTATTATATCTGTATATCTGAATATCTGTTTCCATAATTCATCATAATTTGATTTAAAAGTAGTAGATTTCAATCAAGGCCCGTACATCCAAAGCTTAAGGAACTCAAAATTAAATATCAATATTTTTCATAGTACACATTAAGGAGTAATAATATTGAAGATCACCTGATAAATGATAATATATTTTCACATAAACGTTTCAAATAAAAGTCATGATGTAATGAAAAATATTGGCTAAGGTATCACCGACAAGTTACTACCTGAACACAGCTACGAAGACGAAAAAATCTTAAATTATTAATAATTAATTAAACAACATAACTAAGTATATATATATATCAGTGTAGATTTGACTTTGACGTCATCTAATTTGGAACAAAACTATCGAATCGTGGAAAAGTGAAAGCCTACTACGATGCAAAATAAACTACAAAGTAAACATGTACATACACTACCGTCCATATGTTTAAGACCAAAGTGTTTTTTCAACATATTTATTACAATTTTGGACCAATTTATAAGAAGTCCTTGCAGAGTTTTGAGGTATGTTTTGGGTCATTATCTTGTTGAACTACAAAATTCTGCCCACATAATCTCCGACCGCACGGCAAAACTTGGTCTTTTAAAATTATCCTTCTTTAAGCATCTTCTTTTTAAGTATTCTTCTTTTTTCAGAATGCTGTCAATTTTAATTAAATTTCCCACTCCAGCTCTTGCAAAACATCCCCATACCATTATGGAACCACCACCATGTTTAATTGTTGGCAGCACACAGTCTGGCATAAATTTTTCTTGGGGTGTGCGCCGGACGTACACTCGTCTTTTCGAACCGAACAATCGGAATTTCGATTCATCGGACCAAATTACTTTTGACCAATCTTCAATTGACCAATTTCGGTGCTGAAGAGCCCAAGCTAGTCTTTTCGCCTTATTATTTCTTCTTAGAAAAGGTTTTCTTATAGCTATGAGCCCTCCAAGGTTCGCCTCCATCAGCCGACGTTTAACCGTGGTTACCGATATTTTTTTGAGGGTGGTCTTTTCTATCTCAGATGCAATTTCGGGTGCCGTTCTTTTTCTATTTCGCTTGCTTAATAGTATAATTTGTTGATCCAATGCTTGTGTTGTGATTCTGGGACGTCCTGATTTTGATTCATCCATAATATTGTTGGAATTTCGGAATTTTTTTATTGTCTGTTGTACTGCAGTCTTCGAAATATTTAATTTTTCGGCAATATATCGCTGGTTTTTGTGTTGATTGTAAAGAGCAATAACAGCTCCTCGAGTCTCCATGGTAAGATTTTTGTTTCTTCCCATATTTCTTCAAAAAAATTTGTCTTCTCTATATTTTATAAATTTCTTCGCTAATACGACTTCGAAGTCTGGCTGATCGCCTTAAACTGAACCAAATTCATTTGTTTTTATTGTTTTGAACTACTTCTATGTCATATCAGCAGGATTAAGTAAAAAAAAAAGGTCGAAATATTAACTGCTCACAGAAAAGGTGTCAGATTTCAACATATGTCGATTCGTCACGCGGCATGTTTGAGACAATTTTGAACTCTTACACAAAAAAAACAATAAACCAATGGGATAATCCCTGTTTTTTTTTGTTCAAATTAAAGCTAAGGGTTTGTGGAAAAAATTGGCATTCATTTATTTGAACTATTTCACGCAAAATTAATTTTATGGACGTGAGAAAACAAGTTATAGGTTTGGTCTTAAACATATGGACGGTAGTGTACATATGTATATATGATAGAACAATATTCATGCAATATAAAAATCATTTGTATTATATTTTATTCAATATATCTACGAAAATCAACCCAATCAACACGTAAAATAAAATATGCACTAGGTGTCTCCAGCGAGTGAATGCATACATAATATATTAGGTCGTCCTGGAATTTATGTCGTTTTTCAAACTTTATTTTTTTAATTACTTATAATTCATCAAGATATATATCATCAAGAGTCAAAATTGGATTTGCTTCGATATCCGCCTTTAGAGATGCTTAATCCTCTTGAATGCACCGCACCGTCCACTTCGAGGCTCGTCATCCAAGCTGAGATTGCCCGATCGAAATTTGTTAAACCAACGTTGGCACTTCCTCACATCCAGTATATCGCCGTATATGTTGCAAATGAATTTTGAAGAAACAACAATAACATACTGCTCCTTAAATGAGCTTCTGATGGACATTCCTTGCGTTCCTTTTGAACAAAAGATTTCTTTTGTTCAAAAGGAACGCAACGAATCCCGAAGAAGAAAAAAAACACAAGACACGTCTTCACTTGTCAACGAACCGAAAGAGACCGAGTCAAAATTGCATATTACAAAAACGACATTAATTCCTGGAATACCTAAATATATTATATATGAGTACAAAAGACTAGTTAGTCTATAATATTAGTAGTCAGAATCGCTCCTAGTTCAAGTTGTCATATATAAATATTAGATATAGTCGGTGGAGACACCCAGAATACACGTAGAGAAGAAAAGAAAAGAAAAAAAGGTATTAGTATGATTATATGAGACAAACGTGTGTCAGTCGAGTGGTGGGCATTAAGCAGACTAGGGTGAGTCAGGAAGCGTATGAGAGGCGCCCCGTGATATGCTCCCACGCCTGCCGTTATAAATGCATAAGTACAAATTCAATCATCATTAAAACAACAACATATCGTATACATATTTTTGTCATTAATTATATTATCCCTATACTAGTAGGTTATCGAACAATGTTAACAACACATTTTTTTGTTTTTTATTATTTTACCATGCTGCCATTGTACATCATGTGTTGTATATGTACGTAAAGCAAACGCACCTTGCAAATTGGGCAGCTTCAGCAGATCTCCGGGACTTCCGCCGCCCCTGCCACCCGAACATTCTTGCGCCGACGAGACTGACGGTGGGCCTCCTTGTGGTCCGCCCTCAGAACCAGGTCCCAGGTGAGATCCGCCGCCTCCGGCACTACCGTTTCCCACATTATTGATCCCGTTGGGGTGCATTCCGCCCTTCTGCGGAAAAATTCATTTCAGCCAACCGACCGTGACGTATACCGCACAAATTTTTACTCTATCTATGTACGCGGTAACAATACATGAAAATTCGAACTCGGAATCGATCACCAATCACGATTTCGTGATCTAGAAAAAATGTATGTGTATATGTCTGTGTATTTTGGGGATTTTTTGAACACCGTTAGTCCTATCGAACTGAAACTTAGTATCAGAAAATGGTACCTCCCTTTATATAGGGTTGCCAGATGGTATCCAAAAGGTGGACCTCCCCTCCTCCCTTACCTACTGTAAGTCCTCCTTTTTGCTAAGCATATTATGATTTGAAGTTGCACGAGTAGTGGACAATCTACTTCAAAAGTGTTAAAAACATTGAATGTTTCTCAGAACTGCTCAAGATCTGCGTTTTATTTTTGTATAAGCGCACATAACGCAAATGTGGAAAGAGTTTTTTCACTGATTAATACTCAGTGGAGCAAAGAGAGGAATAGACTAAGTGTGCAGTCAGTTAAATCTTTAATTCTTACTCAATACAACTTCAAAAACATGAAATGTGAAGATTTTTATAATTATTTGTTAAAAAACGAAGAACTTCTTTCCAAATTTGGCAGCTCAGCTAAATATGATTAAAATAAAGTAAAATAATATAAAAAATTCGTTTAATTTCTGAATGTCCTCCTTTTTTACAGAAAATCCTCCTTTTTAGACCCATCTGCCCTCCTTTATCAAATTATCATCTGGCAACCCTACCCTTATAGGTGTACTCTTTTTTTAAGTTTTTAAATACAATTATCTCACAAACCACTAACCGAATCAGACTGTAGAAATAGAAATTATTAATTTTATACTCTAATATTTTTTGAATATTTTTACCCCAACTGGAAAGTACTTGATTCTTATCGACACAACGTAAATTTTTTTCAAATCTTTAAGTTGACCGGAAATGGTACCTACAATTATAGGTGTCCTCTTTTTAACTTTTTGAATTAAATTATCTCCCAAACCACTAACTAAATCGGACTAAATTTTTTTTACATGTAATAGAAATAATAATCTTTATAGCCTTATATTTTTAAAATATTTTTATCTGAACCGGAAGTAGTACTTTGACTCTAGAGAATCAAGGTTTTTTTATGTTTTTATCAGAAAACTTTTAGTATATTGAACTGATATATTATATCTAGAAGTTTAAGCTTAATACCAAGTCATGTATACAATTTGCATTTTACTCTCGTTCGATTTTTCTTCCACTATGTGTGCTCTCTTCACGAAAAAATTTCTTTCCACACCCCTGAATGAATCAAGCTAAAAATGTATATTTGTATTCTCTATGTACAAACTTAGAGCTGATAAGGTTTTGATCAGAATTCGTAGACCGGAAGAAGTATTTTTTTTTTAAAACAATATTTCATTGTGTTATTTTGATTTTTTAAATTATTTTAATCTTCTTGATATTTATTGTGTATAATACTGATAGTGATTTTAAACGTGAGTGAGGAAGTAGAACTTTTGTCACCCTACATTTGCATCGAAAATGCTCTCATAACCGGTATGTGTGAATGTATATGTATGTTTAATTATCGAATTTTATTTTGTGACCTTCTTATATTCCTCAAATACATAGATAAAGTGATGGGTTGGTCACATCCGAATTTTTTTTTTAAATACTCACAGATTCCCAAGGCAGATCACCTTCGCCACCGATGCCGTCGATCCCACCGCACGCTCCATTATTCCCGGGAAATCCATCCATGGGACTCATCCCAGGGCCCATGCCCCCGGGACCCATCCCACTCATCTGACTATTGTTCCCCTTCATCATCATCATCTGATTGCCTTGTCCCGGACCGGACATTCTCGACGGTCCCATCTGCCCCATGTTGGGACCCATCTGTCCCATGTTGGGGCCCATCTGTCCCATGCCGGGGCCCATGTGCATGTTGCCCATGGGCCCGCCGCCCATCATCTGCCCCATCTGGCCGTGATTCGGACCGCAGTTCTGCCCCGACATCATGTTGGGACCCATGTTCGGTCCGCCGGAGCCTCGAATGGCACCCCGATTCTTCACCATAGCGAGGTTGTTCAACCACTGGGCGGGATTCTGTTTGTTGAATTGGCCCATCTTCAACGGATGTTTCTAATGTGAAAAAAAAAGCGTGACGTATTTGAAAACACAATCTCACAAAACAATAACAGGACGATCAAAAAGGATGGGGTTCAATTACCTCGAGATACTTTTTTGTACCCGGTTGTGCACAGTGATATGCGATGATCGATGGATAGTGTCCCTGCAGCACCGCCTCGGCTCCCTTGTTGGCGAGCATCGTAGAAAACACGAATATTTGCGACTGCTGCTGAGAATACTGTAATCGATTAAAACGTTAAACATACACAGATAGATCGAAGATTCGAACCCTGGATAAATGCTGACCTCCATATTGCTGGGCTGTTTGGATATCACGTTCGACGGCAGAGGTTGTACGCCCTCGGACCGACAGGAGAGACCGTCGTTGGCATTTCCACCGCCGGTTCCGCGTTGACAGCTCTCCTACGGACAATTTTTCGAAATGAAACATCAAAACTTCCAAACGGCAGAGATGACACAGTATACAGTACACACAGTCGCGCCATTACCTGCATGGGCAGAGCGGGTCCTCGCAGGCCAGTCTGCGGATCGAGTATGTCGTTGGAATCTGACGAGAGACGTTCAGATTTGAGGGAACCTGGTCCGACCATATCGCATGACGGCGACTTTGTGGGATCGCCCTCCGAGTCTATGAGACCGTCCATCTCGGTTTTGATATCGGCATTCGGTAGCTCGCCGGTGTCGTCTCCGCGTTCCAGTTTCACACGGGGGGCTTCGTCGGCCTCTTTGAGCCCCCCGGATCCGCCGCTCGCACTCCCGCCACCCGGTGCTCCCGCTCGGGAGACATGGCCTACAAGACACGGAACGAGAAACTTGATTATCGACAGTCCACCAACGGCGCGTATATAATCATGTAAATAGTTTCAACTATCGTACCGGCGTCCGCATCGGGAATTTCTTCCTTGATGGTATTTCTGTTGCCGCCTACTTTGTCTCCCTTATCCTTTATCATACCTCTGCGTGCCTTCGCCAATTTGACTGTAATTAAACGTACAATTATACATCTATTTACATACATAAATTTGTAAATTGATCGACGACCTCACTTGAAAGAGATTCCCAGAGGGATAATAAAGTTCGTTTGATTTTCGAGGGATTATTAACATTATTTTTCAAATTTTAAAATGTTATGATTTGAATTATGCCAGTACGAAATAAAAACATCCATCGACAGAAATAATTAATTATCTTGTAGACGTGCCTCACAGATGCGAGAAGAGTTCAGCATGTGTCGTGTTCAGTAGTCTGTCTAAGAGTGATATTTGTCTCGGAATGACTGCTCTGCTTCAGCACTAATTTTTTTTCATTTCTTCCACTTATTTTACATATATTATTCAGCGTTTAATATGTGATTATTATAGAAAATTATGACAACAATTAACTTTGTAGATTTTGCATTATTTTAACAAAAAACACACATTTTCAACTGGATGCTTGGAATCCAACACAGTGGTTAGTGGAATTTTTCAGCACAGTAAGGTAAGTATGCATGGTCGTGCAAATTTTTCAATATTTCATTATTTATTCAGTGAAACGTTTCAAGCATGCTGAAAACATCATGGTCGTCTTTCAATCAATCGAATAAGAAAGCTTTAAAAGACTCTGATCAATGGTAAATCTATTCATCTTCATTGATCGGCAGTGAGCAAAAGCTAGAGCTTGTAAACTTGCCGAGTTCACACTTTTTAATTTTAGAATTCGAGTGTTTTTTTTTTTAATTATAAATTTTTGCATGTGTGATGCAAAACATCAATTTTTGTTAAATGAATTCTTTATTTCTATATTTGTCTCATCGTCTTAGTACTAGGATCATCATATTAATCATACCAGAAACACTCTCCAATATATATAAACACTATAATGTTACGATTTATTGTGAAATGAAATTTTCAATTTAAAAGGCTTTGGTTTCATTATATAAATATACATGTGCACGTAGCTGTAATAAACATACAATTATTAATTGTATACAAAATTGATGACAAATTGCATTAATGTATAGAAACGAAGAGTTCATTTAACGAGAATTGGTGAAACCAGACCTAGTGGTGTAGACAGTTACAGGCATATTAGATTTTCTACATTATAACAGAAAAAAACAATCGTATAAAAGTCGCGTCATATTCATATACAATATATCGATGAGATATTTTTTGCACACGAGAGGAAATGTCTGCCGACTCTTTTTCGCGTCGACACCCGACACCCGACAATTACTCTCGAATTCACACCCTGACGGAGAGCTTTTTGTTACATACATATGTGCATGTGTATGCGTTTTAAAACCGACGTGAAAATTGCACTCGTCGAACGGCACAGCGGAATGTTTATATTTACGTTTACAAATAAACAAATAATGACAATTCGTCTAAGGCCGATGAAAATTGATTTTCGATAGGCTTCACAATATGTTTTCACAGGAAACTTGGCCGAGTGCATCAAAGGACCAGGACCCTCGAAACATGTATAGGGTACACGTATAGGGTGGCAGTGTGGTCGCTCCGAGTGCGGTCCGGAGAGCTGCGAACCGAGATATCCTGTGGATGAGGAGTTTCGATGGAGGCTGACACGCGTGCATGCGAATGGGTGTGTGTGTGTGTGCGCACGCGGGTGAGTGAGTGTGTGTGTGTGCGTGTGTGATGTAAACGAAGAAGTCCACGTTGCGCAAGCGGGGGGGGGTCGGGGTGGGGGAGGGGGGGCGGGGGTAGGGGTAGGGGTTCTCCTCGTACCTGAGTATTAGTGCGGTGGCGGCGGCGGCGGCGTCAGCATGAAGCCGCGCTGTCGCTGTCGCTGCCGCAATTGCTGCTGCCGCTGCTGCTGCTGCTGCTGCTGCTTCTTCTGCTTCCGCTGGTCGCGACCCCACGAGCGCTGGCCGAGTTGGCCGGGCCGGGGAGGGGAAGGGTGGGGGCGGGGGCGGGGGCGGGGGCGGAGCGCCGGTCGCCCTCTGGCGGACGCCCTCCGACGGCGGGCGAGCGGCCAGGCCCCGAATGAGAACGAGCACGAGAACGAGAACGAGGACGAGGACGAAAACGCGAGGACGAAAGCGCGACTACGACTGGAGTGCGATCTCTCGCGAGGGCAGATCTCCACAGTCCGCACACTCCACACACTCCGCACAGTCCGCACAGTCCGTACACCACACACCACACACCGACACAACACCACCACTATTTTCCTCGCATTGTTTCGCGGCCGCAAGTTCGTCTCGAATGCGACCGTGTCCTGCGCTTACACTCGACGCCCGAAAGCTCGACGTTGCCACCCTCACCTCACCACTCGACACGTTTCTTTTCGTTTCGTTACGTTCTGTGGTGTGTGTGTCCCCCAATTTTGGAACAACGGGCTTCCAACTATATATTATATGTATTTACATACATATATTTCGAAAAAAGTTATTTTCTCTTTACCAGCTATGTAATCGACTGTGACCTTTTCGAAGTTGTCGAAACCGTCGAAAACAATTTTCAAGATTTGTATAATTTTTGACAAAAATTATATTTGATTTTTATTATTACGAAATTATGTTCACAATACATCTTATATCTATTTTAATAGCTACTGATCTACTGATCATTTTCTATTTTATAATTCAATTTAATTTGATTAGTAACTGTGAACTCACACACTGCGAATCAATCAATTGCAAAGCCTATTATTATTATATATAGAATTAATTCTACTACCCTCGAAGCATCACCATAGCAAAATTCGTTATAATTTGTAAATATATTTTTATCTTATGCCAAATTAAACGAGCTAATCATTTTTTTTATGTATGTAAATGTATAGTAACAATACTACACTAGATTTTGACATAATTTTTCAACCTCTATTTCTGATCTAAAATTTTGGATCAAATGTGTCTCGATCCTGGGAAACTTATTTAAGAGGATTTTTTGATTTTTAAATTCGCTTTTTATTATTACGAAATTATGTTCAAAATACATCTTATATCTATTTTAATAGCTACTGATCTACTGATCATTTTCTATTTTACAATTCAATTTAATTTGATTAGTAATCATAGTATTATATTATTATAATGTTAATGTACAGCATAATAGGAAAAAGAGTTCAAAAACCTATTTACAATTCTTATAAATGTTCATAATACATCTAATTCATAATATTAATTAAAGACTCTCTAAAGTCGATGACCTAAAGCAGATTGTGTTTAGGTAATCTGTGTTTATACCTAAAGGGTTGTAATCACCGAAACTCTTCACAAGTGTGTTAGTATGGTTATTAGTGATTCTGTCATAGAATCTACTGGTTAGTTTGTTAGTAATGTCTGTTGTAACAAACGAAATATTATATATGGCATGCAGTTTTTTCAAGTTAGTATATATAGGTGTATTATAAATTATTTTTAGGAATTTATTTTGTATTACTTGGAGCTTGAAAAGGTTAGTATTCGAGGCGTTATTGCATACGGATGAAGCATAGGTTAATAATAATAATATGAGCGCGCGATATACTTTTATTTTATTTTGAGTTGATAAATAACTATGGCGATTAAATATTGGATATATTGAGGATATACCCCGCATCGCCTTGCATTTCGCTGCCTCAATGTGAGGTGCCCATCTCATTCTTTTATCGAACGCTACTCCTAAATTTTTATTACTGACTGCCATTTCAAACTTTCTCCAAAGGGAATTTTCAGATCTGGACTTGGCTTATGCTTTCTAATACTACAAAAATTATATGAACTTTTAGATTTCTAACAGGTTTCCGCAAACTTTTGATTTTTAACAACGGGTTTCCGGAAACCATTAGGGTGACACCATTGGTTACATTCCTTATGAATGTGCTCGAACGGAGAATTTTAGTATTTTTTCATATTTCATATTTGTCCACGATGCGTGGACGATGAAAATATTGTCGTGAAAACGCAAAAACTTTCATTGCCGTCTCGGATACCCGAGGTCCGAAGACGAATGTTGTCTTGCAAAAATTGCATCGTACGAATTCTATTCTATTTTTTTATTTTGTGCAGTAAAAACCCCATTTCAGTACATCATATGACATAAATAATAATAATAATAATAAAAGAAAACAGTATGCAATGACAAAAACAATAATACGCGGTTTATTAGCCAGCAGTATGGCTCAGTGGTAGCGTGTATGTATGTTTAGCACCAAGTGATTATTGGATTCGAACACGCTGTACTGCTGGTCAGACTTGGGCAGTGGTGTCACCCTAAGGGTTTCCATGAGTTTCTCGAAACCCGTTATTTAGTCTAAAATCCATAGATGTCTCACTGGATTAATTCTTTAATTAATTAATATAGTGATTTATTTAAATATAATTTTAGCTATTAGCTATTATTTATATAATAAAAATGCTGCATTTTTTGTAATTAATCGTCCAGGAAGGGCATCGGAGTCTTCCTGTCAAGCCTTCTTGGTATACATATATGTATCTATGTTAAATAAAATAAAACTAGATCATGAAAACGTGATCAGTAATCGATTCTGAGTTCGAATCAGTCAAAATCTCGAGTTCGCATGATCACAAAACTTCATCTATTGTTACTACGTACATACATAGATAAAGTAATTATATGACATATATAACAAAAAACATAATATTAAGGAAAAACAATATTTTATAAAGATCTACAAAACTGATCAAATGTCTATCGATGTCCGTCTGATCAGCTATATGATTAAATATCCGACTATACATATCGGAGTATAGAAAAGAATGCTAGATTTCGCAATAATAGGCAAAAACATTCTGACAAAGGACGAGTCTCCTCAAATATGTTTTTATTGTATTCATATCATTATTCAGATTTACGGGAAACTCCGTTAACGACATGTACATATTTACGTCGTTGGAAATTTACTACATGTGGGCGAAAACTTTTGTATCGTAAATTATGAGCGTAAAATTATACCGAAGAATAATAAAAAATGCGACACGATACGAATGTATGCACTCGTATCGTTTAGACCCGAAAAAAGCTCGAGTTAAAAAGTATATATTTTTTTAATTTACAGAATAATAAATATAAATCAAAAGGGTAATCATTCATTGGTTTTTAATATAATCTAGTGATGGAAATCAAAATACGTTTCGGAGAATAGTCCCGTAGGGATCACTTCCATCCAGCTTCGTCCGCCAATCAATTTTGGCCCGATACGATTCCATAAAGTCCTAGTTCGTTCCTCGAGTCCACGTATTTCTCCCTTTGACGTAGCCCCACATTCGTTGTAGTTGTTGGATTTTTCGAGATTCGTGGATGCTAATATTTTTAAATAAGTAAAACATACAAACGTATCGAGATCTATGTATGTATGTATAAAAATTTCCTCATATTTTTAATGCAGGGAAGAATTCAGATAATATGGTTATGTCAGATTTGTTTTTTAATATCTATATATGTAAGTAATTTATGTAGAGATTGGTGACGAATGATCGATTTGTAGCTTATTACTTTATTTTATTCATCTATTTTGTTTTATTTTTAAATTATTTTGTCGTACTGAATTAGTACTTTATTTATTAGCGAAGCGTTATTGAATTATTATTTTATTTATATTTATTAGCGAAGCGTAATCATTGGTTTTTGAATGTGATATGAAACGTGAGTCCAACTAGTGAATGAGTACCCAAAAAAGCGAAGATTGAAAATAGAAAGACAATATTTTATATTCCAAGGAAGTATGGTACACGACATGGTTATATTAAAAAAGTAAATATATATTCATCGACACAGTAGTAAAGACGACAAATTCTGGTGATTGTTAAATTATTAAAATTTGGTAATAAATAAAAAAGATCGTGGTAAATATAACCTAGCGAAACGTGCTACGTTTTCAGTGCTACGTTTTCTACAGTGCTACGTTTTCAGTATTTTTGGAAAAACCGTAGGCCAACGTAGTCTGGACAGGTGGAAAACATCTTGGTTAAAGAATCTTCGGCAGTGGTACGGCCTCAGCACCCGAGCACATTTCCGAACAGCCACAGACAGAATACGGATGGGAAGTCTAGTTGCCGACGTTCTGGGAGGAAAAGGAATACGAAGAAGAATAATATTTATTCCAAAAGGGCTCAAGGTGAAATTAAAGAAAAACATTTTATATTCGTGGATTTCTGTTGTAAGTTTCCACTCGTAACACTCCTGAACTATAATTCGGGGAAATAACGGGATAGTAGATATACATAGCTTCGGTTCGCATAGAGCTAGGCATTTTATGTTCTATTATCTTTGCGACTGTCAGTTGTATTTCTTCAAGGATGTCGAGTATTAGTTGGTCATTGAAAGAGCAATGTTCTAGATGTGGGATTAGGGGTAAGAACACTATATTTTCATGAATGAACTTGATAACTGTCAGTCTCTCTTGTCGTTCAGAACTAAACGTTTTGATTTTCTGGTTAATTTTTATTGTGATTAAAAATTTCAACACTGTATTTCTAACAAGGTAAGATTTTTGTATGTATGTATGTAAATATATCTGCTTTTGTACTTATATTTGAACATCAACAATAACAACATATAACATGTAACATATACATATGTATGTTTATACAAAATGTATTTTATGATTTTTTTGGCCACAGGGTCATATCGGGGTAGCCTGTGGTATATGTGTATAAAAAATAAATTTTGCACTACTCGCATGTACTTTTAAAACTACTATATATTAAAACCACTATAAAATCGTTATATACCCCAACTTCAATTGACACAATTAGTGTTGTTTTGTTATATAAAATCAAAGGTAAGTTTTAGCGTCGAAGACTAGGAAATAGTAGGCAGTCGGTAATATAGTGATGGCTATCGGAGTCCCGATGAAAATTGTAATTGGATTATTAGTCACAAAGACAATTTTTGCCATTAAAATCGCGAATACGCAATATTTGGCACTCAAGTTCTCGTTAGTATGATATACTTTTCGGCTGCCAGATGTTCCGTTATAGAGATGTAAGTGATTTTTGGGAGAGCGCTTTGTGACCAGTAATCACCGAAGCGATGAAAAGAGCGTCGAATGTAAATCGGGCTCGGTCGTGTATGGGATGCGCGAGCCGTATTCGAGCGGTGCGTGTGTGGCGGGCCGCGTTCGGATGGGGCAGTGGTCGAGTGGTGGAGCGCGAGCGGTGTAAATAGCGAGAACTGAGTCGTGAGTCGGGACGGGAGTCGGGAGTCGGGAGTCGTGAGTCGCCGGTCGCCGGTCGCCGGTTGCCACTCGCGGCCTCTCGACTGATCGCCGAACGCCGCGAAGAGTGTGACGGAGAGCCGGGAGTCGGGAGTCGAGAGTCGGGAGTCGGGAGTCGGGAGAAGACGAGCGCGAAGACGAGCGCGACTCGGAGTGTGACGAGGACCGCAATCGCTGCGGGAGCATGTGATGAGCGGGAGGCGTCTCGGGAGCGCGCATGGCCGCCTTAGACGGGGCCTCGGCGCCCCCCTCCTCCGCCCCACCCTCGCCCTCCCCCGCGCAGGAACTTCCCGTCGCCCCTCAGGTGCGCCCCACCCCACCCCACACTTCACTTCATCGATACGTCAACACCGCTGTCACCATCAACATCACACACACACACACACACACACACACCATCATGTTGTATTGACACCTCGATCCTAATAAAACATTAAATGCGTCTTTCAATTCCGAAATTATTTCCTGGATGGGTCTGGCCTTCAATGTCTCTCGACCGTTCGAACGCTTTCAAAATGTCGAAATTTTACCAACATTAGTCGGACGGACCCTTCTCGACTTTCAATTTCTCAATATTATGTAAAATGCATTACTAATGAAGAAAAACATGTCACACAAACAGCACCCTATTGTGAGACACCTCACCAAATACGCATGCAGCATACACCCTGCAAATGCTTCGCCACATTTAGCACTCATGTAAAATGCGACGTAAACACCCCCCCCCCCCTCCCAGGGGGGCTTTATTTGCAGTCATGAAATGTCATCAGTTAATGCGAAATAAACAGAAAAGAAAATATTGGGTGCATCCGTTCAATTTCGATTGTACAACTGTTGGAAATTTCAAACTGGCTGAAGAACTAAGCGATGAAGAAAATTTTATTCATATTGTACAATTTCCTAAAAAAATGTTTAGTTTTATCAAAATATATGAAACAAAATATTGAAGATCGTTTATTCGTCTTTTCCGTTGAAAACCCACCATACTGAAAATTTCACCTCTGACCGGTATCCCAATTCTTGACCTTTCGATTTGTATGAAATCTTTGATTGAAATCGAACATTCGTTTGTATGAAGGGTAGAAGTGAAACTACTAGCGAAGAAGTGGCATCGCAAGTTGACATGGTTGATGGAAACGGAACGGAGAGTGATAGTGGTGTAATCCGAGTGCAAAAAGGTGTATTCGATTGTAGGAGCCCTGCGAAATGGTCGAGTTTCGGTCACCATTCTGTGAGTTAGGACCTAATCGATCATGTTGATGGCAACTACTTTACTTCTTTTAACCCTTTGGGTGCTGGTGTCCTTTCTGTTGAAAGCTCGCCATGCTGAACATTTCCAAATAGAATTATTTAAATATCCAATAGAAGGCAGCTATAAAAATTGTAGCTTATCCAAACAAAACCCTAAGTTACTACTGCTGAGGATTTCAAGTTTTGTAAAGGTGTGTTTAGATTCTCTAACATATCTTGCAACAATATAAAATAAACAAAACAAGAATGTGTTTATCCAAAACTAGTTCCATCTTATTCATTGTTATTAACATGTAATGCTCACAATCTAAATGCCAAGCAATACAATCTAAAATACTCAGCAGTCAATGATTTCCATCAGGAAATTCTGCTATGGAAATCAACGTTGACAAATGAATAACATGGATTACACGACCCATGTTCAATGTATAATTTTTTCATTGCTACGTGAAAAGGCTTAGCTGGTGTAGTTCTCGTTTACTTTGTACATGCTCAAAATACAACGCCTATCAGTCAGCATTCAAAGGGTTAACATACACTGTAAGGTTTCGTTTGCACATCATTTTGCAAACAAAAATTACTCGAAAGTCGCAGATCAAACGTCTCATACCTTATCCAATGTCAAATCAAAACATTCACTTTTCACCAAACTAAACAAACACACACACAATGAATAACATTCAAATGGCAATCTTCATACACAACAATTTATATAAATAGTGATATCATCACATGTTGATAAACTTATGACTTGCATAATCAATTTCAGTTGGAGATTCTCAACAGTCTACCGGCGGCGGAGCGAGCTTCGGCTCTCGTGACGCGTTGGCGAGATGCGACCGCTCCGCCTGTATCCTCTCAGTTGTTACATAATTTATACAGATACACGTTGCATTTCATTTTACAGGTATTGTATCTAAATCCAACTTTCGTCTCGTGCTTGCCCTTTGAAATTTGCATAACGTGTACGTTCTGTTTTTAGAATGGATGGTCGCGATTGGAGGAATCGTCTCGCGATGGACTGATAGAGGCGGTGCAGAAATGCGGCGATTCGATCCAACGAGCCGGATGTCCACCGAGTGCCGAGGAGCTGCGTGTGCGCTATTTGGTACTCGTCGCACGCGATCCTTGGCATCATCCCGTCTTGAAAGACATCATGGATGGGATTCAGCCCGATACGCAAAAAGGTTTTTCATCTTCGTTATATGCTATATGTGTGTGAATGTAGTTGAATTCCAAACTCCTTCCATGAGATTTTGTCTAAATTCAACTGACACTTAGACTGGCCGCGCTCTAGGCAGCCAATCTAACATACGGTGGCTCATTGGAGCCCGCGCACTGGGCAGCCAAGAATTCCTGGCTGCGGCAGCCAATAGATCGCGTACGATTGCACGGCAGCCAGAGCGTGCAAGGTAGAACTGACAGGCTAGTATGTGGCTGCCTTCAGTCTCCGCGCACTTGTCGTAGCAGCCAGAAGTATTTTACGCTCCGAAACTAGTTTTAACTTCTTTTTGAAAATGAGTTTCGATACAGAGAAACTAATTCGAGAAATCGAAAATCGTAAGGCAATATGGGATATGTCTTCAGAAGAATATAGTGATCGGGATGTGAAAATACGAAGATGGGAAGAAATCACAAATACAATGTGTGAGGAAAGCTTGGCAGAAAATGAAAAGAATGAATTCTCCATTTATTTGCCAGAATGGAGATAATGGACGTCATACAAAGAGCACAACCGCAACCTATGGAAACTCAGCATTCGCAATTTGGTCTGTTTCGCCAAGGCTATGCTGATAATGAACCAGCAACATATAGCCGAAGATATACGCCACAATCGAATTATGGAGCAGAAACTTCAGTTAATGGGCAATATCGCCAATACTCACCACAGCCAAACCATGAACAGGAAACCTTCAGCAGTGGGCAATATCGCAATCGTACTACGGCATATAATGAGCGGTTATCACCAACCGATACAAATGTATCAGATACTCAGAATACTGAAATACTTGACTTGTTTCGGGAATCAGAATCATTCTAAAAAATGTAAAAAATAAAAGAATAAATGCTTCTAAAAATAAACGAAATATATTTGATTTATGTACTCACCTCAAAGTAATTATCAATTTTTCTTCTGGAATTATACAAGCTCGCATACGAGTATTAGTACCCGTAATTGAATTTCTTATTTTGTTCAAGAGGTTATCAAACGATTTCACTGACATTCTTGTTAAGTTAAAAAAACGTTACGAAGATCTATAAAATAATTATTAAATAAGCCTTTTGAGTGTCGTTCCAGAAGAAGAGGATGCATCCAAAATCTTCTCTTTGCTTTGCGTTTCTTACGAAACAAGAGGTAAAGAATTATTTTTTCTACGTCCATATCGCTTGAGGGAAGGGTGACTACCGGCCGTCGACTCTGGCTGCCGAAACTGGCTGCTCAATATTTTGGCTGCAGCAGCCTGGCTGTCTAGTGCGCAGCCAGCCTTATATTTGATCAATTCTTGGTTTTTCTCGATTTGTATGTATTTTAGTGTGTAAATTCGTATGTATTTTAGTGTGCTTTTCAGATTTAAGATGTGGTTTATTGTGGTAAACGAGCGTGTGTTGTTATTTCAGTGCACTCGTGGATTCGTGAAGAGGGAGGCAGCGGCGCAACGGAACGTTTGATACAATTGTGCGCGGCTGGAGGAAAGCTGGAAGGAGCCGCTCTCCGCTTGGCGTTTGCTCTCGCTCCTTTACCTCCCACGACTCCCATTCTCCCCTCGACTCTTCATTCTTTTGCGTCCGAAGCTTTGCTGGTGCTGTTGCTACGAGCCAGGAAAACCACCGAGTGCATATCTCACGTGAGTATTCATCTATCTAATCACGTCACATAGTTACAAGATCGTTAATTTATAACTTTTTTGTATTTTGTATGAGTGCAGATGAACGAATGAATGCTGTTGAAAAAGATATATTTTGATTGTAATGACAGTGTGTACAAGCAAAGAGGTAACGAGTGATGGGATTAAAATCCCAATGTTTGCATCGATGAAATGATGAAAATGTGGACTAGAAAAGTGCTCTTAGAGAGTATATGTAGATTGGATTGGCCATAAGTTAGATTGGAATTATGAAAATGTATAAGGCTAGACGGATGAGCGTCGAACGGCGTTTTACCAAGACTATGGGCCTGAAAAACGCCAATAGACGTTGTATTTTACAAAATAAACAAGAATTCTATCCGCTTAGCTTTTCTAGGTAGCATGATGAAAAAATGCATTGAACATGATTACACCACTCAATGCAAAAAATGCATTGAGTGGTGTAATCCGTGTCAATGGTTTACACCGGAATTTCTGAATTTATAACCATGGCAGAATTTCCCAATAGAAATCCCTAATGCTTGGCATTTAGATTGTGAGCATTAAATTTTAACAACAATGAAGAAGATGGAACTAGTTTTGGATAAATACATTCATTAATAGACTTGTTTTGTTTATTTTATATCGCTACAAGATATATTACAGAATCTAAACACACCTTTACAAAACTCGAAGTCCTCAGCGGTATAGCTACAGCGGTATAGGGTTTGTTTGGATTAGCTGCTTTCTATTGAATCACTAAATAATTTTAGTTGGAAATGTTTCAGAAAAGATTTCAGCATTGAATGGGTTAAATAGAGATGAATGAAAGTGTGTGGATGATGACATTTTACTAATAATAATTGCATTTGAATTTTGAATCAAACTTGTTTATCAAATATGAATGTATGTATAATATTGTTTTTATTTTACATTGACAGATTAAGGCTTTAGAAGTGGACGATGCTATAGCTATCATCAGTCGATTGGCTACCCGAAAGAAATCTTTTGGCCGTATATGGAGACACGCTCACGATACAGCTCTGCTTTGTGGCCAGGTTACAAAATGATTACTTGACGTGATGTGTTAATATAATATGATAGTGGGTACTAATGAATGTGAAAAATGATATGTCGCAGGTGCTCGTAGCAACGTGTTTGGTGAAACCGATGGAAAACAATCAACTCGGTACTCTGGCTGCCCAGCTCGCCTCTCTATATGCACAGTGTCCGGAAGAACTTGCTCCAGCTTTTCGAAAACTATTGCACTCGGCCGATACGGCTGCTCACATTTACATAGTGTGCAGGGCCGTTCAGCATCAAGTAATCATCGAAACATTCTACTGAATAATTTGATACAATTAGCCGCGTGTTGCTCATTTCAACGTATGACATATTTCAGTTTCAAGATTCAATGCGTCCGTTTGTATACGAGCTTTACATCCGCGCCCTCACCACCGGCGTCAACGAATTGGAGCGTCAGAAGATCCAAGACGAGTCGGATGAGACTGCCACTTCGAGTGCTTCGCATACTTTGGCCGCTTGGTTTCTGTCGTTGGCCGATCTCGTCGCTGCCAATCCCATCGTCAGCGCCGAGTGCGTGCTCACTGCATTTTCGCTACATCCGTCGAAGCATTACTATCAAAAGGTTCTCGAATGTTCGTCGCACATACATAATTGGCTCAAGAAAGGGAACAAGGCGATTGAGGATTCGTCGCTTTTCAAAACGGTCGAGTCCATGCAGTCAGATGTGAGCAGGATGGATTTGCACGATGATACGAAGGCCGACGAGGAGTCGACACAGTCTTTAATATCTGCAGCCGTCTTGGAGGGTGAAGGCTTGGAGTTGAGTGTGGATCTGTGTAGAGATCTCGCCGTTTTACTTAGCGGTCCTCGTTTAAAGTATCTCACTTGGGATTTGAGTTGGTGAGATTAATTAAAATGCAATCTTGTTTGTTGACATGTGTCATTTGGTTTGTGTTGAATTTTTTCTTTTTCTTTTTCTTTTTAGGGATAAACTGTCACAACATTGTGTATCGTATATGGCAGACACTGAAGAAGGAACGAAGACGGTGACAACGGAACTAAAATATGTTCATTTAGATTATAGTCAGTTTGAAATTAAGGAGCCAGAAATTTATGATATTTATTATGGTATAGAAAAAGGTAAATACATTTTTAACTGGCTGAAAATGTCAATTTTCCATTTCTTACAAAGCTATTCTCAGTATTTAATTTGAGTTATTAATTTTTTTGAGTACACAAAATAAACGTAATAATTAATTTGATTTTAAGAATATTGAAAAGAAATGTTTACATATATATATCTATAATATTTGATTTCTGTTTAACAAATTTTCATATTTATTATATGTATATATATATAGGTTATGAACATCATTTGGAAATAGAAGACGACTGGGATGAAGACGAATATGTTGGAGACAGTCGAAACAGTATTAACAATGCATCTGCAGACGGTTCTTTGCACTATAAAAATAGCTGTGATCAAACTAAAGATCCAAAGAAGGTAAAGAAAAAGTCTTCCAAGAAAAGTGTACCCCCAGAGGATGGACATAAAGTGGCAGATAGAAGCAAAGTCAGTAAGAATAAATCGAATGTGAAGCAAGCATTTGTCACTAGCAGTACGGAAAGTTGTAACGAAAGTGATCTCGACTACCAAGGAAATCGATACATCGGCACGGACAAATCGTACGTCGTCAGACCTGTGCAGAAAAATAACAATTCTATTCTGCAAATGCATTTGAAGCCGGCCATATCCAGAACCTACAGTGCAAATCACCAAACTCCATCACCACAGTCCAGCTATTACTTTGACCCGTTGACGAAGAAATATATATCAAAAAGTACTCTCAATACAAACAAGTCTTCGCATATCGTATCGGTGTACCGGAAACAGATGGAGTTGCACGAAGCGCACAAGAGAGAACTGGAGAAGGCCATGTTCGGCAGCTGTAATGCCGTCAAAATTTCCTGCGAAGAGGATAAACTGCAACGGAACGACTTGAACTTTTCTTATCCTCAGCCAAATCATCACACCGCGCACAGCTCGAATAATGCAACATATCACGAGGGGCTTAAAGAAAATTTTAAAAACTATTGCGATAAAGTTAAAACTGAATTGGTGTATTCTCAAAACCTCCACTCTCCTGTTTCCGCAGAAAGCAATAGTAACTCGGGCCACCATTCCACGGCGAGCAATACAAGTCCCAACCATTGCAAGTCCAATGTAAGCAAATCTAGTTTACTGACGTTTCGAAAGTACAACGCCAAACACACTATGCCATCTACTTCTGTGTCGTATTACGACGCTTCACACACTGTCGAACCTGCGTCCGCTAATCAATCTGACCAAGTTGTAGATTGGGAAAATCTACTGAATTCAGAAGCTTCTTCGATAAATCGTTTGCCGACTACCACCAAAACGTATCAATCGAACACTTCAAAATGCTCCACCTCGCATCATACTTACTTGGGCGTACCGAAAAATCCAGTCATACACACGTCATCGAACGACGTGATAAAATCGCTAAATTTGACTTCCACCAAACTTCCCACACACTCCTCTTGCACCCAGTCGAATGACAAAGTGACCACTTTAAATGAACTGAAGCTGCTACAGAACAGACTGAAAATTCTGCAAAGATCTGGTGAGTGCGGCAAACCTCAAAGACCCAACACCAGCGTCGACCATAGCGTTCAACCTGTCGCTATGTCGAGCCAAAGTCATTGCAGCGTAAAACCTACTGAAACATATCTACACAATGAGCGACTGCCTTACAAAGAAGATGACGATCCTGCCAGGCTCGTCCGGAAGTACATCAACAACAGCAGAAAAAACCCGTCTTCGTCCGGGGCCGAATTCGCCAAGGTGCCAACCTCTCGACGGTACAACGCTGTCGTTAAAAACGATATTAATCCGCAATTTAAAGACGTTTACGAATTCGTCTGCGATAAAATGGAACCCGCAGCCGATGTGCATCGGAAACAAATCGAAAAGTTACATTATTTCGCCACAGACAACCAACAACAGCAGAAGTACACTTCCAATGTGTATGTGAAAAGACAACCCACTTGTGAAACTAAAGCTGCTGCGGCCTACCGTCCCAATATTATACGCAACACTTCAACCGAGACGACCAATTCTAAAGCCTGGACTAAATCTGTTCCTTCGGTACAGATTCAACATACATATCAAAACTATGACATGACAAATGACAATTCACACCCAACAAATGCGGTACCTAAAAGGGTCCCATCTGAAGCTTGGAGCGGCGATTATGATATCGAAAGATGCTTCGCGCCTCTGCCTCTGGATGGGATTGGAACCGGATCGAATTACACAAACTATGAAACAAAAGTCAAAGTCGAAAAATCATCAATGGCTAATACCAAAGTGGATGCCCCCATTTCATATGCAAACAAATGCCAGTCGCATTATTTTGCCAAAAGTAATGCGACTAAGCTAGAGGACAAATCTCAACCGAGGTATACGGAAAACGCCGATGTTGAAACTGTATATAAGAAGTTTGTGGCGGAACTAGAGTCTTCCGTAAACGCTGGCATATTCAATATTCACACGAATGAAATTGCGTCCAGTCAAAAATCCTCTCAACTGAATAGTTTCAATTGCATCGGCCAGACGTATCGGACCACGTCTTCTTCGTGTTTCCAGGAACCGACGAAGACGCCAATCTCTACAACGAGTGTCAAATCGAACTTCACCAGTCCCAACAGCATAGTGGGTCCCGTATGCGTTCCCATCGAGAACCATTTTGAATCCAAACAGTCTCCGAGTAAAACGAAAGTACAACCTGAACAGTCTCCGATTAAAACGAAATTACAACCTGAAAAGTCTCCGAGTAAAACGAAAGTACAACCTGAACAGTCTCTGAGTAAAACAAAAGTACAACCTGAAAAGTCTCCGAGTACAACGAAAGTACAACCTGTACAGCCGCCAAGACAGAACAAACCAAAGTTCCCTGCTGTGGATCCTCTGATTAAATCCAAATTACACGCCCCGTTACCTACCATCAATTACGACACCCTGAGGAGTCTTTTGATTAAGAAGAATCCGCATATGGGAAATATGACCCAGACGAAACTAGACTCGAGTAACGAATGCGTGACGATGCAGCCCCCGCAAACTTTGCCACCGAAGTCTAATGTTTCCGTGTCCAAGTTTACGACGTCTATATTGAAGGTTCAAAATTTCGACAACGTTGAAGCTTATCTCGTACCAATGAAAACGTTGAACAAAACCATAACCAGTGCGGAACTCAAGACTGACGTTGAAAGACTGAGGCATGATAATCAACGGTCGCATAAAACGATAAAAGCCATAATTTCCAAAATGTCTGGACGGAATGATTTGGTTATAAAAATTGCTTCCAATTCTTTTCCTCCCAATACTCAATTAAAGTCAAATGCATCGGCACCTGTGCCCAAAACCAAATCAAACTTATCTAGTGTAAACACTAAAGATGAAGCTAAAGCATCCACGACGAGTGCATTCAACGTTCCCGTTCCAAAATTGGACTCGTTGCCATCTGCACAGTCTAATGCACCGACGGAACAGATTAGTATTTGTATGTTGAATTTACTTGAAGGGCCCCAGTTGAAGACGGACCGAGTAGAAAGTGTGCCGACTTTAGATACATTAGACTCTGAAACTGTGTCAACTGCTCGAGTACAAACTGAAATGGAAGTCGAAAATGTCGTCAGTTCGATCCCCATTCCTTTGCCGTTTAAAGATTGGACCGAGTGTAAAGATGAAATTTTGACACATTCAACTGAATGCAAAGAAGCTGATAGTAGTCTAGACTCACTGTACGATCCTGGGATAATAATTGGCAATGCTAAATGCGAAAGTGAGGATCCTGGTGACTGCTCGTTGAGAGATATTGTCGTTTTGCCTTTTGCGGAAATTTTAGACGAAGAGAAATGCGTCCCAATGTACGACGCTCAATCAAAATCCCTCGAAATCGAAGATAATAGTGTGTGTTCGATTTTACCACCTATTCCGTTGCCCCTTGCAGATTTATCTGTCCATCTGTCTTTTGACGACGCAATGCAAACAGACGTGAAAGAAAAAACAGATGATGACAATGTTATGTCAGATGTATTGGAGCCGATGCAAATAGACGGCGAAATTTCCACCGAGGATTTGCGAGATATATCTGAGATGATTGTTAACAGTGAAATTGATGTGTCTTCGGTTGTCGATGATCCAAAAGTATCCGAAAGTATAGACAGTAATTCTTCGCCAGTTATCACTGGCGAAGAATCAGTTCAAACTGTGCATAAAAAGATCATCAAAGAAACGAAATCTGAAATTTGTAACCAAATAAAAGAAAATATTTTGGCCGATTTTCACGTTGAAGAGACGGAAACTTCTTTCATTAGTGAGCAGGTAAAAACGAACGTTTCTGAAGAGACGGAAACGTCTTTCATTAGTGAGCAGGTAAAAACGAACGTTTCTGAAGAGATGGAAACTTCTTTCATTAGTGAGCAGGTAAAAACGAACGTTTCTGAAGAGACGGAAACGTCTTTCATTAGTGAGCAGGTAAAAACGAACGTTTCTGAAGAGATGGAAACTTCTTTCATTAGTGAGCAGGTAAAAACGAACGTTTCTGATGATAAAGTCGAAAAACCGCCGACTGACCAAGTGGAGCCAAATCAAACTCCTGAAATTGTCGAAAGTGAAACAAAAAGTGATACTATTATTACTGAGGACTTTATTACTTTGGACGATTCCGACGACGGTGCAACCGCCAAAGATGAAAACAAGGCTGTGAATTCGACTGAAGTCATCGAAATTTTGTCCGATGGAGATGAAGACGATACGCTCAATAATAGTGGTTCGAATAGTGACGTCGAACTCGTCATGACGAATGATCCTATTGCCGTTGACGTCAAGCCTACAGTATTCCCGCAGGTGAATGCTCAGAGCCATAGTTCGATTCCACCAACTCCCGTATTTTTTACGATGGCTTCCGACTCCTTGACTGCTAAGAATACGAAACGTCGGAAACTCACCAAGAGGTCCAATTGGATGCGGAATAGACGAAAATTGTCCCAAAAACCATCCGATTCGTTGCTGTTTTTGAACAACGATGTATCGAGTATAATAAAAATTGGCAAAATACCACCTTCGGATCGAGAAAAGTTGCAGAAACCGTGTGAAGTTCGAATAAAGAGAGACGATCTGCTGATGTTGAAGAAAAAGTTACAGCAGAAAGTTCCACAGAAGCGGACGAGTGCTTCAACTAAAAAATTTTGCCGATTAAAAAAGTTTCTCAAGGACGGCGAAAGCCTAGTTTTGTCGCTGGACACCAAGACGCTCAGGAGTCGTTCGAAAACTGTATCTCAAGGCATGAAACCTACCACTTCTAAAGCAAAGTCGTTAGACACTTGCCACAAGGACAGCCTGTATTACGAATCGACTAAGCCTCTTCGCACTGTAGATTCTTTGAAAACTTTGTGCCAGAATGTGCTCTCTCGTGCCCAAATCAAACTGGAAGTGGATAGCGACCCGTCTTCGGACGACGCTGCCGAAGCCGACTCTACCAACACCGAGCAAAATTCGAAAGACGTCACCAAGAACGAAGATAAGGAATTCAATCGTAGCTATCTCGATTTCATCAATAATAAAACGTCTGATTTTCAAACCGATATCGAGGACGATATATCCAGCAACAAGAGCGATTACAAACCGGACGTTTTGAACAATTACAACTTGATCGATTTCGAACACGAGCTCGACATATCCAATAGAATCGGCGTTGTCGACGAAGAGTCGCCCGCCGGTATTAAAAAATCAGTACAGCCCGATATCCTGCATCAACCGAGAATAAATCATGCGAGAAGTCGCAGATCGCCCTGCAAGATGGTAGATTCGGCCCAAGAAAGGGCTCCCGTTGAAGAGTTGCAATTTTCGATGTCGTCATGTCCCGACTTGATCAGCAAAACTAACGACAGCAAATCTTATGTCACGATGCAGCAGCCGGATATCATACTGAGCAACAACGACTGTAAGAAGACGGCGAGTTTTGACAACACATCTAACGCTGACAATTCTGGCGATCACAGTTTCAATCTGTCGTTCAGTCTCGGCTCGCTCAGAACGTACCAAAAACATTCCTATCATAAAAATAAACGGAAAATGGAATCAAACAACACGGGTACTGTTAAGAAATTTCGCAACAACCCGCAGATAGACCTGCCGAGAGTGTCGCAGAAAGAGGTCGGAAAAACAACACATAAATTGAATATCGACAAACAGCAGTCGTACGACCGTGCTTTCAATCTCAGCATCAAGGAACTATTCTTGCGGGGGTTCGACGACAATGACGACGACGACGATGACGACGAAGAGAACGATTTGGGTGATGGTCCCATTAGAGGGGACTTGGGCGTTGACTTGTCAGAATTTGATTTTTTATCCAATGATTCGGGAACCGACGACTGTTCCAGAAGCTCTTTCTATTCGCCAATCTTCAATGAGGGCGAAGTCGACAAGTGCGAGTCCATCAAGCGCTACATTGAAAAATGCGAGAAACACGAAACATTAGCGGAAACATTAAGTAGGAACGTGGAATCAGAGAAACATCAACGGCAGGGGATGGGTTTTGGTGTTAAGTCCGGCAGTGGGAATTTGAAGGGCTCATTGAGAGGTCGCCCGGAGGGTCCGGCTGCCGTGCTGTCGGACGCATTCACCGCTCGGCCGCCCCTCGCTCTGCACAACTTCTCCGCCAACCGCAGAAGCACTGATCACAAAAACGAACACTCCGTCGGGGTGCTCAACTCGGACAAGGAACTGAACAACAACTCGCTGCACAAAATCATGAAGAATTCTAAAGCCATACTGAAAAACTTTTCAAACGAAAACATGTACGCCTACGACAAACCCTCCGTCGACATATCCAAATGCCTCCACAACAAGGAAAAGAGGAGTGAAAAGCTATCGAATCCTAAATCCGACTTCAAAAACATCTTCTCGCGAGTACCCGGTTTGGAGGACTTGGACTTTATGAGACCGTCGCCGTACAACGCCATCGTGCAAGTGGTCCAACTGGGACAGTCTCCGGTGACTTCGACGCAACAGAATCCATTGTCGGCGTTGCCGACCGCTTCGCAGACTACCACCAACGAGTATGCAGACATTTCCGCCAACAATTCGGTGGAGTATAGGTCGCCGTCGCACGACGACTCGCATCAATCGAGCAGCAACGAAAACACTCTGCCCGATTTGAAAGAGGACGACAACGGGGAGAAGAGAGAAGATTCGGCCGAAAGTAACAGCGATAGAGTCGACGGCAATAGCTCTTCCTTGAACATTTCCGAAGGGGAGATGGTGCACTTGAATCAAATTCAAATGTCGTCCAATTCCGATCCGACCAATTCCATGGGAAACTTGGGACAGATTACGCTGGATAAGCCGTCTTTAGATTTTTCCGATCAAGTTACGAGTCAGGCCAACTTTGTCGAAAACATTCACATCGAAGAAAAAGACGCAACGGCTGAAGATTCGCCCAGTGAAAGTCAGATGCCGTTAAACGTCCCCTGCAGTACGGCTAACTTTATAACCAATCGAGGGCAAACTTTGGTCAACCTGCTGTCGCAAAAAATCATACACTCTCCCGTGGGCGGACAGCACGTGCAAATGACTACGTTCCCCAAGGGTACGATCAACGCACTCTCTCTGCAGCAAGCCTTGGCTCAAATATTGCCTCCGCCATTGAGCCAAGCCTCCGGCGATGGCGTTATTCAAACGGCGAGTCATTCCACGGGACCCCAAGTGGTTCACATAGTTCAGGGAAAGAGCGGATCTCAAAACAGCAATTCCTTCGGAGGCTTGCTCGTCGACAACGGTCAGTCCTCTGTCATTAATGCGTCGGGCACCACTCAAGTCCTTCACATCGTTCAGGGGAAATCCACTCCGAATACGAGCAACGCTTCCATTCTGAGTCAGTCGCAGTTCAGCGGTCTCTCGCTCGTCGATTCCGGCTCGCAACAGTCAGGAAATCAAGTTTTGCACATCGTCAACGCCGGCATGCAGAACAAAAACAACACGGCTCAAGTGTTGAAACGGGTGAATCTACTCACCAGCATCACCAACCCTCATGGCAACAACGAACAAAAGATGGTTCAGTTCGTTTGCAAATCCTCCGACGGAAAATCGATCCAGTTGAACGCGCAACATCAACGAGGCATGGTTCTTCGATTGCAGCCCATCGACAATTCCAACTTCACCCCGTCAAAATCGTCGGAAATTCAAACCACCACACACACGCACGTCACGACTGTGCAGTCGGGCATAAAACCGCAAAACGATCAAGCTCAAGAATTAAAGTCCAGATCAGTGTACGAAGAGAACTACGCCAAGTTTATTCAAAATTCCAGCCAGATTATGCCTTCGAGTCCCGAGAAATCTATCACATTGCCCAAATTCAATCAAGCGTTTGGAAAATCTGTGTTTCAAGACAACACCACCGTTCAAAAGAGCAACAACGATAACATTGAACAAGCCCAAAATCCATCGGTGTCCGCTTCCTGCGACCAACAACAATCCACGCAAGATCTTTCCATGTCAACATCGTTGAGTCTCAGCCAATTAGGGCATATAAGCAACCCGCCGTTGCTCATTCGCAAAAACGCTCAATCGAACATTGTACACCAGAACGTGATGCAGCAAGTGAAGCAGTCGATGGCTCCCATGAACATTCAGACGATACACGGCGGAGTGATATACACCAGGCAGATTCCCGTCAACACGATCAATCTGATCACGGTGCCCAGCTCGGACATGATCGACGAAGTCCAACTGCAAAACATTCAAAAGCAAAACCAAGAGAAGGCCAACAGCACGGAGCAGTTGGAGTCGCAAGTCGTCAAAATCGTTTCCCAAGATCAACAGGCCAACAGTAGCGTGATGATGGACACTGGTTCTGATGATACCAATCAATCGTTCGCGGAACAGACGCAGAGTCACGTCAACACTCACCCGTTGTTGACCCAGATGAGGATCAAAATGCCAATGTTGAGCAAAGGCGGTGGCCAGATGGTGACTGGAGCCCGCGTCGTCAGACCTGTCCTGCAAATACAACGCAATCTGATTCCGGGAACCAATCCCGCCGTCTATCAACAATTAGTGCTGACGACGGCTCCCGCTTTGCGCCAACCTGTGCCGACACCCGTCACGACCATCCGTCCCAGTCGGCCTGCGAGTACGGCGCCGCATCAAGAATCCAATCTGAGCTCGTCGACCCTCGAACAGTTGCGGGAGTTCGATATGGTGCTGGAGCAAGTGAAGGAGCGCAGCACCGTTCAGCCGGGCAGTAACAGCAATTCCACCTTTTCCGACACTTCCCCGCAAAGGCAGGTCATCGAAAGCGCCGACATCGACACTCAGTCGCAGTCCAGTGTGGTGCACGCTCCTGCGCCCAGAGAAGTCTTGTACTCCATTGGTCCGAATCAAACGGTCAACGTTACGTATGTCAATCAAAAGGTCATTTCGAAATCACCGGCCGTCTTGACCACCACGTATTCGACGACCGATTCGATCATCACCAACATTTCCTCGCAAAACTCGCCATCCAGCCAAATCACACACGGCTTAGTCAATACGATAACGCACTCGAAACCTTGCTCAAATACACCGACGAAGGTCAACTCCAAGTCGATCAAGACGAAGCCGAGCAAGCCGACGAATCCCTCCAGTAGCACTGCGACAAAACCGAGCAATCCCGTACCGACCAAGACGTCTCTACAAAAACCGCTGGAAGACGAGCAAACGACGCAGAGGATCTTGTATATACTGGCCGAGTATAAAGAACAGGTCGAAAATTCTCCGGACAAAGATAAACCGGCTCCCAGACGGCGATCTAACCCGCCCACAAATCCGACGACGTCTTCAAAACGCAAGAAGGGATCCGGCGGTAGTTCGAAGAAGGGCAGCGGTGGCCAGAGTCTGCAGGAAATGAGTCCCCTCGGAGGCGAAGACGCCGGACATACAATGGGCTCCGAGGACAGCTCGTGCGGATTATCTCAAGGTGAATGCACCGATAATAGCATTCAGGGTCCCGATAATCCATCTCCCCAAGCGAGTCCGCAGAAGGCTGCCAAAAAATTGCTGTTTCAGCCGGACTCGGACTTGTCCTCGGCTCCACAGTTACAACAACAACAACCCCAACAGCAGCAGAGGAACGTGATCATTGCAGACGGTCAGACTATCGCGATGGCCAGACCCAATTCCGGCAAAACGACGGCTGTCTTAATGCCTGCAAATTATTTGCTACCGATGTCGATGGTTAAAGGTGGTCAACAAATCACGATAGTCACCAATCAGGGTCCCAAGATATTGAATGTTCCCCACGGCGACGGGAACACGACCAACACGCTCTTCTTGCAGCGACTCATCAGTCCAGCCGGATTGAAACCGATGCTCACTAGACCGGGTCAAGTTAGACACGTGCGACTGCCGGCAAACACCGTTCAAAACCTGCACACTTTCAACCTGTCTCCGTCGACCAACATTAATCCTCAAGACACGTCGTGGATCACTAACAGTTCCTTGAATAACGCGCAGCCAAAGTTAGTCGTCGAGTACAATCACAATTTGGCGGCCAATTCAGACTTGAATCCCGATTCTGTCAAGTCGGAAATATCCGACTCGCAGTCGTTGAAAGACGAGACCATGTCGTTGAGCGGGGAGCATATTTCGTCGGTGAAGCTCGAAGATTCCATTGACGCTTCATCGGAGAACCGCTGCGACGACAACATATCTATGGACCAGAATCAAATTCAAGATTCCAACATGTCGGAGCACGTTCTGCAGCAGGTGCACGTGACGAAGCCATCCGGAAATGCAACGTTGAACTTGATCCAAGTTCACTCGTTGAATTCGCCCGACTGTGGGAAACTGTTCTCGGTGCAAAACTCCTCGGGTCTCAATTCCTTGATTCAGCTGTCCAAGTCTAGCCTCAACCAGACGCTGCACAGTTTGAATGCCGACAGTGACACCGTCGTGCAGGAATCCTTGTTGCGGAAGCAGGTGCACTTGGACAGCCAGTTTTTGCGCTTGAACAAGGAGAGTGACAGTGAAGTGGATATGAAGCTGTCAGATATCAATCAACTGGAGGATAATCTTTCGATGACAGACGATCTGCCCAATAATGTGCAACAGAATTTTGTATTATCTCATGGGTCACAGCAAAATGACGATTCTATTGGCAAATGTCACGGTAGTTCCGACAGCCACACCCCTTGGAGGTAATATTTCATATTTATTAACATATACATGTATAAATATGAAATATTAATGTGTACATATTTATAAATATTATTATTTTAATTTTCAGTACTAACGGTGGCGTCAACAGAGACAATTCGTCTCCATTTGGTTATGAAAATTCTCCTCACAGACTTTCCAATCACGATGACCATCACGATGTCGATGAACAAGAGGTTATTATATTTGTGGTGCATTTTCATTTGCATTTTTTTACACTTATTATTTATTATTTTATTTATTATTTTAGACGGAAGAAGGTCGAGATTTATCCGACAGTGTTGCGACGAGAGTGCTTCGGCACTCGTACAGTCCATCATCTTCGCCCACCGGTCCTCGCCATCTTTATCACAAAATGTTCATATCGACTCCGGTGAAGAAAAGTTTCGGCTCTGAAGTCATCGAGCATTCCGTATCATCGGTAGATGACGACAAGCAGTATGTCCAAGTAAGCATCTTTGAACAATGATATCTGCATGAATACACGTGTAGACTAGTGTCGATAATGATGGTGATGATGGAATTCTTAGGTATTGGATATCAGACACCCTGATGGAAAATCTTGCGGTTCCGAGTCTGTGGACGTGACGGGAACGGTCCAGGGTGGTAGAAATATAGCTCAGAGCTCGTCGTCGATCCACAGTGCGGCTAGTTTGCGACATAAGTATGCCGTTATGGAGCATGAGTTGAGACTTCAGGTAGTGCCACTTTTTTTTTATCTGCTACATATATGAGGGTGAAGTTTCTAATACTTTTTTATCACATAGAAATCGCTCTCTGAGGAATGTGAAGACCTTGGAGTGGATTCGCCGTCAGCGTCTGATTTGTTTCCCGAAGCGGAGCTTCTATTCGCCGCTTCACCGTCATCACAGTTCGATCAGTCGCAAGACGGATGCATCTTACCCACTGCGAATCATGCTTCGCCGTCTACTACTCACATCTCGACAGTGGGCAATCATCAGATCGCGACCAGTTCGTCGCTGCCTTCAAATTTGACGAGGGATTCGCGCATGCTCAACGACCAGCCGATGGATGTGGGCGAAGAGTCTGAATTCGCTCGAATGCACCCCAACACGACATTCCACAGCGGAGAAATCGAGCTGGTCAGTGACGATGCCGACGACGCCTCTGTTAATGTAAGCATACAGTTCATCGTTAATATGTAGGCTGCTTGCTTGCTTGCTCTGCCACTGATTTGATTTGATTTGAAATCAACATTTTTTTAAATATTTTATGTTGAAATGTTTTATGTTGAAATGTTAGGATCGTGATAAAGTTTCCGATGGACATAAATGCGCGCTGACTTCTGGAAATTAAAAATGAAAAAAAACATGTATATCGTATGTAGATTTATATTTTTTTCGAAAAGACTCAATACAACAATTTGTGTAAATATAATCAATTTTCTATAACTCTTTCCCTTCTTTCGATCACACTTAGTGAAAAATAAAATCAATGTTTCTTCTAGGGCAATAAGTCTCTTGAGCATTTAGCGCCATCTGTTGAAAATTTATTTGATTAATTAATTAATTTTTCTATTGGTGTTGTATATTGTTTATATGTGGGTAGGTTTTACCATTTTTTTTTCATATTAAACAATTAAAATATAAAAGGTATTTGAAAAAATACGACCTCATGCAGACACATTTTTTTTTATTTAATAACTTAATATGCCAAGTCGTTTAAACATAAAGTTTAAAATAAAGTCGAGTAACAGTAGTAGTATAGAAAAAAAACTTTCGAAGATGTTCCACCGTATCTGGGCACAAACTAACCACAATTGAATTCTCTACATTGCTTAACTAAGATCTAAGACTATGATTTCAATTGGCTATTTTTCTTTTTAGATATCTTTTCGAACCGCTTCCAGTAAACAGTCTATCCCATCATCACACGTTGCATCCAAACGAAATGAGATCGTCCGCAGTGTAATCGAAGGCATCGGAAGCAGTGGTGGCATAACGACATTCTCTCAATCCAAAATGGCTTCGCAATTTTCGTTGGTCGATCTATCGAGACGTTCCAGAAACGCTCTGTCTTCGTTGCAGAGCTCCGACGATTATTCAGAGGGCGCCGACGATTCGATGAACTCGGCCGAGAGCAAGGAAGGCATACTCGCGAACAACAAAAGCCTCGACGGCATTCTCACCAACGAGATCGTGAAGAGAGATCTAAATTTGTCGTCGACCGAGTCGTCCGTTTGCATGTCGTCGAGTATCATCCAACGAAACGTCGCCCAGGTCATCCGACACGCTAGTAGCGATCAGCTGGGCAACGATCCATCGGAGAAACTGTGCAACGCGAACGTCAACGAGTTGGCGCAAAACGGACGAAGCTTTCTCTCGGAGAATAGCAACGACGCGAGGACGACCGCCGAGTCAGGAATCCTCAAATCGTTGATGCTCGAAAGAGACGGCAGAGACACTTGCTCTTCGCCGGAGCAGCACAGTGAACTGTTTTGGGAGTCCAACTCGAATTCCAACCAGTCGGAAGAGCGCATACCCCAAGCGCCGCAGAACCTGCTGGACTTTTCGTCGGAGGACAGCAACAAGTGCTGCAAGAGTCCGCTGTCGTGCGAAGAGAACACGAATTCGACGGACAGCAGCAGCTTGGGCGGTCACGATCCACAGGTGCACAACTCGCACCACCCGCTCCGCGTCAACTCGGTGATCAAAACTTCGGGCATTTCGAGCGCGGCCGACGGACCCATCCTGCACAGCGCCCTGATCTCCAACACGTCCAACGTGAACAACGCGGCTGAAGCTTCCAATAAGCTGCAGCCCACGCCGCTGGCGAACAGCATCCACAAGAACAGCGACTCAAACACGTCGTCGAGTCCGGAAGAGTCGGACGCGGCCAACCGAACGGGGTCGCGTCGCAGCTGGGGACGTAGCCTTAAGGGTTCGGGCGGGCGCCGAGCGATGAGTCCGCGCTCGCTCTCCGCCGAGATTAACATGGGCGCTGAGATCGAAACCAGCAGCTCAGAGGGTGTCAGTATACTCACAAAATCGACAAGTGAGTATAACAATTCCTCATTCCAATATCACGGATAAGACTACTACCCGTACGTACGTACGTACGCTTACTACATTTACCTACTCTAGACTCTACTCGGACTCGCATGCAATTACAATCTAATAAGTTGTTTCATGTGTGTGTGTTTTGTCTTTGAGGTGGAACCACCGTCATGCATTCAGGCAGTTCCACCCCGGAAGAGGGTAGTGCTAATAATAGACGAGTGTCGCTCCGAGGATCCGGAGGCATTAAACGCTCCTGTCACTGTTGTGGCGGACCACCGCCCACTTCCGCCTCCGCCTCCGCCTCCAACTCGGGCTCCACGTCTCGCCGACCTCGTAGGCGACCTCCGCCCTTACATTAGTTACTACTACTACTATTATGTATATTATATTATACCTACTAAAAAAAAAGCAAAGCAATACAGTAAAATACATACATACGTACATACTACATACATACATACATTCATTATGTATATTTCGTTTTCGTCTTTTCGTATTTCTCCTGACAATAGTCAAATGGCTGTTATTAACGAAGCAAATGACAAATGGCAAGAAGGATATGTGAATACAATATAAATACCATAAATGTTGTAATTTTGTGGGTGTGTTTCAGCACACAAACACACACACACACATACACACTTTCATTAACATTACATGCATAAAATATAATAAAAAAATAGCTTGTATCTCTGTATATACATAGATTCCTATTACTTTTTTTTATTTTTAATCATTGTTATGAAGATAAATGTGTATATCAAATGTATATTAGAGTGTAGCCTAATTAATATGTTCATATTTATACAAAATATTACATATATATATATATACATTTATAAAGTTTCCGTTTTGAAGGAACGGTTCGGTTCGGTTCGGTTCGATTGTTGGATGGGTCAAGAGTGTGTGAATTTCATTGTTTGTGGAATTAAAACAACAAAGAGGTAATATGGCATTCGTTTTGCGCGTCACTTCTCCACCGATGTATTTTTTAAGATGATCATGTTTTTCTAGTCACAAATTGTATAAAGAAAGGTTTTTGATAATCTTTGATTTCCGTCATAGTTTTTGTTTTATATAAGTGTATGACAGTTTATGAAAGTAACATTTAATTGTATTTTTAAATAAAAATATAGGATGTTTTACAAATTACTTGTATGTACATATTATATAATACAATATTAATGTATGTTTATTTGCGGGTGTGTGAATGCCATTTTTATTGCATTATACTTTGTTTATAGCAGATTATAAGTGTCTTTGTAAATATTATTATTATATTATATTATATATACATATATATATGTGTGTGTAAAATTCATTACCGCCATCTTAGTAATTGTACAATATCAAAGAAAGGATAAAACAAATTAATGAAATGCTAGATTTAATTGTAATTAATTTTATTTTGCAAAATTAGATAATGATTGTTGCTTCCAGTATATGAAAAAATATTTAGCGGGACGCTGAATAAGAGTGGTTATTTTTTTGTTTTTTCTTAGTCGTCGTCTTCGTCGTCGTCAGTTACAGTGACTTTTCGTTTGATGAATTTTTCAGTATTTTCGCATTTATTTCATTTTAAGTTGTCTCGGAGGTAGATTTTTTAGAATGTTTTTTTTATTATTTTTATTATGTATCAATTTATTCGCAATTGCCGAATTTCACTCTGCCTCGTATATTTTTGAAAACTATAATATTATACTTTGACGTGGCGCTTTGGGCCAAAATTAATTTTTTAAAGTTTTTACATTCACACGAGGATGAATTCAGCAATCGCACATTGACAACTTCTCGTTAATTTTACATTAAGAATACAAACGTTTTAAGTGTAAACTAATTAATTGTTTAATGTTCAACTCAATTTTTGTACAAAAGAACCATTTCAGTATTAAATATTATATTGCTATATAAGATTGCAACACAGATTGTAAAAGTTCGTTTTTTTTTTGTTTTTTTTTTTTTGGGATTTACGTAAATTTACGCAAATGTAATATCATATAAAATAGCGAAATCACTGTATCTGATCTGTAGTCTGGTTATTATTATAAATGACTGATATTTTAATATTGACGTGTAAACACACTAATTTTTACATTGTGTATGTGTGTGTGTGTGCGTGTGTGTGTGTTTGTGGGTGGGTGGGTGGGTGGTTGGAAAAAAAAAAACATAAAAATGCAGCTTCATGGAAAAATGTCTGATCTATTGAATTAAATTTGGACGATGAAATTGTTTTGATTTTTGTTTGAGTTGAGTTGAATTGTAAATTAGCTAAGTTGTCGTTGTGAACTTATTATAAAATATACTCGTACGTACGCACATTTGTTATATTGAAAGAAAGTCTCATAGAGTACGTTATTATTATGATTATTATTATACTATTATTATATCATTACACATTAATAATGTAATATTTATTATATGTGTCATGTGATTAATTTATTTTTTGTTTTGGAAAAATGCATGCAAATTTGTACGAGCCAAGAGTAAATTAAATATATTATATACAAACATACATAGATACATATAATAAAAACAAAAGACAATGATTGTGCGTTGCAATTTTATTTGATTTCATTTCAATATGTATTTCGATGAACATTTCTTATAAGAATATATGAAATGTGAAATATATACATAAGTTATGTTCCAAAGTAGTTTGAAAACGTTCAGAAGACGAAGAAGAGAAGAAGAAGCTGTGCATATAATAAATAGTCTCTAATACAATGTAGATGTTTGACAACGTAACGTAACAAATTTGTGGCTATAATTCTCGCGTTATCTTTGAAGAAAAAATTACATTAAATAAGACATGTGCTGTATAGTTATTTACAAATTTTAAACATTGTATAAAAAAAAACTAGTATAATTCGATTAATATAATTAGCTAATTTGAGTACTGGATCTCTATAGTTGGTTCACAATCAGAATTTTCCTTTTTGCAATATACATTAATAGGAAATATAAATACATACATATGTAATAGGATGAATGTGAACAAGTGAACTAATTGAAAGCGATGATATTGTGACACTACGCTGTCGGAATAGTGAATGTACCTATTTTTGCAGTACAAAAGTTGTGATTTTGTACTTTATAAGTTTTTTAAAAATAGTAAAAATAAATAAATTTGAACAGTAAGCGATTTAGCAATGTCGGTGTTCATCTCTCCAGTATTTGATCTCAGATTTGTAAACAAATTCACTAAATATAAAAAGGTGCGTCCTCGTTTAGCGGTTGCGCTTTTAAATTTGTTTCGATTTGATTGTTGTGTATTTATTTTTTTTGGTATTTAGTGGTTATATACGAGTGAGATGTTTATCATCATCGTCGTCGTCTTCTTCGGTCGTCTTCATCTCGTGCGCGAGACGCGGCCTCCGATGAAAGTATCTAGTACTTTTTTGATGACTTAGATGGCTATTTTTACTGTAAATTTTTTTAAAATATATCATTTGAACAATTGTGTAATAATACGACAAATAAAATGAATTGAAATGTATGTTTATTTATTTTTCCTTTTTTAAAAATGTGAAATTGCAGACATATATATTTATATGGTTTTCAGTGAGACTACTTCTAAGATGTGAATCGCCAACAGGACAACTGTTCGCACGAAAATTGGTCAAATAATAAAAATCTTGTAGAAAGAAGCCTATTTGGTCAGTTTTCTGTATGGCAATTTAACTGTGTGACCAATTTTCATGCGGGCTGTTATCCTGTTATCGACTCACATTTGAGAAGTAACCCTTAAAGTTACCTTACATCCTATTTTTTCTCGAAACTAAAAACTGAAAGAATATTTGGTCTCATTCAAAGCAGTGTTCCCCCACAAAATAAGAAATACTTACGATTAATTCGAAGCGTATAATTTATTAGTAAATGAAGTAAAGTGTACATCTAATAATATGCAAGTCTCGTGTCCACCAGAACAGGGTGTTTATGTTTCCGTTGGCAACAGGGTCTGACGTCACTTCACTACCAGTGGCGTACCGTTATTGGATCAGAGGGACTAGGCTAGTCCCCTAAAATCTAGACTTAAAAAAAATATCAACAATTAATTAAAATCGTTTTCTGATTTCATTGTTGAAACGGTTCCCGATTAAAATTGGCTAAAAAACCTTCCTACCTGTTATGTCACCACTGCATACATACATATTTTATGCGCTACTATCGCAACTAAGTTGGCTTGGTCAGTACGCACCATTATCCAATTTGTTGCCTGAAATTGAAAAAAAAATTGGCCAAACCTAGTCCCTTGTTTTAAAAATCACGGCACGCCACTGCTATCTACCTATGTACGTATCATATGCAGTGGCGACTGGCCATACAAGCGAACATGCCCGATGGCATGTGGGCCCCCACTATCTGTTAGAAAATATGGGCCCTCAGTAAAATTAAATAACGTTTTTTTTAACTATTTCACGTGTGTAAAAATTTATAGGATATTGCACTTTGGGACCTAAAGTTTGGGTATTTTAACAAAACGAATTTCTTACGATATACACAAACAATTAATACCTGCTTTAACAGCCCAAGGATCGGTTAACTTTTTTTTATTAGGCTCGAAATGTAAGTTTCAACATTTGCGTGGGCCCTTTTGCCGGGCCCATTTCCAACCTTAAGATTATGTACATATATGTATGTATATACCAATACCTATGTAACAACTACATACTGAAATAAAAATGGGAATAAACAAATTTCTGTGAATAATATAAACTGAATTGCTTAAAACAATTTTGATAGGACGATTCATCATCAACCAGCGATTTAAATTTACTTCATAATAACATTTAATTATACTTCGACGATATAGTAAGATTTAAATACAAAATTTTAAACAGTTTCGGAATATAAAATCTATTCCTAATCTAGACACAACCATGTATACAGGAATAAAGGATAGGGGCCCCCTCCCCAAAATCCCGATTTTCGATTAACATTAACTGAAAATATTATGCATTTTTTTCAGGGACGTAATAGGGGGGCGCTCGCCTCCCCAAATTAAGGAATAGTGTGAATTTAGAAAATATTATGAATTTAACGATTAATGAGATACTATGGATCTATGAATGCTACTGTATGTTACTTTTGGGTATCTAATAAAATAAATCGCTGCTATGTGCTTTGAAAAAAAAAGATTTTATTATTTCGAAACAAGTATATTTTGGTTTTTAAGTGGTATGCCTTGGGTAAAATTCTTAGAAATTGTTCATCCTATGGAGCGAATCGTTAGAAAGGTCCCCTTTACTTTATTTTGTCTCAAAAACAGATGTGTTTATTTTTCGTTTATTTTTCCGAAAGTTCGTATATTTTTTGTTTTCAAGAAAGGTTTTAAATTAATATTTTACTGAATCGGTTAAATCACAAATGATTTTATTTCTCCTATTTTATTTTATTTGGAGCAGTTCGCTGGTCCATTCTCTGTGCTTTTCATCGAGATCAATCTACTAGTAATTTCAGGTAGTATTGAGAACACGAAAAAGTTGTGTAGCGAATCCATCTCAAACTTGATCGAATCTCCTGTATATATTCGAAATGAAATCGTAACTATGACGAAGCTGTACAAATTCAACGACCATAACTTTAGCCTAAGTTTAAAGATTTATAAAAGTATATACATACATATTTACGTCCACAAGTCTTAAAGATGGAACGAGTGCGTCAAATAGTAGATGTAAAGTATGTATGTAGAGGTATTATTATGGGGGCTGTTTTGGGGAGTGTTTGTTGGCGAAATGTTGAAAACGAGTCGAATAAAGTTGAAAATGGCGCGCCGGAAGCCATATTTGGGCAAGCTGTTATATACATTGGTATGTATGTATGTATGTATATACGTATGTGTGTATATGTTTACGTATGTATCCACTCCACCGCATACGCATTTGTGTTGTTCGGTTCGGTTCAGTGTCGAGCGACACTCGTGCGGCTGCAGACGCGTTCGTGCTTGGACTCGCGCTCGTGCCGTGTTCGTGTTCGTGTTCGTATTCGTGTTCGTGCACGGCTGGAGCGCGCCATTTTCATCCGCGCGGGAAATTTCTATATTTAGAAGTGCGTCATTTGGCGAGATCTCTCCCCGCCAGCGATTGGTGCGGCGCGGCGCGGCGCGGCGCGGTTTGGCGTAAACACGATCAACTCGGCAACTCGACCAACTCATCCAACTCGAACGACACGTGAGTTTCAAACGTACAAACGTTCAATTCTCCACTCCACACTCCACACTCCACACTCCACACTCCACTCCACACTCTCTTCACTTTCGTTATTAATTGACAATATTTCATTTTTATCGACGCATCTTGCGCGCTTGTAACCCCAGACGCGACATTTCTGAATATGTAACTGAGAGCGTTTCATTTCAATTTCCAATTAGAATAGGGTTGCCATACGTCCCAGTTTACGGGGACATGTCCCCGTTTTGAGGCTTGCGTCCCAGTGTCCCCTTCAGAAGGATATTTGTCCCAGTTTTCCTTAGTTATTTCTATTTAAAAATATATCTTTCCGATAATATATAATTAAGTGGGTTTGCACAATGGTATACCTGCACAATGCACAATGGGATGCCAAAGATGTACATGATAAATGGTTATGCTTTTTTAAAAATACTAAAAAAAAAAACAGAAAGAAAAACTAACCTACTGAAATTGTGCCAATACCTGTACGCTATCCCAACACATAATGCACACGTTGAGCGTGTATTTTCATTAATTAATAATCAGTGGAAAGATGAACGAAATAAGTTTTCAATTGACACAGTAGAAATCATAATTCGGTGCGTTTTCAATTTTAAAATGTCATTCATCGAATTTTATACCTATAATGTAAAAGGGAAAAAGAAACTCCTTCAAAAAGCAAAAAAGTCAGAAAAGTATGATTGGGCAACGAAGAGCAATACATACATTTAAAATACATACATTTATTTATTTATTTATTTCATACCAGGAAGGCATTACAGGTAAACCCCAATGCGCCTTCCTGGCCAAATTACAAACAATACAGCATTTTTTATTATATAAGTGGTTAAATTACGAGACACTGACCTAAACTCGACAATTAACGAGACATCTATGAATTGTACATACATTTTTATTGTAATATTTACATTAATCATACTCAAATAGTGGTGACATAGTAGGTAGGAAGGATTTTTAGCCAATTTTTAATCGGGAATCGTTTCAACAATGAAATCAGAGAAAATTGGCAAACTCTGATAGGAAACGATCAACCAGGAGTCACAAATCCTGGTCTGACCAGCAGCATTACAGATATACTCAGAAAAATTCTTTTCAATCGAGGTCAGCTCAAGGGATCGAACTCGGCGCCTCTCAGTGTTAAGCAGAAGCTTAACGACCGAGCCACGCTGCTGGCAATGAAGATTAAGTTCAAGAAGTTGGGGAAGAGTGAAGACAAGAGAGAATGAGTAAAATTAAATTAAATTAAACATGATTCAATTACAATCTGTTAATATTATAATTAAACATGATTAAATTTAATAAATTATTTTTATTATCAAAAAATATCAAAACTTATCAAACTATCAAACTATCAAAAAATATAATAACTATCAAAAAATATAATAAATTATTTTTATTGGGGGGGGGGGGGGGTGTCCCCGTCTATGGTCCGACAATTATGGTAACCCTAAATTAGATTAATTAATCTCATACAATTAACTGCTCGATTGTATCCATTCGACGCGGTAATAAACGACAAAAAATTTCAAACTTTTCATGCTGTTGTACAATTAGTTTCCTCTCTTGGTTAACCCTTTGAATGCTGACTAGCGCCGATCGGCGGTTTGCCAAGTCCATGAGCCTGAAATACGCCTACAGGCGTTGTTTTTTGAGTATGTAAAAACTAAACAATACTACCCGCTAAGCCTTTCCAGGTAGCATTGAAAAAAATGCATTGAACATGGTCGTGTAATCCGTGTCAATGTTTTTAAAGACAGGTTTACACCGGGATTTCTGAATTTATAACCATAGCAGAATTTCTCGATGGAATATCTAAATGTTGAGTATTTTAGATTGTGGCTTGGAATTTTGATTGTGAGCATTACATTTTAACAACAATGAAGAAGATGGAACTGTTTTTGGAAAAATACATTCATTAATAGACTTCTTTTGTTTATTTTAAATTGTTGCAAGATATATTAGAGAGTCTAGACACACCTTTACAAAACTTGAAATCCTCAGCGGTAGTTACCTAGGGTTTTGTTTGGATTAGCTACAATTTTTATAGCTGCCTTCTATTGGATATTTAAATAATTCTATTTGGAAATGTCTAAACACACCTTTACAAAACACGAAATCCTCGGCGGTAGTTATCTAGGGTAGTGATCTAGGGTTTGTTTGGATTTACTGCAATTTTTTATACAATTTAGATTTTCTATTGGAATTCTAAATAATTCTAATTGGAAAGGTGGGGCGAAATTTTCAGGCGGGCTTTCAACAATAAATACGTCAACACTCTAAGGGCTAATAGTGAACGTGGGTACCACTAAGGGCAAGAAAGAACGTCACAAGGCTCTCATTTAATAATTAAAATTAACCTGACAACCTAATAAGTATGGTCGCACATACACCTGTGCATGCACATACACATGTGTGTATTATAGTTGATTCTCTTTTTTAATGCCTGTAATGTTGCAAATTGTTAATTGTTTCGATATTTTTTACAGTTGCTAATTTTTGAAATATTTCTGCGTGTCATTAAGTTTCTAAATTGCCTTTCGCGGGGGCTAGAACTGACCAGATGGTCATTTTAACTGCGCTTCGTGGAAAGATGACGCCAATTCAGAACCGTGGGACGAGCTTTTCCGTTCAAACGTTCTCAATATTCAATGCCGTCTATAATTTATTTATATATGTATTCTTATATTATGTATGAATTTTTGGCAAACAAACATGTAGATAATTTAACGATTCCGCATCTAAGTTAAAATTAAATGAAAAGAAAACATTTGGTGTTCACCGTTCAGAGGTACACAAATTTAAGGGGAAACAAACGACACGATAAATCGCCGGCTCATAAAAATGGCTATTTTAGTTTGGTGTGTGGGAGTTTGTATGGAACACTTACTTAGGTTTTATATTTCAAATCTGTAATGTGTACCGAGTTTTAGTCAGTACATACATATGTGAATCGAATCGAGGAAAATTGAATGTTGTACGTTTCAAAGACATTTCCAACCATTCTCAGATTTTCCGTTCAAATATTGGTGTTGCGCAATTTTACGGCGGAGGTGAAGAAAAAACCTGTTTGTAATATTCCAATTCGTATTCGACAGAATACACATTTTAATTTTCACCACGAAGATTCGGCATTGAATACCTACATACTTAATGTTTTACTTTTCGACGTTTCGTTTGAGATGAAAGTGTAAACATTCTGTTGCGAGTAGCTTGTTGTCGTGCGTGGGGTGCACTAGGTATTTGTAGGCAGGCAGGCAGGCAGTATGGCCAACGTGACGATTCGTTCAGGTTTATTATAATTAATGTGTTTCTGAAAATGGGACGAGGTGGTCCAGTGGGTTTGGCAACTAAGTCGAAGAGACGCGTTTATTTTTGGCTTCGAGACGGATAAAACAACCGGCGCCATCTAAATTGAGCCAAAGTGTGCTACTACTATACTGCTATACAACTACTAGGTTTAGGTATACATAACATACACATGTAGCTAAACCCAGTCACCTGTCCAGTTACTCTTGGATACAATAGATAGTTGGAAGAGTCGGGCAATGTCAACTGTTAAATTGAGGAACACCGGAGAAGCGATCTCTCCGGTGGAGGCGTTGAATCAACGCCCGCTTACAATCAAATTTACTCACCGAGTGGGATGCGATCATTTTGACTTTCATTATGTACAAGATGTACGTACTTGATATACATACATATGTATGTGTTACACCGAATCCGTGAAATTGTCTATTACACACATTCTGCAAGAGAATTGCCGAATGCGTGAAAAATGCAAGCACGTTGCCCAGTTCACGGATTCGGCAAATTCTTTGCCGAATGCGTGAACTGGACAGCGTGTTATATTATAACCAAGTGTCAAAGTGACAGCTGAATAAGGATGTTTAATTTACATATTATTATGTATAATATGACTACATACATATGTTTCGATCATCTCATATAACTTATACATAAATTAATGCTATTTTTATACATTTTGATCAATATTTTAACAGTTGGAATTTTATACCCCGTGAAGAATCAGTATTATATTATAAATATTTAATTTCATTACACATGTCCCAGAACATAGCTCTAGGCTACATCTTGACACGCTGTCCAGTTCAAAAAAACAACACCGGAGCGCTGCTGTCTATTTGCCGACTCCACGCTTTGAGCAGACAAATTCTTGCCGAATACACGCATTCGCCAAAGAATTTGCCGAATCCGTGAACTGGGCAACGTGCTTGCATTTTTCACGCATTCGGCAATTCTGTTGCCGAATGCGTGTAATAGACAATTTCACGGATTCGGTGTAACATATGCATATGCTTACATAATACGTAAATAGTAAACTACATACTCTTGATCAATTCAGATGGATTCCCATAGGTATAGAGTAGCGATGGCGAACCTATGACCCGTGGGTCAGCCACTAACCCAAGAAGGTCCACTTGTTGAATGACCCACTTGTTGACGCGTGAAAATTTAAAACATTTTCTACTGTAATGCCAGTTGTAATAAAAGTCATCAACTTCATAAATGCAAGAGGTCTTAATAAACGAGAATTTGCACAATTATAAGAAAAAAATACGTGTCAATATTCGGGTATTTTGAAGTACAGCAATGTTCGATGGCTCAGCTGCGGTCGAATTCTCGATCGGTTTTCTCAATTTATCTCTTTTTGAACGAAAAAAACAGTAGTTGTGACGAATTTTTAAATATAGATTGGTTAAATGATTTAATGTTCTTATGTGACATCATCACTCGGCATTTCAGCGAATTGAATAAAAAACCTCAGGGAAAGTTGCATTAACGATGTTTGAAAATATTAAAATATTTATGATGAAATTTGACATCCTCATAAAAGATTTGCAAACCAAAAATATGAAATATTTTCCTCAATTACAGAAACATTTCCAAAATACAAGAAGTTTTGAAAATTTACTTGAAATTCAAGGAAATGCAATTAAAAATTGAAACATCTATGTAATTATCACACAGGAAATAAAACAAGCTTTTCGAATTCAAAGTATGACTCCGTTAAAAATTGTTGACGTTGACCTTCGTTTTTTTCTCTTCACTTGTAAAAGTATAGTAAAAAAAAGAACACGTAAATATTTTTGGAGAATCAACTGTTAAACAAATCTTTGGATTTACAAATTTATTAGCAGTCTTTTTACCCCCCTTCAAATGACTTCACTGACCATAGGCGGATCCAAGGGGGGTGCCATGGGTGCCATAGCCCCCCCTTGGGATGAATTTAATTTCATATATATTGTAAATTTTTCATATTTAAATATATATATATTATTTGTAACGGATTTATATTTTTATAAATATTAAGTTCCATTTATTTTATACCTACTTTGTTGCACAAGTTTTCTACCTATGTACATGCAAGGGTCCGAAGATGAAAGTGACCGTCCGTGCTGTTATAACAGCAAATCCCCAAATGGCCCCCTCCTTGACCATTGTCTGGATCCACCTATGTCACTGACTTAGTGATCCACGGGCTAGTTCTAAAAACATAATGAACGAAATTTGACCCACTTCTGAAAAAGGTATTATGATGAACTTCATACCTAAATATGTATGTACATATGTAAATGTTTAAGTGGAATTGGGTCGTCGTGGAATATCTGGAATATGTGTAATATATGTATATATACAATAATATATACAATAATATTAACGAAACCGACGCGATGTGTGGATTGTGGCTGTCGACAGTTGGGGTTTTTGTTTTGCTTAAAATCGCGTCTGGAATACGAATACCAATCCTCAAAGCGTTTTCTCGTCGCTGATATTTATTATGTGTATGTATGTATGTATGTATGTATGTATGTATGTATGTATGTATGTATGTATGTATTCTACATAACTTCGTATGGAGAGGTTGTGATCGAACAAAATTTTAAGAGGCTTAAAACAAAATTTTAACAAATTTGACAGTTCACGCGCATGCGCAGAAGGTTTTGCGCCTGTCGCAGATATAGTACCTGCAAATAGCCACAACCATTTTTATTTTTTGATCAGTATGTTATCTTTTGTCACAAAAACACGGGCAAAGCCGGGTAGCAACACTAGGAATTTTATAAAATTCTTTGTTACATACATATTGTTATTTTTAATATTTTAAATTACTAATATATATTTTTTTCTTTTTATGCCTTCTTTCATTTTCTTTAATAAATTTATAAACCCTTAATATATTATAGTCTGTGATGTTGTCGATTTTATATGCTAAAAAATCGATTCACTATATTGAAAAAAATAAAAATTATACTCGAGAATTCTTGAGAATCTCCAGAAACAAAAAAAGAAAAGTCTCGTTCTCTGATGAAAGGGTCTCAAGACTGTATTCGTTGGGGGGGAGGCCTCATGTAGAGGGCTCTATTGGTCGACTTTATTGACCTTTAAAGTAGGTTTTTATACTATGTATGTATGCACATACATATAATAATACATATGTACAACTATTAATTTAATTGAATTTGGCATTCGTCGTTATATGTATGTATGTATGTATGTATGTACTAACTTACTCCATTTCATTTACCGATGCACTATGAAGATACGTACATATTCCTTCGCAATCGATGCTTCTTGTACGAAAGCACGTTCAGCAATATGTACTTAGTAAGTACCTATTAGGTTCAATATTCATATGTACCTAATATTTTATTTAGCAGATTTGTGTTAGTAATGATGGTTGGTTACTTACAATGAAAATTTTGCAAAACACAAATGGTAAGCGTGTGGACACAGACATGATTATAATACTTATTAATAATTTAATATGTACATATGTATGTAGTAGGTATACATAGTATAATACATGTACGTATCTAAATGTGCCTATGCGGGTTTGCTTGTGTATTTTCTTTTAAACTTTGTCACCGGCCCTTTTAGAATTATGTATATAGACTGTTCTATTTTGGTGCTTAACGAGGGCTTTGGATATTTGGGAAAATAAATGTAGTCGTGAAGCTGTCACGTAGCTTCTAATTTTGATGTAGGCCCAATCATTATTCTTCGATTGTGCAGACACTTTCGATTGATTACTTCCCCTTCCGATTAATTTGTTTTCTTTCAAAATTCAGTCTGAAAATTTAGATCGCTTTGTGATTTTTATCATATGAAGAAGAAATACATACATACACATGTACATACATATATTATTAAGTGCATACGTGCATTGTATACATAATAATATACATACATACATACATATATACTTGTGTACATCTAAACTAACCCGATCAAAGAGAAACTCGAGCTGTTTGAAAGTGTAAACGAACAGCAGAGTAAAACTATAAAGCACTTGCTCAATTCGATATCAGATAAAATCTGAAATTGAAACTCAAATATACATACATGTATTTGTGATGATTGGAATAATTGCAATGGAAAATAATTAAATTAATTGCTTCGCTAAACTTATTTATTTAATTTAATATATCCCATATCTTCGACACAGTGACCTAAATATACATAAGTACAAAATAAAACACTTGAATTACGTTTGTTATTAAACATTCATTTTTGTTAGATGTGTGTTTTTACTTTATTTATGTATAATACATACATACATACATATACTCGAGATTTTGACTGATTCGAACTCAGAATCGATCACTGATGACGTTTTCATGATCTAGAAAAAATGTGTGTGTGTCTGTCTATTTTGGGGATTTTTTGAACACCGTTAGTCCTATCCTATCCTTAGTATCGGTTAATGAAATTCTTATCGATACGACGTTAATTTTTAAGTTGACCGGAAATTGTACCTTCCCTTATATGTATTTTATTTTTATTGTTACAATCAATATACACTCGTCATTACAGATCGCTCCAATGCGACGGGTGTACGATAACGAAATACAGAATACATAAAGAATCAGAAATCAGAAATACAATAATACATATACAATCAGAATAAATAGCAAATAACAATTAATTATATAACAATTTATCAGAAATAATAATCATAGAAACATCTATGGATTATTTTTAGATTTTTGTGTACAATTTTTATACATATAATAAATACGAAATTATAGAGATGTCTTTCTGAGATATCTATAGATTTCAGATTATTGTGCATAATTATTACAAATTATACACAGACAGATTGTGACAACAGGAAATGATCTAATACCAATTTTTCAGGAACCGTTTCAGCAATGATCAGATAAAATTGGCAAACTCTGATATAGAAACGATCGATTTGGAGTCACAAAACCCCCAAACCTAACCAGCAGTTTGACGATTCGAACCTTCGGTCTCAGTGGTGCTAATTATATACGCTACCATTAAGCCAAACTGCTGGCTGTATGTACGAGTAGGTGTCGTTTTTTTAAGTTTTTGAATTCAATTGTCTAATTTTTGTTTTGAGCCTCAGTGTTTTGCCAAACTAAATTGAGTAAGTACATATGTATGTACATTCATGTCTGTCTTGTTTATTTTAGCGAAAAGACAACGCCCGTTTCCTTAACCCATCCCACGCATACTGACCAAACTGTGCGTCATCTCTCTGACATCTTATCAATACGGAAACTATTTAAATATTTAGATTAAATAATGTAAAATAAATTCAACGTATATACATTGTATGTATTTAAATCTAATACACATGTGCATACATATGTATGTACAATATCTATTATAATATGTGACAACTTAGAATAATAGCCAAATTTTTACCATAATTTGGAAACGTGTACATATAATACATATGTACATATGTACATGTGTAGCCCTTTAGTCCGCCTTTGATTGTCAGTCAGAGTAAAGTGAATCCCACGCGTTTTATTCAAACGTGTGGTCATCGTCGAAACGCTTTTGAAACTCGGCCAATGTGAATCAATTGTCGGCATAAACTGTATGACTTCATGCTTTGACTTCCACGAAGATGATGTTATTCTACTTCAAATGTGTATGTGTTTTCACGAAATATACATATGTACACAACACATGTAGAGTCGCCCTTCTCACCAACTACATCCTTCTCCATTCTTTTTTTCTTTTATTTTCTTCTTACATCTACACAATTTTCCTATTCCAATTTATTTAATTGTATTATATGTAAGTATACATATACATACATATGCATTATGTACTACAGTACAGAATTTGTTTACTCACCGTCAATTTTGGTGATTTTAAGACAGTAAGTAGCCTTGAATAACAATGTATCTACATACATGCATACACATTACTTTGTGGATGTTTAGCGAATTACATCACTTGGCTGCATAATAACACCATTTCTATGCCGAACTTGCTTTTTTCATTATTGAATTTTGTATGTGTGTACATATTTACATACATATGTATGTAGGTACATCGAACAACGGTGTATTTTTTCGTGTCTTTTTGCACACGTATTTTCTCGATTTTTTTATCATAAAAATCAAAATATTTTTTAATGTAAATACATAACACGTAAAATCCAGCTGTGTACGGGATAAATATAATTTTATGTAATAAGTATACAATCTATGAACATATTGAGGTTCTCACTTGTCAACTATGTATCAATTTACTTTGACAGCTTACTGCTGCTAAGTGTTAACCCACACTGACTAATATGTACATACATAAATATACGGCCCGTTCCATTCGACGTGGCTATATAATGTTTAGTTTTTAGAAATAAGCCTGATTTTTCGTTTCGATGTAATTCTTTTTCATTACGAAAAATAAATTGCCGCATTGTAGTTAAGTGCTGTACATACATACTATTGTGCAATCAATATTGATAAGTTTTCATTATTTAACCGCTTAGACGCCCAGCCGACGCGCTGAGCGTATAATGGTGCGTACGCACCAAGCCAACGAACGGCCCACAGGCCAACTTTAAAAACCAGTAGCGTACAAAATACCGAAATAAAAATTAAATTTAAAAATTGAAATTAAATATCAAAATTAAAACTATTATTATTATTTTAAAATTAAATTCAAGTATCAAAATAAAATTATAATCATTATATTAAAATTAAAATTAAATATTGAAAGTTAAAACAGAACATGCACAATTTAAATAAATTTTCGAGATTGACCTAAAATTAGATCATCAACAATCACATACAGGTAATCCTCGACTTTGTTTGTCGAAGATGTTTTGACTTACGAAGATACGCACTAAGATCGAAGAAAAATCAAAGAATTATTATTTTTACTTCCCCGTAATGCGCAGTTACTGAGAATATATCATGTATTAGTATGGGTGATCCAACGATTTTTGCTAACCCGGGGTGTTGTCGGTCACATCAAACGGATTTTTTTATTCTTCAATTGTTTCTCTTGTCGAAATAAATCAAGTAATTAAATCATTTCGGAGGTAAAATTTATCGGATAATGTGTGATTATTAATTTTATTTCGACGAAAGAAAAAAAACCCTTTGACAAATCACCGACATCCGACACCGCGTTTTTTTATCGATCATCCAAGTGGAAATACAGTAACATCTCGTGACGACTATAACAATATTTTTTTTCGCTCGTACGCAGAGAAATTATAATATTTCTCTGGTTTTAAATGCGGTATCGTCGTAATTCAAAACATTGTTGTAATTCAAAACATCAACGATGATCTAATTTTAGCTCAATCTCGCTCTTTAGCTTGATTTTGATATTCAATTTCAATTTTAAAATTTAATTTTTATTTCGATATTTTGTACGCTACTGCTGGTTAAAAAGTTGGCCCAAAATCGTCGTTGGTTTAGTCCGTAAGCACCATAATAGATACGGCTGTTTGCGCCTTAAGGCGCTTTGGGCAGCTAAGCGGTTAATACTACTGTTTTTACCCAGCTTCAAGAATAATATTTAACGATAATACTATTTGTTTTCGAATGCTTCCACCCAAAAGTTACAAATACATGTAAAGTCTCCTTTGAAATGATATATGTACATATAATATTAGATCACATTTTCACATTGATTTTATCGTAAATTTTCCTGTCTTACGGTCGCCGCTATTGTTGCCGAGACTCAAACTTTTAATTCGTCCAGTTATGCAAATCGAGCATACATATGTATGTATGTATGAATTTGGAAAACAGGTTCCTCCAAAACACTAGCTGTGCAAAAAATAACTTCTTTCTTTGCGGTTTAGAGAATACCTACATATACATATATCTATTATTTAACGAATCGTGCGGTTTTCGAATTACCACAGAATTACTGCAATTGTCACTCTGTAACAGTCATACATATGTAGATATTTGGCGCCAGCGTGTACAGATCTTGATTCAAGCTTAGAAGCTTTTTTCCTATTTTTGATATTGAATTTGAAATAAAAATGGAGAAGTCAGCTGTATAATATGTATGTATGTAATGTACGTATATTAGATATAATAAGATGTACCTGTGGTCGCGGTATTCGCGTAGGTGTTCCAAGAGGTCAAACGCCATCTGGCTCCGCCAGCCACGCATTCCCGTCTTTAATTCTCACTTATCAATAGTTTTTTCCCAATTCCGACCACTCAGCTGTTCTTTTGGGTACGGATTTGCATCAAGTGACAAACAAAGGTATCACTTTCTTTACTATCACTTTGGAGAGATGCAAGCTGCTACATTACACAAAATATCGTTTGGATATTTTGTTCACTTGGTAGTTGGTACTTATTGTCAATGAATCGCAGACCTCCAGGTGAGTGTGGCAACTTTTGGGAGGTTTCGCCCAAACACGGCATTACAATATCACCGGAGAGCTTGAATTTCGCTCCTTTTTTGCCAAAGCTAAGAAGAGGTCGGTCTCGTTTTGGATCGTGTGTAAAACGTATGGTGGGGTGACTCGCCCACGTCTTTTGACAAAAGCCGAAATGGGAAACGAACCGGTTCACCTTGGTGTAGTGGAGTGGAGTGGAGTACACCTTCTGCCGAATGCGTCTGGTCTGATGCCGTTCTCTGCAAACGCCATCTGCATCGCTTCGACGCCCTTGAAACTCTATTCCATCTTATTGACTACATATGTAATATATCGGTCGGTCACGGTGATTTTACAGAATGTTAAATTACAGAAAACGCAAATATCAGAATGCAAAGATCGAAAATCGAAAGATCTTAAGTCGAAAGATCAAAAAAAAAAAATGGTGCATGGTAAACGGTACATACTCACTTAATTTTCGCGAGCAGGATACAACAGGAACAAGAGGAACAAGCTTTTCCTCCCGTGTTAATGTGCGCGCGCAGAATACGGGAGGAAAAGCATGTTCCTCTTGTTCCTGTTGTATCCTGCTCGCGCAAATTAAGTGAGTATGTACCGTTTATCATGCACCATTTTTTTTTGATCTTTCGACTTAAGATCTTTCGACTTTCGATCTTTGCCTTCCGATATTTGCGTTTTCTGTAATTTAACATTCTGTCAAGTCACGTAGACCCGTAATATATGTATGTATGTATGTACGTACAATTCGGGGGCTTGGGTTTGGTGTAAATGTACCAATGTCAGCCACTAGGACACACTGACAGACGATTCTTCGTGGATTACATATTATACCCCATTTGTATAATATCGCAATTACATATGTGTGTCTGTCTGAGATAACGCTCGCCGTACTATAATAGTCCTTTCGATTCGACATACATACATATGTATGTACGTCACAACTAAACCACTGCCAAAACGTACATATACATATACATATGTACATATATACGAATACAATAACAAAATAAAAAACTTCTATATATGTATATATACTATTTGCTACCAATGTTTCCTCTTGGCAGAGGAAACATTGGTAGCTAACACTTCCATACATACGAAGTATCTTTCAAAATTAGATATTAGATTACATACATATGTACTTACATACTAGTTTTAGTATCTACCTAAATGTTATATACTACTTCTCTATTTTATGATATCTAACAGCGATAATGTTATTCCCTTACAAAATACCAAATGGTATGATCAATAATCCTACGGCATACGACATTACCCATGATAGATAACCATTATTGATTTTTTTTACAATGTTAGATACATATATTTATGTATATTATCAAAAGTGGTATACAAAGCTAGTATCTCGTGTAAACAAACGGTTCATACTAATTGAAAGTGTGACCTCATGTGGCCGTGCCATCACCATCACCATCACCATCGCCACCATCATCGCGGTCGCTTCTCGGAACGTCTTGGGTTGTCACTCATTTCTGCATAATATTTTCTTGTGCAAGTTTCAATATTGAATACCGCAATGACAAACGGGTATTTTTAGTGCGGGTGCATCATAGTGATTTTAATCATACATACAAACGTACTTAGTACAGGTATTCCTCGACTTACGACGGAGATACGTTCCTGAACCTCGATCGTAAGTCGAGGAATATATTTATACATTTTTTTTTCGGTGATTTTACTTTTATTATTAATACAGTAATTCAAATGAATTCATATTTAAATTTAAAAAAATGAAACATCTACATCATCCGTACTTATTAATTATAAATTATACATCCTCATCACTTATCACATAAGTACAATCAATTTCTTCATCTTCAGTTTGAGATACAGTCGTATGAGTTTTTTTGAAAAATGTGTCTAATTTTGTTTGAACAGTATCCTGCGGCTCACATTTGAAAATCTTTCACTGTCTGGGTCCATCATTTCAAACTTTTGTATTCCATGATTAATTAAATTAAAAGCAGCAGCCATTTCTTTCAATACAAATTTTTTCAGCGGTTCCGCAGATGTGATTGATTCATTTTCATCAATATCCTCTTCTGCAACCATTTAAGTTTCAAGATCTAATAATTCTGCATTGGTTATATCTTCTGAATCATTTTCAAGTTGGTTGATGTCTTCGTTATCTACGTCAAATTGTAGACGTTCACTAAATTGTACGATTAGTTAAGTAATATCCTCGACATTTTTTTCTTTTTCGTATATGGAAAGAGAAACGGGTTCAAATCAAGAGTTTTTTTCCATATTCCGTACATACATGCTGAAGTAACTTCTTCAGCCGTTAAAGGGTCCATCCCTTATCTATATTTCTTATAGCATGAAGGATATTATAATTTTTCCAAAATTCTTGAAAAGTTTTTCCTTCTTCTATTGCTTCAATGCCTTGCGCAAATGTAATCTTGTCATCGATCATCTAAATCACTAGTAATTTTTCCTTTTGTTCAATGGTTCCGAATCTTTTTTTATTTATTATTTTAGATTTGATTAATAAGGACCCTTTAATGGCTTTACGAATTTTTTGTTTATCGTTTAAAATAGTGGAGACCGTTGAATGTGAGAATTTTAAATTATTTGCCAAGTCCATCACTTTTTTACCACTATCATATTGTTTTATCACTTCAAGTTTCATTTCTAAGTCTATCACCTTTCTCTTTTTTTTAACAAGAGTTTCTTTATCAGTTATTATCCCGTTTCTTTATCACACATTATAAATGTTCTTATAAATAAAAATTTGAGCACTAATCAACACGAAATTGAGAAAATAAACATCCTAAAACAATAACGAACAGTTATGTAACAAACAGTAACGACCGTATGAGTTTGTTACCGTCGTGCGACTGGTGACGAATCCCAAAGGAATGAGTCATAACTTAATTTTTAAAACTACTGCTATGTTTCATTTCTTCCGAAAGAGAATTCCCCGTTTTCATAACTCACATCCGCTTGAGATTTATCAATCAATTTTTGAAAAATAATTAATTAATAAAAAATATATTATTTTTTTTCGGTCGTAAGTGCGAACCGTCGTAAGTCGAACCGTCGTAAGTCGAGGACTACCTGTATTATAATATAATACATACTTATGAGTAATCACGAAACAAAGTGTTTAAACGTAAAGTCACGTCCCACGCTTTCATGTTCGCTGGATGACCTTAGGAAGTGCGCAAATAAAATGTGACTCCAATTGTGTCAATTATGTAATTGTCGTCATGTTACTTCTCGTCTCATGATAACATACACGTCTTCTATACTCTCTTATCTATAACACTGTCTTCACTTACATATGTACATGTACGTACATACATACATATTATTAGGAGGTTCCTTTAAAATTTTCTTTTGAAGAGGATTAAAAATGAATCCATTTAAGCTTCTGTGTTGTGGTCATAAAAAGTCTGATCAATTTGTAGGGTCAGATAGCTTTAAGTATAGCAGACCCGCATCCTTCCAAATATTTGATAATTGATAACAATTGTAGATACATATACCCTACATGTATACATATACATGAACATACATATATATGTACATACATACATACATACACACATATATATATGTACATACATACATACGTATGATATAATCTGAATGTATTTTTTCTTTAAGAGAGCTTCTTTTTCTTTTGAGGTTGCTTCAAGTGACCCTTTTCGATTTTTGATTTTTCTTACCAACGCATAAAATTATTAGTAATATAAAAATAAGGGCGATTTTCAAAATATAAAAAATTAAAGGAATCAAAAAAATCACTAAAAATTGACATGTTCTCTAATTTATTAGATTATTGGTAAGGAAATAGATATAAATACAAATAGATATAGAACTTCGTACACAAACAAATCAATTTAATAAAAAGAAAATAAAAAAAAGCATGAGACAGAGGAAACAATTTGGTTTGGTTTGGCCGGCCACAACACATCAAAATATAATGTACATACATAATTTAAATTTATGATTATTAAATTTCAATTTATTAGTAGATTTACTTAAATTGGAAACTCTACTCGACACACACTGTAATAAATAAATAAATTAAAAAAAAAGAGTCGGAGTCAGTTGATTTTTTATTAAGACTCCGACTCTACAGCCTTTCCAACTTAAATGTTACCACTTCTATTCTAAACAACAATTCTCTGCTTTAACTACTACATACATATGTATGTTAAGTTCAACTACTACATGTATCTTTTCTTGGATGATTGAGTACGTAAATTTAGAAAGATTAATTAAAACTGGAAAGATGACGAATCAAGAAAAATTAAATTCTACACACGTATTTGAATAAAGCGTTCAACGAACTGTCGATTTTAATATTATAATAAGTACACATATTAAAATTTGAAGATAGGAAGCAACGTCCGCCATTTCCGATTTATCGTCGAATAAAAACAAGTACCTACATACATACATACATACGTATGTACACGTGTACATAACATATTCACTTTTGTTGTTGCCTGTGATGATATGTATGTACATATGTAGATTATTTATAAATCAGATTTATAAACAAAAATGAACATGCATAATTATCATTATTTATCATGCCACAAATGACGTTTGGAATAAATTTGAATCATTGATTGAATTTTGAAATTTTGAAATGGAAATCAGTTCTTCCAAATATTTGAAATTCATAATAGAAATACGTATTTGTATGTCCATAGTATTTGATTTTTAAGATCATTTTCATATCTGAAAATCTACATATAAGAATATATGTATATGTTTGTACATAGGTAATATTAGGTATGTACTATTTTCTCTACTTTGCTTTTAAAGGTTTTTAACGCTAAATTCGTCTCCGATGAACAGAGCTCGTAAAATGAATAAAACTACATACGAGTGTCAACTACGACGACTGAATGAATTTCGTATAATTAATACGAGTAATATGTACTATATGATGTGATATCATGCATTTTATAATATCATATGTAGTCACCGGAGCCTGAGGGGGCCGTGTATTGTTCAAAGGTTGTAAATGCATTGTTAAAGGTTTGCCGAACAATGGATAGCACTGTGACTTTCCTACCTCTAATCATATGTATCGCATACATACATGTGTATGTTTGTGACCCTAACCTTCATACATACATACATATGTATATTCTAAGAATGTCAACGTTTCAACTAATCTGAATACAAATATTCAATTTTTGTTGAAAATGTTCAATTCAACAACTGGACGAAATATTATGATATGTATTATATGTACATACACACACATATCAACTGTGCTCAAAATGATATAACAAATGTATGTATGTATGTACATACATATCTTCAAGGTTCATTGTTATTTTCATTCGATAAAATAGTTCATCTTTCATATGCATAATTATATTTATCATATTATGGAAATAAGCACCTACATACGTACATATGTTAGGTATCAGTGGAGTGTAGTGTCGTGTTCATCTCCCTGTTACAAGGGAACTACATATGTACATATGTATGTAGGTGACGTCATACCCAGAAGGCTGTGCGACAAAAATAGAGAGAGATTTCCACAGCACGCCACTGGTATTAATGTACATTTAATAATTTCACTGTCATCGTGATTAGGACACCAGTCGGTACCTAGATACATATATCCTCAAATTAAACTACATACATACATATATACATAAGTACATACCAGTATGTAAGTATTTGTAATATTATAAATTAGTGGTTTTACCCGGCTTCGCTCGGTATTTGTAATATAAACAGCTTAAACATGGCAACACAATCTAATAGTAAACATTGATTTGTTTTTTTATTAAATTTATTTGAATCCAAAAAAATATACATATATCGAATCGTATTCATTGAAACTTTGATTTGTTTTCGATGCTCCCAACAAACCATATGTAGTTACATAAAACCTTACATACAAAGTCTCTTTTGAAATTATACATTAGATTATATGATATACATACATATGTATGTATGTAGTTGTAATATTATAGTAGAAAATATTTTGAATGAATCCTTGCTCATGATTTATGTATCAATTGTATACACACGTTTGGTTTTGCGAAACTGTGTTTGTTCAGAGTGGCAGGCACAAAGGCATATCTTGAATTGCGTTTATTTACAATTATTGTGTAAGTACATACATACATATGTAATGTACAATATGCTTACATACATATGTATGTACATATGTGTGTATGTATAATACATAATTAGTTGACAAGTGGATTTTCATTCAACTGGTTCACTCATGTGGAAATCGATTCGAATGTTTTTCTTTATTCCATTCAAACCTCACTTTTGGTTTCGTTTTTGGTAATCGGGCTAAGGATAGGTTCACACCTGACGAGAATACACGTCGTTCTTTGACAATCGTCCAAGTTTTGGTACGTGCTTTTCTTAAGAATGATTCATACTGGTAGCACAAGATACATCATACATAGTAATAGTAACATAGTAAGAGTATGTGTCATCATCTCGTAGCATGAGTTCGTCGATCTAGATTAAACTTTCTCGTGTGAAGGTATGCTTTTATATCAAATTATTTTTCTAAAGTCACTTCATCCTTTTATCTCACAATGTCAGTTTTTCGGCTACAAATGAAGGTGCATCGCAGTTACATACATATGCATATACTTGGTACATACACTTGGGTTCCTGTTACTCTATTTCTCCAATATTGTTTACTTTTGAAGAATGCACTGAACACCAATTTAACTTATAATTGAGTGTACTTATCCGTGGCTTGAGTGTACTTATCCGTGGTAATCTCCCTGTTTTTTATCGTACAGCTTTCTTACGTGTGCGCTCGCAGGATACAAGGGGATTTGGTGATGTAATACCGAATCTCCTTGTGTCCTGCTCGCGCACACGTACATAAGTGAAGGTGTGCGACAAAAAAAAAGGCAGATAGGGTTTTAGATATGCCACAATGCTACTTTTGTAATATAAACCCCCATTTCCTTTAACGTTTAATTTATAAGAATAACGTATTCTTCAAAATTTTATATGGCTGACATTTAATACTATTTTTTTATGCACTACATACATATTTATTATCGATATATCAAACTATAAAGTCTTATATTCCAAGACTGTTTTCACTCATATATGTAGTAGCTTCTTAAATACCTCAGACGCGTTTACGATTCATTGCTTATTTTCTAATGCAACGATTATTTTCGGCCGTTAGATAAACATATCTCTTCCATGTTTCGTCGAACACACTGGTGCTATTTTCGTATCATATTCAATGTATCGCTTTGTAAATATGCATCTTACAATCGAGTAGATAAAATCTTTCAGAATTTTTTTTCCTCAGAATATTTTAAATTAGTTGCGTTAATGATAACCACCGAGAGGTTCTCGGTCGGTTCATGCCCTGGGTTGTTCTCGATTGAAAATAATGTATTCGGTAGTATTTCTTGGATATTTGTGACTGACTCCAAGTCGATCGTTTCATTTCAAAGTTTGCTAATTTATCTGATTTCATTGATGAAATGATTGTCCATCAAATTGACAAAGGCACTATGTCACCACTATTTGAATGAGTTCCAATTTATAATATAATCTATAAATTTATATATGTACATATGTATGTACAAGATTAATACCATTATGGCATCATCAGAAAATATAAATAAAAAATCCCCTTGGGTGGGTATTCGAAATTTGAATTGGGTTAGTACATACTAGGACATTTCAATAATTTCAGGCCAAATTTGGACTTCGAGATTCGAGATAACCGTGTCAAGGTTGTTTAGCTACAGAACCGGTCTTTGGTTTGATCCATTGATGCATTTGTGCACTTGCAGCGTATGCAGCGTAGTAGTTTTACTTTGCAAAATACGTGCAATTTCGTCTAACTAAAATAGGTACACTGTCAAATGCCAGTTAATTAGGTGTACATATGTAGGTATATTGTTCATCGTTCCTTCACGGTTTTAAGGAGGATTGTGCGAATTCCCATCGAGTACACATGTATGAATGTATGATGAGTGTGCTTTCCGCTGACGTAACTCTGTCTCCGATCGAAACCAAATATGGACATCTCCACGGTTGCAAAATACTTGCAGCAACTTTGTATATTCCTCATTTTTGCCACTGTCGCTTTGTCCACTACTCGAAACTCACTCAATTGAAAATTTTATAAATCAGATAATTTAAAACTTATCGGTGTTTATTTTTCAGATATATAAAACTGTATACAGCAAGTGAAAATGTCTCAAAAGGCGTTCAGCAAGCACAGCGAGTACAGGACGTACTCTGCCAAAGGAACATACGACGACAAAAATTTTGGTAATTAAATTTAACACTTTTAGTACACACGTCACTAAACACGCAAACAGAACATATTGTTATTTGCTTTATGCTTCAATTTTAGAGTCAATGAAAAATGAACTTCTGCCAGCCAAATACGGAAGTCTCATTCAACCGAACAATGGTGCACCAGGTATTATTGCTAATATTTTATTCTAAATACATTTGTACATATTGTATCATTCCATTTAGCATATTTTGATAACATTTTTTATTCGCATTTCAGCCAATAATAAAGAATTTTATTATGAATACAAAGAGGAGAAGAACCCGGCGGGCACTTACGACAAAAGAGATTTGCACACAGTTGAGGTATTAAGTTTGAATTTTATGCAATTGCGATAAAAAAGTAATTTGAAAATTTATATACATATGATATGCGCATACCTTTTATAATATTTTTTCATTGGCGTTAATTTGACCTAAATTTTACTCACAGCAATACGAATTCACCAGTCCAGGAGATTCCGGTTATAATTATAACAGTTCGGGAATCAAGAATAGTCCTCAAAGGATAATGAATACGACGACAACTACGACTACTAACCGTGATTTGACACATAATATAGAAGAATTGGATTCTTTACTCGATGATCTGCAAAAAGATCAAGAAAGGAAACTTTACAAAGGTATTTAAAATTACAAATATCTTTAAACGCTCTTTTATTATTTTTATGCTATCGACAAAACTGATTTGATTTGCTGAATTTATTTTACCAGGAGGATATACGTCCGATGTTTTGGAATCCTCATCTTTCGACTACAAACCAACGTGTGTTTATTTTTTTCAGTGTTCTTAAAAAATGTTATAATCATATAAAACAAAAACAAAAAAGATTGAAACTTACATTGTAATGTTTTAGAACGCCCATAAAATCTGGGTACAGCTCTCTCAGCAGAGTAGAAAGGGATGCAGAATGGTTACCTGCACAACCGCCAACTGTTACAAGGGAGATTAATCGTGAAATTGTCAGAAACCATGTTACCACAGGTAGGCTAATATGTATGTATGTATAACATATTGAAAGAAATGCTTAAACTTTCTTATGTACATGTGTACATATAGGAGTGTTTTGCATTCGTGAAAAACTTTTAGAACAATGTGTTTGAACAATTGATGAGTTGGAAACAAATTTCGAGTTGTTTAGGTGTAAAGTGTAATGTTTTATTTCCAGAATCTCATATAGTGCCATCGCACGTATTACCAGCAGCTCCTCAGCCTGTTCCTGCTGTTATCTGTACTAATTGCCAGTCACATCCCAATGCTTCTGTTAGTGTAGACATAAAACATAAACATAAAATATAATAATACAATAACTGCGTTTCATTTGAATTCATTGCGTTTCAATTTGAAGGTGAGCACACCGATGAACAAAGTCACCACCACCGTTAAAACGTATACGTATGAAGTTCCGGCCGATCAAGATCCAGCGTCAATTCCAATCCCAGGAACGACGCCGCCCAAAACTAACGTGGCAGAAAAGTATCATACTACTGACCGTAGTTACATACAGGAGAATCAAGAGCATCGCACGTATGCCAACACGCATTTTAACACTTCCACACCAGTCAAGTATGTCTATTGAGGTTCATACAATACTTTTTTTTATTAACGATGTATGTTAATAATTATAATTAACGATGATTATTTTTGTTCAGACAACCTCCACCATCACCACAGCCAGGTTGCCAATATTGTAGTCATTGCAATTCGTGCATTACGACCACGAAAACAACCTCTGTGGCCGGATCGCCGATGCCGCAACACCATCATCCTTTGCAACACAGTCATCCATCGTCACCTCATGGCAACGAAACGACCAAAGTCACCACCAGAACCACCAACTACACCACAGCATATCCAGATAACAGGGGACCACCCTATCCCAGCGATAGCAGTCCCACTTATGCTGTGCCCGTCGATAATGCTCCCAAATCAGACTATCCTCCAAATCAAGGACCTAACGTGTATAAATATACAACAACAAATTATACAACGTACAATACCACCGACGGACGAGGAAAGCCCGCACCTTTCCCTGCCGGTAATTTATCACCGCCGACGTCTCCAAGTCCTTTCCCGAGGACGGAGAGTCCTGCGCCACGTACCCAAGAACCTCCCAAGAGATTGGGCGATTTGATGGCAGATTTTCCCGGACATGAGGTTTATATACATGTATTTAATTTATACAATACAAAAGTTGATACATTTTATGATCTTCATAATAATAAAAGCTTTTAAACAAGTGGCGCAGATCACTTTCGACATTTGTACCTACATATATGTAAGTATGTTAATCAATTTTGTTTATTGGTCACTTTAGAATTATCACACCGATCATGATGGCTTAAGAATGCGACCAAATCCTGCTCGTGGTCCTGGAGGTTCAATCAATGGCAATCTCGCTGTCAGGGAAACTGCTAAAGTTCAAACGCAATCTAGTAAAGGACAGGAAATGGTTAGTACAGATTTTTTTCTGCACATTATGGAACATTTTGCTATATATGTACGTATATAATATAAAATCTTGCGTCATTTTTCAGGCAGTGACTCCGAGTAAAAATGTCGCGGGAGCAGCGGTTTATTACCCACCAGGACATGAAATGTTTACTCGTAAGGAGGAAGGGCTAGCTTATCAACAGGCCGGAGTGAGTTGATTGTTGTTACTTTTTAATTTTAAATTGACAGTTAACGTTGCAGTTTTTTTAATTTAATAAATTTATTTTACAGGGCGGTTATATGAAAGCTAGAGGAAAATATGAATATGAAGCCGAATCTCGTAGTAAATCTAAGTCATCAGCGACAACGACAAAAAGTGTTGTTTGTTTACCACTCTGTTGTGGATTACCTTGCTCTATTCTGTAATATTCTGAAAACCATGTTAACAAGCGATCAACGATTTTATGATAAAATTTGTTAATCTTAAGAATCTCTTATATTATATATACATACATACTTTTTTAATATAAACTAACACAAATTTTTATTTTTGATTCTAATTAAATAGGAATTATTTGTCAAATTTTGTCTTTTGTGTATAATTTTAACCTTGCCAGAACTTTAAATGAATAATGAATTATAATTTTAATCAAGTCAATTTTTTTAATATCACATTATTGACTGTGTTTTACAAATATACGCTTTGTAAATAATTTATTGTTTTAATTAATATTTGATTATAATTCCATATTGCTTTATATTTTATCAATTCTTTGTATTTTATTTTGTTGATAGCATATTAGTTTTTGAGTTTTCTAAGACCAAAATATGCCACTAATTTAAAAACATGTGTTTGTTATATTGCATATATAATATTATACAGTCCATAAATAAACATTGAGATACACTGAAGTTATTTCAAAATTTTGCTATTTAATAATGTATGTATAATGAATTTGGGATATTCTAAACTAAATTATTAACTATAACATATATTTTTAAATATGTATAATAATAATAAGGTATATGTAATAAATTTTATTATTATATACAGATGTATGTATGTATGTATGTACACTAAACAGCCAGTGAAATGTTCATTTTTATTATGTATGTGAAATTTACAATTTGTTAATATATGTATATGTATACTTGAAATAATAAAATAATTTTTTATACACTAGAATTTTTTCTTCATACATACACATCGCTATTTACATATTTATTTATTTATTTGATATCAAATTGCTAATTATCAAGAACATTTTAACTAATATAATTATATCTTCCACAGAGGTAGGTATCCATTAGCATCCTTCAAGATGGCACTAATGTTTTTAGCACCTCTAATGTTTTCAGGAAGGGCATTATACATTTGAACACCCCTGCGGAAAACACTTTCTGCAGTTTTTGCTTTCTTAACCCTACCTATAATTAATTTATTCCTATTTCTAGTTTTATTATTATGCATATCTCTATTTATTAAAATATCTATGTACATATGTAGGTAATAAATTTTTATCAAGTTTATATACAAATTTTAAAGTTTTTCATTTAAGACTATTTCTAATATCAACCATTCCAATGCATCTAACATATTCTTAATATTCTTACGTATCTTCACATTCCAAATTTCAAGCATTGCCCTATTTTGCATATTTTGCAGTTTATCAATGCTCAATCCACTGAAAAGATTGAGCACTGTGGCGCAATATACAGTATTATATTATTATTTTACTGTCTATATTTGATAAATTTCATAAGCTACTAATTTTAATTAAATACTTAACACTTTAAGGACCGCGGACGCCACATTGGCGTCCTGAATAGTCCAAGCATTGGCGCCCGCGGACGCCACATAGGCGTTCTCAAATACATGCAACTTTGCCAACAAAATAAATATGGGTATTCCATTTATGCTTCGAAAAATTATCAAGAGATGTCTAGATATATATACGAAAAATCAATTAATGATAAAATATATGTAAGTTTCACTATTTTCGGGAGATGTCAATCATTTTGAAATTTCGTGTTTTTAAATACTGAAACATGAAATTTTTTTAATTTTATCATGCATACAGTGCATCCGATAATGTCGAAGAATTATTCAACGACACATCTGTGTCAAAAGAGCACCATTTATATAAATGTGTTTTCGTTGTTTCTTCGACTATTCACTATGCATTGAATGCAAGTTATTTGATATTTCCATATAGTATGGTTTGTTATCCATGGATGACTTTTCAACTTGATCCTGAAGGCACAAAAATATTTGAAAAAATCCAATGGACCATCGCGCGAATAGCATTTCGGTAACTTTTACTCGAGTGATTATTATTTCAAAAATATAAAATATTTGTGTTTTTTTCGTAGTTTTATAATAAATATAGTTATTTTTAAATATAGTGCATTCAATTAGTGTAAACGTTTTTATAGACTCATAAAAAATCGATCACGGAGAATACAGGAGATGATACGCTGTTAGAGGAAAATTATACCAGAAATATAAAATATTAGTGTTTTATAATAAATATAGTTATTTTTAAATATAGTGCATTTAATTAGTGTAGACGTTTTTATAAACTCATAAAAAATCGATCATGGATCATAATTTTATATTTAACATTTTTTTCATTATAAAAATTAAACATACGCAAATGGTCATTCTGATTATACATAAAGACAGTTTATGTAATAATAATAACAAGATTTAAGAAAAAAAAATATGGTTTTAAAAATATTGATAAACGAAAATTTATGAAATGCTATTGGTTAGACGGCAGGCAAGGGGTTAATAACCAATGAATGAAAGACATCCCTCGATCCATTATGGTCATGAAAACATTTCCTGAAAATTTTATACATATATGTCTATTGGTTTAAAAGTTACAAAGTTTTTAGTAAAACCATTCGTATTTGCCGATTTTCGCAAAAAATTAGCGGTATTTGGTGTAAGTTTCTATGGTAATCGCGCGGTCCCTAAAGTGTTAATACACCAAATTTATCGCCATTTTTTAAATTATATAATCAATGTGCACGCTAAAATTTAACTTACAATGTATATAAATGCCTTACTTACAGTATCTGCAACTTCTACCACTCTCCCGTCCATAATTACATAACTCAAAACGCTTTTATTATTCATCCACATCATCTTCGTCTTACTTACGTTCACTTTCAGTTTAATCTCGCATAAATAATCACTAACAAACTGTAATTCCTTACATAGAAAATCACTTATGACTTGCATATCATCAACTTTATCCGCAAACATATGAACTTTAAAAACACCAAATACTGTCATCAAATCGTTAATATATAAAATAAACGATAGAGGTCCTAATTTAGACCCCTGCGAAACCTCTTTCATTAATTTTTACATTCTGTCTTGTATTCTTCAGATATCATGCCAACCAACTTAATATTTTCACAGTCCTCACTTCCTCGGCCCTTTCTTTTAATTGGTCCTGTTGTGATCTTCATAGTATTATACAATTTTACAGCATGTGTACTATACTGGGAGGGCTGCAGCCCACAGCCCATATGGACGAGCCGCCACTGATGTATCTTTACATATTCATACATACATATTTACATACAGTGATGTACTGCAATATATTCGCAACGTCTTAATTGATCCGGTTGCTGAAGTAATTTTAGTTTGTAGAGCTGGTTCCATAATTATGGAGTAGAATAATTAATTAGACTGAGCAACAAAAATAAAGGAGGTATGTAAAAATTACCAGAGCGGAGACCAATCAAAAGTTCAAAATTATTATCATATTCAAAAATCATTATCATATTCGAATTCAGTGGGTCAAACTTAGTAAAGATTGATTAGTTTGTTTCCGCTCGGGTAACTCAAAAACGTGATTTTTTTTGTTGCTCAGTGTTATCGGTTGCAGTTGCGTGCGTCTGCTCAGTGCATGTGTTTATTTTTGACAATTATTTGAAGAAGCTACTTTATTAGAATCTTTTTTTTTTACAATTTATTTATAAAAATCAGCAAAAGATAATGAAGCGACAAACATAAAGTTTTGTGTCTACATTTTTCTCAAAAAAAAATAATTTTAAAACGTAATAAGCAACAGTTTGGAAATACGATATATTTTTCTGGTAACCAAGATTCGTCACATAGCGGTGTCGCGGTGATCTTAGCATCTAAATTAACCAGTGCACTAATTGGCTACAACCCCATAAGCGACAGACTTATACACTTAAAACTCAACACGCATCCGTATAAATTCAACATCCTTCAAATATATGCTCCTACTGCAGATGCCGAAGATATTAAAATAAATGCGTTCTATGCTTCACTACTCGATACATTGTCAAATATCTCAAACAAAGAAATGACCATCATTCTTGGTGATTTTAATGCCAAAGTCGGTAATAATAGCAACATTGATAACATAGTAGGTAAATATGGATTGGGTATTCAAAATGAGAGAGGAGAGAAACTTATAAGTTTCTGCATTGAAAATAAAATGTCCATTATGAATACTTGGTTTCAACATCATCCTAGGCGATTGTACACTTGGATATCTCCTGGGGATCGTCACCGCAACCAAATCGATTATGTATTAATAAATTCTAGATGGAAATCATCGATACATAACGTCAAAACATATCCAGGTGCAGATTGCGGATCGGACCATAACTTACTTGTTGCTAAATTTCGACTGAAATTGAAAATGATTAAAAGACATCAAAATAAAGCAATTAAACTCACCAATGATGATGTAATTAATTTTGGCAATGTAATCAGAGAAAAAGATGCAGAATTCCAAATAAATCCTAATGTAGATGTAGAAGAGTCTTGGAAAATTTTTAAAGATCTCATAATTCGGTATGCCAGAAAACATCAAACACCGCAAAATGAACATCGTAAGTCTTTTATCTCTGATTCAACTTGGGTTAAGATAAAAGAACGTAAAAGACTTAAACAAACTGGCATAACATCGACAGAATATCTTGAAAGGTATGCAATATTACATAAAGATATTCAAAGGAGTTGTAGGCGGGATAAAGCTAAATATATAAATGACATATGTGAGGAGATAGAAAAACACGCATTAAAGAATCAGGCAAGGGATATTTTTCACAAAGTAAAAATCGTCACTCAAAAATTTTCACCCAAAACTTGGACAATAGATGATCAATTTGGAAACACGCTTACAGATATTGATGTGATACTCAACCGATGGAAAGAATACTGTTCGGAATTGTACAGTGGTAGTTCGTCGACCTCAATTGTTTCCCTAATTGATGATGTCAGGGAGCCTGACATCTTGACATCTGAAGTTGTAAATGCCATAAAGAAACTGAAATGTAAAAAGTCTCCTGGCAGCGATGGTATACAAGCTGAACTTCTGAAAGAGCTTGGTGAAACTGCGATAAAGGCGCTATGTAATATGTGCAACAAGATCTGGGTAAACGGAGTATGGCCGAAAGATTGGGTCAATTCAATATTCATTCCCTTACACAAGAAAGGATCTACAAAAAAATGCGAGAATTACAGGACCTTAGCCTTAATATCGCATTCTAGTAAAGTATTGCTGTATATAATTAAAGATCGTTTGAGCAGTTACCTTGGATGGCAAATACCGAACGAACAAGCAGGGTTTGTAAAAGGCAAAGGGACGAGGGAACAAATACTGAATATACGTCAACTCATTGAAAAATGTCGGGAGTTTCAAACTCCAGCCGTTCTTTGTTTTATAGACTATAAAAAAGCTTTTGACTTTGTGAACTGGGACTATCTGTGGAAAGTTCTACTGGACATGGGAGTCCCCATGCATCTTGTAAAAATAATACATAACTTGTATAATGATAACAATGCAGTAGTTCGAATCAATTCGCTAAACTCGACAAATTTTCGAGTACAACGTGGAGTAAGGCAAGGGTGTATATTATCTCCAGACCTATTTAATATATATGGAGAGTATATAATGCGTAGAGCACTGGATGGTTGGAAGGGTGGAGTGTCCATTGGTGGAAAAAAACTATCCAATCTTCGGTATGCGGATGACACAACGCTCATAGCTAATAATCATGAAGAAATGGCCGAACTGATCCGTCGTGTTGAGACAGAGAGTAATGTGCTTGGCCTCCAGATAAACCGCCCCAAAACAAAAATTATGATAATTGACCGTCACCAACAGCTGCAAAACAACAACTCAGCTTTAAACGGTATAGATGTGGTTGATAATTTTGTCTATCTGGGGTCACTCATATCTAACAACGGCGGCAGCGAATTGGAAATACGGCGCCGGATTACATTAGCAAAATCGGCAATGTCACAACTAACGAAGATTTGGAAAAATAGAGCCATTACAACTGCTGTCAAAATCCGTCTCGTGAAGAGTCTCGTTTTTTCTGTCTGCCTTTATGGTGTCGAGACGTGGACCATGAAGGCGGCGGATAGACGGAGAATCGATGCCTTCGAGATGTGGTCCTGGAGACGGCTACTGCGCGTGCCTTGGACCGACAAACGCACGAATGTGTTATTCTTGAAGAATTGAAAATCAAGGATAGATTGTCAACAATATGCCTGAAACGTATATTGCAGTTCTTCGGCCACATTGCACGAAGAGGTGAGGAGAGCCTGGAGCGGTTGGTTGTGGTTGGTAGCGTCGAAGGCAGAAGAGCCAGAGGCAGATCCCCCGCACGCTGGACTGACCAAGTATCTGCAGCGACGGGCGCTTCCACGGTAGCAAGTCTTCGCCTGGCCGAATTTAGAACTGAATGGAGGCAGCTGGTTGACCGCACATCATAGTCACGATCCTCAGTGATGAGGGAACCGACAGCAATAATAAGCAACAGTTAACAACATCAAGCGCTAGACAACAGTCAATAGTCACCAAAGCTGAATTTGAACTAAACCGCTAAACGAAAGCAATGAAAATATTATAACTAGAGGTAGGATAGTCACAGTGCTATCCATTGTTCGGCAAACCTTTAACAATGCATTTACAACCTTTGAACAATACACGGCCCCCTCAGGCTCCGGTGACTAATTATAACACTCTGAGATAAATGATTTCAGAGATTAAATATGTAGATAATATTCTATGAAATAGTCATAGTCGCAAACAAATTAACATTGAGAGAGTTGATGTGACTGAGTACAGTAGATATGTCAAAATGAAAAGTAGACAAGTTACATGAAGAAGTATCTGTATTAGAGATAGAAAGGTTAAGGTTTTGTCGCGTGAACATTTTGTCGCGGGTACATTTTGTCAATGCACTAATTTTCGGGCACATTTTGTCGTTGAACCTTTTGGACTTGCACCAATTGTCGTGTAACCTGGTAGAATCACTATTGAAAGTGGAGTCAAAATAGTCAGCAAAAATGGTACAGATTTCAGAACCATGGGAAGCGACTTATTTCCAACTTATTTCGACTTATTTACGGAAGGATATGAAGAGGAAGTATTTTTTTTTTGAATTTATATATGACCAAAATGATTTGGGATTAGTTTTAATATTATTTTGAATAAGAGAAATATAATTTCTAAAGCAGATTAAAGAATATTTTTTAATTCGAGCTCTTAATAGTGAAAAACTTTGATAATCTAAGGGATTTGAATAAGTTTTAAATTTTTTATGGAATTTGTTTTTTTCTTTTATTATTTTAATAAGAGACGATGGAAACCAAGGGGGATATTTGGTACGTTTAGATTTAAGAGTAAAAGGGACGTGGCATTCAATAATATTTTGTAAGGTATCGTAAAATTTTTTACAGGCTAAATCAATATTTAAATTGGACAAAAGTGAATTCCAATTGATATCGCTTAAAATTGGAATAATTGTAATAATATATGCATATATCGAACTTAATGACCATTAATTTGATATATTCGCTGCTGACTTCATCGGATCCTTATAAGTTATAAAATTCGTTAAATTATGGCTCAGAAGCAGTGGCGTAACTAGGAATTTTGGGCCCGTAAGCAAAAAATCATCAAGGCCCCCCCTCTCGAATTTTTAAATCGAAATACCAAATTTTTGTTTTCGCAACGCAGTATTAATATAAATATAATTATTTTTAATATTTAGGTACATAATATAATTTTCTTGATTTAAACAAAACGTGTCTTAATTTGAACAGTTATTTTGTCGATTTATGGCCCCCTATCTCCGTGGGCCCGTAAGCATTGCTTACCCCCGCTACATAGTAGTTACGCCACTGCTCAGAAGTCATCATTATTACCCGTTACGGCAAAAGTATCAAATGAAAATCAATATACTATTTGTAATGAACGTATGCAATGTAAACAAAAATTGTTGTAATGTACATATATTGGGGAGGGGGGAATGGGGATGTTCACCAAGATGCGAGCCGGTGAATAGAATTGACTTGGCGCCGAGTAAGTTCGGGCGCCAAGTCAATTCTAAGGAAGTTCGTTTTACACTAATACTATCTAACCTCAAACATTTGTACTCGGCAAATTCTATTCATTGGCTAAAGCCGCATTCCCTTTTGTATTTATTATACATAATCAACGTTTCCCTGTAGCAGTCACAATTTAAATCTTGTGCTATACGACGCTGCGAAATCTTCTGTAACTTTTTTTGGTATTCTCCAAAGATGGTTTACACTATTTTCAGCTTCAATATATCGCTGGAAGATTCTAACTGATTACGTGCAATTATATTCCTTAAATAATTCCTGTAACGAACGGTTTTACGCGCGCTTATCTGATCTCGCGGTGGGAGGTCCAGAGGGCGTTTACGTCGTTCTTCTTCCAAGGGTCGGGTAATATGGAAACGTGAACTAACCTTGGGATACAGTTTATATATAGTCGGGGAGGTTCCTGACTGCAAATCGTCTCGTTGATAACAGCTTGCTCGTGGTCGGGAAGCTGGCTCTGCGGTCCTCTCACGGCTGATGTTTCTCCAGAAACGGCGTGAGGAATACAGGGGACGTTGGGCTGGTACTTTTGGGAGGGAGTGATGCTGCACTCGACCTCACAGCGGTTCTTCAGCAAGATGGTGGATCTCTGGGCCCCGTCTCCCCCTGGAGACGTGCACAGGAGATATCTCTCTTCCTCGGTGGATGGCGGGTGAGAGAGCTAATCTCGAAGCGAGCGTGCCTAAATGGCGCGCTTTTCTGTGTGGCCACACGAAATAAAGGGCGAGTGTTGCCCTATGGGACGATGGGGAGAACGTCGCGTTACATTCCTTTTTATCTGACACATGGTGGAAAGCGAAAATACAAAGTGTCAATGCAGTTCGTCATCAAACTGTTAACGTTCATGATGCTTTAATTACTTTATTTGAAACTGAAAGAAGGGATCCAGGTGGAGCTCAAGAAGCAACCACATTAGCGGGACAATTAAAATATTTCTGCTTTCTTGTTTCATTAATTGTTTGTCACGATGTTCTTTTTCAAATAAACGTTGTTTTCAAAAAAAAAAACATATGGATTTCTCCAAATGTGCGGAAATGTTGTTTATTTTTTAATGATTATAGAGAAAACGGTTTTAAAATAGCTATAATCACAGCTAAAGATTTAGCCAAGGAATTACAAATAGAGTCGGTATTTAAACAATTAAAAAGAATCATACGCGTGAGACGGTAATTTGACAAAAATACACAAAACGAGCCCATCGTTTGTCCCGAGAAAAAGTTAGAGGTCGAGTTTTTTAATTAAAGTTGAACGAATATTAAAAGACGTGGGGTTTTTTTTGTATCTTGTAAATAATCTAACGAAAGAGCAAAATCTGATATTATTAGTAACGAACTTTTCGATGAACTTTTAAAAGCCTTTCTTTCAAATAAAGTTCAAGGTAAAAATAATCTACTCATTGTATTCAATTTTATAAAACAGCATAATTTACAAGAATTATATCCGAAATTTTGGGTTGCTATTCGAATTTTGCTGACACTGCCTGAAACTGCAGCAAGTGATGAACCTAGTTTTTCGAAACTTTCCGTACTCTATCTATTGAAAATGATATCGCCGAAAATCTTGATTTTTTTGCTTTAATTAAAGATTTTGCTGAAAGAAAGGCTCGGAAAGTTCACTTCTGAAATATCATTATACTTATTTGTTATTCCCAACTCCACATGGGGTTGGGAAACCTTCTTAACTGCTTTTCTGCCGGTCTCAAGCCCGGAAGAATGAGGATGGTAACCATTTTTTATAATTTTTTTCTAGGGGTGTATAAAAACACTGTCCGAGAGCGCTATAGGGTGCTCCCTCAGTGTGACCAAACTCACGTCCAACCAAAGACCCATCGACATTCTGAAGATGGGTATAGGCTAAAATAGCACCCAATTTAATTAACCAGACTCAACCACCTCCAAACGGTCCATACCCGTTAACCACCCACTAACACACTAACCCCGACAGTATCCCACAGATGTTGCACTAATTTTGCTTAGTGTTCCAGATCGACAAACACCCCACAAGCGAGCAGCCGCCAGCCCGCACCACAAACATCACCGAGAGTCCGATCCCATACAACACGTTCGATGGATAGGTTAAGGGAGTGGCACTCCCTATAAACTATCGTTAAAACGCAGCCACAACTACTATAGGGTGTAAGGCCGGCACTGGGCATGTCACTGCGTATAAATAAATAAATATCAATATACATATGTACATACATATGTATGTATGTATAGTATACTAGCTGAATCTGGCATGCATTGCAATGCCACTCCTATTCCTGGTTTCCCGGTCCGGTTCCCGTTTTTGGGCAATTATTTTTACAGAAATCATCGCAGGAATAAATAATTGCAGACGAACGGTTTGAATAAAAAATAACGATTTATTAATATACTAGCTGAACCCGGCATGCGTTGCAATGCCACAATAACGCATGCAATTCCCGTTCCCGTTCCCGTTCCCATTCCCATTACCGTTCAAGTTCTCGTTCCCGTTCCCATTTGTCTTAAAAACGCAGGCAGCGAACAAAAACATTTGAAATTATTGCGTTGCAATGCCACTCATTCCCGTTTTTCCCGTTTCCGTTCCTGTTTTTGGCCGATTTTTTTCACAGTAAGCTTCCCGGACATGCATACAATAAATCCTGAAAGTTCCATCGTTCCATCGTCCAATAACGCATGCAATTCCCGTCCCCGTTTCCGTTTCTCGATGTGTTTCGATAAGTGAATGTTTCAGTTTCAAATTAATATTTAAAATAAGGCTTCGCTCGGTATTTGTAATATCAACCGCTTAAACATGACTAATCTAATAGTAAAAAATAATATTTTTTATTTATGTATTTTTAATTTTTTTTTTTTTTAAATAAAATGTTAACTATTAAATTAGTCATGTTTATGCGGTGTATATAACAAATACCGAGTGAAGCCGGGTAATACAGCTAGTTCTTAATAATCAAATTAAATTATAGTAAAGTATTTGTACGTTGGCAATGCGTGCGCGCAAGTTGGTTGCTAACGTAAACACTACACACTTTCACGTCGATAAAATCGTAATTACGAATATTATTATTATTGAGAGGTTTTTTCCCTTTTTATTTTCACAGTAATCTTTCCGGACATGCATACAACAAATTCTGAAAGTTTCATCGTAATCGGTTCTTTGGTTTAGGAGCCTATTCAAGACAGACAGACATTGATTTTTATATATATAGATTCAGTACTAGAGCTAATTACGGACTAACTTAAATTCTAACAGTAATGAAATTTATATACTGTTCTTTAAAACAATAAAGTGTTGAAGACACGTGTCGTACAATTTTGGTTAGTCAGTGCTTAAGGTGTGCTATAAATCAATGGTGTTACTTATTAAATTAGGTGTGCCACAAATCAATGGTGTGTCTTATCCCTACTGGTTAGTGGTTTTAATTGTTAACATTGAAGGAGTCATACATGATGGTGGTCATACTAGTGACGAATTGGTGATATCTTAATATAATGGTAGAGGGTTGTACTCGGCCCTTAATTCAGGCATGCACACAATAACGCATGTATTGCAATGCCACTCACTCCTGTTTTTCCGTTCCCGTTCCCGGTTTTGGGTGATTATTTTTTACAAACATCATACGACTCAGCAGACAAATAGACAAACATTGATTTTTATATATGTATATTATACGTATGTATTTCTATAATTTTATATATGTATTTCTATAATTGTATATATGTATTTATATTGTATGTATGTATGTGAATGAAGAAGTGTGTGTTTATGATAAAAATAATGTAAATATATGTACATATGTATGTACTGTCCTAGTTAGTAGCGTGTTTTCCAAAAGAGTAAAATAGTATGGAAATTAGATGATCGGTTTGAAGGAATACATTCGACGTAAATGCATGCGACGATAATACAGTGAATCGCATTATTTACCGTTACAGATAGATAGTAGAATAGTAGAGTAAGTAAGTGGCAGCCCTAAGTAACAGTATGACTGTAAGTAGATATGTTTATAAATAAATATATATGTATTACATATATATATATATATATATATATATATATATATATATATATATATATATATATATATATATATATATATATATATATATATATATATATATATATATATATATATATATATATATATATATATATATATATATATATATATATATATATATATATATATATATATATATGCTATACATTAACATTAAAATAATATAATACTATAATTACTAATAAAAACTTGTAAAATAGACAATGATGGAATGATAGGATGAAATAAAAAGCATATATTATATGTATATTACACACACATTTTTTTTATTTTTTTTATCATGGATGTATAATATAATGTTGCAGGCAAATGTAGCCGTAGTTGTATTGTAGATACATACATTTATGTATATGTATGTATGTATGTAGTGTAGTTGTAATCGTAGTTGTACATAGTGCCATTTCCATCTGTCTGCAACGGTTTTCACTAGAAAACGCTACAACACCACTCTGTGACAGTCGTTTCTTGATCTCGCAACCATCACCACTATCTTCGCTCATTCGCCTGACAATTGGTAACATTTCTTTTATTTTTTCTTATTATAAAAAGCTTGATCAGCTCACTCTTAATATTTGCTAAAACCTACTATGTACATACATATGTCATAATATTACATTTAAAATTTTCTGAGATAAACCATTGTGAATTTACTATTTGTATTTATCAACTGGATGGCTTTTAGATCAGTGTTTTCTAAACTATGTTTGCAATTTATTTTGTGTGAGAATAACTAAAAAAGTAAAAGGAAAAGTATATAATGCTATAAGTTTTCAGGACATTTGCATGAAAAAAGCCCCATTTTGTATGAAAATTCCACTTGCGCCTCGCCTCATTCACTAAATTAGAAAATAAAGCGAATAATAAGTTCAAAATTTCTAAAATCATTCGTTTGATCACTGAAAGCATTGTTATCCCTTGAACCGAAAAACACTATAAATGACTAAAGTATATATGTACATATGTATATAATTTGCCAAAAATCATACTGCGATGAACAATGTGTGACAAAATAGCTGTGAAATAAATGTATTTTTGAAAATCACCAGTGCTAAAATTAAATTGAACCTATACATATGGGACCCAAGTAAAATATCGATTGCACAATTGATCAGCTAAGGTCTTTATTGATTTTAGCTAATTTTGAAGGCAGAATCAATGCACATAGATATGTATTATAAAATTGATCAATATTCTGTTACTTTTGGGTTTTTATTCAAGCACGTTTAAAAGTGTAGGTACATACATACTACATAAATGTAGGTATGTAATATGTAAGGTATGCAGCTAGCTACACATATTAGCCAACTCCAAAATAAGATAGATATATGTAGTTAATATTGATAAATGAATGCGAGTAAGAGTGTTGACGAAGTTGATGATGTTTGTGCAGCGAACCGCAAGCGATACCGCAACTGAGGTGACCCGGAGCGCGCGCCCCCGCCTCAACCAGAGCGTGGCGCCCCCGTCTTCAGTTTTCTGTCTTCCGTCTTCCGTCTTCATCCCCACCATGCCGTTGCTGCTTCTGCTGCTGCTACTTTTCGCAGTGAGTCTATTTTATTGCTGATCATCCATCATCTACCTACCTACCTATATGTACATATTCAGGGTTAAGATGTCTGGATAAGAAGTAGGCCGCAGCCTTCCGAATTCGTATAGCGTGAGAAAATTTACTGTTCGTTTTTTCATTGTTGATGCGTTAATTCGAGTTCCAAATTCGGTATGGCGAAAGAATGAAAATTGAATGCAAAAAAAGCATCGTGGACCACTGACCGAAAAGTTACGGAACGATGAATATCGGGATGATGACCACTTGCGCACTTGTAACTGTTTATGAAGCGGTATTAGGTCAAGTGCTGATATTATACCGGATAATCACCGATATTGTACATAATACTGATTATATTATATGTATATTATAACAGAGCTTTAAAATATCATTTGATCATTCTTAGTGATGTTTTGCTTTCGTTCAATTACCTACGTGAGTACTACATACATACATATGTATATATGTATGTACATTCAGTGGTGTCACCCTAATGGTTTCCATGGGTTTCCGGAAACCCGCTGTTAAAAATCGAAAAAGTTTCCGTAAACCCGTTGTTAGAAATCTAAAAATTCATATATTTTTTATCAAAACATATACAAATCTTAAAAATTGTTTTCGACGGTTTCAACTTCGAAAAGGTTACAGTCGATTACTTAGCAGGTAAAGAGAAAATACTTTTTTTCCGTTATGCACAAGCAAAATTAACTTTTAGCCGTTTAATTTGTCTACAGTATTGATATAAAATAACTTAAAGTAGGCCATTGTGGCGCATTAGGTTCTTCCTGTGATGCCACAATGGTCCAAAACTATTAATAAATAATAAATAATATACATATGTACATACATATATTTATGGTCTGGAGTAGGGATCCCAAATTCGAATATATTCGAATATCGAATAGTAGCTTTAAATTACTTATTTGTCGTTTTAAGAAGTTCAAGATATTATTAAAATTTTAAGAGAATCATTATCCGGAACATCAAATAGAACTAAATGTGCTATAGATTGAAAATAAAAAAATAAGATCGTATAAAAAGTATTCGAATATTCAGATTTGGGATCCCTAGTCTGGAGTTTGCATTCGGAATCATCCTTTCTAGTAAAAGTCATAAACTTTATTGTGTCGTTCTGTAATTACCCAAAGAAAGCCGAAGACTCCGTTTTTATTCATATATGTATAATATATAAAAATTGAAAAAAAAATTGGAAACCCATTGTTCCAAAATTGGGGTGACACCAGTGCATACATATGTATATGTTGTACCTACTACTAGAATCTCAGGATTGTAACTTAATATAAGAATATGTAATATAATGTGTGTAGGTAATTGCTCTCGATTAAAGTTTTCTTGCAAATGTAATTCGTAAAAATATAGGATATTAGGACATTAAACTAAAAAGTATACTTTTGTTTCAGTTTCACTCCGCGGTGTCGCAAGATTATGACGGTAAATTGTACATATTATACTATGTGTATGTATAACTTGTGTACATGGATAGTGCATAAGTGGTAATCCCAATTAATACGGTAGATGAAGATAATATGCATGTACTATATACAGGTATTACTGTTGCAGTAACGGACATCCAATGCAGTTTTGGGGGTGGAGTGAATGGAGGCGGCAGTCGCGATTCAATCATTGCTCTTTTGAGGAAACCCGAAGGATTCAAGGGTTCTCCTCTTTTCGCAGACGACAGGTCCGTGGCTGCAGAAACTGACACTTCGTGTCAAATCAGGCCCGATCCAGCCGAATCCACGGGTCTGCTCTATCGTCTGCGAATCACAGACTTTTCTCGTTGCGGAGTTTTGAAAAGAAACGTCAGTACTCAACGTTTACATACACACACATATGTAGTTTGCATAGTGCGTACAATATTATTTTTCGCAGGGGTTTGTGCATGTTCGGGTGTGGTTTCCGCAGTTTCCTGGCGTAGTGATGCAATCTGACCAAGAACTCATCATAATGTGCAAACCTCCGGAACCGACGGTTATAGAAAACAAGGCAGCGGGTTTTGCAGGAAGCTTGTGAGTTAATCTGTTATTTTTTTATGATCTCTATTTGACTACTAGTCAACTTAAAAAGTAAACGTTTGCAGTCCACACGGCGCTCGCGTTTCTGGAGTAGTGGAGGAAACTCCAGGTCGACTGGAATACGAGGTGGCTCTGTATAAAGAGGCGCCAGCTGCGAGAGTGACCAATTCTACAGGCGAACTTCCAGTTGATCAAGTGAATGCAAATTACTTACATAGATACGTGTGTATGTGTGCTTGACGATTTTTATTTATTCATTACGTGTGCCTACTTTTTATTTTAAGGCTGTTCCCATCGGTACCAAACTACAACTGAGAGCTCGAATCAACCCAGACTCGGCTTGGAAATATGTGAAATTAATGGAAGTGACGGTTTCCCCCGATCCTGACGACCCCAGAATGTCAGGAAGTGTAATTTTAGTGAAAGAAGGGTATGACAATATTAATATTAACTTTTATTAATCAATAAATATCAGACTAACACTAGATCTCAATATTCATTATACATATTATACTACAAGACGACCTTGATTTTGCATCAATGCATGGTCAAGAGCATTTAATCATGACCTCATTTAGGTTTCAATTATTTAAAAATATCTTATAAATTATGAGTTATTACCACCTGCGATCTGAAATGGTCAACTCATATAAATTCTATCATTAATGAATGTTTTTATTTTTAGTGCTAAGCTTTTTGACTATACATTTTAAAATGTGTATTAGACCTAAATAGGAATTTGCATATACTATTTGGAGTCCTCATTTTAGAAAGAGTATTTATTATATGTATTGAAAAGGTTCCAAGAACATTTACAAAAATGCCTTCCGAACTAAAATCACTTTCGTACATTGGAGAGATTTGAATCTCTCCACATTCGATTAGACGAAACGATCTAATAGAAGTTTACAACATTATAAATTCATAATCAGTAATCAAGACAATAATTGTCCTTCTTACGCTCAACAAAAACAATTATCTAAGAGGTCATATTCTCATACTCAAAATCAATGGCGTATCTAGAAATTTTGAGCCATCGTGCAAAAATTACGTAAGGGTATCCTAACATTTTAAAAAAAATATGAAATAAAATAATTTTAACTGCATACATACATATTTGCAGATAATAAATATTCTAATAATAGAGTAAATAAGAAATTGAATTATAAGCTCACCGATTTTAAAATTTCTTCTCTCTTGCTTTAATATTATATTTGCGAAATCACTAATAAGTTTTTTAAGTTTTATTTTTGATACTTGTTTATGTTCAACGGCCAGTAATGCGAGATTATTTAGTCTTAATCATTTTTAACACTCGCCACTTTTAATAAAAAATAACATGAACTTCTGAAAAATCACTTTCTCGGCAACTGTATTTCGTGACGAGAAATTCTGAAAATTGTCATATTTTCAGTCAAGTTTTTTTTCAATAGTGAAGTTATGTGAATGAACTGGGCATCAATTTCCTCTGAGAAAACTTCTGGGTATTTTTTCTAAGTTTCAAACCATTTTTCAAAATACATATATAAATATTTGCTTCTGATGTATTTATATTATAGCGAGGTTCGAGAAAACTGAAATAGATTTTCAGTAACTGCATTCCTTAAAAGCGACTTTTAAGTTGATTTGTTACTTTGTCAATAATATTATAAAATACACTAACTCTGAATAGTTGTTGAATCGGTAGTCGGACGCTAACTCATCAGCATAAAGTTTGATGACATTGTGACTTTTGTTTTTAAAATAATCATTTAAGCCCCACTAATTGGCCATATCTTTCGCTTCTGATTTTATTTTTTCATATGAAGTTCGCAATTTATTTAAATTGTGTATGTTCTGTTTAAACTTTCGATATTTTTAGATTGGCAACAGTTATTTTTTCATATCGAGTGCTAGAAATTTGGGCCCTCATGATTTGCATGACCTGCTGTCAAGTTGCTACGCCACTGCTCGAAATAGATTAGGGTGACCATTCGTATTGGTTTTATCAGTACTGTGCTGGATTTTTGGGTATCTGTCCAGGTAAATTGTGAGACAAAACCAGTCCACATTTTTTAATCAAATACATGGATCGAAATATTCAAAGCTTTCGGCAAAAAAGGTTTGTCTCTTGCAAAAATATTGAAAAGTTAGTTGAATATTGTCTCTGTTTTACCAAGAACAAATGCAACTGCCAAACGACTCTTTTCTTTGATGAATAATATGTGGTCCAGTGATAAAAAGCAATTGAATGCAGAAACTTTAAAATGTTTGCTAATTACTAAGTATAATTTTAACCAGTCTTGTGTAGAATTTGAAGAAAATGACTTTATTTTTTCCCAGAAATAATATATAAAATAAAAAATGTAAGGGGGGTGCGGAGTCAACTGCTTCCTTGGGGTGGGTCTGTTTACGAAAATTGGAATTGATATTTAATTAACGTTTTTTTGAAAAAAATAGTCACCATAAAATATGTTTATTCTTTAGAATCAGAGAATCCTATTTTTTAAATAGTGGTTAAAATTTGGAATAGTCTACTAAATTAATTGGTAACTAATAGTAACATAAACCTCTTTAAAAATATTCTTGATAAATTTCTAGGATATTATATTTATTTCTTTTGTTATCGTATGTTTGAGTCTTTTTAAAAGCTTTTTATCAGTTTCAATTTAATTCGATTCTAGTTTTTCTTATTTTATATGTATGTAATTTACAATCTCTTTGGACTCATCGATTATGCCACCCCGCTCAAGTATTTTTAAATATAAAATAAAAATCAACGGAGTATCGATTTATCCATATATTCGAAGATTATGTACATATTAAGCCCTAAATCAATATAAAAATGATAATTTAATTTTTGTATATTATTCAAAATAAAATTGGTCATTTATATAATATTAAAACACTAATCTTCGAAAAAAATTTGCAGGTGTAGAAATCGCGATTTCGCTTCGATCATTCCGCATCAGCCGGCAAGATATCGAGATAAACACAACGAAGTATTTTTGGATTTTGAAGCATTTCTATTGAGCACCATGAAGGAACGCAGCACTCTTTGGATCCATTCTCAGATTAAAGCTTGTATGGACGTCGCAGACTGTCAACCAGACTTTTGCCTAGATTTGTTTGAATCGTCGGGTAATTTCACTTCTGCATACACTAATACACGTGTACATATATGTACATATTGTATGATATATTACACAGTTCACTCGACTGATTTGTGATTCCATTACAGGTCACGGGAGAAGGAAACGGCAAATGTCGTTCGCTCTATATGAAAATACAACCAACGTTCAGTTATCGTCAGGAGGAATCAGGGCAGAAGCCCTAACTCAGAAATTCAACGACACAACTCAATTCACCAAATTCAAGGAGAATATTGAGTACACTGTCGTCATGCCTGGAGAATTATTTCACAAATCAGCTGTGTTGGAAGCGTCCTGCAATACAACACTGGTACTCGCCGGAGCGTTGGGGTGTCTCTTGCTCCTGTCGGGCGTCATCGTGAGTCCCTCTTCATCATTATTATGAAATTATCTTTGAAAACATACCACCATGGTATGGTACATTCGAGTTTTTCTCAATTGCAGATGTGCTATTTGGCTAATCGACTACACACAGTTGCCCTGCATAGCAATGTGTCCAACAAATCTATCGAACAAATAGTACGCCAAGTTCAAACCAACACGTATTGCGATTCGATAGGATATACGGGGAGACCGACAGTTCAGTGATGAGATACACGTTGGATATTTCATTCCTGCCACTCAATTTCTATTGATATGTGTTGCGTAATTTATTATTATTGCTATTAAGCTTTATATGTAAGTTGTATTTATTAATTCTTAATTCTTTTGCGTACCTGCTGTAAGTATTGTATGTGTGTGTGTGTGTATAACATTTGATTAGCTTGTGATTGGGAAACGGCAATGAGTCAAAAGCGCATCCGACCCATTTACCGATTTCTTAATCATGACAACTAAAATGTGGTAAATAAAACTGGCAGAAATAAAAACGTATTTGTAATTACTATTCATTTTTAAATCATTTTAAAAATATGTAACAAAAACAAGTAACAAAAATGTACAGAAAAATGTAATTGCTAATTTATATTCATATATACAAAGTAATATAGTAATATAATATTTATAAATGCAAACAATTTATATAATATATTAATAAATATTTAAATAATATAATATACGTAGGTATATTTTGCAATATATTCGGTGTATAAAAATTATAAGCACATTTGTGATAAAACAAAGTAATCAATAGATTTAAATATATACATACATATATGTATGTATATGTACATGCATTCAATAATATGTATAAAATAATTTGTGGCAAGTTAATAAAAGTAATATATAGATTATTGGCGAATCGATTTAAGTGTTAATGTTGATAGAGTTTGAACTAATTTTAGTGTAAAAATTTTTCTAGAAATTTACATTTACATACGTATTTATTGTATGGTTATTGTACAATATTAATAAAAATTTCCATTATAATTTTTGAAACAGTCGTGAATGTACAGTTAACAATTACATAAAGAGTAATATTATTATGTACATATAAATGATCACCTAAAACACGGTGTAATACAAGTATGTTGTACATATACATGTACATAGTAACACTCTTTTCAATTTCATCATTTAGAAAGAAGCGTTGGTATTTTAACAATAAATGCAGGTTTCATAATTTTTGAACTATTCGTGATTGAAACTGTACATGTACATGTCAATTTCCATTGCTCAACGTGTTCAGCATGCTCATTTCTTTCTTCTCCTTCATTTGATTTCGTACTTCGAATTCTAACCGATGTCTAATAATTCGCTGAACAATGTGTTCGGTTGTCATGGTGTTATTGGAGTCTATCACTTTGAAACAGCCTTTTTTTTTGGCGGCGGCGTACGGATCGCTGCGGTCCATGTCGGCTGCGATCGGAGTTTTGCCGTGACACACCACATTTACACGGAAGTGAGACATCAGTTCATCCGTCACACTGTAAGGTGCACCGATGACTACTTCGTGGACGTACTGCAAGTAAATGTTAATTCATTATTTTCAAACGGGCACATGCATACATTAATTATACTACATGTGTACACAATGGTAAAAACCAGTACTGACTTTGCAAGCTAAAACACTCAGAACTCTTTCGTGGAGATTCATTATCGGAAAGTTGGATCCTTTGTAGCGATTTACTTCCGGATCCGTGTGCAAGCCCACAATCAGAAAGTCACCATGTTCTCTGGCTTTTTCTAAAAAGTCTACATGACCGACGTGGAATAGATCAAACGCACCAGCCACATACACTACCTGAAAAACAACATACATACATATGTTACATATGTACAATGCAAATATAAAGCGATTGGAATAACTTTGAAACTACATCATATGAAAGTCGATTTTCACTAAAAGGTCCAACGAAATATCAAATAATTCAACATAAGCCGATTACATAAACATGTATGCAAGTTTCATTGTAAGTATGAGTTGTTGCAAAATAAAATCTAATATAGAAAATAAAAAAAATAGTCGCTTTTTTAACGAAAACATGAAATTACGTACTCGATCTGTAGGCTTGGGCGCCAATCCATTGCTGAATTGAATAATTTTTTGTGTGGTAGGCAAGAATTGCGAACAACCGGTATAAGGGCTCCGAGCCGCAGAATCTTGGCCCATATTTGAGGACGAATCGTGGCCAATCGTGTATTCGAGATCGCCTCGTCTAAAAACAGCGAGCCAATTAATCACAAGTCACTATGTCACTATGATCATGGTGACGACTCCTTTTACAAATATTATACCAACCGAAAATGTTGTCTGGTGAGTAGGAGCATCCTTCCGACCAAGTCCGTCGTGGACACACCGGCAGTTCGTTGCACTTCCCTGTGGATAACAAATGACACACACCGTGAAAGATATGATATGTAGCTGCGGCGTCACAACTGTTAAAAGGTCACCAGTGGACAAGTACAAGCACAAACCTATATCGACCGGCCGTTTTCACCAAATGATAAGTGTCCACTCCGTCTGCTGTCATCGTAATGTCGTCTGTGAAAGTTCAAGATAAGATTTATCCACACATGTCCATATATCGCATACATATGTATGTATATATGTATTATTTGTTTTGAAGTAACCTCCGTGCACACAAAAATCACAGTCGTTTTGATCGAGAGTTTCCAGGGTTGTGACGTAGGGAGCTCCTTCCACCACTTGGTCCACCCATTTGATCGCTCGCACCATTTTGTAGCGCTCTTCCTGCGTGAATACAGGTGGGCCTTTGTGCTTCAAAATCTCCTCGTCCGTGTGAATTCCCACTACTAAAATTTCACCGAGGGCTTTCGCTTGTCTCAACGAGTTTGCATGTCCAAAATGTACCATATCGTAGCTGCAAAGCAAACATTTACAACACTCATTAATACGTACGTACATATGTCCAATACACATTTATTTTGAAACGGAAATACGATTCAAAAAAAAAATACAAGGTTTATATGCAGATAGCGATATCTCGTTAATATATGTATGTATATACACATACATATTTATATCGAGATAAATATACGCATTATTATATTGGAGGAAATTTTTATACAATTTCAGTTCGTTTTGATAATTTTAATGACATTTTGGATTCGAAAACAAAACCTATTAAATTTCAATACACTGCATGATTTATTATAATTTTGCAATTGGGAACTACATAGTAGATATACTTGGCCTTTATCAAGTCAAATTACTTGGATACTATACACATATATAATATTATATTATACTATACAGGGCCAAACCTAGGAGTTTGGCCGCCTGTGTGCAAACTTAAATCGGCCGCTCTTTCATTTTATCAGCATTTAAGCATTTAAATATACGTATCAGCATTTAAGTATTTAATTTTATCAGCATTTAAGTCATATTGATTCAGTTAAAAATTTTAATCACAATAAAAATTAACCAGAAAAACAGACAGAAAACTAAAACATTTAGTTCTGAATAGAACCAGACGACAAGAGAGACTGAATGTTTTCAAGTTCATTCATGAAAATATAGTGTTTTTACCCTCAATCTCACATCTAGGACATTGTTCTTTCGATGACCAACCAATACTACTCAACATCCTCGAAGAAATAATTATCTCGCAGTTGCAAAGATAATGGAACATAAAATATTTAGCTCTATGCGGACCGAAGCTATACCTGCTATTCCGTTATTTCCCCGAATTATAATTCGGGTGTGTTATAAGTTGTAACTTGCAACAGCAATCCATCCACAAGTATAATATTTTTGACTCTCATTTGTTTCGGCCGCCTGTGTGTGTTGCACACATTTGTACACATAGCAGGCGCGGCCCTGATACTATACTAGGGTTGCCATAATTGTCGGACCATAGACGGGGACACCCCCCCCCCAATAAAAATAATTTATTATAATTTTTGATAGTTTAATTATAATAAATTGAATCATGTTTAATTATAATATTAACAAATTGTAATATTAAATGATTTCATGTACATTAATTATGTACTTCTTCGTGAAAAATATATTGATGTTACTTAAATATGCAATAGTTTCTTCAACTCGTTCCTATTTGAGTACACCATTGAGAAGCATCCATGAAAAAACATTATATTTCGCGATTGGAACAGACCGCTGTTCCAAATATTTAATTCCAACTTTGAAGAAATTATTCACTTCTTCATCAAATACTTTTAATTGTGTTATCGTAATTTCTTTGCATTTCTTCAGTTTGTTTTGCTTGTAAACCTATGTATTTACTAGTTAACCTTTCCATTAATTGTTTTTTTGTATCTTCTAAAATATGTTTTACTTCTATTGTAGTTATAATAGCATTTTCAGGCTTTTTAATTTGCTTTTCAAATAAAAACATTTGACTGTGTACAAACATGGTATAAAGTTCTGACAAAGGATTTTTAAAGAAATCAATTATCGCTTTTGGAGCATTTTCTTCTTTTAAGAAAAAGTCTTTCAACGCCTCCCACATACTTAGTATCCTTGTAATTGATGGAAGGAGTGATAACCATCTGCTTCTAGTGCAAATCCAATTAATTATATATTATCGGAAAGATATATTTTTAAATAATATATATGGAAAACTGGGACAAATATCCTTCTGACGGGGACACTGGGACGCAAGCCTCAAAACGGGGACATGTCCCCGTAAACTGGGACGTATGGCAACTCTATACTATACGTAAATACGCGCAAGCTTTTAAATTGTTGGCTCTAATATAGTGAATAAAGTACAATGTCCACAAAAAATGTTGTAGTTTGAAGATTTGGAATCGACGAATTAAAAATGAAAATTAGAATAGTGCGCATCAGCAGATAGCGAATTGAGTCCACTCTTAAAATATCTATAATTGTTAAATGCGGCGACTGTATATGAATTATAAATGCGTATCGACAATTCAACTCCTCACCACAAATATACAGTACAGTACATAATACATAAGTTTTGCATGCATGTATGTATGTTATTTTAAATCGTAAGGTTTTAATGGCATGCAATGCAATATAATAATATTATTTGTATGTACATATGTGTAATGAAAAGATATATAAAAGATTGAATCGTGAAACGTGTAAGTAATGTCGAGGCGAATATAATTAACATGTTCGCCGAATACGACGTACGAGATCGGTATTATTTTGGTTTGGGCGTGAATATTTGAAGGATGAGCAAAGAAGAGAATAGAGAACATACCAGCCATCGCACCACACGCGCACAGGTAGGGGCTGCGATCCCGGACTCATGTCTTGGCTTCAGCGCGTTCCAGGGAAGAGGAGGCGAGTGCGAGTTCCGGTGACAGTGACAGTGAGTGACAGTGCTAGCGACAGTGACAACGATCCGCACGTCCACCGCCGACCGGCCACCACCTCGCACTGACGACGGCCGATGCGATGCGATGCGAACGTCACACACATCTGACATCACTTCACATCACACCACCCGAACGCTAGCACGCTTGCCACCCACACACCCACCCACACCCACACCCACACCCACACCCACACCGCTCTTTGTTATGCCAATGCCGCCAACACATTATATGTATGTAATACCCATTTTTCTATGCACACTTAAGCTGGCCGCGCACTAGGCAGCCAGGCTGCCGCAGCCAAAATATTGAGCAGCCAGTTTCGGCAGCCAGAGTCGACGGCCGGTAGTCACCCTTCCGTCAAGCGATATGGACGTAGAAGAAATAATTCTTTACCTCTTGTTTCGTAAGAAACGCAAATCAAAGAGAAGATTTTGACCGCTCATTATATGCCGTAGTACGATTGCGATATTGCCCACTGCTGAAGGTTTCCTGTTCATGGTTTGGCTGTGTCGAGTATTGGCGATATTGCCCATTAACTGAAGTTTCTGCTCCATAATTCGATTGTGTCGTATATCTTCGGCTATATGTTGCTGGTTCATTATCAGCATAGCCTTGGCGAAACAGACCAAATTGCGAATGCTGAGTTTCCATAGGTTGCGGTTGTGCTCTTTGTATGACGTCCATTATCTCCATTCTGGCAAATAAATGGAGAATTCATTCTTTTCATTTTCTGCTAAGCTTTCCTCACACATTGTATTTGTGATTTCTTCCCATCTTCGTATTTTCACATTCCGATCACTATATTCTTCTGAAGACATATCCCATATTGCCTTACGATTTTCGATTTCTCGAATTAGTTTCTCTGTATCGAAACTCATTTTCAAAAAGAAGTTAAAACTAGTTTCGGAGCGTAAAATACTTCTGGCTGCTACGACAAGTGCGCGGAGACTGAAGGCAGCCACATACTAGCCTGTCAGTTCTACCTTGCACGCTCTGGCTGCGTGCAGCCAGCTGGCTGCCGTGCAATCGTACGCGATCTATTGGCTGCCGCAGCCAGGAATTCTTGGCTGCCTAGTGCGCGGGCTCCAATGAGCCACCGTATGTTAGATTGGCTGCCTAGTGCGCGGCCAGTCTTACTGCACGGGTAATTCAAACTCTCATCTCACACTCATTTTAATTCATTCAAAATGCCATTACCTCCCTTTCGTCCTTCGCTTCAAAACAACGGTCACAGAAAACACTCCAGACGTCGTTCATGCTAAATTCGTTGTTCACTTGGAACACTTTCAGTTTCACTTGTTAAATATGATAGGTGGTAAGGAAGTACTAGGTCCCAGGTTCGACCATGTCAAAGGCTCCCCATACTGTGATTGAATTGTATCCTTTCTGCTACATTGTTCACTACTAATTGATAGAAATACTTTCATTTTTACCCATAAATATTTTTTCAGCTTTTGCCAGGGGGAGGAAGCTGAATTTGTGTTTGCGTTTTATAAGACCACTTTTGTTTTATATAAAATTTCTGATCGACATGTTTAAACTTATTGCTAGCCTAAAATTTTAGTAATTAATAATTGATTTGATTAAGATTCTGTTCCTGGCATGACCAGATATGGAGGAAGGGGGGGGGGGGGTGCAAATACCCCTCTCTGCCCCTCTAAATGACGTCCTTGCATTTACGGTTCGGTGATTACATCCCAAATGTGAATCGCTACTATGATAACCACTGCTACAAAAATCGCTCACGTGGATCTACTGTTGCATTAAAATTCGTCGCACATGAAAATCACCGTACAGAAAACTGCTCAAATGAGCATTTGCTGAGCAATATTTAGATAGTTTTCTGTACGGCAATTTACCTGTGCGATGAATTTTCGTGCGACAGGGGATCCACGCGAGCGATTTTCGTAGCGGCGGCTATCCTGGTAGCGATTCACATTTGGGATGTAACCCGTTTACCGCATTTACCGTCAATCAGCGTGAATGTATTATTCAATCTAAATGACGAGTGACATCGTAGGCTCCCCCACCTTTCTAATTATAGTAATCGATTAGTTATTTTTCACGTGAACAAGGTGTGTCTTACAATTATTTAGTTTTCAATAAATACGAGATAAAGTTCAAACATTTTTAATAAGGTGCGCATAGATATTACATTAAATATTAGAATGTAAGTAACAATTAATAATTATTAGATGTATGTACTTACAATAGTCGACTTTGTCGTATGTGGTTCGGTAACTATTCCGCACAAAGCGATACCAACGCCAACTATCATACAATCAAGAACCAGAGAGATATTCCGTATTCGCTATTTGCGTGATCACGATGTGCGAAATAATCCGTTTACCGTCGTATATATGTACATATGTAAATAGATACATATGCATATAAATGTATTGCATCGTTTTGATTCAGTCGAAAATATTATATTTTTAAAAATGGAAAATTGAGAATTATCATAAATTCTAAGAAACTATTCTTGGTCCACTAATATACCAAATGGTAATCAAACTATGTATGTAGATGAGAATATTGGTTGTTTATTTAATCTAATAGTAATATTATTTTCCGCACAACCATTTTTTTTTCATTCCAATTAGGTTGAAAATTTAAATATAATTTAATTCAAATTTAAATATGTACATAATATAATAAATGTTCACAGAACATTTGAAAACGTGTTTAATTAATATAAAAAAATGTTTAAATGCATTTTGAACTATCTAGGATTTAATTTGAAAAGTTTTACATTTGTGAAATTAACTCACGATCAATGTCAATTCTATAATTTGTACAATTTAACATAGGCAACACTTAAATAAGGCCATCGTTGCAATCCAATCTTTTATAAGACTTACATAGTTGAGAATATTTTTTTTCATAAGTTATTCGATAAATATGAATGAGACAAATTTGTCAAAAACAGACTTTGTCATAAAAGTTCTCTTTTACTTATTGCTTACACTATCTATCGTATAGAACCCAATTTTAGTAGGTATATTATCTGCTACAGGCAAATTCTATCACATGCTTAAATTTTTCTTTGTAATAGGTACTCTAGTGGAAAAATTGACTAAGAAATTTAGTAAATAGGTATCTACCCACGTACCCTAATTTAAATAATTAAAATAAAATCGATAATTAAGTGCGAATATTAATATTGCAGTAATAGTAATCGAAATATGTATTCTAAATACGTCTTTTTAATAAAATTTATTAATATACATACTATGTATCATGGAGCATTTTGGAAGCATCATGGACGTTGTTTTGTCTTGACTATACATACATATGTACATATGTACATATATACACCAGCAGTCACATAAAACGGAACGCTTGTGAATTTTACGACTTCGAGGCCATTTAAGGATTATCCCTTTATGTGTAGGGTTTTTAACGACCAAATATTCTAAATATGATTGTTTTCTAAGATTTGAGTTCAGTATAGTGTGGGTTTTCGAGGAGAAAGCATCAAATTCGAATTTTAACACGTCAACATGAAAAAACGAGCTCAGTTATCATTGCAGAAGAGTGTAAAAATCGCAACATTGGCGAGTTCAGGATTTTTCTTTCGGTCAATTTCCAAGAAAATGGGATGTTCGTTATCGACTGTTTCGAGAATACTGATAAAAAAAAAGAGAATCTGGAAGTTTTGACCGTAAGAAGGGGACCGGACTGAAAATATGCACATCGGAGAGGCAAGACCGTGTAATAACCAGATTATCTTTACAGCAGCGATTCAAAACTGCTGTAGAAATAAGAACAGATGTATCCTCACAATTTTCCATAGAAATCAATGACTCAACAGTAAGAAGGCGAGTCAGAGAAGCTGGACTCTACGGTCGGAAAGCTGCAAAAAAACCACTACTAACCAAGAGAATGAAAAACAATCGATTGGAATGGGCGAAAGCACATGAAAATTGGAGTCCATCAGATTGGCAACGAGTGATATTTTCCGACGAATCAAAGTTTAACCTCTATAGTCCTGATGGTTTTCCGTATGTCCGAAGGAAAGTTGGCGAAAGGTATAATGAAAATTGTACCCTTAAAACTGTTAAGCATCCTCGAAGTCAAATTGTCTGGGGATGATTTTCGTACCATAGCATTGGACAATTGGAGTTTCTACAAGGTGCCATCGATGGAAAAAAATATAAAAAAATTTTAGAAGAAAGCTTTGTCCCATCGATGGAAAACCACCTTTCATATTCCGATGATATAGTTTTTCAAGATGACTCTGCCCCTTGTCATCGAGCTAAATTGGTGAGTATTCATTTTATTTGATAGCATTGAATATAAATTATAAAATTTCAATCAAAAAACTGAATTTTTTTTTTAACTTTTTTTTAGGTTCGGGACTATTTACAAGAAATGGGTGTAAAGACACTACCATGGCCTGGCAATAGTCCCGATTTAAATCCAATCGAAAATTTATGGATGTGTATCAAGTACAGGTTAAGGAAGAACAATGTTACTACTCTTAAATCGTTGAAAGAAATAATAGAAAAGATATGGTACGAAGATTTCCCAATCGAAAATTTAAAAACTTTAGTAGATTCTATGCCAAACCGAATAAAATAAGTTATAAAATCGAAAGGAGCCGCTACAAAATATTAATTTCTTTTTTATAAGATGTAAATAATAATATGTGACTGTAAAAAAATTAAAAATGTACATGTATAGTGTTATTTTCATTTCAAATTTCATTTAACTGTGAAGTCAACGCACGGTCGTAAAATCTGCCCTCCATTAAATTTCTCCCCAACTCATTTTTATCACCTTTTTTTTTCACGTTTGGTGTTACACGAATGCACTATGATACAACCTATCATTTAAATGACTTTCGGTTTTGGTTTTATATAAGATTACCGAAATTTCACGCAAAAACATGTTTCGCTTAAGCGTTCCGTTTTATGTGACTGCTGCTGTATGTAGTCGAATGAATCATTGTAAATTTTGCAATTGGAGAGAAAATATTATATGTATATATCTACTAGTTGCATCACTTATGTACATACCTATGTATGTATCTAATTGATTAATGAGCAGAAGTATAAAGTAGGCATGAAAAGGCTTTCTTTTATTTTGTAACTGCTGAGGGTTAGTATTGGTTAGAAATTTAGAAAGAAAGTCTCGATATGTCATATCATCTTATGACTGTCACAGAACTGTCAGCAGTCAAATGAAATAATACAAAACCGGAAATATATATTTAATTCTATTTAGATAAAATATTTTAAGGCGATCATATGGTTTGGAAAAAATGTTGGGCAAATTTGTTTTCTTAACCCACAGATATATTCGAATTATAATAACAATACGTTTAATGTGGCGAAACTTTTTACCCGTTCGGCATAGGAGAAAATGATCTTGTACGGTTTTCCTAGGACTACTAAATACATGCGAATGTATGATAAGAACGAGTCTGTCTAAAAATATAGTATGTATGTTTTGAAAAATAGATAGATTATAAATGTTAGTTTTTACGAATTAAGGTGTTGTAAAGTGTGCGCCTGAAAGAAGTGGAAAGTGGGCGTGAGGTGGGATCGGCACACCGACGAAGCAGACTCGCCAGAGCTGAGGACGCTTTAGTGGAGACCAACAGTCCTGGAAGGATGATGCGACCGGCCGCCGTCCATCCCAGGTAGATCTTCTCGCACACCAGCTGCAGATTGTCGCCTTCGATCGGGTTGTTGCAGCGGCCCGTAGTCATGTTGCACAAAGACTGACAGTCAAAATGGCCGCAATCGTGGTCCGCTTTGCACGAAAAGTTTTTGGGGAAGGAGTTGCGAAGGCGGACATCGCCAGGCGACAGATACTGCACTCTGTTTCCCAACGATCCGAAGTTCTTGAATTGAACGTTGCATAGTTGCAAATTGGCCTCGTCCAATTTCACGAGCAAATCCAGCACCAACACGGCCAGTCGAACTCTTCTTTCCCACTCCTCTTCGTCATCCTCGAGTGAAAACAGCGCGGACGTGCCTTTTATGGTCTCTGCGTATTCGATGGCGTACAAATTACCACAAGTCCCAATTCTTTTAGGAAATATGTCGTTTTTCGCGAACAGCACAGTCGATAAGTAGTCTTCGTCTTGTAACAGCATCCACGCGCTATCCATTTCGGACAAGTTATCGCCCGATTTTCCCTGATTTTCTCGCGGAAGCGTACCGATCTCCTTCGCTTCTTCCAGGGATATGTTGATGTAGAGCTTTGAATACACCAATTGCTTGATACTCGATAAGAATTCTACTTTACTGTTGGGGTTGAGTAGTTTTGGTATCGAAAGGACGTCGCTTTTGGGCGACTTGAATAGAATTCGTTTGCCCTTCCAAGTGGCGCTGAATGCGATTCTTTCAGGTTGATTCGAGGGATGACACGCGAGGGCTTCCATCGTTTCTTCAAGGCACAACGGCTCGCAAAGATTTCCAACGGCGTTACCCAGCAGATGTTTCGTACACTGAAAATTATCATGGCCACATGTTAACATAAAAAAATCTATATGATGTACATACGTATGTATGTGTGTAGATGTAACGACAACGTTACCAAATGGTTGATGTGATGTAGAGTTTGGAGGTTTGTGCAAACCAGTCCCCATTGCAGCATCAATCCAATGGAGGTGACGATCGCTATCACCACGACGACGAGAGGCGCCAAGCGCCGCAAAAACCACCACACTCTCATATGCTATCTGTAATCAAATTTCAAATATCAATTATTTATGTTTTTCTTCTCTCAATACGGTGCGAATCGAGGCGTCATCTAAATTTAAGGTGCAATGCGTTAATCATATGTATATATGTACATACATATGTATGTATATATATATATATATATATATAATATCACTATTCTGCCTGTGTGTCTGTCTGAGATAACGCTCGCCGTACTATAATAGTTGTTTCGATTCGACATATGTACATATGTACATATGTATGTCACAGCTAAACCACTGTCAAAACGTATTTACGAATACAATAAAAAAAGAAAAAAAACTTCTATATATATATATATATATATATATATATATATATATATATATATATATATATATATATATATATATATATATATATATATAATATATATATACTATTTGCTACCAATGTTTCCTATTGCCAGATAATTTACCGCCATCTATTGAAAATTTATTTAATTAATTAATTAATTTGTATTTTATATTTTTTACATGTATGTAGGTAAGTAGGTAGTTTTTACCTTTTTTTCATATTAAACATTTAAATATAAATATTAAATTAGATGTATTTAAAAGGGATTTGAAAAAAATCCAACCGCGTGCGGATCAAACACAAAATCGTCACATTTATTTAATTTTTTTTTATTTAATAATTTAATATGTCAACACCCATGCGACGATATTTCATCGGGTACAACACTAGTTTAAATATATATTTGTACTACAATAGATCAATTGGGTGTAATTCAAAATTTGATCGAATAACGTTAGGTACTATTTATGTACATACATATGTACATTGTATATGGACGGATTAACTTTCATGCCACCCCAAGCTAAAATGTATAAAAGTCATAATAAAAAAAAAAGATCACGCATAATATGAGAAAAGCATATGCAAGTATAGGTACATACATATGTACATATGTATTTACATATATGGTTTTGTAGTATGCGTGTCGGGTATTTTACAAAACGAAATGAGACAATCATTGCACAATCAAAATCGATTAGCGCTTTCGAAAATGATTTTCATTGTCTTATGCTATTTACTCACACATGTACGTACAATATATGTTTATACATAAATATTGAAATAAGATCCCGCAAAAAATGATCGAAATCAATTATTGCGTAAGTACCTCAAAAAAGTTATGAGAAAGGGGGTTAATCTGAAAAGTTTTATTTCAAAATACATAGTTAATGGTATGTATGCATGTTCATATTGTATGTATGTACATACATATATAATGTATGACATAAAAACGCACAGGAATTAATGATACATACATACATATGTATGTATTATACATAGTGCAATATGTAATATTATGTATTATAGATTGTAGATATGTATGTAATACCTGCGTGAGACATTTGGTGGAAAAGAGAGGTTCGGTGCCGTCAGCGGGGGATAACATGTCAGGTGACGTAGGTCGTAGAGTGTAGAGTGTAGAGTGTAGAGTGTAGAGGGTGTCGGTTAGTATGACATGACTGTATGTATGTTTCTTACGAGGGGATAAGTGTTAGCGGGGATACGGGGATAGTGACATGTACGAGAGTATGTCTGCCGCATTGCGGATCGCAAGTATGAGTAGCCGGCCCTACAAGGGAAGGGTACAGCTCGATTCGCATCGGCTCTACAACTGACTACGGCTCACGAACATAATATACATACATACATACATACATAGGTACATTCTCGTAGAATCTACGCATGCGCGCTCTACACGTTCATGTATAAATCACAACTTACATATCTTTCAATACAACTCTATTGTATTCTAATCAAAATTAAATATACACTTACTTCCCAAATAATATGTACCAATTATATATTTATTGCACCTGACAGTAAGTACACTAGACAGTGATAGAGGAGTCATTATACGAACATATCATGTATAATGGTGCTTACGGACTAAACCAACGACGATTTTGGGCCAACTTTTTAACCAGCGGTAGCGTACAAAATATCGAAATAAAAATTAAATTTTAAAATTGAAATTAAAAAATATCAAAATCAAGCTAAAGAGCGAGATTGAGCTAAAATTAGATCATCGTTGATGTTTTGAATTATAACAATGTTTTGAATTACGACGATACGCATTTAAAACCAGAGAAATATTATAATTTCTCTGCTTACGAGCGGAAAAAAAAAAAATTGTTAAAGTCGTCACGAGATGTTACTGTATTTCCACGTGGATGATCGATAAAAAAAAAAACAATTCATAAAAAAACGCGGTATCGGATGTCGGTGATTTGTCAAAGGGTTTTTTTTCTTTCGTCGAAATAAAATTAATAATCACACATTATCCGATAAATTTCACCTCTGAAATGATTTAATTACTTGATTTATTTCGACGTGAGAAACAATTTAAAAATAAAAAAATCCGTTTGATGTGACCGACAACACCCCGGGTTAGCTTCCATCGTTGGATCACCCATACTAATACATGATATATTCTCAGTAACTGCGCATTACGGGGAAGTAAAAATAATAATTCTTTGATTTTTTTTCGATCTTAGTGCGTATCTTCGTAAGTCAAAACATCTTCGACAAACAAAAGTCGAGGATTACCTGTATGTGATTGTTGATGATCTAATTTTAGGTCAATCTCGAAAATTTATTTAAATTGTGCATGTTCTGTTTTAACTTTCAATATTTAATTTTAATTTTAATATAATGATTATAATTTTATTTTGATACTTGAATTTAATTTTTATATAATAATAATAGTTTTAATTTTGATATTTAATTTCAATTTTTAAATTTAATTTTTATTTCGATATTTTGTACGCTACTGGTTTTAAAAGTTGGCCTGTGGGCCGTTCGTTGGCTTGGTGCGTACGCACCATTAGGCGACGCTTTGATGCTTTTACATTCGGAGGCATTCTGTCTTGGTATGTATAGATAGGGCTTTTTTGAAAAAAAAATGGTGTCGGAACTCACTTCTTGTCAAGTTCATTACTAGAACAAAATTATATTTCATATTATATTATATTCAATTTTATTTAAATAAAATTTAAAAGCAGATTTTCTAGAAACTGAACGAAAGCTATGTATGTAGATGCCACCCAACGGGTACTTGAAACTTTTCCAATTTTCAGTACTTCCTAGTGATTCTGCACATATATACATATATAAATGCAGTTCTCTATTATTTTTCGGGGAAGCATGGTATAAAAGATAAAGTTACCTGAAAGTGCCGATCTTCAAATTAAGATATTATTAGTAATGAACTTTTCGATGAACCAATTAATATAAAAGCCCATCTTTCAAATAAAGTTCAAAGTAAAATTAATCCACTCATTGTATTAAATTTTATAAAACAGAATGATTTACAAGAATTTTATCCGAATTTTTGGGTTGCTATGTGAATTTTGCTGACACTGCCTGAAACTGTATTAAGTGGTGAACGTAGTTTTTCGAAACTTAAAACTTATCTCCGGTCTACAATGTCACAAAATAGACTTTTCAGTTTCAGTTCCAATAGACTTTCCACTATCAAGGGACCCTTACGTAATTTTTGCATCAGGGCCCAAAATTTCTAGCTACGCCACTGATTGTTTTCGGCTTTTTATTGAGGGAATCGGCAGCAGCGTCTGAGAAGTAACAAGAGATTTTTTCATTACATACCTCCTTTAAGTTTCACATGGCTTTCGTGTAAGTGGTAATTTTTTATTTTTAAACTTCGGGTTAAACTTATAAGCTAAAAAAATACATCAAGTATTAGCCCACTGGTTTTGGTCCCAAAATAAGTCTATAGATCTGGTATTGCTTTGTATTGACATTAATTTATGATTATTATGGTACCCAGTACATAACATTCAAAACGGATCTTAGATAAGGACAAACAGCCGATGGTTTCCAAGAAAAAATAAAAATATTTTAAAGTAAACTTTTGAGAATATTCTTCTGAAGCATAAAAAAATGTCGAGAAAAAGGTGCCAGAACGCCGTTCACCGCGTTAAATTGGAAAAAAGCCCTTCAGTATAGGTACATATGTACATACATACATACATACACCCAGCGCAAAAGATAAGCAGCAAAGCGAAGCTTATCAGTTGCATCACATGCAAATAACGATATATTTTAAAAGACTAGGAAAGGAATTTAAAATAACAGTTTTCGTATTACTTTCTACAACTCCTCTTCACCAATATGCAGCAATAAAAGCGATTTCGTCAATAGATAACATTATGAGGGGAATCATTGTAAATTTGGAGTAAAAATGAACTTTTTTTTTATACCTGGAGTAGATTTCATAAATCAACAAATCGATAAAAACGGATTTTTTTCTTATTCAAGCTTTTCAACATATGAAGGGGACAAATAATAATAGGGAATACAAATAAAAATGTTTTTTTTATATTAATATTTAATGGGACCCCTTTTATTTATAATAAGTAGTTTTATTCGTTTAAGTAGTGATTCATATTATTTTTTTTAATAATTCATCACCAATTTCACTGTAGCATACATCATAAATAATTTATTTGAAATATTTTATGGTTTTTGGTTTCTTATCTCTAATTTTTTTGCCTATTTTGCTTAAATATTTTCGATTATATTTAGATCCAAGCTGTTTCCTGGCCATTCAATGGAGTTTATACCTAAACTATCTTTATCTTGATCGATATTTAAAACAAAACCAAATGGTGATATACCAATTCATTAAAAATAATTAAAATTAATTGTTAAAACAATTTGAATACTCACACTAATTTTGAACGATGCGCCGGTGCTGAATCATCGTGAAAGAGAAGATCCTTAACCATTTCCGGTAAGCCTTCTAATGTAGGAATAACGCTTTTGTCGATGATTTTTTTTAACTCCTGTGAGTCGACTATCCCATCTTGTTTAATGATTGACCCAACACCATACTGTGTGATGGCCCCCAATACCATACCATGGCGAATGTTATACAGTCAGCGCTTAGCACGATTCTTTATAGCGTTTGCCTGATTTTCGTCGTACTAGAGCCGTCCCATCTGATCCAATCAGGTTGAATTTGGATTCTTCTGAAAAAGTAATCGTCTCCCAATCTTGAACTGTCCAATTTTTCTTCTCTTTGGCCCACCAAAGACGAGTATCCTTCATTTTCTTCGTGAGGAGGGTTTTTTTTTGCACGGCGCCGTTAAAATAGACCAAGTTCATTTAGTTTATATTGAACTGTTCTAAGGTTTACTGTTTTTTCCAACTTCAATGAACTCAGACCTAATTTCTGACGCAGTTTTGAAACTGTTTTGAAGTAAAATTCTCTTTAAAATCCGTTCGTCTTGAGAAGTCAGTTTTTTTGCCATTTTTCCTCTTTCGACAGGTGTTATGTCCATTGTTTTTTTATACTTCTTAAAAAATACAGTTATTGTAGGAAGAATGTGTCCCCGTTCGTCGATAAATTTCCGCAAAAGAATAATTTTCCTCCCAGAAAGTGACAATTTTTGATTTCTCGGCGAACGACAAAAATTCATATTTTACGCTCAACGCTCACAACACTAAAAACAAAACTTCATCTATTGTTACTACGTACATAGATAAAGTAAAAACACGCACTACTTGAAAGTCTGGGGGAAACTGACTTTAAAATCTTTTGGCAACAATACGTTGAGGTATGCTGAAAACAACTGTAAAAGTATAAAAACAAAATTGCCAGAAAGTGAGACCCAATAGGGCGAAAAATGGGCCATTCCGGTAAAATTTGTGACTGATAAGCTTCGCTTTGCGCTGGGTGTATGTATGTATGTATGTATGTACATACATACATATATGAAATTCAATATATCTAATATAATTTCGAAAGAGACTTTTTAACTATGTATGTATGTAAGGTTTGTTGGTAACATCGAAAAAAAATCACAGTTTCTATGACGACGATTTGATATATATTTTTTTCGATTCAAATAAATTTAATAAAAAAATGAATATTTACTATTAGATTCGCCATGTTTAAGCTGTTTATATTACAAATACTGAGCGAAGCCGGGTAAAACAACAAGTTATCTATAAATCCACCATATTTTATATTGGTCGTAAAATTTGATTTAAATCGAAAATTTTGAAAAATAAAATTAAACGTTAGAAAAATATTTTTATAATTTATAAAGTCGTCAGTATACAACTTTTTCAGCTTCGTTTATATTTATTTTCAATACTATTATGTACCTATATATTATACTTACAAATTATACATACACATTACGTAGGAAGTAAAAACTAGATCATTTTTACATGAGATAAATACGGAAATATTATTTGCAAGCCGAATAAGTTGGATTTTTGGGTAAGATCCAGATCGACAGAATTGTTTATTGAATGTACATATGTATATGATATATCTACATACATGCAACATACATATACGTGTACATATGTATGTATGTATCTACACTAGGGTAAGTACATCGAAAACACCAAATTTTGGAATTTGGAAACAGTTTAATTTGGAAAAGACGTTCTGTGTCATGGTGAATACGTAAAAAAATATTTAAAAATTCTAAAAAATATATTACACGTGATTTTATTTTTTATTTCAATACATATGTATTAAGATTACAAGCATAAAATGTCAAGAAGACCTCTGACCTTTTAAATTTCATATATCTAGAAATAATTTTAGAGGTCAAAATAAAATAATGAAATATTGTTTTAAAAAAATTATACTTAAATTATTACTACTAGTACAAAAAAATAAATAAATGTGGAAATAAAAACCTTGTAAAAATGGTGTGGTTCTTAGAGGAAAAATCCCACTTTCGGTTTATCAAACTTGTTGATTTTTTTTTATATATGTATGTATGGTAAACGGGTTAAGTCGCATAAGTGAATCGCTACCAGGATAACCGCTGCTACGAAAATCGCGTGCGTGGATCTCCCGGCGCACGAAATTCGGTGTACAGAAAAATCTGCGCAAATGTATTGCGCGAATGGTTTTTAACGAGATTTTTATTATTAACATTATAAAAAGATTCGCGCAATAATATTTGCAGTCTTCTGTACGGCGAATTTTCGTAGCGGCGGTTATCCTGGTAGCGATTCACTTTTGCGATGTAATCACCGAACCGTAAGTACACGACATTGTTACAAGAATTGCGGTGTTAACAAAATCAGTATCACCAAATATCACTGGCGGATTCACGGTGGTGGCAAGAGGTCAATAGCTACCACTCTAGAGTCTAGACCAGCGGTTCCCGACCCATTTTGACTCGCGTACCACTTAATAGTACATTACGCTGAATTGTACCACTATATAAAAATGATTGTATTTCATGAAGTTTTTTATTGCAAGTGTAATAACATATATATGATAGTATTTACATGATAAGGAATGTGAAGACATGGTAGACGCAATGGACCTGTTTTGCGGAGTAACAATTACATATAATATGTTCAAAGTTTAATGTATTTATCTACTATTTCGTCATACTTCTATTACTAATAAAAGATTTTAATACAAACACAAAATTACAAAGTACATAAATTTCAACACATCCGATATGATTTCAATTTCGATCAATATTAACAAATGGATGTTTGATTTTTTTTGTTGCAGATAGTATTTAGTGGTGTGTATGTATTTATAGTATACTTTATGACGGGACAACCCAATATATTTACTAATATATTTATAATATATTTACTATATACAACCCAATATATTTATAATATATTTACTTTTCTTAATTAAATCTCCTTACAAAATACATTTAATGAGATCCATGCGCTTGTATCGAAGAACTTTTTTTTTAATTCGGTTCAAATCATGCAAGATATACTCAGTCTGGAGGTGCATTTACTATATTTCTATATTTGTCTTTTATAAAAATATATGAAGAGAAAGCTCTCTCAACTAGTTCATTGCTAGTAAATGGCAACAGAAATTGAAGCGCGTTGTCAGCAAGCTGTTTATATTAAAAACATTTTTTTTTTTAATTCAGCTTTTTAAATGCTGTCACTTGAAAGTTCAATCAAGTTCTCTTTTTTCTTGATTGATAATGACGAGCTGTCCGAAAATGTTCATTACCAAAAGGGTTTGAAATCCAATTGTTTGCTTTTTCAGGTTTGGGAAAGTACTGCGTAAGGTTTCAAATACTTCAGGTTGTTTCTTTTCGATACACAGCCTCCAAAAATCTAATTTTCTAATCATACTTTCAATTTTATCCGTAACATTAAAGATCGTTATCGAGCTCTTCTGAAGTGTAAAACTCAAGTTATTTATTTATTGGAGCGCTAACAGGGTAAATTTAAAAATGAACTCCACGCCAGATCAGAGGAAAACGGTAGATTTTGCCAGATTTTCGATAATTGACGTCGACTATGATTAGTTAAAATAATGTTTATTAATTATATAAATATTACTTTTTTATGATTGTAAATCATTAATTTCTGTATGTCCGCCATTACTGATTTTTTTAACCACGTACCGCCAAGTGGTACGCGTACCACAGGTTGGGAACCGCTGGTCTAGACAACTACATAATATTATACATATATAATACATAATAATTAAAATTCGCATTCCACGTTTAAAAGTAACATTATTGAATCGGGGGTGTGAGCAGACTACTCTGCCCTTCAAGTATAAAATGTTGTCATGTGCATAATCAATGGAGCTGATAATTTGATAAATTCCATAATTTGATAAATTCGTTGGGAAAATAATAATTTGTCAAAATTTTGGTGTAAAATGAAAATCTAGATTTGTTATCAACTTAGGGATATTTCGGACATAATTTTTAAATTGATTAATATTTGAAAATCAACAATTACACAATCAATTATTTTAAATGATTGGATTGATTTTAAATAAGGCACCGTTTATGAAATGAATTTTTACTTTACTTTAATTTATTATTTGAAAATCAATTATTTGTCATTTTCATTTTTTCCCATAAAAAGGTATTGTTACGTAGGGGTGGGTGGAGGATCCAAGTAAAAGGCCAAAGTCGTTTCACAGCATTTATTGATGATTAAGGAGATACGCACACTGGCAGTGCTCAGTCCAGAATGGCTTGATATCGCCTAAGTATCGCCTTATAAGGGATAGGTCTCTCAGGAGATCTTCGACTTCCGATTTGTTTACCTATTGTTATCGTCACGTACTCGGATATGCATTCCCACGACACTCAGACCCACGGTATGGGTCACTTCTGAGAACTCCATGGGAAAGCGACAGAGTACCGCTGAAATACGACAGCACTTAGTTTGCCGATAATCCCCGAAACCAATTATAACGGTCACACAGTCTCTGGGATGCTACCCGGCCTAATCCGATTGCAACTAACCGGCGGCTCTTTTAAGTATACGTAACAGTATGTACAAACATATGTATGTGTATTTTTTGTATGTGCAATTTTTTTAATATGCGTATATTTATAATACACATATACATATGTATCAATATTTCTTCTATTTTTTAGGTTTTATTTAATGTTGTGGTTTTATGTAAGTAATTAAAGTTGAAAATATATATGTTTTTTATGAAGTTGTATTTTTATAATTTAGTTGAAATATTGCTTCAAAAATTAATAAGCTTACATACATAACAATAAATGAATAATTAATTTTTTTTATTTTTTGGTGCCATCTTATCGATTCCCGATAAATCATCACCAGCGATATCGTTGCTCTTCAGATCATGTACGGGCACTACGGAATCATCACTCCGTCCCCAAAATTGTGAATTGGGCTTCTGAGTCTCTCACATTCAGAACACCAATTCGTGAGGCTTTTTTCGCTTTAAACACCTCTGACTTTTTTCGCTTTAAACTGGTTTTGACATCTTTGCATTTTTTCGATATTAGATGGCTTACTGCATCCCCACAGTTGTATGCCATATGTCCATATTGGCTTCACGATTGCCTGGTATATCAGTTTTTTGCATTGTAGGTCTAATTTGGAGTGTCTTCCTATTAGCCAATGCATTTCTCTTTGTTTCATTCGAATCTGTTCTATTTTTTTTAATGTGATGCCTCCACGTAATCTTTGAGTCAAGATGCAGTCCTAAATATTTGGCTGACAAAGCTTGTGGAACTTGGATTCCGTTGAATAATTAATAATACATTAATTGCTTATTAATAGTCAATAAATTAATAATCTTATTTTTGAAAAAAAATGTGTGTATGTATAAAAATAGAAATGGCCACCACCCTGCAAATTTTCTAGATTCGCCACTGCCAAATATGAATTTGTCCAAAAAAGTAGTGAGGCTTTCTCTCATTAGTAAAAAATGTAAAAAACAAAGCAACGAAGCTTCGTGTTGAGTATGTATAGAATAGAAAGATGATGCGTGGTCGATCAATTTCGATCAGTTTAAATGAGAAAGGTTGAAGCTTTAGTGGTGGTGTGTTTTGATTGCCGAGTATGAAAGTAAATTGAATGAAAGACGAGGTGGAAGTGGAGGTGGAAGCGTGGCGATAGTGAAATGAAGTGAAGTGAAGTGAAGTGGAGTGGAGTGGTGTGGTGTGGTGTGGTGTGGTAGTGACAGTGATAGTAGTGTTTAGTGATATTGGTGTCGGCGGTCGACGCGACGTTTTGAGACGAGTTCGAGTCGACCTTAGAGCGTCCTTGCCGTCAGTCGGTGTCGCGACGCGTTCTTCTCCGGTCGTCACATTTCTCTCTCTACCTCTACACCTCTACACCTCTACAACTCTACAACTCTACAACTCTACAACTCTACCTCTGCCCATTGGCTCTCTAGGAAACCCTATAATTACAAGTATGCATTCTCACATCACTGATCTGTGATGTACTTACTGCTCTGCCTTCGTGACGTTCGATGATCTGCTGCTTCTGCGGCCGTCACTTTATCTCTATTTACTTCAGGTCTTTATATTCTCTTTAATAAACATTTATGGCATGTTATATGTTACCTTTTATTATACCGACGTACATACATACTCGAACTGATTTTCATTTTTTTTGTCCATTTGTTTTGACAAGGCTCTTTTATATTTCACTTCGCTAATGATTCCGTTGTAATTCCTACATTATTCCGATCGTTTTTAAACTTTGCTATTTTGTGCGGTTTGGTCAACGATAGATATTTAAATCAATTCCGCCAGTACGATGGTGAAAAATAATCGTAGTAGACGCGTTTAAAATTTTTTTGAAGACGTTTTTACTACATATGTATATATATCTACATATGTATGTATGTACGTAGTAACCAATGGATGCACTTTTGCAATCATGCTACTTGTATAAACACACTGTTTTAATTCATTCTCATGTTACATCAATTCCTAATTTTCTTTTCATGTTTGTCCGAAGTAAGATAGTAATAAATTGTCAAAATTTGGTTTATCAATTCTACCTACTTATACGTATTTAATGCGTGTTCAACGGTTTGTAAATTCAAGTTTGTATGTATGTACATACATATGTACAAAATTTGTTTTTTTTGAAAATAGTTGTCAGTCAATGCTCTTGAAGAGAAGAGAAGAGAAAAACAAAACAAAAACTACGCGAACTCGTTACTTTGTTGTAAGTAATATTTACAGTTTTAACAATAATAGTAGATGGGTATCGCATTTTGAAATCGTCGACGAATTGATGCATAAATTTGCATATTTTGAATATTCTCTTATAAAATGAATATTGCCGAGCTTCTAAAATAGAATCTTACGCTTTTTAGTTTTATCCTGCGGTGCTGTATATTTGAATTTGGGCCAAATGTACGTGAAATGTATTTTTGCGCATTTTTCAATTCCATCGGGGCTTCGCGTTTAATTTGTGAATCATATATTTTTTTTACTATGTCATATTGTGCAATTACACAAAAACCTAGTCGAATCTCTCCTTTAAGAATTTCAAATAATAATATTTCATTTTGATTTATTTTAAAACTTTAGTGTAATCTACCTATTACATGCGTATATGTATTACATATACATATATGTATATGTACATATGTGCTATACATATGTACATATATGCTAGGGGTGTAGGTTTTTACTCGTGAATATATTATATTAAAAAAAACGATATTTATTAAATCTTTTGATCACAAATTATAACATAAAATATGTATCATTTTTTTTACTAGCCTCTTCTTAGTTCTTTTTCATTAACTCACGAGAATATTATGTACTTTCCAGGTGGAAAGTCACCCCTAAACGCCCTTCTTAGAGGTCAGTCTTTTCTTGTATTTTTGGTGGCTAAAAAGATAGATCAATATATGTATGTATGTACTTATGCATACTACATTGTGTATGTACAATATTGGACAAGATAAATGCAAGTTGACAGTAGTGCAGTTGCAGTTTAGAGAGAATAGAACCGGAATTTTACCGAAATGACTGCACGCACATTTAACTTTTACGTATGTACATACGTGTATGTATAATATGTATGTGCAACAAAAAGAACAATTCGTAATATAAACCGTTGGGGTGTCATGTCACCCGTTGAAACAATCCGTCACGCTCCACAATTGCCACTTCTCTTCTTCTCTTTTCGTTTCTTCCTACGTTTAATACTCGTTCTTCGTACATAAAATATACCTAATATAATATGTATTTGAAACTCTAAATTTAAATTAAATATTGACGAAATCCATACTAAATATGTGCATAGAATGCAGTTCGTCAAAACAAAAAAAAAATGTGGCTAGTATGAAAATGCTCGAAAAAAAAAGATCCATAACACATTATGGTTTAAAAACCTAATCAAAATATCGATCGTTCTTCGTGTTTCCTGGGAAATAAAATTATTATTTTCCGTATACTTATATATACCAAGGAAAAGAAATCACGAATTCTAATACCGCTGTCAAATTTATGTATTTTCAGAGATCCATCTGGTTTTATTTTTAGATTAGTTATTACCATATTAATCAAATGTAAGTATCAAGAGTAAAATTTTACAATCGACGTCAATGTACATATGTATGAACATATAAATAGTTCGAATATTAATATGTAATTAAATAGTTTTAAGTTCAAATACAGGTTTTGGCTTTAACTTGAAAATTTTGCCAATAGAATAAATACAGAAAATGAAATACACACTCATTATTATACATATGTATGTACATACAATTCATGAATAAATTTTTGTAGGTAAATATAATACATACATATGTACGTGCGTACATTCACGACCACGTGAAAAAGAAATTCCCATAATTTGAATGGTAGTCGCCGTATATTTATATGAATTTTACGCATTTACTTGCCAAGATAGGACTTAGATGTTTGCCAAGAATCTAATTTTAATAGATTTGACGTTCTCGTGACAAAAAAGTCTTTGTTGTTTGTCACGCCATTCAGAATAATGTTTCATCTCAAAACAAATACGATTCGATAAGTAGTTGGTCGATTTTTCATGTGTTTTTCAGATCCTCAATAGTTTTTTTTAATTATCATTTTTTATTTTCAGAAATTTTAGAAAGATTGCGAGAGAAATGGACGCAACGACCAAGTTGCGTCGTTCTTCGCCTTTTTGAGGGTAAGTAACCGAGAACCATTTTTTTGTGTATATTATCATCGCATCATTGTTGCAATAGTTATGCATATTTCATTTCTTCTTTTGTTAAGTAATATAATTTTTAACAGAATGTGCATTTTTTCAAAAGTCGAAAATTAAATAGCTATAATATAATATTGTATTTTACAGTTATTAAAAAATAATTATGATGAATATAATGTATCTATGTATAATACATACATATATATTAGATTAAATAACAGTCATATTTCTTGCCAACTTTCTGTTAGTTTGTGATCACCGCATTTGCATCTGCGCTTTTTAATGTTTTATTCCAATAAAATGGCTCAATTGTATGTACGAATTGCCTGTTAATGGCAAGGATGTTGGGTCAAGGTTCGTCAAGCATACATATGTACATATGTTTGTATTACATACATATATTTGTGCCGCATCGCGAACATTTTTTAAATCGAGCCAAGAAATTTTCAGTTGTCTCTCTTCGATTTCACAACTATAATATCTAACATTTACTACCGCATTACAAAACGTTAATTTTTCCAAGGACTTGAATTTTTATTACATATTTTATTTGAAAAGCTTAGTCATTTCGTGATTTCCTATATACATAGATACGTACATATGTACATACTTACATATGTACGTATCTATACAGAGTGAATTATTTGTGTTTTTCTTTTATCGAGGGGTGTTAAAATTTCACCATCACTGGTCAAATAGTGAAGGACGATATAGCCCAAAGCTTGTTACTACATATATGTACATATGTATTTAAAATCTCGTGTTACGTAGTCCGCAAAAACATTTGCCGTTCAATCTACGTATTAAATGCATCCTCGCTTTTATAATTGAGACTGCTCTGATGCCTCTTGTCGTTTATTCTCATACATACATATGTGTAGTTAATTCCTAGTAAGTAAGTTAATGTTTTGTCTTTCAAATGCAAACAAAAAACAAAACTTCGGATTCCCAAATACATATGTACATATGTATGTGTATAAACAATAGTCATCAAACGAAGTCAGTAAACTCATCCGTCGTCATTGATCCATAGCGACCGATTTATCACCCACATATCTATTATTATTATAATGTATGTATGCATTACAGAGCTTTTTGTCATTTCACGACCTAGTCAATTGTGGATAAAAGACATCTTCAATTGAGTATAATTTAGTGAAAAAACCAGCATCAAGTATTTAACAGATACGTACATACATACATATGTTGTTGGACGACATGTTGGTTCACGGGATCAACGTCGATGTACATAGTTTGATTATTATCAGATATGACGGATTAGATAACAGAAAAAGTTCCAAATAGTAAACCGATACGGTTTTAAATAAATTAAATCACTCGCTCCATTTTTTTGGTGATACAAGTAATTGGCTTTTTCCATGTTATTAAAATCTGAAATACAGTAGGTTTTCGAATTATCACACTTAAATAAAAATATATTATATTATATACAATAAAAAATATATACATAGTCAGCATGGCTCAGTGGTTGCGTTTATGTTTAGCACCAAGAGATTCGTTGGTGCTTGTTTAGCACCAAGAGATGGGTTCGATCCCGGGGTCTACTCTTGAATACTGCTGGTTAGACTTGGATATTTGTGACTCCAAGTCGATCGTTTCTCACCAGAGTTTGCTAATTTTATCTGATCATTGTTGAAACGGTTCCTCCATATTGGAAAAAAAAATATCATTCTACCTGCTGTCACAAATCTTCCGTATTTAACGTATGTACAATTTGTAAAAATTTATGTACAAGTCTCAATCCATAGATGTATCATTAATTAATTGTTAATTTCGTGTTCTTCAGCTTCTCGAAATACAGTGATTTATGTAATAAAAATACTGCATTAATTGTCTAGGAAGGCGTATTGGGGTCTTATTGTCAAGCCTTCCCGGTATATATGTACAATATGTATGTAAATTAAAATAAAATGTCAGTGAGTGTATTGACTGCATCAACAAGATGCACACGTGCTGCCTGGCAATAGTCCCATATTTGGTTTAAATTTCGCGTCATGAGATCACATCAGATGAACATGTTGTTTATCGACTGGATGCAGGCCAATCTCAAAAATATTCTCTCGCGAGTGTCGGTCCGCGTCGACCATGTTGACCATCTATCTTCCGCTCGCGCAGCTTTTGCGAGTCGTGTCTCGAATTCTGGTGAGATTGTGATTACTCGAGGGGTGGTCTGGTCATATACATATACATATGCATATAGTTTTAGTATAATAATTGGTACACGATTGGTGTTTCAGGTGGTGATGGGGTCGGAGCGACAGTGCGGATTGGGTTCGTTGGTGCCAATGTCGTGTCGCGGGCGAGCCGAGGCTTTCGCGAGGAGACTCCACACGCGGCTGCGGAGCCTGGGGGCTGAGCCCCCACCCGGGGGCGAAGTCTCCTCGGGCTCCGACGTTTACTTCGACTTGGAAGCCGAGATCGCGAGTCCGCAGAGTCCCCAGAGTCCCGTGGAGTCCGGTTGCGTGGTGTCCAGTTCCCCGCCAGGCGAGGACAACGCGTCGCCATCTTCCCCGCCCAGCAACAGCGACAGCGACGCCACCTACTACGACATCGATGCCGATTCCGATCCCAAGCTCGCTCCTCCCTCCTACTCTACTACCAAGTTGAAAGACAACCAAGCGAACAAAGCGAACAAACTGGCCCCCGATGCCATCGACCACTTGTTCCAAAACAGAAGCGACACTCCCGAAAATCAGTCGCCGATCAAGACGCAGCCACTCGCAAGGGACGCGATCTCCAAAACGGACTATGGCTCCACTCGCCACTTGGACACTTTCAACGTGCTCTATTCACCGATTAAGTTCGACGACTGCTCTCACATTGCCGGCGACTCCTCCTTCCTTCATCCTGCGAAGTCCTGTGACGAAATTTCCTCGGAGGAGAGCGTTCTCAAGTGCGCCATCGAGGAGCAGTCGATCGAAGAATCCAAAAAAGACGACACCGACTCGAGTAATCTGTCGAACGAGGGAGACGGCGATGGCGATGGCGATGACGATCGCCCACAGAGAGTGAGAAGGTGTTCGTCTTTAAGGTCGGGAAAGACGCCCCCCGGCACCCCGGGAAGAAAGAAGATTGTGCGCTTTGCGGATGTTTTGGGATTGGATTTAGCTGACGTGAAAACATTCATGGACGACATTCCCAACATACCGAAGTCAGCTTTCGAAGATCTCCAAGACGCCGAGGCCGTCAACTCGTCTGGCGGCGAGTGTTTCGTGCTGAACGAAATTCCAAAGACATCATCGGAGAAATGTTTGGTGGCCGTGTTTCAGCAGCCGGGCGACCAGCCCAATTTCGTGGACATTTTGAATAGCAAAAACGTCTGCCTGGAGAATGCTCGCGTGCAGGAAGGTGCGACGATTGCCATCAGCGGCACTGTCCGGGTGAGGAATCTCGACTTTCACAAGTCGGTCCAGATCAGATACACTCTCGACAACTGGAAGTCGTTTTCTGATCTCCAAGCGTCGTATGTGCCGAATTCGTGTGACGGTTTCGCCGACAAATTCCAATTTCTGTTGTACGCCCACACCGTCCGAGTCGGACAAACGTTAGAATTCGCCGTGAGATTTATGTGCAAGGGCTGCCAGTACTGGGACAACAATTCCGGAGCCAATTATTGTTTTCAATGCTTGTCTTCGACCAATTCGACAGCATCCCTTTACGTGCCGCCCAATATTAACCCCATCGACACTTGGCACGCCTCCTTTTTCTAACTGCCCTTTTTGAAGCCATCGCATTTTTGGCATACCTCAAATTATTCAAACCTATTTGATACTGTTGAAGCCGTCCCGATATTCACATCGTAGTACACTTTCCCCCAAGAGAATCGATTATTTGTATGTATCGTTAGTCTGTGTCGGAAATACATAAATATACATACTTACATATGTACATACAATAATAAGTTCGTCTGACATTTAAGTGTGAAATGGATTTCTTGTCCTCTCCGAGGATGAAAGGAAGCGAAGCGCTTTTCTAATTAAACCAAATATATTATATGTAGATTATGACTTGTCGAAATGCATTGATAAATTAATATATTATATTATACATGCATATATATATATATATATATATATATATATATATATATATATATATATATATATATATATATATACATATACACCAGTGGCGGGCGGTGACTTTTCAAACAAGGGATGCTGTCCCTTGTTTGAAAAAAAAAACCGACCAATTTATTTTTTAAAATTTAATTTTATTCTTCGTTCCTTTTTACAAAATTCATCGATAACCGCATCATAGAATTTTTTATTGTTTTTTAAATTTGACATTATTTTCTTTTCGATTGCAATTAAAGCAAGACCAGAGAGTCTTTCTTCACTTTGACTACTTCTGGTGAACGTTTTAATTCTTTTCATAGTCGAAAATGATCGTTCAGCCGATGCGCTCGTGGAAGGTATCGTACAAATTAATTGTATTAAACTAAATACTTGTTCCAAAACGTCTATTAGATCATCTTTCACAATTAATTCCTTTACGTCATTTATAGATTTCAAATGAAAATCTTGCGTTGAGTACATGTAAATTAATTCGCTTTTTAATTTCATAAAATCAAAGTATTTTCCATAAGTTAGGTGGAGTGATTTAAATAGGAAATCTGGAAAATTATTTTCATATTCTTTAAATTTTTTGACGTTAAAAAATTCGAGAAATTTTAAATTTTCGATATCTCGAAATCGATTGGTTGTATTTACTGAAAGAGTTTCTAAAATTTCAGAATAGTGAAGTTTATACGTTGTTTTCACATCTTCTTCACATTCAGCATATTTTCTTTTTCTATTAAAATTTTTAGTTATTACTTTGTTCCACAATGAATCAAAATCGTCTTTTTTGTTATCTAAATATTTTACAAATTTTTTAATTTCACTTACGCAATACGATATGTCAAAGGTTTTTTTTTGTAAAATTTCAAATAAAAAATCTGCCGAATTAAATATTGCAGAAAATAAATGCAAATTGAAATTGAATTCAAACTCTTTTAAATAACGATGAAGGACTTCAGCATTTATGACAGCATCAGTATCCCATTCGTCTTCGTCATTAATTATTTGATTAAATATTTCCATTAATTCTGTTTGATATTCTAATATCATATTTAAAATTTTGCTATTGTAGTTCCATCGTGTAGGGGCAGCAGTGGGAAATCGTTTTTTTATTTGACAATCGAGAAGGGAAATTCTTCTTGAAGACTTACAAAAAAAAGTTGAAAATGACAACATACGGCTGAAAAAACGTTTGCATCCGGATATATGTTTAACAGATTGCGACAAAACTAAATTCAATCTGTGAGCGTAACAATGGACAAATAAAGAATTAGGACAAATATCTCGAATTTTTCGTTGCACTCCATTATGCTCCCCGGACATTACAGCCGCTCCATCGTACGTTTGTGCAATTAATTTGTCCAAACAACCAAATTCTTCCAAGGTCTCACGTATGTGCTGAAAAAGAGCATTAGCTGTTCTATTGGGACTAACATCGACAAATCCAACAAATCTCTCCTGAATTTCATTATTTTCATCTACATATCTAAAAATAGTAGATAGCTGAGCTTTGCGACTGATATCTGTAGATTCGTCCACAATTATGGAAACAAATTTTGATGCACGTATTTCAGTTTTAATCTCATCTAGCAAGACTTTTGATATTGCGGATACCAAGTCATTTTGTATATGGTTCGATAGTCCAGTAAACACCGTAGAGTTATCTAAATGAGTTTTCAATTTTATGTCTGATTCACTCAACAGATACAGCAATTCAATATAATTCCCTCTATTTTCCGATTCCTGGTGCTCAAAATGTCCTCGTAAAGGTTGTTCTTGTTTTGCTAAAAAACAGATCGCGCTTATTAATTTCGACAAAATGTATCTATTTGCAGTAACTTCTTTGTTGTGCATTTCAATATTTGCTTTAAATTGAGCACTTAAAAAATTTTCTATACGAGGTCCCTTTCCAAATTTTTTAAATTGAGCAGCAGAACATATGTGAGCTTGAGAACATTCATGTCTCTTGCGCGATTTACTTAAATTGTTTAGGTCAGAAAATCCAAATTTACTCCAGACATTCACTTCTTGAGAAAATAAAATACATGGCCAACAGAATAATTTCGTTAAGTGAGCACATCCACAAATCCATGAAATTTTTTCGTATGTTTCTGTGTTAAAATACCTTTTAAATGTTTTTGTTTTAGACTGAATATTTAATATTGGTGTGGGTTTGGGGCTCTTAACAATAATCTCCTTTTCATTAAATGGGAGAGAAGCAAATCTTCTTTTCAGCACATTTTCAATTAAACAATTGCAATTATTATTGATCTCGACGACAAGTCCACTCTCATTGTTATTTTCGATATCCATATTAAAGGCAATAATGAAAACTCGTAAGTAGTGGAACAGTAAACTAAAAATAAAGTTAGACGAAACTAATTAAAATGAAAACTTAATTCAAAAGTAAAAAATAACCAACTTACAGTATAAATGATTAACTTCGTCTAAAGAAATGAATCGGCTAGCTTTTTGATAAATAACTTGGGGCGTAGCGTGCGGAAATATCGATCAACAGCGGCTTCCAAGTGAAACTCAATAGATAAGCAAACAGAGAAACCGAATCCACCGTAGAGGTTAAACAAGTGTCAACGCGTCCGCGCGAATATGACAGCCTCATAGTGCGCATGCGCAAATGGGATCGGTCCGAACTCCGAATCCATGACGCGCGCGCACTTCACTCAGCGTCTACTCGCCAGCGTCACTCGCCTGTGGCCGGCCTATGCGAATGCGGCCTATGCGAATCCTTAATAAAAATTATCAAAAGATCCTATATAATGCATCATGTAACAAAAAACACGTGATATGTGAAATATATATATATATACTCATAAACTACATCATAATCACGTACATCACTAAGAATACATCGAAGCGAAATTCAAATATTTATTAAAAATACTCTTGGCTTTTTAAAGTTATAGGGGATGCGCCGCATCCACCGCATCCATGGACCGCACGCCACTGATATACACCTTCCTAATAGTTATAACAAAATAAATGTATAAGGCTGAAAATTTACATAGTGTTATTAATATAAATTATAATATTATACATACATATGTACATACATACAATAAATTTAAGTAAAATACATTGATAGAATATATGTAGTATGTGTTTTCAATACACATATACATATTTTTAATAAAATCTTATTGACGGCAACAAACTATCAATTTGTAGAAAGTATGTAGTATGTATATGTGTACTTGTGTCTAAAAATCGTTGCAATAAAATTGTAGATATTATAAATATAATACATACAGTACATAGGTGTGTATGTGGGGGTGTGCAAAAGCAAAAAAATATATTATATTATATATAAGATTGATGAAATGTAAAGATAATTGGATATTGAATATATGTATGTACTACATTTGTATGTATGTAACTTTGACTGTCACATGCCATTTCATATTTACGATGAAAATTTTTATTCAAATAATAATTATATTTCTAATTGTGTAAAATACAGATCGAATTTTTTCTATTTTGAGATATTTTACATTACCCAATCAATATTACTATGTGAATGAAAAAGGTTAAATACAAAGAAATTTCAGTCTGTTTAAAACTTTATTGAACATTTAAGCTAAATGATGATGTAAAGTTTAAAGTGTAAATTTTGTATATTTATTCACTATTTTTTATATGTATAATGCGATTAATTTAATAGTGTTAAAAAGTATAAAGGACAGTCAATTTCATCACTATCATAGCAATAGAAGTTGTTCCAACATTGAGGCACACTTAATAATATACGAGTATGTATTTTATGTAAAGAACTCAGTGATAAAATGGATATTATAATAATGGAATTGTATTATATTGTATGTATATTATATAATATGTATTATTATACATTATAAAGCCAAACTTTGATTGTTTATGACAGATTTATTCAAAATTAATCTCTAAGTTGTGTTTTCTATGAATTTTATTTATGTTTAGTACCTGAAATATTTTGTGAACGTGTAACAAACAAAAATAAATATTTTTATTCGATTTTTTTGTTAAAAAGTATGTATATTTTTGCTAAATCCAGTATACATATGTGATGCAAAGCAAATGAACAAAATCAACACAAACTTAAAAATTGTACCTGTTTTATTCTGTTTTGTATATAATATTTATTCGCTGGCATACACCATATACCATATTATACACCTTCCCTTATGAATATTGCAGGCCGACAGGAGATTGATAATATTTATTTTAATGTTTATTTTTTTACATCATTTTGGGTCATAGCAACATAACAGGTGACCAAAAAATCAAAATATAATGAACACAAATAATATGCATACAGGAACATACACATGTAATACATACATATTATACATATGTACACATATACACAAACATGTGCATAGATAAATTCAAAAAAGAACACAAGAAAGAATAATGAAAATCTGAAAATATTAAAAAATAAATCATTTTCAATCTCAACATAATTGACATGAATATGTGCATAATAGATAGAGGCGAGTCCATGAGAATGTTGGTAAAATTTTTGAATCTTCATTTACATACCTATGTTATAGCGTTCATGGGCTATGAAGCTACACTGCCCATGAAGCAAATCAATCACTATTTTTATTTTATTTTTATTACCAACTTAATAAGATATTTAACATGAAATCGCTATTCCTCATCAGACGGATTGTTATCATTTCTATACTAGTTTTATGAATTTGCTGCTAAATGGCAGTAATACAGACATACACATGTACACATGGAACAGGACAGAAAAATATTAATATAATTGTATAGCAAAAAACATCATATTCATCATCACATTGGTTTCGCAAGAAATTGGTTCAGGTATATATTAGTGATAAAACATGAAGATAACTATTGAATTCAGAGCTGTGGAGCTGTTTGAAGAAAAACGTCACTCCATCTATGAACATACAGACACTTTGGTCTCCGGTTTCAAAAATATCACATTAGGGGTTTTTCTTCTGTACGCATATACATACTAATGTATGTACATAGGTACATATACATATGTTTCAATAAGCGTAATACCATTTCCAGGTATATACATATGTACAATCGTAATTCAACCAACTGATTGATTTTCGAATTTCGAGATATTGTGAAAATCGGCATTGATGACTCGCTGTTGACAAAGACTTTTGAAACCCTACAAGATGTATTTGTATTTGTTACTTCACAATATTGAGATATTAAACAAGTTTTAAAATGAGATTGGAAATAGAAATCAGGAATGACACCATTTTTTTTTATTCGAATTCAGGGCAAAATTTAAAATTAGAAATATGTATAAAGTGTAAAATTGACAGTCATATGTTTTTGGAATATTTATGTAATATTTTCAACCACAATAACCTATAAGTCAATTTTGAATTTAGGACATTTTTGGTATGTTTCATAAAAATAAAACATGTACATATGTATGCAGACCCTACTAAAAAAAAATTCTCTTCCTTTTCATTAGTATTAAAAGCAAATGAGAATAAAAACATAAACATTTAGTATTTGATATATAGGCACGCTACTAAACATGCAACTCCGCACCATTAGTTTGATTAGGTCACATGTCTATGTTGATTTTATTCTTCCCTTTGGAAGGTTTGAGATGGGACGACGTTGCATTTTAGAAGGATCCAAATGTTTTCAATGGAATTAAGATTGGGGGAACTGCAGAATGGATATATGTGGGATTTCAGGAAATACGTGATGGAATGGGCTACATTAACATCTCGCATGAATGAAAAAAAAAAACCCTTTTGGAGCCATTTTTTATAACAGCGCATGTTCATCGTTCCAGGTCGATTTAGGTTTATACATCAGCCAAGGATGTTTTTGACTTTTCCAATCGAATTCGTCATTCAAAATGAACTACGAAAAACAATAACCAGGTTACCGTTTTGCCAATGTTCGTTTGTGGACTGTTTTAGCATGGCATTTAAATGAATTTTGAAAGTGCGAATATTGAAACACATAGATATCAATTGATAAATTGATTAAAGTTCATAAAGCATTAGCGGTACGGCACGGCACGGCGCATTGACAACGATTGTCAAACACGAACGACGGTGACAGCGGACGGCAACAACACTTATTACGACCATGAACAAACGAATATTGCTGTTTGTCCATAGTTGTAACAACAATGACTACGAACAAGAACCAATAACAATACTTGTTTTAAAATACATGAGGACAATTTAAACGCCCATTTTATAAAACAAAAAAGCATTTGTCGGAAGCATTATATAAAATTTGTGTCAATTAAAATAATATTAGATCATTCAAAATTATAAATGTGAAATTTAAAAATAATTTCTAATGAATAAATATATACAGTGGTGGACATAAAAAACGCCGCCTTCAATCTTTTTTGAACTTTTTTTTTAAATTCTGTTCGGTATTGTAATTTTCAAAGAATTTATGACTAGGGGTTTGAAGATTTATGAGTAAACCTCAATTAAAACAAAAAAAAATGGAAATGGATAACGGGATATTCTTGGAATGGATGCAGAAATGGAGATCGGTCATTAACGGTACTTGATAACCATGTTATTTATGAGGGTCGGACTATCCTTGCAACTGTTTTGTTGTTAGATTTCTAAAGTTATTATTCCTTGTGAGGTTTTGAAAAGATCTTTTGTGAATAAAAACACTTATAGATATTATTATGCTTAAGCTTCCTTTATTTGAACTATTTTAGTCATATTTGATCCCACGAGTAGCTAGGGAAAAGCTGTCCAGCCGACCAGAGCCCCGCTTGGCCAGCTAAGCCTAAATACACTCAGGGGGTCGGCATGCCCACTGAGGCTTCGTTAACGACCTGTTATTTAACGTCTACAGGCCATCCATCCCTCAGTACGAGTACATACACCTTGGATTAAAGACGTGGTTCGCTTTGGTTTAGTCCGCCGACGCCTACGTACTAACCCTAACCTATACTGACCCTCACGGGTGCAAAGTATTCACCAATAAAAGATATACATCTTACGTGCTAACCCAACCTAATCCAAACGTCACCGGAGCAAATTATTCAACAATGCGAGATATACATACACCTAACGTGCTAACCGAACCTAACCCAACCTAACCAAACATCACCGGTGCAAAGTATTCAACAATACACCTTACGTGCTAGCCCAACCGTCACCGGAGCAAAGTATTCAACAATGCGAGATAACCAAACACATAACGTGCTAACCCAACCAAACCCAACCTAACCTAACCATCACCGGTTCAAAGTATTCAACAATACACCTTACGTGCTAACCCAACCAAACCCAACCTAACCTAACCATCACCGGTTCAAAGTATTCAACAATACACCTTACGTGCTAACCCAACATAACCCAACCTAACCTAACCCTCACCAGTGCAAAGAATTCACCAATACAAGATATACACCTTACGTGCTAACCCAACCTAACCCAACCGTCACCGGAGCAAATTATTCAACAATGCGAGATATACAAGTATCTTACGTACTAACCCAACCTAACCTAACCCTCACCGGTGCAAAGAATTCACCAATGCAACCAAACCCAACCTAACCTAACCATCACCGGTTCAAAGTATTCAACAATACACCTTACGTGCTAACCCAACATAACCCAACCTAACCTAACCCTCACCAGTGCAAAGAATTCACCAATACAAGATATACACCTTACGTGCTAAACCAACCTAGCCCAACCTAACCTAGCCATCACCGGTGCAAAGTATTCACCGATGAAAGATATACACCTTACGCGCTAACCCAACGTAAACCAAACGTCACCGGAGCAAAGTATTCAACAATGCGAGATATACAAACACCTTAAGTGCTTACCCAACCTAACCCAACCTAACCTAGCCCTCACCGGTGCCAAGTATTCACCGATGAAAGACATACACCTTACGCGCTTACCCAACCTAACCCAAACGTCACCGGAGCAAAGTATTCAAAAATGCGAAATATACAAACACCTTACGTGCTAACCCATTCTAACCCAACCTAACCTAACCCTCACCGGTGCAAAGTATTAACCGATGAAAGATATACATCTTACGTGCTATCCCTACCTAACCCAACCTAACCTAACCCTCACCGGTGCAAAGTATTATCCGATGAAAGATATATCTACACCTTACGTGCTCACCCAACCGTCACCGGAGCAAAGTTTTCACCGATGAAAGATACCTTAGGCGCTAACCCAACCTAACCCAAACGTTACCGGAGCAAAGTATTCAACAATGCGAGATATACAAACACCTGACGTGCTATCCCAACCTAACCCAACCTAACCTAGCCATCACTGGTGCAAAGTATCCACCGATGAAAGATATTCACCTAAAGCGCTAACCCATCCTAACCCAACCGTCACCGGAGCAAAGTATTCACAGATGCGAGATATACCAACACCTAACGTGCTAACCCAACCTAACCCAACCTAACCTAGGCATCACCGGTGCAAAGTATTCACCGATGAAAGATATACACCTTACGAACGAGCTCAACCTAACCCAACTTACCTAACCCTCACCGGTGCACAGCATTCACCAAAGAAAGATATACACCTAACGCGCTAACCCAACCTAACCCAACCGTCACCGGAGCAAAGTATTCATCAATGCGAGATATACAAACACCTAACATACTAACCCAACCTAACTCAACCTATCCTAACCCTCACCGGCGCAAAGCATTCACCGATGTAAGATATACACCTTACGCGTTAACCCAACCTAACCCAATCGTCACCGGAGCAAAGTATTCGACAATGCGAGATATACAAACACCTGACGTGCTATCCCAACCTAACCCAACCCAACCTAGCCATCACTGGTGCAAAGTATCCACCGATGAAAGATATTCACCTAAAGCGCTAACCCAACCTAACCAAATCGTCGCCGGAGCAAAGTTTTCAAGTATGCGAGATATACAAAACAACTTACGTGCTATTCCAACCTCACCCAACCTAACCTAGCCATCACCGGTGCAAAGAATTCACCGGTAAAAGATATACACCTTACGCACTAACCCAACCTAACCCAATCGTCACCGCAGCAAAGTATTCAACAATGCGAGATATAAAAAGACCTTAAGTGCTATCCCAACCTTACCCCACCTAACCTAGCCATCACCGGTGCAAAGAATTCACCGATAAAAGATATACACCTTACGCGCTTACCCAACCTTACACAATCATCACCGGAGCAAAGTATTCGACAATGCGAGATATACAAACACCTTACATACTATCCCAACCTAACCCAACCTAACCTAGCCATCACCGGTGCAAAGTATTCACCGATAAAAGATATACACGTTACGCGGTAATCCAACCTAACCCAATCGTCACCGGAGCAAAGTATTCAACAATGCGAATTAAACAAACACCTTACGTGCTTTTTCAACCTAACCCAACCTAACCTAGCCATCACCGGTGCAAAGTATTCACCGGTAAAAGATATACACCTTACGCACTAACCCAACCTAACCTAATCGTCACCGCAGCAAAGTATTCAACAATGCGAGATATAAAAAGACCTTAAGTGCTATCCCAACCTAACCCAACATAACCTAGCCATCACCGGTGCAAAGAATTGACCGATAAAAGATATACACCTTACGCGCAAACCCAACCTTACCCAATCGTCACCGGAGCAAAGTATTCGACAATGCGAGATATACAAACACCTTACGTGCTATCCCAACCTAACCCAACGTAACCTAGCCATCACCGGTGCAAAGTATTCACCGATGAAAGATATACATCTTACGCGCTAACCCAACCTAACCCAATCGTCAGCGGAGCAAAGTATTCAACAATGAGAGATAGACAAAGACCTTACGTGCTTTTTCAACCTAACCCAACCTTACCTAGCCATCACCGGTGCAAAGTATTCACCGGTGAAAGATACATATACACCTTACGCACTAACCCAACCTTACCCAATCGTCACCGGAGCAAAGTATTCAACAATGCGAGATATAAAAACACCTTACGTGCTATCCCAACCTTACCCAACCTAACCTAGCCATCACCGGTGCAAAGTATTCACCGATGAAAGATATACACCTTACGCGCTAACCCAACCTAGCCCAATCGTCACCGGAGCAAAGTATTCAACAATGCGAGATATACAAACACCTTACGTGCTATCCCAACCTAACCCAACGTAACCAAGCCATGTCCGGTGAAAAGTATTCACCGATAAAAGATATACACCTAAAGCGCTAACCCAACCTGACCCAATCGTCCCGGAGCAGAGAATTAAACAATGCGAGATATACAAACACCTTACGTACTATCTCAACCTCACCCAACCTAACCTAGCCATCACCGGTGCAAAATATTCACCGTTGAAAGATATACACCTTACGCGCAAACCCAACCTAACCAAATCGTCACCGGAGCAAAGTATTCAACAATGCGAGATAAACAAACACCTTACGTGCTATTCCAACCTCACCCAGCCTAACCCAGCCATCACCGGTGCAAAGTATTCACCGATGAAAGATATACACCTTTTGTGCTTTTTTCAACCTAACACAATCGTCACTGGAGCAAAGTATTCGACAATGCGAGATATTTATTTATTTATTTTATTTTACGGTCAAGAAAAAATTGACCATTTTACATGTTGGAAATAGAGAAAGAAAAAGAAAAAAAAATATTAAAATGAAATATAAAAGAAAAATACACATACATTCATATACTACAAAATAAATTACATTATATTAAAAAAAATATTTAAATAAAATAGATTTCATGTTATATTTACTTACAATGAATAAATCGACCATGGACAATTCGTTTCCAACTCTGTGCAGTCTCAACATAGCTGAGTTCAATGAGTAATTAGTGGTAAACCTGGGCATATCAAAAATATGGTTACATCTAATTGATCCACCCGGCACATGGAAGCACACTAAACTCACCAAGTCAGAGCATTTAATAGTGCCATTAAGAAGACCACACAGAACTGAAATATCGTTAATTTTCCTTCTGTCATATAATTTTAGCAAATTAAGTTTCCTATAAATAATAACGTTACCGACATAGTGATTATGACTTTTAAAAAATTTAAATTTGATGAATCTAATGAACTTTATTTGCACTGACTCTATTATGTTAATTTGTTTCATTAAATAAGGAGACCAAATGGTAGAATTGTACTCTAATTGGTTTCTAACCAGAGTGGTGTATAAAATTTTAATCGTATTTACATTTTTGAAGTGAGTACTATTTCTTATTAAGAAACCAAGTGTTTTGATGGCATTTTTTGTGATAAAATTTATATGAGAATTAAAAGTTAATTTGTCGTCAAAAATAACTCCTAGATCTTTAATTAGCGATGATGATGGTAATGATTCATTATTTATATGATAATTTTAAATAATTTTGTTATTTGACTTACTGAACCTGACAACAGAACACTTCTTAATGTTTAAATATAATTTATTAAAAGAACACCAATCGTTTAATGAGTTTAAATTAGTTTGTAAAGTAGCACAATCGTTAGTGTCTTTTATACATTTAAATATTTTTAAATCGTCTGCAAATAAGAGCACTTTAACATCATTAAATATATTTATAATATCATTTATAAAAATATTGAATAGGACTGGTCCCATGTGAGATCCTTGGGGAACGCCACTAGTTGGATTAAAGGAGTAAGATTTAGAATGGCCGATTTTAACTAATAATGATCTATTGGACAAATAGCTCCGAAACCAGTTTAGTAGTACACCGCTGATTCCGATACTGTTTAGTTTATATAATAAAATCTCAATATCAACTTTGTCAAATGCTTTACTGAAATCAGTGTAAATTGAGTCAACTTGCAATTTAACAGATAAGGCACTAGAAATAAAATTTTCATATAATAATAAATTGGATAAGGTAGATCTACCAGAAGTAAAACCATGTTGTTGTGGAATAATAATGTTATTAATGAAAGGAATAAATTCGTCTAATACTATACTTTCAAAAAGTTTTGGAATAGTTGATAGTTGACAGATGGCTCTATAGTTCATTACATTATGTTTATCCCCATTTTTATGGAGAGGTATTAAATAGCCAGACTTCCAAGAATTGGGAAATATACCAGTGGAAATAGATTGATTAAAGAGATTAAAAAGAGGATAAGTTAATACATTGGCACAATTCTTGATAAAAATTGGGGGTATGTTGTCAGGACCCGCAGATTTAGATATATCTAAGGCATTTATTTTGTTAATCAATTTTTGAATAGATATATTTATAGAATGTAAAGGTGAAATCAGGACATTATTATTTACAATGCTATAATTAGAATTATTGTTGTTGTTTTTGACATAGATCGATTTGAAAAAATCAGCAAAAAGATTGACTGAATCATTAGTATTGTCAACAAATTTACCGTTAAGTTGAATGTTTTCTGGTATATATGTTTTATTGTTGTTTAATTCTTTAGTAAATGACCAAAAATATTTGGAATTTGAATCAATGAATGATTCTGTTTTTTACTTTATCTATGTACGTAGTAACAATAGATGAAGTTTTGTGATCATGCGAAAATTCGAACTCGAGATTTTGACTGATTCGAACTCAGAATCGATTACTGATCACGTTTTCATGATCTAGAAAAAAATGTGTGTGTGTGTGTCTGTGTGTGTGTCTGTGTACTTTGGGGATTTTTTTCAACACCGTTAGTCCTATCGAACTGAAACTTTGTATCGGTTACTGAAATTCTTATTGACACTACGTAATTTTTTTTCAAATTTTTAAGTTGACCGGAAATGGTACCTCTCCTTATAGGTGTCCTCTTTTTTTTAAGTTTTTGAATTCGATTTCCTCCCAAACTACTAACTGAATCGGACTGATTTTTACTTTATTTTTTACATGTACTAGAAATTAAAATTTTTATAATTTTATATTTTTTAAATATTTTTATCTGAACCGGAAGTAGTACTTTTACTCTAGAGAATCGAGGTTTTTTATGTTTTTCTCAAAAGTCTTTTGATTTATCGAACTGAAATTTCATATCGATCAGTTTAAGCTCAATACCAAGTTATGTATAAAATTTGGTAAGCGTCCGTCGACCGGAAGTGGCAGTTTACTCTTGTTCGATTTGTCTTCCACTATTTTTTTCGACCCCTTAAACATGTGTGGTTTTCACAAAAAAATTCAAGTATAATTCATGTATCAATGTGATTAAAATAAAAAAAAATCACTAAATTTAATAAACCGGAAGTGGGATTTTTCCCTTCCGGAAGCATCCGGAAGGAAGGTCAAAAATGTTGTCGCCTGGATCCTGACCACACCCCTGAACGTATTAAGCTGAAAATTTATATTTATATTCTTTATGTACTAACTTAGATTTGGTAACGTTTTGGTCAGAATTCGTAAACCGGAAGTAGTATTTTTTTTAAAAACAATATTTCATTATTTTTTCATTATTTTATTTTGACCTTTTAAATTATTTTCAGCTTCTTGATATTTATTGTGTACAATAGAGATAGTGATTTTAAGTAAAAATAAAAAATAAAATCAGCAAATTCAATGAACCGGAAGTGGGATTTTCTCCTATTAGAAAGGTCAAAAATGTTGTCGCCTGGATCCTGTCCACACCCCTGAACGTATTAAGCTGAAAATTTATATTTGTGTTGTTTATATACTAACTTAGATTTGGTAACGTTTTGGTCAGAATTCGTAAACCGGAAGTAGTATTTTTTATAAAAACAATATTTCATTATTTTATTTTGACCTTTTAAATTATTTTAAGCGTCTTGATATTTATTGTGTATATTAAAGATAGTGATTTTAAGTAAAAATAAAAAATAAAACCATCAAATTTAATGAACCGGAAGTGGGATTTTCTCCTAATAGAAAGGTCAAAAATGTTGTCGCCTGGATCCTGTCCACACTCCTAAACGTATTGAGCTGAAAATTTATATTTGTGTTGTTTATGTACTAACTTAGATTTGGTAATGTTTTGGTCAGAATTTGTAAACCGGAAGTAGTATTTTTTTTAAAAACAATATTTCATTATTTTTTCATTATTTTATTTTGACCTTTTAAATTATTTTAAGCGTCTTGATATTTATTGTGTATAATAAAGATAGTGATTTTAAGTAAAAATAAAAAATAAAACCATCGAATTTAATGAACCGTAAGTGGGATTTTCTCCTAATAGAAAGGTCAAAAATGTTGTCGCCTGGATCCTGTCCACACTCCTAAACGTATTAAGCTGAAAATTTATATTTGTGTTGTTTATGTACTAACTTAGATTTGGTAACGTTTTGGTCTGAATTCGTAAACCGGAAGTAGTATTTATTTTTAAAACAATATTTCATTATTTTATTTTGACCTTTTAAATTATTTTTATCATCTTGATATTAAATGTGTATAATAATTATACTGATTTTAAATAATTAAAAAAATTTGAACAAAATCCGCCAAACGGAAGTAGAAATTTTGTCTTGTGCAAGTATTTGCATATATTTGCGCTCAATTTGTATCGCTATCATAGTTATTAGTTCAATATCGTATTTTGTTTTGTAACCTTCTTATATTCCTCAAATACATAGATAAAGTCATGGGTTGGTCACACCCGAATTTTTTAATATAAAGTTTAAAACATTTGGATATATGTAGTTTACACAAAGCTCTTAGTTTTTTGAAATCAATATATATGTGTGTAGAGTTATAAATTTTGGTAAAATATTAGGTTTTTTAATTCGGGACTAAACCATTTTGGAAAAAAATGCAACTTATTTTTATATTGAAGAACATGGTTGTATATACAAGAGATTAATAATTCATTCAGCATAATGACTTTTGATTCAAAGTTAATGTTATCGTTTAAGAACGACCAATTAGTGACATTTAATTGGTTCATGATTTCGTTATAATCGGCTCTGTGAAAATCAAAAATATTTTGCTGAATTAAAGGTAGATTAGTATATTTATTTAAAATAATAATAATATCTAGGGGTGGATGATGGCCATCCACTGGAGATAGAACATCATGAGATTTCATAACGTTAGTGTTTTTGAAATTGGAAAAAACTAAATCTAAGACACGATCATTCAAGTTGGAAATAGTATTAAATTGTTTAAGACCTAAATTTAAAGATAAATTTATAATTTCTTGATGAATTGGAGAATTTTCATTCATTTCAAGGTTTTGCCAGTCCAAATTTGGTAGATTAAAATCACCAGTTATTAAGAATTTTGAATCAGGATATTTTAATCTGATTGTTTCAATATTATTTATAAAATTATTATATACACAAATGTCAGAGGATGGAGGGATGTAAACACAACCGAATATGCACTTTACATTGAAAAATTTGGTTGATATAAATATTTGTTCGATGGAATTGTTTGTGTTGATGATGACAGATAATGAATGAACTTTTTTAATAAGAATTGCCACGCCACCGCCTCGAGTCTTCGTACTGGTGTTTATGTTTCTATCATATCTATACATATTGTATGTATGAAAGTTTAGTTCGGAGTCATTTATAAGGATGTTTAGCCACGTTTCTGTTAATAATATTATGTCATATGCGGAAGCAGCTATAGCATTTTTAAGGAATTGTATTTTAGATATAATGCTTCTGACATTTTGGCAATATATTGTTAGTTTTTTGTACTATTTTTATTTATTATTTTAGGCACTCCATTAAAATATTTTATTATTAAGTCAGTTTCACCTTTGTCTTTTCTGGTATTCATTTCGTTCCACAAATTGTTTATATGTAGTCTTTGCATGTACATTAGGTCATTTTTTATTTTAATTCCTAGTTTGGGTCCTTTTCTAAGTAATGATATTGCTGTTTGCTGTACATCGAGTTTAACTTTTAGGGGCCTTGGCTTCGTACCTTGTTTTAATCCGATTAATTAATAATATACAAACACCTTACGTGCTATCCCAACCTAACCCAACCTTACCTAGCCATCACCGGTGCAAAGAATTCACCGGTGAAAGATATACACCTTATGCACTAACCCAACCTAACCCAATCGTCACCGGAGCAAAGTATTCAACAATGCGAGATATAAAAACACCTTACGTGCTATTCCAACCTAACCGAACCTAACCTAGCCATCACCGGTGCAAAGAATTCACCGATAAAAGATATAAACCTTACGCGCTAACCCAACTTGACCGAATCGTCCCGGAGCAGAGAATTTAACAATGCGAGATATACAAACACCTAACGTGTTATCCCAACCTTACCCAACCTAACCTAGCCATCACCGGTGCAAAGTATTCACCGATGAAAGATATACACCTTACGCGCTAACCCAACCTAACCCAATCGTCACCGGAGCAAAGTATTCAACAATGCGAGATATACAAACACCTAACGTGCTATCCCAACCTAACCCAACCTAACCTAGCCATCACCGGTGCAAAGTATTCACCGATGAAAGATATACACCTTACGCGCTAACCCAACCTAACCCAATCGTCACCGGAGCAAAGTATTCAACAATGCGAGATATATAAACACCTTATGTGCTATCCCAACCTAACCCAACCTAACCTTGCCATCACCGGTGCAAAGTTTCCACCGATGAAAGATATTCACCTAAAGCGCTAACCCAACCTAACCAAATCGCCACCGGAGCAAAGTTTTCAAGTATGCGAGATATACAAACACCTAACGTGCTATTCCAACCTCACCCAACCTAACCTAGCCATCACCGGTGCAAAGAAATCACCGATAAAAGATATACACCTTACGCGCTAACCCAACCTAACCCAATCGTCACCGGAGCAAAGTATTCAACAATGAGAGATATACAAAGACCTTACGTGCTTTTTCAACCTAACCCAAACTTACCTAGCCATCACCGGTGCAAAGTATTCACCGGTGAAAGATATACACCTTACGCGCTAACTCAACCTTACCCAATCGTCACCGGAGCAAAGAATTCAACAATGCGAGATAAACAAACACCTAACGTGCTATCCCAACCTAACCGAACCTAACCTAGCCATCACCGGTGCAAAGTATTTACCGATGAAAGATATACACCGAAAGCGCTAACCCAACCTGACCCAATCGTCCCGGAGCAGAGAATTAAACAATGCGAGATATAAAAACACCTAACGTGCTATCCCAACCTAACCCAACCTAACCTAGCCATCACCGGTGCCAAATATTCACCGTTGAAAGATATACACCTTACGCGCTAACCCAACCTAACCCAATCGTCACCGGAGCAAAGTATTCGACAATGCGAGATATACAAACACCTTACGTGCTATCCCAACCTAACCCAACCTAACCTAGCCATGTCCGGTGCAAAGTATTCACCGATGAAAGATCTGCACCTTACGCGCTAACCCACAACCTAACCACAATCGTCACTGGAGCAAAGTATTCAACAATGCGAGATATAAAAAGACCTTACGTGCTATCCCAACCTAACCCAAACGTCACCGGAGCAAAGTATTCAACAATGCGAGATAAACAAACACCTTAAGTGCTTTCCCAACCTAACCCAACCTAACCTAGCCATCACCGGTGCAAAGTATTCACCGATAAAAGATATACAACTAACGCGCTAACCCAACCTAACCCAATCGTCACCGGAGCAAAGTATTCAACAATGCGAGATATAAAAACACCTTACGTGCTATCCCAACCTAACCCAACCGAACCTAGCCATCACCGGTGCAAAGTATTCACCGATGAAAGATATACACCTTACGCGCTAACCCAACCTAACCCAATCGTAACCGGAGCAAAGTATTCAACAATGAGAGATATATGTACAAAGAACTTACGTGCTTTTTCAACCTAACCCAACCTAAACCTAGCCATCACCGGTGCAAAGAATTCACCGGTGAAAGATATACACCTTATGCACTAACCCAACCTAACCCAATCGTCACCGGAGCAAAGTATTCAACAATGCGAGATATAAAAACACCTTACGTGCTATTCCAACCTAACCGAACCTAACCTAGCCATCACCGGTGCAAAGAATTCACCGATAAAAGATATACATCTTACGCGCTAACCCAACCTGACCGAATCGTCCCGGAGCAGAGAATTTAACAATGCGAGATATACAAACACCTAACGTGTTATCCCAACCTTACCCAACCTAACCTAGCCATCACCGGTGCAAAGTATTCACCGATAAAAGATATACACGTTACGCGGTAATCCAACTTAACCCAATCGTCACCGAAGCAAAGTATTCAACAATGCGAATTAAACAAACACCTTACGTGCTTTTTCAACCTAACCCAACCTAAACTAGCCATCACCGGTGCAAAGTATTCACCGATAAAAGATATACACGTTACGCGGTAATCCAACTTAACCCAATCGTCACCGAAGCAAAGTATTCAACAATGCGAATTAAACAAACACCTTACGTGCTTTTTCAACCTAACCCAACCTAAACTAGCCATCACCGGTGCAAAGTATTCACCGGTAAAAGATATACACCTTACACACTAACCCAACCTTACCCAATCGTCACCGGAGCAAAGTATTCGACAATGCGAGATATAAAAACACCTTACGTGCTATCCCAACCTAACCCAACGTAACCAAGCTATGTCCGGTGCAAAGTATTCAACAATGCGAGATATAAAAAGACCTTACGTGCTATCCCAACCTAACCCAACCAAACCTAGCTATCACCGGTGCAAAGTATTCACCGATGAAAGATATACACCTTTCGTGCTTTTTTCAACCTAACACAATCGTCACTGGAGCAAAGTATTCAACAATGTGATATAAACAAACACCTTACGTGCTATCTCAACCTCACCCAACCTAACCTAGCCATCACCGGTGCAAAGTATTCACCGATGAAAGATATACACCTTTTGTGCTTTTTTCAACCTAACACAATCGTCACTGGAGCAAAGTATTCAACAATGTGAGATAAACAAACACCTTACGTGCTATCTCAACCTCACCCAACCTAACCTAGCCATCACCGGTGCAGAGTATTCACCGATGAAAGATATACATCTTACGCGCTAACCCAACCTAACCTTATCGTCACCGGAGCAAAGTATTCAACAATGCGAGATATAAAAACACCTTACGTGCTATTCCAACCTAACCGAACCTAACCTAGCCATCACCGGTGCAAAGAATTCACCGATAAAAGATATACACCTTACGCGCTAACCCAACCTGACCGAATCGTCCCGGAGCAGAGAATTTAACAATGCGAGATATACAAACACCTAACGTGTTATCCCAACCTTACCCAACCTAACCTAGCCATCACCGGTGCAAAGTATTCACCGATGAAAGATATACACCTTACGCGCTAACCCAACCTAACCCAATCGTCACCGGAGCAAAGTATTCAACAATGAGAGATATATGTACAAAGACCTTACGTGCTTTTTCAACCTAACCCAACCTTACCTAGCCATCACCGGTGCAAAGAATTCACCGGTGAAAGATATACACCTTATGCACTAACCCAACCTAACCCAATCGTCACCGGAGCAAAGTATTCAACAATGCGAGATATAAAAACACCTTACGTGCTATTCCAACCTAACCGAACCTAACCTAGCCATCACCGGTGCAAAGAATTCACCGATAAAAGATATACATCTTACGCGCTAACCCAACCTGACCGAATCGTCCCGGAGCAGAGAATTTAACAATGCGAGATATACAAACACCTAACGTGTTATCCCAACCTTACCCAACCTAACCTAGCCATCACCGGTGCAAAGTATTCACCGATAAAAGATATACACGTTACGCGGTAATCCAACTTAACCCAATCGTCACCGAAGCAAAGTATTCAACAATGCAAATTAAACAAACACCTTACGTGCTTTTTCAACCTAACCCGACCTAAACTAGCCATCACCGGTGCAAAGTATTCACCGGTAAAAGATATACACCTTACACACTAACCCAACCTTACCCAATCGTCACCGGAGCAAAGTATTCGACAATGCAAGATATAAAAACACCTTACGTGCTATCCCAACATAACCCAACGTAACCAAGCTATGTCCGGTGCAAAGTATTCAACAATGCGAGATATAAAAGACCTTACGTGCTATCCCAACCTAACCCAACCGAACCTAGCTATCACCGGTGCAAAGTATTCACCGATGAAAGATATACACCTTTCGTGCTTTTTCCAACCTAACACAATCGTCACTGGAGCAAAGTATTCAACAATGTGATATAAACAAACACCTAACGTGCTATCTCAACCTCACCCAACCTAACCTAGCCATCACCGGTGCAAAGTATTCACCGATGAAAGATATACACCTTTTGTGCTTTTTTCAACCTAACGCAATCGTCACTGGAGCAAAGTATTCAACAATGTGAGATAAACAAACACCTTACGTGCTATCTCAACCTCACCCAACCTAACCTAGCCATCACCGGTGCAGAGTATTCACCGATGAAAGATATACATCTTACGCGCTAACCCAACCTAACCTTATCGTCACCAGAGCAAAGTATTCAACAATGCGAGATATAAAAACACCTTACGTGCTATTCCAACCTAACCGAACCTAACCTAGCCATCACCGGTGCAAAGAATTCACCGATAAAAGATATACACCTTACGCGCTAACCCAACCTGACCGAATCGTCCCGGAGCAGAGAATTTAACAATGAGAGATATACAAAGACCTTACGTGCTTTTTCAACCTAACCCAAACTTACCTAGCCATCACCGGTGCAAAGTATTCACCGATGAAAGATATACACCTTTTGTGCTTTTTTCAACCTAACACAATCATCACTGGAGCAAAGTATTCACCAATGTGAGATAAACAAACACCTTACGTGCTATCTCAACCTCACCCAACCTAACCTAGCCATCACCGAAGTCAGAGAATTCGACATTGCAAAAATATCCACAAAAAGTTCTTATCCTACCAAACCTCACCCATCTGAACCTAACCATCACCGAAATCAAAGAATTGGACATAGCGAAAATATCCACAAAACGTGCTTACCTCACAATACCTAACCCAACCTAACCTAACCATCACCGAAGTCAGAGAATTCGACATTGCCAAAATATCCACAAAAAGTTCTTATCCTACCAAACCTCACCCATCTGAACCTAACCATCACCGAAATCGAAGAAATAGACATTGCCAAAATATCCACAAAACGTGCTTACCTCACTATACTTTATCCAACCTAACCTAACCATCACCGAAGTCAGAGAATTCGACATTGCCAAAATATCCACAAAAAGTTCTTATCCTACCAAACCTCACCCATCTGAACCTAACCATCACCGAAATCGAAGAAATGGACATTGCCAAAATATCCACAAAACGTGCTTATCTCACTATACCTTATCCAACCTAACCTAACCATCACCGAAAATAGAGAATTCGACATTGCCAAAATATCCACAAAAAGTTCTTATCCTACCAAACCTCACCCATCTGAACCTAACCATCACCAAAATCGAAAAAATGGACATTGCCAAAATATCCACAAAACGTGCTTACCTCACAATACCTAACCCAACCTAACCTAACCATCACTGAAGTCAGAGAATCCAACATTGCCAAAATATCCACAAGAAGTTCATACCCCACCAAACCTCACCCATCTGAACCTAACCATCACCGAAATCGAAGAAATAGACATTGCCAAAATATCCACAAAACGTGCTTACCTCACTATACCTTATCCAACCTAACCTAACCATCACTAAAGTCAGAGAATTCGACATTGCCAAAATATCCACAAAAAGTTCTTATCCTACCAAACCTCACCCATCTGAACTTAACCATCACCGAAATCAAAGAATTGGACATTAATAAAATATCCACAAAACGTGCTTACCTCACAATACCTAACCCAACCTAACCTAACCATCACCGAAGTCAGAGAATTCGACATTGCCAAAATATCCACAAAAAGTTCTTATCCTACCAAACCTCACCCATCTGAACCTAACAATCACCAATATCAAAGAATTGGACATTGCAAAAATATCCAGAAAACGTGCTTACCTCACAATACCTAACCCAACCTAACCTAACCATCACCAAAGTCAGAGAATTCGAAATTGCCAAAATATCCACAAAAAGATCTTATCCTACCAAACCTCACCCATCTGAACCTAACCATCACCAAAATCAAAGAATTAGACATTGCGAAAATATCCACAAAACGTGCTTACCTCACAATACCTAACCCAACCTTACTTAACCATCACCGAAGTCAGAGAATTCGACATTGCCAAAATATCCACAAAAAGTTCTTATCCTACAAAACCTCACCCATCTGAACCTAACCATCACCGAAATCAAAGAATTGGACATTGATAAATAATCCACAAAACGTTTTTACCTCACAATACCTAACCCAACCTAACCTAACCTAACCATCACCGAAGTCAGAGAATTCGACATTGCCAAAATATCCACAAAAAGTTCTTATCCTACCAAACCTTACCCATCTGAACCTAACCATCACCGAAATCAAAGAATTGGACATTGCGAAAATATCCACAAAACGTGCTTACCTCAAAATACCTAACCCAACCTTACTTAACCATCACCGAAGTCAGAGAATTCGACATTGCCAAAATATCCACAAAAAGTTCTTATCCTACGAAACCTCACCCATCTGAACCTAACCATCACCGAAATCAAAGAATTGGACATTGCCAAAATATCCACAAAACGTGCTTACCTCACAATACCTAACCCAACCTAACCTAACCATCACTGAAGTCAGAGAATCCAACATTGCCAAAATATCCACAAGAAGTTCGTACCCCACCAAACCTCACCCATCTGAACCTAACCATCACCGAAATCGAAGAAATGGACATTGCCAAAATATCCACAAAACGTGCTTACCTCACTATACCTTATCCAACCTAACCTTACCATCACCGAAGTCAGAGAATTCGACATTGCCAAAATATCCACAAAAAGTTCTTATCCTACCAAACCTCACCCATCTGAACCTAACCATCACTGAAATCAAAGAATTGGACATAGCGAAAATATCCACAAAACGTGCTTACCTCACAATACCTAACCCAACCTAACCTAACCATCACCGAAGTCAAAAAATTCGACATTGCCAAAATATCCACAAAAAGTTCTTATCCTACCAAACCTCACCCATCTGAACCTAACCATCACCGAAATCGAAGAAATGGACATTGCCAAAATATCCACAAAACGTGCTTACCTCACTTTACTTTATCCAACCTAACCTAACCATCACCGAAGTTAGAGAATTCGACATTGCCAAAATATCCACAATAAGTTATTATCCTACCAAACCTTACCCATCTGAACTTAACCATCACCGAAATCAAAGAATTGGACATTAATAAAATATCCACAAAACGTGCTTACCTCACAATACCTAACCCAACCTAACCTAACCATCACCGAAGTCAGAGAATTCGACATTGCCAAAATATCCACAAAAAGTTCTTATCCTACCAAACCTCACCCATCTGAACCTAACCATCACCGAAATCAAAGAATTGGACATTGCGAAAATATCCACAAAAGGTGCTTACCTCACAATACCTAAACCAACCTAACCTAACCATCACCGAAGTCAGAGAATTTGACATTGCCAAAATATCCACAAAAAGTTCTTATCCTACCAAACCTCACCCATCTGAACCTAAATATCACCGAAATCAAAGAATTGGACATTGCGAAAATATCCACAAAACGTGCTTACCTCACAATACCTAACCCAACCTAACCTAACCATCACCGAAGTCAAAAAATTCGACATTGCCAAAATATCCACAAAAAGTTCTTATCCTACCAAACCTCACCCATCTGAACCTAACCATCACCGAAATCGAAGAAATGGACATTGCCAAAATATCCACAAAACGTGCTTACCTCACTTTACTTTATCCAACCTAACCTAACCATCACCGAAGTTAGAGAATTCGACATTGCCAAAATATCCACAATAAGTTATTATCCTACCAAACCTTACCCATCTGAACTTAACCATCACCGAAATCAAAGAATTGGACATTAATAAAATATCCACAAAACGTGCTTACCTCACAATACCTAACCCAACCTTACCTAACCATCACCGAAGTCAGAGAATTCGACATTGCCAAAATATCCACAAAAAGTTCTTATCATACCAAACCTCACCCATCTGAACCTAACCATCACCGAAATCAAAGAATTGGACATTGCGAAAATATCCACAAAACGTGCTTACCTCACAATACCTAACCCAACCTTACTTAACCATCACCGAAGTCAGAGAATTCGACATTGCCAAAATATCCACAAAAAGTTCTTATCCTACCAAACCTCACCCATCTGAACCTAACCATCACCGAAATTAAAGAATTGGACATTGCTAAAATATCCACAAAACGTGCTTACCTCACAATACCTAACCCAACCTAACCTAACCATCACTGAAGTCAGAGAATCCAACATTGCCAAAATATCCACAAGAAGTTCGTACCCCACCAAACCTCACCCATCTGAACCTAACCATCACCGAAATCGAAGAAATGGACATTGCCAAAATATCCACAAAACGTGCTTACCTCACTATACCTTATCCAACCTAACCTAACCATCACCGAAGTCAGAGAATTCGACATTGCCAAAATATCCACAAAAAGTTCTTATCCTACCAAACCTCACCCATCTGAACCTAACCATCACCGAAATCAAAGAATTGGACATAGCGAAAATATCCACAAACGTGCTTACCTCACAATACCTAACCCAACCTTACTTAACCATCACCGAAGTCAGAGAATTCGACATTGCCAAAATATCCACAAAAAGTTCTTATCCTACCAAACCTCACCCATCTGAACCTAACCATCACCGAAATCGAAGAAATGGACATTGCCAAAATATCCACAAAACGTGCTTACCTCACTATACTTAATCCAACCTAACCTAACCATCACCGAAGTTAGAGAATTCGACATTGCCAAAATATCCACAATAAGTTATTATCCTACCAAACCTTACCCATCTGAACTTAACCATCACCGAAATCAAAAAATTGGACATTAATAAAATATCCACAAAACGTGCTTACCTCACAATACCTAACCCAACCTAACCTAACCATCACCGAAGTCAGAGAATTCGACATTGCCAAAATATCCACAAAAAGTTCTTATCCTACCAAACCTCACCCATCTGAACCTAACCATCACCGAAATCAAAGAATTGGACATTGCGAAAATATCCACAAAAGGTGCATACCTCACAATACCTAAACCAACCTAACCTAACCATCACCGAAGTCAGAGAATTTGACATTGCCAAAATATCCACAAAAAGTTCTTATCCTACCAAACCTCACCCATCTGAACCTAACCATCACCGAAATCAAAGAATTGGACATTGCCAAAATATCCACAAAACGTGCTTACCTCACAATACCTAACCCAACCTAACCTAACCATCACTGAAGTCAGAGAATCCAACATTGCCAAAATATCCACAAGAAGTTCATACCCCACCAAACCTCACCCATCTGAACCTAACCATCACCGAAATCGAAGAAATAGACATTGCCAAAATATCCACAAAACGTGCTTACCTTACTATACCTTATCCAACCTAACCTAACCATCACTAAAGTCAGAGAATTCGACATTGCCAAAATATCCACAAAAAGTTCTTATCCTACCAAACCTCACCCATCTGAACTTAACCATCACCGAAATCAAAGAATTGGACATTAATTAAATATCCACAAAACGTGCTTACCTCACAATACCTAACCCAACCTAACCTAACCATCACCGAAGTCAGAGAATTCGACATTGCCAAAATATCCACAAAAAGTTCTTATCCTACCAAACCTCACCCATCTGAACCTAACAATCACCAATATCAAAGAATTGGACATTGCAAAAATATCCAGAAAACGTGCTTACCTCACAATACCTAACCCAACCTAACCTAACCATCACCAAAGTCAGAGAATTCGAAATTGCCAAAATATCCACAAAAAGATCTTAACCTACCAAACCTCACCCATCTGAACCTTACCATCACCGAAATCAAAGAATAAGACATTGCGAAAATATCCACAAAAGGTGCTTACCTCACAATACCTAAACCAACCTAACCTAACCATCACCGAAGTCAGAGAATTCGACATTGCCAAAATATCCACAAAAAGCTCTTATCCTACCAAACCTCACCCATCTGAACCTAACCATCACCGAAATCAAAGAATTAGACATTGCGAAAATATCCACAAAACGTGCTTACCTCACAATACCTAACCCAACCTTACCTAACCATCACCGAAGTCAGAGAATTCGACATTGCCAAAATATCCACAAAAAGTTCTTATCCTACAAAACCTCACCCATCTGAACCTAACCATCACCGAAATCAAAGAATTGGACATTGATAAATAATCCACAAAACGTTTTACCTCACAATACCTAACCCAACCTAACCTAACCTAACCATCACCGAAGTCAGAGAATTCGACATTGCCAAAATATCCACAAAAAGTTCTTATCCTACCAAACCTTACCCATCTGAACCTAACCATCACCGAAATCAAAGAATTGGACATTGCGAAAATATCCACAAAACGTGCTTACCTCACAATACCTAACCCAACCTAACCTAACCATCACCGAAGTCAGAGAATTCGACATTGCCAAAATATCCACAAAAAGTTCTTATCCTACCAAACCTCACCCATCTGAACCTAACCATCACCGAAATCAAAGAATTGGACATTGCGAAAATATCCACAAAAGGTGCATACCTCACAATACCTAAACCAACCTAACCTAACCATCACCGAAGTCAGAGAATTTGACATTGCCAAAATATCCACAAAAAGTTCTTATCCTACCAAACCTCACCCATCTGAACCTAACCATCACCGAAATCGAAGAAATGGACATTGCCAAAATATCCACAAAACGTGCTTATCTCACTATACCTTATCCAACCTAACCTAACCATCACCGAAAATAGAGAATTCGACATTGCCAAAATATCCACAAAAAGTTCTTATCCTACCAAACCTCACCCATCTGAACCTAACCATCACCGAAATCAAAGAATTGGACATTAATAAAATATCCACAAAACGTGCTTACCTCACAATACCTAACCCAACCTAACCTAACTATCACCGAAGTCAGAGAATTCGACATTGCCAAAATATCCACAAAAAGTTCTTATCCTACCAAACCTCACCCATCTGAACCTAACCATCACCGAAATCAAAAAATTGGACATTAATAAAATATCCACAAAACGTGCTTACCTCACAATACCTAACCCAACCTAACCTAACTATCACCGAAGTCAGAGAATTCGACATTGCCAAAATATCCACAAAAAGTTCTTATCCTACCAAACCTCACCCATCTGAACCTAACCATCACCGAAATCAAAGAATTGGACATTGCCAAAATATCCACAAAACGTGCTTACCTCACAATACCTAACCCAACCTAACCTAACCATCACTGAAGTCAGAGAATCCAACATTGCCAAAATATCCACAAGAAGTTCATACCCCACCAAACCTCACCCATCTGAACCTAACCATCACCGAAATCGAAGAAATAGACATTGCCAAAATATCCACAAAACGTGCTTACCTTACTATACCTTATCCAACCTAACCTAACCATCACTAAAGTCAGAGAATTCGACATTGCCAAAATATCCACAAAAAGTTCTTATCCTACCAAACCTCACCCATCTGAACTTAACCATCACCGAAATCAAAGAATTGGACATTAATAAAATATCCACAAAACGTGCTTACCTCACAATACCTAACCCAACCTAACCTAACCATCACCGAAGTCAGAGAATTCGACATTGCCAAAATATCCACAAAAAGTTCTTATCCTACCAAACCTCACCCATCTGAACCTAACAATCACCAATATCAAAGAATTGGACATTGCAAAAATATCCAGAAAACGTGCTTACCTCACAATACCTAACCCAACCTAACCTAACCATCACCAAAGTCAGAGAATTCGAAATTGCCAAAATATCCACAAAAAGATCTTAACCTACCAAACCTCACCCATCTGAACCTTACCATCACCGAAATCAAAGAATAAGACATTGCGAAAATATCCACAAAAGGTGCTTACCTCACAATACCTAAACCAACCTAACCTAACCATCACCGAAGTCAGAGAATTCGACATTGCCAAAATATCCACAAAAAGCTCTTATCCTACCAAACCTCACCCATCTGAACCTAACCATCACCGAAATCAAAGAATTAGACATTGCGAAAATATCCACAAAACGTGCTTACCTCACAATACCTAACCCAACCTTACCTAACCATCACCGAAGTCAGAGAATTCGACATTGCCAAAATATCCACAAAAAGTTCTTATCCTACAAAACCTCACCCATCTGAACCTAACCATCACCGAAATCAAAGAATTGGACATTGATAAATAATCCACAAAACGTTTTACCTCACAATACCTAACCCAACCTAACCTAACCTAACCATCACCGAAGTCAGAGAATTCGACATTGCCAAAATATCCACAAAAAGTTCTTATCCTACCAAACCTTACCCATCTGAACCTAACCATCACCGAAATCAAAGAATTGGACATTGCGAAAATATCCAGAAAACGTGCTTACCTCACAATACCTAACCCAACCTAACCTAACCATCACCGAAGTCAGAGAATTCGACATTGCCAAAATATCCACAAAAAGTTCTTATCCTACCAAACCTCACCCATCTGAACCTAACCATCACCGAAATCAAAGAATTGGACATTGCGAAAATATCCACAAAAGGTGCATACCTCACAATACCTAAACCAACCTAACCTAACCATCACCGAAGTCAGAGAATTTGACATTGCCAAAATATCCACAAAAAGTTCTTATCCTACCAAACCTCACCCATCTGAACCTAACCATCACCGAAATCGAAGAAATGGACATTGCCAAAATATCCACAAAACGTGCTTATCTCACTATACCTTATCCAACCTAACCTAACCATCACCGAAAATAGAGAATTCGACATTGCCAAAATATCCACAAAAAGTTCTTATCCTACCAAACCTCACCCATCTGAACCTAACCATCACCGAAATCAAAGAATTGGACATTAATAAAATATCCACAAAACGTGCTTACCTCACAATACCTAACCCAACCTAACCTAACTATCACCGAAGTCAGAGAATTCGACATTGCCAAAATATCCACAAAAAGTTCTTATCCTACCAAACCTCACCCATCTGAACCTAACCATCACCGAAATCAAAGAATTGGACATTGCCAAAATATCCACAAAACGTGCTTACCTCAGAATACCTAACCCAACCTAACCTAACCATCACTGAAGTCAGAGAATCCAACATTGCCAAAATATCCACAAGAAGTTCATACCCCACCAAACCTCACCCATCTGAACCTAACCATCACCGAAATCGAAGAAATAGACATTGCCAAAATATCCACAAAACGTGCTTACCTTACTATACCTTATCCAACCTAACCTAACCATCACTAAAGTCAGAGAATTCGACATTGCCAAAATATCCACAAAAAGTTCTTATCCTACCAAACCTCACCCATCTGAACTTATCCATCACCGAAATCAAAGAATTGGACATTAATAAAATATCCACAAAACGTGCTTACCTCACAATACCTAACCCAACCTAACCTAACCATCACCGAAGTCAGAGAATTCGACATTGCCAAAATATCCACAAAAAGTTCTTATCCTACCAAACCTCACCCATCTGAACCTAACAATCACCAATATCAAAGAATTGGACATTGCAAAAATATCCAGAAAACGTGCTTACCTCACAATACCTAACCCAACCTAACCTAACCATCACCAAAGTCAGAGAATTCGAAATTGCCAAAATATCCACAAAAAGATCTTAACCTACCAAACCTCACCCATCTGAACCTTACCATCACCGAAATCAAAGAATAAGACATTGCGAAAATATCCACAAAAGGTGCTTACCTCACAATACCTAAACCAACCTAACCTAACCATCACCGAAGTCAGAGAATTCGACATTGCCAAAATATCCACAAAAAGCTCTTATCCTACCAAACCTCACCCATCTGAACCTAACCATCACCGAAATCAAAGAATTAGACATTGCGAAAATATCCACAAAACGTGCTTACCTCACAATACCTAACCCAACCTTACCTAACCATCACCGAAGTCAGAGAATTCGACATTGCCAAAATATCCACAAAAAGTTCTTATCCTACAAAACCTCACCCATCTGAACCTAACCATCACCGAAATCAAAGAATTGGACATTGATAAATAATCCACAAAACGTTTTACCTCACAATACCTAACCCAACCTAACCTAACCTAACCATCACCGAAGTCAGAGAATTCGACATTGCCAAAATATCCACAAAAAGTTCTTATCCTACCAAACCTTACCCATCTGAACCTAACCATCACCGAAATCAAAGAATTGGACATTGCGAAAATATCCACAAAACGTGCTTACCTCACAATACCTAACCCAACCTAACCTAACCATCACCGAAGTCAGAGAATTCGACATTGCCAAAATATCCACAAAAAGTTCTTATCCTACCAAACCTCACCCATCTGAACCTAACCATCACCGAAATCAAAGAATTGGACATTGCGAAAATATCCACAAAAGGTGCATACCTCACAATACCTAAACCAACCTAACCTTACCATCACCGAAGTCAGAGAATTTGACATTGCCAAAATATCCACAAAAAGTTCTTATCCTACCAAACCTCACCCATCTGAACCTAACCATCACCAAAATCGAAGAAATGGACATTGCCAAAATATCCACAAAACGTGCTTATCTCACTATACCTTATCCAACCTAACCTAACCATCACCGAAAATAGAGAATTCGACATTGCCAAAATATCCACAAAAAGTTCTTATCCTACCAAACCTCACCCATCTGAACCTAACAATCACCAATATCAAAGAATTGGACATTGCAAAAATATCCAGAAAACGTGCTTACCTCACAATACCTAACCCAACCTAACCTAACCATCACCAAAGTCAGAGAATTCGAAATTGCAAAAATATCCACAAAAAGATCTTATCCTACCAAACCTCACCCATCTGAACCTAACCATCACCGAAATCAAAGAATAAGACATTGCGAAAATATCCACAAAAGGTGCTTACCTCACAATACCTAAACCAACCTAACCTAACCATCACCGAAGTCAGAGAATTCGACATTGCCAAAATATCCACAAAAAGCTCTTATCCTACCAAACCTCACCCATCTGAACCTAACCATCACCGAAATCAAAGAATTAGACATTGCGAAAATATCCACAAAACGTGCTTACCTCACAATACCTAACCCAACCTTACCTAACCATCACCGAAGTCAGAGAATTCGACATTGCCAAAATATCCACAAAAAGTTCTTATCCTACAAAACCTCACCCATCTGAACCTAACCATCACCGAAATCAAAGAATTGGACATTGATAAATAATCCACAAAACGTTTTACCTCACAATACCTAACCCAACCTAACCTAACCTAACCATCACCGAAGTCAGAGAATTCGACATTGCCAAAATATCCACAAAAAGTTCTTATCCTACCAAACCTTACCCATCTGAACCTAACCATCACCGAAATCAAAGAATTGGACATTGCGAAAATATCCACAAAACGTGCTTACCTCACAATACCTAACCCAACCTATCCTAACCATCACCGAAGTCAGAGAATTCGACATTGCCAAAATATCCACAAAAAGTTCTTATCCTACCAAACCTCACCCATCTGAACCTAACCATCACCGAAATCAAAGAATTGGACATTGCGAAAATATCCACAAAAGGTGCATACCTCACAATACCTAAACCAACCTAACCTAACCATCACCGAAGTCAGAGAATTTGACATTGCCAAAATATCCACAAAAAGTTCTTATCCTACCAAACCTCACCCATCTGAACCTAACCATCACCAAAATCGAAGAAATGGACATTGCCAAAATATCCACAAAACGTGCTTATCTCACTATACCTTATCCAACCTAACCTAACCATCACCGAAAATAGAGTATTCGACATTGCCAAAATATCCACAAAAAGTTCTTATCCTACCAAACCTCACCCATCTGAACCTAACCATCACCGAAATCAAAGAATTGGACATTGCCAAAATATCCACAAAACGTGCTTACCTCACAATACCTAACCCAACCTAACCTAACCATCACTGAAGTCAGAGAATCCAACATTGCCAAAATATCCACAAGAAGTTCATACCCCACCAAACCTCACCCATCTGAACCTAACCATCACCGAAATCGAAGAAATAGACATTGCCAAAATATCCACAAAACGTGCTTACCTTACTATACCTTATCCAACCTAACCTAACCATCACTAAAGTCAGAGAATTCGACATTGCCAAAATATCCACAAAAAGTTCTTATCCTACCAAACCTCACCCATCTGAACTTAACCATCACCGAAATCAAAGAATTGGACATTAAAAAAATATCCACAAAACGTGCTTACCTCACAATACCTAACCCAACCTAACCTAACCATCACCGAAGTCAGAGAATTCGACATTGCCAAAATATCCACAAAAAGTTCTTATCCTACCAAACCTCACCCATCTGAACCTAACAATCACCAATATCAAAGAATTGGACATTGCAAAAATATCCAGAAAACGTGCTTACCTCACAATACCTAACCCAACCTAACCTAACCATCACCAAAGTCAGAGAATTCGAAATTGCCAAAATATCCACAAAAAGATCTTATCCTACCAAACCTTACCCATCTGAACCTAACCATCACCGAAATCAAAGAATAAGACATTGCGAAAAAATCCACAAAAGGTGCTTACCTCACAATACCTAAACCAACCTAACCTAACCATCACCGAAGTCAGAGAATTCGACATTGCCAAAATATCCACAAAAAGCTCTTATCCTACCAAACCTCACCCATCTGAACCTTACCATCACCGAAATCAAAGAATTAGACATTGCGAAAATATCCACAAAATGTGCTTACCTCACAATACCTAACCCAACCTTACCTAACCATCACCGAAGTCAGAGAATTCGACATTGCCAAAATATCCACAAAAAGTTCTTATCCTACAAAACCTCACCCATCTGAACCTAACCATCACCGAAATCAAAGAATTGGACATTGATAAATAATCCACAAAACGTTTTTACCTCATAATACCTAACCCAACCTAACCTAACCTAACCATCACCGAAGTCAGAGAATTCGACATTGCCAAAATATCCACAAAAAGTTCTTATCCTACCAAACCTTACCCATCTGAACCTAACCATCACCGAAATCAAAGAATTGGACATTGCGAAAATATCCACAAAACGTGCTTACCTCACAATACCTAACCCAACCTTACTTAACCATCACCGAAGTCAGAGAATTCGACATTGCCAAAATATCCACAAAAAGTTCTTATCCTACCAAACCTCACCCATCTGAACCTAACCATCACCGAAATCAAAGAATTGGACATTGCCAAAATATCCACAAAACGTGCTTACCTCACAATACCTAACCCAACCTAACCTAACCATCACTGAAGTCAGAGAATCCAACATTGCCAAAATATCCACAAGAAGTTCGTACCCCACCAAACCTCACCCATCTGAACCTAACCATCACCGAAATCGAAGAAATGGACATTGCCAAAATATCCACAAAACGTGCTTACCTCACTATACCTTATCCAACCTAACCTAACCATCACCGAAGTCAGAGAATTCGACATTGCCAAAATATCCACAAAAAGTTCTTATCCTACCAAACCTCACCCATCTGAACCTAACCATCACCGAAATCAAAGAATTGGACATTGCGAAAATATCCACAAAAGGTGCATACCTCACAATACCTAAACCAACCTAACCTAACCATCACCGAAGTCAGAGAATTTGACATTGCCAAAATATCCACAAAAAGTTCTTATCCTACCAAACCTCACCCATCTGAACCTAACCATCACCAAAATCGAAGAAATGGACATTGCCAAAATATCCACAAAACGTGCTTATCTCACTATACCTTATCTAACCTAACCTAACCATCACCGAAAATAGAGAATTCGACATTGCCAAAATATCCACAAAAAGTTCTTATCCTACCAAACCTCACCCATCTGAACCTAACCATCACCGAAATCAAAGAATTGGACATTAATAAAATATCCACAAAACGTGCTTACCTCACAATACCTAACTTAACCTAACCTAACCATCACTGAAGTCAGAGAATCCAACATTGCCAAAATATCCACAAGAAGTTCATACCCCACCAAACCTCACCCATCTTAACCTAACCATCACCGAAATCGAAGAAATAGACATTGCCAAAATATCCACAAAACGTGCTTACCTTACTATACCTTATCCAACCTAACCTAACCATCACTAAAGTCAGAGAATTCGACATTGCCAAAATATCCACAAAAAGTTCTTATCCTACCAAACCTCACCCATCTGAACTTAACCATCACCGAAATCAAAGAATTGGACATTAATAAAATATCCACAAAACGTGCTTACCTCACAATACCTAACCCAACCTAACCTAACCATCACCGAAGTCAGAGAATTCGACATTGCCAAAATATCCACAAAAAGTTCTTATCCTACCAAACCTCACCCATCTGAACCTAACAATCACCAATATCAAAGAATTGGACATTGCAAAAATATCCACAAAACGTGCTTACCCCACAATACCTAACCCAACCTAACCTAACCATCACCGAAGTCAGAGAATTCGACATTGCCAAAATATCCACAAAAAGTTCTTATCCTACCAAACCTCACCCATCTGAACCTAACCATCACCGAAATCAAAGAATTGGACATTGCCAAAATATCCACAAAACGTGCTTACCTCACAATACCTAACCCAACCTAACCTAACCATCACTGAAGTCAGAGAATCCAACATTGCCAAAATATCCACAAGAAGTTCATACCCCACCAAACCTCACCCATCTGAACCTAACCATCACCAAAATCGAAGAAATGGACATTGCCAAAATATCCACAAAACGTGCTTATCTCACTATACCTTATCCAACCTAACCTAACCATCACCGAAAATAGAGAATTCGACATTGCCAAAATATCCACAAAAAGTTCTTATCCTACCAAACCTCACCCATCTGAACCTAACCATCACCGAAATCAAAGAATTGGACATTAATAAAATATCCACAAAACGTGCTTACCTCACAATACCTAACCCAACCTAACCTAACTATCACCGAAGTCAGAGAATTTGACATTGCCAAAATATCCACAAAAAGTTCTTATCCTACCAAACCTCACCCATCTGAACCTAACCATCACCGAAATCAAAGAATTGGACATTGCCAAAATATCCACAAAACGTGCTTACCTCACAATACCTAACTTAACCTAACCTAACCATCACTGAAGTCAGAGAATCCAACATTGCCAAAATATCCACAAGAAGTTCATACCCCACCAAACCTCACCCATCTGAACCTAACCATCACCGAAATCGAAGAAATAGACATTGCCAAAATATCCACAAAACGTGCTTACCTTACTATACCTTATCCAACCTAACCTAACCATCACTAAAGTCAGAGAATTCGACATTGCCAAAATATCCACAAAAAGTTCTTATCCTACCAAACCTCACCCATCTGAACTTAACCATCACCGAAATCAAAGAATTGGACATTAATAAAATATCCACAAAACGTGCTTACCTCACAATACCTAACCCAACCTAACCTAACCATCACCGAAGTCAGAGAATTCGACATTGCCAAAATATCCACAAAAAGTTCTTATCCTACCAAACCTCACCCATCTGAACCTAACAATCACCAATATCAAAGAATTGGACATTGCAAAAATATCCAGAAAACGTGCTTACCTCACAATACCTAACCCAACCTAACCTAACCATCACCAAAGTCAGAGAATTCGAAATTGCCAAAATATCCACAAAAAGATCTTATCCTACCAAACCTCACCCATCTGAACCTAACCATCACCGAAATCAAAGAATAAGACATTGCGAAAAAATCCACAAAAGGTGCTTACCTCACAATACCTAAACCAACCTAACCTAACCATCACCGAAGTCAGAGAATTCGACATTGCCAAAATATCCACAAAAAGCTCTTATCCTACCAAACCTCACCCATCTGAACCTAACCATCACCGAAATCAAAGAATAAGACATTGCGAAAAAATCCACAAAAGGTGCTTACCTCACAATACCTAAACCAACCTAACCTAACCATCACCGAAGTCAGAGAATTCGACATTGCCAAAATATCCACAAAAAGTTCTTATCCTACCAAACCTCACCCATCTGAACCTAACCATCACCGAAATCGAAGAAATGGACATTGCCAAAATATCCACAAAACGTGCTTACCTCACTATATTTAATCCAACCTAACCTAACCATCACCGAAGTTAGAGAATTCGACATTGCCAAAATATCCACAATAAGTTATTATCCTACCAAACCTTACCCATCTGAACTTAACCATCACCGAAATCAAAGAATTGGACATTAATAAAATATCCACAAAACGTGCTTACCTCACAATACCTAACCCAACCTAACCTAACCATCACCGAAGTCAGAGAATTCGACATTGCCAAAATATCCACAAAAAGTTCTTATCCTACCAAACCTCACCCATCTGAACCTAACCATCACCGAAATCAAAGAATTGGACATTGCGAAAATATCCACAAAAGGTGCATACCTCACAATACCTAAACCAACCTAACCTCACCATCACCGAAGTCAGAGAATTTGACATTGCCAAAATATCCACAAAAAGTTCTTATCCTACCAAACCTCACCCATCTGAACCTAACCATCACCGAAATCGAAGAAATGGACATTGCCAAAATATCCACAAAACGTGCTTATCTCACTATACCTTATCCAACCTAACCTAACCATCACCGAAAATAGAGAATTCGACATTGCCAAAATATCCACAAAAAGTTCTTATCCTACCAAACCTCACCCATCTGAACCTAACCATCACCGAAATCAAAGAATTGGACATTAATAAAATATCCACAAAACGTGCTTACCTCACAATACCTAACCCAACCTAACCTAACTATCACCGAAGTCAGAGAATTCGACATTGCCAAAATATCCACAAAAAGTTCTTATCCTACCAAACCTCACCCATCTGAACCTAACCATCACCGAAATCAAAGAATTGGACATTGCCAAAATATCCACAAAACGTGCTTACCTCACAATACCTAACCCAACCTAACCTAACCATCACTGAAGTCAGAGAATCCAACATTGCCAAAATATCCACAAGAAGTTCATACCCCACCAAACCTCACCCATCTGAACCTAACCATCACCGAAATCGAAGAAATAGACATTGCCAAAATATCCACAAAACGTGCTTACCTTACTATACCTTATCCAACCTAACCTAACCATCACTAAAGTCAGAGAATTCGACATTGCCAAAATATCCACAAAAAGTTCTTATCCTACCAAACCTCACCCATCTGAACTTAACCATCACCGAAATCAAAGAATTGGACATTAATAAAATATCCACAAAACGTGCTTACCTCACAATACCTAACCCAACCTAACCTAACCATCACCGAAGTCAGAGAATTCGACATTGCCAAAATATCCACAAAAAGTTCTTATCCTACCAAACCTCACCCATCTGAACCTAACAATCACCAATATCAAAGAATTGGACATTGCAAAAATATCCAGAAAACGTGCTTACCTCACAATACCTAACCCAACCTAACCTAACCATCACCAAAGTCAGAGAATTCGAAATTGCCAAAATATCCACAAAAAGATCTTATCCTACCAAACCTCACCCATCTGAACCTAACCATCACCGAAATCAAAGAATAAGACATTGCGAAAATATCCACAAAAGGTGCTTACCTCACAATACCTAAACCAACCTAACCTAACCATCACCGAAGTCAGAGAATTCGACATTGCCAAAATATCCACAAAAAGCTCTTATCCTACCAAACCTCACCCATCTGAACCTAACCATCACCGAAATCAAAGAATTAGACATTGCGAAAATATCCACAAAACGTGCTTACCTCACAATACCTAACCCAACCTTACCTAACCATCACCGAAGTCAGAGAATTCGACATTGCCAAAATATCCACAAAAAGTTCTTATCCTACAAAACCTCACCCATCTGAACCTAACCATCACCGAAATCAAAGAATTGGACATTGATAAATAATCCACAAAACGTTTTTACCTCACAATACCTAACCCAACCTAACCTAACCTAACCATCACCGAAGTCAGAGAATTCGACATTGCCAAAATATCCACAAAAAGTTTTTATCCTACCAAACCTCACCCATCTGAACTTAACCATCACCGAAATCAAAGAATTGGACATTAATAAAATATCCACAAAACGTGCTTACCTCACAATACCTAACCCAACCTAACCTAACCATCACCGAAGTCAGAGAATTCGAAATTGCCAAAATATCCACAAAAAGTTCTTATCCTACCAAACCTCACCCATCTGAACCTAACCATCACCGAAATCGAAGAAATGGACATTGCCAAAATATCCACAAAACGTGCTTATCTCACTATACCTTATCCAACCTAACCTAACCATCACCGAAAATAGAGAATTCGACATTGCCAAAATATCCACAAAAAGTTCTTATCCTACCAAACCTCACCCATCTGAACCTAACCATCACCGAAATCAAAGAATTGGACATTAATAAAATATCCACAAAACGTGCTTACCTCACAATACCTAACCCAACCTAACCTAACTATCACTGAAGTCAGAGAATTCGACATTGCCAAAATATCCACAAAAAGTTCTTATCCTACCAAACCTCACCCATCTGAACCTAACCATCACCGAAATCAAAGAATTAGACATTGCGAAAATATCCACAAAACGTGCTTACCTCACAATACCTAACCCAACCTTACCTAACCATCACCGAAGTCAGAGAATTCGACATTGCCAAAATATCCACAAAAAGTTCTTATCCTACAAAACCTCACCCATCTGAACCTAACCATCACCGAAATCAAAGAATTGGACATTGATAAATAATCCACAAAACGTTTTTACCTCACAATACCTAACCCAACCTAACCTAACCTAACCATCACCGAAGTCAGAGAATTTGACATTGCCAAAATATCCACAAAAAGTTCTTATCCTACCAAACCTCACCCATCTGAACTTAACCATCACCGAAATCAAAGAATTGGACATTAATAAAATATCCACAAAACGTGCTTACCTCACAATACCTAACCCAACCTAACCTAACCATCACCGAAGTCAGAGAATTCGAAATTGCCAAAATATCCACAAAAAGTTCTTATCCTACCAAACCTCACCCATCTGAACCTAAATATCACCGAAATCAAAGAATTGGACATTGCGAAAATAACCACAAAACGTGCTTACCTCACAATACCTAACCCAACCTTTCCTAACCATCACCGAAGTCAGAGAATTCGACATTGCCAAAATATCCACAAAAAGTTCTTATCATACCAAACCTCACCCATCTGAACCTAACCATCACCGAAATCAAAGAATTCGACATTGCCAAAATATCCACAAAACGTGCTTACCTCACAAAACCTAACCTAACCTAACCTAACCATCACCGAAGTCAGAGAATTCAACATTGCCAAAATATCCACAAAAAGTTCATACCCCACCAAACCTCACCCATCTGAACCTAACCATCACCGAAATCGAAGAAATGGACATTGCCAAAATATCCACAAAACGTGCTTATCTCACTATACCTTATCCAACCTAACCTAACCATCACCGAAAATAGAGAATTCGACATTGCCAAAATATCCACAAAAAGTTCTTATCCTACCAAACCTCACCCATCTGAACCTAACCATCACCGAAATCAAAGAATTGGACATTAATAAAATATCCACAAAACGTGCTTACCTCACAATACCTAACCCAACCTAACCTAACTATCACTGAAGTCAGAGAATTCGACATTGCCAAAATATCCACAAAAAGTTCTTATCCTACAAAACCTCACCCATCTGAACCTAACCATCACCGAAATCAAAGAATTGGACATTGATAAATAATCCACAAAACGTTTTTACCTCACAATACCTAACCCAACCTAACCTAACCTAACCATCACCGAAGTCAGAGAATTTGACATTGCCAAAATATCCACAAAAAGTTCTTATCCTACCAAACCTCACCCATCTGAACTTAACCATCACCGAAATCAAAGAATTGGACATTAATAAAATATCCACAAAACGTGCTTACCTCACAATACCTAACCCAACCTAACCTAACCATCACCGAAGTCAGAGAATTCGAAATTGCCAAAATATCCACAAAAAGTTCTTATCCTACCAAACCTCACCCATCTGAACCTAACCATCACCGAAATCAAAGAATTGGACATAGCGAAAATAACCACAAAACGTGCTTACCTCACAATACTTAACCCAACCTTACCTAACCATCACCGAAGTCAGAGAATTCGACATTGCCAAAATATCCACAAAAAGTTCTTATCATACCAAACCTCACCCAACTGAACCTAACCATCACCGAAATCAAAGAATTCGACATTGCCAAAATATCCACAAAACGTGCTTACCTCACAATACCTAACCTAACCTAACCTAACCATCACCGAAGTCAGAGAATTCGACATTGCCAAAATATCCACAAAAAGTTCTTATCCTACCAAACCTCACCCATCTGAACCTAACCATCACCGAAATCAAAGAATTAGACATTGCAGAAATATCCACAAAACGTGCTTACCTCACAATACCTAACCTAACCTAACCTAACCATCACCGAAGTCAGAGAATTCGACATTGCCAAAATATCCACAAAAAGTTCTTATCCTACCAAACCTCACCCATCTGAACCTAACCATCACCGAAATCAAAGAATTGGACATTGCGAAAATATCCACAAAAGGTGCTTACCTCACAATACCTAACCCAACCTAACCTAACCATCACCGAAGTCAGAGAATTCGAAATTGCCAAAATATCCACAAAAAGTTCTTATCCTACCAAACCTCACCCATCTGAACCTAACCATCACCGAAATCGAAGAAATGGACATTGCCAAAATATCCACAAAACGTGCTTATCTCACTATACCTTATCCAACCTAACCTAACCATCACCGAAAATAGAGAATTCGACATTGCCAAAATATCCACAAAAAGTTCTTATCCTACCAAACCTCACCCATCTGAACCTAACCATCACCGAAATCAAAGAATTGGACATTAATAAAATATCCACAAAACGTGCTTACCTCACAATACCTAACCCAACCTAACCTAACTATCACTGAAGTCAGAGAATTCGACATTGCCAAAATATCCACAAAAAGTTCTTATCCTACCAAACCTCACCCATCTGAACCTAACCATCACCGAAATCAAAGAATAAGACATTGCGAAAATATCCACAAAACGTGCTTACCTCACAATACCTAACCCAACCTTACCTAACCATCACCGAAGTCAGAGAATTCGACATTGCCAAAATATCCACAAAAAGTTCTTATCCTACAAAACCTCACCCATCTGAACCTAACCATCACCGAAATCAAAGAATTGGACATTGATAAATAATCCACAAAACGTTTTTACCTCACAATACCTAACCCAACCTAACCTAACCTAACCATCACCAAAGTCAGAGAATTTGACATTGCCAAAATATCCACAAAAAGTTCTTATCCTACCAAACCTCACCCATCTGAACTTAACCATCACCGAAATCAAAGAATTGGACATTAATAAAATATCCACAAAACGTGCTTACCTCACAATACCTAACCCAACCTAACCTAACCATCACCGAAGTCAGAGAATTCGAAATTGCCAAAATATCCACAAAAAGTTCTTATCCTACCAAACCTCACCCATCTGAACCTAACCATCACCAAAATCAAAGAATTCGACATTGCCAAAATATCCACAAAACGTGCTTACCTCACAAAACCTAACCTAACCTAACCTAACCATCACCGAAGTCAGAGAATTCGAAATTGCCAAAATATCCACAAAAAGTTCATACCCCACCAAACCTCACCCATCTGAACCTAACCATCACCGAAATCGAAGAAATGGACATTGCCAAAATATCCACAAAACGTGCTTATCTCACTATACCTTATCCAACCTAACCTAACCATCACCGAAAATAGAGAATTCGACATTGCCAAAATATCCACAAAAAGTTCTTATCCTACCAAACCTCACCCATCTGAACCTAACCATCACCGAAATCAAAGAATTGGACATTAATAAAATATCCACAAAACGTGCTTACCTCACAATACCTAACCCAACCTAACCTAACTATCACTGAAGTCAGAGAATTCGACATTGCCAAAATATCCACAAAAAGTTCTTATCATACCAAACCTCACCCAACTGAACCTAACCATCACCGAAATCAAAGAATTCGACATTGCCAAAATATCCACAAAACGTGCTTACCTCACAATACCTAACCTAACCTAACCTAACCATCACCGAAGTCAGAGAATTCGACATTGCCAAAATATCCACAAAAAGTTCTTATCCTACCAAACCTCACCCATCTGAACCTAACCATCACCGAAATCAAAGAATTAGACATTGCGAAAATATCCACAAAACGTGCTTACCTCACAATACCTAACCTAACCTAACCTAACCATCACCGAAGTCAGAGAATTCGACATTGCCAAAATATCCACAAAAAGTTCTTATCCTACCAAACCTCACCCATCTGAACCTAACCATCACCGAAATCAAAGAATTGGACATTGCGAAAATATCCACAAAAGGTGCTTACCTCACAATACCTAACCCAACCTAACCTAACCATCACCGAAGTCAGAGAATTCGAAATTGCCAAAATATCCACAAAAAGTTCTTATCCTACCAAACCTCACCCATCTGAACCTAACCATCACCGAAATCGAAGAAATGGACATTGCCAAAATATCCACAAAACGTGCTTATCTCACTATACCGTATCCAACCTAACCTAACCATCACCGAAAATAGAGAATTCGACATTGCCAAAATATCCACAAAAAGTTCTTATCCTACCAAACCTCACCCAACTGAACCTAACCATCACCGAAATCAAAGAATTGGACATTAATAAAATATCCACAAAACGTGCTTACCTCAAAATACCTAACCCAACCTTACTTTACCATCACCGAAGTCAGAGAATTCGACATTGCCAAAATATCCACAAAAAGTTCTTATCCTACCAAACCTCACCCATCTGAACCTAACCATCACCGAAATCAAAGAATTGGACATTGCCAAAATATCCACAAAACGTGCTTACCTCACAATACCTAACCCAACCTAACCTAACCATCACTGAAGTCAGAGAATCCAACATTGCCAAAATATCCACAAGAAGTTCGTACCCCACCAAACCTCACATATCTGAACCTAACCATCACCGAAATCGAAGAAATGGACATTGCCAAAATATCCACAAAACGTGCTTACCTCACTATACTTTATCCAACCTAACCTAACCATCACCAAAGTTAGAGAATTCGACATTGCCAAAATATCCATAATAAGTTATTATCCTACCAAACCTTACCCATCTGAACTTAACCATCACCGAAATCAAAGAATTGGACATTAATAAAATATCCACAAAACGTGCTTACCTCACAATACCTAACCCAACCTAACCTAACCATCACCGAAGTCAGAGAATTCAACTTTGCCAAAATATCCACAAAAAGTTCTTATCCTACCAAACCTCACCCATCTGAACCTAACCATCACCGAAATCAAAGAATTGGACATTGCGAAAATATCCACAAAAGGTGCTTACCTCACAATACCTAAACAGACCTAACCTAACCATCACCGAAGTCAGAGAATTTGACATTGCCAAAATATCCACAAAAAGTTCTTATCCTACCAAACCTCACCCATCTGAACCTAAATATCAACGAAATCAAAGAATTGGACATTGCGAAAATAACCACAAAACGTGCTTACCTCACAATACCTAACCCAACCTTACCTAACCATCACCGAAGTCAGAGAATTCGACATTGCCAAAATATCCACAAAAAGTTCTTATCATACCAAACCTCACCCATCTGAACCTAACCATCACCGAAATCAAAGAATTCGACATTGCCAAAATATCCACAAAACGTGCTTACCTCACAAAACCTAACCTAACCTAACCTAACCATCACCGAAGTCAGAGAATTCAACATTGCCAAAATATCCACAAAAAGTTCATACCCCACCAAACCTCACCCATCTGAACCTAACCATCACCGAAATCGAAGAAATGGACATTGCCAAAATATCCACAAAACGTGCTTATCTCACTATACCTTATCCAACCTAACCTAACCATCACCGAAAATAGAGAATTCGACATTGCCAAAATATCCACAAAAAGTTCTTATCCTACCAAACCTCACCCATCTGAACCTAACCATCACCGAAATCAAAGAATTGGACATTAATAAAATATCCACAAAACGTGCTTACCTCACAATACCTAACCCAACCTAACCTAACTATCACTGAAGTCAGAGAATTCGACATTGCCAAAATATCCACAAAAAGTTCTTATCCTACCAAACCTCACCCATCTGAACCTAACCATCACCGAAATCAAAGAATTAGACATTGCGAAAATATCCACAAAACGTGCTTACCTCACAATACCTAACCCAACCTTACCTAACCATCACCGAAGTCAGAGAATTCGACATTGCCAAAATATCCACAAAAAGTTCTTATCCTACAAAACCTCACCCATCTGAACCTAACCATCACCGAAATCAAAGAATTGGACATTGATAAATAATCCACAAAACGTTTTTACCTCACAATACCTAACCCAACCTAACCTAACCTAACCATCACCGAAGTCAGAGAATTCGACATTGCCAAAATATCCACAAAAAGTTCTTATCCTACCAAACCTCACCCATCTGAACTTAACCATCACCGAAATCAAAGAATTGGACATTAATAAAATATCCACAAAACGTGCTTACCTCACAATACCTAACCCAACCTAACCTAACCATCACCGAAGTCAGAGAATTCGAAATTGCCAAAATATCCACAAAAAGTTCTTATCCTACCAAACCTCACCCATCTGAACCTAACCATCACCGAAATCGAAGAAATGGACATTGCCAAAATATCCACAAAACGTGCTTATCTCACTATACCTTATCCAACCTAACCTTACCATCACCGAAAATAGAGAATTCGACATTGCCAAAATATCCACAAAAAGTTCTTATCCTACCAAACCTCACCCATCTGAACCTAACCATCACCGAAATCAAAGAATTGGACATTAATAAAATATCCACAAAACGTGCTTACCTCACAATACCTAACCCAACCTAACCTAACTATCACTGAAGTCAGAGAATTCGACATTGCCAAAATATCCACAAAAAGTTCTTATCCTACCAAACCTCACCCATCTGAACCTAACCATCACCGAAATCAAAGAATTAGACATTGCGAAAATATCCACAAAACGTGCTTACCTCACAATACCTAACCCAACCTTACCTAACCATCACCGAAGTCAGAGAATTCGACATTGCCAAAATATCCACAAAAAGTTCTTATCCTACAAAACCTCACCCATCTGAACCTAACCATCACCGAAATCAAAGAATTGGACATTGATAAATAATCCACAAAACGTTTTTACCTCACAATACCTAACCCAACCTAACCTAACCTAACCATCACCGAAGTCAGAGAATTTGACATTGCCAAAATATCCACAAAAAGTTCTTATCCTACCAAACCTCACCCATCTGAACTTAACCATCACCGAAATCAAAGAATTGGACATTAATAAAATATCCACAAAACGTGCTTACCTCACAATACCTAACCCAACCTAACCTAACCATCACCGAAGTCAGAGAATTCGAAATTGCCAAAATATCCACAAAAAGTTCTTATCCTACCAAACCTCACCCATCTGAACCTAACCATCACCGAAATCAAAGAATTGGACATAGCGAAAATAACCACAAAACGTGCTTACCTCACAATACTTAACCCAACCTTACCTAACCATCACCGAAGTCAGAGAATTCGACATTGCCAAAATATCCACAAAAAGTTCTTATCATACCAAACCTCACCCATCTGAACCTAACCATCACCGAAATCAAAGAATTCGACATTGCCAAAATATCCACAAAACGTGCTTACCTCACAATACCTAACCTAACCTAACCTAACCATCACCGAAGTCAGAGAATTCGACATTGCCAAAATATCCACAAAAAGTTCTTATCCTACCAAACCTCACCCATCTGAACCTAACCATCACCGAATCAAAGAATTGGACATAGCGAAAATATCCACAAAACGTGCTTACCTCACAATACCTAACCTAACCTAACCTAACCATCACCGAAGTCAGAGAATTCGACATTGCCAAAATATCCACAAAAAGTTCTTATCCTACCAAACCTCACCCATCTGAACCTAACCATCACCGAAATCAAAGAATTGGACATTGCGAAAATATCCACAAAAGGTGCTTACCTCACAATACCTAAACCAACCTAACCTTACCATCACCGAAGTCAGAGAATTTGACATTGCCAAAATATCCACAAAAAGTTCTTATCCTACCAAACCTCACCCATCTGAACCTAAATATCACCAAAATCAAAGAAATGGAGATTGCGAAAATAACCACAAAACGTGCTATCCTCACAATACCTAACCCAACCTTACCTAACCATCACCGAAGTCAGAGAATTCGACATTGCCAAAATATCCACAAAAAGTTCTTATCATACCAAACCTCATCCATCTGAACCTAACCATCACCGAAATCGAAGAAATGGACATTGCCAAAATATTCACAAAACGTGCTTATCTCACAATACCTAACCTAACCTAACCTAACCATCACCGAAGTCAGAGAATTCGACATTGCCAAAATATCCACAAAAAGTTCTTATCCTACCAAACCTCACCCATCTGAACCTAACCATCACCGAAATCAAAGAATTGGACATTGCGAAAATATCCACAAAAGGTGCTTACCTCACAATACCTAAACCAACCTAACCTAACCATCACCGAAGTCAGAGAATTTGACATTGCCAAAATATCCACAAAAAGTTCTTATCCTACCAAACCTCACCCATCTGAACCTAAATATCACCAAAATCAAAGAAATGGAGATTGCGAAAATAACCACAAAACGTGCTATCCTCACAATACCTAACCCAACCTTACCTAACCATCACCGAAGTCAGAGAATTCGACATTGCCAAAATATCCACAAAAAGTTCTTATCATACCAAACCTCATCCATCTGAACCTAACCATCACCGAAATCAAAGAATTAGACATTGCGAAAATATCCACAAAACGTGCTTACCTCACAATACCTAACCTAACCTAACCTAACCATCACCGAAGTCAGAGAATTCGACATTGCCAAAATATCCACAAAAAGTTCTTATCCTACCAAACCTCACCCATCTGAACCTAACCATCACCGAAATCAAAGAATTGGACATTGCGAAAATATCCACAAAAGGTGCTTACCTCACAATACCTAACCCAACCTAACCTAACCATCACCGAAGTCAGAGAATTCGAAATTGCCAAAATATCCACAAAAAGTTCTTATCCTACCAAACCTCACCCATCTGAACCTAACCATCACCGAAATCGAAGAAATGGACATTGCCAAAATATCCACAAAACGTGCTTATCTCACTATACCGTATCCAACCTAACCTAACCATCACCGAAAATAGAGAATTCGACATTGCCAAAATATCCACAAAAAGTTCTTATCCTACCAAACCTCACCCAACTGAACCTAACCATCACCGAAATCAAAGAATTGGACATTAATAAAATATCCACAAAACGTGCTTACCTCAAAATACCTAACCCAACCTTACTTTACCATCACCGAAGTCAGAGAATTCGACATTGCCAAAATATCCACAAAAAGTTCTTATCCTACCAAACCTCACCCATCTGAACCTAACCATCACCGAAATCAAAGAATTGGACATTGCCAAAATATCCACAAAACGTGCTTACCTCACAATACCTAACCCAACCTAACCTAACCATCACTGAAGTCAGAGAATCCAACATTGCCAAAATATCCACAAGAAGTTCGTACCCCACCAAACCTCACATATCTGAACCTAACCATCACCGAAATCGAAGAAATGGACATTGCCAAAATATCCACAAAACGTGCTTACCTCACTATACTTTATCCAACCTAACCTAACCATCACCAAAGTTAGAGAATTCGACATTGCCAAAATATCCATAATAAGTTATTATCCTACCAAACCTTACCCATCTGAACTTAACCATCACCGAAATCAAAGAATTGGACATTAATAAAATATCCACAAAACGTGCTTACCTCACAATACCTAACCCAACCTAACCTAACCATCACCGAAGTCAGAGAATTCAACTTTGCCAAAATATCCACAAAAAGTTCTTATCCTACCAAACCTCACCCATCTGAACCTAACCATCACCGAAATCAAAGAATTGGACATTGCGAAAATATCCACAAAAGGTGCTTACCTCACAATACCTAAACAGACCTAACCTAACCATCACCGAAGTCAGAGAATTTGACATTGCCAAAATATCCACAAAAAGTTCTTATCCTACCAAACCTCACCCATCTGAACCTAAATATCAACGAAATCAAAGAATTGGACATTGCGAAAATAACCACAAAACGTGCTTACCTCACAATACCTAACCCAACCTTACCTAACCATCACCGAAGTCAGAGAATTCGACATTGCCAAAATATCCACAAAAAGTTCTTATCATACCAAACCTCACCCATCTGAACCTAACCATCACCGAAATCAAAGAATTCGACATTGCCAAAATATCCACAAAACGTGCTTACCTCACAAAACCTAACCTAACCTAACCTAACCATCACCGAAGTCAGAGAATTCAACATTGCCAAAATATCCACAAAAAGTTCATACCCCACCAAACCTCACCCATCTGAACCTAACCATCACCGAAATCGAAGAAATGGACATTGCCAAAATATCCACAAAACGTGCTTATCTCACTATACCTTATCCAACCTAACCTAACCATCACCGAAAATAGAGAATTCGACATTGCCAAAATATCCACAAAAAGTTCTTATCCTACCAAACCTCACCCATCTGAACCTAACCATCACCGAAATCAAAGAATTGGACATTAATAAAATATCCACAAAACGTGCTTACCTCACAATACCTAACCCAACCTAACCTAACTATCACTGAAGTCAGAGAATTCGACATTGCCAAAATATCCACAAAAAGTTCTTATCCTACCAAACCTCACCCATCTGAACCTAACCATCACCGAAATCAAAGAATTAGACATTGCGAAAATATCCACAAAACGTGCTTACCTCACAATACCTAACCCAACCTTACCTAACCATCACCGAAGTCAGAGAATTCGACATTGCCAAAATATCCACAAAAAGTTCTTATCCTACAAAACCTCACCCATCTGAACCTAACCATCACCGAAATCAAAGAATTGGACATTGATAAATAATCCACAAAACGTTTTTACCTCACAATACCTAACCCAACCTAACCTAACCTAACCATCACCGAAGTCAGAGAATTCGACATTGCCAAAATATCCACAAAAAGTTCTTATCCTACCAAACCTCACCCATCTGAACTTAACCATCACCGAAATCAAAGAATTGGACATTAATAAAATATCCACAAAACGTGCTTACCTCACAATACCTAACCCAACCTAACCTAACCATCACCGAAGTCAGAGAATTCGAAATTGCCAAAATATCCACAAAAAGTTCTTATCCTACCAAACCTCACCCATCTGAACCTAACCATCACCGAAATCGAAGAAATGGACATTGCCAAAATATCCACAAAACGTGCTTATCTCACTATACCTTATCCAACCTAACCTTACCATCACCGAAAATAGAGAATTCGACATTGCCAAAATATCCACAAAAAGTTCTTATCCTACCAAACCTCACCCATCTGAACCTAACCATCACCGAAATCAAAGAATTGGACATTAATAAAATATCCACAAAACGTGCTTACCTCACAATACCTAACCCAACCTAACCTAACTATCACTGAAGTCAGAGAATTCGACATTGCCAAAATATCCACAAAAAGTTCTTATCCTACCAAACCTCACCCATCTGAACCTAACCATCACCGAAATCAAAGAATTAGACATTGCGAAAATATCCACAAAACGTGCTTACCTCACAATACCTAACCCAACCTTACCTAACCATCACCGAAGTCAGAGAATTCGACATTGCCAAAATATCCACAAAAAGTTCTTATCCTACAAAACCTCACCCATCTGAACCTAACCATCACCGAAATCAAAGAATTGGACATTGATAAATAATCCACAAAACGTTTTTACCTCACAATACCTAACCCAACCTAACCTAACCTAACCATCACCGAAGTCAGAGAATTTGACATTGCCAAAATATCCACAAAAAGTTCTTATCCTACCAAACCTCACCCATCTGAACTTAACCATCACCGAAATCAAAGAATTGGACATTAATAAAATATCCACAAAACGTGCTTACCTCACAATACCTAACCCAACCTAACCTAACCATCACCGAAGTCAGAGAATTCGAAATTGCCAAAATATCCACAAAAAGTTCTTATCCTACCAAACCTCACCCATCTGAACCTAACCATCACCGAAATCAAAGAATTGGACATAGCGAAAATAACCACAAAACGTGCTTACCTCACAATACTTAACCCAACCTTACCTAACCATCACCGAAGTCAGAGAATTCGACATTGCCAAAATATCCACAAAAAGTTCTTATCATACCAAACCTCACCCATCTGAACCTAACCATCACCGAAATCAAAGAATTCGACATTGCCAAAATATCCACAAAACGTGCTTACCTCACAATACCTAACCTAACCTAACCTAACCATCACCGAAGTCAGAGAATTCGACATTGCCAAAATATCCACAAAAAGTTCTTATCCTACCAAACCTCACCCATCTGAACCTAACCATCACCGAAATCAAAGAATTGGACATAGCGAAAATATCCACAAAACGTGCTTACCTCACAATACCTAACCTAACCTAACCTAACCATCACCGAAGTCAGAGAATTCGACATTGCCAAAATATCCACAAAAAGTTCTTATCCTACCAAACCTCACCCATCTGAACCTAACCATCACCGAAATCAAAGAATTGGACATTGCGAAAATATCCACAAAAGGTGCTTACCTCACAATACCTAAACCAACCTAACCTAACCATCACCGAAGTCAGAGAATTTGACATTGCCAAAATATCCACAAAAAGTTCTTATCCTACCAAACCTCACCCATCTGAACCTAAATATCACCAAAATCAAAGAAATGGAGATTGCGAAAATAACCACAAAACGTGCTATCCTCACAATACCTAACCCAACCTTACCTAACCATCACCGAAGTCAGAGAATTCGACATTGCCAAAATATCCACAAAAAGTTCTTATCATACCAAACCTCATCCATCTGAACCTAACCATCACCGAAATCGAAGAAATGGACATTGCCAAAATATTCACAAAACGTGCTTATCTCACTATACCTTATCCAACCTAACCTAACCATCACCGAAAATAGAGAATTCGACATTGCCAAAATATCAACAAAAAGTTCTTATCCTACCAAACCTCACCCATCTGAACCTAACCATCACCGAAATCAAAGAATTGGACATTAATAAAATATCCACAAAACGTGCTTACCTCACAATACCTAACCCAACCTAACCTAACTATCACCGAAGTCAGAGAATTCGACATTGCCAAAATATCCACAAAAAGTTCTTATCCTACCAAACCTCACCCATCTGAACCTAACCATCACCGAAATCGAAGAAATAGACATTGCCAAAATATCCACAAAACGTGCTTACCTCACTATACCTTATCCAACCTAACCTAATTATCACTAAAGTCAGAGAATTCGCCATTGCCAAAATATCCACAAAAAGTTCTTATCCTACCAAACCTCACCCATCTGAACTTAACCATCACCGAAATCAAAGAATTGGACATTAATAAAATATCCACAAAACGTGCTTACCTCACAATACCTAACCCAACCTAACCTTACCATCACCGAAGTCAGAGAATTCGACATTGCCAAAATATCCACAATAAGTTATTATCCTACCAAACCTTACCCATCTGAACTTAACCATCACCGAAATCAAAGAATTGGACATTAATTAAATATCCACAAAACGTGCTTACCTCACAATACCTAACCCAACCTAACCTAACCATCACCGAAGTCAGAGAATTCGACATTGCCAAAATATCCACAAAAAGTTCTTATCCTACCAAACCTCACCCATCTGAACCTAACCATCACCGAAATCAAAGAATTGGACATTGCGAAAATATCCACAAAAGGTGCTTACCTCACAATACCTAAACAGACCTAACCTAACCATCACCGAAGTCAGAGAATTTGACATTGCCAAAATATCCACAAAAAGTTCTTATCCTACCAAACCTCACCCATCTGAACCTAAATATCACCGAAATCAAAGAATTGGACATTGCGAAAATAACCACAAAACGTGCTTACCTCACAATACCTAACCCAACCTTACCTAACCATCACCGAAGTCAGAGAATTCGACATTGCCAAAATATCCACAAAAAGTTCTTATCATACCAAACCTCACCCATCTGAACCTAACCATCACCGAAATCAAAGAATTCGACATTGCCAAAATATCCACAAAACGTGCTTACCTCACAAAACCTAACCTAACCTAACCTAACCATCACCGAAGTCAGAGAATTCAACATTGCCAAAATATCCACAAAAAGTTCATACCCCACCAAACCTCACCCATCTGAACCTAACCATCACCGAAATCGAAGAAATGGACATTGCCAAAATATCCACAAAACGTGCTTATCTCACTATACCTTATCCAACCTAACCTAACCATCACCGAAAATAGAGAATTCGACATTGCCAAAATATCCACAAAAAGTTCTTATCCTACCAAACCTCACCCATCTGAACCTAACCATCACCAAAATCAAAGAATTGGACATTAATAAAATATCCACAAAACGTGCTTACCTCACAATACCTAACCCAACCTAACCTAACCATCACCGAAGTCAGAGAATTCGAAATTGCCAAAATATCCACAAAAAGTTCTTATCCTACCAAACCTCACCCATCTGAACCTAACCATCACCGAAATCGAAGAAATGGACATTGCCAAAATATCCACAAAACGTGCTTATCTCACTATACCTTATCCAACCTAACCTAACCATCACCGAAAATAGAGAATTCGACATTGCCAAAATATCCACAAAAAGTTCTTATCCTACCAAACCTCACCCATCTGAACCTAACCATCACCGAAATCAAAGAATTGGACATTAATAAAATATCCACAAAACGTGCTTACCTCAAAATACCTAACCCAACCTTACTTAACCATCACCGAAGTCAGAGAATTTGACATTGCCAAAATATCCACAAAAAGTTCTTATCCTACCAAACCTCACCCATCTGAACCTAACCATCACCGAAATCAAAGAATTGGACATTGCCAAAATATCCACAAAACGTGCTTACCTCACAATACCTAACCCAACCTAACCTAACCATCACTGAAGTCAGAGAATCCAACATAGCCAAAATATCCACAAGAAGTTCGTACCCCACCAAACCTCACCCATCTGAACCTAACCATCACCGAAATCGAAGAAATGAACATTGTTAAAATATCCACAAAACGTGCTTACCTCACTATACTTTATCCAACCTAACCTAACCATCACCGAAGTTAGAGAATTCGACATTGCCAAAATATCCACAATAAGTTATTATCCTACCAAACCTTACCCATCTGAACTTAACCATCACCGAAATCAAAGAATTGGACATTAATAAAATATCCACAAAACGTGCTTACCTCACAATACCTAACCCAACCTAACCTAACCATCAGAGAATTCGACATTGCCAAAATATCCACAAAAAGTTCTTATCCTACCAAACCTCACCCATCTGAACCTAACCATCACCGAAATCAAAGAATTGGACATAGCGAAAATATCCACAAAACGTGCTTACCTCACAATACCTAACCTAACCTTACCTAACCATCACCGAAGTCAGAGAATTCGACATTGCCAAAATATCCACAAAAAGTTCTTATCCTACAAAACCTCACCCATCTGAACCTAACCATCACCGAAATCAAAGAATTGGACATTGATAAATAATCCACAAAACGTTTTTACCTCACAATACCTAACCCAACCTAACCTAACCTAACCATCACCGAAGTCAGAGAATTTGACATTGCCAAAATATCCACAAAAAGTTCTTATCCTACCAAACCTCACCCATCTGAACTTAACCATCACCGAAATCAAAGAATTGGACATTAATAAAATATCCACAAAACGTGCTTACCTCACAATACCTAACCCAACCTAACCTAACCATCACCGAAGTCAGAGAATTCGAAATTGCCAAAATATCCACAAAAAGTTCTTATCCTACCAAACCTCACCCATCTGAACCTAACCATCACCGAAATCAAAGAATTGGACAAAGCGAAAATAACCACAAAACGTGCTTACCTCACAATACTTAACCCAACCTTACCTAACCATCACCGAAGTCAGAGAATTCGACATTGCCAAAATATCCACAAAGAGTTCTTATCATACCAAACCTCACCCATCTGAACCTAACCATCACCGAAATCAAAGAATTCGACATTGCCAAAATATCCACAAAACGTGCTTACCTCACAATACCTAACTTAACCTAACCTAACCATCACCGAAGTCAGAGAATTCGACATTGCCAAAATATCCACAAAAAGTTCTTATCCTACCAAACCTCACCCATCTGAACCTAACCATCACCGAAATCAAAGAATTGGACATAGCGAAAATATCCACAAAACGTGCTTACCTCACAATACCTAACCTAACCTAACCTAACCATCACTAAAGTCAGAGAATTCGACATTGCCAAAATATCCACAAAAAGTTCTTATCCTACCAAACCTCACCCATCTGAACCTAACCATCACCGAAATCAAAGAATTGGACATTGCGAAAATATCCACAAAAGGTGCTTACCTCACAATACCTAAACCAACCTAACCTAACCATCACCGAAGTCAGAGAATTTGACATTGCCAAAATATCCACAAAAAGTTCTTATCCTACCAAACCTCACCCATCTGAACCTAAATATCACCAAAATCAAAGAAATGGAGATTGCGAAAATAACCACAAAACGTGCTTACCTCACAATACCTAACCCAACCTTACCTAACCATCACCGAAGTCAGAGAATTCGACATTGCCAAAATATCCACAAAAAGTTCTTATCATACCAAACATCACCCATCTGAACCTAACCATTACCGAAATCGAAGAAATGGACCTTGCTAAAATATTCACAAAACGTGCTTATCTCACTATACCTTATCCAACCTAACCTAACCATCACCGAAAATAGAGAATTCGACATTGCCAAAATATCCACAAAAAGTTCTTATCCTACCAAACCTCACCCATCTGAACCTAACCATCACCGAAATCAAAGAATTGGACATTAACAAAATATCCACAAAACGTGCTTACCTCACAATACCTAACCCAACCTAACCTAACTATCACCGAAGTCAGAGAATTCGACATTGCCAAAATATCCACAAAAAGTTCTTATCCTACCAAACCTCACCCATCTGAACCTAACCATCACCGAAATCGAAGAAATAGACATTGCCAAAATATCCACAAAACGTGCTTACCTCACTATACCTTATCCAACCTAACCTAACCATCACTAAAGTCAGAGAATTCGCCTTTGCCAAAATATCCACAAAAAGTTCTTATCCTACCAAACCTCACCCATCTGAACTTAACCATCACCGAAATCAAAGAATTGGACATTAATAAAATATCCACAAAACGTGCTTACCTCACAATACCTAACCCAACCTAACCTAACCATCACCGAAGTCAGAGAATTCGACATTGCCAAAATATCCACAATAAGTTATTATCCTACCAAACCTTACCCATCTGAACTTAACCATCACCGAAATCAAAGAATTGGACATTAATAAAATATCCACAAAACGTGCTTACCTCACAATACCTAACCCAACCTAACCTAACCATCACCGAAGTCAGAGAATTCGACATTGCCAAAATATCCACAAAAAGTTCTTATCCTACCAAACCTCACCCATCTGAACCTAACCATCACCGAAATCAAAGAATTGGACATTGCGAAAATATCCACAAAAGGTGCTTACCTCACAATACCTAAACAGACCTAACCTAACCATCACCGAAGTCAGAGAATTTGACATTGCCAAAATATCCACAAAAAGTTCTTATCCTACCAAACCTCACCCATCTGAACCTAAATATCACCGAAATCAAAGAATTGGACATTGCGAAAATAACCACAAAACGTGCTTACCTCACAATACCTAACCCAACCTTACCTAACCATCACCGAAGTCAGAGAATTCGACATTGCCAAAATATCCACAAAAAGTTCTTATCATACCAAACCTCACCCATCTGAACCTAACCATCACCGAAATCAAAGAATTCGACATTGCCAAAATATCCACAAAACGTGCTTACCTCACAAAACCTAACCTAACCTAACCTAACCATCACCGAAGTCAGAGAATTCAACATTGCCAAAATATCCACAAAAAGTTCATACCCCACCAAACCTCACCCATCTGAACCTAACCATCACCGAAATCGAAGAAATGGACATTGCCAAAATATCCACAAAACGTGCTTATCTCACTATACCTTATCCAACCTAACCTAACCATCACCGAAAATAGAGAATTCGACATTGCCAAAATATCCACAAAAAGTTCTTATCCTACCAAACCTCACCCATCTGAACCTAACCATCACCGAAATCAAAGAATTGGACATTAATAAAAAATCCACAAAACGTGCTTACCTCACAATACCTAACCCAACCTAACCTAACCATCACCGAAGTCAGAGAATTCGAAATTGCCAAAATATCCACAAAAAGTTCTTATCCTACCAAACCTCACCCATCTGAACCTAACCATCACCGAAATCGAAGAAATGGACATTGCCAAAATATCCACAAAACGTGCTTATCTCACTATACCTTATCCAACCTAACCTTACCATCACCGAAAATAGAGAATTCGACATTGCCAAAATATCCACAAAAAGTTCTTATCCTAACAAACCTCACCCATCTGAACCTAACCATCACCGAAATCAAAGAATTGGACATTAATAAAATATCCACAAAACGTGCTTACCTCAAAATACCTAACCCAACCTTACTTAACCATCACCGAAGTCAGAGAATTCGACATTGCCAAAATATCCACAAAAAGTTCTTATCCTACCAAACCTCACCCATCTGAACCTAACCATCACCGAAATCAAAGAATTGGACATTGCCAAAATATCCACAAAACGTGCTTACCTCACAATACCTAACCCAACCTAACCTAACCATCACTGAAGTCAGAGAATCCAACATTGCCAAAATATCCACAAGAAGTTCGTACCCCACCAAACCTCACCCATCTGAACCTAACCATCACCGAAATCGAAGAAATGGACATTGTTAAAATATCCACAAAACGTGCTTACCTCACTATACTTTATCCAACCTAACCTAACCATCACCGAAGTTAGAGAATTCGACATTGCCAAAATATCCACAATAAGTTATTATCCTACCAAACCTTACCCATCTGAACTTAACCATCACCGAAATCAAAGAATTGGACATTAATAAAATATCCACAAAACGTGCTTACCTCACAATACCTAACCCAACCTAACCTAACCATCACCGAAGTCAGAGAATTCGACATTGCCAAAATATCCACAAAAAGTTCTTATCCTACCAAACCTCACCCATCTGAACCTAACCATCACCGAAATCAAAGAATTGGACATTGCGAAAATATCCACAAATGGTGCTTACCTCACAATACCTAAACAGACCTAACCTAACCATCACCGAAGTCAGAGAATTTGACATTGCCAAAATATCCACAAAAAGTTCTTATCCTACCAAGCCTCACCCATCTGAACCTAAATATCACCGAAATCAAAGAATTGGACATTGCGAAAATAACCACAAAACGTGCTTACCTCACAATACCTAACCCAACCTTACCTAACCATCACCGAAGTCAGAGAATTCGACATTGCCAAAATATCCACAAAAAGTTCTTATCATACCAAACCTCACCCATCTGAACCTAACCATCACCGAAATCAAAGAATTCGACATTGCCAAAATATCCACAAAACGTGCTTACCTCACAAAACCTAACCTAACCTAACCTAACCATCACCGAAGTCAGAGAATTCAACATTGCCAAAATATCCACAAAAAGTTCATACCCCACCAAACCTCACCCATCTGAACCTAACCATCACCGAAATCGAAGAAATGGACATTGCCAAAATATCCACAAAACGTGCTTATCTCACTATACCTTATCCAACCCAACCTAACCATCACCGAAAATAGAGAATTCGACATTGCCAAAATATCCACAAAAAGTTCTTATCCTACCAAACCTCACCCATCTGAACCTAACCATCACCGAAATCAAAGAATTGGACATTAATAAAAAATCCACAAAACGTGCTTACCTCACAATACCTAACCCAACCTAACCTAACCATCACCGAAGTCAGAGAATTCGAAATTGCCAAAATATCCACAAAAAGTTCTTATCCTACCAAACCTCACCCATCTGAACCTAACCATCACCGAAATCGAAGAAATGGACATTGCCAAAATATCCACAAAACGTGCTTATCTCACTATACCTTATCCAACCTAACCTTACCATCACCGAAAATAGAGAATTCGACATTGCCAAAATATCCACAAAAAGTTCTTATCCTACCAAACCTCACCCATCTGAACCTAACCATCACCGAAATCAAAGAATTGGACATTAATAAAATATCCACAAAACGTGCTTACCTCAAAATACCTAACCCAACCTTACTTAACCATCACCGAAGTCAGAGAATTCGACATTGCCAAAATATCCACAAAAAGTTCTTATCCTACCAAACCTCACCCATCTGAACCTAACCATCACCGAAATCAAAGAATTGGACATTGCCAAAATATCCACAAAACGTGCTTACCTCACAATACCTAACCCAACCTAACCTAACCATCACTGAAGTCAGAGAATCCAACATTGCCAAAATATCCACAAGAAGTTCGTACCCCACCAAACCTCACCCATCTGAACCTAACCATCACCGAAATCGAAGAAATGGACATTGTTAAAATATCCACAAAACGTGCTTACCTCACTATACTTTATCCAACCTAACCTAACCATCACCGAAGTTAGAGAATTCGACATTGCCAAAATATCCACAATAAGTTATTATCCTACCAAACCTTACCCATCTGAACTTAACCATCACCGAAATCAAAGAATTGGACATTAATAAAATATCCACAAAACGTGCTTACCTCACAATACCTAACCCAACCTAACCTAACCATCACCGAAGTCAGAGAATTCGACATTGCCAAAATATCCACAAAAAGTTCTTATCCTACCAAACCTCACCCATCTGAACCTAACCATCACCGAAATCAAAGAATTGGACATTGCGAAAATATCCACAAAAGGTGCTTACCTCACAATACCTAAACAGACCTAACCTAACCATCACCGAAGTCAGAGAATTTGACATTGCCAAAATATCCACAAAAAGTTCTTATCCTACCAAGCCTCACCCATCTGAACCTAAATATCACCGAAATCAAAGAATTGGACATTGCGAAAATAACCACAAAACGTGCTTACCTCACAATACCTAACCCAACCTTACCTAACCATCACCGAAGTCAGAGAATTCGACATTGCCAAAATATCCACAAAAAGTTCTTATCATACCAAACCTCACCCATCTGAACCTAACCATCACCGAAATCAAAGAATTCGACATTGCCAAAATATCCACAAAACGTGCTTACCTCACAAAACCTAACCTAACCTAACCTAACCATCACCGAAGTCAGAGAATTCAACATTGCCAAAATATCCACAAAAAGTTCATACCCAACCAAACCTCACCCATCTGAACCTAACCATCACCGAAATCGAAGAAATGGACATTGCCAAAATATCCACAAAACGTGCTTATCTCACTATACCTTATCCAACCTAACCTAACCATCACCGAAAATAGAGAATTCGACATTGCCAAAATATCCACAAAAAGTTCTTATCCTACCAAACCTCACCCATCTGAACCTAACCATCACCGAAATCAAAGAATTGGACATTAATAAAATATCCACAAAACGTGCTTACCTCACAATACCTACTCCAACCTAACCTAACTATCACTGAAGTCAGAGAATTCGACATTGCCAAAATATCCACAAAAAGTTCTTATCCTACCAAACCTCACCCATCTGAACCTAACCATCACCGAAATCAAAGAATTAGACATTGCGAAAATATCCACAAAACGTGCTTACCTCACAATACCTAACCCAACCTTACCTAACCATCACCGAAGTCAGAGAATTCGACATTGCCAAAATATCCACAAAAAGTTCTTATCCTACAAAACCTCACCCATCTGAACCTAACCATCACCGAAATCAAAGAATTGGACATTGATAAATAATCCACAAAACGTTTTTACCTCACAATACCTAACCCAACCTAACCTAACCTAACCATCACCGAAGTCAGAGAATTCGACATTGCCAAAATATCCACAAAAAGTTCTTATCCTACCAAACCTCACCCATCTGAACTTAACCATCACCGAAATCAAAGAATTGGACATTAATAAAATATCCACAAAACGTGCTTACCTCACAATACCTAACCCAACCTAACCTAACCATCACCGAAGTCAGAGAATTCGACATTGCCAAAATATCCACAAAAAGTTCTTATCCTACCAAACCTCACCCATCTGAACCTAACCATCACCGAAATCAAAGAATTGGACATTGCGAAAATATCCACAAAAGGTGCTTACCTCACAATACCTAAACCAACCTAACCTAACCATCACCGAAGTCAGAGAATTTGACATTGCCAAAATATCCACAAAAAGTTCTTATCCTACCAAACCTCACCCATCTGAACCTAAATATCACCAAAATCAAAGAAATGGAGATTGCGAAAATAACCACAAAACGTGCTTACCTCACAATACCTAACCCAACCTTACCTAACCATCACCGAAGTCAGAGAATTCGACATTGCCAAAATATCCACAAAAAGTTCTTATCATACCAAACCTCACCCATCTGAACCTAACCATCACCGAAATCGAAGAAATGGACATTGCCAAAATATTCACAAAACGTGCTTATCTCACTATACCTTATCCAACCTAACCTAACCATCACCGAAAATAGAGAATTCGACATTGCCAAAATATCCACAAAAAGTTCTTATCCTACCAAACCTCACCCATCTGAACCTAACCATCACCGAAATCAAAGAATTGGACAATTATAAAATATCCACAAAACGTGCTTACCTCACAATACCTAACCCAACCTAACCTAACTATCACCGAAGTCAGAGAATTCGACATTGCCAAAATATCCACAAAAAGTTCTTATCCTACCAAACCTCACCCATCTGAACCTAACCATCACCGAAATCGAAGAAATAGACATTCCCAAAATATCCACAAAACGTGCTTACCTCACTATACCTTATCCAACCTAACCTAACCATCACTAAAGTCAGAGAATTCGACATTGCCAAAATATCCACAAAAAGTTCTTATCCTACCAAACCTCACCCATCTGAACTTAACCATCACCGAAATCAAAGAATTGGACATTAATAAAATATCCACAAAACGTGCTTACCTCACAATACCTAACCCAACCTAACCTAACCATCACCGAAGTCAGAGAATTCGACATTGCCAAAATATCCACAAAAAGTTCTTATCCTACCAAACCTCACCCATCTGAACTTAACCATCACCGAAATCAAAGAATTGGACATTAATAAAATATCCACAAAACGTGCTTACCTCACAATACCTAACCCAACCTAACCTAACCATCACCGAAGTCTGAGAATTCGAAATTGCCAAAATATCCACAAAAAGTTCTTATCCTACCAAACCTCACCCATCTGAACCTAACCATCACCGAAATCAAAGAATTAGACATTGCGAAAATATCCACAAAAGGTGCTTACTTCACAATACCTAAACCAACCTTACCTAACCATCACCGAAGTCAGAGAATTCGACATTGCCAAAATATCCACAAAAAGTCCTTATCCTACAAAACCTCACCCATCTGAACCTAACCATCACCGAAATCAAAGAATTGGACATTGATAAATAATCCACAACACGTTTTTACCTCACAATACCTAACCCAACCTAACCTAACCATCACCGAAGTCAGAGAATTCGACATTGCCAAAATATCCACAAAAAGTTCTTATCCTACCAAACCTTACCCATCTGAACCTAACCATCACCGAAATCAAAGAATTGGACATTGCGAAAATATCCACAAAACGTGCTTTCCTCACAATACCTAACCTAACCTTACTTAACCATCACCGAAGTCAGAGAATTCGACATTGCCAAAATATCCACAAAAAGTTCTAATCCTACCAAACCTCACCCATCTGAACCTAACCATCACCGAAATCAAAGAATTGGACATTGCCAAAATATCCACAAAACGTGCTTACCTCACAATACCTAACCCAACCTAACCTAACCATCACTGAAGTCAGAGAATCCAACATTGCCAAAATATCCACAAGAAGTTCGTACCCCACCAAACCTCACATATCTGAACCTAACCATCACCGAAATCGAAGAAATGGACATTGCCAAAATATCCACAAAACGTGCTTACCTCACTATACTTTATCCAACCTAACCTAACCATCACCAAAGTTAGAGAATTCGACATTGCCAAAATATCCATAATAAGTTATTATCCTACCAAACCTTACCCATCTGAACTTAACCATCACCGAAATCAAAGAATTGGACATTAATAAAATATCCACAAAACGTGCTTACCTCACAATACCTAACCCAACCTAACCTAACCATCACCGAAGTCAGAGAATTCAACTTTGCCAAAATATCCACAAAAAGTTCTTATCCTACCAAACCTCACCCATCTGAACCTAACCATCACCGAAATCAAAGAATTGGACATTGCGAAAATATCCACAAAAGGTGCTTACCTCACAATACCTAAACCAACCTAACCTAACCATCACCGAAGTCAGAGAATTTGACATTGCCAAAATATCCACAAAAAGTTCTTATCCTACCAAACCTCACCCATCTGAACCTAAATATCAACGAAATCAAAGAATTGGACATTGCGAAAATAACCACAAAACGTGCTTACCTCACAATACCTAACCCAACCTTACCTAACCATCACCGAAGTCAGAGAATTCGACATTGCCAAAATATCCACAAAAAGTTCTTATCATACCAAACCTCACCCATCTGAACCTAACCATCACCGAAATCAAAGAATTCGACATTGCCAAAATATCCACAAAACGTGTTTACCTCACAAAACCTAACCTAACCTAACCTAACCATCACCGAAGTCAGAGAATTCAACATTGCCAAAATATCCACAAAAAGTTCATACCCCACCAAACCTCACCCATCTGAACCTAACCATCACCGAAATCGAAGAAATGGACATTGCCAAAATATCCACAAAACGTGCTTATCTCACTATACCTTATCCAACCTAACCTAACCATCACCGAAAATAGAGAATTCGACATTGCCAAAATATCCACAAAAAGTTCTTATCCTACCAAACCTCACCCATCTGAACCTAACCATCACCGAAATCAAAGAATTGGACATTAATAAAATATCCACAAAACGTGCTTACCTCACAATACCTAACCCAACCTAACCTAACTATCACTGAAGTCAGAGAATTCGACATTGCCAAAATATCCACAAAAAGTTCTTATCCTACCAAACCTCACCCATCTGAACCTTACCATCACCGAAATCAAAGAATTAGACATTGCGAAAATATCCACAAAACGTGCTTACCTCACAATACCTAACCCAACCTTACCTAACCATCACCGAAGTCAGAGAATTCGACATTGCCAAAATATCCACAAAAAATTCTTATCCTACAAAACCTCACCCATCTGAACCTAACCATCACCGAAATCAAAGAATTGGACATTGATAAATAATCCACAAAACGTTTTTACCTCACAATACCTAACCCAACCTAACCTAACCTTACCATCACCGAAGTCAGAGAATTCGACATTGCCAAAATATCCACAAAAAGTTCTTATCCTACCAAACCTCACCCATCTGAACTTAACCATCACCGAAATCAAAGAATTGGACATTAATAAAATATCCACAAAACGTGCTTACCTCACAATACCTAACCCAACCTAACCTAACTATCACTGAAGTCAGAGAATTCGACATTGCCAAAATATCCACAAAAAGTTCTTATCCTACCAAACCTCACCCATCTGAACCTAACCATCACCGAAATCAAAGAATTAGACATTGCGAAAATATCCACAAAACGTGCTTACCTCACAATACCTAACCCAACCTTACCTAACCATCACCGAAGTCAGAGAATTCGACATTGCCAAAATATCCACAAAAAGTTCTTATCCTACAAAACCTCACCCATCTGAACCTAACCATCACCGAAATCAAAGAATTGGACATTGATAAATAATCCACAAAACGTTTTTACCTCACAATACCTAACCCAACCTAACCTAACCTAACCATCACCGAAGTCAGAGAATTCGACATTGCCAAAATATCCACAAAAAGTTCTTATCCTACCAAACCTCACCCATCTGAACTTAACCATCACCGAAATCAAAGAATTGGACATTAATAAAATATCCACAAAACGTGCTTACCTCACAATACCTAACCCAACCTAACCTAACCATCACCGAAGTCAGAGAATTCGAAATTGCCAAAATATCCACAAAAAGTTCTTATCCTACCAAACCTCACCCATCTGAACCTAACCATCACCGAAATCGAAGAAATGGACATTGCCAAAATATCCACAAAACGTGCTTATCTCACTATACCTTATCCAACCTAACCTAACCATCACCGAAAATAGAGAATTCGACATTGCCAAAATATCCACAAAAAGTTCTTATCCTACCAAACCTCACCCATCTGAACCTAACCATCACCGAAATCAAAGAATTGGACATTAATAAAATATCCACAAAACGTGCTTACCTCACAATACCTAACCCAACCTAACCTAACTATCACTGAAGTCAGAGAATTCGACATTGCCAAAATATCCACAAAAAGTTCTTATCCTACCAAACCTCACCCATCTGAACCTAACCATCACCGAAATCAAAGAATTAGACATTGCGAAAATATCCACAAAACGTGCTTACCTCACAATACCTAACCCAACCTTACCTAACCATCACCGAAGTCAGAGAATTCGACATTGCCAAAATATCCACAAAAAGTTCTTATCCTACAAAACCTCACCCATCTGAACCTAACCATCACCGAAATCAAAGAATTGGACATTGATAAATAATCCACAAAACGTTTTTACCTCACAATACCTAACCCAACCTAACCTAACCTAACCATCACCGAAGTCAGAGAATTTGACATTGCCAAAATATCCACAAAAAGTTCTTATCCTACCAAACCTCACCCATCTGAACTTAACCATCACCGAAATCAAAGAATTGGACATTAATAAAATATCCACAAAACGTGCTTACCTCACAATACCTAACCCAACCTAACCTAACCATCACCGAAGTCAGAGAATTCGAAATTGCCAAAATATCCACAAAAAGTTCTTATCCTACCAAACCTCACCCATCTGAACCTAACCATCAACGAAATCAAAGAATTGGACATAGCGAAAATAACCACAAAACGTGCTTACCTCACAATACTTAACCCAACCTTACCTAACCATCACCGAAGTCAGAGAATTCGACATTGCCAAAATATCCACAAAAAGTTCTTATCATACCAAACCTCACCCATCTGAACCTAACCATCACCGAAATCAAAGAATTCGACATTGCCAAAATATCCACAAAACGTGCTTACCTCACAATACCTAACCTAACCTAACCTAACCATCACCGAAGTCAGAGAATTCGACATTGCCAAAATATCCACAAAAAGTTCTTATCCTACCAAACCTCACCCATCTGAACCTAACCATCACCGAAATCAAAGAATTGGACATAGCGAAAATATCCACAAAACGTGCTTACCTCACAATACCTAACCTAACCTAACCTAACCATCACCGAAGTCAGAGAATTCGACATTGCCAAAATATCCACAAAAAGTTCTTATCCTACCAAACCTCACCCATCTGAACCTAACCATCACCGAAATCAAAGAATTGGACATTGCGAAAATATCCACAAAAGGTGCTTACCTCACAATACCTAAACCAACCTAACCTAACCATCACCGAAGTCAGAGAATTTGACATTGCCAAAATATCCACAAAAAGTTCTTATCCTACCAAACCTCACCCATCTGAACCTAAATATCACCAAAATCAAAGAAATGGAGATTGCGAAAATAACCACAAAACGTGCTTACCTCACAATACCTAACCCAACCTTACCTAACCATCACCGAAGTCAGAGAATTCGACATTGCCAAAATATCCACAAAAAGTTCTTATCATACCAAACCTCATCCATCTGAACCTAACCATCACCGAAATCGAAGAAATGGACATTGCCAAAATATTCACAAAACGTGCTTATCTCTCTATACCTTATCCAACCTAACCTAACCATCACCGAAAATAGAGAATTCGACATTGCCAAAATATCCACAAAAAGTTCTTATCCTACCAAACCTCACCCATCTGAACCTAACCATCACCGAAATCAAAGAATTGGACATTAATAAAATATCCACAAAACGTGCTTACCTCACAATACCTAACCCAACCTAACCTTACTATCACCGAAGTCAGAGAATTCGACATTGCCAAAATATCCACAAAAAGTTCTTATCCTACCAAACCTCACCCATCTGAACCTAACCATCACCGAAATCGAAGAAATAGACATTGCCAAAATATCCACAAAACGTGCTTACCTCACTATACCTTATCCAACCTAACCTAACCATCACTAAAGTCAGAGAATTCGCCATTGCCAAAATATCCACAAAAAGTTCTTATCCTACCAAACCTCACCCATCTGAACTTAACCATCACCGAAATCAAAGAATTGGACATTAATAAAATATCCACAAAACGTGCTTACCTCACAATACCTAACCCAACCTAACCTTACCATCACCGAAGTCAGAGAATTCGACATTGCCAAAATATCCACAATAAGTTATTATCCTACCAAACCTTACCCATCTGAACTTAACCATCACCGAAATCAAAGAATTGGACATTAATAAAATATCCACAAAACGTGCTTACCTCACAATACCTAACCCAACCTAACCTAACCATCACCGAAGTCAGAGAATTCGACATTGCCAAAATATCCACAAAAAGTTCTTATCCTACCAAACCTCACCCATCTGAACCTAACCATCACCGAAATCAAAGAATTGGACATTGCGAAAATATCCACAAAAGGTGCTTACCTCACAATACCTAAACAGACCTAACCTAACCATCACCGAAGTCAGAGAATTTGACATTGCCAAAATATCCACAAAAAGTTCTTATCCTACCAAACCTCACCCATCTGAACCTAAATATCACCAAAATCAAAGAAATGGAGATTGCGAAAATAACCACAAAACGTGCTTACCTCACAATACCTAACCCAACCTTACCTAACCATCACCGAAGTCAGAGAATTCGACATTGCCAAAATATCCACAAAAAGTTCTTATCATACCAAACCTCATCCATCTGAACCTAACCATCACCGAAATCGAAGAAATGGACATTGCCAAAATATTCACAAAACGTGCTTATCTCACTATACCTTATCCAACCTAACCTAACCATCACCGAAAATAGAGAATTCGACATTGCCAAAATATCCACAAAAAGTTCTTATCCTACCAAACCTCACCCATCTGAACCTAACCATCACCGAAATCAAAGAATTGGACATTAATAAAATATCCACAAAACGTGCTTACCTCACAATACCTAACCCAACCTAACCTAACTATCACCGAAGTCAGAGAATTCGACATTGCCAAAATATCCACAAAAAGTTCTTATCCTACCAAACCTCACCCATCTGAACCTAACCATCACCGAAATCGAAGAAATAGACATTGCCAAAATATCCACAAAACGTGCTTACCTCACTATACCTTATCCAACCTAACCTAACCATCACTAAAGTCAGAGAATTCGCCATTGCCAAAATATCCACAAAAAGTTCTTATCCTACCAAACCTCACCCATCTGAACTTAACCATCACCGAAATCAAAGAATTGGACATTAATAAAATATCCACAAAACGTGCTTACCTCACAATACCTAACCCAACCTAACCTTACCATCACCGAAGTCAGAGAATTCGACATTGCCAAAATATCCACAATAAGTTATTATCCTACCAAACCTTACCCATCTGAACTTAACCATCACCGAAATCAAAGAATTGGACATTAATAAAATATCCACAAAACGTGCTTACCTCACAATACCTAACCCAACCTAACCTAACCATCACCGAAGTCAGAGAATTCGACATTGCCAAAATATCCACAAAAAGTTCTTATCCTACCAAACCTCACCCATCTGAACCTAACCATCACCGAAATCAAAGAATTGGACATTGCGAAAATATCCACAAAAGGTGCTTACCTCACAATACCTAAACAGACCTAACCTAACCATCACCGAAGTCAGAGAATTTGACATTGCCAAAATATCCACAAAAAGTTCTTATCCTACCAAACCTCACCCATCTGAACCTAAATATCACCGAAATCAAAGAATTGGACATTGCGAAAATAACCACAAAACGTGCTTACCTCACAATACCTAACCCAACCTTACCTAACCATCACCGAAGTCAGAGAATTCGACATTGCCAAAATATCCACAAAAAGTTCTTATCATACCAAACCTCACCCATCTGAACCTAACCATCACCGAAATCGAAGAAATGGACATTGCCAAAATATCCACAAAACGTGCTTATCTCACTATACCTTATCCAACCTAACCTTACCATCACCGAAAATAGAGAATTCGACATTGCCAAAATATCCACAAAAAGTTCTTATCCTACCAAACCTCACCCATCTGAACCTAACCATCACCGAAATCAAAGAATTGGACATTAATAAAATATCCACAAAACGTGCTTACCTCAAAATACCTAACCCAACCTTACTTAACCATCACCGAAGTCAGAGAATTCGACATTGCCAAAATATCCACAAAAAGTTCTTATCCTACCAAACCTCACCCATCTGAACCTAACCATCACCGAAATCAAAGAATTGGACATTGCCAAAATATCCACAAAACGTGCTTACCTCACAATACCTAACCCAACCTAACCTAACCATCACTGAAGTCAGAGAATCCAACATTGCCAAAATATCCACAAGAAGTTCGTACCCCACCAAACCTCACCCATCTGAACCTAACCATCACCGAAATCGAAGAAATGGACATTGTTAAAATATCCACAAAACGTGCTTACCTCACTATACTTTATCCAACCTAACCTAACCATCACCGAAGTTAGAGAATTCGACATTGCCAAAATATCCACAATAAGTTATTATCCTACCAAACCTTACCCATCTGAACTTAACCATCACCGAAATCAAAGAATTGGACATTAATAAAATATCCACAAAACGTGCTTACCTCACAATACCTAACCCAACCTAACCTAACCATCACCGAAGTCAGAGAATTCGACATTGCCAAAATATCCACAAAAAGTTCTTATCCTACCAAACCTCACCCATCTGAACCTAACCATCACCGAAATCAAAGAATTGGACATTGCGAAAATATCCACAAAAGGTGCTTACCTCACAATACCTAAACAGACCTAACCTAACCATCACCGAAGTCAGAGAATTTGACATTGCCAAAATATCCACAAAAAGTTCTTATCCTACCAAGCCTCACCCATCTGAACCTAAATATCACCGAAATCAAAGAATTGGACATTGCGAAAATAACCACAAAACGTGCTTACCTCACAATACCTAACCCAACCTTACCTAACCATCACCGAAGTCAGAGAATTCGACATTGCCAAAATATCCACAAAAAGTTCTTATCATACCAAACCTCACCCATCTGAACCTAACCATCACCGAAATCAAAGAATTCGACATTGCCAAAATATCCACAAAACGTGCTTACCTCACAAAACCTAACCTAACCTAACCTAACCATCACCGAAGTCAGAGAATTCAACATTGCCAAAATATCCACAAAAAGTTCATACCCCACCAAACCTCACCCATCTGAACCTAACCATCACCGAAATCGAAGAAATGGACATTGCCTAAATATCCACAAAACGTGCTTATCTCACTATACCTTATCCAACCTAACCTAACCATCACCGAAAATAGAGAATTCGACATTGCCAAAATATCCACAAAAAGTTCTTATCCTACCAAACCTCACCCATCTGAACCTAACCATCACCGAAATCAAAGAATTGGACATTAATAAAATATCCACAAAACGTGCTTACCTCACAATACCTACTCCAACCTAACCTAACTATCACTGAAGTCAGAGAATTCGACATTGCCAAAATATCCACAAAAAGTTCTTATCCTACCAAACCTCACCCATCTGAACCTTACCATCACCGAAATAAAAGAATTAGACATTGTTAAAATATCCACAAAACGTGCTTACCTCACAATACCTAACCCAACCTTACCTAACCATCACCGAAGTCAGAGAATTCGACATTGCCAAAATATCCACAAAAAGTTCTTATCCTACAAAACCTCACCCATCTGAACCTAACCATCACCGAAATCAAAGAATTGGACATTGATAAATAATCCACAAAACGTTTTTACCTCACAATACCTAACCCAACCTAACCTAACCTAACCATCACCGAAGTCAGAGAATTCGACATTGCCAAAATATCCACAAAAAGTTCTTATCCTACCAAACCTCACCCATCTGAACTTAACCATCACCGAAATCAAAGAATTGGACATTAATAAAATATCCACAAAACGTGCTTACCTCACAATACCTAACCCAACCTAACCTAACCATCACCGAAATCAGAGAATTCGACATTGCCAAAATATCCACAAAAAGTTCTTATCCTACCAAACCTCACCCATCTGAACCTTACCATCACCGAAATCAAAGAATTGGACATTGCGAAAATATCCACAAAAGGTGCTTACCTCACAATACCTAAACCAACCTAACCTAACCATCACCGAAGTCAGAGAATTTGACATTGCCAAAATATCCACAAAAAGTTCTTATCCTACCAAACCTCACCCATCTGAACCTAAATATCACCAAAATCAAAGAAATGGAGATTGCGAAAATAACCACAAAACGTGCTTACCTCACAATACCTAACCCAACCTTACCTAACCATCACCGAAGTCAGAGAATTCGACATTGCCAAAATATCCACAAAAAGTTCTTATCATACCAAACCTCACCCATCTGAACCTAACCATCACCGAAATCGAAGAAATGGACATTGCCAAAATATTCACAAAACGTGCTTATCTCACTATACCTTATCCAACCTAACCTAACCATCACCGAAAATAGAGAATTCGACATTGCCAAAATATCCACAAAAAGTTCTTATCCTACCAAACCTCACCCATCTGAACCTAACCATCACCGAAATCAAAGAATTGGACATTAATAAAATATCCACAAAACGTGCTTACCTCACAATACCTAACCCAACCTAACCTAACTATCACCGAAGTCAGAGAATTCGACATTGCCAAAATATCCACAAAAAGTTCTTATCCTACCAAACCTCACCCATCTGAACCTAACCATCACCGAAATCGAAGAAATAGACATTCCCAAAATATCCACAAAACGTGCTTACCTCACTATACCTTATCCAACCTAACCTAACCATCACTAAAGTCAGAGAATTCGACATTGCCAAAATATCCACAAAAAGTTCTTATCCTACCAAACCTCACCCATCTGAACTTAACCATCACCGAAATCAAAGAATTGGACATTAATAAAATATCCACAAAACGTGCTTACCTCACAATACCTAACCCAACCTAACCTAACCATCACCGAAGTCAGAGAATTCGACATTGCCAAAATATCCACAAAAAGTTCTTATCCTACCAAACCTCACCCATCTGAACTTAACCATCACCGAAATCAAAGAACTGGACATTAATAAAATATCCACAAAACGTGCTTACCTCACAATACCTAACCCAACCTAACCTAACCATCACCGAAGTCTGAGAATTCGAAATTGCCAAAATATCCACAAAAAGTTCTTATCCTACCAAACCTCACCCATCTGAACCTAACCATCACCGAAATCGAAGAAATGGACATTGCCAAAATATCCACAAAACGTGCTTACCTCACTAGACCTTATCCAACCTAACCTTACCATCACCGAAGTCAGAGAATTCGACATTGCCAAAATATCCACAAAAAGTTCTTATCCTACCAAACCTAACCCATCTGAACCTAACCATCACCGAAATCAAAGAATTGGACATAGCGAAAATATCCACAAAACGTGCTTTCCTCACAATACCTAACCCAACCTTACCTAACCATCACCGAAGTCAGAAAATTCGACATTGCCAAAATATCCACAAAAAGTTCTTATCCTACCAAACCTCACCCATCTGAACCTAACCATCACCGAAATCGAAGAAATGGACATTGCCAAAATATCCACAAAACGTGCTTACCTCACTATACTTTATCCAACCTAACCTAACCATCACCGAAGTTAGAGAATTCGACATTGCCAAAATATCCTCAATAAGTTATTATCCTACCAAACCTTACCCATCTGAACTTAACCATCACCGAAATCAAAGAATTGGACATTAATAAAATATCCACAAAACGTGCTTACCTCACAGCACCTAACTTAACCTAACCTAACCATCACCGAAGTCAGAGAATTCGACATTGCCAAAATATCCACAAAAAGTTCTTATCCTACCAAACCTCACCCATCTGAACCTAACTATCACCGAAATCAAAGAATTGGACATTGCGAAAATATCCACAAAAGGTGCTTACCTCACAATACCTAAACCAATTTAACCTAACCATCACCGAAGTCAGAGAATTTGACATTGCCAAAATATCCACAAAAAGTTCTTATCCTACCAAACCTCACCCATCTGAACCTAAATATCACCGAAATCAAAGAATTGGACATTGCGAAAATAACCACAAAACGTGTTTACCTCACAATACCTAACCCAACCTTACCTAACCATCACCGAAGTCAGAGAATTCGACATTGCCAAAATATCCACAAAAAGTTCTTATCATACCAAACCTCACCCATCTGAACCTAACCATCACCGAAATCAAAGAATTCGACATTGCCAAAATATCCACAAAACGTGCTTACCTCACAAAACCTAACCTTACCTAACCTAACCATCACCGAAGTCAAAGAATTCAACATTGCCAAAATATCCACAAAAAGTTCATTCCCCACCAAACCTCTCCCATCTGAACCTAACCATCACCGAAATCGAAGAAATGAACATTGCCAAAATATCCACAAAACGTGCTTATCTCACTATACCTTATCCAACCTAACCTAACCATCACCGAAATTAGAGAATTCGACATTGCCAAAATATCCACAAAAAAGTTCTTATCCTACCAAACCTCACCCATCTGAACCTAAATATCACCAAAATCAAAGAAATGGAGATTGCGAAAATAACCACAAAACGTGCTTACCTCACAATACTTATCCCAACCTTACCTAACCATCACCGAAGTCAGAGAATTCGACATTGCCAAAATATCCACAAAAAGTTCTTATCATACCAAACCTCACCCATCTGAACCTAACCATCACCGAAATCGAAGAAATGGACATTGCCAAAATATTCACAAAACGTGCTTATCTCACTATACCTTATCTAACCTAACCTAACCATCACCGAAAATAGAGAATTCGACATTGCCAAAATATCCACAAAAAGTTCTTATCCTACCAAACCTCACCCATCTGAACCTAACCATCACCGAAATCAAAGAATTGGACATTAATCAAATATCCACAAAACGTGCTTACCTCACAATACCTAACCCAACCTAACCTAACTATCACCGAAGTCAGAGAATTCGACATTGCCAAAATATCCACAAAAAGTTCTTATCCTACCAAACCTCACCCATCTGAACCTAACCATCACCGAAATCGAAGAAATAGACATTGCCAAAATATCCACAAAACGTGCTTACCTCACTATACCTTATCCAACCTAACCTTACCATCACTAAAATCAGAGAATTCGACATTGCCAAAATATCCACAAAAAGTTCTTATCCTACCAAACCTCACCCATCTGAACTTAACCATCACCGAAATCAAAGAATTCGACATTAATAAAATATCCACAAAACGTGCTTACCTCACAATACCTAACCCAACCTAACCTAACCATCACCGAAGTCAGAGAATTCGACATTGCCAAAATATCGACAAAAAGTTCTTATCCTACCAAACCTCACCCATCTGAACCTAACAATCACCAATATCAAAGAATTGGACATTGCAAAAATATCCACAAAACGTGCTTACCTCACAATACCTAACCCAACCTAACCTAACCATCACCGAAGTCTGAGAATTCGAAATTGCCAAAATATCCACAAAAAGTTCTTATCCTACCAAACCTCACCCATCTGAACCTAACCATCACCGAAATCAAAGAATAAGACATTGCGAAAATATCCACAAAAGGTGCTTACTTCACAATACCTAAACCAACCTAACCTAACCATCACCGAAGTCAGAGAATTCGACATTGCCAAAATATCCACAAAAAGTTCCTATCCTACCAAACCTCACCCATCTGAACCTTACCATCACCGAAATCAAAGAATTGGACATTGCAAAAATATACACAAAACGTGCTTACCTCACAATACCTACTCTAACCTAACCTAACCATCACCGATAATAGAGAATTCGACATTGCCAAAATATCCACAAAAAGTTCTTATCCTACCAAACCTCACCCATCTGAACCTAACCATCACCGAAATCAAAGAATTGGACATTAATAAAATATTCACAAAACGTGCTTTCCTCACAATACCTAACCCAACCTAACCTAACTATCACCGAAGTCAGAGAATTCGACATTGACAAAATATCCACAAAAAGTTCTTATCCTACCAAACCTCACCCATCTGAGCCTAACCATCAACGAAATTAAAGAATTAGACATTGCCAAAATATCTACAAAACATGCTTACTGTTCCGACTTTTATAATGACGTGTGGCAAACAGTCTTATTAACTGATTGTCGATTGGCATTATTGACGAGTTGGCATTAGTGTCGGCCCAAGCGGAAGTACGCGACGGTCGGGTCAGTCAGCGAGCAGACGGCGTACGGACAACTTGTGTTCTCGTACGCTCCGCTGGCCCATATCCACGTGCAGATTTTACATTTCAATAAACTACATCAAACCATTATCGAAGTCTTTTCCATGATGGTCATTTCGAACCGGACACCAGTAACCTAGGCCACAACACCAAACGGGAAAACCAATAGGAAAAAACGTGGTCGAGAAAAAAATGGATGTCAATTAAGAAATTGGTATCGTTCCTTTGTTACTTTCCGTACCTTTCCAATACTAATTACATGTTTGCTTCTATTTCAGCAATATATTGATTGATGTACAGAGGTACATGACCGCGTGATTGGACGCAGAAAATATATAAATAAAAACATAACCTACAAAGACGCATGGGACACAGAGGTAATCCAAAATTATCGGAACGATCACATCAGCATCGTAAAGGATATTCAAGTAAGTGAATGTATTCAATCTCAGGCAATCTGTTCAAAAGGCAATCATGTGGGTAGGTCAGTTTTTAAAAATATGGTTTAAAGTATAACAATTAATTAACGCGATTGTATATAATAATATCGCGCTACGAAGGAATGTTTCATCGGTCGCATCGAATTTCGTATTAAAAGTGTAAAATCAGATGTAGTGTAAAATTAGCAAAGCACGTGGGGAATTATACTTGTAGCCCCAAAGTGGTTTAAAGCAAGTACATACCGGTATATTCATACATCGGTAGATCTATTTGTTTCTTAATGTGTGTAGAAACATCCTCCCCCCCCCCCTCCACGATAAATGTGGAATTATACTTGTAGCCCCAAAGTGGCTTAAACCAAGTACTTACCGGTATATTCATATACCGGCAGATCTCTTTGTTTCTTAATGTGTGTAGAAACTTTCTCCCCCCTCCCCCCTCCACAATAAATGTGGAATTATACTTGTAGCCCCAAAGTGGCTTAAACCAAGTACTTACCGGTATATTCATATATCGGCAGATCTCTTTGTTTCTTAATGTGTGTAGAAACTTTCTCCCCCCTCCCCCCTCCACAATAAATGTGGAATTACACTTGTAGCCCCAAAGTGGATTAAATCAAGTACATACCGGTATATTCATACATCGGTAGATCTCTTTGTTTCATAATGTGTGATGAAACAGTGGTGATTTAAAATAAATCACAAGACTTGTAGCCCCAAAGTGGTTTAAATCAAGCACCCACCAATTTAGGGTTGTTATTTCTTCCAAAATATGTTGGATAGATTCTGGTGATAATAGTTAAAGTAGAATATTAAGATTCACGGTTAATCATTGAATATTATTACCTTATCTCTACGAATAGTTCAATTGACAGCTATAGTAGAGAATAACTGTATTTATGAGACGAAATAGTGCAACTTTCTGAAACAAATGTCAAGTGCTGAAAACGAGGAAATAGAAGCTTCGACTTCCCAGTCGCATAAAGGTCGAAATCCAACTAGGGACGTAGAACCTATTAGAGACAGGTCAAGCTCTAGAATACATCAGACTCGAAGTCAGACTCAATCGATAAAAACATTAGCGAAAGAAAATAAAGTAGAAGTTACAATGACGTCAATAGAATTAAGGTATTCGGGCGCGTTTAAAAGACTACAGGAGAAAATAGACAGAATCTCCGAAATAAATGAAGGACAGTATCAATTTATTGAAAAAGCATACGACTATCTCCAAAAACTCCATTATGAGTATTTAGACAACATCACAGATATAGAGCAGGCGGATCAAATAGACGAAGAGTTCTACATAATCACAATGACAATTCAAAATCTTAAAGCAGCATTAGAGAGACAATCCATTCAAGATAGTAAACTGAAGGTAGAGCAAGCAACAATTAAATTTGCTAGAGATAAGTTACCGACGTTAACCATTCCCACATTTCAGGGAGATCCATCTGAATGGCAATCGTTTCAACAAGCTTTTAAGAATATAATAGGAAACAAAACGGAATATTCGAATGTCACGAAATTGCAATATTTGCATCAATCCTTAATCGGTCCCGCTTTGGCAGCTGTATCAGGTTTAGATATTAGCTCAGACAATTACGAAATAGCTTGGAGTATTTTAGACAAGCAATATAATTTACCAAGACTTAATCTCAAAACTAGGATTAACTCACTTTGTGACTTAAAATTAATCACAAGAGAATCACATATCGAATTGAGAAATCTATTGAATCAGGTAACAGTGTGTATTAAAAACATTGAATCGTTGGGTTACGCGAGAGAAATTTTAGATCCATGGGTAACATGTTTAGTTCTAAGGAAATTACCTTTTAATCTAGTAAGAGACTGGGAAATATCGCTGGTTAGCAGAGAAATGCCACCATATGAAAGTTTAGAGACATTCTTGCAGAATAGATGTAATGTATTACAATCTACTGCATCTGTAACTACGGTGAAGGAATTCCCTCATAGTCGTCAAAGAATCATGAGAACTCATGTCGCGAACAAAAACCCATCAAGTAAGGTAAACGCATGCGCATTCTGTCGAAATAATCATTTCATAGGCAAATGTGATAAATTCAAAGCAAAATCCAGTTTGGAAAGAAATGAATTCGTTAAATCTAATAACATGTGTTTTAAATGTTTAAATTCATCGCATAAGATAACAAATTGCAAGTCTAACTATAATTGCTTAAGGTGCAAACAAAACCATCACACTTTGTTGCATCAGGACGATACATTTAGTTCCAATAATACGGGAAGGAAGTCAATTAATGCTCATTCTACTCATTTCTCTCAAAGGGAGATAATTTTACCGACGGTACAAGTAGACATTATAACGGCCAATGGAACGGTCGTTAAGGGTCGCACATTATTAGATTCCGGCTCACAAGTCAACTATGTTACCACATCTTTCGCTAAGAAGAATAACTTCAAATTAGAGAAAATCTCTCAAAAAATTGTAGGTATCGCTAATCAAGAAAGTAGCATTCGTCACATCACCAAGGTGACCATAAGGTCTTCAACCACTAATTACTCAACCAAAGTGTTGTGTTTGGTATTACCAGAAATTACTGGCGAAATTCCAACTGTGAAACTGGATCAACAGTTAATTTCAATACCAGCGGGAATCAAGTTATCAGATCCCCTTTGGAATAAACCGACGCCAATCGATTTATTGCTCGGCGCCGAGATTTGCGTTCATGCTATGAAAGCAGGAACCATCCAGTTAGGAAAAGGTATGCCTATCTTAAAGGATACCGAATTCGGATGGACAATAGTTGGTCCATATCCCGAAGTAAATAATGCTCCAGGGAAGAGCCACATAGGCTTAAGTCAATTAGACAGTCACATTCAAAACTTTTGGATGATAGAACAGGTTCCTATGGTAAAACATCAATCTCTTGAGGAGAAAAGATGTGAGGAACATTTCCAAGCACACACATCACGAGATAAAAACGGTAGATTTTGTGTAGCTTTACCATATAAAAATTCCCCGGTAGTATTAGGAAGTTCATTGCACATTGCGGAGAAAAGACACAAAACTTTGGAAAGACGTTTTTTAGCCAATAATAATTTAAAAATGGAATACAATAAAGTTTTAGAAGAGTACATAAATTTAGGACATATGTCAGAGTGTGAACCTCCGGAGGCACATGAGGTTCATTGTTATTTACCTCATCACGTCGTGGTTAAGGAGTCTAGCCTTACCACTAAATATCGTGTAGTTTTTGATGCGTCCGCAAAGACAACGTCCAATATCTCACTAAATAATATTTTGATGGTGGGACCTAGTGTCCAATCAGATTTGTTAAGTTTACTACTCAACTTTCGACTCCATAAATACGTGATTACTGCGGATATTAAGCAGATGTACCGACAGATTCAAATAGCAGAGAAAAATAAAAATGTACAACGAATCATTTGGCGAACAGATCCCCAGAGTAAATTCAAGCATTACAAGCTTAATACAGTAACATTCGGAACTGCTTCAGCCCCATTTTTAGCTACTAGATGTCTAAATCAGTTAGCAGAGGAGAATAGAAACAAATATCCCATCGCTAGTAAAGTGATCGAACGTGATTTTTATGTTGATGATTTGCTCACGGGAACTAATACTATTGAAGCTGGTAAATTATTAAAGGTTCAACTGGAAACCATATTATTATCAGCCGGTATGCCCTTAAGCAAATGGACATCGAACAACTCCGATATAATCACGGATGTTAAAGCTGACGATTGTTCAGATTTTAACTTCTCTAACGAATCACACAAAACTTTAGGTTTATTTTGGAAACCGCGGGAAGACGTTTTTGTATTTAAGGTTCAAACCGAAGTCGAGACTGAAAATATAACAAAAAGAAACTTTTTATCAGTAATTAGTCAGATCTTCGACCCATTAGGACTATTATCTCCATTGTTAATTAATTATAAGATATTAATGCAATCTGTCTGGCAACAAACCATTGGTTGGGATGAATTCATTCCTCAGACAATCTTCGAAAAATGGAAAGATTGTCAATTATCCAATACAGTCATGAAACTTTATAAAATTCCTAGATTGATAATACTAAATAATGTCATTAATATACAGGCACACGGATTTTGTGACGCATCCGAGAAAGCTTATGGTGCTTGTATTTATGTAAAATGTACTGATCAATTGGGAAATTCCAAATGTCATCTTGTGTGTTCTCGTTCGAGAGTCGCTCCGCTCAGTTTTGTAACTATTCCGCGTTTAGAGCTGTGCTCCGCTATGTTATTATCAAAGTTAATGAAGTCAACAATAGACCAATTAACAATTCATATTAATGAAAAATATTATTGGACGGATTCAACCGTCGCATTGCATTGGATTAGAGGAGAGTCATGTAAATGGACCACCTTCGTTGCCAATCGAGTGGCCGAAATCCAATCAATATCTCAACCCATTGAGTGGTACCATGTCTCCTCTACAGACAATCCAGCAGATTTAATTTCTCGAGGGACTCAACCATCAGAATTAAATCATAATTCGTTATGGTGGGACGGCCCTAGTTGGTTGAAATTAGATGAATCACGATGGCCTCGAAGACCTCCTGAGATCACAATAGATCTTCCAGAGAGAAGGGTAGTCACTAACGCTACCCTTGTGAGGGAAAATAATTGGATAGATAAATATTCTCATCTTCCAAGACTCCTTCGAGTTTTATCATATGTTCGTCGGCCACTAAGGAATAAACAATTAAACGTTAAAGAAAATAACGAACCGTCCGCTTTAGAATTAAAAGATGCTTTAAATAATTTGATAAGGTTATCGCAAATGGAATCATTTCCATTGGAATATCGTTTGCTGAGCAAGGGACATCCAATTCCCAGTAGCAGTAAATTAGCTAAATTGTCCCCTCTATTCCACGAGAATTTAATTTGTGTTGGAAGTAGACTTCCTCTGGGAACAACTCTATCAACGTCACCCATTATCTTGTCAAATAAGCATAAACTTACACACATGATTGTCCGAGATGCGCACTTGAAATATATTCACTTGGGTACTCAAGCCTTACTGTCGTTATTGCGGCAGACCTATTGGCCATTGGCCGGACATAATACTGTCAAAGGAGTGGTGCGTTCATGTGTCATTTGTTTCAGAAATAAACCACTGTCACACAATAGATTAATGGGATTACTCCCGCTTGAACGTACCACTGCGAATTTTCCTTTCAGTCATGTGGGGATAGATTTCGCAGGACCTTTTCCTGTGAAGAGTGGTTGCAATAAGAATTCTAAGATAATAAAGGGTTACGTTTGTGTCTTTGTGTGTTTTTCCAGTAAGGCAGTTCACTTGGAACTTGTCGGAGACTTAACGAGTTCAAATTTCTTAAATTGTTTAAGAAGATTCGTAGCCAGACGTGGCAGGCCCAATACGATATATTCCGACAATGCTACTAATTTTGTCGGTGCAAGTCGTGAACTCGTTAATTTAGTAAAATTAATTTACGAACGTCCTCATGAGGAGAAGCTACTACGGTATGTAGCCTCCGAAGGGATTCGTTGGAAGTTTAACCCGCCAAGGGCGCCTCACATGGGAGGGCTGTGGGAAGCAGCGGTTAAATCCATGAAAATTCATTTAAACAAGGTGTTAAAGGCCACCACCTTAAATTTCGAATCATTTTGTACGGTATTGACTCAAATAGAAGCTTGCATGAATTCCCGTCCTCTTAGTCCCTTGTCTTCGGATCCACTAGACCTTTTACCCCTCACACCTGGACATTTCTTAATTGGCAGATCCTTACTCGCTCTTCCAATGGAGGTTAAATATAACACTAATGTCCATGCCAATCTGCTTCAGATACAATTGACCACAGCAGCATTTTGGAAACGTTGGTCGGCGGAATATTTACATTCTTTGCAGTTACGACACAAATGGAAGAAGGACTCGAGCAACAATCTGAGTGTGGGTCAAATGGTCCTGTTAAAGGAGGAACACATGCTGCCAACCCGATGGGTCTTGGGTCGAGTCACTAAATCGTATCCCGGACCAGATGGCAGAGTTCGAGTCGTCGACGTCTTTACTGCCAGCGGAGAGTTTCGTCGGTCCAGTCATCTAGTGGCGCCATTGCCGATTCTACCACAAGGACCACTTGACAGGAAGGAAGATCAGCAAGAGGGAGGAGAAACAGCAGCTTCAATTCCGTCAACTTCGGTAGCTTAGTTTAACCCGAAGACACTACCCCCAACTCATATTACTTATTAGATGTAATCATGAGTTTAAATCATTCAATGTTAATAGTAGTACTCCGTAATTCACTTTAATTGTGTTGTGTGTATAATTTAAGCTATTTTCATTTTAACATTCGGCAGTATATATCTCCGAATTTAATCTAATCATTTTGTCTTTATAATATAAGACTTGTCTCATGTCATCACTCGGAAGGATTATATCCGAGTTTAAAATAAACTGTTCAAATTTGACAGTTAAAATTAGATTCATGATTTGTTAATGTTAGTCTCCAAGCCACACTTAATGGAGCATCTTAAATTATTTCATGTCTACTTAATTATAACCTGCCGGGAGTCATCCGCAGGTCTTATGTTTCTTGTTATGAAAACATAAGTTAACTCTTACTGTTTATAGTATCTATGTGAATCATAGAATAAGTAAATATTATAATACTGAACATTTCAATGTTTAACGTAGAGACATCTATAGTCATAGTTCGCCTTCATTTCCTGCTTGTAGGAATGAATGAATGACTTTTCAATTTACTTTTAATTTAGCAATGTTTGTGCTACTTGTTGATGAAATCAAGTTAACTTAGGAGCATTACACTCACTAATCAAGTTTAGTTGATCGGTAATAGCTGATCTGTCTTGACAACTGTAATGGTGTCAACATTGTATTGTCTAAGTTAACATCAAGATGAGGAATGCTTAAGTTTTAAACCATATACAGTCCACTCTCTCTTCTTTAAAGTAAACTTATCTTGTAATGCTTATTCACAGCTTCAAAGGAGATTTCAAAAATTTTAATGTAAATAGAAATAACCTTCACCAGAGGTACACCTATAAGTTGAAATATTACTGAACCAATAAATTGATTTTATCCTCACACTGGATGAGGCAAAGGTTTCATTATTCACCCTCTATTTAATTATTTTAAGAGCTATGATTTATTGTAAACGACTCGTCAGTAATGCTGTAACTCTGTAGAATAACTGTATGGTTCAACAGTTTTCCTATGTGGGACTATGTTCCGACTTTTATAATGACGTGTGGCAAACAGTCTTATTAACTGATTGTCGATTGGCATTATTGACGAGTTGGCATTAGTGTCGGCCCAAGCGGAAGTACGCGACGGTCGGGTCAGTCAGCGAGCAGACGGCGTACGGACAACTTGTGTTCTCGTACGCTCCGCTGGCCCATATCCACGTGCAGATTTTACATTTCAATAAACTACATCAAACCATTATCGAAGTCTTTTCCACTTACCCCTTAATACCTAACCCAACCTAACCTTACCATCACCGAAGTCAGAGAATTCGACATTGCCAAAATATCCACAAAAAGTTCTTATCCTACCAAACCTCACCCATCTGAACCTAACCATCACCGAAATCAAAGAATAAGGCATTGCCAAAATATCCACAAAACGTGCTTACCTCACAATACCTAACCCAACCTAACCTAACCATCACCGAAGTAAGAGAATTTGACATTGCCAACATATCCACAAAAAGTTCTTATCCTACCAAACCTCACTTATCTGAACCTAACCATCACCGAAATTAAAGAATTGGACAATAATAAAATATCCACAAAACGTGCTTACCTCACAATACCTAACCCAACCTAACCTAACCATCACCGAAGTCAGAGAATTCGACATTGCCAAAATATCCACAAAAAGTTCTTATCCTACCAAACCTTACCCATCTGAACCTAACCATCACCGAAATCAAAAAATTGGACATTGCGAAAATATCCACAAAACGTGCTTACTTCACAATACCTAACATAACCTAACCTAACCATCACCGAAGTCAGAGAATTCGACATTGCCAAAATATCCACAAAAAATTCTTATCATACCAAACCTCACCCATCTGAACCTAACCATCACCGAAATCAAAGAATTGGACATAGCGAAAATATCCACAAAACGTGCTTACCTCACAATACCTAACCCAACCTAACCTAACCATCACCAAAGTCAGAGAATTCGACATTGCCAAAATATCCACAAAAAGTTCTTATCCTACCAAACCTCACCCATCTGAACCTAACCATCACCGAAATCAAAGAATTCGACATTGCAAAAAAATATCCACAAAACGTGCTTACCTCACAATACCTAACCTAACCTAACTTAACCATCACCGAAGTCAGAGAATTCAACATTGCCAAAATATCCACAAAAAGTTCATACCCCACCAAACCTCACCCATCTGAACCTAACCATCACCGAAGTCGAAGAAATGGACATTGCCAAAATATCCACAAAACGTGCTTATCTCACTATACCTTATCCAACCTTACCTAACCATCACCGAAAATAGAGAATTCGACATTGCAGAAATACCCACAAAAAGTTCTTATCCTACCAAACCTCACCCATCTGAACCTAACCATCACCGAAATCAAAGAATTGGACATTAATAAAATATCCACAAAACGTGCTTACCTCACAATACCTAACCCAACCTAACCTAACTATCACCGAAGTCAGAGAATTCGACATTGCCAAAATATCCACAAAAAGTTCTTATCCTACCAAACCTCTCCCATCTGAACCTAACCATCACCGAAATCAAAGAATTGGACATTGCCAAAATATCCACAAAACGTGCTTACCTCACAAAACCTAACCCAACCTAACCTAACCATCACCGAAGTCAGAGAATTCGACATTGCCAAAATATCCACAACAAGTTCTTATCCTACCAAACCTCACCCATCTGAACCTAACCATCACCGAAATCAAAGAATTGGACATTGCAAAAATATACACAAAACGTGTTTACCTCACAATACCTAACCTAACCTAACCTTACCATCACCGAAGTCAAAGAATTCGACATTGCCAAAATATCCACAAAAAGTTCATATCCTACCAAACCTCACCCATCTGAACCTAACCATCACCGAAATCAAAGAATTGGACCATGATAAAATATCCACAAAACGTGCTTACCTCACAATACCTAACCCAACCTAACCTAACCATCACCGAAGTCAGAGAATCCGACATTGCCAAAATATCCACAAAAAGTTCTTATCCTACGAAACCTCACCCATCTGAACCTAACCATTACCGAAATCAAAGAATTCGACATTGCCAAAATATCCACAAAACGTGCTTACCTCACAATACCTAACCTAACCTAACCTAACCATCACCGAAGTCAGAGAATTCAACATTGCCAAAATATCCACAAAAAGTTCATACCCCACCAAACCTCACCCATCTGAACCTAACCATCACAGAAGTCGAAGAAATGGACATTGCCAAAATATCCACAAAACGTGCTTATCTCACTATACCTTATCCAACCTAACCTAACCATCACCGAGAATAGAGAATTCGACATTGCCAAAATACCCACAAAAAGTTCTTATCCTACCAAACCTCACTTATCTGAACCTAACCATCACCGAAATCAAAGAATTGGACAATAATAAAATATCCACAAACGTGCTTACCTCACAATACCTAACCCAACCTAACCTAACTATCACCGAAGTCAGAGAATTCAACATTGCCAAAATATCCACAAAAAGTTCATACCCCACCAAACCTCACCCATCTGAACCTAACCATCACCGAAGTCGAAGAAATGGACATTGCCAAAATATCCACAAAACGTGCTTATCTCACTATACCTTATCCAACCTAACCTAACCATCACCGAGAATAGAGAATTCGACATTGCCAAAATACCCACAAAAAGTTCTTATCCTACCAAACCTCACCCATCTGAACCTAACCATCACCGAAATCAAAGAATAAGGCATTGCCAAAATATCCACAAAACGTGCTTACCTCACAATACCTAACCCAACCTAACCTAACCATCACCGAAGTAAGAGAATTTGACATTGCCAACATATCCACAAAAAGTTCTTATCCTACCAAACCTCACTTATCTGAACCTAACCATCACCGAAATTAAAGAATTGGACAATAATAAAATATCCACAAAACGTGCTTACCTCACAATACCTAACCCAACCTAACCTAACCATCACCGAAGTCAGAGAATTCGACATTGCCAAAATATCCACAAAAAATTCTTATCCTACCAAACCTTACCCATCTGAACCTAACCATCACCGAAATCAAAAAATTGGACATTGCGAAAATATCCACAAAACGTGCTTACTTCACAATACCTAACATAACCTAACCTAACCATCACCGAAGTCAGAGAATTCGACATTGCCAAAATATCCACAAAAAATTCTTATCATACCAAACCTCACCCATCTGAACCTAACCATCACCGAAATCAAAGAATTGGACATAGCGAAAATATCCACAAAACGTGCTTACCTCACAATACCTAACCCAACCTAACCTAACCATCACCAAAGTCAGAGAATTCGACATTGCCAAAATATCCACAAAAAGTTCTTATCCTACCAAACCTCACCCATCTGAACCTAACCATCACCGAAATCAAAGAATTCGACATTGCAAAAAAATATCCACAAAACGTGCTTACCTCACAATACCTAACCTAACCTAACTTAACCATCACCGAAGTCAGAGAATTCAACATTGCCAAAATATCCACAAAAAGTTCATACCCCACCAAACCTCACCCATCTGAACCTAACCATCACCGAAGTCGAAGAAATGGACATTGCCAAAATATCCACAAAACGTGCTTATCTCACTATACCTTATCCAACCTTACCTAACCATCACCGAAAATAGAGAATTCGACATTGCAGAAATACCCACAAAAAGTTCTTATCCTACCAAACCTCACCCATCTGAACCTAACCATCACCGAAATCAAAGAATTGGACATTAATAAAATATCCACAAAACGTGCTTACCTCACAATACCTAACCCAACCTAACCTAACTATCACCGAAGTCAGAGAATTCGACATTGCCAAAATATCCACAAAAAGTTCTTATCCTACCAAACCTCTCCCATCTGAACCTAACCATCACCGAAATCAAAGAATTGGACATTGCCAAAATATCCACAAAACGTGCTTACCTCACAAAACCTAACCCAACCTAACCTAACCATCACCGAAGTCAGAGAATTCGACATTGCCAAAATATCCACAACAAGTTCTTATCCTACCAAACCTCACCCATCTGAACCTAACCATCACCGAAATCAAAGAATTGGACATTGCAAAAATATACACAAAACGTGTTTACCTCACAATACCTAACCTAACCTAACCTTACCATCACCGAAGTCAAAGAATTCGACATTGCCAAAATATCCACAAAAAGTTCATATCCTACCAAACCTCACCCATCTGAACCTAACCATCACCGAAATCAAAGAATTGGACCATGATAAAATATCCACAAAACGTGCTTACCTCACAATACCTAACCCAACCTAACCTAACCATCACCGAAGTCAGAGAATCCGACATTGCCAAAATATCCACAAAAAGTTCTTATCCTACGAAACCTCACCCATCTGAACCTAACCATTACCGAAATCAAAGAATTCGACATTGCCAAAATATCCACAAAACGTGCTTACCTCACAATACCTAACCTAACCTAACCTAACCATCACCGAAGTCAGAGAATTCAACATTGCCAAAATATCCACAAAAAGTTCATACCCCACCAAACCTCACCCATCTGAACCTAACCATCACAGAAGTCGAAGAAATGGACATTGCCAAAATATCCACAAAACGTGCTTATCTCACTATACCTTATCCAACCTAACCTAACCATCACCGAGAATAGAGAATTCGACATTGCCAAAATACCCACAAAAAGTTCTTATCCTACCAAACCTCACTTATCTGAACCTAACCATCACCGAAATCAAAGAATTGGACAATAATAAAATATCCACAAAACGTGCTTACCTCACAATACCTAACCCAACCTAACCTAACTATCACCGAAGTCAGAGAATTCGACATTGCCAAAATATCCACAAAAAGTTCTTATCCTACCAAACCTCTCCCATCTGAACCTAACCATCACCGAAATCAAAGAATTGGACATTGCCAAAATATCCACAAAACGTGCTTACCTCACAAAACCTAACCCAACCTAACCTAACCATCACCGAAGTCAGAGAATTCGACATTGCCAAAATATCCACAAAAAGTTCTTATCCTACCAAACCTCACCCATCTGAACCTAACCATCACCGAAATCAAAGAATTGGACATTGCAAAAATATACACAAAACGTGCTTACCTCACAATACCTAACCCAACCTAACCTAACCATCACCAAAGTCAGAGAATTCGACATTGCCAAAATATCCACAAAAAATTCTTATCCTACCAAACCTCACCCATCTGAACCTAACCATCACCGAAATCAAAGAATTCGACATTGCAAAAAAATATCCACAAAACGTGCTTACCTCACAATACCTAACCTAACCTAACTTAACCATCACCGAAGTCAGAGAATTCAACATTGCCAAAATATCCACAAAAAGTTCATACCCCACCAAACCTCACCCATCTGAACCTAACCATCACCGAAGTCGAAGAAATGGACATTGCCAAAATATCCACAAAACGTGCTTATCTCACTATACCTTATCCAACCTTACCTAACCATCACCGAAAATAGAGAATTCGACATTGCAGAAATACCCACAAAAAGTTCTTATCCTACCAAACCTCACCCATCTGAACCTAACCATCACCGAAATCAAAGAATTGGACATTAATAAAATATCCACAAAACGTGCTTACCTCACAATACCTAACCCAACCTAACCTAACTATCACCGAAGTCAGAGAATTCGACATTGCCAAAATATCCACAAAAAGTTCTTATCCTACCAAACCTCTCCCATCTGAACCTAACCATCACCGAAATCAAAGAATTAGACATTGCCAAAATATCCACAAAACGTGCTTACCTCACAAAACCTAACCCAACCTAACCTAACCATCACCGAAGTCAGAGAATTCGACATTGCCAAAATATCCACAACAAGTTCTTATCCTACCAAACCTCACCCATCTGAACCTAACCATCACCGAAATCAAAGAATTGGACATTGCAAAAATATACACAAAACGTGCTTACCTCACAATACCTAACCTAACCTAACCTTACCATCACCGAAGTCAGAGAATTCGACATTGCCAAAATATCCACAAAAAGTTCATATCCTACCAAACCTCACCCATCTGAACCTAACCATCACCGAAATCAAAGAATTGGACCATGATAAAATATCCACAAAACGTGCTTACCTCACAATACCTAACCCAACCTAATCTAACCATCACCGAAGTCAGAGAATCCGACATTGCCAAAATATCCACAAAAAGTTCTTATCCTACGAAACCTCACCCATCTGAACCTAACCATCACCGAAATCAAAGAATTCGACATTGCCAAAATATCCACAAAACGTGCTTACCTCACAATACCTAACCTAACCTAACCTAACCATCACCGAAGTCAGAGAATTCAACATTGCCAAAATATCCACAAAAAGTTCATACCCCACCAAACCTCACCCATCTGAACCTAACCATCACCGAAGTCGAAGAAATGGACATTGCCAAAATATCCACAAAACGTGCTTATCTCACTATACCTTATCCAACCTAACCTAACCATCACCGAGAATAGAGAATTCGACATTGCCAAAATACCCACAAAAAGTTCTTATCCTACCAAACCTCACTTATCTGAACCTAACCATCACCGAAATCAAAGAATTGGACAATAATAAAATATCCACAAACGTGCTAACCTCACAATACCTAACCCAACCTAACCTAACTATCACCGAAGTCAGAGAATTCAACATTGCCAAAATATCCACAAACAGTTCATACCCCACCAAACCTCACCCATCTGAACCTAACCATCACCGAAGTCGAAGAAATGGACATTGCCAAAATATCCACAAAACGTGCTTATCTCACTATACCTTATCCAACCTAACCTAACCATCACCGAGAATAGAGAATTCGACATTGCCAAAATACCCACAAAAAGTTCTTATCCTACCAAACCTCACTTATCTGAACCTAACCATCACCGAAATCAAAGAATTGGACAATAATAAAATATCCACAAAACGTGCTTACCTCACAAAACCTAACCCAACCTAACCTAACCATCACCGAAGTCAGAGAATTCGACATTGCCAAAATATCCACAAAAAGTTCTTATCCTACCAAACCTCACCCATCTGAACCTAACCATCACCGAAATCAAAGAATTGGACATTAATAAAATATCCACAAAACGTGCTTACCTCACAATACCTAACCCAACCTAACCTAACTATCACCGAAGTCAGAGAATTCGACATTGCCAAAATATCCACAAAAAGTTCTTATCCTACCAAACCTCTCCCATCTGAACCTAACCATCACCGAAATCAAAGAATTAGACATTGCCAAAATATCCACAAAACGTGCTTACCTCACAAAACCTAACCTTACCTAACCTAACCATCACCGAAGTCAGAGAATTCGACATTGCCAAAATATCCACAACAAGTTCTTATCCTACCAAACCTCACCCATCTGAACCTAACCATCACCGAAATCAAAGAATTGGACATTGCAAAAATATACACAAAACGTGCTTACCTCACAATACCTAACCTAACCTAACCTTACCATCACCGAAGTCAGAGAATTCGACATTGCCAAAATATCCACAAAAAGTTCATATCCTACCAAACCTCACCCATCTGAACCTAACCATCACCGAAATCAAAGAATTAGGCATTGCTAAAATATCCACAAAACGTGCTTACCTCACAATACCTAACCCAACCTAACCTAACCATCACCGAAGTCAGAGAATTCGACATTGCCAAAATATCCACAAAAAGTTCTTATCCTACGAAACCTCACCCATCTGAACCTAACCATCACCGAAATCAAAGAATTCGACATTGCCAAAATATCCACAAAACGTGCTTACCTCACAATACCTAACCTAACCTAACCTAACCATCACCGAAGTCAGAGAATTCAACATTGCCAAAATATCCACAAAAAGTTCATACCCCACCAAACCTCACCCATCTGAACCTAACCATCACCGAAGTCGAAGAAATGGACATTGCCAAAATATCCACAAAACGTGCTTATCTCACTATACCTTATCCAACCTAACCTAACCATCACCGAGAATAGAGAATTCGACATTGCCAAAATACCCACAAAAAGTTCTTATCCTACCAAACCTCACTTATCTGAACCTAACCATCACCGAAATCAAAGAATTGGACAATAATAAAATATCCACAAACGTGCTTACCTCACAATACCTAACCCAACCTAACCTAACTATCACCGAAGTCAGAGAATTCAACATTGCCAAAATATCCACAAAAAGTTCATACCCCACCAAACCTCACCCATCTGAACCTAACCATCACCGAAGTCGAAGAAATGGACATTGCCAAAATATCCACAAAACGTGCTTATCTCACTATACCTTATCCAACCTAACCTAACCATCACCGAGAATAGAGAATTCGACATTGCCAAAATACCCACAAAAAGTTCTTATCCTACCAAACCTCACTTATCTGAACCTAACCATCACCGAAATCAAAGAATTGGACAATAATAAAATATCCACAAAACGTGCTTACCTCACAAAACCTAACCCAACCTAACCTAACCATCACCGAAGTCAGAGAATTCGACATTGCCAAAATATCCACAAAAAGTTCTTATCCTACCAAACCTCACCCATCTGAACCTAACCATCACCGAAATCAAAGAATTGGACATTACAAAAATATACACAAAACGTGCTTACCTCACAATACCTAACCTAACCTAACCTAACCATCACCGAAGTCAGAGAATTCGACATTGCCAAAATATCCACAAAAAGTTCATATCCTACCAAACCTCACCCATCTGAACCTAACCATCACCGAAATCAAAGAATTAGGCATTGCTAAAATATCCACAAAACGTGCTTACCTCACAATACCTAACCCAACCTAACCTAACCATCACCGAAGTCAGAGAATTCGACATTGCCAAAATATCCACAAAAAGTTCTTATCCTACCAAACCTCACTTATCTGAACCTAACCATCACCGAAATAAAAGAATTGGACAATGATAAAATATCCACAAAACGTGCTTACCTCACAATACCTAACCCAACCTAACCTAACCATCACCGAAGTCAGAGAATCCGACATTGCCAAAATATCCACAAAAAGTTCTTATCCTACCAAACCTCACCCATCTGAACCTAACCATCACCGAAATCAAAGAATTGGACATAGCGAAAATATCCACAAAACGTGCTTACCTCACAATACCTAACCCAACCTAACCATCACCGAAGTCAGAGAATTCGACATTGCCAAAATATCCACAAAAAGTTCTTATCCTACCAAACCTCACCCATCTGAACCTAACCATCACCGAAATCGAAGAAATGGACATTGCCAAAATATCCACAAAACGTGCTTACCTCACTATATTTTATCCAACCTAACCTAACCATCACCGAAGTTAGAGAATTCGACATTGCCAAAATATCCACAAAAAGTTCTTATACTACCAAACCTTACCCATCTGAACTTAACCATCACCGAAATCAAAGAATTGGACATTAATAAAATATCCACAAAACGTGCTTACCTCACAATACCTAACCCAACCTAACCTAACCATCACCGAAGTCAGAGAATTCGAAATTGCCAAAATATCCACAAAAAGTTCTTATCCTACCAAACCTCACCCATCTGAACCTAACCATCACCGAAATCAAAGAATTGGACATTGCGAAAATATCCACAAAACGTGCTTACCTCACAATACCTAAACCAACCTTACCTAACCATCACCGAAGTCAGAGAATTCGAAATTGCCAAAATATCCACAAAAAGTTCTTATCCTACCAAACCTCACCCATCTGAACCTAACCATCACCGAAATCAAAGAATTGGACATTGCGAAAATATCCACAAAACGTGCTTACCTCACATTACCTAAACCAACCTAACCTAACCATCACCGAAGTCAGAGAATTCAACATTGCCAAAATATCCACAAAAAGTTCATACCCCACCAAACCTCACCCATCTGAACCTAACCATCACCGAAGTCGAAGAAATGGACATTGCCAAAATATCCACAAAACGTGCTTATCTCTCTATACCTTATCCAACCTAACCTAACCATCACCGAAAATAGAGAATTCGACATTGCCAAAATACCCACAAAAAGTTCTTATCCTACCAAACCTCACCCATCTGAACCTAACCATCACCGAAATCAAAGAATTGGACAATAATAAAATATCCACAAAACGTGCTTACCTCACAAAACCTAACCCAACCTAACCTAACCATCACCGAAGTCAGAGAATTCGACATTGCCAAAATATCCACAAAAAGTTCTTATCCTACCAAACCTCACCCATCTGAACCTAACCATCACCGAAATCAAAGAATTGGACATTAATAAAATATCCACAAAACGTGCTTACCTCACAATACCTAACCCAACCTAACCTAACTATCACCGAAGTCAGAGAATTCGACATTGCCAAAATATCCACAAAAAGTTCTTATCCTACCAAACCTCTCCCATCTGAACCTAACCATCACCGAAATCAAAGAATTAGACATTGCCAAAATATCCACAAAACGTGCTTACCTCACAAAACCTAACCTTACCTAACCTAACCATCACCGAAGTCAGAGAATTCGACATTGCCAAAATATCCACAACAAGTTCTTATCCTACCAAACCTCACCCATCTGAACCTAACCATCACCGAAATCAAAGAATTGGACATTGCAAAAATATACACAAAACGTGCTTACCTCACAATACCTAACCTTACCTAACCTTACCATCACCGAAGTCAGAGAATTCGACATTGCCAAAATATCCACAAAAAGTTCATATCCTACCAAACCTCACCCATCTGAACCTAACCATCACCGAAATCAAAGAATTAGGCATTGCTAAAATATCCACAAAACGTGCTTACCTCACAATACCTAACCCAACCTAACCTAACCATCACCGAAGTCAGAGAATTCGACATTGCCAAAATATCCACAAAAAGTTCTTATCCTACGAAACCTCACCCATCTGAACCTAACCATCACCGAAATCAAAGAATTCGACATTGCCAAAATATCCACAAAACGTGCTTACCTCACAATACCTAACCTAACCTAACCTAACCATCACCGAAGTCAGAGAATTCAACATTGCCAAAATATCCACAAAAAGTTCATACCCCACCAAACCTCACCCATCTGAACCTAACCATCACCGAAGTCGAAGAAATGGACATTGCCAAAATATCCACAAAACGTGCTTATCTCACTATACCTTATCCAACCTAACCTAACCATCACCGAGAATAGAGAATTCGACATTGCCAAAATACCCACAAAAAGTTCTTATCCTACCAAACCTCACTTATCTGAACCTAACCATCACCGAAATCAAAGAATTGGACAATAATAAAATATCCACAAACGTGCTTACCTCACAATACCTAACCCAACCTAACCTAACTATCACCGAAGTCAGAGAATTCAACATTGCCAAAATATCCACAAAAAGTTCATACCCCACCAAACCTCACCCATCTGAACCTAACCATCACCGAAGTCGAAGAAATGGACATTGCCAAAATATCCACAAAACGTGCTTATCTCACTATACCTTATCCAACCTAACCTAACCATCACCGAGAATAGAGAATTCGACATTGCCAAAATACCCACAAAAAGTTCTTATCCTACCAAACCTCACTTATCTGAACCTAACCATCACCGAAATCAAAGAATTGGACAATAATAAAATATCCACAAAACGTGCTTACCTCACAAAACCTAACCCAACCTAACCTAACCATCACCGAAGTCAGAGAATTCGACATTGCCAAAATATCCACAAAAAGTTCTTATCCTACCAAACCTCACCCATCTGAACCTAACCATCACCGAAATCAAAGAATTGGACATTACAAAAATATACACAAAACGTGCTTACCTCACAATACCTAACCTAACCTAACCTAACCATCACCGAAGTCAGAGAATTCGACATTGCCAAAATATCCACAAAAAGTTCATATCCTACCAAACCTCACCCATCTGAACCTAACCATCACCGAAATCAAAGAATTAGGCATTGCTAAAATATCCACAAAACGTGCTTACCTCACAATACCTAACCCAACCTAACCTAACCATCACCGAAGTCAGAGAATTCGACATTGCCAAAATATCCACAAAAAGTTCTTATCCTACCAAACCTCACTTATCTGAACCTAACCATCACCGAAATAAAAGAATTGGACAATGATAAAATATCCACAAAACGTGCTTACCTCACAATACCTAACCCAACCTAACCTAACCATCACCGAAGTCAGAGAATCCGACATTGCCAAAATATCCACAAAAAGTTCTTATCCTACCAAACCTCACCCATCTGAACCTAACCATCACCGAAATCAAAGAATTGGACATAGCGAAAATATCCACAAAACGTGCTTACCTCACAATACCTAACCCAACCTAACCATCACCGAAGTCAGAGAATTCGAAATTGCCAAAATATCCACAAAAAGTTCTTATCCTACCAAACCTCACCCATCTGAACCTAACCATCACCGAAATCAAAGAATTGGACATTGCGAAAATATCCACAAAACGTGCTTACCTCACAATACCTAAACCAACCTTACCTAACCATCACCGAAGTCAGAGAATTCGAAATTGCCAAAATATCCACAAAAAGTTCTTATCCTACCAAACCTCACCCATCTGAACCTAACCATCACCGAAATCAAAGAATTGGACATTGCGAAAATATCCACAAAACGTGCTTACCTCACATTACCTAAACCAACCTAACCTAACCATCACCGAAGTCAGAGAATTCAACATTGCCAAAATATCCACAAAAAGTTCATACCCCACCAAACCTCACCCATCTGAACCTAACCATCACCGAAGTCGAAGAAATGGACATTGCCAAAATATCCACAAAACGTGCTTATCTCTCTATACCTTATCCAACCTAACCTAACCATCACCGAAAATAGAGAATTCGACATTGCCAAAATACCCACAAAAAGTTCTTATCCTACCAAACCTCACCCATCTGAACCTAACCATCACCGAAATCAAAGAATTGGACATTAATAAAATATCCACAAAACGTGCTTACCTTTTTTTTTTTTTTTTTTTTTTTTTTATCGTCGGAGGTGGGGAATCTTCCAAAGACATCCTCCAGCCCGAACTGGAGGATAGTGTCGGATTTTTACCGACTAAACCCCACCCCCTTGACTCCCCTGCTCCCCGGACACATTTTCATGTTTTGCTTCGGGAAAGCAGTTTTGTCTTAGCCATTTATGGCTCTTCCTTCGAGTTCTCGGGTTCTTTCTGCTTCTTCTTTATTTTTCATTATCATCGAAGCAAATGCTTCCCACGCTGACCAGGCAGTTGCGCTATCCAGTATGACGAAGATTATGTTTATCGGCGTCAGGTGTTCTACGCCGATTACAGTTCTGAATGTTCTTCTGTCGTCTTCCCATGCTGGACAATCAAAGGTTGTGTGGGCCGCGTCGTCTTTCTCGTTTTCACAGTGGTGGCACTTCGGAGTTGTTTCCTTTCCTATTTTGTGTAGGTAGGTCCCGAAGCACCCGTGACCTGTGAGTATTTGGGTCGTGTGGTGATTCAGTTCGCCGTGCTTTCTTTGGCACCACGCTTTTAGGTCTCCGATGAGATGGTGTGTCCATCGACCTTTTTCTGAGTTGTTCCATCTGTCTTGCCATTTGATCATCGTTGTCTCTCTGGCTGCACTCTTCTTTTCACCTCTGTAGATCGCTTGTCGTTCTAGAGCGAGTAAGTCGATCGGTGGAATGGCGCACAACACCAGGATGGCATCTTCAGATACTGTACGGTATGCCGCTGCGACTCTTAATGCAGCTCTTCTTTGTACTCTAGCGAGGCTGAGCCTCGTCCTCTCAACCTTTGTTTTTTTCCGCCCAAATCGGAGCACCGTACAGGAGGACTGAGTGTACTACTTCACAGTATAGTTTTCTTCTCCTCTGTTTCGGTCCACCGATGTTGGGCATCAGTCTGGCGAGGTCTTCTGCTATTTGGGCCGCCCTAGCTCCCGCTTTTTCCGCATGTTTTGCAAAGCGTAGTTTGTCATCTAACTGCACTCCCAAATACCGCAGTGATCTGCTGAACGTCACCTCAAAACCGTTGACTGTTATTTGAGGAGGCAGCAGCTTTCTACGTCTTGTGAAGAATACAGCTTCGGTTTTCTGGACGGCGAGCTCCAAGCCCGCATCCACGAGCCATTTTTTAACCCTTCTTATGGTTTCTTCGCTTCTTAGGCGTAAAGATGTTGTGTTCTTTGCGGTGACAAGCAACGCGACATCGTCAGCAAAGGCGACCAGGCTCGTTTCATCTGGCATTGGGATCTTCAACAAGCCGTCGTACATTACATTCCAAAGCGCCGGGCCCAGGACCGATCCCTGTGGTACGCCCGCAGTGACTGATCGTTCGTATTTTTTGCCCATGCATTCATACAGAAGGATTCTGTCCGAAAAATAGCTCTCGATCATCTTGATAAGTTTTTCCGGAGCATTGATAGTGACTAATGCATCGAGAGTCCTTCCCCAGTTGGCAGTGTTGAATGCATTTTTTATGTCGAGCGCGATCATCACAACATGTTTGCTCGCCTTGACGCTCCCACGCCATGCAAGTCTTACGGTGTTTACGACTTCACTGATCGCGTCAATAGTTGAGCGACCGGGTTGAAATCCAAATTGCTGCGATGACAGTCCTGTGTCGCTGTTTTCTAGCTGTTGTTGTAGTCGCTGTAGGAGAAGTCTCTCTAGTAACTTTCCTACCCCGTCAAGTAGGCAGAGTGGCCTGTATGATGAAGGTCCTGGTGGGCCTCCCTTTCCTTTTGAAATCAGCACGAGTTTTTGTCTTTTCCATGGTTTTGGAAAGGTTCCTTCCGACAGACAAGCATTGAAGGTCGTCAACAGCAACGCAGGATCGCTCAAGGCAATTCTTTTAATAACTGCGTTTGGAATGCAGTCCGGTCCCGGCGCCTTTTCAATATTTATTCGTTTGGCGGCTGCTACGACTTCTTCCTCCGTGAAAATCGGCATCTCATCACCAGTACTGCTCGCCGATCGTCTTTCCATCACTGGGTGTTGCGGAAAGAGGCCATCTATGACCAATTCAAGACTCGCCTTATTTTCAAGATATGGATCGACAGTTCCAATTCGGAGCTTTTTCCTTATGATCTTATATGGGCTCCCCCACGGATTCACATCAATCGATTTGCAGAGCTCTTTCCAGCATCTCTCTTTACTTTCTTTTATAGCTTTTCGTAAAGCTATCCTGGCTTCTTGATATTTCACTCTGTGCTGTTCATTGCTTGACCGTCGTTGTGCTCGGCGTCTGCAGGTTAAGCACTCGCGGCGAAGAATGGCGATGTTTTCGGTCCACCAGAAGACCGGGCGCCTCTTTTTACCTCCGCGTCTCGGCATCGATGCGTCGCAGCTCTCACTCAATAGGTCATTTAATGAGTTGGCAATGTCTTCGGCTCCAACCCCGCTGCTTGCGACGTCAGTCACTTTTGATCTTAGTTCTGCAACGGCTTCGTCCAAAGCTACGATGTCCAGCTTACGAGCTCCCCAGCCAGAACTAGAAGGTAACATTTGTGGCCCGGCGAGGCGATCTTCCAACTCGAAGCCAATGTAGCGATGGTCGCTGTGAGAGTAGCTGTCAAGCACTTGCCATTTTCGGATCCTGCCAATTATTGTTTCACCTGCAAATGTGACATCGATGACCGATCCGGTGCTGCCCCGAACGAACGTGTAAGCACTTCCTACGTTGGCCGCATGCAGATGTAAATGCGATGCCATTTCAGAGAGTAAAATACCTCTGCGATCCGTTTTTTGAGAGCCCCACTCTGGAGCTTTTGAGTTAAAATCTCCGGCAACGACAACAGGTAAGGTCGATGTTCTCACGTCATCTTCAAGGCAGACGAGATCTCTCTTGAACTCCTCTATTGTTGCACTAGGAGAAAAATAGCAGCTATAGAACCTCACTCCCCTCATCTCCACCCACGTCCAGCCTTGGACGCCAATTGAAACAGCATTCGTGATTCGCAGGTGGGCAGTTGGTGTGTAGATTGCAGATCTTGAGCTTGCATCCGAATACCATCGATGAGGAATGTTGCGGTACTGTTCAGACACAATCACGAGGTCCGCTCGCCGCTCCTCTGCTGTCTGTATCATCACATCCTGCGCCGCCTGGCATCCATTCAGATTGATCTGGAGTATGCGGATCATTGTTGTGTTCGTCCTTTCAGAGCAGTCCGGAGGGCTGCACAGCTTCGACTACCAGTCTGATGACCGCTGTTTATTTTTTCTCCTTCACAAATGCTGCAGTGTGGGTCGTTCTTACAAATCACAGCTTTATGGCCTTCCTGGCCGCACTTGTTGCATTCTTTGCTTCTGTCTTGTTTGCTGGCGCATTCTACCGCAATGTGTCCGAATCCCCGACACCTGAAGCATCTTATTATATGGACTCGGGGCCTCAAACGACAATTGACCCATCCGATTCGAATTCTTCCGGCCTTAATCAATTCAGTGGCATCGTCTCTCGGGAGTTTGACCATCGCAATCTGAGTGCCTCCATAAGCCGGTTTGAACGTGATCAATCGCGCATTTCTCACCACATGTGGTGAAGCGCTTGCTAATGCCTCCATCAATTCTGTCTCATCCGTGGCCCCATCGATGTCCCGTATTTCAATGACGACTCCAGGGACGAGCTTCTTCACAGTCGCACCATTGCCCAGAATCGCGGAAATCGCACCCATTAGCTCTTCCGTTTTTGTTGTTCCTTTTTGCATTTTTATAAGAACTTCTCCACCCTTTGTTTGACGAATAGCGGCAACATCTACATTCTCCATTGGAATTTCTTTTCTGATTTTCTTTAAGGTGTCTGCATATGTCACCGTGCCGTCTGACTTTATTGTTATAGCCTCATTTCTGGGGCCTGGTGGAAATCGCGCATATCGATCTTGAAAGCTATTTTCAATGTTTGGCTGACGCCGATCGTTGTTGTTGTTGGTGTTCTTTGTATCATTTGTTCTTTTATTCTTTTTATTCCGCCTTCTTTTTGACCTTACTTCTTTCCAGGAATCCTCTTTTGGTTGATCTAGTGAGGATGCCGAGTCCATGATTGCGGGATTTTCCGGTATTAAAGCATTTGGAGGATTCTTTAAAACATCGCTCGAGGTGGGATTGAGTTCTATTAGTGTTTTAGTTTGTAATCTATGCTTTAACAGGTATAGTTTTATGTCTTTATATGTATTAAAGGCTATCATTGCCTCTTCAATTCCATCCTTGATAGGAACGTAGGTATTTTTACGTATTTTGCTATTGAGATCAATTAGAATTAATTCTAATTTGTGGAATACCTTCTGCTCGAGAGCTTCTTTAGCAGTAATCTCACACATTTCCAAAGATATGCTAGCCATTGATGTCATTATTCCAATTTCTCCGACTAAAAAGTTCACCGTGATCGTTAATTTTTCAATCGGTACGCGCTCGCACACTATTTATTTTGGTCGTTGTTAGTGGTACTTTGATCTGCCGTAATCGCAACAAGTCGTTAGCAACGTAGTTGTTATTGTTATTAATGAGCTGTTGTAAGACGTTTATGTTTTGATGGACACTTTAACACTAACTTTGTCTCTTGTCTCCAGTCAACAGTGATACGATTCACCGTGGGTGTGTGTAAATGATAGTAATTCGAGTTTTTCAAAGCAATGTGTCTAATTCGTTTGCCGAATCCAATCTAACCAATGCAAAAATTCACCGTTGCCGTTTATTATTTATACAGCACACACATGCGCATTGGTCATATTTAATGTTATTTCGTTTTGCTGCAAGCGCATAAAGCCGTTAGCAACGTAGTTGTTGTTGGTAACGATAAGTTTTCCTTAGCCACCTGTATTGTGCTGAGGAAATGAAACCCAAATCTGTCTCTTGCCTCCAATTCCAGCTATAAATTACAAAAGTTGAAGTGCTTTTGTGCAATATGTAAAACGAATCCAATCCTTCCGATACAACGTTCACCGTGGTCGTTGATTTTTCAATCGGCACTCGATTGCACTGTTAAAAAACAGCTGTTAGCAACACAATTGTTATCGATGCCTTTTCGTTGGGCGTTTGTGTTGTGATTGAGATGTGAACGCCAACTATGCCTTTTAGCACCAGTTGACAGTCCCAAAATTCACCGCGACGATAATGAAATAAACTTGATTGCTTCCATGCAACGTCTTCTATGTATTCGATGTGATCGCAGATTGCAATTTTTTCGACGCAAAGTTCTTCGTAGCCGTTGGTTTTTATTTACTTTTTTTTTTGAACACGCGCATGCGCAATGCTTCACTTGTTCGGAGTTAGTGGTATTACGATCAACCGCAAGCGTAGCCAGCTGTAAACAAGGTTAGCGTATCTATGCAACGTAACGGATTTTTAATGAAAACTTACCTCGATTCCTTACCTCGTCTGGAGCTGATGCAGATGCTATTAGAATGCTAATACATTACTTTGGAGTCAATGAAGTCCTCTGGACACCGCAATGCGACGTTGGAGAGCAGTTGCAGTCAGCTTCAGCAAAAGCAGCAAAGACCGCCGCTATCCCGTCCGCTCACCACGGCTGCTCATACCCGACTAACGTGCTTACCTCACAATACCTAACCCAACCTAACCTAACTATCACCGAAGTCAGAGAATTCGACATTGCCAAAATATCCACAAAAAGTTCTTATCCTACCAAACCTCTCCCATCTGAACCTAACCATCACCGAAATCAAAGAATTGGACATTGCCAAAATATCCACAAAACGTGCTTACCTCACAAAACCTAACCCAACCTAACCTAACCATCACCGAAGTCAAAAAATTCGACATTGCCAAAATATCCACAAAAAGTTCTTATCCTACCAAACCTCACCCATCTGAACCTAACCATCACCGAAATCAAAGAATTGGACATTGCAAAAATATACACAAAACGTGCTTACCTCACAATACCTAACCTAACCTAACCTAACCATCACCGAAGTCAGAGAATTCGACATTGCCAAAATATCCACAAAAAGTTCATATCCTACCAAACCTCACCCATCTGAACCTAACCATCACCGAAATCAAAGAATTAGGCATTGCCAAAATATCCACAAAACGTGCTTACCTCACAATACCTAACCCAACCTAACCTAACCATCACCGAAGTCAGAAAATTCGACATTGCCAAAATATCCACAAAAAGTTCTTATCCTACCAAACCTCACTTATCTGAACCTAACCATCACCGAAATCAAAGAATTGGACAATGATAAAATATCCACAAAACTTGCTTACCTCACAATACCTAACCCAACCTAACCTAACCATCACCGAAGTCAGAGAATCCGACATTGCCAAAATATCCACAAAAAGTTCTTATCCTACCAAACCTCACCCATCTGAACCTAACCATCACCGAAATCAAAGAATTGGACATAGCGAAAATATCCACAAAACGTGCTTACCTCACAATACCTAACCCAACCTAACCATCACCGAAGTCAGAGAATTCGACATTGCCAAAATATCCACAAAAAGTTCTTATCCTACCAAACCTCACCCATCTGAACCTAACCATCACCGAAATCGAAGAAATGGACATTGCCAAAATATCCACAAAACGTGCTTACCTCACTATATTTTATCCAACCTAACCTAACCATCACCGAAGTTAGAGAATTCGACATTGCCAAAATATCCACAAAAAGTTCTTAAACTACCAAACCTTACCCATCTGAACTTAACCATCACCGAAATCAAAGAATTGGGAATTGCAAAAATATCCACAAAACGTGCTTACCTCACAATACCTAACCCAACCTAACCTAACCATCACCGAAGTCAGAGAATTCGAAATTGCCAAAATATACACAAAAAGTTCTTATCCTACCAAACCTCACCCATCTGAACCTAACCATCACCGAAATCAAAGAATTGGACATTGCGAAAATATCCACAAAACGTGCTTACCTCACATTACCTAAACCAACCTAACCTAACCATCACCGAAGTCAGAGAATTCGACATTGCCAAAATATCCACAAAAAGTTCTTATCCTACCAAACCTTACCCATCTGAACCTAACCATCACCGAAATCAAAGAATTGGACATTGCGAAAATATCCACAAAACGTGCTTACTTCACAATACCTAACATAACCTAACCTGAACATCACCGAAGTCAGAGAATTCGACATTGCCAAAATATCCACAAAAAGTTCTTATCATACCAAACCTCACCCATCTGAACCTAACCATCACCGAAATCAAAGAATTGGACATTAATAAAATATCCACAAAACGTGCTTGCCTCACAATACCTAACCCAACCTAACCTAACTATCACCGAAGTCAGAGAATTCGACATTGCCAAAATATCCACAAAAAGTTCTTATCCTACCAAACCTCTCCCATCTGAACCTAACCATCACCGAAATCAAAGAATTGGACATCGCCAAAATAACCACAAAACGTGCTTACCTCACAATACCTAACCCAACCTAACCTAACCATCACCGAAGTCAGAGAATTCGACATTGCCAAAATATCCACAAAAAGTTCTTATCCTACCAAACCTCACCCATCTGAACCTAACCATCACCGAAATCAAAGAATTGGACATTGCAAAAATATACACAAAACGTGCTTACCTCACAATACTTAACCTAACCTAACCTAACCATCACCGAAGTCAGAGAATTCGACATTGCCAAAATATCCACAAAAAGTTCTTATCCTACCAAACCTCACCCATCTGAGCCTAACCATCAACGAAATTAAAGAATTAGACATTGCCAAAATATCTACAAAACATGCTTACCCCTTAATACCTAACCCAACCTAACCTAACCATCACTGAAGTCAGAGAATTCGACATTGCCAAAATATTCACAAAAAGTTCATATCCTACCAAACCTCACCCATCTGAACCTAACCATCAACGAAATCGAAGAATTAGGCATTGCCAAAATATCCACAAAACGTGCTTACCTCACAATACCTAACCCAACCTAACCTATCCATCACCGAAGTCCGAGAATTCGACATTGCCAAAATATCCACAAAAAGTTCTTATCCTACCAAACCTCACTTATCTGAAACTAACCATCACCGAAATCAAAGAATTGGACAATGATAAAATATCCACAAAACGTGCTTACCTCACAATACCTAACCCAACCTAACCTAACCATCACCGAAGTCAAAGAATTCGACATTGCCAAAATATCCACAAAAAGTTCTTATCCTACCAAACCTCACCCATCTGAACCTAACCATCACCGAAATCAATGAATTGGACATTGCGAAAATATCCACAAAACGTGCTAACCTCACAATACCTAACCCAACCTAACCTTACCATCACCGAAGTCAGAGAATTCGACATTGCCAAAATATCCACAAAAAGTTCTTATCCTACCAAACCTCTCCCATCTGAACCTAACCATCACCGAAATCAAAGAATTGGACATCGCCAAAATAACCACAAAACGTGCTTACCTCACAATACCTAACCCAACCTAACCTAACCATCACCGAAGTCAGAGAATTCGACATTGCCAAAATATCCACAAAAAGTTCTTATCCTACCAAACCTCACTTATCTGAACCTAACCATCACCGAAATCAAAGAATTGGACAATGATAAAATATCCACAAAACTTGCTTACCTCACAATACCTAACCCAACCTAACCTAACCATCACCGAAGTCAGAGAATCCGACATTGCCAAAATATCCACAAAAAGTTCTTATCCTACCAAACCTCACCCATCTGAACCTAACCATCACCGAAATCAAAGAATTGGACATAGCGAAAATATCCACAAAACGTGCTTACCTCACAATACCTAACCCAACCTAACCATCACCGAAGTCAGAGAATTCGACATTGCCAAAATATCCACAAAAAGTTCTTATCCTACCAAACCTCACCCATCTGAACCTAACCATCACCGAAATCGAAGAAATGGACATTGCCAAAATATCCACAAAACGTGCTTACCTCACTATATTTTATCCAACCTAACCTAACCATCACCGAAGTTAGAGAATTCGACATTGCCAAAATATCCACAAAAAGTTCTTAAACTACCAAACCTTACCCATCTGAACTTAACCATCACCGAAATCAAAGAATTGGGAATTGCAAAAATATCCACAAAACGTGCTTACCTCACAATACCTAACCCAACCTAACCTAACCATCACCGAAGTCAGAGAATTCGAAATTGCCAAAATATACACAAAAAGTTCTTATCCTACCAAACCTCACCCATCTGAACCTAACCATCACCGAAATCAAAGAATTGGACATTGCGAAAATATCCACAAAACGTGCTTACCTCACATTACCTAAACCAACCTAACCTAACCATCACCGAAGTCAGAGAATTCGACATTGCCAAAATATCCACAAAAAGTTCTTATCCTACCAAACCTTACCCATCTGAACCTAACCATCACCGAAATCAAAGAATTGGACATTGCGAAAATATCCACAAAACGTGCTTACTTCACAATACCTAACATAACCTAACCTGAACATCACCGAAGTCAGAGAATTCGACATTGCCAAAATATCCACAAAAAGTTCTTATCATACCAAACCTCACCCATCTGAACCTAACCATCACCGAAATCAAAGAATTGGACATTAATAAAATATCCACAAAACGTGCTTGCCTCACAATACCTAACCCAACCTAACCTAACTATCACCGAAGTCAGAGAATTCGACATTGCCAAAATATCCACAAAAAGTTCTTATCCTACCAAACCTCTCCCATCTGAACCTAACCATCACCGAAATCAAAGAATTGGACATCGCCAAAATAACCACAAAACGTGCTTACCTCACAATACCTAACCCAACCTAACCTAACCATCACCGAAGTCAGAGAATTCGACATTGCCAAAATATCCACAAAAAGTTCTTATCCTACCAAACCTCACCCATCTGAACCTAACCATCACCGAAATCAAAGAATTGGACATTGCAAAAATATACACAAAACGTGCTTACCTCACAATACTTAACCTAACCTAACCTAACCATCACCGAAGTCAGAGAATTCGACATTGCCAAAATATCCACAAAAAGTTCTTATCCTACCAAACCTCACCCATCTGAGCCTAACCATCAACGAAATTAAAGAATTAGACATTGCCAAAATATCTACAAAACATGCTTACCCCTTAATACCTAACCCAACCTAACCTAACCATCACTGAAGTCAGAGAATTCGACATTGCCAAAATATTCACAAAAAGTTCATATCCTACCAAACCTCACCCATCTGAACCTAACCATCAACGAAATCGAAGAATTAGGCATTGCCAAAATATCCACAAAACGTGCTTACCTCACAATACCTAACCCAACCTAACCTATCCATCACCGAAGTCCGAGAATTCGACATTGCCAAAATATCCACAAAAAGTTCTTATCCTACCAAACCTCACTTATCTGAAACTAACCATCACCGAAATCAAAGAATTGGACAATGATAAAATATCCACAAAACGTGCTTACCTCACAATACCTAACCCAACCTAACCTAACCATCACCGAAGTCAAAGAATTCGACATTGCCAAAATATCCACAAAAAGTTCTTATCCTACCAAACCTCACCCATCTGAACCTAACCATCACCGAAATCAATGAATTGGACATTGCGAAAATATCCACAAAACGTGCTAACCTCACAATACCTAACCCAACCTAACCTTACCATCACCGAAGTCAGAGAATTCGACATTGCCAAAATATCCACAAAAAGTTCTTATCCTACCAAACCTCTCCCATCTGAACCTAACCATCACCGAAATCAAAGAATTGGACATCGCCAAAATAACCACAAAACGTGCTTACCTCACAATACCTAACCCAACCTAACCTAACCATCACCGAAGTCAGAGAATTCGACATTGCCAAAATATCCACAAAAAGTTCTTATCCTACCAAACCTCACCCATCTGAACCTAACCATCACCGAAATCAAAGAATTGGACATTGCAAAAATATACACAAAACGTGCTTACCTCACAATACTTAACCTAACCTAACCTAACCATCACCGAAGTCAGAGAATTCGACATTGCCAAAATATCCACAAAAAGTTCTTATCCTACCAAACCTCACCCATCTGAGCCTAACCATCAACGAAATTAAAGAATTAGACATTGCCAAAATATCCACAAAACGTGCTTGCCTCACAATACCTAACCCAACCTAACCTAACTATCACCGAAGTCAGAGAATTCGACATTGCCAAAATATCCACAAAAAGTTCTTATCCTACCAAACCTCTCCCATCTGAACCTAACCATCACCGAAATCAAAGAATTGGACATCGCCAAATAACCACAAAACGTGCTTACCTCACAATACCTAACCCAACCTAACCTAACCATCACCGAAGTCAGAGAATTCGACATTGCCAAAATATCCACAAAAAGTTCTTATCCTACCAAACCTCACCCATCTGAACATAACCATCACCGAAATCAAAGAATTGGACATTGCAAAAATATACACAAAACGTGCTTACCTCACAATACTTAACCTAACCTAACCTAACCATCACCGAAGTCAGAGAATTCGACATTGCCAAAATATCCACAAAAAGTTCTTATCCTACCAAACCTCACCCATCTGAGCCTAACCATCAACGAAATTAAAGAATTAGACATTGCCAAAATATCTACAAAACATGCTTACCCCTTAATACCTAACCCAACCTAACCTAACCATCACCGAAGTCAGAGAATTCGACATTGCCAAAATATCCACAAAAAGTTCATATCCTACCAAACCTCACCCATCTGAACCTAACCATCAACGAAATCAAAGAATTAGGCATTGCCAAAATATCCACAAAACGTGCTTACCTCACAATACCTAACCCAACCTAACCTATCCATCACCGAAGTCCGAGAATTCGACATTGCCAAAATATCCACAAAAAGTTCTTATCCTACCAAACCTCACTTATCTGAAACTAACCATCACCGAAATCAAAGAATTGGACAATGATAAAATATCCACAAAACGTGCTTACCTCACAATACCTAACCCAACCTAACCTAACCATCACCGAAGTCAAAGAATTCGACATTGCCAAAATATCCACAAAAAGTTCTTATCCTACCAAACCTCACCCATCTGAACCTAACCATCACCGAAATCAATGAATTGGACATTGCGAAAATATCCACAAAACGTGCTAACCTCACAATACCTAACCCAACCTAACCTTACCATCACCGAAGTCAGAGAATTCGACATTGCCAAAATATCCACAAAAAGTTCTTATCCTACCAAACCTCTCCCATCTGAACCTAACCATCACCGAAATCAAAGAATTGGACATCGCCAAAATAACCACAAAACGTGCTTACCTCACAATACCTAACCCAACCTAACCTAACCATCACCGAAGTCAGAGAATTCGACATTGCCAAAATATCCACAAAAAGTTCTTATCCTACAAAACCTCACCCATCTGAACCTAACCATCACCGAAATCAAAGAATTGGACATTGCAAAAATATACACAAAACGTGCTTACCTCACAATACTTAACCTAACCTAACCTAACCATCACCGAAGTCAGAGAATTCGACATTGCCAAAATATCCACAAAAAGTTCTAATCCTACCAAACCTCACCCATCTGAGCCTAACCATCAACGAAATTAAAGAATTAGACATTGCCAAAATATCTACAAAACATGCTTACCCCTTAATACCTAACCCAACCTAACCTTACCATCACCGAAGTCAGAGAATTCGACATTGCCAAAATATCCACAAAAAGTTCATATCCTACCAAACCTCACCCATCTGAACCTAACCATCACCGAAATCAAAGAATTAGGCATTGCCAAAATATCCACAAAACGTGCTTACCTCACAATACCTAACCCAACCTAAACTATCCATCACCGAAGTCCGAGAATTCGACATTGCCAAAATATCCACAAAAAGTTCTTATCCTACCAAACCTCACTTATCTGAACCTAACCATCACCGAAATCAAAGAATTGGACAATGATAAAATATCCACAAAACGTGCTTACCTCACAATACCTAACCCAACCTAACCTAACCATCACCGAAGTCAAAGAATTCGACATTGCCAAAATATCCACAAAAAGTTCTTATCCTACCAAACCTCACCCATCTGAACCTAACCATCACCGAAATCAATGAATTGGACATTGCGAAAATATCCACAAAACGTGCTAACCTCACAATACCTAACCCAACCTAACCTTACCATCACCGAAGTCAGAGAATTCGACATTGCCAAAATATCCACAAAAAGTTCTTATCCTACCAAACCGCACCCATCTGAACCTAACCATCACCGAAATCAAAGAATTGGACATTAATTAAATATCCACAAAACGTGCTTACCTCACAATACCTAAATTAACCTAACCTAACCATCACCGAAGTCAGAGAATTCGACATTGCCAAAATATCCACAAAAAGTTCTTATCCTACCAAACCTCACCCATCTGAGCCTAACCATCAACGAAATTGAAGAATTAGACATTGCCAAAATATCTACAAAACATGCTTACCCCTTAATACCTAACCCAACCTAACCTTACCATCACCGAAGTCAGAGAATTCGACATTGCCAAAATATCCACAAAAAGTTCTTATCCTACCAAACCTCACCCATCTGAACCTAACCATCACCGAAATCAAAGAATTGGACATTGCGAAAATATACACAAAACGTGCTTACCTTACAAGACCTAAACCAACCTAACTTTACCATCACCGAAGTCAGAGAATTCGACATTGCCAAAATATCCACAAAAAGTTCTTATCCTACCAAACCTCACCCATCTGAACCTAACCATCACCGAAATCAAAGAATTGGACATTGCAAAAATATACACAAAACGTGCTTACCTCACAATACTTAACCTAACCCAACCTAACCATCACCGAAGTCAGAGAATTCGACATTGCCAAAATATCCACAAAAAGTTCTTATCCTACCAAACCTCACCCATCTGAGCCTAACCATCAACGAAATTAAAGAATTAGACATTGCCAAAATATCTACAAAACATGCTTACCCCTTAATACCTAACCCAACCTAACCTAACCATCACCGAAGTCAGAGAATTCGACATTGCCAAAATATCCACAAAAAGTTCTTATCCTACCAAACCTCACCCATCTGAACCTAACCATCACCGAAATCAAAGAATTGGACATTAATTAAATATCCACAAAACGTGCTTACCCCACAATACCTAACCCAACCTAACCTAACCATCACCGAAGTCAAAGAATTCGATATTGCCAAAATATCCACAAAAAGTTCTTATCCTACCAAACCTCACCCATCTGAACCTAACCATCACCGAAATCAAAGAATTCGACATTGCCAAAATATCCACAAAACGTGCTTACCTCATAATACCTAACCTAACCTAACCTAACCATCACCGAAGTCAGAGAATTCAACATTGCCAAAATATCTACAAAAAAATCATACCCCACCAAACCTCACCCATCTGAACCTAACCATCACCGAAATCGAAGAAATGGACATTGCCAAAATATCCACAAAACGTGCTTACCTCACTATACCTTATCCAACCTAACCTAACCATCACCGAAAATAGAGAATTCGACATTGACAAAATATCCACAAAAAGTTCTTATCCTACCAAACCTCACCCAATTGAACCTAACCATCACCGAAATCAAAGAATTGGACATTGCAAAAATATCCACAAAACGTGATTACCTCACAATACCTAAATTAACCTAACCTAACCATCACTGAAGTCAGAGAATTCGACATTGCCAAAATATCCACAAAAAGTTCTTATCCTACCAAACCTCACCCATCTGAGCCTAACCATCAACGAAATTAAAGAATTAGACATTGCCAAAATATCTACAAAACATGCTTACCCCTTAATACCTAACCCAACCTAACCTTACCATCACCGAAGTCAGAGAATTCGACATTGCCAAAATATCCACAAAAAGTTCTTATCCTACCAAACCTCACCCATCTGAACCTTACCATCACCGAAATCAAAAAATTGGACATTGCGAAAATATACACAAAACGTGCTTACCTTACAATACCTAAACCAACCTAACTTTACCATCACCGAAGTCAGAGAATTCGACATTGCCAAAATATCCACAAAATGTTCTTATCCTACCAAACCTCACCCATCTGAACCTAACCATTACGAAATCAAAGAATTGGACATTGCCTAAATATCCACAGAACGTGCTTACCTCACAATACCTAACCCAACCTAACCTAACCATCACTGAAGTCAGAGAATCCAACAATGCCAAAATATCCACAAGAAGTTCATACCCCACCAAACCTCACCCATCTGAACCTAACCATCACCGAAATCGAAGAAATGGACATTGCCAAAATATCCACAAAACGTGCTTACCTCACAATACCTAAACCAACCTAACCTAACCATCACCGAAGTCAGAGAATTCGACATTGCCAAAATATCCACAAAAAGTTCTTATCCTACCAAACCTTACCCATCTGAACCTAACCATCACCGAAATCAAAGAATTGGACATTGCGAAAATACCCATAAAACGTGCTTACTTTACAATACCTAACATAACCTAACCTAACCATCACCGAAGTCAGAGAATTCGACATTGCCAAAATATCCACAAAAAAGTCTTATCCTACCAAACCTTACCCATCTGAACCTAACCATCACCGAAATCAAAGAATTGGACATTGCGAAAATACCCACAAAACGTGCTTACTTTACAATACCTAACATAACCTAACCTAACCATCACCGAAGTCAGAGAATTCGACATTGCCAAAATATCCACAAAAAGTTCTTATCATACCAAACCTCACCCATCTGAACCTAACCATCACCGAAATCAAAGAATTGGATATAGCGCAAATATCCACAAAACGTGCTTACCTCACAATACCTAACCCAACCTAACCTAACCATCACCGAAGTCAGAGAATTCGACATTGCCAAAATATCCACAAAAAGTTCTTATCCTACCAAACCTCACCCATCTGAACCTAACCATCACCGAAATCAAAGAATTCGACATTGCTAAAATATCCACAAAACGTGCTTACCTCACAATACCTAACCTAACCTAACCTAACCTAACCTAACCTAACCTAACCTAACCTAACCTAACCTAACCTAACCTAACCTAACCTAACCTAACCTAACCTAACCTAACCTAACCTAACCATCACCGAAATCAAAGAATTGGACATTAATAAAATATCCACAAAACGTGTTTACCTCACAATACCTAACCCAACCTAACCTAACTATCACCGAAGTCAGAGAATTCGACATTGCCAAAATATCCACAAAAAGTTCTTATCCTACCAAACCTCACCCATCTGAACCTAACCATCAACGAAATTAAAGAATTAGACATTGCCAAAATATCTACAAAACATGCTTACCCCTTAATACCTAACCCAACCTAACCTAACCATCACCGAAGTCAGAGAATTCGACATTGCCAAAATATCCACAAAGAGTTCATATCCTACCAAACCTCACCCATCTGAACCTAACGATCACCGAAATCAAAGAATTAGGCATTGCCAAAATATCCACAAAACGTGCTTACCTCACAATACCTAACCCAACCTAACCTAACCATCACCGAAGTCAGAGAATTCGACATTGCCAAAATATCCACAAAAAATTCTTATCCTACCAAACCTCACTTATCTGAACCTAACCATCACCGAAATCAAAGAATTGGACAATGATTAAATATCCACAAAACGTGCTTACCTCACAATACCTAACCCAACCTAACCTAACCATCACCGAAGTCAAAGAATTCGACATTGCCAAAATATCCACAAAAAGTTCTTATCCTACCAAACCTCACCCATCTGAACCTAACCATCACCGAAATCAATGAATTGGACATTGCGAAAATATCCACAAAACGTGCTTACCTCACAATACCTAACCCTACCTAACCTTACCATCACCGAAGTCAGAGAATTCGACATTGCCAAAATATCCACAAAAAGTTCTTATCCTACCAAACCTCACCCATCTGAACCTAACCATCACCGAAATCAAAGAATTGGACATTGCCAAAATATCCACAAAACGTGCTTACCTCACAATACCTAACCCAACCTTACCTAACCATCACTGAAGTCAGAGAATCCAACATTGCCAAAATATCCACAAAAAGTTCATACCCCACCAAACCTCACCCATCTGATCCTAACCATCACCGAAATCGAAGAAATGGACATTGCCAAAATATCCACAAAACGTGCTTACCTCACTATACCTTATTCAACCTAACCTAACCATCACCGAAGTCAGAGAATTCGACATTGCCAAAATATCCACAAAAAGTTCTTATCCTACCAAACCTCACCCATCTGAACCTAACCATTACCGAAATCAAAGAATTGGACATAGCGAAAATATCCACAAAACGTGCTTACCTCACAATACCTAACCCAACCTAACCATCACCGAAGTCAGAGAATTCGACATTGCCAAAATATCCACAAAAAGTTCTTTTCCTACCAAACCTCACCCATCTGAACCTTACCATCACCGAAATCGAAGAAATGGACATTGCCAAAATATCCACAAAACGTGCTTACCTCACTATATTTTATCCAACCTAACCTAACCATCACCGAAGTTAGAGAATCCAACATTGCCAAAATATCCACAAAAAGTTCATACCCCACCAAACCTCACCCATCTGATCCTAACCATCACCGAAATCGAAGAAATGGACATTGCCAAAATATCCACAAAACGTGCTTACCTCACTATACCTTATTCAACCTAACCTAACCATCACCGAAGTCAGAGAATTCGACATTGCCAAAATATCCACAAAAAGTTCTTATCCTACCAAACCTCACCCATCTGAACCTAACCATCACCGAAATCAAAGAATTGGACATTAATAAAATATCCACAAAACGTGCTTACTTTACAATACCTAACCCAACCTAACCTAACCATCACCGAAGTCAGAGAATTCGACATTGCCAAAATATCCACAAAAAGTTCTTATCATACCAAACCTCACCCATCTGAACCTAACCATCACCGAAATCAAAGAATTGGATATAGCGAAAATATCCACAAAACGTGCTTACCTCACAATACCTAACCCAACCTAACCTAACCATCACCGAAGTCAGAGAATTCGACATTGCCAAAATATCCACAAAAAGTTCTTATCCTACCAAACCTCACCCATCTGAACCTAACCATCACCGAAATCAAAGAATTCGACATTGCTAAAATATCCACAAAACGTGCTTACCTCACAATACCTAACCTAACCTAACCTAACCATCACCGAAGTCAGAGAATTCAACATTGCCAAAATATCCACAAAAAGTTCATACCCCACCAAACCTAACCCATTTGAACCTAACCATCACCAAAGTCGAAGAAATGGACATTGCCAAAATATCCACAAAACGTGCTTATCTCACTATACCTTATCCAACCTAACCTAACCATCACCGGAAATAGAGAATTCGACATTGCCAAAATATCCACAAAAAGTTCTTATCCTACCAAACCTCACCCATCTGAACCTAACCATCACCGAAATCAAAGAATTGGACATTAATAAAATATCCACAAAACGTGTTTACCTCACAATACCTAACCCAACCTAACCTAACTATCACCGAAGTCAGAGAATTCGACATTGCCAAAATATCCACAAAAAGTTCTTATCCTACCAAACCTCACCCATCTGAACCTAACCATCAACGAAATTAAAGAATTAGACATTGCCAAAATATCTACAAAACATGCTTACCCCTTAATACCTAACCCAACCTAACCTAACCATCACCGAAGTCAGAGAATTCGACATTGCCAAAATATCCACAAAGAGTTCATATCCTACCAAACCTCACCCATCTGAACCTAACGATCACCGAAATCAAAGAATTAGGCATTGCCAAAATATCCACAAAACGTGCTTACCTCACAATACCTAACCCAACCTAACCTAACCATCACCGAAGTCAGAGAATTCGACATTGCCAAAATATCCACAAAAAATTCTTATCCTACCAAACCTCACTTATCTGAACCTAACCATCACCGAAATCAAAGAATTGGACAATGATTAAATATCCACAAAACGTGCTTACCTCACAATACCTAACCCAACCTAACCTAACCATCACCGAAGTCAAAGAATTCGACATTGCCAAAATATCCACAAAAAGTTCTTATCCTACCAAACCTCACCCATCTGAACCTAACCATCACCGAAATCAAAGAATTGGACATTGCCAAAATATCCACAAAACGTGCTTACCTCACAATACCTAACCCAACCTTACCTAACCATCACTGAAGTCAGAGAATCCAACATTGCCAAAATATCCACAAAAAGTTCATACCCCACCAAACCTCACCCATCTGATCCTAACCATCACCGAAATCGAAGAAATGGACATTGCCAAAATATCCACAAAACGTGCTTACCTCACTATACCTTATTCAACCTAACCTAACCATCACCGAAGTCAGAGAATTCGACATTGCCAAAATATCCACAAAAAGTTCTTATCCTACCAAACCTCACCCATCTGAACCTAACCATCACCGAAATCAAAGAATTGGACATAGCGAAAATATCCACAAAACGTGCTTACCTCACAATACCTAACCCAACCTAACCATCACCGAAGTCAGAGAATTCGACATTGCCAAAATATCCACAAAAAGTTCTTTTCCTACCAAACCTCACCCATCTGAACCTTACCATCACCGAAATCGAAGAAATGGACATTGCCAAAATATCCACAAAACGTGCTTACCTCACTATATTTTATCCAACCTAACCTAACCATCACCGAAGTTAGAGAATCCAACATTGCCAAAATATCCACAAAAAGTTCATACCCCACCAAACCTCACCCATCTGATCCTAACCATCACCGAAATCGAAGAAATGGACATTGCCAAAATATCCACAAAACGTGCTTACCTCACTATACCTTATTCAACCTAACCTAACCATCACCGAAGTCAGAGAATTCGACATTGCCAAAATATCCACAAAAAGTTCTTATCCTACCAAACCTCACCCATCTGAACCTAACCATCACCGAAATCAAAAAATTGGACATTAATAAAATATCCACAAAACGTGCTTACTTTACAATACCTAACCCAACCTAACCTAACCATCACCGAAGTCAGAGAATTCGACATTGCCAAAATATCCACAAAAAGTTCTTATCCTACCAAACCTCACTAATCTGAACCTAACCATCACCGAAATCATAGAATTGGACAATGATAAAATATCCACAAAACGTGCTTACCTCACAATACCTAACCCAACCTAACCTAACCATCACCGAAGTCAAAGAATTCGACATTGCCAAAATATCCACAAAAAGTTCTTATCCTACCAAACCTCACCCATCTGAACCTTACCATCACCGAAATCAAAGAATTCGACATTGCCAAAATATCCACAAAACGTGCTTACCTCACAATACCTAACCTAACCTAACCTAACCATCACCGAAGTCAGAGAATTCAACATTGCCAAAATATCTACAAAAAGTTCATACCCCACCAAACCTCACCCATCTGAACCTAACCATCACCGAAATCGAAGAAATAGACATTGCCAAAATATCCACAAAACGTGCTTACCTCACTATACCTTATCCAACCTAACCTAACCATCACCGAAAATAGAGAATTCGACATTGCCAAAATATCCACAAAAAGTTCTTATCCTACCAAACCTCACCCAATTGAACCTAACCATCACCGAAATCAAAGAATTGGACATTGCAAAAATATCCACAAAACGTGCTTACCTCACAATACCTAACCTAACCTAACCTCACCATCACAGAAGTCAGAGAATTCGACATTGCAAAAATATCCACAAAAAGTTCTTATCCTACCAAACCTCACCCATCTGAGCCTAACCATCAACGAAATTAAAGAATTAGACATTGCCAAAATATCTACAAAACATGCTTACCCCTTAATACCTAACCCAACCTAACCTAACCATCACCGAAGTCAGAGAATTCGACATTGCCAAAATATCCACAAAAAGTTCTTATCCTACCAAACCTCACCCATCTGAACCTAACCATCACCGAAATCAAAGAATTCGACATTGCTTAAATATCCACAAAACGTGCTTACCTCACAATACCTAACCTAACCTAACCTAACCATCACCGAAGTCAGAGAATTCAACATTGCCAAAATATCCACAAAAAGTTCATACCCCACCAACCTCACCATTTGAACCTAACCATCACCAAAGTCGAAGAAATGGACATTGCCAAAATATCCACAAACGTGCTTATCTCACTATACCTTATCCAACCTAACCTAACCATCACCGAAAATAGAGAATTCGACATTGCCAAAATATCCACAAAAGTTCTTATCCTACAAACCTCACCAATTGAACCTAACCATCACCGGAAATCAAAGAATTGGACATTGCAAAAATATCCACAAAACGTGCTTACCTCACAATACCTAACCTAACCTAACCTCACCATCACAGAAGTCAGAGAATTCGACATTTGCAAAAATATCCACAAAAGTTCTTATCCTACCAAACCTCACCATCTGAGCCTAACCATCAACGAAATTAAAGAATTAGACATTGCCAAAATATCTACAAAACATGCTTACCCTTAATACCTAACCCACCTAACCTAACCATCACCGAAGTCAGAGAATTCGACATTGCCAAAATATCCACAAAAGTTCTTATCCTACCAAACCTCACCCATCTGAACCTAACATCACCGAAATCAAAGAATTAGGCATTGCAAAAATATCCACAAAACGTGCTTACCTCACAATACCTAACCCACCTAACCTAACCATCACCGAAGTCAGAGAATTCGACATTGCCAAAATATCCACAAAAAATTCTTATCCTACCAAACCTCACTTATCTGAACCTAACCATCACCGAAATCAAAGAATTGGACAATGATTAAATATCCACAAAACGTGCTTACCTCACAATACTAACCCAACCTAACCTAACCATCACCGAAGTCAAAGAATTCGACATTGCCAAATATCCACAAAAAGTTCTTATCCTACCAAACCTCACCCATCTGAACCTAACCATCACCGAAATCAATGAATTGGACATTGCGAAATATCCACAAAACGTGCTTACCTCACAATACCTAACCCTACCTAACACTTACCATCACCGAAGTCAGAGAATTCGGACATTGCCACAAAATATCACAAAAGTTCTTATCCTACAAACCTCACCCATCTGAAACCTAACCATCATCGAAATCAAGATTGGACATTGCCAAAAATCCACAAACGTGCTTACCTCACAATACCTAACCCAACCTTACCTAACCATACACTGAAGTCAGAGAATCCAACATTGCCAAAATATAATCCACAAAAAGTTCATACCCCACCAAACCTCACCCATCTGATCCTAACCATCACCGAATTCGAAGAATTGGACATTGCCAAATATCCACAAAACGTGCTTACCTCACTATACCTTATTCAACCTAACCTAACCATCACGAAGTCAGAGAATTCGACATTACCAAAATATCCACAAAAAGTTCCTTATCACTACCAAAACCTTCACCATCTGAACCTAACCATCACCAGAAATCAAAGAATTGGACATAGCGAAAATATCCACAAAACGTGCTTACCTCACAATACCTTAACCAAACCTAACCATCACCGAAAGTCAGAGAATTATCGACATTGCCAAAATATCCACAAAAAGTTCTTTTCCTACAAACCTCACCCATCTGAACCTTACCATCACCGAAATCGAAGAAATGGACATTGCCAAAATATCCACAAAACGTGCTTACTCACTATATTTTATCCAACCTAACCTAACCATCACCGAAGTTAGAGAATCCAACATTGCCAAAATTATCACAAAAAGTTCATACCCCACCAAACCTCACCATCTGATCCTAACCATCACCGAAATCGAAGAAATGAGACATTGCCAAAATATCCACAAAACGTGCTATACCTCACTATACCATTATTCAACCTAAACTACCATCACCGAAGTCAGAGAATTCGACATTGCAAATATATCCACAAAAGATTCTTATTCTACCAAACCTCACCCATCTGAACCTAACCATCACCGAAATCAAAGAATTGGACATTAATAAAATATCCACATAAACGTGCTTACTTTACATACCTAACCCAACCTAACCTAACCTATCACGAGTCAGAGAATTCGACATTGCCAAAATATCCACAAAAAACTCTTATCCTACAAACCTCACTAATCTGAACCTAACCATCACCGAAATCATAGAATTGGACAATGATAAAATATCCACAAAACGTTGCTTACCTCACAATACCTAACCCAACCTAACCTAACCATCACCGAAGTCAAAAGAATTCGACATTGCCAAAATATCCACAAAAAGTTCTTATCCTACCCAAACCTCACCCATCTGAACCTCTACCATCACCGAAATCAAAGAATTCGACATTGCCAAAATATCCAACAAAACGTGCTTACCTCACAATACCTAACCTAACCTAACCTAACCATCACCGAAGTCAGAGGAATTCAACATTGCCAAAATATTCTACAAAAAGTTCATACCCACCAAACCTCACCCATCTGAACCTAACCATCACCGAAATCGAAGAAATAGACATTGCCAAAATATCCACAAAACGTGCTTACCCTCACTATACCCTTATCCAACCTAACCTAACCATCACCGAAAATAGAGAATTCGACATTGCCAAAATATCCACAAAAAGTTCTTATCCTACCAAACCTCACCCAATTGAACCTAACCATCACGAAATCAAAGAATTGGACATTGCAAAAATATCCACAAAACGTGCTTACCTCACAATACCTAACCTAACCTAACCTCACCATCACAGAAGTCAGAGAATTCGACATTGCAAAAATATCCACAAAAAGTTCTTATCATACCAAACCTCACCCATCTGAGCCTAACCATCAACGAAATTAAGAATTAGACATTGCCAAAATATCTACAAAACATGCTTACCCCTTAATACTAACCCAACCTAACCTAACCATCACCGAAGTCAGAGAATTCGACATTGCCAAAATATCCACAAAAAAGTTCTTATCCTACCAAACTCACCATCTGAACCTAACTTTCACCGAAATCAAAGAATTGGACATAGCGAAAATATCACAAAACGTGCTTACCTCACAATACCTAACCCAACCTAACCATCACCGAAGTCAGAGAATTCGACATTGCCAAAATATCCACAAAAAGTTCTTTTCCTACAAACCTCACCCATCTGAACCTTACCATCACCGAAATCGAAGAAATGGACATTGCCAAAATATCCACAAAACGTGCTTACCTCACTATATTTTATCCAACCTAACCTAACCATCACCGAAGTTAGAGAATCCAACATTGCCAAAATATCCACAAAAAGTTCATACCCCACCAAACCTCACCCATCTGATCCTAACCATCACCGAAATCGAAGAAATGGACATTGCCAAAATATCCACAAAACGTGCTTACCTCACTATACCTTATTCAACCTAACCTAACCATCACCGAAGTCAGAGAATTCGACATTGCCAAAATATCCACAAAAAGTTCTTATCCTACCAAACCTCACCCATCTGAACCTAACCATCACCGAAATCAAAGAATTGGACAATAATAAAATATCCACAAAACGTGCTTACTTTACAATACCTAACCCAACCTAACCTTACCATCACCGAAGTCAGAGAATTCGACATTGCCAAAATATCCACAAAAAGTTCTTATCCTACCAAACCTCACTAATCTGAACCTAACCATCACCGAAATCATAGAATTGGACAATGATAAAATATCCACAAAACGTGCTTACCTCACAATACCTAACCCAACCTAACCTAACCATCACCGAAGTCAAAGAATTCGACATTGCCAAAATATCCACAAAAAGTTCTTATCCTACCAAACCTCACCCATCTGAACCTTACCATCACCGAAATCAAAGAATTCGACATTGCCAAAAAATCCAGAAAACGTGCTTACCTCACAATACCTAACCTAACCTAACCTAACCATCACCGAAGTCAGAGAATTCAACATTGCCAAAATATCTACAAAAAGTTCATACCCCACCAAACCTCACCCATCTGAACCTAACCATCACCGAAATCGAAGAAATAGACATTGCCAAAATATCCACAAAACGTGCTTACCTCACTATACCTTATCCAACCTAACCTAACCATCACCGAAAATAGAGAATTCGACATTGCCAAAATATCCACAAAAAGTTCTTATCCTACCAAACCTCACCCAATTGAACCTAACCATCACCGAAATCAAAGAATTGGACATTGCAAAAATATCCACAAAACGTGCTTACCTCACAATACCTAACCTAACCTAACCTCACCATCACAGAAGTCAGAGAATTCGACATTGCAAAAATATCCACAAAAAGTTCTTATCCTACCGAACCTCACCCATCTGAGCCTAACCATCAACGAAATTAAAGAATTAGACATTGCCAAAATGTCTACAAAACATGCTTACCCCTTAATACCTAACCCAACCTAACCTAACCATCACCGAAGTCAGAGAATTCGACATTGCCAAAATATCCACAAAAAGTTCTTATCCTACCAAACCTCACCCATCTGAACCTAACCATCACCGAAATCAAAGAATTGGACATAGCGAAAATATCCACAAAACGTGCTTACCTCACAATACCTAACCCAACCTAACCATCACCGAAATCAGAGAATTCGACATTGCCAAAATATCCACAAAAAGTTCTTTTCCTACCAAACCTCACCCATCTGAACCTAACCATCACCGAAATCGAAGAAATGGACATTGCCAAAATATCCACAAAACGTGCTTACCTCACTATATTTTATCCAACCTAACCTAACCATCACCGAAAATAGAGAATTCGACATTGCCAAAATATCCACAAAAAGTTCTTATCCTACCAAACCTTACCCATCTGAACTTAACCATCACCGAAATCAAAGAATTCGACATTAATAAAATATCCACAAAACGTGCTTACCTCACAATACCTAACCCAACCTAACCTAACCATCACCGAAGTCAGAGAATTCGACATTGCCAAAATATCCACAAAAAGTTCTTATCCTACCAAACCTCACCCAATTAAACCTAACCATCACCGAAATCAAAGAATTGGACATTGCAAAAATATCCACAAAACGTGCTTACCTCACAATACCTAACCTAACCTAACCTCACCATCACCGAAGTCAGAGAATTCGACATTGCCAAAATATCCACATAAAAGTTCTTATCCTACCAAACCTCACCCATCTGAGCCTAACCATCAACGAAATTAAAGAATTAGACATTGCCAAAATATCTACAAAACATGCTTACCCCTTAATACCTAACCCAACCTAACCTAACCATCACCGAAGTCAGAGAATTCGACATTGCCAAAATATCCACAAAAAGTTCTTATCCTACCAAACCTCACCCATCTGAACCTAACCATCACCGAAATCGAAGAAATGGACATTGCCAAAATATCCACAAAACGTGCTTACCTCACTATACCTTATCCAACCTAACCTAACCATCACCGAAGTCAGAGAATTCGACATTGCCAAAATATCCACAAAAAGTTCTTATCCTACCAAACCTCACCCATCTGAACCTAACCATCACCGAAATCAAAGATTTGGACAAAGCGAAAATATCCACAAAACGTGCTTACCTCACAATACCTAACCCAACCTAACCTAACCATCACCAAAGTCAGAGAATTCGACATTGCCAAAATATCCACAAAAAGTTCTTATCCTACCAAACCTCACCCAATTAAACCTAACCATCACCGAAATCAAAGAATTGGACATTGCAAAAATATCCACAAAACGTGCTTACCTCACAATACCTAACCCGACCTAACCATCACCAAAGTCAGAGAATTCGACATTGCCAAAATATCCACAAAAAGTTCTTTTCCTACCAAACCTCACCCATCTGAACCTAACCATCACCGAAATCAAAGAAATGGACATAGCGAAAATATCCACAAAACGTGCTTACCTCACAATACCTAACCCAACCTAACCTAACCATCACCAAAGTCAGAGAATTCGACATTGCCAAAATATCCACAAAAAGTTCTTATCCTACCAAACCTCACCCAATTAAACCTAACCATCACCGAAATCAAAGAATTGGACATTGCAAAAATATCCACAAAACGTGCTTACCTCACAATACCTAACCCGACCTAACCATCACCGAAGTCAGAGAATTCGACATTGCCAAAATATCCACAAAAAGTTCTTTTCCTACCAAACCTCACCCATCTGAACCTTACCATCACCAAAATCGAAGAAATGGACATTGCCAAAATATCCACAAAACGTGCTTACCTCACTATATTTTATCCAACCTAACCTAACCATCACCGAAGTTAGAGAATCCAACATTGCCAAAATATCCACAAAAAGTTCATACCCCACCAAACCTCACCCATCTGATCCTAACCATCACCGAAATCGAACAATGGACATTGCCAAAATATCCACAAAACGTGCTTACCTCACTATACCTTATTCAACCTAACCTAACCATCACCGAAGTCAGAGAATTCGACATTGCAAAAAAATCTACGAAAAGTTCTTATCCTACCAAACCTCACCCATCTGAACCTAACCATCACCGAAATCAAAGAATTGGACATTAATAAAATATCCACAAAACGTGCTTACTTTACAATACCTAACCCAACCTAACCTAACCATCACCGAAGTCAGAGAATTCGACATTGCCAAAATATCCACAAAAAGTTCTTATCTTACCAAACCTCACTTATCTGAACCAAACCATCAGCGAAATCAAAAAATTGGACAATGATAAAATATCCACAAAACGTGTTTACCTCACAATACCTAACCCAACCTAATCTAACCATCACCGAAGTCAAAGAATTCGACATTGCCAAAATATCCACAAAAAGTTCTTATCCTACCAAACCTCACCCATCTGAACCTAACCATCACCGAAATCAATGAATTGGACATTGCGAAAATATCCACAAAACGTGCTTACCTCCCAATACCTAACCCCTTCCTAACTTACCATCACCGAAGTCAGAGAATTCGACATTGCCAAAATATCCACAAAAAGTTCTTATCCTAACAAACCTCACCCATCTGAATCTTACCATCACCGACATCAAAGAATTGGACATTGCCAAAATATCCACAAAACGTGCTTACCTCACTATATTTTATCCAACCTAACCTAACCATCACCGAAGTTAGAGAATCCAACATTGCCAAAATATCCACAAAAAGTTCATACCCCACCAAACCTCACCCATCTGATCCTAACCATCACCGAAATCGAAGAAATGGACATTGCCAAAATATCCACAAAACGTGCTTACCTCACTATACCTTATTCAACCTAACCTAACCATCACCGAAGTCAGAGAATTCGACATTGCCAAAATATCCACAAAAAGTTCTTATCCTACCAAACCTCACCCATCTGAACCTAACCATCACCGAAATCAAAGAATTGGACATTAATAAAATATCCACAAAACGTGCTTACTTTACAATACCTAACCCAACCTAACCTAACCATCACCGAAGTCAGAGAATTCGACATTGCCAAAATATCCACAAAAAGTTCTTATCCTACCAAACCTCACTTATCTGAACCTAACCATCACCGAAATCATAGAATTAGACAATGATAAAATATCCACAAAACGTGCTTACCTCACAATACCTAACCCAACCTAACCTAACCATCACCGAAGTCAAAGAATTCGACATTGCCAAAATATCCACAAAAAGTTCTTATCCTACCAAACCTCACCCATCTGAACCTTACCATCACCGAAATCAAAGAATTCGACATTGCCAAAATATCCACAAAACGTGCTTACCTCACAATACCTAACCTAACCTAACCTAACCATCACCGAAGTCAGAGAATTCAACATTGCCAAAATATCTACAAAAAGTTCATACCCCACCAAACCTCACCCATCTGAACCTAACCATCACCGAAATCGAAGAAATAAACATTGCCAAAATATCCACAAAACGTGCTTACCTCACTATACCTTATCCAACCTAACCTAACCATCACCGAAAATAGAGAATTCGACATTGCCAAAATATCCACAAAAAGTTCTTATCCTACCAAACCTCACCCAATTGAACCTAACCATCACCGAAATCAAAGAATTGGACATTGCAAAAATATCCACAAAACGTGCTTACCTCACAATACCTAACCTAACCTAACCTCACCATCACCGAAGTCAGAGAATTCGACATTGCAAAAATATCCACAAAAAGTTCTTATCCTACCAAACCTCACCCATCTGAGCCTAACCATCAACGAAATTAAAGAATTAGACATTGCCAAAATATCTACAAAACATGCTTACCCCTTAATACCTAACCCAACCTAACCTAACCATCACCGAAGTCAGAGAATTCGACATTGCCAAAATATCCACAAAAAGTTCTTATCCTACCAAACCTCACCCATCTGAACCTTACCATCACCGAAATCGAAGAAATGGACATTGCCAAAATATCCACAAAACGTGCGTACCTCACTATACCTTATCCAACCTAACCTAACCATCACCGAAGTCAGAGAATTCGACATTGCCAAAATATTCAGAAAAAGTTCTTATCCTACCAAACCTCACCCATCTGAACCTAACCATCACCGAAATCAAAAAATTGGACATAGCGAAAATATCCACAAAACGTGCTTACCTCACAATACCTAACCCAACCTAACCATCACCGAAGTCAGAGAATTCGACATTGCCAAAATATCTACAAAAAGTTCTTTTCCTACCAAACCTCACCCATCTGAACCTAACCATCACCGAAATCGAAGAAATGGACATTGCCAAAATATCCACAAAACGTGCTTACCTCACTATATTTTATCCAACCTAACCTAACCATCACCGAAAATAGAGAATTCGACATTGCCAAAATATCCACAAAAAGTTCTTATCCTACCAAACCTTACCCATCTGAACTTAACCATCACCGAAATCAAAGAATTCGACATTAATAAAATATCCACAAAACGTGCTTACCTCACAATACCTAACCTAACCTAACCTCACCATCACCGAAGTCAGAGAATTCGACATTGCCAAAATATCCACAAAAAGTTCTTATCCTACCAAACCTCACTTATCTGAACCTAACCATCACCGAAATCATAGAATTGGACAATGATAAAATATCCACAAAACGTGCTTACCTCACAATACCTAACCCAACCTAACCTAACCATCACCGAAGTCAAAGAATTCGACTTTGCCAAAATATCCACAAAAAGTTCTTATCCTACCAAACCTCACCCATCTGAACCTAACCATCACCGAAGTCGAAGAAATGGACATTGCCAAAATATCCACAAAACGTGCTTATCTCACTATACCTTATCCAACCTAACCTAACCATCACCGAAAATAGAGAATTCGACATTGCCAAAATATCCACAAAAAGTTCTTATCCTACCAAACCTCACCCATCTGAACCTAACCATCACCGAAATCAAAGAATTGGACATTAATTAAATATCCACAAAACGTGCTTACCTCACAATACCTAACCTTACCTAACCTAACCATCACCGAAGTCAGAGAATTCGACATTGCCAAAATATCCACAAAAAGTTCTTATCCTACCAAACCTCACCCATCTGAGCCTAACCATCAACGAAATTAAAGAATAAGACATTGCCAAAATATCTACAAAACATGCTTACCCCTTAATACCTAACCCAACCTAACCTAACCATCACCGAAGTCAGAGAATTCGACATTGCCAAAATATCCACAAAAAGTTCATTTCCTACCAAACCTCACCCATCTGAACCTAACCATCACCGAAATCAAAGAATTAGGCATTGCCAAAATATCCACAAAACGTGCTTACCTCACAATACCTAACCCAACCTAACCTAACCATCACCGAAGTCAGAGAATTCGACATTGCCAAAATATCCACAAAAAGTTCTTATCCTACCAAACCTCTCCCATCTGAACCTAACCATCACCGAAATCAAAGAATTGGACATCGCCAAAATAACCACAAAACGTGCTTACCTCACAATACCTAACCCAACCTAACCTAACCATCACCGAAGTCAGAGAATTCGACATTGCCAAAATATCCACAAAAAGTTCTTATCCTACCAAACCTCACCCATCTGAACCTAACCATCACCGAAGTCGAAGAAATGGACATTGCCAAAATATCCACAAAACGTGCTTATCTCACTATACCTTATCCAACCTAACCTAACCATCACCGAAAATAGAGAATTCGACATTGCCAAAATATCCACAAAAAGTTCTTATCCTACCAAACCTCACCCATCTGAACCTAACCATCACCGAAATCAAAGAATTGGACATTAATTAAATATCCACAAAACGTGCTTACCTCACAATACCTAACCTAACCTAACCTAACCATCACCGAAGTCAGAGAATTCGACATTGCCAAAATATCCACAAAAAGTTCTTATCCTACCAAACCTCACCCATCTGAGCCTAACCATCAACGAAATTAAAGAATAAGACATTGCCAAAATATCTACAAAACATGCTTACCCCTTAATACCTAACCCAACCTAACCTAACCATCACCGAAGTCAGAGAATTCGACATTGCCAAAATATCCACAAAAAGTTCATTTCCTACCAAACCTCACCCATCTGAACCTAACCATCACCGAAATCAAAGAATTAGGCATTGCCAAAATATCCACAAAACGTGCTTACCTCACAATACCTAACCCAACCTAACCTAACCATCACCGAAGTCAGAGAATTCGACATTGCCAAAATATCCACAAAAAGTTCTTATCCTACCAAACCTCACTTATCTGAACCTAACCATCACCGAAATCAAAGAATTGGACAATAATAAAATATCCACAAAACGTGCTTACCTCACAATACCTAACCCAACCTAACCTAACCATCACCGAAGTCAAAGAATTCGACATTGCCAAAATATCCACAAAAAGTTCTTATCCTACCAAACCTCACCCATCTGAACCTAACCATCACCGAAATCAATGAATTGGACATTGCGAAAATATCCACAAAACGTGCTTACCTCACAATACCTAACCCAACCTAACCTAACCATCACCGAAGTCAGAGAATTCGACATTGCCAAAATATCCACAAAAAGTTCTTATCCTACCAAACCTCACCCATCTGAACCTAACCATCACCGAAATCAAAGAATTGGACATTGCAAAAATATACACAAAACGTGCTTACCTCACAATACTTAACCTAACCTAAGCTAACCATCACCGAAGTCAGAGAATTCGACATTGCCAAAATATCCACAAAAAGTTCTTATCCTACCAAACCTCACCCATCTGAGCCTAACCATCAACGAAATTAAAGAATTAGACATTGCCAAAATATCTACAAAACATGCTTACCCCTTAATACCTAACCCAACCTAACCTAACCATCACCGAAGTCAGAGAATTCGACATTGCCAAAATATCCACAAAAAGTTCATATCCTACCAAACCTCACCCATCTGAACCTAACCATCAACGAAATCAAAGAATTAGGCAATGCCAAAATATCCACAAAACGTGCTTACCTCACAATACCTAACCCAACCTAACCTATCCATCACCGAAGTCCGAGAATTCGACATTGCCAAAATATCCACAAAAAGTTCTTATCCTACCAAACCTCACTTATCTGAAACTAACCATCACCGAAATCAAAGAACTGGACAATGATAAAATATCCACAAAACGTGCTTACCTCACAATACCTAACCCAACCTAACCTAACCATCACTGAAGTCAAAGAATTCGACATTGCCAAAATATCCACAAAAAGTTCTTATCCTACCAAACCTCACCCATCTGAACCTAACCATCACCGAAATCAATGAATTGGACATTGCGAAAATATCCACAAAACGTGCTAACCTCACAATACCTAACCCAACCTAACCTTACCATCACCGAAGTCAGAGAATTCGACATTGCCAAAATATCCACAAAAAGTTCTTATCCTACCAAACCTCTCCCATCTGAACCTAACCATCACCGAAATCAGAGAATTGGACATCGCCAAAATAACCACAAAACGTGCTTACCTCACAATACCTAACCCAACCTAACCTAACCATCACCGAAGTCAGAGAATTCGACATTGCCAAAATATCCACAAAAAGTTCTTATCCTACAAAACCTCACCCATCTGAACCTAACCATCACCGAAATCAAAGAATTGGACATTGCAAAAATATACACAAAACGTGCTTACCTCACAATACTTAACCTAACCTAACCTAACCATCACCGAAGTCAGAGAATTCGACATTGCCAAAATATCCACAAAAAGTTCTTATCCTACCAAACCTCACCCATCTGAGCCTAACCATCAACGAAATTAAAGAATTAGACATTGCCAAAATATCTACAAAACATGCTTACCCCTTAATACCTAACCCAACCTAACCTTACCATCACCGAAGTCAGAGAATTCGACATTGCCAAAATATCCACAAAAAGTTCATATCCTACCAAACCTCACCCATCTGAACCTAACCATCACCGAAATAAAAGAATTAGGCATTGCCAAAATATCCACAAAACGTGCTTACCTCACAATACCTAACCCAACCTAAACTATCCATCACCGAAGTCCGAGAATTCGACATTGCCAAAATATCCACAAAAAGTTCTTATCCTACCAAACCTCACTTATCTGAACCTAACCATCACCGAAATCAAAGAATTGGACAATGATAAAATATCCACAAAACGTGCTTACCTCACAATACCTAACCCAACCTAACCTTACCATCACCGAAGTCAGAGAATTCGACATTGCCAAAATATCCACAAAAAGTTCTTATCCTACCAAACCTCACCCATCTGAACCTAACCATCACCGAAATCAAAGAATTGGACATTGCGAAAATATACACAAAACGTGCTTACCTTACACGACCTAAACCAACCTAACTTTACCATCACCGAAGTCAGAGAATTCGACATTGCCAAAATATCCACAAAAAGTTCTTATCCTACCAAACCTCACCCATCTGAACCTAACCATCACCGAAATCAAAGAATTGGACATTGCAAAAATATACACAAAACGTGCTTACCTCACAATACTTAACCTAACCCAACCTAACCATCACCGAAATCAGAGAATTCGACATTGCCAAAATATCCACAAAAAGTTCTTATCCTACCAAACCTCACCCATCTGAGCCTAACCATCAACGAAATTAAAGAATTAGACATTGCCAAAATATCTACAAAACATGCTTACCCCTTAATACCTAACCCAACCTAACCTAATCATCACCGAAGTCAGAGAATTCGACATTGCCAAAATATCCACAAAAGGTTCATATCCTACCAAACCTCACCCATCTGAACCTAACCATCACCGAAATCAAAGAATTGGACATTGCAAAAATATCCACAAAACGTGCTTACCTTACAATAACTAACCCAACCTAACCTTACCATCACCGAAGTCAGAGAATTCGACATTGCCAAAATATCCACAAAAAGTTCTTATCCTACCAAACCTCACTTATCTGAACCTAACCATCACCGAAATCAAAGAATTGGACAATGAAAAAAATATCCACAAAACGTGCTTACCTCACAATACCTAACCCAACCTAACCTAACCATCACCGAAGTCAAAGAATTCGACATTGCCAAAATATCCACAAAAAGTTCTTATCCTACCAAACCTTACCCATCTGAACCTAACCATCACCGAAATCAAAGAATTGGACATTGCAAAAATATACACAAAACGTGCTTACCTAACCTAACCTAACCTAACCTAACCTAACCTAACCTAACCTAACCCAACCTAACCTAACCATCACTGAAGTCAGAGAATCCAACATTGCCAAAATATCTACAAAAAGTTCATACCCCACCAAACCTCACCCATCTGAACCTAACCATCACCGAAATCGAAGAAATGGACATTGCCAAAATATCCACAAAACGTGCTTACCTCACTATACCTTATTCAACCTAACCTAACCATCACCGAAGTCAGAGAATTCGACATTGCCAAAATATCCACAAAAAGTTCTTATCCTGCCAAACCTCACCCATCTGAACCTAACCATCACCGAAATCAAAGAATTGGACATTAATTAAATATCCACAAAACGTTCTTACCCCACAATACCTAAACCAACCTAACTTTACCATCACCGAAGTCAGAGAATTCGACATTGCCAAAATATCCACAAAATGTTCTTATCCTACCAAACCTCACCCATCTGAACCTAACCATCACCGAAATCAAAGAATTGGACATTGCCTAAATATCCACAGAACGTGCTTACCTCACAATACCTAACCCAACCTAACCTAACCATCACTGAAGTCAGAGAATCCAACAATGCCAAAATATCCACAAGAAGTTCATACCCCACCAAACCTCACCCATCTGAACCTAACCATCACCGAAATCGAAGAAATGGACATTGCCAAAATATCCACAAAACGTGCTTACCTCACAATACCTAAACCAACCTAACCTAACCATCACCGAAGTCAGAGAATTCGACATTGCCAAAATATCCACAAAAAGTTCTTATCCTACCAAACCTTACCCATCTGAACCTAACCATCACCGAAATCAAAGAATTGGACATTGCGAAAATACCCATAAAACGTGCTTACTTTACAATACCTAACATAACCTAACCTAACCATCACCGAAGTCAGAGAATTCGACATTGCCAAAATATCCACAAAAAAGTCTTATCCTACAAAACCTTACCCATCTGAACCTAACCATCACCGAAATCAAAGAATTGGACATTGCGAAAATACCCAAAAAACGTGCTTACTTTACAATACCTAACATAACCTAACCTAACCATCACCGAAGTCAGAGAATTCGACATTGCCAAAATATCCACAAAAAGTTCTTATCATACCAAACCTCACCCATCTGAACCTAACCATCACCGAAATCAAAGAATTGGATATAGCGAAAATATCCACAAAACGTGCTAACTTTACAATACCTAACATAACCTAACCTAACCATCACCGAAGTCAGAGAATTCGACATTGCCAAAATATCCACAAAAAGTTCTTATCCTACCAAACCTCACCCATCTGAACCTAACCATCACCGAAATCAAAGAATTCGACATTGCCAAAATATCCACAAAACGTGCTTACCTCACGATACCTAACCTAACCTAACCTAACCATCACCGAAGTCAGAGAATTCAACATTGCCAAAATATCCACAAAAAGTTCATACCCCACCAAACCTCACCCATCTGAACCTAACCATCACCAAAGTCGAAGAAATGGACATTGCCAAAATATCCACAAAACGTGCTTATCTCACTATACCTTATCCAACCTAACCTAACCATCACCGGAAATAGAGAATTCGACATTGCCAAAATATCCACAAAAAGTTCTTATCCTACCAAACCTCACCCATCTGAACCTAACCATCACCGAAATCAAAGAATTGGACATTAATAAAATATCCACAAAACGTGCTTACCTCACAATACCTAACCCAACCTAACCTAACTATCACCGAAGTCAGAGAATTCGACATTGCCAAAATATCCACAAAAAGTTCTTATCCTACCAAACCTCACCCATCTGAACCTAACCATCAACGAAATTAAAGAATTAGACATTGCCAAAATATCTACAAAACATGCTTACCCCTTAATATCTAACCCAACCTAACCTAACCATCACCGAAGTCAGAGAATTCGACATTGCCAAAATATCCACAAAGAGTTCATATCCTACCAAACCTCACCCATCTGAACCTAACGATCACCGAAATCAAAGAATTAGGCATTGCCAAAATATCCACAAAACGTGCTTACCTCACAATACCTAACCCAACCTAACCTAACCATCACCGAAGTCAGAATATTCGACATTGCCAAAATATCCACATAAAGTTCTTATCCTACCAAACCTCACTTATCTGAACCTAACCATCACCGAAATCAAAGAATTGGACAATGAATAAATATCCACAAAACGTGCTTACCTCACAATACCTAACCCAACCTAACCTAACCATCACCGAAGTCAAAGAATTCGACATTGCCAAAATATCCACAAAAAGTTATTATCCTACCAAACCTCACCCATCTGAACCTAACCATCACCGAAATCAATGAATTGGACATTGCGAAAATATCCACAAAACGTGCTTACCTCACAATACCTAACCCTACCTAACCTTACCATCACCGAAGTCAGAGAATTCGACATTGCCAAAATATCCACAAAAAGTTCTTATCCTACCAAACCTCACCCATCTGAGCCTAACCATCAACGAAATTAAAGAATAAGACATTGCCAAAATATCTACAAAACATGCTTACCCCTTAATACCTAACCCAACCTAACCTAACCATCACCGAAGTCAGAGAATTCGACATTGCCAAAATATCCACAAAAAGTTCATTTCCTACCAAACCTCACCCATCTGAACCTAACCATCACCGAAATCAAAGAATTAGGCATTGCCAAAATATCCACAAAACGTGCTTACCTCACAATACCTAACCCAACCTAACCTAACCATCACCGAAGTCAGAGAATTCGACATTGCCAAAATATCCACAAAAAGTTCTTATCCTACCAAACCTCACTTATCTGAACCTAACCATCACCGAAATCAAAGAATTGGACAATAATAAAATATCCACAAAACGTGCTTACCTCACAATACCTAACCCAACCTAACCTAACCATCACCGAAGTCAAAGAATTCGACATTGCCAAAATATCCACAAAAAGTTCTTATCCTACCAAACCTCACCCATCTGAACCTAACCATCACCGAAGTCGAAGAAATGGACATTGCCAAAATATCCACAAAACGTGCTTATCTCACTATACCTTATCCAACCTAACCTAACCATCACCGAAAATAGAGAATTCGACATTGCCAAAATATCCACAAAAAGTTCTTATCCTACCAAACCTCACCCATCTGAACCTAACTATCACCGAAATCAAAGAATTGGACATTAATTAAATATCCACAAAACGTGCTTACCTCACAATACCTAACCTAACCTAACCTAACCATCACCGAAGTCAGAGAATTCGACATTGCCAAAATATCCACAAAAAGTTCTTATCCTACCAAACCTCACCCATCTGAGCCTAACCATCAACGAAATTAAAGAATAAGACATTGCCAAAATATCTACAAAACATGCTTACCCCTTAATACCTAACCCAACCTAAACTAACCATCACCGAAGTCAGAGAATTCGACATTGCCAAAATATCCACAAAAAGTTCATTTCCTACCAAACCTCACCCATCTGAACCTAACCATCACCGAAATCAAAGAATTAGGCATTGCGAAAATATCCACAAAACGTGCTTACCTCACAATACCTAACCCAACCTAACCTAACCATGCACCGAAGTCAGAGAATTCGACATTGCCAAAATATCCACAAAAAGTTCTTATCCTACCAAACCTCACTTATCTGAACCTAACCATCACCGAAATCAAAGAATTGGACAATAATAAAATATCCACAAAACGTGCTTACCTCACAATACCTAACCCAACCTAACCTAACCATCACCGAAGTCAAAGAATTCGACATTGCCAAAATATCCACAAAAAGTTCTTATCCTACCAAACCTCACCCATCTGAACCTAACCATCACCGAAATCAAAGAATTGGACATTGCAAAAATATACACAAAACGTGCTTACCTAACCTAGCCTAACCTAACCTAACCTAACCTAACCTAACCTAACCCAACCTAACCTAACCATCACTGAAGTCAGAGAATCCAACATTGCCAAAATATCTACAAAAAGTTCATACCCCACCAAACCTCACCCATCTGAACCTAACCATCACCGAAATCGAAGAAATGGACATTGCCAAAATATCCACAAAACGTGCTTACCTCACTATACCTTATTCAACCTAACCTAACCATCACCGAAGTCAGAGAATTCGACATTGCCAAAATATCCACAAAAAGTTCTTATCCTGCCAAACCTCACCCATCTGAACCTAACCATCACCGAAATCAAAGAATTGGACATTAATTAAATATCCACAAAACGTTCTTACCCCACAATACCTAACCCAACCTAACCTAACCATCACCGAAGTCAAAGAATTCGATATTGCCAAAATATCCACAAAAAAGTTCTTATCCTACCAAACCTCACCCATCTGAACCTAACCATCACCGAAATAAAGAATTCGACATTGCCAAAATATCCACAAAACGTGCTTACCTCATAATACCTAACCTAACCTAACCTAACCATCACCGAAGTCAGAGAATTCAACATTGCCAAAATATCTACAAAAAGTTCATACCCCACCAAACCTCACCCATCTGAACCTAACCATCACCGAAATCGAAGAAATGGACATTGCCAAAATATCCACAAAACGTGCTTACCTCACTATACCTTATCCAACCTAACCTAACCATCACCGAAAATAGAGAATTCGACATTGACAAAATATCCACAAAAAGTTCTTATCCTACCAAACCTCACCCAATTGAACCTAACCATCACCGAAATCAAAGAATTGGACATTGCAAAAATATCCACAAAACGTGCTTACCTCACAATACCTAAATTAACCTAACCTAACCATCACTGAAGTCAGAGAATTCGACATTGCCAAAATATCCACAAAAAGTTCTTATCCTACCAAACCTCACCCATCTGAGCCTAACCATCAACGAAATTAAAGAATTAGACATTGCCAAAAGATCTACAAAACATGCTTACCCCTTAATACCTAACCCAACCTAACCTTACCATCACCGAAGTCAGAGAATTCGACATTGCCAAAATATCCACAAAAAGTTCTTATCCTACCAAACCTCACCCATCTGAACCTAACCATCACCGAAATCAAAAAATTGGACATTGCGAAAATATACACAAAACGTGCTTACCTTACAATACCTAAACCAACCTAACTTTACCATCACCGAAGTCAGAGAATTCGACATTGCCAAAATATCCACAAAATGTTCTTATCCTACCAAACCTCACCCATCTGAACCTAACCATCACCGAAATCAAAGAATTGGACATTGCCTAAATATCCACAGAACGTGCTTACCTCACAATACCTAACCCAACCTAACCTAACCATCACTGAAGTCAGAGAATCCAACAATGCCAAAATATCCACAAGAAGTTCATACCCCACCAAACCTCACCCATCTGAACCTAACTATCACCGAAATCGAAGAAATGGACATTGCCAAAATATCCACAAAACGTGCTTACCTCACAATACCTAAACCAACCTAACCTAACCATCACCGAAGTCAGAGAATTCGACATTGCCAAAATATCCACAAAAAGTTCTTATCCTACCAAACCTTACCCATCTGAACCTAACCATCACCGAAATCAAAGAATTGGACATTGCGAAAATACCCATAAAACGTGCTTACTTTACAATACCTAACATAACCTAACCTAACCATCACCGAAGTCAGAGAATTCGACATTGCCAAAATATCCACAAAAAAGTCTTATCCTACCAAACCTTACCCATCTGAACCTAACCATCACCGAAATCAAAGAATTGGACATCGCGAAAATACCCAAAAAACGTGCTTACTTTACAATACCTAACATAACCTAACCTAACCATCACCGAAGTCAGAGAATTCGACATTGCCAAAATATCCACAAAAAGTTCTTATCATACCAAACCTCACCCATCTGAACCTAACCATCACCGAAATCAAAGAATTGGATATAGCGAAAATATCCACAAAACGTGCTTACCTCACAATACCTAACCCAACCTAACCTAACCATCACCGAAGTCAGAGAATTCGACATTGCCAAAATATCCACAAAAAGTTCTTATCCTACCAAACCTCACCCATCTGAACCTAACCATCACCGAAATCAAAGAATTCGACATTGCCAAAATATCCACAAAACGTGCTTACCTCACAATACCTAACCTAACCTAACCTAACCATCACCGAAGTCAGAGAATTCAACATTGCCAAAATATCCACAAAAAGTTCATACCCCACCAAACCTCACCCATCTGAACCTAACCATCACCAAAGTCGAAGAAATGGACATTGCCAAAATATCCACAAAACGTGCTTATCTCACTATACCTTATCCAACCTAACCTAACCATCACCGGAAATAGAGAATTCGACATTGCCAAAATATCCACAAAAAGTTCTTATCCTACCAAACCTCACCCATCTGAACCTAACCATCACCGAAATCAAAGAATTGGACATTAATAAAATATCCACAAAACGTGCTTACCTCACAATACCTAACCCAACCTAACCTAACTATCACCGAAGTCAGAGAATTCGACATTGCCAAAATATCCACAAAAAGTTCTTATCCTACCAAACCTCTCCCATCTGAACCTAACCATCACCGAAATCAAAGAATTGGACATTGCCAAAATATCCACAAAACGTGCTTACTTCACAATACCTAACCCAACCTAACCTAACCATCATAGAAGTCAGAGAATTCGACATTGCCAAAATATCCACAAAAAGTTCTTATCCTACCAAACCTCACCCATCTGAACCTAACCATCAACGAAATTAAAGAATTAGACATTGCCAAAATATCTACAAAACATGCTTACCCCTTAATACCTAACCCAACCTAACCTAACCATCACCGAAGTCAGAGAATTCGACATTGCCAAAATATCCACAAAGAGTTCATATCCTACCAAACCTCACCCATCTGAACCTAACGATCACCGAAATCAAAGAATTAGGCATTGCCAAAATATCCACAAAACGTGCTTACCTCACAATACCTAACCCAACCTAACCTAACCATCACCGAAGTCAGAGAATTCGACATTGCCAAAATATCCACATAAAGTTCTTATCCTACCAAACCTCACTTATCTGAACCTAACCATCACCGAAATCAAAGAATTGGACAATGATTAAATATCCACAAAACGTGCTTACCTCACAATACCTAACCCAACCTAACCTAACCATCACCGAAGTCAGAGAATTCGACATTGCCAAAATATCCACAAAAAGTTCTTATCATACCAAACCTCACCCATCTGAACCTAACCATCACCGAAATCAATGAATTGGACATTGCGAAAATATCCACAAAACGTGCTTACCTCACAATACCTAACCCTACCTAACCTTACCATCACCGAAGTCAGAGAATTCGACATTGCCAAAATATCCACAAAAAGTTCTTATCCTACCAAACCTCACCCATCTGAACCTAACCATCACCGAAATCAAAGAATTGGACATTGCCAAAATATCCACAAAACGTGCTTACCTCACAATACCTAACCCAACCTTACCTAACCATCACTGAAGTCAGAGAATCCAACATTGCCAAAATATCCACAAAAAGTTCATACCCCACCAAACCTCACCCATCTGATCCTAACCATCACCGAAATCGAAGAAATGGATATTGCCAAAATATCCACAAAACGTGCTTACCTCACTATACCTTATTCAACCTAACCTAACCATCACCGAAGTCAGAGAATTCGACATTGCCAAAATATCCACAAAAAGTTCTTATCCTACCAAACCTCACCCATCTGAACCTAACCATCACCGAAATCAAAGAATTGGACATAGCGAAAATATCCACAAAACGTGCTTACCTCACAATACCTAACCCAACCTAACCATCACCGAAGTCAGAGAATTCGACATTGCCAAAATATCCACAAAAAGTTCTTTTCCTACCAAACCTCACCCATCTGAACCTTACCATCACCGAAATCGAAGAAATGGACATTGCCAAAATATCCACAAAACGTGCTTACCTCACTATATTTTATCCAACCTAACCTAACCATCACCGAAGTTAGAGAATCCAACATTGCCAAAATATCCACAAAAAGTTCATACCCCACCAAACCTCACCCATCTGATCCTAACCATCACCGAAATCGAAGAAATGGACATTGCCAAAATATCCACAAAACGTGCTTACCTCACTATACCTTATTCAACCTAACCTAACCATCACCGAAGTCAGAGAATTCGACATTGCCAAAATATCCACAAAAAGTTCTTATCCTACCAAACCTCACCCATCTGAACCTAACCATCACCGAAATCAAAGAATTGGACATTAATAAAATATCCACAAAACGTGCTTACTTTACAATACCTAACCCAACCTAACCTAACCATCATAGAAGTCAGAGAATTCGACATTGCCAAAATATCCACAAAAAGTTCTTATCCTACCAAACCTCACCCATCTGAACCTAACCATCAACGAAATTAAAGAATTAGACATTGCCAAAATATCTACAAAACATGCTTACCCCTTAATACCTAACCCAACCTAACCTTACCATCACCGAAGTCAGAGAATTCGACATTGCCAAAATATCCACAAAGAGTTCATATCCTACCAAACCTCACCCATCTGAACCTAACGATCACCGAAATCAAAGAATTAGGCATTGCCAAAATATCCACAAAACGAGCTTACCTCACAATACCTAACCCAACCTAACCTAACCATCACCGAAGTCAGAGAATTCGACATTGCCAAAATATCCACATAAAGTTCTTATCCTACCAAACCTCACCTATCTGAACCTAACCATCACCGAAATCAAAGAATTGGACAATGATTAAATATCCACAAAACGTGCTTACCTCACAATACCTAACCCAACCTAACCTAACCATCACCGAAGTCAGAGAATTCGACATTGCCAAAATATCCACAAAAAGTTCTTATCATACCAAACCTCACCCATCTGAACCTAACCATCACCGAAATCAATGAATTGGACATTGCGAAAATATCCACAAAACGTGCTTACCTCACAATACCTAACCCTACCTAACCTTACCATCACCGAAGTCAGAGAATTCGACATTGCCAAAATATCCACAAAAAGTTCTTATCCTACCAAACCTCACCCATCTGAACCTAACCATCACCGAAATCAAAGAATTGGACATTGCCAAAATATCCACAAAACGTGCTTACCTCACAATACCTAACCCAACCTTACCTAACCATCACTGAAGTCAGAGAATCCAACATTGCCAAAATATCCACAAAAAGTTCATACCCCACCAAACCTCACCCATCTGATCCTAACCATCACCGAAATCGAAGAAATGGATATTGCCAAAATATCCACAAAACGTGCTTACCTCACTATACCTTATTCAACCTAACCTAACCATCACCGAAGTCAGAGAATTCGACATTGCCAAAATATCCACAAAAAGTTCTTATCCTACCAAACCTCACCCATCTGAACCTAACCATCACCGAAATCAAAGAATTGGACATAGCGAAAATATCCACAAAACGTGCTTACCTCACAATACCTAACCCAACCTAACCATCACCGAAGTCAGAGAATTCGACATTGCCAAAATATCCACAAAAAGTTCTTTTCCTACCAAACCTCACCCATCTGAACCTTACCATCACCGAAATCGAAGAAATGGACATTGCCAAAATATCCACAAAACGTGCTTACCTCACTATATTTTATCCAACCTAACCTAACCATCACCGAAGTTAGAGAATCCAACATTGCCAAAATATCCACAAAAAGTTCATACCCCACCAAACCTCACCCATCTGATCCTAACCATCACCGAAATCGAAGAAATGGACATTGCCAAAATATCCACAAAACGTGCTTACCTCACTATACCTTATTCAACCTAACCTAACCATCACCGAAGTCAGAGAATTCGACATTGCCAAAATATCCACAAAAAGTTCTTATCCTACCAAACCTCACCCATCTGAACCTAACCATCACCGAAATCAAAGAATTGGACATTAATAAAATATCCACAAAACGTGCTTACTTTACAATACCTAACCCAACCTAACCTAACCATCATAGAAGTCAGAGAATTCGACATTGCCAAAATATCCACAAAAAGTTCTTATCCTACCAAACCTCACCCATCTGAACCTAACCATCAACGAAATTAAAGAATTAGACATTGCCAAAATATCTACAAAACATGCTTACCCCTTAATACCTAACCCAACCTAACCTTACCATCACCGAAGTCAGAGAATTCGACATTGCCAAAATATCCACAAAGAGTTCATATCCTACCAAACCTCACCCATCTGAACCTAACGATCACCGAAATCAAAGAATTAGGCATTGCCAAAATATCCACAAAACGAGCTTACCTCACAATACCTAACCCAACCTAACCTAACCATCACCGAAGTCAGAGAATTCGACATTGCCAAAATATCCACATAAAGTTCTTATCCTACCAAACCTCACTTATCTGAACCTAACCATCACCGAAATCAAAGAATTGGACAATGATTAAATATCCACAAAACGTGCTTACCTCACAATACCTAACCCAACCTAACCTAACCATCACCGAAGTCAGAGAATTCGACATTGCCAAAATATCCACAAAAAGTTCTTATCATACCAAACCTCACCCATCTGAACCTAACCATCACCGAAATCAATGAATTGGACATTGCGAAAATATCCACAAAACGTGCTTACCTCACAATACCTAACCCTACCTAACCTTACCATCACCGAAGTCAGAGAATTCGACATTGCCAAAATATCCACAAAAAGTTCTTATCCTACCAAACCTCACCCATCTGAACCTAACCATCACCGAAATCAAAGAATTGGACATTGCCAAAATATCCACAAAACGTGCTTACCTCACAATACCTAACCCAACCTTACCTAACCATCACTGAAGTCAGAGAATCCAACATTGCCAAAATATCCACAAAAAGTTCATACCCCACCAAACCTCACCCATCTGATCCTAACCATCACCGAAATCGAAGAAATGGATATTGCCAAAATATCCACAAAACGTGCTTACCTCACTATACCTTATTCAACCTAACCTAACCATCACCGAAGTCAGAGAATTCGACATTGCCAAAATATCCACAAAAAGTTCTTATCCTACCAAACCTCACCCATCTGAACCTAACCATCACCGAAATCAAAGAATTGGACATAGCGAAAATATCCACAAAACGTGCTTACCTCACAATACCTAACCCAACCTAACCATCACCGAAGTCAGAGAATTCGACATTGCCAAAATATCCACAAAAAGTTCTTTTCCTACCAAACCTCACCCATCTGAACCTTACCATCACCGAAATCGAAGAAATGGACATTGCCAAAATATCCACAAAACGTGCTTACCTCACTATATTTTATCCAACCTAACCTAACCATCACCGAAGTTAGAGAATCCAACATTGCCAAAATATCCACAAAAAGTTCATACCCCACCAAACCTCACCCATCTGATCCTAACCATCACCGAAATCGAAGAAATGGACATTGCCAAAATATCCACAAAACGTGCTTACCTCACTATACCTTATTCAACCTAACCTAACCATCACCGAAGTCAGAGAATTCGACATTGCCAAAATATCCACAAAAAGTTCTTATCCTACCAAACCTCACCCATCTGAACCTAACCATCACCGAAATCAAAGAATTGGACATTAATAAAATATCCACAAAACGTGCTTACTTTACAATACCTAACCCAACCTAACCTAACCATCATAGAAGTCAGAGAATTCGACATTGCCAAAATATCCACAAAAAGTTCTTATCCTACCAAACCTCACCCATCTGAACCTAACCATCAACGAAATTAAAGAATTAGACATTGCCAAAATATCTACAAAACATGCTTACCCCTTAATACCTAACCCAACCTAACCTTACCATCACCGAAGTCAGAGAATTCGACATTGCCAAAATATCCACAAAGAGTTCATATCCTACCAAACCTCACCCATCTGAACCTAACGATCACCGAAATCAAAGAATTAGGCATTGCCAAAATATCCACAAAACGAGCTTACCTCACAATACCTAACCCAACCTAACCTAACCATCACCGAAGTCAGAGAATTCGACATTGCCAAAATATCCACATAAAGTTCTTATCCTACCAAACCTCACTTATCTGAACCTAACCATCACCGAAATCAAAGAATTGGACAATGATTAAATATCCACAAAACGTGCTTACCTCACAATACCTAACCCAACCTAACCTAACCATCACCGAAGTCAAAGAATTCGACATTGCCAAAATATCCACAAAAAGTTCTTATCCTACCAAACCTCACCCATCTGAACCTAACCATCACCGAAATCAATGAATTGGACATTGCGAAAATATCCACAAAACGTGCTTACCTCACAATACCTAACCCTACCTAACCTTACCATCACCGAAGTCAGAGAATTCGACATTGCCAAAATATCCACAAAAAGTTCTTATCCTACCAAACCTCACCCATCTGAACCTAACCATCACCGAAATCATAGAATTGGACAATAATAAAATATCCACAAAACGTGCTTACCTCACAATACCTAACCCAACCTAACCTAACCATCACCGAAGTCAAAGAATTCGACATTGCCAAAATATCCACAAAAAGTTCTTATCCTACCAAACCTCACCCATCTGAACCTTACCATCACCGAAATCACAGAATTCGACATTGCCAAAATATCCACAAAACGTGCTTACCTCACAATACCTAACCTAACCTAACCTAACCATCACCGAAGTCAGAGAATTCAACATTGCCAAAATATCTACAAAAAGTTCATACCCCACCAAACCTCACCCATCTGAACCTAACCATCACCGAAATCGAAGAAATAGACATTGCCAAAATATCCACAAAACGTGCTTACCTCACTATACCTTATCCAACCTAACCTAACCATCACCGAAAATAGAGAATTCGACATTGCCAAAATATCCACAAAAAGTTCTTATCCTACCAAACCTCACCCAATTGAACCTAACCATCACCGAAATCAAAGAATTGGACATTGCAAAAATATCCACAAAACGTGCTTCCCTCAGAATACCTAACCTAACCTAACCTCACCATCACAGAAGTCAGAGAATTCGACATTGCAAAAATATCCACAAAAAGTTCTTATCCTACCAAACCTCACCCATCTGAGCCTAACCATCAACGAAATTAAAGAATTAGACATTGCCAAAATATCTACAAAACATGCTTACCCCTTAATACCTAACCCAACCTAACCTAACCATCACCGAAGTCAGAGAATTCGACATTGCCAAAATATCCACAAAAAGTTCTTATCCTACCAAACCTCACCCATCTGAACCTAACCATCACCGAAATCAAAGAATTGGACATAGCGAAAATATCCACAAAACGTGCTTACCTCACAATACCTAACCCAACCTAACCATCACCGAAATCAGAGAATTCGACATTGCCAAAATATCCACAAAAAGTTCTTTTCCTACCAAACCTCACCCATCTGAACCTAACCATCACCGAAATCGAAGAAATGGACATTGCCAAAATATCCTTAAAACGTGCTTACCTCACTATATTTTATCCAACCTAACCTAACCATCACCGAAAATAGAGAATTCGACATTGCCAAAATATCCACAAAAAGTTCTTATCCTACCAAACCTTACCCATCTGAACTTAACCATCACCGAAATCAAAGAATTCGACATTAATAAAATATCCACAAAACGTGCTTACCTCACAATACCTAACCCAACCTAACCTAACCATCACCGAAGTCAGAGAATTCGACATTGCCAAAATATCCACAAAAAGTTCTTATCATACCAAACCTCACCCATCTGAACCTAACCATCACCGAAATCAAAGAATTGGACATAGCGAAAATATCCACAAAACGTGCTTACCTCACAATACCTAACCCAACCTAACCTAACCATCACCAAAGTCAGAGAATTCGACATTGCCAAAATATCCACAAAAAGTTCTTATCCTACCAAACCTCACCCAATTAAACCTAACCATCACCGAAATCAAAGAATTGGACATTGCAAAAATATCCACAAAACGTGCTTACCTCACAATACCTAACCTAACCTAACCTCACCATCACCGAAGTCAGAGAATTCGACATTGCCAAAATATCCACATAAAAGTTCTTATCCTACCAAACCTCACCCATCTGAGCCTAACCATCAACGAAATTAAAGAATTAGACATTGCCAAAATATCTACAAAACATGCTTACCCCTTAATACCTAACCCAACCTAACCTAACCATCACCGAAGTCAGAGAATTCGACATTGCCAAAATATCCACAAAAAGTTCTTATCCTACCAAACCTCACCCATCTGAACCTAACCATCACCGAAATCGAAGAAATGGACATTGCCAAAATATCCACAAAACGTGCTTACCTCACTATACCTTATCCAACCTAACCTAACCATCACCGAAGTCAGAGAATTCGACATTGCCAAAATATCCACAAAAAGTTCTTATCCTACCAAACCTCACCCATCTGAACCTAACCATCACCGAAATCAAAGAATTGGACATAGCGAAAATATCCACAAAACGTGCTTACCTCACAATACCTAACCCGACCTAACCATCACCGAAGTCAGAGAATTCGACATTGCCAAAATATCCACAAAAAGTTCTTTTCCTACCAAACCTCACCCATCTGAACCTTACCATCACCGAAATCGAAGAAATGGACATTGCCAAAATATCAACAAAACGTGCTTACCTCACTATATTTTATCCAACCTAACCTAACCATCACCGAAGTTAGAGAATCCAACATTGCCAAAATATCCACAAAAAGTTCATACCCCACCAAACCTCACCCATCTGATCCTAACCATCACCGAAATCGAAGAAATGGACAATGCCAAAATATCCACAAAACGTGCTTACCTCACTTTACCTTATTCAACCTAACCTAACCATCACCGAAGTCAGAGAATTCGACATTGCCAAAATATCCACGAAAAGTTCTTATCCTACCAAACCTCACCCATCTGAACCTAACCATCACCGAAATCAAAGAATTGGACATTAATAAAATATCCACAAAACGTGCTTACTTTACAATACCTAACCCAACCTAACCTAACCATCACCGAAGTCAGAGAATTCGACATTGCCAAAATATCCACAAAAAGTTCTTATCCTACCAAACCTCACTTATCTGAACCTAACCATCACCGAAATCAAAAAATTGGACAATGATTAAATATCCACAAAACGTGCTTACCTCACAATACCTAACCCAACCTAACCTAACCATCACCGAAGTCAAAGAATTCGACATTGCCAAAATATCCACAAAAAGTTCTTATCCTACCAAACCTCACCCATCTGAACCTAACCATCACCGAAATCAATGAATTGGACATTGCGAAAATATCCACAAAACGTGCTTACCTCCCAATACCTAACCCCTTCCTAACTTACCATCACCGAAGTCAGAGAATTCGACATTGCCAAAATATCCACAAAAAGTTCTTATCCTACCAAACCTCACCCATCTGAACCTTACCATCACCGACATCAAAGAATTGGACATTGCCAAAATATCCACAAAACGTGCTTACCTCACTATATTTTATCCAACCTAACCTAACCATCACCGAAGTTAGAGAATCCAACATTGCCAAAATATCCACAAAAAGTTCATACCCCACCAAACCTCACCCATCTGATCCTAACCATCACCGAAATCGAAGAAATGGACATTGCTAAAATATCCACAAAACGTGCTTACCTCACTATACCTTATTAAACCTAACCTAACCATCACCGAAGTCAGAGAATTCGACATTGCCAAAATATCCACAAAAAGTTCTTATCCTACCAAACCTCACCCATCTGAACCTAACCATCACCGAAATCAAAGAATTGGATATAGCGAAAATATCCACAAAACGTGCTAACTTTACAATACCTAACATAACCTAACCTAACCATCACCGAAGTCAGAGAATTCGACATTGCCAAAATATCCACAAAAAGTTCTTATCATACCAAACCTCACCCATCTGAACCTAACCATCACCGAAATCAAAGAATTGGATATAGCGAAAATATCCACAAAACGTGCTTACCTCACAATACCTAACCCAACCTAACCTAACCATCACCGAAGTCAGAGAATTCGACATTGCCAAAATATCCACAAAAAGTTCTTATCCTACCAAACCTCACCCATCTGAACCTAACCATCACCGAAATCAAAGAATTCGACATTGCCAAAATATCCACAAAACGTGCTTACCTCACAATACCTAACCTAACCTAACCTAACCATCACCGAAGTCAGAGAATTCAACATTGCCAAAATATCCACAAAAAGTTCATACCCCACCAAACCTCACCCATCTGAACCTAACCATCACCAAAGTCGAAGAAATGGACATTGCCAAAATATCCACAAAACGTGCTTATCTCACTATACCTTATCCAACCTAACCTAACCATCACCGGAAATAGAGAATTCGACATTGCCAAAATATCCACAAAAAGTTCTTATCCTACCAAACCTCACCCATCTGAACCTAACCATCACCGAAATCAAAGAATTGGACATTAATAAAATATCCACAAAACGTGCTTACCTCACAATACCTAACCCAACCTAACCTAACTATCACCGAAGTCAGAGAATTCGACATTGCCAAAATATCCACAAAAAGTTCTTATCCTACCAAACCTCTCCCATCTGAACCTAACCATCACCGAAATCAAAGAATTGGACATTGCCAAAATATCCACAAAACGTGCTTACTTCACAATACCTAACCCAACCTAACCTAACCATCATAGAAGTCAGAGAATTCGACATTGCCAAAATATCCACAAAAAGTTCTTATCCTACCAAACCTCACCCATCTGAACCTAACCATCAACGAAATTAAAGAATTAGACATTGCCAAAATATCTACAAAACATGCTTGCCCCTTAATACCTAACCCAACCTAACCTAACCATCACCGAAGTCAGAGAATTCGACATTGCCAAAATATCCACAAAGAGTTCATATCCTACCAAACCTCACCCATCTGAACCTAACGATCACCGAAATCAAAGAATTAGGCATTGCCAAAATATCCACAAAACGTGCTTACCTCACAATACCTAACCCAACCTAACCTAACCATCACCGAAGTCAGAGAATTCGACATTGCCAAAATATCCACATAAAGTTCTTATCCTACCAAACCTCACTTATCTGAACCTAACCATCACCGAAATCAAAGAATTGGACAATGATTAAATATCCACAAAACGTGCTTACCTCACAATACCTAACCCAACCTAACCTAACCATCACCGAAGTCAAAGAATTCGACATTGCCAAAATATCCACAAAAAGTTCTTATCCTACCAAACCTCACCCATCTGAACCTAACCATCACCGAAATCAATGAATTGGACATTGCGAAAATATCCACAAAACGTGCTTACCTCACAATACCTAACCCTACCTAACCTTACCATCACCGAAGTCAGAGAATTCGACATTGCCAAAATATCCACAAAAAGTTCTTATCCTACCAAACCTCACCCATCTGAACCTAACCATCACCGAAATCAAAGAATTGGACATTGCCAAAATATCCACAAAACGTGCTTACCTCACAATACCTAACCCAACCTTACCTAACCATCACTGAAGTCAGAGAATCCAACATTGCCAAAATATCCACAAAAAGTTCATACCCCACCAAACCTCACCCATCTGATCCTAACCATCACCGAAATCGAAGAAATGGATATTGCCAAAATATCCACAAAACGTGCTTACCTCACTATACCTTATTCAACCTAACCTAACCATCACCGAAGTCAGAGAATTCGACATTGCCAAAATATCCACAAAAAGTTCTTATCCTACCAAACCTCACCCATCTGAACCTAACCATCACCGAAATCAAAGAATTGGACATAGCGAAAATATCCACAAAACGTGCTTACCTCACAATACCTAACCCAACCTAACCATCACCGAAGTCAGAGAATTCGACATTGCCAAAATATCCACAAAAAGTTCTTTTCCTACCAAACCTCACCCATCTGAACCTTACCATCACCGAAATCGAAGAAATGGACATTGCCAAAAATCCACAAAACGTGCTTACCTCACTATATTTTATCCAACCTAACCTAACCATCACCGAAGTTAGAGAATCCAACATTGCCAAAATATCCACAAAAAGTTCATACCCCACCAAACCTCACCCATCTGATCCTAACCATCACCGAAATCGAAGAAATGGACATTGCCAAAATATCCACAAAACGTGCTTACCTCACTATACCTTATTCAACCTAACCTAACCATCACCGAAGTCAGAGAATTCGACATTGCCAAAATATCCACAAAAAGTTCTTATCCTACCAAACCTCACCCATCTGAACCTAACCATCACCGAAATCAAAGAATTGGACATTAATAAAATATCCACAAAACGTGCTTACTTTACAATACCTAACCCAACCTAACCTAACCATCATAGAAGTCAGAGAATTCGACATTGCCAAAATATCCACAAAAAGTTCTTATCCTACCAAACCTCACCCATCTGAACCTAACCATCAACGAAATTAAAGAATTAGACATTGCCAAAATATCTACAAAACATGCTTACCCCTTAATACCTAACCCAACCTAACCTAACCATCACCGAAGTCAGAGAATTCGACATTGCCAAAATATCCACAAAGAGTTCATATCCTACCAAACCTCACCCATCTGAACCTAACGATCACCGAAATCAAAGAATTAGGCATTGCCAAAATATCCACAAAACGTGCTTACCTCACAATACCTAACCCAACCTAACCTAACCATCACCGAAGTCAGAGAATTCGACATTGCCAAAATATCCACATAAAGTTCTTATCCTACCAAACCTCACTTATCTGAACCTAACCATCACCGAAATCAAAGAATTGGACAATGATTAAATATCCACAAAACGTGCTTACCTCACAATACCTAACCCAACCTAACCTAACCATCACCGAAGTCAAAGAATTCGACATTGCCAAAATATCCACAAAAAGTTCTTATCCTACCAAACCTCACCCATCTGAACCTAACCATCACCGAAATCAATGAATTGGACATTGCGAAAATATCCACAAAACGTGCTTACCTCACAATACCTAACCCTACCTAACCTTACCATCACCGAAGTCAGAGAATTCGACATTGCCAAAATATCCACAAAAAGTTCTTATCCTACCAAACCTCACCCATCTGAACCTAACCATCACCGAAATCAAAGAATTGGACATTGCCAAAATATCCACAAAACGTGCTTACCTCACAATACCTAACCCAACCTTACCTAACCATCACTGAAGTCAGAGAATCCAACATTGCCAAAATATCCACAAAAAGTTCATACCCCACCAAACCTCACCCATCTGATCCTAACCATCACCGAAATCGAAGAAATGGATATTGCCAAAATATCCACAAAACGTGCTTACCTCACTATACCTTATTCAACCTAACCTAACCATCACCGAAGTCAGAGAATTCGACATTGCCAAAATATCCACAAAAAGTTCTTATCCTACCAAACCTCACCCATCTGAACCTAACCATCACCGAAATCAAAGAATTGGACATAGCGAAAATATCCACAAAACGTGCTTACCTCACAATTCCTAACCCAACCTAACCATCACCGAAGTCAGAGAATTCGACATTGCCAAAATATCCACAAAAAGTTCTTTTCCTACCAAACCTCACCCATCTGAACCTTACCATCACCGAAATCGAAGAAATGGACATTGCCAAAATATCCACAAAACGTGCTTACCTCACTATATTTTATCCAACCTAACCTAACCATCACCGAAGTTAGAGAATCCAACATTGCCAAAATATCCACAAAAAGTTCATACCCCACCAAACCTCACCCATCTGATCCTAACCATCACCGAAATCGAAGAAATGGACATTGCCAAAATATCCACAAAACGTGCTTTCCTCACTATACCTTATTCAACCTAACCTAACCATCACCGAAGTCAGAGAATTCGACATTGCCAAAATATCCACAAAAAGTTCTTATCCTACCAAACCTCACCCATCTGAACCTAACCATCACCGAAATCAAAGAATTGGACATTAATAAAATATCCACAAAACGTGCTTACTTTACAATACCTAACCCAACCTAACCTAACCATCACCGAAGTCAGAGAATTCGACATTGCCAAAATATCCACAAAAAGTTCTTATCCTACCAAACCTCACTTATCTGAACCTAACCATCACCGAAATCAAAGAATTGGACAATGATTAAATATCCACAAAACGTGCTTACCTCACAATACCTAACCCAACCTAACCTAACCATCACCGAAGTCAAAGAATTCGACATTGCCAAAATATCCACAAAAAGTTCTTATCCTACCAAACCTCACCCATCTGAACCTAACCATCACCGAAATCAATGAATTGGACATTGCGAAAATATCCACAAAACGTGCTTACCTCACAATACCTAACCCTACCTAACCTTACCATCACCGAAGTCAGAGAATTCGACATTGCCAAAATATCCACAAAAAGTTCTTATCCTACCAAACCTCACCCATCTGAACCTAACCATCACCGAAATCAAAGAATTGGACATTGCCAAAATATCCACAAAACGTGCTTACCTCACAATACCTAACCCAACCTTACCTAACCATCACTGAAGTCAGAGAATCCAACATTGCCAAAATATCCACAAAAAGTTCATACCCCACCAAACCTCACCCATCTGATCCTAACCATCACCGAAATCGAAGAAATGGATATTGCCAAAATATCCACAAAACGTGCTTACCTCACTATACCTTATTCAACCTAACCTAACCATCACCGAAGTCAGAGAATTCGACATTGCCAAAATATCCACAAAAAGTTCTTATCCTACCAAACCTCACCCATCTGAACCTAACCATCACCGAAATCAAAGAATTGGACATAGCGAAAATATCCACAAAACGTGCTTACCTCACAATTCCTAACCCAACCTAACCATCACCGAAGTCAGAGAATTCGACATTGCCAAAATATCCACAAAAAGTTCTTTTCCTACCAATACTCACCCATCTGAACCTTACCATCACCGAAATCGAAGAAATGGACATTGCCAAAATATCCACAAAACGTGCTTACCTCACTATATTTTATCCAACCTAACCTAACCATCACCGAAGTTAGAGAATCCAACATTGCCAAAATATCCACAAAAAGTTCTTATCCTACCAAACCTCACTAATCTGAACCTAGCCATCACCGATATCATAGAATTGGACAATGATAAAATATCCACAAAACGTGCTTACCTCACAATACCTAACCCAACCTAACCTAACCATCACCGAAGTCAAAGAATTCGACATTGCCAAAATATCCACAAAAAGTTCTTATCCTACCAAACCTCACCCATCTGAACCTTACCATCACCGAAATCACAGAATTCGACATTGCCAAAATATCCACAAAACGTGCTTACCTCACAATACCTAACCTAACCTAACCTAACCATCACCGAAGTCAGAGAATTCAACATTGCCAAAATATCTACAAAACGTGCTTACCTCACTATACCTTATCCAACCTAACCTAACCATCACCGAAAATAGAGAATTCGACATTGCCAAAATATCCACAAAAAGTTCTTATCCTACCAAACCTCACCCAATTGAACCTAACCATCACCGAAATCAAAGAATTGGACATTGCAAAAATATCCACAAAACGTGCTTCCCTCAGAATACCTAACCTAACCTTACCTCACCATCACAGAAGTCAGAGAATTTGACATTGCAAAAATATCCACAAAAAGTTCTTATCCTACCAAACCTCACCCATCTGAGCCTAATTATCAACGAAATTAAAGAATTAGACATTGCCAAAATATCTACAAAACATGCTTACCCCTTAATACCTAACCCAACCTAACCTAACCATCACCGAAGTCAGAGAATTCGACATTGCCAAAATATCCACAAAAAGTTCTTATCCTACCAAACCTCTCCCATCTGAACCTAACCATCACCGAAATCAAAGAATTGGACATTGCCAAAATATCCACAAAACGTGCTTACTTCACAATACCTAACCCAACCTAACCTAACCATCATAGAAGTCAGAGAATTCGACATTGCCAAAATATCCACAAAAAGTTCTTATCCTACCAAACCTCACCCATCTGAACCTAACCATCAACGAAATTAAAGAATTAGACATTGCCAAAATATCTACAAAACATGCTTACCCCTTAATACCTAACCCAACCTAACCTAACCATCACCGAAGTCAGAGAATTCGACATTGCCAAAATATCCACAAAGAGTTCATATCCTACCAAACCTCACCCATCTGAACCTAACGATCACCGAAATCAAAGAATTAGGCATTGCCAAAATATCCACAAAACGTGGTTACCTCACAATACCTAACCCAACCTAACCTAACCATCACCGAAGTCAGAGAATTCGACATTGCCAAAATATCCACAAAAAGTTCTTATCCTACCAAACCTCACTTATCTGAACCTAACCATCACCGAAATCAAAGAATTGGACAATGATTAAATATCCACAAAACGTGCTTACCTCACAATACCTAACCCAACCTAACCTAACCATCACCGAAGTCAAAGAATTCGACATTGCCAAAATATCCACAAAAAGTTCTTATCCTACCAAACCTCACCCATCTGAACCTAACCATCACCAAAATCAATGAATTGGACATTGCGAAAATATCCACAAAACGTGCTTACCTCACAATACCTAACCCTACCTAACCTTACCATCACCGAAGTCAGAGAATTCGACATTGCCAAAATATCCACAAAAAGTTCTTATCCTACCAAACCTCACCCATCTGAACCTAACCATCACCGAAATCAAAGAATTGGACATTGCCAAAATATCCACAAAACGTGCTTACCTCACAATACCTAACCCAACCTTACCTAGCCATCACTGAAGTCAGAGAATCCAACATTGCCAAAATATCCACAAAAAGTTCATACCCCACCAAACCTCACCCATCTGATCCTAACCATTACCGAAATCGAAGAAATGGACATTGCCAAAATATCCACAAAACGTGCTTACCTCACTATACCTTATTCAACCTAACCTAACCATCACCGAAGTCAGAGAATTCGACATTGCCAAAATATCCACAAAAAGTTCTTATCCTACCAAACCTCACCCATCTGAACCTAACCATCACCGAAATCAAAGAATTGGACATAGCGAAAATATCCACAAAACGTGCTTACCTCACAATACCTAACCCAACCTAACCTAACCATCACCGAAGTCAGAGAATTCGACATTGCCAAAATATCCACATAAAGTTCTTATCCTACCAAACCTCACTTATCTGAACCTAACCATCACCGAAATCAAAGAATTGGACAATGATTAAATATCCACAAAACGTGCTTACCTCACAATACCTAACCCAACCTAACCTAACCATCACCGAAGTCAAAGAATTCGACATTGCCAAAATATCCACAAAAAGTTCTTATCCTACCAAACCTCACCCATCTGAACCTAACCATCACCGAAATCAATGAATTGGACATTGCGAAAATATCCACAAAACGTGCTTACCTCACAATACCTAACCCTACCTAACCTTACCATCACCGAAGTCAGAGAATTCGACATTGCCAAAATATCCACAAAAAGTTCTTATCCTACCAAACCTCACCCATCTGAACCTAACCATCACCGAAATCAAAGAATTGGACATTGCCAAAATATCCACAAAACGTGCTTACCTCACAATACCTAACCCAACCTTACCTAACCATCACTGAAGTCAGAGAATCCAACATTGCCAAAATATCCACAAAAAGTTCATACCCCACCAAACCTCACCCATCTGATCCTAACCATCACCGAAATCGAAGAAATGGATATTGCCAAAATATCCACAAAACGTGCTTACCTCACTATACCTTATTCAACCTAACCTAACCATCACCGAAGTCAGAGAATTCGACATTGCCAAAATATCCACAAAAAGTTCTTATCCTACCAAACCTCACCCATCTGAACCTAACCATCACCGAAATCAAAGAATTGGACATAGCGAAAATATCCACAAAACGTGCTTACCTCACAATACCTAACCCAACCTAACCATCACCGAAGTCAGAGAATTCGACATTGCCAAAATATCCACAAAAAGTTCTTTTCCTACCAAACCTCACCCATCTGAACCTTACCATCACCGAAATCGAAGAAATGGACATTGCCAAAAATCCACAAAACGTGCTTACCTCACTATATTTTATCCAACCTAACCTAACCATCACCGAAGTTAGAGAATCCAACATTGCCAAAATATCCACAAAAAGTTCATACCCCACCAAACCTCACCCATCTGATCCTAACCATCACCGAAATCGAAGAAATGGACATTGCCAAAATATCCACAAAACGTGCTTACCTCACTATACCTTATTCAACCTAACCTAACCATCACCGAAGTCAGAGAATTCGACATTGCCAAAATATCCACAAAAAGTTCTTATCCTACCAAACCTCACCCATCTGAACCTAACCATCACCGAAATCAAAGAATTGGACATTAATAAAATATCCACAAAACGTGCTTACTTTACAATACCTAACCCAACCTAACCTAACCATCATAGAAGTCAGAGAATTCGACATTGCCAAAATATCCACAAAAAGTTCTTATCCTACCAAACCTCACCCATCTGAACCTAACCATCAACGAAATTAAAGAATTAGACATTGCCAAAATATCTACAAAACATGCTTACCCCTTAATACCTAACCCAACCTAACCTAACCATCACCGAAGTCAGAGAATTCGACATTGCCAAAATATCCACAAAGAGTTCATATCCTACCAAACCTCACCCATCTGAACCTAACGATCACCGAAATCAAAGAATTAGGCATTGCCAAAATATCCACAAAACGTGCTTACCTCACAATACCTAACCCAACCTAACCTAACCATCACCGAAGTCAGAGAATTCGACATTGCCAAAATATCCACATAAAGTTCTTATCCTACCAAACCTCACTTATCTGAACCTAACCATCACCGAAATCAAAGAATTGGACAATGATTAAATATCCACAAAACGTGCTTACCTCACAATACCTAACCCAACCTAACCTAACCATCACCGAAGTCAAAGAATTCGACATTGCCAAAATATCCACAAAAAGTTCTTATCCTACCAAACCTCACCCATCTGAACCTAACCATCACCGAAATCAATGAATTGGACATTGCGAAAATATCCACAAAACGTGCTTACCTCACAATACCTAACCCTACCTAACCTTACCATCACCGAAGTCAGAGAATTCGACATTGCCAAAATATCCACAAAAAGTTCTTATCCTACCAAACCTCACCCATCTGAACCTAACCATCACCGAAATCAAAGAATTGGACATTGCCAAAATATCCACAAAACGTGCTTACCTCACAATACCTAACCCAACCTTACCTAACCATCACTGAAGTCAGAGAATCCAACATTGCCAAAATATCCACAAAAAGTTCATACCCCACCAAACCTCACCCATCTGATCCTAACCATCACCGAAATCGAAGAAATGGATATTGCCAAAATATCCACAAAACGTGCTTACCTCACTATACCTTATTCAACCTAACCTAACCATCACCGAAGTCAGAGAATTCGACATTGCCAAAATATCCACAAAAAGTTCTTATCCTACCAAACCTCACCCATCTGAACCTAACCATCACCGAAATCAAAGAATTGGACATAGCGAAAATATCCACAAAACGTGCTTACCTCACAATTCCTAACCCAACCTAACCATCACCGAAGTCAGAGAATTCGACATTGCCAAAATATCCACAAAAAGTTCTTTTCCTACCAAACCTCACCCATCTGAACCTTACCATCACCGAAATCGAAGAAATGGACATTGCCAAAATATCCACAAAACGTGCTTACCTCACTATATTTTATCCAACCTAACCTAACCATCACCGAAGTTAGAGAATCCAACATTGCCAAAATATCCACAAAAAGTTCATACCCCACCAAACCTCACCCATCTGATCCTAACCATCACCGAAATCGAAGAAATGGACATTGCCAAAATATCCACAAAACGTGCTTTCCTCACTATACCTTATTCAACCTAACCTAACCATCACCGAAGTCAGAGAATTCGACATTGCCAAAATATCCACAAAAAGTTCTTATCCTACCAAACCTCACCCATCTGAACCTAACCATCACCGAAATCAAAGAATTGGACATTAATAAAATATCCACAAAACGTGCTTACTTTACAATACCTAACCCAACCTAACCTAACCATCACCGAAGTCAGAGAATTCGACATTGCCAAAATATCCACAAAAAGTTCTTATCCTACCAAACCTCACTTATCTGAACCTAACCATCACCGAAATCAAAGAATTGGACAATGATTAAATATCCACAAAACGTGCTTACCTCACAATACCTAACCCAACCTAACCTAACCATCACCGAAGTCAAAGAATTCGACATTGCCAAAATATCCACAAAAAGTTCTTATCCTACCAAACCTCACCCATCTGAACCTAACCATCACCGAAATCAATGAATTGGACATTGCGAAAATATCCACAAAACGTGCTTACCTCACAATACCTAACCCTACCTAACCTTACCATCACCGAAGTCAGAGAATTCGACATTGCCAAAATATCCACAAAAAGTTCTTATCCTACCAAACCTCACCCATCTGAACCTAACCATCACCGAAATCAAAGAATTGGACATTGCCAAAATATCCACAAAACGTGCTTACCTCACAATACCTAACCCAACCTTACCTAACCATCACTGAAGTCAGAGAATCCAACATTGCCAAAATATCCACAAAAAGTTCATACCCCACCAAACCTCACCCATCTGATCCTAACCATCACCGAAATCGAAGAAATGGATATTGCCAAAATATCCACAAAACGTGCTTACCTCACTATACCTTATTCAACCTAACCTAACCATCACCGAAGTCAGAGAATTCGACATTGCCAAAATATCCACAAAAAGTTCTTATCCTACCAAACCTCACCCATCTGAACCTAACCATCACCGAAATCAAAGAATTGGACATAGCGAAAATATCCACAAAACGTGCTTACCTCACAATTCCTAACCCAACCTAACCATCACCGAAGTCAGAGAATTCGACATTGCCAAAATATCCACAAAAAGTTCTTTTCCTACCAATACTCACCCATCTGAACCTTACCATCACCGAAATCGAAGAAATGGACATTGCCAAAATATCCACAAAACGTGCTTACCTCACTATATTTTATCCAACCTAACCTAACCATCACCGAAGTTAGAGAATCCAACATTGCCAAAATATCCACAAAAAGTTCTTATCCTACCAAACCTCACTAATCTGAACCTAGCCATCACCGATATCATAGAATTGGACAATGATAAAATATCCACAAAACGTGCTTACCTCACAATACCTAACCCAACCTAACCTAACCATCACCGAAGTCAAAGAATTCGACATTGCCAAAATATCCACAAAAAGTTCTTATCCTACCAAACCTCACCCATCTGAACCTTACCATCACCGAAATCACAGAATTCGACATTGCCAAAATATCCACAAAACGTGCTTACCTCACAATACCTAACCTAACCTAACCTAACCATCACCGAAGTCAGAGAATTCAACATTGCCAAAATATCTACAAAACGTGCTTACCTCACTATACCTTATCCAACCTAACCTAACCATCACCGAAAATAGAGAATTCGACATTGCCAAAATATCCACAAAAAGTTCTTATCCTACCAAACCTCACCCAATTGAACCTAACCATCACCGAAATCAAAGAATTGGACATTGCAAAAATATCCACAAAACGTGCTTCCCTCAGAATACCTAACCTAACCTTACCTCACCATCACAGAAGTCAGAGAATTTGACATTGCAAAAATATCCACAAAAAGTTCTTATCCTACCAAACCTCACCCATCTGAGCCTAATTATCAACGAAATTAAAGAATTAGACATTGCCAAAATATCTACAAAACATGCTTACCCCTTAATACCTAACCCAACCTAACCTAACCATCACCGAAGTCAGAGAATTCGACATTGCCAAAATATCCACAAAAAGTTCTTATCCTACCAAACCTCTCCCATCTGAACCTAACCATCACCGAAATCAAAGAATTGGACATTGCCAAAATATCCACAAAACGTGCTTACTTCACAATACCTAACCCAACCTAACCTAACCATCATAGAAGTCAGAGAATTCGACATTGCCAAAATATCCACAAAAAGTTCTTATCCTACCAAACCTCACCCATCTGAACCTAACCATCAACGAAATTAAAGAATTAGACATTGCCAAAATATCTACAAAACATGCTTACCCCTTAATACCTAACCCAACCTAACCTAACCATCACCGAAGTCAGAGAATTCGACATTGCCAAAATATCCACAAAGAGTTCATATCCTACCAAACCTCACCCATCTGAACCTAACGATCACCGAAATCAAAGAATTAGGCATTGCCAAAATATCCACAAAACGTGGTTACCTCACAATACCTAACCCAACCTAACCTAACCATCACCGAAGTCAGAGAATTCGACATTGCCAAAATATCCACAAAAAGTTCTTATCCTACCAAACCTCACTTATCTGAACCTAACCATCACCGAAATCAAAGAATTGGACAATGATTAAATATCCACAAAACGTGCTTACCTCACAATACCTAACCCAACCTAACCTAACCATCACCGAAGTCAAAGAATTCGACATTGCCAAAATATCCACAAAAAGTTCTTATCCTACCAAACCTCACCCATCTGAACCTAACCATCACCAAAATCAATGAATTGGACATTGCGAAAATATCCACAAAACGTGCTTACCTCACAATACCTAACCCTACCTAACCTTACCATCACCGAAGTCAGAGAATTCGACATTGCCAAAATATCCACAAAAAGTTCTTATCCTACCAAACCTCACCCATCTGAACCTAACCATCACCGAAATCAAAGAATTGGACATTGCCAAAATATCCACAAAACGTGCTTACCTCACAATACCTAACCCAACCTTACCTAGCCATCACTGAAGTCAGAGAATCCAACATTGCCAAAATATCCACAAAAAGTTCATACCCCACCAAACCTCACCCATCTGATCCTAACCATTACCGAAATCGAAGAAATGGACATTGCCAAAATATCCACAAAACGTGCTTACCTCACTATACCTTATTCAACCTAACCTAACCATCACCGAAGTCAGAGAATTCGACATTGCCAAAATATCCACAAAAAGTTCTTATCCTACCAAACCTCACCCATCTGAACCTAACCATCACCGAAATCAAAGAATTGGACATAGCGAAAATATCCACAAAACGTGCTTACCTCACAATACCTAACCCAACCTAACCATCACCGAAGTCAGAGAATTCGACATTGCCAAAATATCCACAAAAAGTTCTTTTCCTACCAAACCTCACCCATCTGAACCTTACCATCACCGAAATCGAAGAAATGGACATTGCCAAAATATCCACAAAACGTGCTTACCTCACTATATTTTATCCAACCTAACCTAACCATCACCGAAGTTAGAGAATCCAACATTGCCAAAATATCCACAAAAAGTTCATACCCCACCAAACCTCACCCATCTGATCCTAACCATCACCGAAATCGAAGAAATGGACATTGCCAAAATATCCACAAAACGTGCTTACCTCACTATACCTTATTCAACCTAACCTAACCATCACCGAAGTCAGAGAATTCGACATTGCCAAAATATCCACAAAAAGTTCTTATCCTACCAAACCTCACTAATCTGAACCTAACCATCACCGAAATCATAGAATTGGACAATGATAAAATATCCACAAAACGTGCTTACCTCACAATACCTAACCCAACCTAACCTAACCATCACCGAAGTCAAAGAATTCGACATTGCCAAAATATCCACAAAAAGTTCTTATCCTACCAAACCTCACCCATCTGAACCTTACCATCACCGAAATCAAAGAATTCGACATTGCCAAAATATCCACAAAACGTGCTTACCTCACAATACCTAACCTAACCTAACCTAACCATCACCGAAGTCAGAGAATTCAACATTGCCAAAATATCTACAAAAAGTTCATACCCCACCAAACCTCACCCATCTGAACCTAACCATCACCGAAATCGAAGAAATAGACATTGCCAAAATATCCACAAAACGTGCTTACCTCACTATACCTTATCCAACCTAACCTAACCATCACCGAAAATAGAGAATTCGACATTGCCAAAATATCCACAAAAAGTTCTTATCCTACCAAACCTCACCCAATTGAACCTAACCATCACCGAAATCAAAGAATTGGACATTGCAAAAATATCCACAAAACGTGCTTACCTCACAATACCTAACCTAACCTAACCTCACCATCACAGAAGTCAGAGAATTCGACATTGCAAAAATATCCACAAAAAGTTCTTATCCTACCAAACCTCACCCATCTGAGCCTAACCATCAACGAAATTAAAGAATTAGACATTGCCAAAATATCTACAAAACATGCTTACCCCTTAATACCTAACCCAACCTAACCTAACCATCACCGAAGTCAGAGAATTCGACATTGCCAAAATATCCACAAAAAGTTCTTATCCTACCAAACCTCACCCATCTGAACCTAACCATCACCGAAATCAAAGAATTGGACATAGCGAAAATATCCACAAAACGTGCTTACCTCACAATACCTAACCCAACCTAACCATCACCGAAATCAGAGAATTCGACATTGCCAAAATATCCACAAAAAGTTCTTTTCCTACCAAACCTCACCCATCTGAACCTAACCATCACCGAAATCGAAGAAATGGACATTGCCAAAATATCCACAAAACGTGCTTACCTCACTATATTTTATCCAACCTAACCTAACCATCACCGAAAATAGAGAATTCGACATTGCCAAAATATCCACAAAAAGTTCTTATCCTACCAAACCTTACCCATCTGAACTTAACCATCACCGAAATCAAAGAATTCGACATTAATAAAATATCCACAAAACGTGCTTACCTCACAATACCTAACCCAACCTAACCTAACCATCACCGAAGTCAGAGAATTCGACATTGCCAAAATATCCACAAAAAGTTCTTATCATACCAAACCTCACCCATCTGAACCTAACCATCACCGAAATCAAAGAATTGGACATAGCGAAAATATCCACAAAACGTGCTTACCTCACAATACCTAACCCAACCTAACCTAACCATCACCAAAGTCAGAGAATTCGACATTGCCAAAATATCCACAAAAAGTTCTTATCCTACCAAACCTCACCCAATTAAACCTAACCATCACCGAAATCAAAGAATTGGACATTGCAAAAATATCCACAAAACGTGCTTCCCTCAGAATACCTAACCTAACCTTACCTCACCATCACAGAAGTCAGAGAATTTGACATTGCAAAAATATCCACAAAAAGTTCTTATCCTACCAAACCTCACCCATCTGAGCCTAATTATCAACGAAATTAAAGAATTAGACATTGCCAAAATATCTACAAAACATGCTTACCCCTTAATACCTAACCCAACCTAACCTAACCATCACCGAAGTCAGAGAATTCGACATTGCCAAAATATCCACAAAAAGTTCTTATCCTACCAAACCTCTCCCATCTGAACCTAACCATCACCGAAATCAAAGAATTGGACATTGCCAAAATATCCACAAAACGTGCTTACTTCACAATACCTAACCCAACCTAACCTAACCATCATAGAAGTCAGAGAATTCGACATTGCCAAAATATCCACAAAAAGTTCTTATCCTACCAAACCTCACCCATCTGAACCTAACCATCAACGAAATTAAAGAATTAGACATTGCCAAAATATCTACAAAACATGCTTACCCCTTAATACCTAACCCAACCTAACCTAACCATCACCGAAGTCAGAGAATTCGACATTGCCAAAATATCCACAAAGAGTTCATATCCTACCAAACCTCACCCATCTGAACCTAACGATCACCGAAATCAAAGAATTAGGCATTGCCAAAATATCCACAAAACGTGGTTACCTCACAATACCTAACCCAACCTAACCTAACCATCACCGAAGTCAGAGAATTCGACATTGCCAAAATATCCACAAAAAGTTCTTATCCTACCAAACCTCACTTATCTGAACCTAACCATCACCGAAATCAAAGAATTGGACAATGATTAAATATCCACAAAACGTGCTTACCTCACAATACCTAACCCAACCTAACCTAACCATCACCGAAGTCAAAGAATTCGACATTGCCAAAATATCCACAAAAAGTTCTTATCCTACCAAACCTCACCCATCTGAACCTAACCATCACCAAAATCAATGAATTGGACATTGCGAAAATATCCACAAAACGTGCTTACCTCACAATACCTAACCCTACCTAACCTTACCATCACCGAAGTCAGAGAATTCGACATTGCCAAAATATCCACAAAAAGTTCTTATCCTACCAAACCTCACCCATCTGAACCTAACCATCACCGAAATCAAAGAATTGGACATTGCCAAAATATCCACAAAACGTGCTTACCTCACAATACCTAACCCAACCTTACCTAGCCATCACTGAAGTCAGAGAATCCAACATTGCCAAAATATCCACAAAAAGTTCATACCCCACCAAACCTCACCCATCTGATCCTAACCATTACCGAAATCGAAGAAATGGACATTGCCAAAATATCCACAAAACGTGCTTACCTCACTATACCTTATTCAACCTAACCTAACCATCACCGAAGTCAGAGAATTCGACATTGCCAAAATATCCACAAAAAGTTCTTATCCTACCAAACCTCACCCATCTGAACCTAACCATCACCGAAATCAAAGAATTGGACATAGCGAAAATATCCACAAAACGTGCTTACCTCACAATACCTAACCCAACCTAACCATCACCGAAGTCAGAGAATTCGACATTGCCAAAATATCCACAAAAAGTTCTTTTCCTACCAAACCTCACCCATCTGAACCTTACCATCACCGAAATCGAAGAAATGGACATTGCCAAAATATCCACAAAACGTGCTTACCTCACTATATTTTATCCAACCTAACCTAACCATCACCGAAGTTAGAGAATCCAACATTGCCAAAATATCCACAAAAAGTTCATACCCCACCAAACCTCACCCATCTGATCCTAACCATCACCGAAATCGAAGAAATGGACATTGCCAAAATATCCACAAAACGTGCTTACCTCACTATACCTTATTCAACCTAACCTAACCATCACCGAAGTCAGAGAATTCGACATTGCCAAAATATCCACAAAAAGTTCTTATCCTACCAAACCTCACTAATCTGAACCTAACCATCACCGAAATCATAGAATTGGACAATGATAAAATATCCACAAAACGTGCTTACCTCACAATACCTAACCCAACCTAACCTAACCATCACCGAAGTCAAAGAATTCGACATTGCCAAAATATCCACAAAAAGTTCTTATCCTACCAAACCTCACCCATCTGAACCTTACCATCACCGAAATCAAAGAATTCGACATTGCCAAAATATCCACAAAACGTGCTTACCTCACAATACCTAACCTAACCTAACCTAACCATCACCGAAGTCAGAGAATTCAACATTGCCAAAATATCTACAAAAAGTTCATACCCCACCAAACCTCACCCATCTGAACCTAACCATCACCGAAATCGAAGAAATAGACATTGCCAAAATATCCACAAAACGTGCTTACCTCACTATACCTTATCCAACCTAACCTAACCATCACCGAAAATAGAGAATTCGACATTGCCAAAATATCCACAAAAAGTTCTTATCCTACCAAACCTCACCCAATTGAACCTAACCATCACCGAAATCAAAGAATTGGACATTGCAAAAATATCCACAAAACGTGCTTACCTCACAATACCTAACCTAACCTAACCTCACCATCACAGAAGTCAGAGAATTCGACATTGCAAAAATATCCACAAAAAGTTCTTATCCTACCAAACCTCACCCATCTGAGCCTAACCATCAACGAAATTAAAGAATTAGACATTGCCAAAATATCAACAAAACATGCTTACCCCTTAATACCTAACCCAACCTAACCTAACCATCACCGAAGTCAGAGAATTCGACATTGCCAAAATATCCACAAAAAGTTCTTATCCTACCAAACCTCACCCATCTGAACCTAACCATCACCGAAATCAAAGAATTGGACATAGCGAAAATATCCACAAAACGTGCTTACCTCACAATACCTAACCCAACCTAACCATCACCGAAATCAGAGAATTCGACATTGCCAAAATATCCACAAAAAGTTCTTTTCCTACCAAACCTCACCCATCTGAACCTAACCATCACCGAAATCGAAGAAATGGACATTGCCAAAATATCCACAAAACGTGCTTACCTCACTATATTTTATCCAACCTAACCTAACCATCACCGAAAATAGAGAATTCGACATTGCCAAAATATCCACAAAAAGTTCTTATCCTACCAAACCTTACCCATCTGAACTTAACCATCACCGAAATCAAAGAATTCGACATTAATAAAATATCCACAAAACGTGCTTACCTCACAATACCTAACCCAACCTAACCTAACCATCACCGAAGTCAGAGAATTCGACATTGCCAAAATATCCACAAAAAGTTCTTATCATACCAAACCTCACCCATCTGAACCTAACCATCACCGAAATCAAAGAATTGGACATAGCGAAAATATCCACAAAACGTGCTTACCTCACAATACCTAACCCAACCTAACCTAACCATCACCAAAGTCAGAGAATTCGACATTGCCAAAATATCCACAAAAAGTTCTTATCCTACCAAACCTCACCCAATTAAACCTAACCATCACCGAAATCAAAGAATTGGACATTGCAAAAATATCCACAAAACGTGCTTACCTCACAATACCTAACCTAACCTAACCTCACCATCACCGAAGTCAGAGAATTCGACATTGCCAAAATATCCACATAAAAGTTCTTATCCTACCAAACCTCACCCATCTGAGCCTAACCATCAACGAAATCGAAGAAATGGACATTGCCAAAATATCCACAAAACGTGCTTACCTCACTATACCTTATCCAACCTAACCTAACCATCACCGAAGTCAGAGAATTCGACATTGCCAAAATATCCACAAAAAGTTCTTATCCTACCAAACCTCACCCATCTGAACCTAACCATCACCGAAATCAAAGAATTGGACATAGCGAAAATATCCACAAAACGTGCTTACCTCACAATACCTAACCCGACCTAACCATCACCGAAGTCAGAGAATTCGACATTGCCAAAATATCCACAAAAAGTTCTTTTCCTACCAAACCTCACCCATCTGAACCTTACCATCACCGAAATCGAAGAAATGGACATTGCCAAAATATCCACAAAACGTGCTTACCTCACTATATTTTATCCAACCTAACCTAACCATCACCGAAGTTAGAGAATCCAACATTGCCAAAATATCCACAAAAAGTTCATACCCCACCAAACCTCACCCATCTGATCCTAACCATCACCGAAATCGAAGAAATGGACATTGCCAAAATATCCACAAAACGTGCTTACCTCACTTTACCTTATTCAACCTAACCTAACCATCAACGAAGTCAGAGAATTCGACATTGCCAAAATATCCACGAAAAGTTCTTATCCTACCAAACCTCACCCATCTGAACCTAACCATCACCGAAATCAAAGAATTGGACATTAATAAAATATCCACAAAACGTGCTTACTTTACAATACCTAACCCAACCTAACCTAACCATCACCGAAGTCAGAGAATTCGACATTGCCAAAATATCCACAAAAAGTTCTTATCCTACCAAACCTCACTTATCTGAACCTAACCATCACCGAAATCAAAAAATTGGACAATGATTAAATATCCACAAAACGTGCTTACCTCACAATACCTAACCCAACCTAACCTAACCATCACCGAAGTCAAAGAATTCGACATTGCCAAAATATCCACAAAAAGTTCTTATCCTACCAAACCTCACCCATCTGAACCTAACCATCACCGAAATCAATGAATTGGACATTGCGAAAATATCCACAAAACGTGCTTACCTCCCAATACCTAACCCCTTCCTAACTTACCATCACCGAAGTCAGAGAATTCGACATTGCCAAAATATCCACAAAAAGTTCTTATCCTACCAAACCTCACCCATCTGAACCTTACCATCACCGACATCAAAGAATTGGACATTGCCAAAATATCCACAAAACGTGCTTACCTCACTATATTTTATCCAACCTAACCTAACCATCACCGAAGTTAGAGAATCCAACATTGCCAAAATATCCACAAAAAGTTCATACCCCACCAAACCTCACCCATCTGATCCTAACCATCACCGAAATCGAAGAAATGGACATTGCTTAAATATCCACAAAACGTGCTTACCTCACTATACCTTATTCAACCTAACCTAACCATCACCGAAGTCAGAGAATTCGACATTGCCAAAATATCCACAAAAAGTTCTTATCCTACCAAACCTCACCCATCTGAACCTAACCATCACCGAAATCAAAGAATTGGACATTGCAAAAATATCCACAAAACGTGCTTACCTTACAATACCTAACCCAACCTAACCTAACCATCACCGAAGTCAGAGAATTCGACATTGCCAAAATATCCACAAAAAGTTCTTATCCTACCAAACCTCACCCATCTGAGCCTCACCATCAACGAAATTAAAGAATTAGACATTGCCAAAATATCTACAAAACGTGCTTACCTCACAATACCTAACCTAACCTAACCTAACCTAACCTAACCTAACCTAACCTAACCTAACCTAACCTAACCTAACCTAACCTAACCTAACCTAACCCTACCTAACCTTACCATCACCGAAGTCAGAGAATTCGACATTGCCAAAATATCCACAAAAAGTTCTTATCCTACCAAACCTCACCCATCTGAACCTAACCATCACCGAAATCAAAGAATTGGACATTAATTAAATATCCACAAAACGTGCTTACCTCACAATACCTAACCCAACCTAACCTAACCATCACCGAAGTCAGAGAATTCGACATTGCTAAAATATCCACAAAAAGTTCTTATCCTACCAAACCTCACCCATCTGAACCTAACCATCACCGAAATCAAAGAATTAGACATTGCCAAAATATCCACAAAACGTGCTTACCTCACAATACCTAACCCAACCTAACCTAAGCATCACTGAAGTCAGAGAATCCAACATTGCCAAAATATCCACAAAAAGTTCATACCCCACCAAACCTCACCCATCTGATCCTAACCATCACCGAAATCGAAGAAATGGACATTGCCAAAATATCCACAAAACGTGCTTACCTCACTATACCTTATTTAACCTAACCTAACCATCACCGAAGTCAGAGAATTCGACATTGCCAAAATATCCACAAAAAGTTCTTATCCTACCAAACCTCACCCATCTGAACCTAACCATCACCGAAATCAAAGAATTGGACATTAATTAAATATCCACAAAACGTGCTTACTTTACAATACCTAACCCAACCTAACCTAACCATCACCGAAGTCAGAGAATTCGACATTGCCAAAATATCCACAAAAAGTTCTTATCCTACCAAACCTCACCGATCTGAACCTAACCATCACCGAAATCAAAGAATTGGACATTGCAAAGATATACACAAAACGTGCTTACCTCACAATACCTAACCTAACCTAACCGAACCATCACCGAAGTCAGAGAATTCGACATTGCCAAAATATCCACAAAAAGTTCTTATCCTACCAAACCTCACCCATCTGAGCCTAACCATCAACGAAATTAAAGAATTAGACATTGCCAAAATATCTACAAAACATGCTTACCCCTTAATACCTAACCCAACCTAACCTTACCATCACCGAAGTCAGAGAATTCGACATTGCCAAAATATCCACAAAAAGTTCATATCCTACCAAACCTCAACCATCTGAACCTAACCATCACCGAAATCAAAGAATTAGGCATTGCCAAAATATCCACAAAACGTGCTTACCTCACAATACCTAACCCAACCTAACCTAACCATCACCGAAGTCAGAGAATTCGACATTGCCAAAATATCCACAAAAAGTTCTTATCCTACCAAACCTCACTTATCTGAACCTAACCATCACCGAAATCAAAGAATTGGACAATGATAAAATATCCACAAAACGTGCTTACCTCACAATACCTAACCCAACCTAACCTAACCATCACCGAAGTCAAAGAATTCGACATTGCCGAAATATCCACAAAAAGTTCTTATCCTACCAAACCTCACCCATCTGAACCTTACCATCACCGAAATCAATGAATTGGACATTGAGAAAAAATCCACAAAACGTGCTTACCTCACAATACCTAACCCTACCTAACCTTACCATCACCGAAGTCAGAGAATTCGAATTTGCCAAAATATCCACAAAAAGTTCTTATCCTACCAAACCACACCCATCTGAACCTAACCATCACCGAAATCAAAGAATTGGACATTAATAAAATATCCACAAAACGTGCTTACTTTACAATACCTAACCCAACCTAACCTAACCATCACCGAAGTCAGAGAATTCGACATTGCCAAAATATCCACAAAAAGTTCTTATCCTACCAAACCTCACTTATCTGAACCTAACCATCACCGAAATCAAAGAATTAGACAATGATTAAATATCCACAAAACGTGCTTACCTCACAATACCTAATCCAACCTAACCTAACCATCACCGAAGTCAAAGAATTCGACATTGCCAAAATATCCACAAAAAAATCTTATACTACCAAACCTCACCCATCTGAACCTAACCATCACCGAAATCAATGAATTGGACATTGCGAAAATATCCACAAAACGTGCTTACCTCCCAATACCTAACCCTACCTAACCTTACCATCACCGAAGTCAGAGAATTCGACATTGCCAAAATATCCACAAAAAGTTCATACCCCACCAAACCTCACCCATCTGATCCTAACCATCACCGAAATCGAAGAAATGGACATTGCCAAAATATCCACAAAACGTGCTTACCTCACTATACCTTATTCAACCTAACCTAACCATCACCGAAGTCAGAGAATTCGACATTGCCAAAATATCCACAAAAAATTCTTATCCTACCAAACCTCACCCATCTGAACCTAACCATCACCGAAATCAAAGAATTGGACATTAATAAAATATCCACAAAACGTGCTTACTTTACAATACCTAACCCAACCTAACCTAACCATCACCGAAGTCAGAGAATTCGACATTGCCAAAATATCCACAAAAAGTTCTTATCCTACCAAACCTCACCCATCTGAACCTTACCATCACCGAAATCAAAGAATTCGACATTGCCAAAATATCCACAAAAAGTTCTTATCCTACCAAACCTCACTTATCTGAACCTAACCATCACCGAAATCATAGAATTGGATAATGATTCGAGAGAATTCGACATTGCTAAAATAGCCACAAAAAGTTCATATCCTAACAAACCTCAACCATCTGAACCTAACCATCACCGAAATCAAAGAATTAGGCATTGCCAAAATATCCACAAAACGTGCTTACCTCACAATACCTAACCCAACCTAACCTAACCATCACCGAAGTCAGAGAATTCGACATTGCCAAAATATCCACAAAAAGTTCTTATCCTACCAAACCTCACTTATCTGAACCTAACCATCACCGAAATCAAAGAATTGGACAATGATAAAATATCCACAAAACGTGCTTACCTCACAATACCTAACCCAACCTAACCTAACCATCACCGAAGTCAAAGAATTCGACATTGCCGAAATATCCACAAAAAGTTCTTATCCTACCAAACCTCACCCATCTGAACCTTACCATCACCGAAATCAATGAATTGGACATTAAGAAAAAATCCACAAAACGTGCTTACCTCACAATACCTAACCCTACCTAACCTTACCATCACCAAAGTCAGAGAATTCGACATTGCCAAAATATCCACAAAAAGTTCTTATCCTACCAAACCACACCCATCTGAACCTAACCATCACCGAAATCAAAGAATTGGACATTAATAAAATATCCACAAAACGTGCTTACTTTACAATACCTAACCCAACCTAACCTAACCATCACCGAAGTCAGAGAATTCGACATTGCCAAAATATCCACAAAAAGTTCTTATCCTACCAAACCTCACTTATCTGAACCTAACCATCACCGAAATCAAAGAATTAGACAATGATTAAATATCCACAAAACGTGCTTACCTCACAATACCTAACCCAACCTAACCTAACCATCACCGAAGTCAAAGAATTCGACATTGCCAAAATATCCACAAAAAAATCTTATCCTACCAAACCTCACCCATCTGAACCTAACCATCACCGAAATCAATGAATTGGACATTGCGAAAATATCCAAAAAACGTGCTTACCTCACAATACCTAACCCCGTCCTAACCTTACCATCACCGAAGTCAGAGAATTCGACATTGCCAAAATATCCACAAAAAGTTCTTATCCTACCAAACCTCACCCATCTGAACCTAACCATCACCGAAATCAATGAATTGGACATTGCGAAAATATCCAAAAAACGTGCTTACCTCACAATACCTAACCCTACCTAACCTTACCATCACCGAAGTCAGAGAATTCGACATTGCCAAAATATCCACAAAAAGTTCTTATCCTACCAAACCTCACCCATCTGAACCTTACCATCACCGAAATCAAAGAATTCGACATTGCCAAAATATCCACAAAACGTGCTTACCTCACAATACCTAACCTTACCTAACCTAACCATCACCGAAGTCAGAGAATTCAACATTGCCAAAATATCTACAAAAAGTTCATACCCCACCAAACCTCACCCATCTGAACCTAACCATCACCGAAATCGAAGAAATAGACATTGCCAAAATATCCACAAAACGTGCTTACCTCACTATACCTTATCCAACCTAACCTAACCATCACCGAAAATAGAGAATTCGACATTGCCAAAATATCCACAAAAAGTTCTCATCCTACCAAACCTCACCCAATTGAACCTAACCATCACCGAAATCAAAAAATTGGACATTGCAAAAATATCCAAAAAACGTGCTTACCTCACAATACCTAACCTAACCTAACCTCACCATCACCGAAGTCAGAGAATTCGACATTGCCAAAATATCCACAAAAAGTTCTTATCCTACCAAACCTCACTTATCTGAACCTAACCATCACCGAAATCATAGAATTGGACAATGATAAAATATCCACAAAACGTGCTTACCTCACAATACCTAACCCAACCTAACCTAACCATCACCGAAGTCAAAGAATTCGACATTGCCAAAATATCCACAAAAAGTTCTTATCCTACCAAACCTCACCCATCTGAACCTAACCATCACCGAAGTCGAAGAAATGGACATTGCCAAAATATCCACAAAACGTGCTTATCTCACTATACCTTATCCAACCTAACCTAACCATCACCGAAAATAGAGAATTCGACATTGCCAAAATATCCACAAAAAGTTCTTATCCTACCAAACCTCACCCATCTGAACCTAACCATCACCGAAATCAAAGAATTGGACATTAATTAAATATCCACAAAACGTGCTTACCTCACAATAAATAACCCAACCTTACCTAACCATCACCGAAGTCAGAGAATTCGACATTGCTAAAATATCCACAAAAAGTTCTTATCCTACCAAACCTCACCCATCTGAACCTAACCATCACCGAAATCAAAGAATTAGACATTGCAAAAATATACACAAAACGTGCTTACCTCACAATACCTAACCTAACCTAACCTAACCATCACCGAAGTCAGAGAATTCGACATTGCCAAAATATCCACAAAAAGTTCTTATCCTACCAAACCTCACCCATCTGAGCCTAACTATCAACGAAATTAAAGAATAAGACATTGCCAAAATATCTACAAAACATGCTTACCCCTTAATACCTAACCCAACCTAACCTAACCATCACCGAAGTCAGAGAATTCGACATTGCCAAAATATCCACAAAAAGTTCATTTCCTACCAAACCTCACCCATCTGAACCTAACCATCACCGAAATCAAAGAATTAGGCATTGCCAAAATATCCACAAAACGTGCTTACCTCACAATACCTAACCCAACCTAACCTAAATATCACCGAAGTCAAAGAATTCGACATTGCCAAAATATCCACAAAAAGTTCTTATCCTACCAAACCTCACCCATCTGAACCTAACCATCACCGAAATCAATGAATTGGACATTGCGAAAATATCCAAAAAACGTGCTTACCTCACAATACCTAACCCTACCTAACCTTACCATCACCGAAGTCAGAGAATTCGACATTGCCAAAATATCCACAAAAAGTTCTTATCCTACCAAACCTCACCCATCTGAACCTAACCATCACCGAAATCAAAGAATTGGACATTGCCAAAATATCCACAAAACGTGCTTACCTCACAATACCTTTTCTTACCTAACCTAACCATCACCGAAGTCAGAGAATTCAACATTGCCAAAATATCTACAAAAAGTTCATACCCCACCAAACCTCACCCATCTGAACCTAACCATCACCGAAATCGAAGAAATAGACATTGCCAAAATATCCACAAAACGTGCTTACCTCACTATACCTTATCCAACCTAACCTAACCATCACCGAAAATAGAGAATTCGACATTGCCAAAATATCCACAAAAAGTTCTTATCCTACCAAACCTCACCCAATTGAACCTAACCATCACCGAAATCAAAAAACTGGACATTGCAAAAATATCCACAAAACGTGCTTACCTCACAATACCTAACCTAACCTAACCTCACCATCACCGAAGTCAGAGAATTCGACATTGCCAAAATATCCACAAAAAGTTCTTATCCTACCAAACCTCACTTATCTGAACCTAACCATCACCGAAATCATAGAATTGGACAATGATAAAATATCCACAAAACGTGCTTACCTCACAATACCTATTCCAACCTAACCTAACCATCACCGAAGTCAGAGAATTCGACATTGCCAAAATATCCACAAAAAGTTCTTATCCTACCAAACCTCACCCATCTGAACCTAACCATCACCGAAATCATAGAATTGGACAATGATAAAATATCCACAAAACGTGCTTACCTCACAATACCTATTCCAACCTAACCTAACCATCACCGAAGTCAGAGAATTCGACATTGCCAAAATATCCACAAAAAGTTCTTTTCCTACCAAACCTCACCCATCTGAACCTAACCATCACCGAAATCGAAGAAATGGACATTGCCAAAATATCCACAAAACGTGCTTACCTCACTATATTTTATCCAACCTAACCTAACCATCACCGAAAATAGAGAATTCGACATTGCCAAAATATCCACAAAAAGTTCTTATCCTACCAAACCTTACCCATCTGAACTTAACCATCACCGAAATCAAAGAATTCGACATTAATAAAATATCCACAAAACGTGCTTACCTCACAATACCTAACCCAACCTAACCTAACCATCACCAAAGTCAGAGAATTCGACATTGCCAAAATATCCACAAAAAGTTCTTATCCTACCAAACCTCACCCAATTAAACCTAACCATCACCGAAATCAAAGAATTGGACATTGCAAAAATATCCACAAAACGTGCTTACCTCACAATACCTAACCTAACCTAACCTCACCATCACCGAAGTCAGAGAATTCGACATTGCCAAAATATCCACATAAAAGTTCTTATCCTACCAAACCTCACCCATCTGAGCCTAACCATCAACGAAATTAAAGAATTAGACATTGCCAAAATATCTACAAAACATGCTTACCCCTTAATACCTAACCCAACCTAACCTAACCATCACCGAAGTCAGAGAATTCGACATTGCCAAAATATCCACAAAAAGTTCTTATCCTACCAAACCTCACCCATCTGAACCTAACCATCACCGAAATCGAAGAAATGGACATTGCCAAAATATCCACAAAACGTGCTTACCTCACTATACCTTATCCAACCTAACCTAACCATCACCGAAGTCAGAGAATTCGACATTGCCAAAATATCCACAAAAAGTTCTTATCCTTCCAAACCTCACCCATCTGAACCTAACCATCACCGAAATCAAAGAATTGGACATAGCGAAAATATCCACAAAACGTGCTTACCTCACAATACCTAACCCGACCTAACCATCACCGAAGTCAGAGAATTCGACATTGCCAAAATATCCACAAAAAGTTCTTTTCCTACCAAACCTCACCCATCTGAACCTTACCATCACCGAAATCGAAGAAATGAACATTGCCAAAATATCCACAAAACGTGCTTACCTCACTATATTTTATCCAACCTAACCTAACCATCACCGAAGTTAGAGAATCCAACATTGCCAAAATATCCACAAAAAGTTCATACCCCACCAAACCTCACCCATCTGATCCTAACCATCACCGAAATCGAAGAAATGGACATTGCCAAAATATCCACAAAACGTGCTTACCTCACTTTACCTTATTCAACCTCACCTAACCATCACCGAAGTCAGAGAATTCGACATTGCCAAAATATCCACGAAAAGTTCTTATCCTACCAAACCTCACCCATCTGAACCTAACCATCACCGAAATCAAAGAATTGGACATTAATAAAATATCCACAAAACGTGCTTACTTTACAATACCTAACCCAACCTAACCTAACCATCACCGAAGTCAGAGAATTCGACATTGCCAAAATATCCACAAAAAGTTCTTATCCTACCAAACCTCACTTATCTGAACCTAACCATCACCGAAATCAAAAAATTGGACAATGATTAAATATCCACAAAACGTGCTTACCTCACAATACCTAACCCAACCTAACCTAACCATCACCGAAGTCAAAGAATTCGACATTGCCAAAATATCCACAAAAAGTTCTTATCCTACCAAACCTCACCCATCTGAACCTAACCATCACCGAAATCAATGAATTGGACATTGCGAAAATATCCACAAAACGTGCTTACCTCCCAATACCTAACCCCTTCCTAACTTACCATCACCGAAGTCAGAGAATTCGACATTGCCAAAATATCCACAAAAAGTTCTTATCCTACCAAACCTCACCCATCTGAACCTTACCATCACCGACATCAAAGAATTGGACATTGCCAAAATATCCACAAAACGTGCTTACCTCACTATATTTTATCCAACCTAACCTAACCATCACCGAAGTTAGAGAATCCAACATTGCCAAAATATCCACAAAAAGTTCATACCCCACCAAACCTCACCCATCTGATCCTAACCATCACCGAAATCGAAGAAATGGACATTGCTAAAATATCCACAAAACGTGCTTACCTCACTATACCTTATTCAACCTAACCTAACTATCACCGAAGTCAGAGAATTCGACATTGCCAAAATATCCACAAAAAGTTCTTATCCTACCAAACCTCACCCATCTGAACCTAACCATCACCGAAATCAAAGAATTGGACATTAATAAAATATCCACAAAACGTGCTTACTTTACAATACCTAACCCAACCTAACCTAACCATCACCGAAGTCAGAGAATTCGACATTGCCAAAATATCCACAAAAAGTTCTTATCCTACCAAACCTCACCCATCTGAACCTTACCATCACCGAAATCAAAGAAGTCGACATTGCCAAAATATCCACAAAACGTGCTTACCTCACAATACCTAACCTAACCTAACCTAACCATCACCGAAGTCAGAGAATTCAACATTGCCAAAATATCTACAAAAAGTTCATACCCCACCAAACCTCACCCATCTGAACCTAACCATCACCGAAATCGAAGAAATGGACATTGCCAAAATATCCACAAAACGTGCTTACCTCACTATACCTTATTCAACCTAACCTAACCATCACCGAAGTCAGAGAATTCGACATTGCCAAAATATCCACAAAAAGTTCTTATCCTACCAAACCTCACCCATCTGAACCTTACCATCACCGAAATCAAAGAATTGGACATTAATAAAATATCCACAAAACGTGCTTACCTTACAATATCTAACCCAACCTAACCTAACCATCACCGAAGTCAGAGAATTCGACATTGCCAAAATATCCACAAAAAGTTCTTATCCTACCAAACCTCACCCATCTGAGCCTAACCATCAACGAAATTAAAGAATTAGACATTGCCAAAATATCTACAAAACATGCTTACCCCTTAATACCTAACCAAACCTAACCTAACCATCACCGAAGTCAGAGAATTCGACATTGCCAAAATATCCACAAAAAGTTCTTATCCTACCAAATCTCTCCCATCTGAACCTAACCATCACCGAAATCAAAGAATTGGACATTGCCAAAATATCCACAAAACGGGCTTACCTCACAATACCTAACCCAACCTAACCTAACCATCACTGAAGTCAGAGAATCCAACATTGCCAAAATATCCACAAAAAGTTCATACCCCACCAAACCACACCCATCTGAACCTAACCATCACCGAAATCGAAGAAATGGACATTGCCAAAATATCCTCAAAACGTGCTTACCTCACTATACCTTATTCAACCTAACCTAACCATCACCGAAGTCAGAGAATTCGACATTGCCAAAATATCCACAAAAAGTTCTTATCCTACCAAACCTCACCCATCTGAACCTAACCATCACCGAAATCAAAGAATTGGACATTGCAAAAATATCCACAAAACGTGCTTACCTTACAATACCTAACCCAACCTAACCTAACCATCACCGAAGTCAGAGAATTCGACATTGCCAAAATATCCACAAAAAGTTCTTATCCTACCAAACCTCACCCATCTGAGCCTCACCATCAACGAAATTAAAGAATTAGACATTGCCAAAATATCTACAAAACGTGCTTACCTCACAATACCTAACCTAACCTAACCTAACCTAACATAACCTAACCTAACCTAACCTAACCTAACCTAACCTAACCTAACCCTACCTAACCTTACCATCACTGAAGTCAGAGAATTCGACATTGCCAAAATATCCACAAAAAGTTCTTATCCTACCAAACCTCACCCATCTGAACCTAACCATCACCGAAATCAAAGAATTGGACATTAATTAAATATCCACAAAACGTGCTTACCTCACAATACCTAACCCAACCTAACCTAACCATCACCGAAGTCAGAGAATTCGACATTGCTAAAATATCCACAAAAAGTTCTTATCCTACCAAACCTCACCCATCTGAACCTAACCATCACCGAAATCAAAGAATTAGACATTGCCAAAATATCCACAAAACGTGCTTTCCTCACAATACCTAACCCAACCTAACCTAAGCATCACTGAAGTCAGAGAATCCAACATTGCCAAAATATCCACAAAAAGTTCATACCCCACCAAACCTCACTCATCTGATCCTAACCATCACCGAAATCGAAGAAATGGACATTGCCAAAATATCCACAAAACGTGCTTACCTCACTATACCTTATTCAACCTAACCTAACCATCACCGAAGTCAGAGAATTCGACATTGCCAAAATATCCACAAAAAGTTCTTATCCTACCAAACCTCACCCATCTGAACCTAACCATCACCGAAATCAAAGAATTGGACATTAATTAAATATCCACAAAACGTGCTTTCTTTACAATACCTAACCCAACCTAACCTAACCATCACCGAAGTCAGAGAATTCAACATTGCCAAAATATCTACAAAAAGTTCATACCCCACCAAACCTCACCCATCTGAACCTAACCATCACCGAAATCGAAGAAATGGACATTGCCAAAATATCCACAAAACGTGCTTACCTCACTATACCTTATTCAACCTAACCTAACCATCACCGAAGTCAGAGAATTCGACATTGCCAAAATATCCACAAAAAGTTCTTATCCTACCAAACCTCACCCATCTGAACCTTACCATCACCGAAATCAAAGAATTGGACATTAATAAAATATCCACAAAACGTGCTTACCTTACAATACCTAACCCAACCTAACCTAACCATCACCGAAGTCAGAGATTTCGACATTGCCAAAATATCCACAAAAAGTTCTTATCCTACCAAACCTCACCCATCTGAGCCTAACCATCAACGAAATTAAAGAATTAGACATTGCCAAAATATCTACAAAACATGCTTACCCCTTAATACCTAACCAAACCTAACCTAACCATCACCGAAGTCAGAGAGTTCGACATTGCCAAAATATCCACAAAAAGTTCTTATCCTACCAAATCTCTCCCATCTGAACCTAACCATCACCGAAATCAGAGAATTGGACATTGCCAAAATATCCACAAAACGGGCTTACCTCACAATACCTAACCCAACCTAACCTAACCATCACTGAAGTCAGAGAATCCAACATTGCCAAAATATCCACAAAAAGTTCATACCCCACCAAACCACACCCATCTGAACCTAACCATCACCGAAATCGAAGAAATGGACATTGCCAAAATATCCTCAAAGCGTGCTTACCTCATTATACCTTATTCAACCTAACCTAACCATCACCGAAGTCAGAGAATTCGACATTGCCAAAATATCCACAAAAAGTTCTTATCCTACCAAACCTCACCCATCTGAACCTAACCATCACCGAAATCAAAGAATTGGACATTGCAAAAATATCCACAAAACGTGCTTACCTTACAATACCTCACCCAACCTAACCTAACCATCACCGAAGTCAGAGAATTCGACATTGCCAAAATATCCACAAAAAGTTCTTATCCTACCAAACCTCACCCATCTGAGCCTCACCATCAACGAAATTAAAGAATTAGACATTGCCAAAATATCTACAAAACGTGCTTACCTCACAATACCTAACCTAACCTAACCTTACCTAACCTAACCTAACCTAACCTAACCTAACCTAACCTAACCTAACCTAACCCTACCTAACCTTACCATCACCGAAGTCAGAGAATTCGACATTGCCAAAATATCCACAAAAAGTTCTTATCCTACCAAACCTCACCCATCTGAACCTAACCATCACCGAAATCAAAGAATTGGACATTAATTAAATATCCACAAAACGTGCTTACCTCACAATACCTAACCCAACCTAACCTAACCATCACCGAAGTCAGAGAATTCGACATTGCTAAAATATCCACAAAAAGTTCTTATCCTACCAAACCTCACCCATCTGAACCTAACCATCACCGAAATCAAAGAATTAGACATTGCCAAAATATCCACAAAACGTGCTTACCTCACAATACCTAACCCAACCTAACCTAAGCATCACTGAAGTCAGAGAATCCAACATTGCCAAAATATCCACAAAAAGTTCATACCCCACCAAACCTCACCCATCTGATCCTAACCATCACCGAAATCGAAGAAATGGACATTGCCAAAATATCCACAAAACGTGCTTACCTCACTATACCTTATTCAACCTAACCTAACCATCACCGAAGTCAGAGAATTCGACATTGCCAAAATATCCACAAAAAGTTCTTATCCTACCAAACCTCACCCATCTGAACCTAACCATCACCGAAATCAAAGAATTGGACATTAATTAAATATCCACAAAACGTGCTTACTTTACAATACCTAACCCAACCTAACCTAACCATCACCGAAGTCAGAGAATTCGACATTGCCAAAATATCCACAAAAAGTTCTTATCCCACCAAACCTCACCCATCTGAACCTAACCATCACCGAAATCAAAGAATTTGACATTGCAAAGATATACACAAAACGTGCTTACCTCACAATACCTAACCTAACCTAACCTAACCATCACCGAAGTCAGAGAATTCGACATTGCCAAAATATCCACAAAAAGTTCTTATCCTACCAAACCTCACCCATCTGAGCCTAACCATCAACGAAATTAAAGAATTAGACATTGCCAAAATATCTACAAAACATGCTTACCCCTTAATACCTAACCCAACCTAACCTTACCATCACCGAAGTCAGAGAATTCGACATTGCCAAAATATCCACAAAAAGTTCATATCCTACCAAACCTCAACCATCTGAACCTAACCATCACCGAAATCAAAGAATTAGGCATTGCCAAAATATCCACAAAACGTGCTTACCTCACAATACCTAACCCTACCTAACCTTACCATCACCGAAGTCAGAGAATTCGACATTGCCAAAATATCCACAAAAAGTTCTTATCCTACCAAACCTCACCCATCTGAACCTAACCATCACCGAAATCAAAGAATTGGACATTGCCAAAATATCCACAAAACGTGCTTACCTCACAATACCTAACCCTACCTAACCTTACCATCACCGAAGTCAGAGAATTCGACATTGCCAAAATATCCACAAAAAGTTCTTATCCTACCAAACCTCACCCATCTGAACCTAACCATCACCGAAATCAATGAATTGGACATTGCGAAAATATCCAAAAAACGTGCTTACCTCACAATACCTAACCCTACCTAACCTTACCATCACCGAAGTCAGAGAATTCGACATTGCCAAAATATCCACAAAAAGTTCTTATCCTACCAAACCTCACCCATCTGAACCTAACCATCACCGAAATCAAAGAATTGGACATTGCCAAAATATCCACAAAACGTGCTTACCTCACAATACCTTACCTTACCTAACCTAACCATCACCGAAGTCAGAGAATTCAACATTGCCAAAATATCTACAAAAAGTTCATACCCCACCAAACCTCACCCATCTGAACCTAACCATCACCGAAATCGAAGAAATAGACATTGCCAAAATATCCACAAAACGTGCTTACCTCACTATACCTTATCCAACCTAACCTAACCATCACCGAAAATAGAGAATTCGACATTGCCAAAATATCCACAAAAAGTTCTTATCCTACCAAACCTCACCCAATTGAACCTAACCATCACCGAAATCAAAAAATTGGACATTGCAAAAATATCCACAAAACGTGCTTACCTCACAATACCTAACCTAACCTAACCTCACCATCACCGAAGTCAGAGAATTCGACATTGCCAAAATATCCACAAAAAGTTCTTATCCTACCAAACCTCACCCATCTGAACCTAACCATCACCGAAGTCGAAGAAATGGACATTGCCAAAATATCCACAAAACGTGCTTATCTCACTAAACCTTATCCAACCTAACCTAACCATCACCGAAAATAGAGAATTCGACATTGCCAAAATATCCACAAAAAGTTCTTATCCTACCAAACCTCACCCATCTGAACCTAACCATCACCAAAATCAAAGAATTGGACATTAATTAAATATCCACAAAACGTGCTTACCTCACAATAAATAACCCAACCTAACCTAACCATCACCGAAGTCAGAGAATTCGACATTGCTAAAATATCCACAAAAAGTTCTTATCCTACCAAACCTCACCCATCTGAACCTAACCATCACCGAAATCAAAGAATTAGACATTGCAAAAATATACACAAAACGTGCTTACCTCACAATACCTAACCTAACCTAACCTAACCATCACCGAAGTCAGAGAATTCGACATTGCCAAAATATCCACAAAAAGTTCTTATCCTACCAAACCTCACCCATCTGAGCCTAACCATCAACGAAATTAAAGAATAAGACATTGCCAAAATATCTACAAAACATGCTTACCCCTTAATACCTAACCCAACCTAACCTAACCATCACCGAAGTCAGAGAATTCGACATTGCCAAAATATCCACAAAAAGTTCTTATCCTACCAAACCTCACCCATCTGAACCTAACCATCACCGAAATCAAAGAATTGGACATTAATTAAATATCCACAAAACGTGCTTACCTCACAATAAATAACCCAACCTAACCTAACCATCACTGAAGTCAAAGAATTCGACATTGCCAAAATATCCACAAAAAGTTCTTATCCTACCAAACCTCACCCATCTGAACCTAACCATCACCGAAATCAATGAATTGGACATTGCGAAAATATCCAAAAAACGTGCTTACCTCACAATACCTAACCCTACCTAACCTTACCATCACCGAAGTCAGAGAATTCGACATTGCCAAAATATCCACAAAAAGTTCTTATCCTACCAAACCTCACCCATCTGAACCTAACCATCACCGAAATCAAAGAATTGGACATTGCCAAAATATCCACAAAACGTGCTTACCTCACAATACCTTACCTTACCTAACCTAACCATCACCGAAGTCAGAGAATTCAACATTGCCAAAATATCTACAAAAAGTTCATACCCCACCAAACCTCACCCATCTGAACCTAACCATCACCGAAATCGAAGAAATAGACATTGCCAAAATATCCACAAAACGTGCTTACCTCACTATACCTTATCCAACCTAACATAACCATCACCGAAAATAGAGAATTCGACATTGCCAAAATATCCACAAAAAGTTCTTATCCTACCAAACCTCACCCAATTGAACCTAACCATCACCGAAATCAAAAAATTGGACATTGCAAAAATATCCACAAAACGTGCTTACCTCACAATACCTAACCTAACCTTACCTCACCATCACCGAAGTCAGAGAATTCGACATTGCCAAAATATCCACAAAAAGTTCTTATCCTACCAAACCTCACTTATCTGAACGTAACCATCACCGAAATCATAAAATTGGACAATGATAAAATATCCACAAAACGTGCTTACCTCACAATACCTAACCCAACCTAACCTAACCATCACCGAAGTCAAAGAATTCGACATTGCCAAAATATCCACAAAAAGTTCTTATCCTACCAAACCTCACCCATCTGAACCTAACCATCACCGAAATCAAAGATTTGGACATTAATAAAATATCCACAAAACGTGCTTACTTTACAATACCTAACCCAACCTAACCTAACCATCACCGAAGTCAGAGAATTCGACATTGCCAAAATATCCACAAAAAGTTCTTATCCTACCAAACCTCACTTATCTGAACCTAACCATCACCGAAATCAAAGAATTAGGCATTGCCAAAATATCCACAAAACGTGCTTACCTCACAATACCTAACCCAACCTAACCTAACCATCACCGAAGTCAGAGAATTCGACATTGCCAAAATATCCACAAAAAGTTCTTATCCTACCAAACCTCACTTATCTGAACCTAACCATCACCGAAATCAAAGAATTGGACAATGATAAAATATCCACAAAACGTGCTTACCTCACAATACCTAACCCAACCTAACCTAACCATCACCGAAGTCAAAGAATTCGACATTGCCAAAATATCCACAAAAAGTTCTTATCCTACCAAACCTCACCCATCTGAACCTAACCATCACCGAAATCAATGAATTGGACATTGAGAAAATATCCACAAAACGTGCTTACCTCACAATACCTAACCCTACCTAACCTTACCATCACCGAAGTCAGAGAATTCAACATTGCCAAAATATCTACAAAAAGTTCATACCCCACCAAACCTCACCCATCTGAACCTAACCATCACCGAAATCGAAGAAATAGACATTGCCAAAATATCCACAAAACGTGCTTACCTCACTATACCTTATCCAACCTAACCTAACCATCACCGAAAATAGAGAATTCGACATTGCCAAAATATCCACAAAAAGTTCTTATCCTACCAAACCTCACCCAATTGAACCTAACCATCACCGAAATCAAAAAATTGGACATTGCAAAAATATCCACAAAACGTGCTTACCTCACAATACCTAACCTAACCTAACCTCACCATCACCGAAGTCAGAGAATTCGACATTGCCAAAATATCCACAAAAAGTTCTTATCCTACCAAACCTCACCCATCTGAACCTAACCATCACCGAAGTCGAAGAAATGGACATTGCCAAAATATCCACAAAACGTGCTTATCTCACTAAACCTTATCCAACCTAACCTAACCATCACCGAAAATAGAGAATTCGACATTGCCAAAATATCCACAAAAAGTTCTTATCCTACCAAACCTCACCCATCTGAACCTAACCATCACCGAAATCAAAGAATTGGACATTAATTAAATATCCACAAAACGTGCTTACCTCACAATAAATAACCCAACCTAACCTAACCATCACCGAAGTCAGAGAATTCGACATTGCTAAAATATCCACAAAAAGTTCTTATCCTACCAAACCTCACCCATCTGAACCTAACCATCACCGAAATCAAAGAATTAGACATTGCAAAAATATACACAAAACGTGCTTACCTCACAATACCTAACCTAACCTAACCTAACCATCACCGAAGTCAGAGAATTCGACATTGCCAAAATATCCACAAAAAGTTCTTATCCTACCAAACCTCACCCATCTGAGCCTAACCATCAACGAAATTAAAGAATAAGACATTGCCAAAATATCAACAAAACATGCTTACCCCTTAATACCTAACCCAACCTAACCTAACCATCACCGAAGTCAGAGAATTCGACATTGCCAAAATATCCACAAAAAGTTCATTTCCTACCAAACCTCACCCATCTGAACCTAACCATCACCGAAATCAAAGAATTAGGCATTGCCAAAATATCCACAAAACGTGCTTACCTCACAATACCTAACCCAACCTAACCTAACCATCACCGAAGTCAGAGACTTCGACATTGCCAAAATATCCACAAAAAATTCTTATCCTACCAAACCTCACTTATCTGAACCTAACCATCACCGAAATCAAAGAATTGGACAATGATAAAATATCCACAAAACGTGCTTACCTCACAATACCTAACCCAACCTAACCTAACCATCACCAAAGTCAAAGAATTCGACATTGCCAAAATATCCACAAAAAGTTCTTATCCTACCAAACCTCACCCATCTGAACCTAACCATCACCGAAATCAATGAATTGGACATTGAGAAAATATCCACAAAACGTGCTTACCTCACAATACCTAACCCTACCTAACCTTACCATCACCGAAGTCAGAGAATTCGACATTGCCAAAATATCCACAAAAAGTTCTTATCCTACCAAACCACACCCATCTGAACCTAACCATCACCGAAATCAAAGAATTGGACATTAATAAAATATCCACAAAACGTGCTTACTTTACAATACCTAACCCAACCTAACCTTACCATCACCGAAGTCAGAGAATTCGACATTGCCAAAATATCCACAAAAAGTTCTTATCCTACCAAACCTCACTTATCTGAACCTAACCATCACCGAAATCAAAGAATTAGACAATGATTAAATATCCACAAAACGTGCTTACCTGACAATACCTAACCCAACCTAACCTAACCATCACCGAAGTCAAAGAATTCGACATTGCCAAAATATCCACAAAAAGTTCTTATCCTACCAAACCTCACCCATCTGAACCTAACTATCACCGAAATCAATGAATTGGACATTGCGAAAATATCCACAAAACGTGCTTACCTCCCAATACCTAACCCTACCTAACCTTACCATCACCGAAGTCAGAGAATTCGACATTGCCAAAATATCCACAAAAAGTTCATACCCCACCAAACCTCACCCATCTGATCCTAACCATCACCGAAATCGAAGAAATGGACATTGCCAAAATATCCACAAAACGTGCTTACCTCACTATACCTTATTCAACCTAACCTAACCATCACCGAAAATAGAGAATTCGACATTGCCAAAATATCCACAAAAAGTTCTTATCCTACCAAACCTCACCCAATTGAACCTAACCATCACCGAAATCAAAAAATTGGACATTGCAAAAATATCCACAAAACGTGCTTACCTCACAATACCTAACCTAACCTAACCTCACCATCACCGAAGTCAGAGAATTCGACATTGCCAAAATATCCACAAAAAGTTCTTATCCTACCAAACCTCACCCATCTGAACCTAACCATCACCGAAATCAATGAATTGGACATTGCGAAAATATCCAAAAAACGTGCTTACCTCACAATACCTAACCCTACCTAACCTTACCATCACCGAAGTCAGAGAATTCGACATTGCCAAAATATCCACAAAAAGTTCTTATCCTACCAAACCTCACCCATCTGAACCTAACCATCACCGAAATCAAAGAATTGGACATTGCCAAAATATCCACAAAACGTGCTTACCTCACAATACCTTACCTTACCTAACCTAACCATCACCGAAGTCAGAGAATTCAACATTGCCAAAATATCTACAAAAAGTTCATACCCCACCAAACCTCACCCATCTGAACCTAACCATCACCGAAATCGAAGAAATAGACATTGCCAAAATATCCACAAAACGTGCTTACCTCACTATACCTTATCCAACCTAACCTAACCATCACCGAAAATAGAGAATTCGACATTGCCAAAATATCCACAAAAAGTTCTTATCCTACCAAACCTCACCCAATTGAACCTAACCATCACCGAAATCAAAAAATTGGACATTGCAAAAATATCCACAAAACGTGCTTACCTCACAATACCTAACCTAACCTAACCTCACCATCACCGAAGTCAGAGAATTCGACATTGCCAAAATATCCACAAAAAGTTCTTATCCTACCAAACCTCACCCATCTGAACCTAACCATCACCGAAGTCGAAGAAATGGACATTGCCAAAATATCCACAAAACGTGCTTATCTCACTAAACCTTATCCAACCTAACCTAACCATCACCGAAAATAGAGAATTCGACATTGCCAAAATATCCACAAAAAGTTCTTATCCTACCAAACCTCACCCATCTGAACCTAACCATCACCGAAATCAAAGAATTGGACATTAATTAAATATCCACAAAACGTGCTTACCTCACAATAAATAACCCAACCTAACCTAACCATCACCGAAGTCAGAGAATTCGACATTGCTAAAATATCCACAAAAAGTTCTTATCCTACCAAACCTCACCCATCTGAACCTAACCATCACCGAAATCAAAGAATTGGACATTAATTAAATATCCACAAAACGTGCTTACCTCACAATAAATAACCCAACCTAACCTAACCATTACCGAAGTCAAAGAATTCGACATTGCCAAAATATCCACAAAAAGTTCTTATCCTACCAAACCTCACCCATCTGAACCTAACCATCACCGAAATCAATGAATTGGACATTGCGAAAATATCCAAAAAACGTGCTTACCTCACAATACCTAACCCTACCTAACCTTACCATCACCGAAGTCAGAGAATTCGACATTGCCAAAATATCCACAAAAAGTTCTTATCCTACCAAACCTCACCCATCTGAACCTAACCATCACCGAAATCAAAGAATTGGACATTGCCAAAATATCCACAAAACGTGCTTACCTCACAATACCTTACCTTACCTAACCTAACCATCACCGAAGTCAGAGAATTCAACATTGCCAAAATATCTACAAAAAGTTCATACCCCACCAAACCTCACCCATCTGAACCTAACCATCACCGAAATCGAAGAAATAGACATTGCCAAAATATCCACAAAACGTGCTTACCTCACTATACCTTATCCAACCTAACATAACCATCACCGAAAATAGAGAATTCGACATTGCCAAAATATCCACAAAAAGTTCTTATCCTACCAAACCTCACCCAATTGAACCTAACCATCACCGAAATCAAAAAATTGGACATTGCAAAAATATCCACAAAACGTGCTTACCTCACAATACCTAACCTAACCTAACCTCACCATCACCGAAGTCAGAGAATTCGACATTGCCAAAATATCCACAAAAAGTTCTTATTCTACCAAACCTCACTTATCTGAACGTAACCATCACCGAAATCATAAAATTGGACAATGATAAAATATCCACAAAACGTGCTTACCTCACAATACCTAACCCAACCTAACCTAACCATCACCGAAGTCAAAGAATTCGACATTGCCAAAATATCCACAAAAAGTTCTTATCCTACCAAACCTCACCCATCTGAACCTAACCATCACCGAAATCAAAGATTTGGACATTAATAAAATATCCACAAAACGTGCTTACTTTACAATACCTAACCCAACCTAACCTAACCATCACCGAAGTCAGAGAATTCGACATTGCCAAAATATCCACAAAAAGTTCTTATCCTACCAAACCTCACTTATCTGAACCTAACCATCACCGAAATCAAAGAATTAGGCATTGCCAAAATATCCACAAAACGTGCTTACCTCACAATACCTAACCCAACCTAACCTAACCATCACCGAAGTCAGAGAATTCGACATTGCCAAAATATCCACAAAAAGTTCTTATCCTACCAAACCTCACTTATCTGAACCTAACCATCACCGAAATCAAAGAATTGGACAATGATTAAATATCCACAAAACGTGCTTACCTCACAATACCTAACCTAACCTAACCTAACCATCACCGAAGTCAAAGAATTCGACTTTGCCAAAATATCCACAAAAAGTTCTTATCCTACCAAACCTCACCCATCTGAACCTAACCATCACCGAAATCAATGAATTGGACATTGAGAAAATATCCACAAAACGTGCTTACCTCACAATACCTAACCCTACCTAACCTTACCATCACCGAAGTCAGAGAATTCAACATTGCCAAAATATCTACAAAAAGTTCATACCCCACCAAACCTCACCCATCTGAACCTAACCATCACCGAAATCGAAGAAATAGACATTGCCAAAATATCCACAAAACGTGCTTACCTCACTATACCTTATCCAACCTAACCTAACCATCACCGAAAATAGAGAATTCGACATTGCCAAAATATCCACAAAAAGTTCTTATCCTACCAAACCTCACCCAATTGAACCTAACCATCACCGAAATCAAAAAATTGGACATTGCAAAAATATCCACAAAACGTGCTTACCTCACAATACCTAACCTAACCTAACCTCACCATCACCGAAGTCAGAGAATTCGACATTGCCAAAATATCCACAAAAAGTTCTTATCCTACCAAACCTCACCCATCTGAACCTAACCATCACCGAAGTCGAAGAAATGGACATTGCCAAAATATCCACAAAACGTGCTTATCTCACTAAACCTTATCCAACCTAACCTAACCATCACCGAAAATAGAGAATTCGACATTGCCAAAATATCCACAAAAAGTTCTTATCCTACCAAACCTCACCCATCTGAACCTAACCATCACCGAAATCAAAGAATTGGACATTAATTAAATATCCACAAAACGTGCTTACCTCACAATAAATAACCCAACCTAACCTAACCATCACCGAAGTCAGAGAATTCGACATTGCTAAAATATCCACAAAAAGTTCTTATCCTACCAAACCTCACCCATCTGAACCTAACCATCACCGAAATCAAAGAATTAGACATTGCAAAAATATACACAAAACGTGCTTACCTCACAATACCTAACCTAACCTAACCTAACCATCACCGAAGTCAGAGAATTCGACATTGCCAAAATATCCACAAAAAGTTCTTATCCTACCAAACCTCACCCATCTGAGCCTAACCATCAACGAAATTAAAGAATAAGACATTGCCAAAATATCTACAAAACATGCTTACCCCTTAATACCTAACCCAACCTCACCTAACCATCACCGAAGTCAGAGAATTCGACATTGCCAAAATATCCACAAAAAGTTCTTATCCTACCAAACCTCACCCATCTGAACCTAACCATCACCGAAATCAAAGAATTGGACATTAATTAAATATCCACAAAACGTGCTTACCTCACAATAAATAACCCAACCTAACCTAACCATTACCGAAGTCAAAGAATTCGACATTGCCAAAATATCCACAAAAAGTTCTTATCCTACCAAACCTCACCCATCTGAACCTAACCATCACCGAAATCAATGAATTGGACATTGCGAAAATATCCAAAAAACGTGCTTTCCTCACAATACCTAACCCTACCTAACCTTACCATCACCGAAGTCAGAGAATTCGACATTGCCAAAATATCCACAAAAAGTTCTTATCCTACCAAACCTCACCCATCTGAACCTAACCATCACCGAAATCAAAGAATTGGACATTGCCAAAATATCCACAAAACGTGCTTACCTCACAATACCTTACCTTACCTAACCTAACCATCACCGAAGTCAGAGAATTCAACATTGCCAAAATATCTACAAAAAGTTCATACCCCACCAAACCTCACCCATCTGAACCTAACCATCACCGAAATCGAAGAAATAGACATTGCCAAAATATCCACAAAACGTGCTTACCTCACTATACCTTATCCAACCTAACATAACCATCACCGAAAATAGAGAATTCGACATTGCCAAAATATCCACAAAAAGTTCTTATCCTACCAAACCTCACCCAATTGAACCTAACCATCACCGAAATCAAAAAATTGGACATTGCAAAAATATCCACAAAACGTGCTTACCTCACAATACCTAACCTAACCTAACCTCACCATCACCGAAGTCAGAGAATTCGACATTGCCAAAATATCCACAAAAAGTTCTTATCCTACCAAACCTCACTTATCTGAACGTAACCATCACCGAAATCATAAAATTGGACAATGATAAAATATCCACAAAACGTGCTTACCTCACAATACCTAACCCAACCTAACCTAACCATCACCGAAGTCAAAGAATTCGACATTGCCAAAATATCCACAAAAAGTTCTTATCCTACCAAACCTCACCCATCTGAACCTAACCATCACCGAAATCAAAGATTTGGACATTAATAAAATATCCACAAAACGTGCTTACCTCACAATACCTAACCCAACCTAACCTAACCATCACCGAAGTCAGAGAATTCGACATTGCCAAAATATCCACAAAAAGTTCTTATCCTACCAAACCTCACTTATCTGAACCTAACCATCACCGAAATCAAAGAATTGGACAATGATAAAATATCCACAAAACGTGCTTACTTCACAATACCTAACCTAACCTAACCTAACCATCACCGAAGTCAAAGAATTCGACATTGCCAAAATATCCACAAAAAGTTCTTATCCTACCAAACCTCACCCATCTGAACCTAACCATCACCGAAATCAATGAATTGGACATTGAGAAAATATCCACAAAACGTGCTTACCTCACAATACCTAACCCTACCTAACCTTACCATCACCGAAGTCAGAGAATTCAACATTGCCAAAATATCTACAAAAAGTTCATACCCCACCAAACCTCACCCATCTGAACCTAACCATCACCGAAATCGAAGAAATAGACATTGCCAAAATATCCACAAAACGTGCTTACCTCACTATACCTTATCCAACCTAACCTAACCATCACCGAAAATAGAGAATTCGACATTGCCAAAATATCCACAAAAAGTTCTTATCCTACCAAACCTCACCCAATTGAACCTAACCATCACCGAAATCAAAAAATTGGACATTGCAAAAATATCCACAAAACGTGCTTACCTCACAATACCTAACCTAACCTAACCTCACCATCACCGAAGTCAGAGAATTCGACATTGCCAAAATATCCACAAAAAGTTCTTATCCTACCAAACCTCACCCATCTGAACCTAACCATCACCGAAGTCGAAGAAATGGACATTGCCAAAATATCCACAAAACGTGCTTATCTCACTAAACCTTATCCAACCTAACCTAACCATCACCGAAAATAGAGAATTCGACATTGCCAAAATATCCACAAAAAGTTCTTATCCTACCAAACCTCACCCATCTGAACCTAACCATCACCGAAATCAAAGAATTGGACATTAATTAAATATCCACAAAACGTGCTTACCTCACAATAAATAACCCAACCTAACCTAACCATCACCGAAGTCAGAGAATTCGACATTGCTAAAATATCCACAAAAAGTTCTTATCCTACCAAACCTCACCCATCTGAACCTAACCATCACCGAAATCAAAGAATTAGACATTGCAAAAATATACACAAAACGTGCTTACCTCACAATACCTAACCTAACCTAACCTAACCATCACCGAAGTCAGAGAATTCGACATTGCCAAAATATCCACAAAAAGTTCTTATCCTACCAAACCTCACCCATCTGAGCCTAACCATCAACGAAATTAAAGAATAAGACATTGCCAAAATATCCACAAAAAGTTCATTTCCTACCAAACCTCACCCATCTGAACCTAACCATCACCGAAATCAAAGAATTAGGCATTGCCAAAATATCCACAAAACGTGCTTACCTCACAATACCTAACCCAACCTAACCTAACCATCACCGAAGTCAGAGAATTCGACATTGCCAAAATATCCACAAAAAGTTCTTATCCTACCAAACCTCACTTATCTGAACCTAACCATCACCGAAATCAAAGAATTGGACAATAATAAAATATCCACAAAACGTGCTTACCTCACAATACCTAACCCAACCTAACCTTACCATCACCGAAGTCAAAGAATTCGACATTGCCAAAATATCCACAAAAAGTTCTTATCCTACCAAACCTCACCCATCTGAACCTAACCATCACCGAAATCAATGAATTGGACATTGCGAAAATATCCAAAAAACGTGCTTACCTCACAATACCTAACCCTACCTAACCTTACCATCACCGAAGTCAGAGAATTCGACATTGCCAAAATATCCACAAAAAATTCTTATCCTACCAAACCTCACCCATCTGAACCTAACCATCACCGAAATCAAAGAATTGGACATTGCCAAAATATCCACAAAACGTGCTTACCTCACAATACCTTACCTTACCTAACCTAACCATCACCGAAGTCAGAGATTTCAACATTGCCAAAATATCTACAAAAAGTTCATACCCCACCAAACCTCACCCATCTGAACCTAACCATCACCGAAATCGAAGAAATAGACATTGCCAAAATATCCACAAAACGTGCTTACCTCACTATACCTTATCCAACCTAACCTAACCATCACCGAAAATAGAGAATTCGACATTGCCAAAATATCCACAAAAAGTTCTTATCCTACCAAACCTCACCCAATTGAACCTAACCATCACCGAAATCAAAAAATTGGACATTGCAAAAATATCCACAAAACGTGCTTACCTCACAATACCTAACCTAACCTAACCTCACCATCACCGAAGTCAGAGAATTCGACATTGCCAAAATATCCACAAAAAGTTCTTATCCTACCAAACCTCACCCATCTGAACCTAACCATCACCGAAATCAAAGAATTGGACATTAATTAAATATCCACAAAACGTGCTTACCTCACAATAAATAACCCAACCTAACCTAACCATCACCGAAGTCAAAGAATTCGACATTGCCAAAATATCCACAAAAAGTTCTTATCCTACCAAACCTCACCCATCTGAACCTAACCATCACCGAAATCAATGAATTGGACATTGCGAAAATATCCAAAAAACGTGCTTACCTCACAATACCTAACCCTACCTAACCTTACCATCACCGAAGTCAGAGAATTCGACATTGCCAAAATATCCACAAAAAGTTCTTATCCTACCAAACCTCACCCATCAGAACCTAACCATCACCGAAATCAAAGAATTGGACATTGCCAAAATATCCACAAAACGTGCTTACCTCACAATACCTTACCTTACCTAACCTAACCATCACCGAAGTCAGAGAATTCAACATTGCCAAAATATCTACAAAAAGTTCATACCCCACCAAACCTCACCCATCTGAACCTAACCATCACCGAAATCGAAGATATAGACATTGCCAAAATATCCACAAAACGTGCTTACCTCACTATACCTTATCCAACCTAACATAACCATCACCGAAAATAGAGAATTCGACATTGCCAAAATATCCACAAAAAGTTCTTATCCTACCAAACCTCACTTATCTGAACCTAACCATCACCGAAATCAAAGAATTGGACAATGATAAAATATCCACAAAACGTGCTTACCTCACAATACCTAACCCAACCTAACCTAACCATCACCGAAGTCAAAGAATTCGACATTGCCAAAATATCCACAAAAAGTTCTTATCCTACCAAACCTCACCCATCTGAACCTAACCATCACCGAAATCAATGAATTGGACATTGAGAAAATATCCACAAAACGTGCTTACCTCACAATACCTAACCCTACCTAACCTTACCATCACCGAAGTCAGAGAATTCAACATTGCCAAAATATCTACAAAAAGTTCATACCCCACCAAACCTCACCCATCTGAACCTAACCATCACCGAAATCGAAGAAATAGACATTGCCAAAATATCCACAAAACGTGCTTACCTCACTATACCTTATCCAACCTAACCTAACCATCACCGAAAATAGAGAATTCGACATTGCCAAAATATCCACAAAAAGTTCTTATCCTACCAAACCTCACCCAATTGAACCTAACCATCACCGAAATCAAAAAATTGGACATTGCAAAAATATCCACAAAACGTGCTTACCTCACAATACCTAACCTAACCTAACCTCACCATCACCGAAGTCAGAGAATTCGACATTGCCAAAATATCCACAAAAAGTTCTTATCCTACCAAACCTCACCCATCTGAACCTAACCATCACCGAAGTCGAAGAAATGGACATTGCCAAAATATCCACAAAACGTGCTTATCTCACTAAACCTTATCCAACCTAACCTAACCATCACCGAAAATAGAGAATTCGACATTGCCAAAATATCCACAAAAAGTTCTTATCCTACCAAACCTCACTCATCTGAACCTAACCATCACCGAAATCAAAGAATTGGACATTAATTAAATATCCACAAAACGTGCTTACCTCACAATAAATAACCCAACCTAACCTAACCATCACCGAAGTCAGAGAATTCGACATTGCTAAAATATCCACAAAAAGTTCTTATCCTACCAAACCTCACCCATCTGAACCTAACCATCACCGAAATCAAAGAATTAGACATTGCAAAAATATACACAAAACGTGCTTACCTCACAATACCTAACCTAACCTAACCTAACCATCACCGAAGTCAGAGAATTCGACATTGCCAAAATATCCACAAAAAGTTCTTATCCTACCAAACCTCACCCATCTGAGCCTAACCATCAACGAAATTAAAGAATAAGACATTGCCAAAATATCCACAAAAAGTTCATTTCCTACCAAACCTCACCCATCTGAACCTAACCATCACCGAAATCAAAGAATTAGGCATTGCCAAAATATCCACAAAACGTGCTTACCTCACAATACCTAACCCAACCTAACCTAACCATCACCGAAGTCAGAGAATTCGACATTGCCAAAATATCCACAAAAAGTTCTTATCCTACCAAACCTCACTTATCTGAACCTAACCATCACCGAAATCAAAGAATTGGACAATAATAAAATATCCACAAAACGTGCTTACCTCACAATACCTAACCCAACCTAACCTTACCATCACCGAAGTCAAAGAATTCGACATTGCCAAAATATCCACAAAAAGTTCTTATCCTACCAAACCTCACCCATCTGAACCTAACCATCACCGAAATCAATGAATTGGACATTGCGAAAATATCCAAAAAACGTGCTTACCTCACAATACCTAACCCTACCTAACCTTACCATCACCGAAGTCAGAGAATTCGACATTGCCAAAATATCCACAAAAAATTCTTATCCTACCAAACCTCACCCATCTGAACCTAACCATCACCGAAATCAAAGAATTGGACATTGCCAAAATATCCACAAAACGTGCTTACCTCACAATACCTTACCTTACCTAACCTAACCATCACCGAAGTCAGAGATTTCAACATTGCCAAAATATCTACAAAAAGTTCATACCCCACCAAACCTCACCCATCTGAACCTAACCATCACCGAAATCGAAGAAATAGACATTGCCAAAATATCCACAAAACGTGCTTACCTCACTATACCTTATCCAACCTAACCTAACCATCACCGAAAATAGAGAATTCGACATTGCCAAAATATCCACAAAAAGTTCTTATCCTACCAAACCTCACCCAATTGAACCTAACCATCACCGAAATCAAAAAATTGGACATTGCAAAAATATCCACAAAACGTGCTTACCTCACAATACCTAACCTAACCTAACCTCACCATCACCGAAGTCAGAGAATTCGACATTGCCAAAATATCCACAAAAAGTTCTTATCCTACCAAACCTCACCCATCTGAACCTAACCATCACCGAAATCAAAGAATTGGACATTAATTAAATATCCACAAAACGTGCTTACCTCACAATAAATAACCCAACCTAACCTAACCATCACCGAAGTCAAAGAATTCGACATTGCCAAAATATCCACAAAAAGTTCTTATCCTACCAAACCTCACCCATCTGAACCTAACCATCACCGAAATCAATGAATTGGACATTGCGAAAATATCCAAAAAACGTGCTTACCTCACAATACCTAACCCTACCTAACCTTACCATCACCGAAGTCAGAGAATTCGACATTGCCAAAATATCCACAAAAAGTTCTTATCCTACCAAACCTCACCCATCAGAACCTAACCATCACCGAAATCAAAGAATTGGACATTGCCAAAATATCCACAAAACGTGCTTACCTCACAATACCTTACCTTACCTAACCTAACCATCACCGAAGTCAGAGAATTCAACATTGCCAAAATATCTACAAAAAGTTCATACCCCACCAAACCTCACCCATCTGAACCTAACCATCACCGAAATCGAAGAAATAGACATTGCCAAAATATCCACAAAACGTGCTTACCTCACTATACCTTATCCAACCTAACATAACCATCACCGAAAATAGAGAATTCGACATTGCCAAAATATCCACAAAAAGTTCTTATCCTACCAAACCTCACCCAATTGAACCTAACCATCACCGAAATCAAAAAATTGGACATTGCAAAAATATCCACAAAACGTGCTTACCTCACAATACCTAACCTAACCTTACCTCACCATCACCGAAGTCAGAGAATTCGACATTGCCAAAATATCCACAAAAAGTTCTTATCCTACCAAACCTCACTTATCTGAACGTAACCATCACCGAAATCATAAAATTGGACAATGATAAAATATCCACAAAACGTGCTTACCTCACAATACCTAACCCAACCTAACCTAACCATCACCGAAGTCAAAGAATTCGACATTGCCAAAATATCCACAAAAAGTTCTTATCCTACCAAACCTCACCCATCTGAACCTAACCATCACCGAAATCAAAGATTTGGACATTAATAAAATATCCACAAAACGTGCTTACTTTACAATACCTAACCCAACCTAACCTAACCATCACCGAAGTCAGAGAATTCGACATTGCCAAAATATCCACAAAAAGTTCTTATCCTACCAAACCTCACTTATCTGAACCTAACCATCACCGAAATCAAAGAATTAGGCATTGCCAAAATATCCACAAAACGTGCTTACCTCACAATACCTAACCCAACCTAACCTAACCATCACCGAAGTCAGAGAATTCGACATTGCCAAAATATCCACAAAAAGTTCTTATCCTACCAAACCTCACTTATCTGAACCTAACCATCACCGAAATCAAAGAATTGGACAATGATAAAATACCCACAAAACGTGCTTACCTCACAATACCTAACCCAACCTAACCTAACCATCACCGAAGTCAAAGAATTCGACATTGCCAAAATATCCACAAAAAGTTCTTATCCTACCAAACCTCACCCATCTGAACCTAACCATCACCGAAATCAATGAATTGGACATTGAGAAAATATCCACAAAACGTGCTTACCTCACAATACCTAACCCTACCTAACCTTACCATCACCGAAGTCAGAGAAATCAACATTGCCAAAATATCTACAAAAAGTTCATACCCCACCAAACCTCACCCATCTGAACCTAACCATCACCGAAATCGAAGAAATAGACATTGCCAAAATATCCACAAAACGTGCTTACCTCACTATACCTTATCCAACCTAACCTAACCATCACCGAAAATAGAGAATTCGACATTGCCAAAATATCCACAAAAAGTTCTTATCCTACCAAACCTCACCCAATTGAACCTAACCATCACCGAAATCAAAAAATTGGACATTGCAAAAATATCCACAAAACGTGCTTACCTCACAATACCTAACCTAACCTAACCTCACCATCACCGAAGTCAGAGAATTCGACATTGCCAAAATATCCACAAAAAGTTCTTATCCTACCAAACCTCACCCATCTGAACCTAACCATCACCGAAGTCGAAGAAATGGACATTGCCAAAATATCCACAAAACGTGCTTATCTCACTAAACCTTATCCAACCTAACCTAACCATCACCGAAAATAGAGAATTCGACATTGCCAAAATATCCACAAAAAGTTCTTATCCTACCAAACCTCACCCATCTGAACCTAACCATCACCGAAATCAAAGAATTGGACATTAATTAAATATCCACAAAACGTGCTTACCTCACAATAAATAACCCAACCTAACCTAACCATCACCGAAGTCAGAGAATTCGACATTGCTAAAATATCCACAAAAAGTTCTTATCCTACCAAACCTCACCCATCTGAACCTAACCATCACCGAAATCAAAGAATTAGACATTGCAAAAATATACACAAAACGTGCTTACCTCACAATACCTAACCTAACCTAACCTAACCATCACCGAAGTCAGAGAATTCGACATTGCCAAAATATCCACAAAAAGTTCTTATCCTACCAAACCTCACCCATCTGAGCCTAACCATCAACGAAATTAAAGAATAAGACATTGCCAAAATATCAACAAAACATGCTTACCCCTTAATACCTAACCCAACCTAACCTAACCATCACCGAAGTCAGAGAATTCGACATTGCCAAAATATCCACAAAAAGTTCATTTCCTACCAAACCTCACCCATCTGAACCTAACCATCACCGAAATCAAAGAATTAGGCATTGCCAAAATATCCACAAAACGTGCTTACCTCACAATACCTAACCCAACCTAACCTAACCATCACCGAAGTCAGAGACTTCGACATTGCCAAAATATCCACAAAAAGTTCTTATCCTACCAAACCTCACTTATCTGAACCTAACCATCACCGAAATCAAAGAATTGGACAATGATAAAATATCCACAAAACGTGCTTACCTCACAATACCTAACCCAACCTAACCTAACCATCACCAAAGTCAAAGAATTCGACATTGCCAAAATATCCACAAAAAGTTCTTATCCTACCAAACCTCACCCATCTGAACCTAACCATCACCGAAATCAATGAATTGGACATTGAGAAAATATCCACAAAACGTGCTTACCTCACAATACCTAACCCTACCTAACCTTACCATCACCGAAGTCAGAGAATTCGACATTGCCAAAATATCCACAAAAAGTTCTTATCCTACCAAACCACACCCATCTGAACCTAACCATCACCGAAATCAAAGAATTGGACATTAATGAAATATCCACAAAACGTGCTTACTTTACAATACCTAACCCAACCTAACCTTACCATCACCGAAGTCAGAGAATTCGACATTGCCAAAATATCCACAAAAAGTTCTTATCCTACCAAACCTCACTTATCTGAACCTAACCATCACCGAAATCAAAGAATTAGACAATGATTAAATATCCACAAAACGTGCTTACCTCACAATACCTAACCCAACCTAACCTAACCATCACCGAAGTCAAAGAATTCGACATTGCCAAAATATCCACAAAAAGTTCTTATCCTACCAAACCTCACCCATCTGAACCTAACTATCACCGAAATCAATGAATTGGACATTGCGAAAATATCCACAAAACGTGCTTACCTCCCAATACCTAACCCTACCTAACCTTACCATCACCGAAGTCAGAGAATTCGACATTGCCAAAATATCCACAAAAAGTTCATACCCCACCAAACCTCACCCATCTGATCCTAACCATCACCGAAATCGAAGAAATGGACATTGCCAAAATATCCACAAAACGTGCTTACCTCACTATACCTTATTCAACCTAACCTAACCATCACCGAAAATAGAGAATTCGACATTGCCAAAATATCCACAAAAAGTTCTTATCCTACCAAACCTCACCCAATTGAACCTAACCATCACCGAAATCAAAAAATTGGACATTGCAAAAATATCCACAAAACGTGCTTACCTCACAATACCTAACCTAACCTAACCTCACCATCACCGAAGTCAGAGAATTCGACATTGCCAAAATATCCACAAAAAGTTCTTATCCTACCAAACCTCACCCATCTGAACCTAACCATCACCGAAGTCGAAGAAATGGACATTGCCAAAATATCCACAAAACGTGCTTATCTCACTAAACCTTATCCAACCTAACCTAACCATCACCGAAAATAGAGAATTCGAAATTGCCAAAATATCCACAAAAAGTTCTTATCCTACCAAACCTCACCCATCTGAACCTAACCATCACCGAAATCAAAGAATTGGACATTAATTAAATATCCACAAAACGTGCTTACCTCACAATAAATAACCCAACCTAACCTAACCATCACCGAAGTCAGAGAATTCGACATTGCTAAAATATCCACAAAAAGTTCTTATCCTACCAAACCTCACCCATCTGAACCTAACCATCACCGAAATCAAAGAATTAGACATTGCAAAAATATACACAAAACGTGCTTACCTCACAATACCTAACCTAACCTAACCTAACCATCACCGAAGTCAGAGAATTCGACATTGCCAAAATATCCACAAAAAGTTCTTATCCTACCAAACCTCACCCATCTGAGCCTAACCATCAACGAAATTAAAGAATAAGACATTGCCAAAATATCTACAAAACATGCTTACCCCTTAATACCTAACCCAACCTAACCTAACCATCACCGAAGTCAGAGAATTCGACATTGCCAAAATATCCACAAAAAGTTCATTTCCTACCAAACCTCACCCATCTGAACCTAACCATCACCGAAATCAAAGAATTAGGCATTGCCAAAATATCCACAAAACGTGCTTACCTCACAATACCTAACCCAACCTAACCTAACCATCACCGAAGTCAGAGAATTCGACATTGCCAAAATATCCACAAAAAGTTCTTATCCTACCAAACCTCACTTATCTGAACCTAACCATCACCGAAATCCAAGAATTGGACAATAATAAAATATCCACAAAACGTGCTTACCTCACAATACCTAACCCAACCTAACCTAACCATCACCGAAGTCAAAGAATTCGACATTGCCAAAATATCCACAAAAAGTTCTTATCCTACCAAACCTCACCCATCTGAACCTAACCATCACCGAAATCAATGAATTGGACATTGCGAAAATATCCAAAAAACGTGCTTACCTCACAATACCTAACCCTACCTAACCTTACCATCACCGAAGTCAGAGAATTCGACATTGCCAAAATATCCACAAAAAGTTCTTATCCTACCAAACCTCACCCATCTGAACCTAACCATCACCGAAATCAAAGAATTGGACATTGCCAAAATATCCACAAAACGTGCTTACCTCACAATACCTTACCTTACCTAACCTAACCATCACCGAAGTCAGAGAATTCAACATTGCCAAAATATCTACAAAAAGTTCATACCCCACCAAACCTCACCCATCTGAACCTAACCATCACCGAAATCGAAGAAATAGACATTGCCAAAATATCCACAAAACGTGCTTACCTCACTATACCTTATCCAACCTAACCTAACCATCACCGAAAATAGAGAATTCGACATTGCCAAAATATCCACAAAAAGTTCTTATCCTACCAAACCTCACCCAATTGAACCTAACCATCACCGAAATCAAAAAATTGGACATTGCAAAAATATCCACAAAACGTGCTTACCTCACAATACCTAACCTAACCTAACCTCACCATCACCGAAGTCAGAGAATTCGACATTGCCAAAATATCCACAAAAAGTTCTTATCCTACCAAACCTCACCCATCTGAACCTAACCATCACCGAAGTCGAAGAAATGGACATTGCCAAAATATCCACAAAACGTGCTTATCTCACTAAACCTTATCCAACCTAACCTAACCATCACCGAAAATAGAGAATTCGACATTGCCAAAATATCCACAAAAAGTTCTTATCCTACCAAACCTCACCCATCTGAACCTAACCATCACCGAAATCAAAGAATTGGACATTAATTAAATATCCACAAAACGTGCTTACCTCACAATAAATAACCCAACCTAACCTAACCATCACCGAAGTCAGAGAATTCGACATTGCTAAAATATCCACAAAAAGTTCTTATCCTACCAAACCTCACCCATCTGAACCTAACCATCACCGAAATCAAAGAATTAGACATTGCAAAAATATACACAAAACGTGCTTACCTCACAATACCTAACCTAACCTAACCTAACCATCACCGAAGTCAGAGAATTCGACATTGCCAAAATATCCACAAAAAGTTCTTATCCTACCAAACCTCACCCATCTGAGCCTAACCATCAACGAAATTAAAGAATAAGACATTGCCAAAATATCTACAAAACATGCTTACCCCTTAATACCTAACCCAACCTAACCTAACCATCACCGAAGTCAGAGAATTCGACATTGCCAAAATATCCACAAAAAGTTCTTATCCTACCAAACCTCACCCATCTGAACCTAACCATCACCGAAATCAAAGAATTGGACATTAATTAAATATCCACAAAACGTGCTTACCTCACAATAAATAACCCAACCTAACCTAACCATTACCGAAGTCAAAGAATTCGACATTGCCAAAATATCCACAAAAAGTTCTTATCCTACCAAACCTCACCCATCTGAACCTAACCATCATCGAAATCAATGAATTGGACATTGCGAAAATATCCAAAAAACGTGCTTACCTCACAATACCTAACCCTACCTAACCTTACCATCACCGAAGTCAGAGAATTCGACATTGCCAAAATATCCACAAAAAGTTCTTATCCTACCAAACCTCACCCATCTGAACCTAACCATCACCGAAATCAAAGAATTGGACATTGCCAAAATATCCACAAAACGTGCTTACCTCACAATACCTTACCTTACCTAACCTAACTATCACCGAAGTCAGAGAATTCAACATTGCCAAAATATCTACAAAAAGTTCATACCCCACCAAACCTCACCCATCTGAACCTAACCATCACCGAAATCGAAGAAATAGACATTGCCAAAATATCCACAAAACGTGCTTACCTCACTATACCTTATCCAACCTAACATAACCATCACCGAAAATAGAGAATTCGACATTGCCAAAATATCCACAAAAAGTTCTTATCCTACCAAACCTCACCCAATTGAACCTAACCATCACCGAAATCAAAAAATTGGACATTGCAAAAATATCCACAAAACGTGCTTACCTCACAATACCTAACCTAACCTAACCTCACCATCACCGAAGTCAGAGAATTCGACATTGCCAAAATATCCACAAAAAGTTCTTATCCTACCAAACCTCACTTATCTGAACGTAACCATCACCGAAATCATAAAATTGGACAATGATAAAATATCCACAAAACGTGCTTACCTCACAATACCTAACCCAACCTAACCTAACCATCACCGAAGTCAAAGAATTCGACATTGCCAAAATATCCACAAAAAGTTCTTATCCTACCAAACCTCACCCATCTGAACCTAACCATCACCGAAATCAAAGATTTGGACATTAATAAAATATCCACAAAACGTGCTTACTTTACAATACCTAACCCAACCTAACCTAACCATCACCGAAGTCAGAGAATTCGACATTGCCAAAATATCCACAAAAAGTTCTTATCCTACCAAACCTCACTTATCTGAACCTAACCATCACCGAAATCAAAGAATTAGGCATTGCCAAAATATCCACAAAACGTGCTTACCTCACAATACCTAACCCAACCTAACCTAACCATCACCGAAGTCAGAGAATTCGACATTGCCAAAATATCCACAAAAAGTTCTTATCCTACCAAACCTCACCCATCTGAACCTAACCATCACCGAAATCAATGAATTGGACATTGAGAAAATATCCACAAAACGTGCTTACCTCACAATACCTAACCCTACCTAACCTTACCATCACCGAAGTCAGAGAATTCAACATTGCCAAAATATCTACAAAAAGTTCATACCCCACCAAACCTCACCCATCTGAACCTAACCATCACCGAAATCGAAGAAATAGACATTGCCAAAATATCCACAAAACGTGCTTACCTCACTATACCTTATCCAACCTAACCTAACCATCACCGAAAATAGAGAATTCGACATTGCCAAAATATCCACAAAAAGTTCTTATCCTACCAAACCTCACCCATCTGAACCTAACCATCACCGAAATCAAAGAATTGGACATTAATTAAATATCCACAAAACGTGCTTACCTCACAATAAATAACCCAACCTAACCTAACCATCACCGAAGTCAGAGAATTCGACATTGCTAAAATATCCACAAAAAGTTCTTATCCTACCAAACCTCACCCATCTGAACCTAACCATCACCGAAATCAAAGAATTAGACATTGCAAAAATATACACAAAACGTGCTTACCTCACAATACCTAACCTAACCTAACCTAACCATCACCGAAGTCAGAGAATTCGACATTGCCAAAATATCCACAAAAAGTTCTTATCCTACCAAACCTCACCCATCTGAGCCTAACCATCAACGAAATTAAAGAATAAGACATTGCCAAAATATCTACAAAACATGCTTACCCCTTAATACCTAACCCAACCTAACCTAACCATCACCGAAGTCAGAGAATTCGACATTGCCAAAATATCCACAAAAAGTTCTTATCCTACCAAACCTCACCCATCTGAACCTAACCATCACCGAAATCAAAGAATTGGACATTAATTAAATATCCACAAAACGTGCTTACCTCACAATAAATAACCCAACCTAACCTAACCATTACCGAAGTCAAAGAATTCGACATTGCCAAAATATCCACAAAAAGTTCTTATCCTACCAAACCTCACCCATCTGAACCTAACCATCACCGAAATCAATGAATTGGACATTGCGAAAATATCCAAAAAACGTGCTTACCTCACAATACCTAACCCTACCTAACCTTACCATCACCGAAGTCAGAGAATTCGACATTGCCAAAATATCCACAAAAAGTTCTTATCCTACCAAACCTCACCCATCTGAACCTAACCATCACCGAAATCAAAGAATTGGACATTGCCAAAATATCCACAAAACGTGCTTACCTCACAATACCTTACCTTACCTAACCTAACCATCACCGAAGTCAGAGAATTCAACATTGCCAAAATATCTACAAAAAGTTCATACCCCACCAAACCTCACCCATCTGAACCTAACCATCACCGAAATCGAAGAAATAGACATTGCCAAAATATCCACAAAACGTGCTTACCTCACTATACCTTATCCAACCTAACATAACCATCACCGAAAATAGAGAATTCGACATTGCCAAAATATCCACAAAAAGTTCTTATCCTACCAAACCTCACCCAATTGAACCTAACCATCACCGAAATCAAAAAATTGGACATTGCAAAAATATCCACAAAACGTGCTTACCTCACAATACCTAACCTAACCTAACCTCACCATCACCGAAGTCAGAGAATTCGACATTGCCAAAATATCCACAAAAAGTTCTTATCCTACCAAACCTCACTTATCTGAACGTAACCATCACCGAAATCATAAAATTGGACAATGATAAAATATCCACAAAACGTGCTTACCTCACAATACCTAACCCAACCTAACCTAACCATCACCGAAGTCAAAGAATTCGACATTGCCAAAATATCCACAAAAAGTTCTTATCCTACAAACCTCACCCATCTGAACCTAACCATCACCGAAATCAAAGATTTGGACATTAATAAAATATCCACAAAACGTGCTTACCTCACAATACCTAACCCAACCTAACCTAACCATCACCGAAGTCAGAGAATTCGACATTGCCAAAATATCCACAAAAAGTTCTTATCCTACCAAACCTCACTTATCTGAACCTAACCATCACCGAAATCAAAGAATTGGACAATGATAAAATATCCACAAAACGTGCTTACCTCACAATACCTAACCTAACCTAACCTAACCATCACCGAAGTCAAAGAATTCGACATTGCCAAAATATCCACAAAAAGTTCTTATCCTACCAAACCTCACCCATCTGAACCTAACCATCACCGAAATCAATGAATTGGACATTGAGAAAATATCCACAAAACGTGCTTACCTCACAATACCTAACCCTACCTAACCTTACCATCACCGAAGTCAGAGAATTCAACATTGCCAAAATATCTACAAAAAGTTCATACCCCACCAAACCTCACCCATCTGAACCTAACCATCACCGAAATCGAAGAAATAGACATTGCCAAAATATCCACAAAACGTGCTTACCTCACTATACCTTATCCAACCTAACCTAACCATCACCGAAAATAGAGAATTCGACATTGCCAAAATATCCACAAAAAGTTCTTATCCTACCAAACCTCACCCAATTGAACCTAACCATCACCGAAATCAAAAAATTGGACATTGCAAAAATATCCACAAAACGTGCTTACCTCACAATACCTAACCTAACCTAACCTCACCATCACCGAAGTCAGAGAATTCGACATTGCCAAAATATCCACAAAAAGTTCTTATCCTACCAAACCTCACCCATCTGAACCTAACCATCACCGAAGTCGAAGAAATGGACATTGCCAAAATATCCACAAAACGTGCTTATCTCACTAAACCTTATCCAACCTAACCTAACCATCACCGAAAATAGAGAATTCGACATTGCCAAAATATCCACAAAAAGTTCTTATCCTACCAAACCTCACCCATCTGAACCTAACCATCACCGAAATCAAAGAATTGGACATTAATTAAATATCCACAAAACGTGCTTACCTCACAATAAATAACCCAACCTAACCTAACCATCACCGAAGTCAGAGAATTCGACATTGCTAAAATATCCACAAAAAGTTCTTATCCTACCAAACCTCACCCATCTGAACCTAACCATCACCGAAATCAAAGAATTAGACATTGCAAAAATATACACAAAACGTGCTTACCTCACAATACCTAACCTAACCTAACCTAACCATCACCGAAGTCAGAGAATTCGACATTGCCAAAATATCCACAAAAAGTTCTTATCCTACCAAACCTCACCCATCTGAGCCTAACCATCAACGAAATTTAAGAATAAGACATTGCCAAAATATCAACAAAACATGCTTACCCCTTAATACCTAACCCAACCTAACCTAACCATCACCGAAGTCAGAGAATTCGACATTGCCAAAATATCCACAAAAAGTTTATTTCCTACCAAACCTCACCCATCTGAACCTAACCATCACCGAAATCAAAGAATTAGGCATTGCCAAAATATCCACAAAACGTGCTTACCTCACAATACCTAACCCAACCTAACCTAACCATCACCGAAGTCAGAGAATTCGACATTGCCAAAATATCCACAAAAAGTTCTTATCCTACCAAACCTCACTTATCTGAACCTAACCATCACCGAAATCAAAGAATTGGACAATAATAAAATATCCACAAAACGTGCTTACCTCACAATACCTAACCCAACCTAACCTAACCATCACCGAAGTCAAAGAATTCGACATTGCCAAAATATCCACAAAAGATTCTTATCCTACCAAACCTCACCCATCTGAACCTAACCATCACCGAAATCAATGAATTGGACATTGCGAAAATATCCAAAAAACGTGCTTACCTCACAATACCTAACCCTACCTAACCTTACCATCACCGAAGTCAGAGAATTCGACATTGCCAAAATATCCACAAAAAGTTCTTATCCTACCAAACCTCACCCATCTGAACCTAACCATCACCGAAATCAAAGAATTGGACATTGCCAAAATATCCACAAAACGTGCTTACCTCACAATACCTTACCTTACCTAACCTAACCATCACCGAAGTCAGAGAATTCAACATTGCCAAAATATCTACAAAAAGTTCATACCCCACCAAACCTCACCCATCTGAACCTAACCATCACCGAAATCGAAGAAATAGACATTGCCAAAATATCCACAAAACGTGCTTACCTCACTATACCTTATCCAACCTAACATAACCATCACCGAAAATAGAGAATTCGACATTGCCAAAATATCCACAAAAAGTTCTTATCCTACCAAACCTCACCCAATTGAACCTAACCATCACCGAAATCAAAAAATTGGACATTGCAAAAATATCCACAAAACGTGCTTACCTCACAATACCTAACCTAACCTAACCTCACCATCACCGAAGTCAGAGAATTCGACATTGCCAAAATATCCACAAAAAGTTCTTATCCTACCAAACCTCACTTATCTGAACCTAACCATCACCGAAATCAAAGAATTAGGCATTGCCAAAATATCCACAAAACGTGCTTACCTCACAATACCTAACCCAACCTAACGTAACCATCACCGAAGTCAGAGAATTCGACATTGCCAAAATATCCACAAAAAGTTCTTATCCTACCAAACCTCACTTATCTGAACCTAACCATCACCGAAATCAAAGAATTGGACAATGATAAAATATCCACAAAACGTGCTTACCTCACAATACCTAACCCAACCTAACCTAACCATCACCGAAGTCAAAGAATTCGACATTGCCAAAATATCCACAAAAAGTTCTTATCCTACCAAACCTCACCCATCTGAACCTAACCATCACCGAAATCAATGAATTGGACATTGAGAAAATATCCACAAAACGTGCTTACCTCACAATACCTAACCCTACCTAACCTTACCATCACCGAAGTCAGAGAATTCAACATTGCCAAAATATCTACAAAAAGTTCATACCCCACCAAACCTCACCCATCTGAACCTAACCATCACCGAAATCGAAGAAATAGACATTGCCAAAATATCCACAAAACGTGCTTACCTCACTATACCTTATCCAACCTAACCTAACCATCACCGAAAATAGAGAATTCGACATTGCCAAAATATCCACAAAAAGTTCTTATTCTACCAAACCTCACCCAATTGAACCTAACCATCACCGAAATCAAAAAATTGGACATTGCAAAAATATCCACAAAACGTTCTTACTTCACAATACCTAACCTAACCTAACCTCACCATCACCGAAGTCAGAGAATTCGACATTGCCAAAATATCCACAAAAAGTTCTTATCCTACCAAACCTCACCCATCTGAACCTAACCATCACCGAAATCAAAGAATTGGACATTGCCAAAATATCCACAAAACGTGCTTACCTCACAATACCTTACCTTACCTAACCTAACCATCACCGAAGTCAGAGAATTCGACATTGCTAAAATATCCACAAAAAGTTCTTATCCTACCAAACCTCACCCATCTGAACCTAACCATCACCGAAATCAAAGAATTAGACATTGCAAAAATATACACAAAACGTGCTTACCTCACAATACCTAACTTAACCTTACCTAACCATCACCGAAGTCAGAGAATTCGACATTGCCAAAATATCCACAAAAAGTTCTTATCCTACCAAACCTCACCCATCTGAGCCTAACCATCAACAAAATCAAAGAATTGGACATTAATTAAATATCCACAAAACGTGCTTACCTCACAATAAATAACCCAACCTAACCTAACCATCACCGAAGTCAGAGAATTCGACATTGCTAAAATATCCACAAAAAGTTCTTATCCTACCAAACCTCACCCATCTGAACCTAACCATCACCGAAATCAAAGAATTAGACATTGCAAAAATATACACAAAACGTGCTTACCTCACAATACCTAACCTAACCTAACCTAACCATCACCGAAGTCAGAGAATTCGACATTGCCAAAATATCCACAAAAAGTTCTTATCCTACCAAACCTCACCCATCTGAGCCTAACCATCAACGAAATTAAAGAATAAGACATTGCCAAAATATCAACAAAACATGCTTACCCCTTAATACCTAACCCAACCTAACCTAACCATCACCGAAGTCAGAGAATTCAACATTGCCAAAATATCTACAAAAAGTTCATACCCCACCAAACCTCACCCATCTGAACCTAACCATCACCGAAATCGAAGAAATAGACATTGCCAAAATATCCACAAAACGTGCTTACCTCACTATACCTTATCCAACCTAACATAACCATCACCGAAAATAGAGAATTCGACATTGCCAAAATATCCACAAAAAGTTCTTATCCTACCAAACCTCACCCAATTGAACCTAACCATCACCGAAATCAAAAAATTGGACATTGCAAAAATATCCACAAAACGTGCTTACCTCACAATACCTAACCTAACCTAACCTCACCATCACCGAAGTCAGAGAATTCGACATTGCCAAAATATCCACAAAAAGTTCTTATCCTACCAAACCTCACTTATCTGAACCTAACCATCACCGAAATCAAAGAATTAGGCATTGCCAAAATATCCACAAAACGTGCTTACCTCACAATACCTAACCCAACCTAACGTAACCATCACCGAAGTCAGAGAATTCGACATTGCCAAAATATCCACAAAAAGTTCTTATCCTACCAAACCTCACTTATCTGAACCTAACCATCACCGAAATCAAAGAATTGGACAATGATAAAATATCCACAAAACGTGCTTACCTCACAATACCTAACCCAACCTAACCTAACCATCACCGAAGTCAAAGAATTCGACATTGCCAAAATATCCACAAAAAGTTCTTATCCTACCAAACCTCACCCATCTGAACCTAACCATCACCGAAATCAATGAATTGGACATTGAGAAAATATCCACAAAACGTGCTTACCTCACAATACCTAACCCTACCTAACCTTACCATCACCGAAGTCAGAGAATTCAACATTGCCAAAATATCTACAAAAAGTTCATACCCCACCAAACCTCACCCATCTGAACCTAACCATCACCGAAATCGAAGAAATAGACATTGCCAAAATATCCACAAAACGTGCTTACCTCACTATACCTTATCCAACCTAACCTAACCATCACCGAAAATAGAGAATTCGACATTGCCAAAATATCCACAAAAAGTTCTTATTCTACCAAACCTCACCCAATTGAACCTAACCATCACCGAAATCAAAAAATTGGACATTGCAAAAATATCCACAAAACGTTCTTACTTCACAATACCTAACCTAACCTAACCTCACCATCACCGAAGTCAGAGAATTCGACATTGCCAAAATATCCACAAAAAGTTCTTATCCTACCAAACCTCACCCATCTGAACCTAACCATCACCGAAATCAAAGAATTGGACATTGCCAAAATATCCACAAAACGTGCTTACCTCACAATACCTTACCTTACCTAACCTAACCATCACCGAAGTCAGAGAATTCGACATTGCTAAAATATCCACAAAAAGTTCTTATCCTACCAAACCTCACCCATCTGAACCTAACCATCACCGAAATCAAAGAATTAGACATTGCAAAAATATACACAAAACGTGCTTACCTCACAATACCTAACTTAACCTTACCTAACCATCACCGAAGTCAGAGAATTCGACATTGCCAAAATATCCACAAAAAGTTCTTATCCTACCAAACCTCACCCATCTGAGCCTAACCATCAACAAAATCAAAGAATTGGACATTAATTAAATATCCACAAAACGTGCTTACCTCACAATAAATAACCCAACCTAACCTAACCATCACCGAAGTCAGAGAATTCGACATTGCTAAAATATCCACAAAAAGTTCTTATCCTACCAAACCTCACCCATCTGAACCTAACCATCACCGAAATCAAAGAATTAGACATTGCAAAAATATACACAAAACGTGCTTACCTCACAATACCTAACCTAACCTAACCTAACCATCACCGAAGTCAGAGAATTCGACATTGCCAAAATATCCACAAAAAGTTCTTATCCTACCAAACCTCACCCATCTGAGCCTAACCATCAACGAAATTAAAGAATAAGACATTGCCAAAATATCAACAAAACATGCTTACCCCTTAATACCTAACCCAACCTAACCTAACCATCACCGAAGTCAGAGAATTCAACATTGCCAAAATATCTACAAAAAGTTCATACCCCACCAAACCTCACCCATCTGAACCTAACCATCACCGAAATCGAAGAAATAGACATTGCCAAAATATCCACAAAACGTGCTTACCTCACTATACCTTATCCAACCTAACATAACCATCACCGAAAATAGAGAATTCGACATTGCCAAAATATCCACAAAAAGTTCTTATCCTACCAAACCTCACCCAATTGAACCTAACCATCACCGAAATCAAAAAATTGGACATTGCAAAAATATCCACAAAACGTGCTTACCTCACAATACCTAACCTAACCTAACCTCACCATCACCGAAGTCAGAGAATTCGACATTGCCAAAATATCCACAAAAAGTTCTTATCCTACCAAACCTCACTTATCTGAACGTAACCATCACCGAAATCATAAAATTGGACAATGATAAAATATCCACAAAACGTGCTTACCTCACAATACCTAACCCAACCTAACCTAACCATCACCGAAGTCAAAGAATTCGACATTGCCAAAATATCCACAAAAAGTTCTTATCCTACCAAACCTCACCCATCTGAACCTAACCATCACCGAAATCAAAGATTTGGACATTAATAAAATATCCACAAAACGTGCTTACTTTACAATACCTAACCCAACCTAACCTAACCATCACCGAAGTCAGAGAATTCGACATTGCCAAAATATCCACAAAAAGTTCTTATCCTACCAAACCTCACCCATCTGAACCTAACCATCACTTAAATCAAAGAATTAGACATTGCAAAAATATACACAAAACGTGCTTACCTCACAATACCTAACCTTACCTAACCTAACCATCACCGAAGTCAGAGAATTCGACATTGCCAAAATATCCACAAAAAGTTCTTATCCTACCAAACCTCACCCATCTGAGCCTAACCATCAACGAAATTAAAGAATAAGACATTGCCAAAATATCAACAAAACATGCTTACCCCTTAATACCTAACCCAACCTAACCTAACCATCACCGAAGTCAGAGAATTCGACATTGCCAAAATATCCACAAAAAGTTCATTTCCTACCAAACCTCACCCATCTGAACCTAACCATCACCGAAATCAAAGAATTAGGCATTGCCAAAATATCCACAAAACGTGCTTACCTCACAATACCTAACCCAACCTAACCTAACCATCACCGAAGTCAGAGAATTCGACATTGCCAAAATATCCACAAAAAGTTCTTATCCTACCAAACCTCACTTATCTGAACCTAACCATCACCGAAATCAAAGAATTGGACAATAATAAAATATCCACAAAACGTGCTTACCTCACAATACCTAACCCAACCTAACCTAACCATCACCGAAGTCAAAGAATTCGACATTGCCAAAATATCCACAAAAAGTTCTTATCCTACCAAACCTCACCCATCTGAACCTAACCATCACCGAAATCAATGAATTGGACATTGCGAAAATATCCAAAAAACGTGCTTACCTCACAATACCAAACCCTACCTAACCTTACCATCACCGAAGTCAGAGAATTCGACATTGCCAAAATATCCACAAAAAGTTCTTATCCTACCAAACCTCACCCATCTGAACCTAACCATCACCGAAATCAAAGAATTGGACATTGCCAAAATATCCACAAAACGTGCTTACCTCACAATACCTTACCTTACCTAACCTAACCATCACCGAAGTCAGAGAATTCAACATTGCCAAAATATCTACAAAAAGTTCATACCCCACCAAACCTCACCCATCTGAACCTAACCATCACCGAAATCGAAGAAATAGACATTGCCAAAATATCCACAAAACGTGCTTACCTCACTATACCTTATCCAACCTAACCTAACCATCATCGAAAATAGAGAATTCGACATTGCCAAAATATCCACAAAAAGTTCTTATCCTACCAAACTTCACCCAATTGAACCTAACCATCACCGAAATCAAAAAATTGGACATTGCAAAAATATCCACAAAACGTGCTTACCTCACAATACCTAACCTTACCTAACCTCACTATCACCAAAGTCAGAGAATTCGACATTGCCAAAATATCCACAAAAAGTTCTTATCCTACCAAACCTCACTTATCTGAACGTAACCATCACCGAAATCATAGAATTGGACAATGATAAAATATCCACAAAACGTGCTTACCTCACAATACCTAACCCAACCTAACCTAACCATCACCGAAGTCAAAGAATTCGACATTGCCAAAATATCCACAAAAAGTTCTTATCCTACCAAACCTCACCCATCTGAACCTAACCATCACCGAAATCAAAGATTTGGACATTAATAAAATATCCACAAAACGTGCTTACTTTACAATACCTAACCCAACCTAACCTAACCATCACCGAAGTCAGAGAATTCGACATTGCCAAAATATCCACAAAAAGTTCTTATCCTACCAAACCTCACTTATCTGAACCTAACCATCACCGAAATCAAAGAATTAGGCATTGCCAAAATATCCACAAAACGTGCTTACCTCACAATACCTAACCCAACCTAACCTAACCATCACCGAAGTCAGAGAATTCGACATTGCCAAAATATCCACAAAAAGTTCTTATCCTACCAAACCTCACTTATCTGAACCTAACCATCACCGAAATCAAAGAATTGGACAATGATAAAATATCCACAAAACGTGCTTACCTCACAATACCTAACCCAACCTAACCTAACCATCACCGAAGTCAAAGAATTCGACATTGCCAAAATATCCACAAAAAGTTCTTATCCTACCAAACCTCACCCATCTGAACCTAACCATCACCGAAATCAATGAATTGGACATTGAGAAAATATCCACAAAACGTGCTTACCTCACAATACCTAACCCTACCTAACCTTACCATCACCGAAGTCAGAGAATTCGACATTGCCAAAATATCCACAAAAAGTTCTTATCCTACCAAACCACACCCATCTGAACCTAACCATCACCGAAATCAAAGAATTGGACATTAATAAAATATCCACAAAACGTGCTTACTTTACAATACCCAACCCAACCTAACCTAACCATCACCGAAGTCAGAGAATTCGACATTGCCAAAATATCCACAAAAAGTTCTTATCCTACCAAACCTCAACCATCTGAACCTAACCATCACCGAAATCAAAGAATTAGGCATTGCCAAAATATCCACAAAACGTGCTTACCTCACAATACCTAACCCAACCTAACCTAACCATCACCGAAGTCAGAGAATTCGACATTGCCAAAATATCCACAAAAAGTTCTTATCCTACCAAACCTCACTTATCTGAACCTAACCATCACCGAAATCAAAGAATTAGACAATGATAAAATATCCACAAAACGTGCTTACCTCACAATACCTAACCCAACCTAACCTAACCATCACCAAAGTCAAAGAATTCGACATTGCCAAAATATCCACAAAAAGTTCTTATCCTACCAAACCTCACCCATCTGAACCTAACCATCACCGAAATCAATGAATTGGACATTGAGAAAATATCCACAAAACGTGCTTACCTCACAATACCTAACCCTACCTAACCTTACCATCACCGAAGTCAGAGAATTCGACATTGCCAAAATATCCACAAAAAGTTCTTATCCTACCAAACCACACCCATCTGAACCTAACCATCACCGAAATCAAAGAATTGGACATTAATAAAATATCCACAAAACGTGCTTAATTTAAAATACCTAACCCAACCTAACCTTACCATCACCGAAGTCAGAGAATTCGACATTGCCAAAATATCCACAAAAAGTTCTTATCCTACCAAACCTCACTTATCTGAACCTAACCATCACCGAAATCAAAGAATTAGACAATGATTAAATATCCACAAAACGTGCTTACCTCACAATACCTAACCCAACCTAACCTAACCATCACCGAAGTCAAAGAATTCGACATTGCCAAAATATCCACAAAAAGTTCTTATCCTACCAAACCTCACCCATCTGAACCTAACTATCACCGAAATCAATGAATTGGACATTGCGAAAATATCCACAAAACGTGCTTACCTCCCAATACCTAACCCTACCTAACCTTACCATCACCGAAGTCAGAGAATTCGACATTGCCAAAATATCCACAAAAAGTTCATACCCCACCAAACCTCACCCATCTGATCCTAACCATCACCGAAATCGAAGAAATGGACATTGCCAAAATATCCACAAAACGTGCTTACCTCACTATACCTTATTCAACCTAACCTAACCATCACCGAAGTCAGAGAATTCGACATTGCCAAAATATCCACAAAAAATTCTTATCCTACCAAACCTCACCCATCTGAACCTAACCATCACCGAAATCAAAGAATTGGACATTAATAAAATATCCACAAAACGTGCTTACTTTACAATACCTAATCCAACCTAACCTCACCATCACCGAAGTCAGAGAATTCGACATTGCCAAAATATCCACAAAAAGTTCTTATCCTACCAAACCTCACTTATCTGAACCTAACCATCACCGAAATCATAGAATTGGACAATGATAAAATATCCACAAAACGTGCTTACCTCACAATACCTAACCCAACCTAACCTAACCATCACCGAAGTCAAAGAATTCGACATTGCCAAAATATCCACAAAAAGTTCTTATCCTACCAAACCTCACTTATCTGAACCTAACCATCACCGAAATCAAAGAATTAGACAATGATTAAATATCCACAAAACGTGCTTACATCACAATACCTAACCCAACCTAACCTAACCATCACCGAAGTCAAAGAATTCGACATTGCCAAAATATCCACAAAAAGTTCTTATCCTACCAAACCTCACCCATCTGAACCTAACTATCACCGAAATCAATGAATTGGACATTGCGAAAATATCCACAAAACGTGCTTACCTCCCAATACCTAACCCTACCTAACCTTACCATTACCGAAGTCAGAGAATTCGACATTGCCAAAATATCCACAAAAAGTTCATACCCCACCAAACCTCACCCATCTGATCCTAACCATCACCGAAATCGAAGAAATGGACATTGCCAAAATATCCACAAAACGTGCTTACCTCACTATACCTTATTCAACCTAACCTAACCATCACCGAAGTCAGAGAATTCGACATTGCCAAAATATCCACAAAAAGTTCTTATCCTACCAAACCTCACTTATCTGAACCTAACCATCACCGAAATCAAAGAATTGGACAATGATTAAATATCCACAAAACGTGCTTACCTCACAATACCTAACCCAACCTAACCTAACCATCACCGAAGTCAAAGAATTCGACATTGCCAAAATATCCACAAAAAGTTCTTATCCTACCAAACCTCACCCATCTGAACCTAACCATCACCGAAATCAATGAATTGGACATTGAGAAAATATCCACAAAACGTGCTTACCTCACAATACCTAACCCTACCTAACCTTACCATCACCGAAGTCAGAGAATTCGACATTGCCAAAATATCCACAAAAAGTTCTTATCCTACCAAACCACACCCATCTGAACCTAACCATCACCGAAATCAAAGAATTGGACATTAATAAAATATCCACAAAACGTGCTTACTTTACAATACCCAACCCAACCTAACCTAACCATCACCGAAGTCAGAGAATTCGACATTGCCAAAATATCCACAAAAAGTTCTTATCCTACCAAACCTCAACCATCTGAACCTAACCATCACCGAAATCAAAGAATTAGGCATTGCCAAAATATCCACAAAACGTGCTTACCTCACAATACCTAACCCAACCTAACCTAACCATCACCGAAGTCAGAGAATTCGACATTGCCAAAATATCCACAAAAAGTTCTTATCCTACCAAACCTCACTTATCTGAACCTAACCATCACCGAAATCAAAGAATTAGACAATGATAAAATATCCACAAAACGTGCTTACCTCACAATACCTAACCCAACCTAACCTAACCATCACCAAAGTCAAAGAATTCGACATTGCCAAAATATCCACAAAAAGTTCTTATCCTACCAAACCTCACCCATCTGAACCTAACCATCACCGAAATCAATGAATTGGACATTGAGAAAATATCCACAAAACGTGCTTACCTCACAATACCTAACCCTACCTAACCTTACCATCACCGAAGTCAGAGAATTCGACATTGCCAAAATATCCACAAAAAGTTCTTATCCTACCAAACCACACCCATCTGAACCTAACCATCACCGAAATCAAAGAATTGGACATTAATAAAATATCCACAAAACGTGCTTAATTTACAATACCTAACCCAACCTAACCTTACCATCACCGAAGTCAGAGAATTCGACATTGCCAAAATATCCACAAAAAGTTCTTATCCTACCAAACCTCACTTATCTGAACCTAACCATCACCGAAATCAAAGAATTAGACAATGATTAAATATCCACAAAACGTGCTTACCTCACAATACCTAACCCAACCTAACCTAACCATCACCGAAGTCAAAGAATTCGACATTGCCAAAATATCCACAAAAAGTTCTTATCCTACCAAACCTCACCCATCTGAACCTAACTATCACCGAAATCAATGAATTGGACATTGCGAAAATATCCACAAAACGTGCTTACCTCCCAATACCTAACCCTACCTAACCTTACCATCACCGAAGTCAGAGAATTCGACATTGCCAAAATATCCACAAAAAGTTCATACCCCACCAAACCTCACCCATCTGATCCTAACCATCACCGAAATCGAAGAAATGGACATTGCCAAAATATCCACAAAACGTGCTTACCTCACTATACCTTATTCAACCTAACCTAACCATCACCGAAGTCAGAGAATTCGACATTGCCAAAATATCCACAAAAAATTCTTATCCTACCAAACCTCACCCATCTGAACCTAACCATCACCGAAATCAAAGAATTGGACATTAATAAAATATCCACAAAACGTGCTTACTTTACAATACCTAATCCAACCTAACCTCACCATCACCGAAGTCAGAGAATTCGACATTGCCAAAATATCCACAAAAAGTTCTTATCCTACCAAACCTCACTTATCTGAACCTAACCATCACCGAAATCATAGAATTGGACAATGATAAAATATCCACAAAACGTGCTTACCTCACAATACCTAACCCAACCTAACCTAACCATCACCGAAGTCAAAGAATTCGACATTGCCAAAATATCCACAAAAAGTTCTTATCCTACCAAACCTCACTTATCTGAACCTAACCATCACCGAAATCAAAGAATTAGACAATAATTAAATATCCACAAAACGTGCTTACCTCACAATACCTAACCCAACCTAACCTAACCATCACCGAAGTCAAAGAATTCGACATTGCCAAAATATCCACAAAAAGTTCTTATCCTACCAAACCTCACCCATCTGAACCTAACTATCACCGAAATCAATGAATTGGACATTGCGAAAATATCCACAAAACGTGCTTACCTCCCAATACCTAACCCTACCTAACCTTACCATCACCGAAGTCAGAGAATTCGACATTGCCAAAATATCCACAAAAAGTTCATACCCCACCAAACCTCACCCATCTGATCCTAACCATCACCGAAATCGAAGAAATGGACATTGCCAAAATATCCACAAAACGTGCTTACCTCACTATACCTTATTCAACCTAACCTAACCATCACCGAAGTCAGAGAATTCGACATTGCCAAAATATCCACAAAAAATTCTTATCCTACCAAACCTCACTTATCTGAACCTAACCATCACCGAAATCATAGAATTGGACAATGATAAAATATCCACAAAACGTGCTTACTTTACAATACCTAACCCAACCTAACCTAACCATCACCGAAGTCAGAGAATTCGACATTGCCAAAATATCCACAAAAAGTTCTTATCCTACCAAACCTCACCCATCTGAACCTAACCATCACTTAAATCAAAGAATTAGACATTGCAAAAATATACACAAAACGTGCTTACCTCACAATACCTAACCTAACCTAACCTAACCATCACCGAAGTCAGAGAATTCGACATTGCCAAAATATCCACAAAAAGTTCTTATCCTACCAAACCTCACCCATCTGAGCCTAACCATCAACGAAATTAAAGAATAAGACATTGCCAAAATATCAACAAAACATGCTTACCCCTTAATACCTAACCCAACCTAACCTAACCATCACCGAAGTCAGAGAATTCGACATTGCCAAAATATCCACAAAAAGTTCATTTCCTACCAAACCTCACCCATCTGAACCTAACCATCACCGAAATCAAAGAATTAGGCATTGCCAAAATATCCACAAAACGTGCTTACCTCACAATACCTAACCCAACCTAACCTAACCATCACCGAAGTCAGAGAATTCGACATTGCCAAAATATCCACAAAAAGTTCTTATCCTACCAAACCTCACTTATCTGAACCTAACCATCACCGAAATCAAAGAATTGGACAATAATAAAATATCCACAAAACGTGCTTACCTCACAATACCTAACCCAACCTAACCTAACCATCACCGAAGTCAAAGAATTCGACATTGCCAAAATATCCACAAAAAGTTCTTATCCTACCAAACCTCACCCATCTGAACCTAACCATCACCGAAATCAATGAATTGGACATTGCGAAAATATCCAAAAAACGTGCTTACCTCACAATACCTAACCCTACCTAACCTTACCATCACCGAAGTCAGAGAATTCGACATTGCCAAAATATCCACAAAAAGTTCTTATCCTACCAAACCTCACCCATCTGAACCTAACCATCACCGAAATCAAAGAATTGGACATTGCCAAAATATCCACAAAACGTGCTTACCTCACAATACCTTACCTTACCTAACCTAACCATCACCGAAGTCAGAGAATTCAACATTGCCAAAATATCTACAAAAAGTTCATACCCCACCAAACCTCACCCATCTGAACCTAACCATCACCGAAATCGAAGAAATAGACATTGCCAAAATATCCACAAAACGTGCTTACCTCACTATACCTTATCCAACCTAACCTCACCATCACCGAAAATAGAGAATTCGACATTGCCAAAATATCCACAAAAAGTTCTTATCCTACCAAACCTCACCCAATTGAACCTAACCATCACCGAAATCAAAAAATTGGACATTGCAAAAATATCCACAAAACGTGCTTACCTCACAATACCTAACCTTACCTAACCTCACCATCACCGAAGTCAAAGAATTCGACATTGCCAAAATATCCACAAAAAGTTCTTATCCTACCAAACCTCACTTATCTGAACGTAACCATCACCGAAATCATAGAATTGGACAATGATAAAATATCCACAAAACGTGCTTACCTCACAATACCTAACCCAACCTAACCTAACCATCACCGAAGTCAAAGAATTCGACATTGCCAAAATATCCACAAAAAGTTCTTATCCTACCAAACCTCACCCATCTGAACCTAACCATCACCGAAATCAAAGATTTGGACATTAATAAAATATCCACAAAACGTGCTTACTTTACAATACCTAACCCAACCTAACCTAACCATCACCGAAGTCAGAGAATTCGACATTGCCAAAATATCCACAAAAAGTTCTTATCCTACCAAACCTCACTTATCTGAACCTAACCATCACCGAAATCAAAGAATTAGGCATTGCCAAAATATCCACAAAACGTGCTTACCTCACAATACCTAACCCAACCTAACCTAACCATCACCGAAGTCAGAGAATTCGACATTGCCAAAATATCCACAAAAAGTTCTTATCCTACCAAACCTCACTTATCTGAACCTAACCATCACCGAAATCAAAGAATTGGACAATGATAAAATATCCACAAAACGTGCTTACCTCACAATACCTAACCCAACCTAACCTAACCATCACCGAAGTCAAAGAATTCGACATTGCCAAAATATCCACAAAAAGTTCTTATCCTACCAAACCTCACCCATCTGAACCTAACCATCACCGAAATCAATGAATTGGACATTGAGAAAATATCCACAAAACGTGCTTACCTCACAATACCTAACCCTACCTAACCTTACCATCACCGAAGTCAGAGAATTCGACATTGCCAAAATATCCACAAAAAGTTCTTATCCTACCAAACCACACCCATCTGAACCTAACCATCACCGAAATCAAAGAATTGGACATTAATAAAATATCCACAAAACGTGCTTACTTTACAATACCCAACCCAACCTAACCTAACCATCACCGAAGTCAGAGAATTCGACATTGCCAAAATATCCACAAAAAGTTCTTATCCTACCAAACCTCAACCATCTGAACCTAACCATCACCGAAATCAAAGAATTAGGCATTGCCAAAATATCCACAAAACGTGCTTACCTCACAATACCTAACCCAACCTAACCTAACCATCACCGAAGTCAGAGAATTCGACATTGCCAAAATATCCACAAAAAGTTCTTATCCTACCAAACCTCACTTATCTGAACCTAACCATCACCGAAATCAAAGAATTAGACAATGATAAAATATCCACAAAACGTGCTTACCTCACAATACCTAACCCAACCTAACCTAACCATCACCAAAGTCAAAGAATTCGACATTGCCAAAATATCCACAAAAAGTTCTTATCCTACCAAACCTCACCCATCTGAACCTAACCATCACCGAAATCAATGAATTGGACATTGAGAAAATATCCACAAAACGTGCTTACCTCACAATACCTAACCCTACCTAACCTTACCATCACCGAAGTCAGAGAATTCGACATTGCCAAAATATCCACAAAAAGTTCTTATCCTACCAAACCACACCCATCTGAACCTAACCATCACCGAAATCAAAGAATTGGACATTAATAAAATATCCACAAAACGTGCTTAATTTACAATACCTAACCCAACCTAACCTTACCATCACCGAAGTCAGAGAATTCGACATTGCCAAAATATCCACAAAAAGTTCTTATCCTACCAAACCTCACTTATCTGAACCTAACCATCACCGAAATCAAAGAATTAGACAATGATTAAATATCCACAAAACGTGCTTACCTCACAATACCTAACCCAACCTAACCTAACCATCACCGAAGTCAAAGAATTCGACATTGCCAAAATATCCACAAAAAGTTCTTATCCTACCAAACCTCACCCATCTGAACCTAACTATCACCGAAATCAATGAATTGGACATTGCGAAAATATCCACAAAACGTGCTTACCTCCCAATACCTAACCCTACCTAACCTTACCATCACCGAAGTCAGAGAATTCGACATTGCCAAAATATCCACAAAAAGTTCATACCCCACCAAACCTCACCCATCTGATCCTAACCATCACCGAAATCGAAGAAATGGACATTGCCAAAATATCCACAAAACGTGCTTACCTCACTATACCTTATTCAACCTAACCTAACCATCACCGAAGTCAGAGAATTCGACATTGCCAAAATATCCACAAAAAATTCTTATCCTACCAAACCTCACCCATCTGAACCTAACCATCACCGAAATCAAAGAATTGGACATTAATAAAATATCCACAAAACGTGCTTACTTTACAATACCTAATCCAACCTAACCTCACCATCACCGAAGTCAGAGAATTCGACATTGCCAAAATATCCACAAAAAGATCTTATCCTACCAAACCTCACTTATCTGAACCTAACCATCACCGAAATCATAGAATTGGACAATGATAAAATATCCACAAAACGTGCTTACCTCACAATACCTAACCCAACCTAACCTAACCATCACCGAAGTCAAAGAATTCGACATTGCCAAAATATCCACAAAAAGTTCTTATCCTACCAAACCTCACCCAATTGAACCTAAACATCACCGAAATCAAAGAATTGGACATTGCAAAAATATCCACAAAACGTGCTTACCTCACAATACCTAACCTAACCTAACCTCACCATCACCGAAGTCAGAGAATTCGACATTGCCAAAATATCCATAAAAAGTTCTTATCCTACCAAACCTCACCCATCTGAACCTTACCATCACCGAAATCAAAGAATTCGACATTGCCAAAATATCCACAAAACGTGCTTACCTCACAATACCTAACCTAACCTAACCTAACCATCACCGAAGTCAGAGAATTCAACATTCTCAAAATATCTACAAAAAGTTCATACCCCACCAAACCTCACCCATCTGAACCTAACCATCACCGAAATCAAAGAATTCGACATTAATAAAATATCCACAAAACGTGCTTACCTCACAATACCTAACCCAACCTAACCTAACCATCACCGAAGTCAGAGAATTCGACATTGCCAAAATATCCACAAAAAGTTATTATCCTACCAAACCTCACCCATCTGAACCTAACCATCACCGAAATCAAAGAATTCGACATTGCCAAAATATCCACAAAACGTGCTTACCTCACAATACCTAATCTAACCTAACCTAACCATCACCGAAGTCAGAGAATTCAACATTGCCAAAATATCCACAAAAAGTTCATACCCCACCAAACCTCACCCATCTGAACCTAACCATCACCGAATTTGAAGAAATGGACATTGCCAAAATATCCACAAAACGTGCTTATCTCACTATACCTTATCCAACCTAACCTAACCATCACCGAAAATAGAGAATTCGACATTGCCAAAATATCCACAAAAAGTTCATATCCTACCAAACCTCACCCATCTGAACCTAACCATCACCGAAATCAAAGAATTAGACATTGCCAAAATATCTACAAAACATGCTTACCCCTTAATACCTAACCCAACCTAACCTAACCATCACCGAAGTCAGAGAATTCGACATTGCCAAAATATCCACAAAAAGTTCATTTCCTACCAAACATCACCCATCTGAACCTAACCATCACCGAAATCAAAGAATTAGGCATTGCCAAAATATCCACAAAACGTGCTTACCTCACAATACCTAACCCAACCTAACCTAACCATCACCGAAGTCAGAGAATTCGACATTGCCAAAATATCCACAAAAAGTTCTTATCCTACCAAACCTCACTTATCTGAACCTAACCATCACCGAAATCAAAGAATTGGACAATGATAAAATATCCACAAAACGTGCTTACCTCACAATACCTAACCCAACCTAACCTAACCATCACCGAAGTCAAAGAATTCGACATTGCCAAAATATCCACAAAAAGTTCTTATCCTACCAAACCCCACCCATCTGAACCTAACCATCACCGAAATCAATGAATTAGACATTGCGAAAATATCCACAAAACGTGCTTACCTCACAATACCTAACCCAACCTAACCTTACCATCACCGAAGTCAGAGAATTCGACATTGCCAAAATATCCACAAAAAGTTCTTATCCTACCAAACCTCACCCATCTGATCCTAACCATCACCGAAATCAATGAATTGGACATTGCGAAAATATCCACAAAACGTGCTTACCTCACAATACCTAACCCTACCTAACCTTACCATCACCGAAGTCAGAGAATTCGACATTGCCAAAATATCCACAAAAAGTTCTTATCCTACCAAACCTCACCCATCTGAACCTAATCATCACCGAAATCAAAGAATTGGACATTAATTAAATATCCATAAAACGTGCTTACTTTACAATACCTAACCCAACCTAACCTAACCATCACCGAAGTCAGAGAATTCGACATTGCCAAAATATCCACAAAAAGTTCTTATCCTACCAAACCTCACCCATCTGAACCTAACCATCACCGAAATCAAAGAATTGGACATTGCAAAGATATACACAAAACGTGCTTACCTCACAATACCTAACCTAACCTAACCTAACCATCACCGAAGTCAGAGAATTCGACATTGCCAAAATATCCACAAAAAGTTCTTATCCTACCAAACCTCACCCATCTGAGCCTAACCATCAACGAAATTAAAGAATTAGACATTGCCAAAATATCTACAAAACATGCTTACCCCTTAATACCTAACCCAACCTAACCTAACCATCACCGAAGTCAGAGAATTCGACATTGCCAAAATATCCACAAAAAGTTCATATCCTACCAAACCTCACCCATCTGAACCTAACCATCACCGAAATCAAAGAATTAGGCATTGCCAAAATATCCACAAAACGTGCTTACCTCACAATACCTAACCCAACCTAACCTAACCATCACCGAAGTCAGAGAATTCGACATTGCCAAAATATCCACAAAAAGTTCTTATCCTACCAAACCTCACTTATCTGAACCTAACCATCACCGAAATCAAAGAATTGGACAATGATAAAATATCCACAAAACGTGCTTACCTCACAATACCTAACCCAACCTAACCTAACCATCACCGAAGTCAAAGAATTCGACATTGCCAAAATATCCACAAAAAGTTCTTATCCTACCAAACCTCACCCATCTGAACCTAACTATCACCGAAATCAATGAATTGGACATTGCGAAAATATCCACAAAACGTGCTTACCTCCCAATACCTAACCCTACCTAACCTTACCATCACCGAAGTCAGAGAATTCGACATTGCCAAAATATCCACAAAAAGTTCATACCCCACCAAACCTCACCCATCTGATCCTAACCATCACCGAAATCGAAGAAATGGACATTGCCAAAATATCCACAAAACGTGCTTACCTCACTATACCTTATTCAACCTAACCTAACCATCACCGAAGTCAGAGAATTCGACATTGCCAAAATATCCACAAAAAATTCTTATCCTACCAAACCTCACCCATCTGAACCTAACCATCACCGAAATCAAAGAATTGGACATTAATAAAATATCCACAAAACGTGCTTACTTTACAATACCTAACCCAACCTAACCTAACCATCACCGAAGTCAGAGAATTCGACATTGCCAAAATATCCACAAAAAGTTCTTATCCTACCAAACCTCACTTATCTGAACCTAACCATCACCGAAATCATAGAATTGGACAATGATAAAATATCCACAAAACGTGCTTACCTCACAATACCTAACCCAACCTAACCTAACCATCACCGAAGTCAAAGAATTCGACATTGCCAAAATATCCACAAAAAGTTCTTATCCTACCAAACCTCACCCATCTGAACCTTACCATCACCGAAATCAAAGAATTCGACATTGCCAAAATATCCACAAAACGTGCTTACCTCACAATACCTAACCTAACCTAACCTAACCATCACCGAAGTCAGAGAATTCAACATTGCCAAAATATCTACAAAAAGTTCATACCCCACCAAACCTCACCCATCTGAACCTAACCATCACCGAAATCGAAGAAATAGACATTGCCAAAATATCCAGAAAACGTGTTTACCTCACTATACCTTATCCAACCTAACCTAACCATCACCGAAAATAGAGAATTCGACATTGCCAAAATATCCACAAAAAGTTCTTATCCTACCAAACCTCACCCAATTGAACCTAAACATCACCGAAATCAAAGAATTGGACATTGCAAAAATATCCACAAAACGTGCTTACCTCACAATACCTAACCTAACCTAACCTCACCATCACCGAAGTCAGAGAATTCGACATTGCCAAAATATCCATAAAAAGTTCTTATCCTACCAAACCTCACCCATCTGAACCTTACCATCACCGAAATCAAAGAATTCGACATTGCCAAAATATCCACAAAACGTGCTTACCTCACAATACCTAACCTAACCTAACCTAACCATCACCGAAGTCAGAGATTTCAACATTGCCAAAATATCTACAAAAAGTTCATACCCCACCAAACCTCACCCATCTGAACCTAACCATCACCGAAATCAAAGAATTCGACATTAATAAAATATCCACAAAACGTGCTTACCTCACAATACCTAACCCAACCTAACCTAACCATCACCGAAGTCAGAGAATTCGACATTGCCAAAATATCCACAAAAAGTTATTATCCTACCAAACCTCACCCATCTGAACCTAACCATCACCGAAATCAAAGAATTCGACATTGCCAAAATATCCACAAAACGTGCTTACCTCACAATACCTAATCTAACCTAACCTAACCATCACCGAAGTCAGAGAATTCAACATTGCCAAAATATCCACAAAAAGTTCATACCCCACCAAACCTCACCCATCTGAACCTAACCATCACCGAAGTCGAAGAAATGGACATTGCCAAAATATCCACAAAACATGCTTATTTCACTATACCTTATCCAACCTAACCTAACCATCACCGAAAATAGAGAATTCGACATTGCCAAAATATCCACAAAAAGTTCTTATCCTACAAAACCTCACCCATCTGAACCTAACCATCACCGAAATCAAAGAATTGGACATTAATTTAATATCCACAAAACGTGCTTACTTTACAATACCTAACCCAACCTAACCTAACCATCACCGAAGTCAGAGAATTCGACATTGCCAAAATATCCACAAAAAGTTCTTATCCTACCAAACCTCACTTATCTGAACCTAACCATCACCGAAATCATAGAATTGGACAATGATAAAATATCCACAAAACGTGCTTACCTCACAATACCTAACCCAACCTAACCTAACCATCACCGAAGTCAAAGAATTCGACATTGCCAAAATATCCACAAAAAGTTCTTATCCTACCAAACCTCACCCATCTGAACCTTACCATCACCGAAATCAAAGAATTCGACATTGCCAAAATATCCACAAAACGTGCTTACCTCACAATACCTAACCTAACCTAACCTAACCATCACCGAAGTCAGAGAATTCAACATTGCCAAAATATCTACAAAAAGTTCATACCCCACCAAACCTCACCCATCTGAACCTAACCATCACCGAAGTCGAAGAAATGGACATTGCCAAAATATCCACAAAACGTGCTTATCTCACTATACCTTATCCAACCTAACCTAACCATCACCGAAAATAGAGAATTCGACATTGCCAAAATATCCACAAAAAATTCTTATCCTACCAAACCTCACCCATCTGAACCTAACCATCACCGAAATCAAAGAATTGGACATTAATAAAATATCCACAAAACGTGCTTACTTAACAATACCTAACCCAACCTAACCTAACCATCACCGAAGTCAGAGAATTCGACATTGCCAAAATATCCACAAAAAGTTCTTATCCTACCAAACCTCACTTATCTGAACCTAACCATCACCGAAATCATAGAATTGGACAATGATAAAATATCCACAAAACGTGCTTACCTCACAATACCTAACCCAACCTAACCTAACCATCACCGAAGTCAAAGAATTCGACATTGCCAAAATATCCACAAAAAGTTCTTATCCTACCAAACCTCACCCATCTGAACCTTACCATCACCGAAATCAAAGAATTCGACATTGCCAAAATATCCACAAAACGTGCTTACCTCACAATACCTAACCTAACCTAACCTAACCATCACCGAAGTCAGAGAATTCAACATTGCCAAAATATCTACAAAAAGTTCATACCCCACCAAACCTCACCCATCTGAACCTAACCATCACCGAAATCGAAGAAATAGACATTGCCAAAATATCCACAAAACGTGCTTACCTCACTATACTTTATCCAACCTAACCTAACCATCACCGAAAATAGAGAATTCGACATTGCCAAAATATCCACAAAAAGTTCTTATCCTACCAAACCTCACCCAATTGAACCTAAACATCACCGAAATCAAAGAATTGGACATTGCAAAAATATCCACAAAACGTGCTTACCTCACAATACCTAACCTAACCTAACCTCACCATCACCGAAGTCAGAGAATTCGACATTGCAAAAATATCCATAAAAAGTTCTTATCCTACCAAACCTCACCCATCTGAACCTTACCATCACCGAAATCAAAGAATTCGACATTGCCAAAATATCCACAAAACGTGCTTACCTCACAATACCTAACCTAACCTAACCTAACCATCACCGAAGTCAGAGAATTCAACATTGCCAAAATATCTACAAAAAGTTCATACCCCACCAAACCTCACCCATCTGAACCTAACCATCACCGAAATCAAAGAATTCGACATTAATAAAATATCCACAAAACGTGTTTACCTCACAATACCTAACCCAACCTAACCTAACCATCACCGAAGTCAGAGAATTCGACATTGCCAAAATATCCACAAAAAGTTATTATCCTACCAAACCTCACCCATCTGAACCTAACCATCACCGAAATCAAAGAATTCGACATTGCCAAAATATCCACAAAACGTGCTTACCTCACAATACCTAATCTAACCTAACCTAACCATCACCGAAGTCAGAGAATTCAACATTGCCAAAATATCCACAAAAAGTTCATACCCCACCAAACCTCACCCATCTGAACCTAACCATCACCGAAGTCGAAGAAATGGACATTGCCAAAATATCCACAAAACGTGCTTATCTCACTATACCTTATCCAACCTAACCTAACCATCACCGAAAATAGAGAATTCGACATTGCCAAAATATCCACAAAAAGTTCTTATCCTACCAAACCTCACCCATCTGAACCTAACCATCACCGAAATCAAAGAATTGGACATTAATTTAATATCCACAAAACGTGCTTACCTCACAATACCTAACCCAACCTAACCTAACCATCACCAAAGTCAGAGAATTCGACATTGCTAAAATATCCACAAAAAGTTCTTATCCTACCAAACCTCACCCATCTGAACCTAACCATCACCGAAATCAAAGAATTAGACATTGCCAAAATATCTACAAAACATGCTTACCCCTTAATACCTAACTTAACCTAACCTAACCATCAACGAAGTCAGAGAATTCGACATTGCCAAAATATCCACAAAAAGTTCATTTCCTACCAAACCTCACCCATCTGAACCTAACCATCACCGAAATCAAAGAATTAGGCATTGCCAAAATATCCACAAAACGTGCTTACCTCACAATACCTAACCCAACCTAACCTAACCATCACCGAAGTCAGAGAATTCGACATTGCCAAAATATCCACAAAAAGTTCTTATCCTACCAAACCTCACTTATCTGAACCTAACCATCACCGAAATCAAAGAATTGGACAATGATAAAATATCCACAAAACGTGCTTACCTCACAATACCTAACCCAACCTAACCTAACCATCACCGAAGTCAAAGAATTCGACATTGCCAAAATATCCACAAAAAGTTCTTATCCTACCAAACCCCACCCATCTGAACCTAACCATCACCGAAATCAATGAATTGGACATTGCGAAAATATCCACAAAACGTGCTTACCTCACAATACCTAACCCAACCTAACCTTACCATCACCGAAGTCAGAGAATTCGACATTGCCAAAATATCCACAAAAAGTTCTTATCCTACCAAACCTCACCCATCTGATCCTAACCATCACCGAAATCAATGAATTGGACATTGCGAAAATATCCACAAAACGTGCTTACCTCACAATACCTAACCCTACCTAACCTTACCATCACCGAAGTCAGAGAATTCGACATTGCCAAAATATCCACAAAAAGTTCTTATCCTACCAAACCTCACCCATCTGAACCTAACCATCACCGAAATCAAAGAATTGGACATTGCCAAAATATCCACAAAACGTGCTTACCTCACAATACCTAACCCAACCTAACCTAAGCATCACTGAAGTCAGAGAATCCAACATTGCCAAAATATCCACAAAAAGTTCATACCCCACCAAACCTCACCCATCTGATCCTAACCATCACCGAAATCGAAGAAATGGACATTGCCAAAATATCCACAAAACGTGCTTACCTCACTATACCTTATTCAACCTAACCTAACCATCACCGAAGTCAGAGAATTCGACATTGCCAAAATATCCACAAAAAGTTCTTATCCTACCAAACCTCACCCATCTGAACCTAATCATCACCGAAATCAAAGAATTGGACATTAATTAAATATCCACAAAACGTGCTTACTTTACAATACCTAACCCAACCTAACCTAACCATCACCGAAGTCAGAGAATTCGACATTGCCAAAATATCCACAAAAAGTTCTTATCCTACCAAACCTCACCCATCTGAACCTAACCATCACCGAAATCAAAGAATTGGACATTGCAAAGATATACACAAAACGTGCTTACCTCACAATACCTAACCTAACCTAACCTAACCATCACCGAAGTCAGAGAATTCGACATTGCCAAAATATCCACAAAAAATTCTTATCCTACCAAACCTCACCCATCTGAGCCTAACCATCAACGAAATTAAAGAATTAGACATTGCCAAAATATCTACAAATCATGCTTACCCCTTAATACCTAACCCAACCTAACCTAACCATCACCGAAGTCAGAGAATTCGACATTGCCAAAATATCCACAAAAAGTTCATATCCTACCAAACCTCACCCATCTGAAACTAACCATCACCGAAATCAAAGAATAAGGCATTGCCAAAATATCCACAAAACGTGCTTACCTCACAATACCTAACCCAACCTAACCTAACCATCACCGAAGTCAGAGAATTCGACATTGCCAAAATATCCACAAAAAGTTCTTATCCTACCAAACCTCACTTATCTGAACCTAACCATCACCGAAATCAAAGAACTGGACAATGATAAAATATCCACAAAATGTGCTTACCTCACAATACCTAACCCAACCTAACCTAACCATCACCGAAGTCAAAGAATTCGACATTGCCAAAATATCCACAAAAAGTTCTTATCCTACCAAACCTCACCCATCTGAACCTAACCATCACCGAAATCAATGAATTGGACATTGCGAAAATATCCACAAAACGTGCTTACCTCACAATACCTAACCCTACCTAACCTTACCATCACCGAAGTCAGAGAATTCGACATTGCCAAAATATCCACAAAAAGTTCTTATCCTACCAAACCTCACCCATCTAAACCTAACCATCACCGAAATCAAAGAATTGGACATTGCCAAAATATCCACAAAACGTGCTTACCTCACAATACCTAACCCAACCTAACCTAAGCATCACTGAAGTCAGAGAATCCAACATTGCCAAAATATCCACAAAAAGTTCATACCCCACCAAACCTCACCCATCTGATCCTAACCATGACCGAAATCGAAGAAATGGACATTGCCAAAATATCCACAAAACGTGCTTACCTCACTATACCTTATTCAACCTAACCTAACCATCACCGAAGTCAGAGAATTCGACATTGCCAAAATATCCACAAAAAGTTCTTATCCTACCAAACCTCACCCATCTGAACCTAACCATCACCGAAATCAAAGAATTGGACATTGCAAAGATATACACAAAACGTGCTTACCTCACAATACCTAACCTAACCTAACCTTACCATCACCGAAGTCAGAGAATTCGACATTGCCAAAATATCCACAAAAAGTTCTTATCCTACCAAACCTCACCCATCTGAGCCTAACCATCACCGAAATCAATGAATTGGACATTGCGAAAATATCCACAAAACGTGCTTACCTCACAATACCTAACCCAACCTAACCTTACCATCACCGAAGTCAGAGAATTCGACATTGCCAAAATATCCACAAAAAGTTCTTATCCTACCAAACCTCACTTATCTGAACCTAACCATCACCGAAATCAAAGAACTGGACAATGATAAAATATCCACAAAACGTGCTTACCTCACAATACCTAACCCAACCTAACCTAACCATCACCGAAGTCAAAGAATTCGACATTGCCAAAATATCCACAAAAAGTTCTTATCCTACCAAACCTCACCCATCTGAACCTAACCATCACCGAAATCAATGAATTGGACATTGCGAAAATATCCACAAAACGTGCTTACCTCACAATACCTAACCCTACCTAACCTTACCATCACCGAAGTCAGAGAATTCGACATTGCCAAAATATCCACAAAAAGTTCTTATCCTACCAAACCTCACCCATCTGAACCTAACCATCACCGAAATCAAAGAATTGGACATTGCCAAAATATCCACAAAACGTGCTTACCTCACAATACCTAACCCAACCTAACCTAAGCATCACTGAAGTCAGAGAATCCAACATTGCCAAAATATCCACAAAAAGTTCATACCCCACCAAACCTCACCCATCTGATCCTAACCATGACCGAAATCGAAGAAATGGACATTGCCAAAATATCCACAAAACGTGCTTACCTCACTATACCTTATTCAACCTAACCTAACCATCACCGAAGTCAGAGAATTCGACATTGCCAAAATATCCACAAAAAGTTCTTATCCTACCAAACCTCACCCATCTGAACCTAACCATCACCGAAATCAAAGAATTGGACATTGCAAAGATATACACAAAACGTGCTTACCTCACAATACCTAACCTAACCTAACCTTACCATCACCGAAGTCAGAGAATTCGACATTGCCAAAATATCCACAAAAAGTTCTTATCCTACCAAACCTCACCCATCTGAGCCTAACCATCACCGAAATCAATGAATTGGACATTGCGAAAATATCCACAAAACGTGCTTACCTCACAATACCTAACCCAACCTAACCTTACCATCACCGAAGTCAGAGAATTCGACATTGCCAAAATATCCACAAAAAGTTCTTATCCTACCAAACCTCACCCATCTGATCCTCACCATCACCGAAATCAAAGAATTGGACATTGCCAAAATATCCACAAAACGTGCTTACCTCACAATACCTAACCTAACCTAACCTAACCATCACCGAAGTCAGAGAATTCGACATTGCCAAAATATCCACAAAAAGTTCTTATCCTACCAAACCTCACTTATCTGAACCTAACCATCACCGAAATCAAAGAATTGGACAATGATAAAATATCCACAAAACGTGCTTACCTCACAATACCTAACCCAACCTAACCTAACCATCACCGAAGTCAAAGAATTTGACATTGCCAAAATATCCACAAAAAGTTCTTATCCTACCAAACCTCACCCATCTGAACCTAACCATCACCGAAATCAAAGAATTGGACATTAATAAAATATCCACAAAACGTGCTTACCTCACAATACCTAACCCAACCTAACCTAACTATCACCGAAGTCAGAGAATTCGACATTGCCAAAATATCCACAAAAAGTTTTTATCCTACCAAACCTCTCCCATCTGAACCTAACCATCACCGAAATCAAAGAATTAGACATCGCCAAAATAATAACAAAACGTGCTTACCTCACAATACCTAACCCAACCTAACCTAACCATCACCGAAGTCAGAGAATTCGACATTGCCAAAATATCCACAAAAAGTTCTTATCCTACCAAACCTCACCCATCTGAGCCTAACCATCAACGAAATTAAAGAATTAGACATTGCCAAAATATCTACAAAACATGCTTACCCCTTAATACCTAACCCAACCTAACCTAACCATCACCGAAGTCAGAGAATTCGACATTGCCAAAATATCCACAAAAAGTTCTTATCCTACCAAACCTTTCCCATCTGAACCTAACCATCACCGAAATCAAAGAATTGGACATCGCCAAAATAACAACAAAACGTGCTTACCTCACAATACCTAACCCAACCTAACCTAACCATCACCGAAGTCAGAGAATTCGACATTGCCAAAATATCCACAAAAAGTTCATATCCTACCAAACCTCACCCATCTGAATCTAACCATCACCGAAATCAAAGAATTAGGCATTGCCAAAATATCCACAAAACGTGCTTACCTCACAATACCTAACCCAACCTAACCTAACCATCACCGAAGTCAGAGAATTCGACATTGCCAAAATATCCACAAAAAGTTCTTATCCTACCAAACCTCACTTATCTGAACCTAACCATCACCGAAATCAAAGAATTGGACAATGATAAAATATCAACAAAACGTGCTTACCTCACAATACCTAACCCAACCTAACCTAACCATCACCGAAGTCAAAGAATTCGACCTTGCCAAAATATCCACAAAAAGTTCTTATCCTACCAAACCCCACCCATCTGAACCTAACCATCACCGAAATCAATGAATTGGACATTGCGAAAATATCCACAAAACGTGTTTACCTCACAATACCTAACCCAACCTAACCTTACCATCACCGAAGTCAGAGAATTCGACATTGCCAAAATATCCACAAAAAGTTCTTATCCTACCAAACCTCACCCATCTGATCCTAACCATCACCGAAATCAAAGAATTGGACATTGCCAAAATATCCACAAAACGTGCTTACCTCACAATACCTAACCTAACCTAACCTAACCATCACCGAAGTCAGAGAATTCGACATTGCCAAAATATCCACAAAAAGTTCTTATCCTACCAAACCTCACTTATCTGAACCTAACCATCACCCAAATCAAAGAATTGGACAATGATAAAATATCCACAAAACGTGCTTACCTCACAATACCTAACCCAACCTAACCTAACCATCACCGAAGTCAAAGAATTCGACATTGCCAAAATATCCACAAAAAGTTCTTATCCTACCAAACCTCACCCATCTGAACCTAACCATCACCGAAATCAAAGAATTGGACATTAATAAAATATCCACAAAACGTGCTTACCTCACAATACCTAACCCAACCTAACCTAACTATCACCGAAGTCAGAGAATTCGACATTGCCAAAATATCCACAAAAAGTTCTTATCCTACCAAACCTCTCCCATCTGAACCTAACCATCACCGAAATCAAAGAATTAGACATCGCCAAAATAACAACAAAACGTGCTTACCTCACAATACCTAACCCAACCTAACCTAACCATCACCGAAGTCAGAGAATTCGACATTGCCAAAATATCCACAAAAAGTTCTTATCCTACCAAACCTCACCCATCTGAGCCTAACCATCAACGAAATTAAAGAATTAGACATTGCCAAAATATCTACAAAACATGCTTACCCCTTAATACCTAACCCAACCTAACCTAACCATCACCGAAGTCAGAGAATTCGACATTGCCAAAATATCCACAAAAAGTTCTTATCCTACCAAACCTTTCCCATCTGAACCTAAACATCACCGAAATCAAAGAATTGGACATCGCCAAAATAACAACAAAACGTGCTTACCTCACAATACCTAACCCAACCTAACCTAACCATCACCGAAGTCAGAGAATTCGACATTGCCAAAATATCCACAAAAAGTTCATATCCTACCAAACCTCACCCATCTGAATCTAACCATCACCGAAATCAAAGAATTAGGCATTGCCAAAATATCCACAAAACGTGCTTACCTCACAATACCTAACCCAACCTAACCTAACCATCACCGAAGTCAGAGAATTCGACATTGCCAAAATATCCACAAAAAGTTCTTATCCTACCAAACCTCACTTATCTGAACCTAACCATCACCGAAATCAAAGAATTGGACAATGATTAAATATCAACAAAACGTGCTTACCTCACAATACCTAACCCAACCTAACCTAACCATCACCGAAGTCAAAGAATTCGACCTTGCCAAAATATCCACAAAAAGTTCTTATCCTACCAAACCCCACCCATCTGAACCTAACCATCACCGAAATCAATGAATTGGACATTGCGAAAATATCCACAAAACGTGTTTACCTCACAATACCTAACCCAACCTAACCTTACCATCACCGAAGTCAGAGAATTCGACATTGCCAAAATATCCACAAAAAGTTCTTATCCTACCAAACCTCACCCATCTGATCCTAACCATCACCGAAATCAAAGAATTGGACATTGCCAAAATATCCACAAAACGTGCTTACCTCACAATACCTAACCTAACCTAACCTAACCATCACCGAAGTCAGAGAATTCGACATTGCCAAAATATCCACAAAAAGTTCTTATCCTACCAAACCTCACTTATCTGAACCTAACCATCACCCAAATCAAAGAATTGGACAATGATAAAATATCCACAAAACGTGCTTACCTCACAATACCTAACCCAACCTAACCTAACCATCACCGAAGTCAAAGAATTCGACATTGCCAAAATATCCACAAAAAGTTCTTATCCTACCAAACCTCACCCATCTGAACCTAACCATCACCGAAATCAAAGAATTGGACATTAATAAAATATCCACAAAACGTGCTTACCTCACAATACCTAACCCAACCTAACCTAACTATCACCGAAGTCAGAGAATTCGACATTGCCAAAATATCCACAAAAAGTTCTTATCCTACCAAACCTCTCCCATCTGAACCTAACGATCACCGAAATCAAAGAATTGGACATCGCCAAAATAACAACAAAACGTGCTTACCTCACAATTCCTAACCCAACCTAACCTAACCATCACCGAAGTCAGAGAATTCGACATTGCCAAAATATCCACAAAAAGTTCTTATCCTACCAAACCTCACCCATCTGAACCTAACCATCACCGAAATCAAAGAATTGGACATTGCAAAAATATACACAAAACGTGCTTACCTCACAATACTTAACCTTACCTAACCTAACCATCACCGAAGTCAGAGAATTCGACATTGCCAAAATATCCACAAAAAGTTCTTATCCTACCAAACCTCACCCATCTGAGCCTAACCATCAACGAATTTAAAGAATTAGACATTGCGAAAATATCTACAAAACATGCTTACCCCTTAATACCTAACCCAACCTAACCTAACCATCACCGAAGTCAGAGAATTCGACATTGCCAAAATATCCACAAAAAGTTCATATCCTACCAAACCTCACCCATCTGAACCTAACCATCACCGAAATCAAAGAATAAGGCATTGCCAAAATATCCACAAAACGTGCTTACCTCACAATACCTAACCCAACCTAACCTAACCATCACCGAAGTCAGAGAATTCGACATTGCCAAAATATCCACAAAAAGTTCTTATCCTACCAAACCTCACTTATCTGAACCTTACCATCACCGAAATCAAAGAATTGGACAATGATAAAATATCCACAAAACGTGCTTACCTCACAATACCTAACCCAACCTAACCTAACCATCACCGAAGTCAAAGAATTCGACATTGCCAAAATATCCACAAAAAGTTCTTATCCTACCAAACCTCACCCATCTGAACCTAACCATCACCGAAATCAATGAAATGGACATTGCGAAAATATCCACAAAACGTGCTTACCTCACAATACCTAACCCTACCTAACCTTACCATCACCGAAGTCAGAGAATTCGACATTGCCAAAATATCCACAAAAAGTTCTTATCCTACCAAACCTCACCCATCTGAACCTAACCATCAACGAAATTAAAGAATTAGACATTGCCAAAATATCTACAAAACATGCTTACCCCTTAATACCTAACCCAACCTAACCTAACCATCACCGAAGTCAGAGAATTCGACATTGCCAAAATATCCACAAAAAGTTCATATCCTACCAAACCTCACCCATCTGAACCTAACCATCACCGAAATCAAAGAATTAGGCATTGCCAAAATATCCACAAAACGTGCTTACCTCACAATACCTAACCCAACCTAACCTATCCATCACCGAAGTCCGAGAATTCGACATTATCAAAATATCCAAAAAAGTTCTTATCCTACCAAACCTCACTTATCTGAACCTAACCATCACCGAAGTCAAAGAATTGGACAATGATAAAATATCCACAAAACGTGCTTACCTCACAATACCTAACCCAACCTAACCTAACCATCACCGAAATCAAAGAATTCGACATTGCCAAAATATCCACAAAACGTGCTTACCTCACAATACCTAACCTAACCTAACCTAACCATCACCGAAGTCAGAGGATTCAACATTGCCAAAATATCTACAAAAAGTTCATACCCCACCAAACCTCACCCATCTGAACCTAACCATCACCGAAATCGAAGAAATGGACATTGCCAAAATATCCACAAAACGTGCTTACCTCACTATACCTTATTCAACCTAACCTAACCATCACCGAAGTCAGAGAATTCGACATTGCCAAAATATCCACAAAAAGTTCTTATCCTACCAAACCTCACCCATCTGAACCTAATCATCACCGAAATCAAAGAATTGGACATTAATTAAATATCCACAAAACGTGCTTACTTTACAATACCTAACCCAACCTAACCTAACCATCACCGAAGTCAGAGAATTCGACATTGCCAAAATATCCACAAAAAGTTCTTATCCTACCAAACCTCACCCATCTGAACCTAACCATCACCGAAATCAAAGAATTGGACATTGCAAAGATATACACAAAACGTGCTTACCTCACAATACCTAACCTAACCTAACCTAACCATCACCGAAGTCAGAGAATTCGACATTGCCAAAATATCCACAAAAAATTCTTATCCTACCAAACCTCACCCATCTGAGCCTAACCATCAACGAAATTAAAGAATTAGACATTGCCAAAATATCTACAAATCATGCTTACCCCTTAATACCTAACCCAACCTAACCTAACCATCACCGAAGTCAGAGAATTCGACATTGCCAAAATATCCACAAAAAGTTCATATCCTACCAAACCTCACCCATCTGAAACTAACCATCACCGAAATCAAAGAATAAGGCATTGCCAAAATATCCACAAAACGTGCTTACCTCACAATACCTAACCCAACCTAACCTAACCATCACCGAAGTCAGAGAATTCGACATTGCCAAAATATCCACAAAAAGTTCTTATCCTACCAAACCTCACTTATCTGAACCTAACCATCACCGAAATCAAAGAACTGGACAATGATAAAATATCCACAAAACGTGCTTACCTCACAATACCTAACCCAACCTAACCTAACCATCACCGAAGTCAAAGAATTCGACATTGCCAAAATATCCACAAAAAGTTCTTATCCTACCAAACCTCACCCATCTGAACCTAACCATCACCGAAATCAAAGAATTGGACATTGCAAAGATATACACAAAACGTGCTTACCTCACAATACCTAACCTAACCTAACCTTACCATCACCGAAGTCAGAGAATTCGACATTGCCAAAATATCCACAAAAAGTTCTTATCCTACCAAACCTCACCCATCTGAGCCTAACCATCACCGAAATCAATGAATTGGACATTGCGAAAATATCCACAAAACGTGCTTACCTCACAATACCTAACCCAACCTAACCTTACCATCACCGAAGTCAGAGAATTCGACATTGCCAAAATATCCACAAAAAGTTCTTATCCTACCAAACCTCACTTATCTGAACCTAACCATCACCGAAATCAAAGAACTGGACAATGATAAAATATCCACAAAACGTGCTTACCTCACAATACCTAACCCAACCTAACCTAACCATCACCGAAGTCAAAGAATTCGACATTGCCAAAATATCCACAAAAAGTTCTTATCCTACCAAACCTCACCCATCTGAACCTAACCATCACCGAAATCAAAGAATTGGACATTGCAAAGATATACACAAAACGTGCTTACCTCACAATACCTAACCTAACCTAACCTTACCATCACCGAAGTCAGAGAATTCGACATTGCCAAAATATCCACAAAAAGTTCTTATCCTACCAAACCTCACCCATCTGAGCCTAACCATCACCGAAATCAATGAATTGGACATTGCGAAAATATCCACAAAACGTGCTTACCTCACAATACCTAACCCAACCTAACCTTACCATCACCGAAGTCAGAGAATTCGACATTGCCAAAATATCCACAAAAAGTTCTTATCCTACCAAACCTCACTTATCTGAACCTAACCATCACCGAAATCAAAGAACTGGACAATGATAAAATATCCACAAAACGTGCTTACCTCACAATACCTAACCCAACCTAACCTAACCATCACCGAAGTCAAAGAATTCGACATTGCCAAAATATCCACAAAAAGTTCTTATCCTACCAAACCTCACCCATCTGAACCTAACCATCACCGAAATCAATGAATTGGACATTGCGAAAATATCCACAAAACGTGCTTACCTCACAATACCTAACCCTACCTAACCTTACCATCACCGAAGTCAGAGAATTCGACATTGCCAAAATATCCACAAAAAGTTCTTATCCTACCAAACCTCACCCATCTGAACCTAACCATCACCGAAATCAAAGAATTGGACATTGCCAAAATATCCACAAAACGTGCTTACCTCACAATACCTAACCCAACCTAACCTAAGCATCACTGAAGTCAGAGAATCCAACATTGCCAAAATATCCACAAAAAGTTCATACCCCACCAAACCTCACCCATCTGATCCTAACCATGACCGAAATCGAAGAAATGGACATTGCCAAAATATCCACAAAACGTGCTTACCTCACTATACCTTATTCAACCTAACCTAACCATCACCGAAGTCAGAGAATTCGACATTGCCAAAATATCCACAAAAAGTTCTTATCCTACCAAACCTCACCCATCTGAACCTAACCATCACCGAAATCAAAGAATTGGACATTGCAAAGATATACACAAAACGTGCTTACCTCACAATACCTAACCTAACCTAACCTTACCATCACCGAAGTCAGAGAATTCGACATTGCCAAAATATCCACAAAAAGTTCTTATCCTACCAAACCTCACCCATCTGAGCCTAACCATCACCGAAATCAATGAATTGGACATTGCGAAAATATCCACAAAACGTGCTTACCTCACAATACCTAACCCAACCTAACCTTACCATCACCGAAGTCAGAGAATTCGACATTGCCAAAATATCCACAAAAAGTTCTTATCCTACCAAACCTCACCCATCTGATCCTCACCATCACCGAAATCAAAGAATTGGACATTGCCAAAATATCCACAAAACGTGCTTACCTCACAATACCTAACCTAACCTAACCTAACCATCACCGAAGTCAGAGAATTCGACATTGCCAAAATATCCACAAAAAGTTCTTATCCTACCAAACCTCACTTATCTGAACCTAACCATCACCGAAATCAAAGAATTGGACAATGATAAAATATCCACAAAACGTGCTTACCTCACAATACCTAACCCAACCTAACCTAACCATCACCGAAGTCAAAGAATTTGACATTGCCAAAATATCCACAAAAAGTTCTTATCCTACCAAACCTCACCCATCTGAACCTAACCATCACCGAAATCAAAGAATTGGACATTAATAAAATATCCACAAAACGTGCTTACCTCACAATACCTAACCCAACCTAACCTAACTATCACCGAAGTCAGAGAATTCGACATTGCCAAAATATCCACAAAAAGTTTTTATCCTACCAAACCTCTCCCATCTGAACCTAACCATCACCGAAATCAAAGAATTAGACATCGCCAAAATAATAACAAAACGTGCTTACCTCACAATACCTAACCCAACCTAACCTAACCATCACCGAAGTCAGAGAATTCGACATTGCCAAAATATCCACAAAAAGTTCTTATCCTACCAAACCTCACCCATCTGAGCCTAACCATCAACGAAATTAAAGAATTAGACATTGCCAAAATATCTACAAAACATGCTTACCCCTTAATACCTAACCCAACCTAACCTAACCATCACCGAAGTCAGAGAATTCGACATTGCCAAAATATCCACAAAAAGTTCTTATCCTACCAAACCTTTCCCATCTGAACCTAACCATCACCGAAATCAAAGAATTGGACATCGCCAAAATAACAACAAAACGTGCTTACCTCACAATACCTAACCCAACCTAACCTAACCATCACCGAAGTCAGAGAATTCGACATTGCCAAAATATCCACAAAAAGTTCATATCCTACCAAACCTCACCCATCTGAATCTAACCATCACCGAAATCAAAGAATTAGGCATTGCCAAAATATCCACAAAACGTGCTTACCTCACAATACCTAACCCAACCTAACCTAACCATCACCGAAGTCAGAGAATTCGACATTGCCAAAATATCCACAAAAAGTTCTTATCCTACCAAACCCCACCCATCTGAACCTAACCATCACCGAAATCAAAGAATTGGACAATGATAAAATATCAACAAAACGTGCTTACCTCACAATACCTAACCCAACCTAACCTAACCATCACCGAAGTCAAAGAATTCGACCTTGCCAAAATATCCACAAAAAGTTCTTATCCTACCAAACCCCACCCATCTGAACCTAACCATCACCGAAATCAATGAATTGGACATTGCGAAAATATCCACAAAACGTGTTTACCTCACAATACCTAACCCAACCTAACCTTACCATCACCGAAGTCAGAGAATTCGACATTGCCAAAATATCCACAAAAAGTTCTTATCCTACCAAACCTCACCCATCTGATCCTAACCATCACCGAAATCAAAGAATTGGACATTGCCAAAATATCCACAAAACGTGCTTACCTCACAATACCTAACCTAACCTAACCTAACCATCACCGAAGTCAGAGAATTCGACATTGCCAAAATATCCACAAAAAGTTCTTATCCTACCAAACCTCACTTATCTGAACCTAACCATCACCCAAATCAAAGAATTGGACAATGATAAAATATCCACAAAACGTGCTTACCTCACAATACCTAACCCAACCTAACCTAACCATCACCGAAGTCAAAGAATTCGACATTGCCAAAATATCCACAAAAAGTTCTTATCCTACCAAACCTCACCCATCTGAACCTAACCATCACCGAAATCAAAGAATTGGACATTAATAAAATATCCACAAAACGTGCTTACCTCACAATACCTAACCCAACCTAACCTAACTATCACCGAAGTCAGAGAATTCGACATTGCCAAAATATCCACAAAAAGTTCTTATCCTACCAAACCTCTCCCATCTGAACCTAACCATCACCGAAATCAAAGAATTAGACATCGCCAAAATAACAACAAAACGTGCTTACCTCACAATACCTAACCCAACCTAACCTAACCATCACCGAAGTCAGAGAATTCGACATTGCCAAAATATCCACAAAAAGTTCTTATCCTACCAAACCTCACCCATCTGAGCCTAACCATCAACGAAATTAAAGAATTAGACATTGCCAAAATATCTACAAAACATGCTTACGCCTTAATACCTAACCCAACCTAACCTAACCATCACCGAAGTCAGAGAATTCGACATTGCCAAAATATCCACAAAAAGTTCTTATCCTACCAAACCTTTCCCATCTGAACCTAAACATCACCGAAATCAAAGAATTGGACATCGCCAAAATAACAACAAAACGTGCTTACCTCACAATACCTAACCCAACCTAACCTAACCATCACCGAAGTCAGAGAATTCGACATTGCCAAAATATCCACAAAAAGTTCATATCCTACCAAACCTCACCCATCTGAATCTAACCATCACCGAAATCAAAGAATTAGGCATTGCCAAAATATCCACAAAACGTGCTTACCTCACAATACCTAACCCAACCTAACCTAACCATCACCGAAGTCAGAGAATTCGACATTGCCAAAATATCCACAAAAAGTTCTTATCCTACCAAACCTCACTTATCTGAACCTAACCATCACCGAAATCAAAGAATTGGACAATGATTAAATATCAACAAAACGTGCTTACCTCACAATACCTAACCCAACCTAACCTAACCATCACCGAAGTCAAAGAATTCGACCTTGCCAAAATATCCACAAAAAGTTCTTATCCTACCAAACCCCACCCATCTGAACCTAACCATCACCGAAATCAATGAATTGGACATTGCGAAAATATCCACAAAACGTGTTTACCTCACAATACCTAACCCAACCTAACCTTACCATCACCGAAGTCAGAGAATTCGACATTGCCAAAATATCCACAAAAAGTTCTTATCCTACCAAACCTCACCCATCTGATCCTAACCATCACCGAAATCAAAGAATTGGACATTGCCAAAATATCCACAAAACGTGCTTACCTCACAATACCTAACCTAACCTAACCTAACCATCACCGAAGTCAGAGAATTCGACATTGCCAAAATATCCACAAAAAGTTCTTATCCTACCAAACCTCACTTATCTGAACCTAACCATCACCCAAATCAAAGAATTGGACAATGATAAAATATCCACAAAACGTGCTTACCTCACAATACCTAACCCAACCTAACCTAACCATCACCGAAGTCAAAGAATTCGACATTGCCAAAATATCCACAAAAAGTTCTTATCCTACCAAACCTCACCCATCTGAACCTAACCATCACCGAAATCAAAGAATTGGACATTAATAAAATATCCACAAAACGTGCTTACCTCACAATACCTAACCCAACCTAACCTAACTATCACCGAAGTCAGAGAATTCGACATTGCCAAAATATCCACAAAAAGTTCTTATCCTACCAAACCTCTCCCATCTGAACCTAACGATCACCGAAATCAAAGAATTGGACATCGCCAAAATAACAACAAAACGTGCTTACCTCACAATTCCTAACCCAACCTAACCTAACCATCACCGAAGTCAGAGAATTCGACATTGCCAAAATATCCACAAAAAGTTCTTATCCTACCAAACCTCACCCATCTGAACCTAACCATCACCGAAATCAAAGAATTGGACATTGCAAAAATATACACAAAACGTGCTTACCTCACAATACTTAACCTTACCTAACCTAACCATCACCGAAGTCAGAGAATTCGACATTGCCAAAATATCCACAAAAAGTTCTTATCCTACCAAACCTCACCCATCTGAGCCTAACCATCAACGAATTTAAAGAATTAGACATTGCGAAAATATCTACAAAACATGCTTACCCCTTAATACCTAACCCAACCTAACCTAACCATCACCGAAGTCAGAGAATTCGACATTGCCAAAATATCCACAAAAAGTTCATATCCTACCAAACCTCACCCATCTGAACCTAACCATCACCGAAATCAAAGAATAAGGCATTGCCAAAATATCCACAAAACGTGCTTACCTCACAATACCTAACCCAACCTAACCTAACCATCACCGAAGTCAGAGAATTCGACATTGCCAAAATATCCACAAAAAGTTCTTATCCTACCAAACCTCACTTATCTGAACCTAACCATCACCGAAATCAAAGAATTGGACAATGATAAAATATCCACAAAACGTGCTTACCTCACAATACCTAACCCAACCTAACCTAACCATCACCGAAGTCAAAGAATTCGACATTGCCAAAATATCCACAAAAAGTTCTTATCCTACCAAACCTCACCCATCTGAACCTAACCATCACCGAAATCAATGAAATGGACATTGCGAAAATATCCACAAAACGTGCTTACCTCACAATACCTAACCCTACCTAACCTTACCATCACCGAAGTCAGAGAATTCGACATTGCCAAAATATCCACAAAAAGTTCTTATCCTACCAAACCTCACCCATCTGAACCTAACCATCAACGAAATTAAAGAATTAGACATTGCCAAAATATCTACAAAACATGCTTACCCCTTAATACCTAACCCAACCTAACCTAACCATCACCGAAGTCAGAGAATTCGACATTGCCAAAATATCCACAAAAAGTTCATATCCTACCAAACCTCACCCATCTGAACCTAACCATCACCGAAATCAAAGAATTAGGCATTGCCAAAATATCCACAAAACGTGCTTACCTCACAATACCTAACCCAACCTAACCTATCCATCACCGAAGTCCGAGAATTCGACATTATCAAAATATCCAAAAAAGTTCTTATCCTACCAAACCTCACTTATCTGAACCTAACCATCACCGAAGTCAAAGAATTGGACAATGATAAAATATCCACAAAACGTGCTTACCTCACAATACCTAACCCAACCTAACCTAACCATCACCGAAATCAAAGAATTCGACATTGCCAAAATATCCACAAAACGTGCTTACCTCACAATACCTAACCTAACCTAACCTAACCATCACCGAAGTCAGAGGATTCAACATTGCCAAAATATCTACAAAAAGTTCATACCCCACCAAACCTCACCCATCTGAACCTAACCATCACCGAAATCGAAGAAATGGACATTGCCAAAATATCCACAAAACGTGCTTACCTCACTATACTTTATCCAACCTAACCTAACCATCACAAAAAATAGAGAATTCGACATTGCCAAAATATCCACAAAAAGTTCTTATCCTACCAAACCTCACCCAATTGAACCTAACCATCACCGAAATGAAAGAATTCGACATTGCCAAAATATCCACAAAAAGTTCTTATCCTACCAAACCTCACCCATCTGAACCTAACCATCAACGAAATTAAAAAATTAGACATTGCCAAAATATCTACAAAACATGCTTACCCCTTAATACCTAACCCAACCTAACCTAACCATCACCGAAGTCAGAGAATTCGACATTGCCAAAATATCCACAAAAAGTTCATATCCTACCAAACCTCACCCATCTGAACCTAACCATCACCGAAATCAAAGAATTAGGCATTGCCAAAATATCCACAAAACGTGCTTACCTCACAATACCTAACCCAACCTAACCTATCCATCACCGAAGTCCGAGAATTCGACATTGCCAAAATATCCACAAAAAGTTCTTATCCTACCAAACCTCACTTATCTGAACCTAACCATCACCGAAGTCAAAGAATTGGACAATGATAAAATATCCACAAAACGTGCTTACCTCACAATACCTAACCCAACCTAATCTAACCATCACCGAAGTCAAAGAATTCGACATTGCCAAAATATCCACAAAAAGTTCTTATCCTACCAAACCTCACCCATCTGAACCTAACCATCACCGAAATCAAAGAATTCGACATTGCCAAAATATCCACAAAACGTGCTTACCTCACAATACCTAACCTTACCTAACCTAACCATCACCGAAGTCAGAGAATTCAACATTGCCAAAATATCTACAAAAAGTTCATACCCCACCAAACCTCACCCATCTGAACCTAACCATCACCGAAATCGAAGAAATGGACATTGCCAAAATATCCACAAAACGTGCTTACTTCACTATACCTTATCCAACCTAACCTAACCATCACCGAAAATAGAGAATTCGACATTGCCAAAATATCCACAAAAAGTTCTTATCCTACCAAACCTCACCCATCTGAGCCTAATTATCAACGAAATTAAAGAATTAGACATTGCCAAAATATCTACAAAACATGCTTACCCCTTAATACCTAACCCAACCTAACCTATCCATCACCGAAGTCCGAGAATTCGACATTATCAAAATATCCACAAAAAGTTCTTATCCTACCAAACCTCACCCATCTGAGCCTAACCATCAACGAAATTAAAGAATAAGACATTGCCAAAATATCAACAAAACATGCTTACCCCTTAAAACTTAACCCAACCTAACCTAACCATCACCGAAGTCAGAGAATTCGACATTGCCAAAATATCCACAAAAAGTTCTTATCCTACCAAACCTCACCCATCTGAGCCTAACCATCAACGAAATTAAAGAATTAGACATTGCCAAAATATCTACAAAACATGCTTACCCCTTAAAACCTAACCCAACCTAACCTGACCATCACCGAAGTCAGAGAATTCGACATTGCCAAAATATCCACAAAAAGTTCTTATCCTACCAAACCTCTCCCATCTGAACCTAACCATCACCGAAATCGAAGAAATGGACATTGCCAAAATATCCACAAAACGTGCTTACCTCACTATACCTTATCCAACCTAACCTAACCATCACCGAAAATAGAGAATTCGACATTGCCAAAATATCCACAAAAAGTTCTTATCCTACCAAACCTCACCCAATTGAACCTAACCATCACCGAAATCAAAGAATTGGACATTGCAAAAATATCCACAAATTGTGCTTACCTCACAATACCTAACCTAACCTAACCTAACCATCACCGAAGTCAGAGAATTCAACATTGCCAAAATATCTACAAAAAGTTCATACCCCACCAAACCTCACCCATCTGAACCTAACCATCACCGAGATCGAAGAAATGGACATTGCCAAAATATCCACAAAACGTGCTTACCTCACTATACCTTATCCAACCTAACCTAACCATCACCGAAAATAGAGAATTCGACATTGCCAAAATATCCACAAAAAGTTCTTATCCTACCAAACCTCACCCAATTGAACCTAACCATCACCGAAATCAAAGAATTGGACATTGCAAAAATATCCACAAAACGTGCTTACCTCACAATACTTAACCTAACCTAACCTAACCATCACCGAAGTCAGAGAATTCGACATTGCCAAAATATCCACAAAAAGTTCTTATCCTACCAAACCTCACCCATCTGAGCCTAACCATCAACGAAATTAAAGAATTAAACATTGCCAAAATATCTACAAAACATGCTTACTTCTTAATACCTAACCCAACCTAACCTAACCATCACCGAAGTCAGAGAATTCGACATTGCCAAAATATCCACAAAAAGTTCTTATCCTACCAAACCTCACCAATCTGAGCCTAACCATCAACGAAATTAAAGAATTAGACATTGCCAAAATATCTACAAAACATGCTTACCCCTTAATACCTAACCCAACCTAACCTTACCATCACCGAAATCAGAGAATTCGACATTGCCAAAATATCCACAAAAAGTTCTTATCCTACCAAACCTCACCAATCTGAGCCTAACCATCAACGAAATTAAAGAATTAGACATTGCCAAAATATCTACAAAACATGCTTACCCCTTAAAACCTAACCCAACCTAACCTAACCATCACCGAAGTCAGAGAATTCGACATTGCCAAAATATCCACAAAAAGTTCTTATCCTACCAAACCTCACCCATCTGAACCTAACCATCAACGAAATTAAAAAATTAGACATTGCCAAAATATCTACAAAACATGCTTACCCCTTAATACCTAACCCAACCTAACCTAACCATCACCGAAGTCCGAGAATTCGACATTGCCAAAATATCCACAAAAAGTTCTTATCCTACCAAACCTCACTTATCTGAACCTAACCATCACCGAAGTCAAAGAATTGGACAATGATAAAATATCCACAAAACGTGCTTACCTCACAATACCTAACCCAACCTAACCTAACCATTACCAAAGTCAAAGAATTCGACATTGCCAAAATATCCACAAAAAGTTCTTATCCTACCAAACCTCACCCATCTGAGCCTAACCATCAACGAAATTAAAGAATTAAACATTGCCAAAATATCTACAAAACATGCTTACCCCTTAATACCTAACCCAACCTAACCTAACCATCACCGAAGTCAGAGAATTCGACATTGCCAAAATATCCACAAAAAGTTCTTATCCTACCAAACCTCACCAATCTGAGCCTAACCATCAACGAAATTAAAGAATTAGACATTGCCAAAATATCTACAAAACATGCTTACCCCTTAATACCTAACCCAACCTAACCTTACCATCACCGAAATCAGAGAATTCGACATTGCCAAAATATCCACAAAAAGTTCTTATCCTACCAAACCTCACCAATCTGAGCCTAACCATCAACGAAATTAAAGAATTAGACATTGCCAAAATATCTACAAAACATGCTTACCCCTTAAAACCTAACCCAACCTAACCTAACCATCACCGAAGTCAGAGAATTCGACATTGCCAAAATATCCACAAAAAGTTCTTATCCTACCAAACCTCACCCATCTGAACCTAACCATCACCGAAATCAAAGAATTCGACATTGCCAAAATATCCACAAAACGTGCTTACCTCACAATACCTAACCTTACCTAACCTAACCATCACCGAAGTCAGAGAATTCAACATTGCCAAAATATCTACAAAAAGTTCATACCCCACCAAAACTCACCCATCTGAACCTAACCATCACCGAAATCGAAGAAATGGACATTGCCAAAATATCCACAAAACGTGCTTACTTCACTATACCTTATCCAACCTAACCTAACCATCACCGAAAAAAGAGAATTCGACATTGCCAAAATATCCACAAAAAGTTCTTATCCTACCAAACCTCACCCATCTGAGCCTAACCATCAACGAAATTAAAGAATTAGACATTGCCAAAATATCTACAAAACATGCTTACCCCTTAATACCTAACCCAACCTAACCTTACCATCACCGAAGTCAGAGAATTCGACATTGCCAAAATATCCACAAAAAGTTCTTATCCTACCAAACCTCACCCATCTGAGCCTAACCATCAACGAAATTAAAGAATTAGACATTGCCAAAATATCTACAAAACATGCTTACCCCTTAATACCTAACCCAACCTAACCTAACCATCACCGAAGTCAAAGAATTCGACATTGCCAAAATATCCACAAAAAGTTCTTTTCCTACCAAATCTCTCCCATCTGAACCTAACCATCACCGAAATCAAAGAATTGGACATTGCCAAAATATCCACAAAACGGGCTTACCTCACAATACTTAACCCAACCTAACCTAACCATCACTGAAGTCAGAAAATCCAACATTGCCAAAATATCCACAAAAAGTTCATACCCCACCAAACCACACCCATCTGAACCTAACCATCACCGAAATCGAAGAAATGGACATTGCCAAAATATCCTCAAAACGTGCTTACCTCACTATACCTTATTCAACCTAACCTAACCATCACCGAAGTCAGAGAATTCGACATTGCCAAAATATCCACAAAAAGTTCTTATCCTACCAAACCTCACCCATCTGAGCCTAAACATCAACGAAATTAAAAAATTAGACATTGCCAAAATATCTACAAAACATGCTTACCCCTTAAAACCTAACCCAACCTAACCTGACCATCACCGAAGTCAAAGAAGTCGACATTGCCAAAATATCCACAAAAAGTTCTTATCCTACCAAACCTCACCCATCTGAACCTAACCATCACCGAAATCAAAGAATTCGACATTGCCAAAATATACACAAAACGTGCTTACCTCACAATACCTTTTTTTTTTTTTTTTTTTTTTTTTTTCCTATGCGTGGGAGGAGAAAATCTTCAATAAGACTCCCTCTAGTCCGCACTAGAGGGAAGTGTCAGATTTTTACTGACTAAAAAACTCCCCCGACTCACCTCACCCCTTTGGGGACCCCACTCGTTGGTGGATTGCTTCCGCAGGGGCTGATTTCGTCCTTGTTGGCTTCTCCTTTTTGTGCGGATCCCTCCTTTCCAGTTCATCTAGTTGACCCGCTTGGTTTCTGTTTCCTGAAAAACATTCATTTGCAGTATTAATCATAGGCTGGTAATAGTATATCTATATCTATGGGTTGACATCTATTCATTTCCTTCTATAAGTCTTTCCGCTTTCCTTAGCCGTTCGGCCTCCTCCTTCTGCTTCATGACGCTCCTGGCGAACTCTGCGAATGCTTCCCAAGAGGCTACGTCTTTAGTGATGTTCTGTGCTATGTCTTCAGTGTTGACCGGGGTGCTTTCTTCGAGTGTCGCTCTTTCAGATTCCCATGCAGGGCATACGAGGAGTGTATGTTCTGCGTCATCTCTGATTGATGCACAGTGGTGACATCCTGCTGTCGTTTCCTTTCCGATGCGGTTGAGGAATGCTCCGAAACACCCATGGCTGGTTAGTAGCTGGGTTGTGTGGTAGTCCGGTTTTGCGCTTTTCCTCCTTGTCCAGGCTGCGATTGATGGGATCAGTCGATGTGTCCATCTACCTTTGTCTGCGCCGTCCCAGCGGACCTGCCATTCCGTCATGAGCTCCGCCCGTGCCGTCGCTCTTACTTTTTTCGTTCCCTCCTTTCTTCCCTCGTATACCTTCTTTCTTTCATGTGCCAGTAGGTCGATGGGTGGTACTCCAGCAATAACCAGTACTGCGCACTCGGATACTGTTGTATATGCCGATACGATTCTCAGTACGCCCCTGCGTTGTACTCTTGCGAGGTATTTCCTGGTTCTCTCCACTGCCATGCTGGGCGCCCATATTGGTGCACCGTATAGGATCACCGAGTGCACTACGCTGTTGAGTAGTTTTCTTCGGCATGGTTTGGGCCCTCCGATGTTGGGCATTAGTCGTCCGATGTTGTTGACAGCTCTTGCCGCTTTCTCCGCGGCATGCTCAGCTTGCTTCTTAAAGGTTAATTTGTCATCTAGAATTATTCCAAGATAAGTCAAATACCTTTTTAGTCTCACGTCGTATCCCGAAATGGTGATTTTCGGGGGTTCGATTTTTCTTTTTCTGGTGAACAAAACCGCCTCGGTTTTTTGTGGTGCAAGCTGTAGTCCGGCTTCCGTCATCCAGTCGTTCACCAGGTCGAGAGTGTCGTTTGTGGCGGTCTCGAGGTCCGTTATTTTCCTAGCCACAACAATGATAGCTACGTCGTCTGCAAAACCCACCAGCTTCGCTCCTCCTGGAAGTCTTAATTTAAGAAGTGAGTCGTACATTATGTTCCATAATGTTGGTCCCATGACAGAGCCCTGTGGAACACCAGAGGAGATCTTGCGTTCTGCCAGTCTTGTGATCAGAACCCTCTCCGACAGGTAACTTCCTATTATTCTTACAAGGTAGTCTGGTATTCCACCGAGCTCCGATAGAGCCGACATTATTTTATCCCATCTGGCAGAATTGAAAGCATTTTTAACGTCCAGTGTCACCATTATGCAGTGACTGCTCGTTTTTAATGTTCCACTATGAGCGTCTTTTATTGTCTTTATGACCTCGGCTATTGCGTCTACCGTGGACCGACCGGGTCTGAACCCGTATTGCTGCGAGCATAACCCGCCTTCCGTCTCCGTCGTCTTCGCTACTCTCTGTAATATGAGGCGCTCGAGGAGTTTGCCCAATCCGTCCAACATGCACAGTGGCCGGTATGACGACGGCTCCTCCGGTGGTTTGTTGCCCTTGGGTATGAGCACGAGTTTCTGCCTTTTCCATATTTTTGGGAATTCTCCGCTCTTGAGGCAGCTGTTGAATGTCCGCAGCAATGTTTTCGGGCAGACTTTAGCCGATATGCGGAGAATTTCATTCGGTATTCCGTCAGGTCCAGGTGATTTGTCAGTGGACAGCCGTTTTGTTGCCGAGTATAGTTCACCCAGTGTAAACTCTGGGATGTCTTCGGGCTATATGATCCACGCTTGTGGTGTCGTCTCTTTGTGTGTAGGGAAAAGGTGTGAAACTATCGTTTCCAAATTTCCATCTCTGTTTAAGAAGGGAATTTGGCGGTGGCCGGACAGCTTACCACGGACCATACGATACGCTTGGCCCCATGGGTCCAGGTCCACCGTCGCTATGAGTTGTTCCCACATCAACTTTTTACTCCTCCTGATTGCGTAGGTGACTGCTCTTCTTGCTTCTTTGTGGGCTTCGCTTGCGGTTTCGATGGCCGTTTGGTCGTCTTCGTGGCCTGATCTGTGTCTTCGTTCAGTCCGACAGTGCTCTCTTCGTTTTCTTGTGCAGGTTCTTCGCAGCTCTGCAATTTCGTCGTTCCACCAATATTGTGGTTTCCGTCCCACTCCACCCTTCTTCGGCATCGAGGCCTCGCAAGCCCGAGTGATCGCTGCCGTTGTCTCTTTGCAAAGTTCTGTTCCAGTTGTGGTATCTTGAATACGGCCACACTCGAACTTGAGCGTCTCTTCGCACGTTTTAGTGTCTAGCTTGCCGACGGCCCACCTTGTCGGCTCGGTCTTATGCGGGGTCGAATCGGTCGTTCTTGTGTCTCTTAGCTCGTATGAGATGTATTGATGGTCGCTTAGTGTTGTGTCGCTGAGCACCTCCCAGTTGGTAATGCGGCCAATGGTGTCCTCGTCCGCGAAAGCGACGTCGACTATGGAGCCAGTGCTTCCTCTGACGAAGGTATTTGCACTTCCGGTGTTCAGGACATGCAGGTTTAGTCTGGCCATTGTGTCAGCTAGTAGGCGACCGCGCTCATCGGTGATAGGTGATTCCCACTCTGTAGACTTTGCATTGAAGTCTCCGGCAACGACCACTCGTCCTGTGCTCCTGCTGACGCTCGCCTCCAATTCGTGCAAAAACACCTCACAATACCTAACCTTACCTAACCTAACCATCACCGAAGTCAGAGAATTCGACATTGCCAAAATATCCACAAAAAGTTCTTATCCTACCAAACCTCACCCATCTGAGCCTAACCATCAACGAAATTAAAGAATTAGACATTGCCAAAATATCTACAAAACATGCTTTCCCCTTAATACCTAACCAAACCTAACCTAACCATCACCGAAGTCAGAGAATTCGACATTGCCAAAATATCCACAAAAAGTTCTTATCCTACCAAATCTCTCCCATCTGAACCTAACCATCACCGAAATCAAAGAATTGGACATTGCCAAAATATCCACAAAACGAGCTTACCTCACAATACCTAACCTAACCTAACCTAACCATCACTGAAGTCAGAGAATCCAACATTGTCAAAATATCCACAAAAAGTTCATACCCCACCAAACCACACCCATCTGAACCTAACCATCACCGAAATCGAAGAAATGGACATTGCCAAAATATCCTCAAAACGTGCTTACCTCACTATACCTTATTCAACCTAAGCTAACCATCACCGAAGTCAGAGAATTCGACATTGCCAAAATATCCACAAAAAGTTCTTATCCTACCAAACCTCACCCATCTGAACCTAACCATCACCGAAATCAAAGAATTGGACATTGCAAAAATATCCACAAAACGTGCTTACCTTACAATACCTAACCCAACCTAACCTAACCATCACCGAAGTCAGAGAATTCGACATTGCCAAAATATCCACAAAAAGTTCTTATCCTACAAAACCTCACTTATCTGAACCTAACCATCACCGAAATCAAAGAATTGGACATTGCAAAAATATCCACAAAACGTGCTTACCTCACAATACCTAACCTAACCTAACCTAACCATCACCGAAGTCAGAGAATTCGACATTGCCAAAATATCCACTAAAAGTTCTTATCCTACCAAACCTCACCCATCTGAACCTAACCATCACCGAAATCGAAGAAATGGACATTGCCAAAATATCCACAAAACGTGCTTACCTCACTATACCTTATTCAACCTAACCTAACCATCACCGAAGTCAGAGAATTCGACATTGCCAAAATATCCACAAAAAGTTCTTATCCTACCAAACCTCACCCATCTGAACCTTACCATCACCGAAATCAAAGAATTGGACATTAATAAAATATCCACAAAACGTGCTTACCTTACAATACCTAACCCAACCTAACCTAACCATCACCGAAGTCAGAGAATTCGACATTGCCAAAATATCCACAAAAAGTTCTTATCCTACCAAACCTCACCCATCTGAGCCTAACCATCAACGAAATTAAAGAATTAGACATTGCCAAAATATCTACAAAACATGCTTACCCCTTAATACCTAACCAAACCTAACCTTACCATCACCGAAGTCAAAGAATTCGACATTGCCAAAATATCCACAAAAAGTTCTTTTCCTACCAAATCTCTCCCATCTGAACCTAACCATCACCGAAATCAAAGAATTGGACATTGCCAAAATATCCACAAAACGGGCTTACCTCACAATACTTAACCCAACCTAACCTAACCATCACTGAAGTCAGAAAATCCAACATTGCCAAAATATCCACAAAAAGTTCATACCCCACCAAACCACACCCATCTGAACCTAACCATCACCGAAATCGAAGAAATGGACATTGCCAAAATATCCTCAAAACGTGCTTACCTCACTATACCTTATTCAACCTAACCTAACCATCACCGAAGTCAGAGAATTCGACATTGCCAAAATATCCACAAAAAGTTCTTATCCTACCAAACCTCACCCATCTGAGCCTAAACATCAACGAAATTAAAGAATTAGACATTGCCAAAATATCTACAAAACATGCTTACCCCTTAAAACCTAACCCAACCTAACCTGACCATCACCGAAGTCAGAGAATTCGACATTGCCAAAATATCCACAAAAAGTTCTTATCCTTCCAAACCTCTCCCATCTGAACCTAACCATCACCGAAATCAAAGAATTGGACATTGCAAAAATATCCACAAAACGTGCTTACCTCACAATACCTAACCTAACCTAACCTAACCATCACCGAAGTCAGAGAATTCGACATTGCCTAAATATCCACAAAAAGTTCTTATCCTACCAAACCTCACCCATCTGAGCCTAACCATCAACGAAATTAAAGAATTAGACATTGCCAAAATATCTACAAAACATGCTTACCCCTTAATACCTAACCCAACCTAACCTTACCATCACCGAAGTCAGAGAATTCGACATTGCCAAAATATCCACAAAAAGTTCTTATCCTACCAAACCTCTCCCATCTGAACCTAACCATCACCGAAATCAAAGAATTGGACATTGCAAAAATATCCACAAAACGTGCTTACCTCACAATACCTAACCTAACCTAACCTAACCATCACCGAAGTCAGAGAATTCGACATTGCCAAAATATCCACAAAAAGTTCTTATCCTACCAAACCTCACCCATCTGAGCCTAACCATCAACGAAATTAAAGAATTAGACATTGCCAAAATATCTACAAAACATGCTTACCCCTTAATACCTAACCCAACCTAACCTTACCATCACCGAAGTCAGAGAATTCGACATTGCCAAAATATCCACAAAAAGTTCTTATCCTACCAAACCTCACCCAATTGAACCTAACAATCACCGAAATCAAATAATTGGACATTGCAAAAATATCCACAAAACGTGCTTACCTCACTATACCTTATTCAACCTAACCTAACCATCACCGAAGTCAGAGAATTCGACATTGCCAAAATATCCACAAAAAGTTCTTATCCTACCAAACCTAACCCATCTGAACCTAACGATCACCGAAATCAAAGAATTGGACATTGCAAAAATATCCACAAAACGTGCTTACTTTACAATACCTAACCCAACCTAACCTAACCATCACCGAAGTCAGAGAATTCGACATTGCCAAAATATCCACAAAAAGTTCTTATCCTACCAAACCTCACCCATCTGAACCTAACCATCACCGAAATCAAAGAATTGGACATTGCAAAAATATCCACAAAACGTGCTTACTTTACAATACCTAACCCAACCTAACCTAACCATCACCGAAGTCAGAGAATTCGACATTGCCAAAATATCCACAAAAAGTTCTTATCCTACCAAACCTCACCCATCTGAACCTAACCATCACCGAAATCAAAGAATTGGACATTGCCAAAATATCCACAAAACGGGCTTACCTCACAATACTTAACCCAACCTAACCTAACCATCACTGAAGTCAGAAAATCCAACATTGCCAAAATATCCACAAAAAGTTCATACCCCACCAAACCACACCCATCTGAACCTAACCATCACCGAAATCGAAGAAATGGACATTGCCAAAATATCCTCAAAACGTGCTTACCTCACTATACCTTATTCAACCTAACCTAACCATCACCGAAGTCAGAGAATTCGACATTGCCAAAATATCCACAAAAAGTTCTTATCCTACCAAACCTCACCCATCTGAGCCTAAACATCAACGAAATTAAAGAATTAGACATTGCCAAAATATCTACAAAACATGCTTACCCCTTAAAACCTAACCCAACCTAACCTGACCATCACCGAAGTCAGAGAATTCGACATTGCCAAAATATCCACAAAAAGTTCTTATCCTACCAAACCTCTCCCATCTGAACCTAACCATCACCGAAATCAAAGAATTGGACATTGCAAAAATATCCACAAAACGTGCTTACCTCACAATACCTAACCTAACCTAACCTAACCATCACCGAAGTCAGAGAATTCGACATTGCCTAAATATCCACAAAAAGTTCTTATCCTACCAAACCTCACCCATCTGAGCCTAACCATCAACGAAATTAAAGAATTAGACATTGCCAAAATATCTACAAAACATGCTTACCCCTTAATACCTAACCCAACCTAACCTTACCATCACCGAAGTCAGAGAATTCGACATTGCCAAAATATCCACAAAAAGTTCTTATCCTACCAAACCTCTCCCATCTGAACCTAACCATCACCGAAATCAAAGAATTGGACATTGCAAAAATATCCACAAAACGTGCTTACCTCACAATACCTAACCTAACCTAACCTAACCATCACCGAAGTCAGAGAATTCGACATTGCCTAAATATCCACAAAAAGTTCTTATCCTACCAAACCTCACCCATCTGAGCCTAACCATCAACGAAATTAAAGAATTAGACATTGCCAAAATATCTACAAAACATGCTTACCCCTTAATACCTAACCCAACCTAACCTTACCATCACCGAAGTCAGAGAATTCGACATTGCCAAAATATCCACAAAAAGTTCTTATCCTACCAAACCTCTCCCATCTGAACCTAACCATCACCGAAATCAAAGAATTGGACATTGCAAAAATATCCACAAAACGTGCTTACCTCACAATACCTAACCTAACCTAACCTAACCATCACCGAAGTCAGAGAATTCGACATTGCCAAAATATCCACAAAAAGTTCTTATCCTACCAAACCTCACCCATCTGAGCCTAACCATCAACGAAATTAAAGAATTAGACATTGCCAAAATATCTACAAAACATGCTTACCCCTTAATACCTAACCCAACCTAACCTTACCATCACCGAAGTCAGAGAATTCGACATTGCCAAAATATCCACAAAAAGTTCTTATCCTACCAAACCTCACCCAATTGAACCTAACAATCACCGAAATCAAATAATTGGACATTGCAAAAATATCCACAAAACGTGCTTACCTCACTATACCTTATTCAACCTAACCTAACCATCACCGAAGTCAGAGAATTCGACATTGCCAAAATATCCACAAAAAGTTCTTATCCTACCAAACCTAACCCATCTGAACCTAACGATCACCGAAATCAAAGAATTGGACATTGCAAAAATATCCACAAAACGTGCTTACTTTACAATACCTAACCCAACCTAACCTAACCATCACCGAAGTCAGAGAATTCGACATTGCCAAAATATCCACAAAAAGTTCTTATCCTACCAAACCTCACCCATCTGAACCTAACCATCACCGAAATCAAAGAATTGGACATTGCAAAAATATCCACAAAACGTGCTTACTTTACAATACCTAACCCAACCTAACCTAACCATCACCGAAGTCAGAGAATTCGACATTGCCAAAATATCCACAAAAAGTTCTTATCCTACCAAACCTCACCCATCTGAACCTAACCATCACCGAAATCAAAGAATTGGACATTGCCAAAATATCCACAAAACGGGCTTACCTCACAATACTTAACCCAACCTAACCTAACCATCACTGAAGTCAGAAAATCCAACATTGCCAAAATATCCACAAAAAGTTCATACCCCACCAAACCACACCCATCTGAACCTAACCATCACCGAAATCGAAGAAATGGACATTGCCAAAATATCCTCAAAACGTGCTTACCTCACTATACCTTATTCAACCTAACCTAACCATCACCGAAGTCAGAGAATTCGACATTGCCAAAATATCCACAAAAAGTTCTTATCCTACCAAACCTCACCCATCTGAACCTAACCATCACCGAAATCAAAGAATTGGACATTGCAAAAATATCCACAAAACGTGCTTACCTTACAATAACTAACCCAACCTAACCTAACCATCACCGAAGTCAGAGAATTCGACATTGCCAAAATATCCACAAAAAGTTCTTATCCTACCAAACCTCACCCAATTGAACCTAACCATCACCGAAATCAAAGAATTAGACATTGCAAAAATATCCACAAAACGTGCTTACCTCACAATACCTAACCTAACCTAACTTAACCATCACCGAAGTCAGAGAATTCGACATTGCCAAAATATCCACCAAAAGTTCTTATCCTACCAAACCTCACCCATCTGAACCTAACCATCACCGAAATCGAAGAAATGGACATTGCCAAAATATCCACAAAACGTGCTTACCTCACTATACCTTATTCAACCTAACCTAACCATCACCGAAGTCAGAGAATTCGACATTGCCAAAATATCCACAAAAAGTTCTTATCCTACCAAACCTCACCCATCTGAACCTTACCATCACCGAAATCAAAGAATTGGACATTAAATAAATATCCACAAAACGTGCTTACCTTACAATACCTAACCCAACCTAACCTAACCATCACCGAAGTCAGAGAATTCGACATTGCCAAAATATCCACAAAAAGTTCTTATCCTACCAAACCTCACCCAATTGAACCTAACCATCACCGAAATCAAAGAATTGGACATTGCAAAAATATCCACAAAACGTGCTTACCTCACAATACCTAACCCAACCTAACCTAACCATCACTGAAGTCAGAAAATCCAACATTGCCAAAATATCCACAAAAAGTTCATACCCCACCAAACCACACCCATCTGAACCTAACCATCACCGAAATCGAAGAAATGGACATTGCCAAAATATCCTCAAAACGTGCTTACCTCACTATACCTTATTCAACCTAACCTAACCATCACCGAAGTCAGAGAATTCGACATTGCCAAAATATCCACAAAAAGTTCTTATCCTACCAAACCTCACCCATCTGAACCTAACCATCACCGAAATCAAAGAATTGGACATTTCAAAAATATCCACAAAACGTGCTTACCTCACAATACCTAACCTAACCTAACCTAACCATCACCGAAGTCAGAGAATTCGACATTGCCAAAATATCCACAAAAAGTTCTTATCCTACCAAACCTCACCCATCGGAGCCTAACCATCAACGAAATTAAAGAATTAGACATTGCCAAAATATCTACAAAACATGCTTACCCCTTAATACCTAACCCAACCTAACCTTACCATCACCGAAGTCAGAGAATTCGACATTGCCAAAATATCCACAAAAAGTTCTTATCCTACCAAACCTCACCCAATTGAACCTAACAATCACCGAAATCAAATAATTGGACATTGCAAAAATATCCACAAAACGTGCTTACCTCACAATACCTAACCTAACCTAACCTAACCATCACTGAAGTCAGAGAATCCAACATTGCCAAAATATCCACAAAAAGTTCATACCCCACCAAACCTCACCCATCTGAACCTAACCATCACCGAAATCGAAGAAATGGACATTGCCAAAATATCCACAAAACGTGCTTACCTCACTATACCTTATTCAACCTAACCTAACCATCACCGAAGTCAGAGAATTCGACATTGCCAAAATATCCACAAAAAGTTCTTATCCTACCAAACCTAACCCATCTGAACCTAACGATCACCGAAATCAAAGAATTGGACATTGCAAAAATATCCACAAAACGTGCTTACTTTACAATACCTAACCCAACCTAACCTAACCATCACCGAAGTCAGAGAATTCGACATTGCCAAAATATCCACAAAAAGTTCTTATCCTACCAAACCTCACCCATCTGAACCTAACCATCACCGAAATCAAAGAATTGGACATTGCCAAAATATCCACAAAACGGGCTTACCTCACAATACTTAACCCAACCTAACCTAACCATCACTGAAGTCAGAAAATCCAACATTGCCAAAATATCCACAAAAAGTTCATACCCCACCAAACCACACCCATCTGAACCTAACCATCACCGAAATCGATGAAATGGACATTGCCAAAATATCCTCAAAACGTGCTTACCTCACTATACCTTATTCAACCTAACCTAACCATCACCGAAGTCAGAGAATTCGACATTGCCAAAATATCCACAAAAAGTTCTTATCCTACCAAACCTCACCCATCTGAGCCTAAACATCAACGAAATTAAAGAATTAGACATTGCCAAAATATCTACAAAACATGCTTACCCCTTAAAACCTAACCCAACCTAACCTGACCATCACCGAAGTCAGAGAATTCGACATTGCCAAAATATCCACAAAAAGTTCTTATCCTACCAAACCTCTCCCATCTGAACCTTACCATCACCGAAATCAAAGAAATGGACATTGCAAAAATATCCACAAAACGTGCTTACCTCACAATACCTAACCTAACCTAACCTAACCATCACCGAAGTCAGAGAATTCGACATTGCCTAAATATCCACAAAAAGTTCTTATCCTACCAAACCTCACCCATCTGAGCCTAACCATCGACGAAATTAAAGAATTAGACATTGCCAAAATATCTACAAAACATGCTTACCCCTTAATACCTAACCCAACCTAACCTTACCATCACCGAAGTCAGAGAATTAAACATTGCCAAAATATCCACAAAAAGTTCTTATCCTACCAAACCTCTCCCATCTGAACCTAACCATCACCGAAATCAAAGAATTGGACATTGCAAAAATATCCACAAAACGTGCTTACCTCACAATACCTAACCTAACCTAACCTAACCATCACCGAAGTCAGAGAATTCGACATTGCCAAAATATCCACAAAAAGTTCTTATCCTACCAAACCTCACCCATCTGAGCCTAACCATCAACGAAATTAAAGAATTAGACATTGCCAAAATATCTACAAAACATGCTTACCCCTTAATACCTAACCCAACCTAACCTTACCATCACCGAAGTCAGAGAATTCGACATTGCCAAAATATCCACAAAAAGTTCTTATCCTACCAAACCTCACCCAATTGAACCTAACAATCACCGAAATCAAATAATTGGACATTGCAAAAATATCCACAAAACGTGCTTACCTCACAATACCTAACCTAACCTAACCTAACCATCACTGAAGTCAGAGAATCCAACATTGCCAAAATATCCACAAAAAGTTCATACCCCACCAAACCTCACCCATCTGATCCTAACCATGACCGAAATCGAAGAAATGGACATTGCCAAAATATCCACAAAACGTGCTTACCTCACTATACCTTATTCAACCTAACCTAACCATCACCGAAGTCAGAGAATTCGACATTGCCAAAATATCCACAAAAAGTTCTTATCCTACCAAACCTCACCCATCTGAACCTAACCATCACCGAAATCAAAGAATTGGACATTGCCAAAATATCCACAAAACGTGCTTACCTCACAATACCTAACCCAACCTAACCTAACCATCACTGAAAACAGAGAATCCAACATTGCCAAAATATCCACAAAAAGTTCATACCCCACCAAACCTCACCCATCTGAACCTAACCATCACCGAATTCGAAAAAATGGACATTGCCAAAATATCCACAAAACGTGCTTACCTCACTATACCTTATTCAACCTAACCTTACCATCACCGAAGTCAGAGAATTCGACATTGCCAAAATATCCACAAAAAGTTCTTATCCTACCAAACCTCACCCATCTGAACCTAACCATCACCGAAATCAAAGAATTGGACATTGCCAAAATATCCACAAAACGTGCTTACCTCACAATACCTAACCCAACCTAACCTAACCATCACTGAAAACAGAGAATCCAACATTGCCAAAATATCCACAAAAAGTTCATACCCCACCAAACCTCACCCATCTGAACCTAACCATCACCGAATTCGAAAAAATGGACATTGCCAAAATATCCACAAAACGTGCTTACCTCACTATACCTTATTCAACCTAACCTTACCATCACCGAAGTCAGAGAATTCGACATTGCCAAAATATCCACAAAAAGTTCTTATCCTACCAAACCTCACCCATCTGAACCTAACCATCACCGAAATCAAAGAATTGGACATTGCCAAAATATCCACAAAACGTGCTTACCTCACAATACCTAACCCAACCTAACCTAACCATCACTGAAAACAGAGAATCCAACATTGCCAAAATATCCACAAAAAGTTCATACCCCACCAAACCTCACCCATCTGAACCTAACCATCACCGAATTCGAAAAAATGGACATTGCCAAAATATCCACAAAACGTGCTTACCTCACTATACCTTATTCAACCTAACCTTACCATCACCGAAGTCAGAGAATTCGACATTGCCAAAATATCCACAAAAAGTTCTTATCCTACCAAACCTCACCCATCTGAACCTAACCATCACCGAAATCAAAGAATTGGACATTGCAAAAATATCCACAAAACGTGCTTACCTTACAATAACTAACCCAACCTAACCTAACCATCACCGAAGTCAGAGAATTCGACATTGCCAAAATATCCACAAAAAGTTCTTATCCTACCAAACCTCACCCAATTGAACCTAACCATCACCGAAATCAAAGAATTGGACATTGCCAAAATATCCACAAAACGGGCTTACCTCACAATACCTAACCCAACCTAACCTAACCATCACTGAAGTCAGAAAATCCAACATTGCCAAAATATCCACAAAAAGTTCATACCCCACCAAACCACACCCATCTGAACCTAACCATCACCGAAATCGAAGAAATGGACATTGCCAAAATATCCTCAAAACGTGCTTACCTCACTATACCTTATTCAACCTAACCTAACCATCACCGAAGTCAGAGAATTCGACATTGCCAAAATATCCACAAAAAGTTCTTATCCTACCAAACCTCACCCATCTGAACCTAACCATCACCGAAATCAAAGAATTGGACATTTCAAAAATATCCACAAAACGTGCTTACCTCACAATACCTAACCTAACCTAACCTAACCATCACCGAAGTCAGAGAATTCGACATTGCCAAAATATCCACAAAAAGTTCTTATCCTACCAAACCTCACCCATCGGAGCCTAACCATCAACGAAATTAAAGAATTAGACATTGCCAAAATATCTACAAAACATGCTTACCCCTTAATACCTAACCAAACCTAACCTAACCATCACCGAAGTCAGAGAATTCGACATTGCCAAAATATCCACAAAAAGTTCTTATCCTACCAAACCTCACCCATCTGAACCTAACCATCACCGAAATCAAAGAATTGGACATTGCCAAAATATCCACAAAACGGGCTTACCTCACAATACCTATTCCAACCTAACCTAACCATCACTGAAGTCAAAGAATCCAACATTGCCAAAATATCCACAAAAAGTTCATACCCCACCAAACCTCACCCATCTGAACCTAACCATCACCGAAATCGAAGAAATGGACATTGCCAAAATATCCACAAAACGTGCTTACCTCACTATACCTTATTCAACCTAACCTAACCATCACCGAAGTCAGAGAATTCGACATTGCCAAAATATCCACAAAAAGTTCTTATCCTACCAAACCTCACCCATCTGAGCCTAACCATCAACGAAATTAAAGAATTAGACATTGCCAAAATATCTACAAAACATGCTTACCCCTTAATACCTAACCAAACCTAACCTAACCATCACCGAAGTCAGAGAATTCGATATTGCCAAAATATCCACAAAAAGTTCTTATCCTACCAAACCTCACCCATCTGAAACTAACCATCACCGAAATCAAAGAATTGGACATTAATAAAATATCCACAAAACGTGCTTACCTTACAATACCTAACCCAACCTAACCTAACCATCACCGAAGTCAGAGAATTCGACATTGCCAAAATATCCACAAAAAGTTCTTATCCTACCAAACCTCACTTATCTGAACCTAACCATCACCGAAATCAAAGAATTGGACAATGCTAAAATATCCACAAAACGTGCTTACCTCACAATACCTAACCCAACCTAACCTAACCATCACCGAAGTCAAAGAATTCGACATTGCCAAAATATCCACAAAAAGTTCTTATCCTACCAAACCTCACCCATCTGAACCTAACCCTCACCGAAATCAAAGAATTCGACATTGCCAAAATATCCACAAAAAGTTCTTATCCTACCAAACCTCACTTATCTGAACCTAACCATCACCGAAATCAAAGAATTCGACATTGCCAAAATATCCACAAAACGTGCTTACCTCACAACACCTAACCTAACCTAACCTAACGATCACCGAAGTCAGAGAATTCAACATAGCCAAAATATCTACAAAAAGTTCATACCCCACCAAACCTCACCCATCTGAACCTAACCATCACCGAAATCGAAGAAATGGACATTGCCAAAATATCCACAAAACGTGCTTACCTCACTATACCATATCCAACCTAACCTAACCATCACCGAAAATAGAGAATTCGACATTGCCAAAATATCCACAAAAAGTTCTTATCCTACCAAACCTCACCCAATTGAACCTAACCATAGCCGAAATCAAAGAATTGGACATTGCAAAAATATCCACAAATTGTGCTTACCTCACAATACCTAACCTAACCTAACCTAACCATCACCGAATTTAGAGAATTCGACATTGCCAAAATATCCACAAAAAGTTCTTATCCTACCAAACCTCACCCATCTGAGCCTAACCATCAACGAAATTAAAGAATTAGACATTGCCAAAATATCTCCAAAACATGCTTACCCCTTAATACCTAACCCAACCTAACCTTACCATCACCGAAGTCAGAGAATTCGACATTGCCAAAATATCCACAAAAAGTTCTTATCCTACCAAACCTCACCCATCTGAACCTAACCATCACCGAAATCAAAGAATTGGACATTGCCAAAATATCCACAAAACGTGCTTACCTCACTATACCATATCCAACCTAACCTAATCATCACTGAAGTCAGAGAATCCAACATTGCCAAAATATCCACAAAAAGTTCATACCCCACCAAACCTCACCCATATGAACCTAACCATCACCGAAATCGAAGAAATGGACATTGCCAAAATATCCACAAAACGTGCTTACCTCACTATACCTTATTCAACCTAACCTAACCATCACCGAAGTCAGAGAATTCGACATTGCCAAAATATCCACAAAAAGTTCTTATCCTACCAAACCTCACCCATCTGAGCCTAACCATCAACGAAATTAAAGAATTAGACATTGCCAAAATATCTACAAAACATGCTTACCCCTTAATACGTAACCCAACCTATCCTAACCATCACCGAAGTCAGAGAATTCGACATTGCCAAAATATCCACAAAAAGTTCTTATCCTACCAAACCTCACCCAATTGAACCTAACCATCACCGAAATCAAAGAATTGGACATTTCAAAAATATCCGCAAAACGTGCTTACCTCACAATACCTAACCAAACCTAACCTAACCATCACCGAAGTCAGAGAATTCGACATTGCCAAAATATCCACAAAAAGTTCTTATCCTACCAAACCTCACCCATCTGAACCTAACCATCACCGAAATCAAAGAATTGGACATTGCCAAAATATCTACAAATCGGGCTTACCTCACAATACCTAACCCAACCTAACCTAACCATCACTGAAGTCAAAGAATCCAACATTGCCAAAATATCCGCAAAAAGTTCATACCCCACCAAACCTCACCCATCTGAACCTAACCATCACCGAAATCGAAGAAATGGACATTGTCAAAATATCCACAAAACGTGCTTACCTCACTATACCTTATTCAACCTAACCTAACCATCACCGAAGTCAGAGAATTCGACATTGCCAAAATATCCACAAAAAGTTCTTATCCTACCAAACCTCACCCATCTAAAACTAACCATCACCGAAATCAAAGAATTGGACATTAATAAAATATCCACAAAACGTGCTTACCTTACAATACCTAACCCAACCTAACCTAACCATCACCGAAGTCAGAGAATTCGACATTGCCAAAATATCCACAAAAAGTTCTTATCCTACCAAACCTCACTTATCTAAACCTAACCATCACCGAAATCAAAGAATTGGACAATGCTAAAATATCCACAAAACGTGCTTACCTCACAATACCTAACCCAACCTAACCTAACCATCACCGAAGTCAAAGAATTCGACATTGCCAAAATATCCACAAAAAGTTCTTATCCTACCAAACCTCACCCATCTGAACCTAACCATCACCGAAATCAAAGAATTCGACATTGCCAAAATATCCACAAAACGTGCTTACCTCACAATACCTAACCTAACCTAACCTAACCATCACTGAAGTCAGAGAATTCAACATTGCCAAAATATCCACAAAAAGTTCATACCCCACCAAACCTCACCCATCTGAACCTAACCATCACCGAAATCGAAGTAATGGACATTGCCAAAATATCCACAAAACGTGCTTACCTCACTATACCTTATCCAACCTAACCTAACCATCACCGAAAATAGAGAATTCGACATTGCCAAAATATCCACAAAAAGTTCTTATCCTACCAAACCTCACCCAATTGAACCTAACCATCACCGAAATCAAAGAATTGGACATTGCAAAAATATCCACAAAACGTGCTTACCTCACAATACCTAACATAACCTAACCTAACCATCACCGAAGTCAGAGAATTCGACATTGCCAAAATATCCACAAAAAGTTCTTATCCTACCAATCCTCACCCATCTGAGCCTAACCATCAACGAAATTAAAGAATTAGACATTGCCAAAATATCTCCAAAACATGCTTACCCCTTAATACCTAACCCAACCTAACCTTACCATCACCGAAGTCAGAGAATTCGACATTGCCAAAATATCCACAAAAAGTTCTTATCCTACCAAACCTCACCCATCTGAACCTAACCATCACCGAAATCAAAGAATTGGACATTGCCAAAATATCCACAAAACGTGCTTACCTCACTATACCATATCCAACCTAACCTAACCATCACTGAAGTCAGAGAATCCAACATTGCCAAAATATCCACAAAAAGTTCATACCCCACCAAACCTCACCCATATGAACCTAACCATCACCGAAATCGAAGAAATGGACATTGCCAAAATATCCACAAAACGTGCTTACCTCACTATACCTTATTCAACCTAACCTAACCATCACCGAAGTCAGAGAATTCGACATTGCCAAAATATCCACAAAAAGTTCTTATCCTACCAAACCTCACCCATCTGAACCTAACCATCACCGAAATCAAAGAATTGGACATTGCAAAAATATCCACAAATTGTGCTTACCTCACAATACCTAACCTAACCTAACCTAACCATCACCGAAGTCAGAGAATTCGACATTGCCAAAATATCCACAAAAAGTTCTTATCCTACCAAACCTCACTTATCTGAACCTAACCATCACCGAAATCAAAGAATTGGACAATGATAAAATATCCACAAAACGTGCTTACCTCACAATACCTAACCTAAACTAACCTAACCATCACCGAAGTCAGAGAATTCAACATTGCCAAAATATCTACAAAAAGTTCATACCCCACCAAACCTCACCCATCTGAACCTAACCATCACCGAAATCGAAGAAAAGGACATTGCCAAAATATCCACAAAACGTGCTTACCTCACTATACCTTATCCAACCTAACCTAACCATCACCGAAAATAGAGAATTCGACATTGCCAAAATATCCACAAAAAGTTCTTATCCTACCAAACCTCACCCATCTGAACCTAACCATCACCGAAATCAAAGAATTAGACATTGCAAAAATATCCACAAAACGTGCTTACCTCACAATACCTAACCTAACCTAACCTAACCATCACCGAAGTCAGAGAATTCGACATTGCCAAAATATCCACAAAAAGTTCTTATCCTACCAAACCTCACCCATCTGAGCCTAACCATCAACGAAATTAAAGAATTAGACATTGCCAAAATATCTACAAAACATGCTTACCCCTTAATACCTAACCCAACCTAACCTTACCATCACCGAAGTCAGAGAATTCGACATTGCCAAATTATCCACAAAAAGTTCTTATCCTACCAAACCTCACCCATCTGAACCTAACCATCACCGAAATCAAAGAATTGGACATTGCCAAAATATCCACAAAACGTGCTTACCTCACAATACCTAACCCAACCTAACCTAACCATCACCGAAGTCAGAGAATTCAACATTGCCAAAATATCTATATAAAGTTCATACCCCACCAAACCTCACCCATCTGAACCTAACCATCACCGAAATCGAAGAAATGGACATTGCCAAAATATCCACAAAACGAGCTTACCTCACTATACCTTATCCAACCTAACCTAACCATCACCGAAAATAGAGAATTCGACATTGCCAAAATATCCACAAAAAGTTCTTATCCTACCAAACCTCACCCAATTGAACCTCACCATCACCGAAATCAAAGAATTGGACTATGCAAAAATATCCACAAATTGTGCTTACCTCACAATACCTAACCTAACCTAACCTAACCATCACCGAAGTCAGAGAATTCGACATTGCCAAAATATCCACAAAAAGTTCTTATCCTACCAAATCTCACCCATCTGAGCCTAACCATCAACGAAATTAAAGAATTAGACATTGCCAAAATATCTACAAAGAATGCTTACCCCTTAAAACCTAACCCAACCTAACCTAACCATCACCGAAGTCAGAGAATTCGACATTGCCAAAATATCCACAAAAAGTTCTTATCCTACCAAACCTCTCCCATCTGAACCTAACCATCACCGAAATCAAAGAATTGGACATTGCAAAAATATCCACAAAACGTGCTTACCTCAAAATACCTAACCTAACCTAACCTAACCATCACCGAAGTCAGAGAATTCGACATTGCCAAAATATCCACAAAAAGTTCTTATCCTACCAAACCTCACCCAATTGAACCTAACCATTGCCGAAATCAAAGAATTGGACATTGCAAAAATATCCACAAATTGTGCTTACCTCACAATACCTAACCTAACCTAACCTAACCATCACCGAATTTAGAGAATTCGACATTGCCAAAATATCCACAAAAAGTTCTTATCCTACCAAACCTCACCCATCTGAGCCTAACCATCAACGAAATTAAAGAATTAGACATTGCCAAAATATCTACAAAACATGCTTACCCCTTAATACCTAACCCAACCTAACCTAACCATCACCGAAGTCAGAGAATTCGACATTGCCAAAATATCCACAAAAAGTTCTTATCCTACCAAACCTCACCCATCTGAACCTAACCATCACCGAAATCAAAGAATTGGACATTGCAAAAATATCCACAAAACGTGCTTACTTTACAATACCTAACCCAACCTAACCTAACCATCACCGAAGTCAGAGAATTCGACATTGCCAAAATATCCACAAAAAGTTCTTATCCTACCAAACCTCACCCATCTGAACCTAACCATCACCGAAATCAAAGAATTGGACATTGCCAAAATATCCACAAAACGGACTTACCTCACAATACTTAACCCAACCTAACCTAACCATCACTGAAGTCAGAAAATCCAACATTGCCAAAATATCCACAAAAAGTTCATACCCCACCAAACCACACCCATCTGAACCTAACCATCACCGAAATCGAAGAAATGGACATTGCCAAAATATCCTCAAAACGTGCTTACCTCACTATACCTTATTCAACCTAACCTAACCATCACCGAAGTCAGAGAATTCGACATTGCCAAAATATCCACAAAAAGTTCTTATCCTACCAAACCTCACCCATCTGAGCCTAAACATCAACGAAATTAAAGAATTAGACATTGCCAAAATATCTACAAAACATGCTTACCCCTTAAAACCTAACCCAACCTAACCTGACCATCACCGAAGTCAGAGAATTCGACATTGCCAAAATATCCACAAAAAGTTCTTATCCTACCAAACCTCTCCCATCTGAACCTAACCATCACCGAAATCAAAGAATTGGACATTGCAAAAATATCCACAAAACGTGCTTACCTCACAATACCTAACCTAACCTAACCTAACCATCACCGAAGTCAGAGAATTCGACATTGCCTAAATATCCACAAAAAGTTCTTATCCTACCAAACCTCACCCATCTGAGCCTAACCATCAACGAAATTAAAGAATTAGACATTGCCAAAATATCTACAAAACATGCTTACCCCTTAATACCTAACCCAACCTAACCTTACCATCACCGAAGTCAGAGAATTCGACATTGCCAAAATATCCACAAAAAGTTCTTATCCTACCAAACCTCTCCCATCTGAACCTAACCATCACCGAAATCAAAGAATTGGACATTGCAAAAATATCCACAAAACGTGCTTACCTCACAATACCTAACCTAACCTAACCTAACCATCACCGAAGTCAGAGAATTCGACATTGCCTAAATATCCACAAAAAGTTCTTATCCTACCAAACCTCACCCATCTGAGCCTAACCATCAACGAAATTAAAGAATTAGACATTGCCAAAATATCTACAAAACATGCTTACCCCTTAATACCTAACCCAACCTAACCTTACCATCACCGAAGTCAGAGAATTCGACATTGCCAAAATATCCACAAAAAGTTCTTATCCTACCAAACCTCTCCCATCTGAACCTAACCATCACCGAAATCAAAGAATTGGACATTGCAAAAATATCCACAAAACGTGCTTACCTCACAATACCTAACCTAACCTAACCTAACCATCACCGAAGTCAGAGAATTCGACATTGCCAAAATATCCACAAAAAGTTCTTATCCTACCAAACCTCACCCATCTGAGCCTAACCATCAACGAAATTAAAGAATTAGACATTGCCAAAATATCTACAAAACATGCTTACCCCTTAATACCTAACCCAACCTAACCTTACCATCACCGAAGTCAGAGAATTCGACATTGCCAAAATATCCACAAAAAGTTCTTATCCTACCAAACCTCACCCAATTGAACCTAACAATCACCGAAATCAAATAATTGGACATTGCAAAAATATCCACAAAACGTGCTTACCTCACTATACCTTATTCAACCTAACCTAACCATCACCGAAGTCAGAGAATTCGACATTGCCAAAATATCCACAAAAAGTTCTTATCCTACCAAACCTAACCCATCTGAACCTAACGATCACCGAAATCAAAGAATTGGACATTGCAAAAATATCCACAAAACGTGCTTACTTTACAATACCTAACCCAACCTAACCTAACCATCACCGAAGTCAGAGAATTCGACATTGCCAAAATATCCACAAAAAGTTCTTATCCTACCAAACCTCACCCATCTGAACCTAACCATCACCGAAATCAAAGAATTGGACATTGCAAAAATATCCACAAAACGTGCTTACTTTACAATACCTAACCCAACCTAACCTAACCATCACCGAAGTCAGAGAATTCGACATTGCCAAAATATCCACAAAAAGTTCTTATCCTACCAAACCTCACCCATCTGAACCTAACCATCACCGAAATCAAAGAATTGGACATTGCCAAAATATCCACAAAACGGGCTTACCTCACAATACTTAACCCAACCTAACCTAACCATCACTGAAGTCAGAAAATCCAACATTGCCAAAATATCCACAAAAAGTTCATACCCCACCAAACCACACCCATCTGAACCTAACCATCACCGAAATCGAAGAAATGGACATTGCCAAAATATCCTCAAAACGTGCTTACCTCACTATACCTTATTCAACCTAACCTAACCATCACCGAAGTCAGAGAATTCGACATTGCCAAAATATCCACAAAAAGTTCTTATCCTACCAAACCTCACCCATCTGAGCCTAAACATCAACGAAAATAAAGAATTAGACATTGCCAAAATATCTACAAAACATGCTTACCCCTTAAAACCTAACCCAACCTAACCTGACCATCACCGAAGTCAGAGAATTCGACATTGCCAAAATATCCACAAAAAGTTCTTATCCTACCAAACCTCTCCCATCTGAACCTAACCATCACCGAAATCAAAGAATTGGACATTGCCAAAATATCCACAAAACGGGCTTACCTCACAATACTTAACCCAACCTAACCTAACCATCACTGAAGTCAGAAAATCCAACATTGCCAAAATATCCACAAAAAGTTCATACCCCACCAAACCACACCCATCTGAACCTAACCATCACCGAAATCGAAGAAATGGACATTGCCAAAATATCCTCAAAACGTGCTTACCTCACTATACCTTATTCAACCTAACCTAACCATCACCGAAGTCAGAGAATTCGACATTGCCAAAATATCCACAAAAAGTTCTTATCCTACCAAACCTCACCCATCTGAGCCTAACCATCAACGAAATTAAAGAATTAGACATTGCCAAAATATCTACAAAACATGCTTACCCCTTAATACCTAACCCAACCTAACCTTACCATCACCGAAGTCAGAGAATTCGACATTGCCAAAATATCCACAAAAAGTTCTTATCCTACCAAACCTCACCCAATTGAACCTAACAATCACCGAAATTAAATAATTGGACATTGCAAAAATATCCACAAAACGTGCTTACCTCACAATACCTAACCTAACCTAACCTAACCATCACTGAAGTCAGAGAATCCAACATTGCCAAAATATCCACAAAAAGTTCATACCCCACCAAACCTCACCCATCTGATCCTAACCATGACCGAAATCGAAGAAATGGACATTGCCAAAATATCCACAAAACGTGCTTACCTCACTATACCTTATTCAACCTAACCTAACCATCACCGAAGTCAGAGAATTCGACATTGCCAAAATATCCACAAAAAGTTCTTATCCTACCAAACCTCACCCATCTGAACCTAACCATCACCGAAATCAAAGAATTGGACATTGCAAAAATATCCACAAAACGTGCTTACCTTACAATAACTAACCCAACCTAACCTAACCATCACCGAAGTCAGAGAATTCGACATTGCCAAAATATCCACAAAAAGTTCTTATCCTACCAAACCTCACCCAATTGAACCTAACCATCACCGAAATCAAAGAATTAGACATTGCAAAAATATCCACAAAACGTGCTTACCTCACAATACCTAACCTAACCTAACTTAACCATCACCGAAGTCAGAGAATTCGACATTGCCAAAATATCCACCAAAAGTTCTTATCCTACCAAACCTCACCCATCTGAACCTAACCATCACCGAAATCGAAGAAATGGACATTGCCAAAATATCCACAAAACGTGCTTACCTCACTATACCTTATTCAACCTAACCTAACTATCACCGAAGTCAGAGAATTCGACATTGCCAAAATATCCACAAAAAGTTCTTATCCTACCAAACCTCACCCATCTGAACCTTACCATCACCGAAATCAAAGAATTGGACATTAAATAAATATCCACAAAACGTGCTTACCTTACAATACCTAACCCAACCTAACCTAACCATCACCGAAGTCAGAGAATTCGACATTGCCAAAATATCCACAAAAAGTTCTTATCCTACCAAACCTCACCCAATTGAACCTAACCATCACCGAAATCAAAGAATTGGACATTGCAAAAATATCCACAAAACGTGCTTACCTCACAATACCTAACCCAACCTAACCTAACCATCACTGAAGTCAGAAAATCCAACATTGCCAAAATATCCACAAAAAGTTCATACCCCACCAAACCACACCCATCTGAACCTAACCATCACCGAAATCGAAGAAATGGACATTGCCAAAATATCCTCAAAACGTGCTTACCTCACTATACCTTATTCAACCTAACCTAACCATCACCGAAGTCAGAGAATTCGACATTGCCAAAATATCCACAAAAAGTTCTTATCCTACCAAACCTCACCCATCTGAACCTAACCATCACCGAAATCAAAGAATTGGACATTTCAAAAATATCCACAAAACGTGCTTACCTCACAATACCTAACCTAACCTAACCTAACCATCACCGAAGTCAGAGAATTCGACATTGCCAAAATATCCACAAAAAGTTCTTATCCTACCAAACCTCACCCATCGGAGCCTAACCATCAACGAAATTAAAGAATTAGACATTGCCAAAATATCTACAAAACATGCTTACCCCTTAATACCTAACCCAACCTAACCTTACCATCACCGAAGTCAGAGAATTCGACATTGCCAAAATATCCACAAAAAGTTCTTATCCTACCAAACCTCACCCAATTGAACCTAACAATCACCGAAATCAAATAATTGGACATTGCAAAAATATCCACAAAACGTGCTTACCTCACAATACCTAACCTAACCTAACCTAACCATCACTGAAGTCAGAGAATCCAACATTGCCAAAATATCCACAAAAAGTTCATACCCCACCAAACCTCACCCATCTGAACCTAACCATCACCGAAATCGAAGAAATGGACATTGCCAAAATATCCACAAAACGTGCTTACCTCACTATACCTTATTCAACCTAACCTAACCATCACCGAAGTCAGAGAATTCGACATTGCCAAAATATCCACAAAAAGTTCTTATCCTACCAAACCTAACCCATCTGAACCTAACGATCACCGAAATCAAAGAATTGGACATTGCAAAAATATCCACAAAACGTGCTTACTTTACAATACCTAACCCAACCTAACCTAACCATCACCGAAGTCAGAGAATTCGACATTGCCAAAATATCCACAAAAAGTTCTTATCCTACCAAACCTCACCCATCTGAACCTAACCATCACCGAAATCAAAGAATTGGACATTGCCAAAATATCCACAAAACGGGCTTACCTCACAATACTTAACCCAACCTAACCTAACCATCACTGAAGTCAGAAAATCCAACATTGCCAAAATATCCACAAAAAGTTCATACCCCACCAAACCACACCCATCTGAACCTAACCATCACCGAAATCGATGAAATGGACATTGCCAAAATATCCTCAAAACGTGCTTACCTCACTATACCTTATTCAACCTAACCTAACCATCACCGAAGTCAGAGAATTCGACATTGCCAAAATATCCACAAAAAGTTCTTATCCTACCAAACCTCACCCATCTGAGCCTAAACATCAACGAAATTAAAGAATTAGACATTGCCAAAATATCTACAAAACATGCTTACCCCTTAAAACCTAACCCAACCTAACCTGACCATCACCGAAGTCAGAGAATTCGACATTGCCAAAATATCCACAAAAAGTTCTTATCCTACCAAACCTCTCCCATCTGAACCTTACCATCACCGAAATCAAAGAAATGGACATTGCAAAAATATCCACAAAACGTGCTTACCTCACAATACCTAACCTAACCTAACCTAACCATCACCGAAGTCAGAGAATTCGACATTGCCTAAATATCCACAAAAAGTTCTTATCCTACCAAACCTCACCCATCTGAGCCTAACCATCGACGAAATTAAAGAATTAGACATTGCCAAAATATCTACAAAACATGCTTACCCCTTAATACCTAACCCAACCTAACCTTACCATCACCGAAGTCAGAGAATTCGACATTGCCAAAATATCCACAAAAAGTTCTTATCCTACCAAACCTCTCCCATCTGAACCTAACCATCACCGAAATCAAAGAATTGGACATTGCAAAAATATCCACAAAACGTGCTTACCTCACAATACCTAACCTAACCTAACCTAACCATCACCGAAGTCAGAGAATTCGACATTGCCAAAATATCCACAAAAAGTTCTTATCCTACCAAACCTCACCCATCTGAGCCTAACCATCAACGAAATTAAAGAATTAGACATTGCCAAAATATCTACAAAACATGCTTACCCCTTAATACCTAACCCAACCTAACCTTACCATCACCGAAGTCAGAGAATTCGACATTGCCAAAATATCCACAAAAAGTTCTTATCCTACCAAACCTCACCCAATTGAACCTAACAATCACCGAAATCAAATAATTGGACATTGCAAAAATATCCACAAAACGTGCTTACCTCACAATACCTAACCTAACCTAACCTAACCATCACTGAAGTCAGAGAATCCAACATTGCCAAAATATCCACAAAAAGTTCATACCCCACCAAACCTCACCCATCTGATCCTAACCATGACCGAAATCGAAGAAATGGACATTGCCAAAATATCCACAAAACGTGCTTACCTCACTATACCTTATTCAACCTAACCTAACCATCACCGAAGTCAGAGAATTCGACATTGCCAAAATATCCACAAAAAGTTCTTATCCTACCAAACCTCACCCATCTGAACCTAACCATCACCGAAATCAAAGAATTGGACATTGCCAAAATATCCACAAAACGTGCTTACCTCACAATACCTAACCCAACCTAACCTAACCATCACTGAAAACAGAGAATCCAACATTGCCAAAATATCCACAAAAAGTTCATACCCCACCAAACCTCACCCATCTGAACCTAACCATCACCGAATTCGAAAAAATGGACATTGCCAAAATATCCACAAAACGTGCTTACCTCACTATACCTTATTCAACCTAACCTTACCATCACCGAAGTCAGAGAATTCGACATTGCCAAAATATCCACAAAAAGTTCTTATCCTACCAAACCTCACCCATCTGAACCTAACCATCACCGAAATCAAAGAATTGGACATTGCCAAAATATCCACAAAACGTGCTTACCTCACAATACCTAACCCAACCTAACCTAACCATCACTGAAAACAGAGAATCCAACATTGCCAAAATATCCACAAAAAGTTCATACCCCACCAAACCTCACCCATCTGAACCTAACCATCACCGAATTCGAAAAAATGGACATTGCCAAAATATCCACAAAACGTGCTTACCTCACTATACCTTATTCAACCTAACCTTACCATCACCGAAGTCAGAGAATTCGACATTGCCAAAATATCCACAAAAAGTTCTTATCCTACCAAACCTCACCCATCTGAACCTAACCATCACCGAAATCAAAGAATTGGACATTGCCAAAATATCCACAAAACGTGCTTACCTCACAATACCTAACCCAACCTAACCTAACCATCACTGAAAACAGAGAATCCAACATTGCCAAAATATCCACAAAAAGTTCATACCCCACCAAACCTCACCCATCTGAACCTAACCATCACCGAATTCGAAAAAATGGACATTGCCAAAATATCCACAAAACGTGCTTACCTCACTATACCTTATTCAACCTAACCTTACCATCACCGAAGTCAGAGAATTCGACATTGCCAAAATATCCACAAAAAGTTCTTATCCTACCAAACCTCACCCATCTGAACCTAACCATCACCGAAATCAAAGAATTGGACATTGCAAAAATATCCACAAAACGTGCTTACCTTACAATAACTAACCCAACCTAACCTAACCATCACCGAAGTCAGAGAATTCGACATTGCCAAAATATCCACAAAAAGTTCTTATCCTACCAAACCTCACCCAATTGAACCTAACCATCACCGAAATCAAAGAATTGGACATTGCCAAAATATCCACAAAACGGGCTTACCTCACAATACCTAACCCAACCTAACCTAACCATCACTGAAGTCAGAAAATCCAACATTGCCAAAATATCCACAAAAAGTTCATACCCCACCAAACCACACCCATCTGAACCTAACCATCACCGAAATCGAAGAAATGGACATTGCCAAAATATCCTCAAAACGTGCTTACCTCACTATACCTTATTCAACCTAACCTAACCATCACCGAAGTCAGAGAATTCGACATTGCCAAAATATCCACAAAAAGTTCTTATCCTACCAAACCTCACCCATCTGAACCTAACCATCACCGAAATCAAAGAATTGGACATTTCAAAAATATCCACAAAACGTGCTTACCTCACAATACCTAACCTAACCTAACCTAACCATCACCGAAGTCAGAGAATTCGACATTGCCAAAATATCCACAAAAAGTTCTTATCCTACCAAACCTCACCCATCGGAGCCTAACTATCAACGAAATTAAAGAATTAGACATTGCCAAAATATCTACAAAACATGCTTACTCCTTAATACCTAACCAAACCTAACCTAACCATCACCAAAGTCAGAGAATTCGACATTGCCAAAATATCCACAAAAAGTTCTTATCCTACCAAACCTCACCCATCTGAACCTAACCATCACCGAAATCAAAGAATTGGACATTGCCAAAATATCCACAAAACGGGCTTACCTCACAATACCTAACCCAACCTAACCTAACCATCACTGAAGTCAAAGAATCCAACATTGCCAAAATATCCACAAAAAGTTCATACCCCACCAAACCTCACCCATCTGAACCTAACCATCACCGAAATCGAAGAAATGGACATTGCCAAAATATCCACAAAACGTGCTTACCTCACTATACCTTATTCAACCTAACCTAACCATCACCGAAGTCAGAGAATTCGACATTGCCAAAATATCCACAAAAAGTTCTTATCCTACCAAACCTCACCCATCTGAGCCTAACCATCAACGAAATTAAAGAATTAGACATTGCCAAAATATCTACAAAACATGCTTACCCCTTAATACCTAACCAAACCTAACCTAACCATCACCGAAGTCAGAGAATTCGATATTGCCAAAATATCCACAAAAAGTTCTTATCCTACCAAACCTCACCCATCTGAAACTAACCATCACCGAAATCAAAGAATTGGACATCAATAAAATATCCACAAAACGTGCTTACCTTACAATACCTAACCCAACCTAACCTAACCATCACCGAAGTCAGAGAATTCGACATTGCCAAAATATCCACAAAAAGTTCTTATCCTACCAAACCTCACTTATCTGAACCTAACCATCACCGAAATCAAAGAATTGGACAATGCTAAAATATCCACAAAACGTGCTTACCTCACAATACCTAACCCAACCTAACCTAACCATCACCGAAGTCAAAGAATTCGACATTGCCAAAATATCCACAAAAAGTTCTTATCCTACCAAACCTCACCCATCTGAACCTAACCCTCACCGAAATCAAAGAATTCGACATTGCCAAAATATCCACAAAAAGTTCTTATCCTACCAAACCTCACTTATCTGAACCTAACCATCACCGAAATCAAAGAATTCGACATTGCCAAAATATCCACAAAACGTGCTTACCTCACAACACCTAACCTAACCTAACCTAACGATCACCGAAGTCAGAGAATTCAACATAGCCAAAATATCTACAAAAAGTTCATACCCCACCAAACCTCACCCATCTGAACCTAACCATCACCGAAATCGAAGAAATGGACATTGCCAAAATATCCACAAAACGTGCTTACCTCACTATACCATATCCAACCTAACCTAACCATCACCGAAAATAGAGAATTCGACATTGCCAAAATATCCACAAAAAGTTCTTATCCTACCAAACCTCACCCAATTGAACCTAACCATAGCCGAAATCAAAGAATTGGACATTGCAAAAATATCCACAAATTGTGCTTACCTCACAATACCTAACCTAACCTAACCTAACCATCACCGAATTTAGAGAATTCGACATTGCCAAAATATCCACAAAAAGTTCTTATCCTACCAAACCTCACCCATCTGAGCCTAACCATCAACGAAATTAAAGAATTAGACATTGCCAAAATATCTACAAAACATGCTTACCCCTTAATACCTAACCCAACCTAACCTAACCATCACCGAAGTCAGAGAATTCGACATTGCCAAAATATCCACAAAAAGTTCTTATCCTACCAAACCTCACCCAATTGAACCTAACCATCACCGAAATCAAAGAATTGGACATTGCCAAAATATCTACAAATCGGGCTTACCTCACAATACCTAACCCAACCTAACCTAACCATCACTGAAGTCAAAGAATCCAACATTGCCAAAATATCCGCAAAAAGTTCATACCCCACCAAACCTCACCCATCTGAACCTAACCATCACCGAAATCGAAGAAATGGACATTGTCAAAATATCCACAAAACGTGCTTACCTCACTATACCTTATTCAACCTAACCTAACCATCACCGAAGTCAGAGAATTCGACATTGCCAAAATATCCACAAAAAGTTCTTATCCTACCAAACCTCACCCATCTAAAACTAACCATCACCGAAATCAAAGAATTGGACATTAATAAAATATCCACAAAACGTGCTTACCTTACAATACCTAACCCAACCTAACCTAACCATCACCGAAGTCAGAGAATTCGACATTGCCAAAATATCCACAAAAAGTTCTTATCCTACCAAACCTCACTTATCTAAACCTAACCATCACCGAAATCAAAGAATTGGACAATGCTAAAATATCCACAAAACGTGCTTACCTCACAATACCTAACCCAACCTAACCTAACCATCACCGAAGTCAAAGAATTCGACATTGCCAAAATATCCACAAAAAGTTCTTATCCTACCAAACCTCACCCATCTGAACCTAACCATCACCGAAATCAAAGAATTCGACATTGCCAAAATATCCACAAAACGTGCTTACCTCACAATACCTAACCTAACCTAACCTAACCATCACTGAAGTCAGAGAATTCAACATTGCCAAAATATCCACAAAAAGTTCATACCCCACCAAACCTCACCCATCTGAACCTAACCATCACCGAAATCGAAGTAATGGACATTGCCAAAATATCCACAAAACGTGCTTACCTCACTATACCTTATCCAACCTAACCTAACCATCACCGAAAATAGAGAATTCGACATTGCTAAAATATCCACAAAAAGTTCTTATCCTACCAAACCTCACCCAATTGAACCTAACCATCACCGAAATCAAAGAATTGGACATTGCAAAAATATCCACAAAACGTGCTTACCTCACAATACCTAACATAACCTAACCTAACCATCACCGAAGTCAGAGAATTCGACATTGCCAAAATATCCACAAAAAGTTCTTATCCTACCAATCCTCACCCATCTGAGCCTAACCATCAACGAAATTAAAGAATTAGACATTGCCAAAATATCTCCAAAACATGCTTACCCCTTAATACCTAACCCAACCTAACCTTACCATCACCGAAGTCAGAGAATTCGACATTGCCAAAATATCCACAAAAAGTTCTTATCCTACCAAACCTCACCCATCTGAACCTAACCATCACCGAAATCAAAGAATTGGACATTGCCAAAATATCCACAAAACGTGCTTACCTCACTATACCATATCCAACCTAACCTAACCATCACTGAAGTCAGAGAATCCAACATTGCCAAAATATCCACAAAAAGTTCATACCCCACCAAACCTCACCCATATGAACCTAACCATCACCGAAATCGAAGAAATGGACATTGCCAAAATATCCACAAAACGTGCTTACCTCACTATACCTTATTCAACCTAACCTAACCATCACCGAAGTCAGAGAATTCGACATTGCCAAAATATCCACAAAAAGTTCTTATCCTACCAAACCTCACCCATCTGAACCTAACCATCACCGAAATCAAAGAATTGGACATTGCAAAAATATCCACAAATTGTGCTTACCTCACAATACCTAACCTAACCTAACCTAACCATCACCGAAGTCAGAGAATTCGACATTGCCAAAATATCCACAAAAAGTTCTTATCCTACCAAACCTCACTTATCTGAACCTAACCATCACCGAAATCAAAGAATTGGACAATGATAAAATATCCACAAAACGTGCTTACCTCACAATACCTAACCTAAACTAGCCTAACCATCACCGAAGTCAGAGAATTCAACATTGCCAAAATATCTACAAAAAGTTCATACCCCACCAAACCTCACCCATCTGAACCTAACCATCACCGAAATCGAAGAAAAGGACATTGCCAAAATATCCACAAAACGTGCTTACCTCACTATACCTTATCCAACCTAACCTAACCATCACCGAAAATAGAGAATTCGACATTGCCAAAATATCCACAAAAAGTTCTTATCCTACCAAACCTCACCCATCTGAACCTAACCATCACCGAAATCAAAGAATTAGACATTGCAAAAATATCCACAAAACGTGCTTACCTCACAATACCTAACCTAACCTAACCTAACCATCACCGAAGTCAGAGAATTCGACATTGCCAAAATATCCACAAAAAGTTCTTATCCTACCAAACCTCACCCATCTGAGCCTAACCATCAACGAAATTAAAGAATTAGACATTGCCAAAATATCTACAAAACATGCTTACCCCTTAATACCTAACCCAACCTAACCTTACCATCACCGAAGTCAGAGAATTCGACATTGCCAAATTATCCACAAAAAGTTCTTATCCTACCAAACCTCACCCATCTGAACCTAACCATCACCGAAATCAAAGAATTGGACATTGCCAAAATATCCACAAAACGTGCTTACCTCACAATACCTAACCCAACCTAACCTAACCATCACCGAAGTCAGAGAATTCAACATTGCCAAAATATCTATATAAAGTTCATACCCCACCAAACCTCACCCATCTGAACCTAACCATCACCGAAATCGAAGAAATGGACATTGCCAAAATATCCACAAAACGAGCTTACCTCACTATACCTTATCCAACCTTACCTAACCATCACCGAAAATAGAGAATTCGACATTGCCAAAATATCCACAAAAAGTTCTTATCCTACCAAACCTCACCCAATTGAACCTCACCATCACCGAAATCAAAGAATTGGACTATGCAAAAATATCCACAAATTGTGCTTACCTCACAATACCTAACCTAACCTAACCTAACCATCACCGAAGTCAGAGAATTCGACATTGCCAAAATATCCACAAAAAGTTCTTATCCTACCAAATCTCACCCATCTGAGCCTAACCATCAACGAAATTAAAGAATTAGACATTGCCAAAATATCTACAAAGAATGCTTACCCCTTAAAACCTAACCCAACCTAACCTAACCATCACCGAAGTCAGAGAATTCGACATTGCCAAAATATCCACAAAAAGTTCTTATCCTACCAAACCTCTCCCATCTGAACCTAACCATCACCGAAATCAAAGAATTGGACATTGCAAAAATATCCACAAAACGTGCTTACCTCAAAATACCTAACCTTACCTAACCTAACCATCACCGAAGTCAGAGAATTCGACATTGCCAAAATATCCACAAAAAGTTCTTATCCTACCAAACCTCACCCAATTGAACCTAACCATTGCCGAAATCAAAGAATTGGACATTGCAAAAATATCCACAAATTGTGCTTACCTCACAATACCTAACCTAACCTAACCTAACCATCACCGAATTTAGAGAATTCGACATTGCCAAAATATCCACAAAAAGTTCTTATCCTACCAAACCTCACCCATCTGAGCCTAACCATCAACGAAATTAAAGAATTAGACATTGCCAAAATATCTACAAAAGATGCTTACCCCTTAATACCTAACCCAACCTAACCTAACCATCACCGAAGTCAGAGAATTCGACATTGCCAAAATATCCACAAAAAGTTCTTATCCTACCAAACCTCACCCAATTGAACCTAACCATCACCGAAATCAAAGAATTGGACATTTCAAAAATATCCGCAAAACGTGCTTACCTCACAATACCTAACCAAACCTAACCTAACCATCACCGAAGTCAGAGAATTCGACATTGCCAAAATATCCACAAAAAGTTCTTATCCTACCAAACCTCACCCATCTGAACCTAACCATCACCGAAATCAAAGAATTGGACATTGCCAAAATATCTACAAAACGGGCTTACCTCACAATACCTAACCCAACCTAACCTAACCATCACTGAAGTCAAAGAATCCAACATTGCCAAAATATCCACAAAAAGTTCATACCCCACCAAACCTCACCCATCTGAACCTAACCATCACCGAAATCGAAGAAATGGACATTGTCAAAATATCCACAAAACGTGCTTACCTCACTATACCTTATTCAACCTAACCTAACCATCACCGAAGTCAGAGAATTCGACATTGCCAAAATATCCACAAAAAGTTCTTATCCTACCAAACCTCACCCATCTAAAACTAACCATCACCGAAATCAAAGAATTGGACATTAATAAAATATCCACAAAACGTGCTTACCTTACAATACCTAACCCAACCTAACCTAACCATCACCGAAGTCAGAGAATTCGACATTGCCAAAATATCCACAAAAAGTTCTTATCCTACCAAACCTCACTTATCTGAACCTAACCATCACCGAAATCAAAGAATTGGACAATGCTAAAATATCCACAAAACGTGCTTACCTCACAATACCTAACCCAACCTAACCTAACCATCACCGAAGTCAAAGAATTCGACATTGCCAAAATATCCACAAAAAGTTCTTATCCTACCAAACCTCACCCATCTGAACCTAACCATCACCGAAATCAAAGAATTCGACATTGCCATAATATCCACAAAACGTGCTTACCTCACAATACCTAACCTAACCTAACCTAACCATCACTGAAGTCAGAGAATTCAACATTGCCAAAATATCCACAAAAAGTTCATACCCCACCAAACCTCACCCATCTGAACCTAACCATCACCGAAATCGAAGTAATGGACATTGCCAAAATATCCACAAAACGTGCTTACCTCACTATACCTTATCCAACCTAACCTAACCATCACCGAAAATAGAGAATTCGACATTGCCAAAATATCCACAAAAAGTTCTTATCCTACCAAACCTCACCCAATTGAACCTAACCATCACCGAAATCAAAGAATTGGACATTGCAAAAATATCCACAAAACGTGCTTACCTCACAATACCTAACATAACCTAACCTAACCATCACCGAAGTCAGAGAATTCGACATTGCCAAAATATCCACAAAAAGTTCTTATCCTACCAATCCTCACCCATCTGAGCCTAACCATCAACGAAATTAAAGAATTAGACATTGCCAAAATATCTCCAAAACATGCTTACCCCTTAATACCTAACCCAACTTAACCTTACCATCACCGAAGTCAGAGAATTCGACATTGCCAAAATATCCACAAAAAGTTCTTATCCTACCAAACCTCACCCATCTGAACCTAACCATCACCGAAATCAAAGAATTGGACATTGCCAAAATATCCAAAAAACGTGCTTACCTCACTATACCATATCCAACCTAACCTAACCATCACTGAAGTCAGAGAATCCAACATTGCCAAAATATCCACAAAAAGTTCATACCCCACCAAACCTCACCCATATGAACCTAACCATCACCGAAATCGAAGAAATGGACATTGCCAAAATATCCACAAAACGTGCTTACCTCACTATACCTTATTCAACCTAACCTAACCATCACCGAAGTCAGAGAATTCGACATTGCCAAAATATCCACAAAAAGTTCTTATCCTACCAAACCTCACCCATCTGAGCCTAACCATCAACGAAATTAAAGAATTAGACATTGCCAAAATATCTACAAAACATGCTTACCCCTTAATACGTAACCCAACCTATCCTAACCATCACCGAAGTCAGAGAATTCGACATTGCCAAAATATCCACAAAAAGTTCTTATCCTACCAAACCTCACCCAATTGAACCTAACCATCACCGAAATCAAAGAATTGGACATTTCAAAAATATCCGCAAAACGTGCTTACCTCACAATACCTAACCAAACCTAACCTAACCATCACCGAAGTCAGAGAATTCGACATTGCCAAAATATCCACAAAAAGTTCTTATCCTACCAAACCTCACCCATCTGAACCTAACCATCACCGAAATCAAAGAATTGGACATTGCCAAAATATCTACCAATCGGGCTTACCTCACAATACCTAACCCAACCTAACCTAACCATCACTGAAGTCAAAGAATCCAACATTGCCAAAATTTCCGCAAAAAGTTCATACCCCACCAAACCTCACCCATCTGAACCTAACCATCACCGAAATCGAAGAAATGGACATTGTCAAAATATCCACAAAACGTGCTTACCTCACTATACCTTATTCAACCTAACCTAACCATCACCGAAGTCAGAGAATTCGACATTGCCAAAATATCCACAAAAAGTTCTTATCCTACCAAACCTCACCCATCTAAAACTAACCATCACCGAAATCAAAGAATTGGACATTAATAAAATATCCACAAAACGTGCTTACCTTACAATACCTAACCCAACCTAACCTAACCATCACCGAAGTCAGAGAATTCGACATTGCCAAAATATCCACAAAAAGTTCTTATCCTACCAAACCTCACTTATCTAAACCTAACCATCACCGAAATCAAAGAATTGGACAATGCTAAAATATCCACAAAACGTGCTTACCTCACAATACCTAACCCAACCTAACCTAACCATCACCGAAGTCAAAGAATTCGACATTGCCAAAATATCCACAAAAAGTTCTTATCCTACCAAACCTCACCCATCTGAACCTAACCATCACCGAAATCAAAGAATTCGACATTGCCAAAATATCCACAAAACGTGCTTACCTCACAATACCTAACCTAACCTAACCTAACCATCACTGAAGTCAGAGAATTCAACATTGCCAAAATATCCACAAAAAGTTCATACCCCACCAAACCTCACCCATCTGAACCTAACCATCACCGAAATCGAAGTAATGGACATTGCCAAAATATCCACAAAACGTGCTTACCTCACTATACCTTATCCAACCTAACCTAACCATCACCGAAAATAGAGAATTCGACATTGCCAAAATATCCACAAAAAGTTCTTATCCTACCAAACCTCACCCAATTGAACCTAACCATCACCGAAATCAAAGAATTGGACATTGCAAAAATATCCACAAAACGTGCTTACCTCACAATACCTAACATAACCTAACCTAACCATCACCGAAGTCAGAGAATTCGACATTGCCAAAATATCCACAAAAAGTTCTTATCCTACCAATCCTCACCCATCTGAGCCTAACCATCAACGAAATTAAAGAATTAGACATTGCCAAAATATCTCCAAAACATGCTTACCCCTTAATACCTAACCCAACCTAACCTTACCATCACCGAAGTCAGAGAATTCGACATTGCCAAAATATCCACAAAAAGTTCTTATCCTACCAAACCTCACCCATCTGAACCTAACCATCACCGAAATCAAAGAATTGGACATTGCCAAAATATCCACAAAACGTGCTTACCTCACTATACCATATCCAACCTAACCTAACCATCACTGAAGTCAGAGAATCCAACATTGCCAAAATATCCACAAAAAGTTCATACCCCACCAAACCTCACCCATATGAACCTAACCATCACCGAAATCGAAGAAAAGGACATTGCCAAAATATCCACAAAACGTGCTTACCTCACTATACCTTATCCAACCTAACCTAACCATCACCGAAAATAGAGAATTCGACATTGCCAAAATATCCACAAAAAGTTCTTATCCTACCAAACCTCACCCATCTGAACCTAACCATCACCGAAATCAAAGAATTAGACATTGCAAAAATATCCACAAAACGTGCTTACCTCACAATACCTAACCTAACCTAACCTAACCATCACCGAAGTCAGAGAATTCGACATTGCCAAAATATCCACAAAAAGTTCTTATCCTACCAAACCTCACCCATCTGAGCCTAACCATCAACGAAATTAAAGAATTAGACATTGCCAAAATATCTACAAAACATGCTTACCCCTTAATACCTAACCCAACCTAACCTTACCATCACCGAAGTCAGAGAATTCGACATTGCCAAATTATCCACAAAAAGTTCTTATCCTACCAAACCTCACCCATCTGAACCTAACCATCACCGAAATCAAAGAATTGGACATTGCCAAAATATCCACAAAACGTGCTTACCTCACAATACCTAACCCAACCTAACCTAACCATCACCGAAGTCAGAGAATTCAACATTGCCAAAATATCTATATAAAGTTCATACCCCACCAAACCTCACCCATCTGAACCTAACCATCACCGAAATCGAAGAAATGGACATTGCCAAAATATCCACAAAACGAGCTTACCTCACTATACCTTATCCAACCTAACCTAACCATCACCGAAAATAGAGAATTCGACATTGCCAAAATATCCACAAAAAGTTCTTATCCTACCAAACCTCACCCAATTGAACCTCACCATCACCGAAATCAAAGAATTGGACTATGCAAAAATATCCACAAATTGTGCTTACCTCACAATACCTAACCTAACCTAACCTAACCATCACCGAAGTCAGAGAATTCGACATTGCCAAAATATCCACAAAAAGTTCTTATCCTACCAAATCTCACCCATCTGAGCCTAACCATCAACGAAATTAAAGAATTAGACATTGCCAAAATATCTACAAAGAATGCTTACCCCTTAAAACCTAACCCAACCTAACCTAACCATCACCGAAGTCAGAGAATTCGACATTGCCAAAATATCCACAAAAAGTTCTTATCCTACCAAACCTCTCCCATCTGAACCTAACCATCACCGAAATCAAAGAATTGGACATTGCAAAAATATCCACAAAACGTGCTTACCTCAAAATACCTAACCTAACCTAACCTAACCATCACCGAAGTCAGAGAATTCGACATTGCCAAAATATCCACAAAAAGTTCTTATCCTACCAAACCTCACCCAATTGAACCTAACCATTGCCGAAATCAAAGAATTGGACATTGCAAAAATATCCACAAATTGTGCTTACCTCACAATACCTAACCTAACCTAACCTAACCATCACCGAATTTAGAGAATTCGACATTGCCAAAATATCCACAAAAAGTTCTTATCCTACCAAACCTCACCCATCTGAGCCTAACCATCAACGAAATTAAAGAATTAGACATTGCCAAAATATCTACAAAACATGCTTACCCCTTAATACCTAACCCAACCTAACCTAACCATCACCGAAGTCAGAGAATTCGACATTGCCAAAATATCCACAAAAAGTTCTTATCCTACCAAACCTCACCCAATTGAACCTAACCATCACCGAAATCAAAGAATTGGACATTTCAAAAATATCCGCAAAACGTGCTTACCTCACAATACCTAACCAAACCTAACCTAACCATCACCGAAGTCAGAGAATTCGACATTGCCAAAATATCCACAAAAAGTTCTTATCCTACCAAACCTCACCCATCTGAACCTAACCATCACCGAAATCAAAGAATTGGACATTGCCAAAATATCTACAAAACGGGCTTACCTCACAATACCTAACCCAACCTAACCTAACCATCACTGAAGTCAAAGAATCCAACATTGCCAAAATATCCACAAAAAGTTCATACCCCACCAAACCTCACCCATCTGAACCTAACCATCACCGAAATCGAAGAAATGGACATTGTCAAAATATCCACAAAACGTGCTTACCTCACTATACCTTATTCAACCTAACCTAACCATCACCGAAGTCAGAGAATTCGACATTGCCAAAATATCCACAAAAAGTTCTTATCCTACCAAACCTCACCCATCTAAAACTAACCATCACCGAAATCAAAGAAATGGACATTAATAAAATATCCACAAAACGTGCTTACCTTACAATACCTAACCCAACCTAACCTAACCATCACCGAAGTCAGAGAATTCGACATTGCCAAAATATCCACAAAGAGTTCTTATCCTACCAAACCTCACTTATCTGAACCTAACCATCACCGAAATCAAAGAATTGGACAATGCTTAAATATCCACAAAACGTGCTTACCTCACAATACCTAACCCAACCTAACCTAACCATCACCGAAGTCAAAGAATTCGACATTGCCAAAATATCCACAAAAAGTTCTTATCCTACCAAACCTCACCCATCTGAACCTAACCATCACCGAAATCAAAGAATTCGACATTGCCATAATATCCACAAAACGTGCTTACCTCACAATACCTAACCTAACCTAACCTAACCATCACTGAAGTCAGAGAATTCAACATTGCCAAAATATCCACAAAAAGTTCATACCCCACCAAACCTCACCCATCTGAACCTAACCATCACCGAAATCGAAGTAATGGACATTGCCAAAATATCCACAAAACGTGCTTACCTCACTATACCTTATCCAACCTAACCTAACCATCACCGAAAATAGAGAATTCGACATTGCCAAAATATCCACAAAAAGTTCTTATCCTACCAAACCTCACCCAATTGAACCTAACCATCACCGAAATCAAAGAATTGGACATTGCAAAAATATCCACAAAACGTGCTTACCTCACAATACCTAACATAACCTAACCTAACCATCACCGAAGTCAGAGAATTCGACATTGCCAAAATATCCACAAAAAGTTCTTATCCTACCAATCCTCACCCATCTGAGCCTAACCATCAACGAAATTAAAGAATTAGACATTGCCAAAATATCTCCAAAACATGCTTACCCCTTAATACCTAACCCAACCTAACCTTACCATCACCGAAGTCAGAGAATTCGACATTGCCAAAATATCCACAAAAAGTTCTTATCCTACCAAACCTCACCCATCTGAACCTAACCATCACCGAAATCAAAGAATTGGACATTGCAAAAATATCCACAAATTGTGCTTACCTCACAATAGCTAACCTAACCTAACCTAACCATCACCGAAGTCAGAGAATTCGACATTGCCAAAATATCCACAAAAAGTTCTTATCCTACCAAACCTCACTTATCTGAACCTAACCATCACCGAAATCAAAGAATTCGACAATGATAAAATATCCACAAAACGTGCTTACCTCACAATACCTAACCTAAACTAACCTAACCATCACCGAAGTCAGAGAATTCAACATTGCCAAAATATCTACAAAAAGTTCATACCCCACCAAACCTCACCCATCTGAACCTAACCATCACCGAAATCGAAGAAAAGGACATTGCCAAAATATCCACAAAACGTGCTAACCTCACTATACCTTATCCAACCTAACCTAACCATCACCGAAAATAGAGAATTCGACATTGCCAAAATATCCACAAAAAGTTCTTATCCTACCAAACCTCACCCAATTGAACCTAACCATCACCGAAATCGAAGAAATGGACATTGCCAAAATATCCACAAAACAAGCTTACCTCACTATACCTTATTCAACCTAACCTAACCATCACCGAAGTCAGAGAATTCGACATTGCCAAAATATCCACAAAAAGTTCTTATCCTACCAAACCTCACCCATCTGAACCTAACCATCACCGAAATCAAAGAATTAGACATTGCAAAAATATCCACAAAACGTGCTTACCTCACAATACCTAACCTAACCTAACCTAACCATCACCGAAGTCAGAGAATTCGACATTGCCAAAATATCCACAAAAAGTTCTTATCCTACCAAACCTCACCCATCTGAGCCTAACCATCAACGAAATTAAAGAATTAGACATTGCCAAAATATCTACAAAACATGCTTACCCCTTAATACCTAACCCAACCTAACCTTACCATCACCGAAGTCAGAGAATTCGACATTGCCAAATTATCCACAAAAAGTTCTTATCCTACCAAACCTCACCCATCTGAACCTAACCATCACCGAAATCAAAGAATTGGACATTGCCAAAATATCCACAAAACGTGCTTACCTCACAATACCTAACCCAACCTAACCTAACCATCACCGAAGTCAGAGAATTCAACATTGCCAAAATATCTATAAAAAGTTCATACCCCACCAAACCTCACCCATCTGAACCTAACCATCACCGAAATCGAAGAAATGGACATTGCCAAAATATCCACAAAACAAGCTTACCTCACTATACCTTATCCAACCTAACCTTACCATCACCGAAAATAGAGAATTCGACATTGCCAAAATATCCACAAAAAGTTCTTATCCTACCAAACCTCACCCAATTGAACCTCACCATCACCGAAATCAAAGAATTGGACTATGCAAAAATATCCACAAATTGTGCTTACCTCACAATACCTAACCTAACCTAACCTAACCATCACCGAAGTCAGAGAATTCGACATTGCCAAAATATCCACAAAAAGTTCTTATCCTACCAAATCTCACCCATCTGAGCCTAACCATCAACGAAATTAAAGAATTAGACATTGCCAAAATATCTACAAAGAATGCTTACCCCTTAAAACCTAACCCAACCTAACCTAACCATCACCGAAGTCAGAGAATTCGACATTGCCAAAATATCCACAAAAAGTTCTTATCCTACCAAACCTCTCCCATCTGAACCTAACCATCACCGAAATCAAAGAATTGGACATTGCAAAAATATCCACAAAACGTGCTTACCTCAAAATACCTAACCTAACCTAACCTAACCATCACCGAAGTCAGAGAATTCGACATTGCCAAAATATCCACAAAAAGTTCTTATCCTACCAAACCTCACCCAATTGAACCTAACCATTGCCGAAATCAAAGAATTGGACATTGCAAAAATATCCACAAATTGTGCTTACCTCACAATACCTAACCTTACCTAACCTAACCATCACCGAATTTAGAGAATTCGACATTGCCAAAATATCCACAAAAAGTTCTTATCCTACCAAACCTCACCCATCTGAGCCTAACCATCAACGAAATTAAAGAATTAGACATTGCCAAAATATCTACAAAACATGCTTACCCCTTAATACCTAACCCAACCTAACCTAACCATCACCGAAGTCAGAGAATTCGACATTGCCAAAATATCCACAAAAAGTTCTTATCCTACCAAACCTCACCCAATTGAACCTAACCATCACCGAAATCAAAGAATTGGACATTTCAAAAATATCCGCAAAACGTGCTTACCTCACAATACCTAACCAAACCTAACCTAACCATCACCGAAGTCAGAGAATTCGACATTGCCAAAATATCCACAAAAAGTTCTTATCCTACCAAACCTCACCCATCTGAACCTAACCATCACCGAAATCAAAGAATTGGACATTGCCAAAATATCTACAAAACGGGCTTACCTCACAATACCTAACCCAACCTAACCTAACCATCACTGAAGTCAAAGAATCCAACATTGCCAAAATATCCACAAAAAGTTCATACCCCACCAAACCTCACCCATCTGAACCTAACCATCACCGAAATCGAAGAAATGGACATTGTCAAAATATCCACAAAACGTGCTTACCTCACTATACCTTATTCAACCTAACCTTACCATCACCGAAGTCAGAGAATTCGACATTGCCAAAATATCAACAAAAAGTTCTTATCCTACCAAACCTCACCCATCTAAAACTAACCATCACCGAAATCAAAGAAATGGACATTAATAAAATATCCACAAAACGTGCTTACCTTACAATACCTAACCCAACCTAACCTAACCATCACCGAAGTCAGAGAATTCGACATTGCCAAAATATCCACAAAAAGTTCTTATCCTACCAAACCTCACTTATCTGAACCTAACCATCACCGAAATCAAAGAATTGGACAATGCTAAAATATCCACAAAACGTGCTTACCTCACAATACCTAACCCAACCTAACCTAACCATCACCGAAGTCAAAGAATTCGACATTGCCAAAATATCCACAAAAAGTTCTTATCCTACCAAACCTCACCCATCTGAACCTAACCATCACCGAAATCAAAGAATTCGACATTGCCATAATATCCACAAAACGTGCTTACCTCACAATACCTAACCTAACCTAACCTAACCATCACTGAAGTCAGAGAATTCAACATTGCCAAAATATCCACAAAAAGTTCATACCCCACCAAACCTCACCCATCTGAACCTAACCATCACCGAAATCGAAGTAATGGACATTGCCAAAATATCCACAAAACGTGCTTACCTCACTATACCTTATCCAACCTAACCTAACCATCACCGAAAATAGAGAATTCGACATTGCCAAAATATCCACAAAAAGTTCTTATCCTACCAAACCTCACCCAATTGAACCTAACCATCACCGAAATCAAAGAATTGGACATTGCAAAAATATCCACAAAACGTGCTTACCTCACAATACCTAACATAACCTAACCTAACCATCACCGAAGTCAGAGAATTCGACATTGCCAAAATATCCACAAAAAGTTCTTATCCTACCAATCCTCACCCATCTGAGCCTAACCATCAACGAAATTAAAGAATTAGACATTGCCAAAATATCTCCAAAACATGCTTACCCCTTAATACCTAACCCAACCTAACCTTACCATCACCGAAGTCAGAGAATTCGACATTGCCAAAATATCCACAAAAAGTTCTTATCCTACCAAACCTCACCCATCTGAACCTAACCATCACCGAAATCAAAGAATTGGACATTGCAAAAATATCCACAAATTGTGCTTACCTCACAATAGCTAACCTAACCTAACCTAACCATCACCGAAGTCAGAGAATTCGACATTGCCAAAATATCCACAAAAAGTTCTTATCCTACCAAACCTCACTTATCTGAACCTAACCATCACCGAAATCAAAGAATTCGACAATGATAAAATATCCACAAAACGTGCTTACCTCACAATACCTAACCTAAACTAACCTAACCATCACCGAAGTCAGAGAATTCAACATTGCCAAAATATCTACAAAAAGTTCATACCCCACCAAACCTCACCCATCTGAACCTAACCATCACCGAAATCGAAGAAAAGGACATTGCCAAAATATCCACAAAACGTGCTAACCTCACTATACCTTATCCAACCTAACCTAACCATCACCGAAAATAGAGAATTCGACATTGCCAAAATATCCACAAAAAGTTCTTATCCTACCAAACCTCACCCAATTGAACCTAACCATCACCGAAATCGAAGAAATGGACATTGCCAAAATATCCACAAAACAAGCTTACCTCACTATACCTTATTCAACCTAACCTAACCATCACCGAAGTCAGAGAATTCGACATTGCCAAAATATCCACAAAAAGTTCTTATCCTACCAAACCTCACCCATCTGAACCTAACCATCACCGAAATCAAAGAATTAGACATTGCAAAAATATCCACAAAACGTGCTTACCTCACAATACCTAACCTAACCTAACCTAACCATCACCGAAGTCAGAGAATTCGACATTGCCAAAATATCCACAAAAAGTTCTTATCCTACCAAACCTCACCCATCTGAGCCTAACCATCAACGAAATTAAAGAATTAGACATTGCCAAAATATCTACAAAACATGCTTACCCCTTAATACCTAACCCAACCTAACCTTACCATCACCGAAGTCAGAGAATTCGACATTGCCAAATTATCCACAAAAAGTTCTTATCCTACCAAACCTCACCCATCTGAACCTAACCATCACCGAAATCAAAGAATTGGACATTGCCAAAATATCCACAAAACGTGCTTACCTCACAATACCTAACCCAACCTAACCTAACCATCACCGAAGTCAGAGAATTCAACATTGCCAAAATATCTATAAAAAGTTCATACCCCACCAAACCTCACCCATCTGAACCTAACCATCACCGAAATCGAAGAAATGGACATTGCCAAAATATCCACAAAACAAGCTTACCTCACTATACCTTTTCCAACCTAACCTTACCATCACCGAAAATAGAGAATTCGACATTGCCAAAATATCCACAAAAAGTTCTTATCCTACCAAACCTCACCCAATTGAACCTCACCATCACCGAAATCAAAGAATTGGACTATGCAAAAATATCCACAAATTGTGCTTACCTCACAATACCTAACCTAACCTAACCTAACCATCACCGAAGTCAGAGAATTCGACATTGCCAAAATATCCACAAAAAGTTCTTATCCTACCAAATCTCACCCATCTGAGCCTAACCATCAACGAAATTAAAGAATTAGACATTGCCAAAATATCTACAAAGAATGCTTACCCCTTAAAACCTAACCCAACCTAACTTAACCATCACCGAAGTCAGAGAATTCGACATTGCCAAAATATCCACAAAAAGTTCTTATCCTACCAAACCTCTCCCATCTGAACCTAACCATCACCGAAATCAAAGAATTGGACATTGCAAAAATATCCACAAAACGTGCTTACCTCAAAATACCTAACCTAACCTAACCTAACCATCACCGAAGTCAGAGAATTCGACATTGCCAAAATATCCACAAAAAGTTCTTATCCTACCAAACCTCACCCATCTGAGCCTAACCATCAACGAAATTAAAGAATTAGACATTGCCAAAATATCTACAAAACATGCTTACCCCTTAATACCTAACCCAACCTAACCTTACCATCACCGAAGTCAGAGAATTCGACATTGCCAAAATATCCACAAAAAGTTCTTATCCTACCAAACCTCACCCAATTGAACCTAACCATCACCGAAATCGAAGAAATGGACATTGCCAAAATATCCACAAAACAAGCTTACCTCACTATACCTTATTCAACCTAACCTAACCATCACCGAAGTCAGAGAATTCGACATTGCCAAAATATCCACAAAAAGTTCTTATCCTACCAAACCTCACCCATCTGAACCTAACCATCACCGAAATCAAAGAATTAGACATTGCAAAAATATCCACAAAACGTGCTTACCTCACAATACCTAACCTAACCTAACCTAACCATCACCGAAGTCAGATAATTCGACATTGCCAAAATATCCACAAAAAGTTCTTATCCTACCAAACCTCACCCATCTGAGCCTAACCATCAACGAAATTAAAGAATTAGACATTGCCAAAATATCTACAAAACATGCTTACCCCTTAATACCTAACCCAACCTAACCTTACCATCACCGAAGTCAGAGAATTCGACATTGCCAAATTATCCACAAAAAGTTCTTATCCTACCAAACCTCACCCATCTGAACCTAACCATCACCGAAATCAAAGAATTGGACATTGCCAAAATATCCACAAAACGTGCTTACCTCACAATACCTAACCCAACCTAACCTATCCATCACCGAAGTCCGAGAATTTGACATTGCCAAAATATCCACAAAAAGTTCTTATCCTACCAAACCTCACCCATCTGAACCTAACCATCACCGAAATCAAAGAATTCGACATTGCCAAAATATCCACAAAACGTGCTTACCTCACAATACCTAACCCAACCTAACCTATCCATCACCGAAGTCCGAGAATTCGACATTGCCAAAATATCCACAAAAAGTTCTTATCCTACCAAACCTCACCCATCTGAACCTAACCATCACCGAAATCAAAGAATTCGACATTGCCAAAATATCCACAAACCGTGCTTACCTCACAATACCTAACCTAACCTAACCTAACCATCACCGAAGTCAGAGAATTCAACATTGCCAAAATATCTACAAAAAGTTCATACCCCACCAAACCTCACCCATCTGAACCTAACCATCACCGAAATCGAAGAAATGGACATTGCCAAAATATCCACAAAACGTGCTTACCTCACTATACCTTATCCAACCTAACCTAACCATCACCGAAAATAGAGAATTCGACATTGCCAAAATATCCACAAAAAGTTCTTATCCTACCAAACCTCACCCAATTGAACCTAACCATCACCGAAATCAAAGAATTGGACATTGCAAAAATATCCACAAAACGTGCTTACCTCACAATACCTAACCTTACCTAACCTAACCATCACCGAAGTCAGAGAATTCTACATTGCCAAAATATCCACAAAAAGTTCTTATCCTACCAAACCTCACCCATCTGAGCCTAACCATCAACGAAATTAAAGAATTAGACATTGCCAAAATATCTCCAAAACATGTTTACCCCTTAAAACCTAACCCAACCTAACCTAACCATCACCGAAGTCAGAGAATTCGACATTGCCAAAATATCCACAAAAAGTTCTTATCCTACCAAACCTCACCCATCTGAGCCTAACCATCAACGAAATTAAAGAATTAGACATTGCTTAAATATCTACAAAACATGCTTACCCCTTAATACCTAACCCAACCTAACCTTACCATCACCGAAGTCAGAGAATTCGACATTGCCAAAATATCCACAAAAAGTTCTTATCCTACCAAACCTCACCCAATTGAACCTTACCATCACCGAAATCAAAGAATTGGACATCGCCAAAATAACAACAAAACGTGCTTACCTCACAATACCTAACCCAACCTAACCTAACCATCACCGAAGTCAGAGAATTAGACATTGCCAAAATATCCACAAAAAGTTCTTATCCTACCAAACCTCACCCATCTGAGCCTAACCATCAACGAAATTAAAAAATTAGACATTGCCAAAATATCTACAAAACATGCTTACCCCTTAATACCTAACCCAACCTAACCTTACCATCACCGAAGTCAGAGAATTCGACATTGCCAAAATATCCACAAAAAGTTCTAATCCTACCAAACCTCACCCATCTGAACCTAAACCATCACCGAAATCAAAGAATTGGACATTGCAAAAATATACACAAAACGTGCTTACCTCACAATACTTAACCTAACCTAACCTAACCATCACCGAAGTCAGAGAATTCGACATTGCCAAAATATCCACAAAAAGTTCTTATCCTACCAAACCTCACCCATCTGAGCCTAACCATCAACGAAATTAAAGAATTAGACATTGCCAAAATATCTACAAAACATGCTTACCCCTTAATACCTAACCCAACCTAACCTTACCATCACCGAAGTCAGAGAATTCGACATTGCCAAAATATCCACAAAAAGTTCTTATCCTACCAAACCTCACCCAATTGAACCTAACCATCACCGAAATCAAAGAATTGGACATTGCAAAAATATCTACAAAACGTGCTTACCTCACAATACCTAACCTTACCTAACCTAACCATCACCGAAGTCAGAGAATTCGACTTTGCCAAAATATCCACAAAAAGTTCTTATCCTACCAAACCTCACCCATCTGAACCTAACCATCACCGAAATCAAAGAATTGGACATTGCCAAAATATCCACAAAACGTGCTTACCTCACAATACCTAAGCCAACCTAACCTAACCATCACTGAAGTCAGAGAATCCAACATTGCCAAAATATCCACAAAAAGTTCATACCCCACCAAACCTCACCCAATTGAACCTAACCATCACCGAAATCAAAGAATTGGACATTGCAAAAGTATCCACAAAACGTGCTTACCTCACAATACCTAACCTAACCTAACCTAACCATCACCGAAGTCAGAGAATTCGACTTTGCCAAAATATCCACAAAAAGTTCTTATCCTACCAAACCTCACCCATCTGAACCTTACCATCACCGAAATCAAAGAATTGGACATTGCAAAAATATCCACAAAACGTGTTTACCTTACAATACCTAACCCAACCTAACCTAACCATCACCGAAGTCAGAGAATTCGACATTGCCAAAATATCCACAAAAAGTTCTTATCCTACCAAACCTCACTTATCTGAACCTAACCATCACCGAAATCAAAGAATTGGACAATGATAAAATATCCACAAAACGTGCTTACCTCACAATACCTAACCCAACCTAACCTAACCATCACCGAAGTCAAAGAATTCGACATTGCCAAAATATCCACAAAAAGTTCTTATCCTACCAAACCTCACCCATCTGAACCTAACCATCACCGAAATCAAAGAATTCGACATTGCCAAAATATCCACAAAACGTGCTTACCTCACAATACCTAACCTAACCTAACCTAATTATCACCGAAGTCAGAGAATTCAACATTGCCAAAATATCTACAAAAAGTTCATACCCCACCAAACCTCACCCATCTGAACCAAACCATCACCGAAATCGAAGAAATGGACATTGCCAAAATATCCACAAAACGTGCTTACCTCACTATACCTTATCCAACCTAACCTAACCATCACCAAAAATAGAGAATTCGACATTGCCAAAATATCCACAAAAAGTTCTTATCCTACCAAACCTCTCCCATCTGAACCTAACCATCACCGAAATCAAAGAATTGGACATCGCCAAAATAACAACAAAACGTGCTTACCTCACAATTCCTAACCCAACCTAACCTAACCATCACCAAAGTCAGAGAATTCGACATTGCCAAAATATCCACAAAAAGTTCTTATCCTACCAAACCTCACCCATCTGAACCTAACCATCACCGAAATCAAAGAATTGGACATTGCAAAAATATACACAAAACGTGCTTACCTCACAATACTTAACCTAACCTAACCTAACCATCACCGAAGTCAGAGAATTCGACATTGCCAAAATATCCACAAAAAGTTCATATCCTACCAAACCTCACCCATCTGAACCTTACCATCACCGAAATCAAAGAATTAGGCATTGCCAAAATATCCACAAAACGTTCTTACCTCACAATACCTAACCCAACCTAACCTATTCATCACCGAAGTCCGAGAATTCGACATTATCAAAATATCCACAAAAAGTTCATACCCCACCAAACCTCACCCATCTGAACCTAACCATCACCGAAATCGAAGAATTAGACATTGCCAAAATATCTACAAAACATGCTTACCCCTTAATACCTAACCCAACCTAACCTAACCATCACCGAAGTCAGAGAATTCGACATTGCCAAAATATCCACAAAAAGTTCATACCCCACCAAACCTCACCCAATTGAACCTAACCATCACCGAAATCAAAGAATTGGACATTGCAAAAGTATCCACAAAACGTGCTTACCTCACAATACCTAACCTAACCTAACCTAACCATCACCGAAGTCAGAGAATTCGACTTTGCCAAAATATCCACAAAAAGTTCTTATCCTACCAAACCTCACTTATCTGAACCTAACCATCACCGAAATCAAAGAATTGGACAATGATAAAATATCCACAAAACGTGCTTACCTCACAATACCTAACCCAACCTAACCTAACCATCACCGAAGTCAAAGAATTCGACATTGCCAAAATATCCACAAAAAGTTCTTATCCTACCAAACCTCACCCATCTGAACCTAACCATCACCGAAATCAAAGAATTCGACATTGCCAAAATATCCACAAAACGTGCTTACCTCACAATACCTAACCTTACCTAACCTAACCATCACCGAAGTCAGAGAATTCAACATTGCCAAAATATCTACAAAAAGTTCATACCCCACCAAACCTCACCCATCTGAACCTAACCATCACCGAAATCGAAGAAATGGACATTGCCAAAATATCCACAAAACGTGCTTACCTCACTATACCTTATCCAACCTAACCTAACCATCACCAAAAATAGAGAATTCGACATTGCCAAAATATCCACAAAAAGTTCTTATCCTACCAAACCTCTCCCATCTGAACCTAACCATCACCGAAATCAAAGAATTGGACATCGCCAAAATAACAACAAAACGTGCTTACCTCACAATTCCTAACCCAACCTAACCTAACCATCACCGAAGTCAGAGAATTCGACATTGCCAAAATATCCACAAAAAGTTCTTATCCTACCAAACCTCACCCATCTGAACCTAACCATCACCGAAATCAACGAATTGGACATTGCAAAAATATACACAAAACGTGCTTACCTCACAATACTTAACCTAACCTAACCTAACCATCACCGAAGTCAGAGAATTCGACATTGCCAAAATATCCACAAAAAGTTCTTATCCTACCAAACCTCACCCATCTGAGCCTAACCATCAACGAAATTAAAGAATTAGACATTGCCAAAATATTTTCAAAACATGCTTACCCCTTAATACCTAACCCAACCTAACCTAACCATCACCGAAGTCAGAGAATTCGACATTGCCAAAATATCCACAAAAAGTTCATATCCTACCAAACCTCACCCATCTGAACCTTACCATCACCGAAATCAAAGAATTAGGCATTGCCAAAATATCCACAAAACGTTCTTACCTCACAATACCTAACCCAACCTAACCTATTCATCACCGAAGTCCGAGAATTCGACATTATCAAAATATCCACAAAAAGTTCTTATCCTACCAAACCTCACTTATCTGAACCTAACCATCACCGAAGTCAAAGAATTGGACAATGATAAAATATCCACAAAACGTGCTTTCCTCACAATACCTAACCCAACCTAACCTAACCATCACCGAAGTCAAAGAATTCGACATTGCCAAAATATCCACAAAAAGTTCTTATCCTACCAAACCTCACCCATCTGAACCTAACCATCACCGAAATCAAAGAATTCGACATTGCCAAAATATCCACAAAACGTGCTTACCTCACAATACCTAACCTTACCTAACCTAACCATCACCAAAGTCAGAGAATTCAACATTGCCAAAATATCTACAAAAAGTTCATACCCCACCAAACCTCACCCATCTGAACCTAACCATCACCGAAATCGAAGAAATGGACATTGCCAAAATATCCACAAAACGTGCTTACCTCACTATACCTTATCCAACCTAACCTAACCATCACCAAAAATAGAGAATTCGACATTGCCAAAATATCCACAAAAAGTTCTTATCCTACCAAACCTCTCCCATCTGAACCTAACCATCACCGAAATCAAAGAATTGGACATCGCCAAAATAACAACAAAACGTGCTTACCTCACAATTCCTAACCCAACCTAACCTAACCATCACCGAAGTCAGAGAATTCGACATTGCCAAAATATCCACAAAAAGTTCTTATCCTACCAAACCTCACCCATCTGAACCTAACCATCACCGAAATCAACGAATTGGACATTGCAAAAATATACAAAAAACGTGCTTACCTCACAATACTTAACCTAACCTAACCTAACCATCACCGAAGTCAGAGAATTCGACATTGCCAAATATCCACAAAAAGTTCTTATCCTACCAAACCTCACCCATCTGAGCCTAACCATCAACGAAATTAAAGAATTAGACATTGCCAAAATATTTTCAAAACATGCTTACCCCTTAATACCTAACCCAACCTAACCTTACCATCACCGAAGTCAGAGAATTCGACATTGCCAAAATATCCACAAAAAGTTCATATCCTACCAAACCTCACCCATCTGAACCTAACCATCACCGAAATCAAAGAATTAGGCATTGCCAAAATATCCACAAAACGTGCTTACCTCACAATACCTAACCCAACCTAACCTATTCATCACCGAAGTCCGAGAATTCGACATTATCAAAATATCCACAAAAAGTTCTTATCCTACCAAACCTCACTTATCTGAACCTAACCATCACCGAAGTCAAAGAATTGGACAATGATAAAATATCCACAAAACGTGCTTACCTCACAATACCTAACCCAACCTAACCTAACCATCACCGAAGTCAAAGAATTCGACATTGCCAAAATATCCACAAAAAGTTCTTATCCTACCAAACCTCACCCAATTGAACCTAACCATCACCGAAATCAAAGAATTGGACATTGCAAAAATATCCACAAAACGTGCTTACCTCACAATACCTAACCTAACCTAACCTAACTATCACCGAAGTCAGAGAATTCAACATTGCCAAAATATCCACAAAAAGTTCATACCCCACCAAACCTCACCCATCTGAACCTAACCATCACCGAAATCGAAGAAATGGACATTGCCAAAATATCCACAAAACGTGCTTACCTCACTATACCTTATCCAACCTAACCTAACCATCACCGAAAATAGAGAATTCGACATTGCCAAAATATCCACAAAAAGTTCTTATCCTACCAAACCTTACCCATCTGAACCTAACCATCACCGAAATCAAAGAATTGGACATTGCAAAAATATCCACAAAACGTGCTTACCTCACAATACCTAACCTTACCTAACCTAACCATCACCGAAGTCAGAGAATTCTACATTGCCAAAATATCCACAAAAAGTTCTTATCCTACCAAACCTCACCCATCTGAGCCTAACCATCAACGAAATTAAAGAATTAGACATTGCCAAAATATCTAAAAAACATGCTTACCCCTTAAAACCTAACCCAACCTAACCTAACCATCACCGAAGTCAGAGAATTCGACATTGCCAAAATATCCACAAAAAGTTCTTATCCTACCAAACCTCACCCATCTGAGCCTAACCATCAACGAAATTAAAGAATTAGACATTGCCAAAATATCTACAAAACATGCTTACCCCTTAAAACCTAACCCAACCTAACCTGACCATCACCGAAGTCAGAGAATTTGACATTGCCAAAATATCCACAAAAAGTTCTTATCCTACCAAACCTCTCCCATCTGAACCTAACCATCACCGAAATCAAAGAATTGGACATTGCAAAAATATCCACAAAACGTGCTTACCTCACAATACCTTACCCAACCTAACCTAACCATCACCGAAGTCAGAGAATTAGACATTGCCAAAATATCCACAAAAAGTTCTTATCCTACCAAACCTCACCCATCTGAACCTAACCATCACCGAAATCAAAGAATTGGACATTGCAAAAATATACACAAAACGTGCTTACCTCACAATACTTAACCTAACCTAACCTAACCATCACCGAAGTCAGAGAATTCGACATTTCCAAAATATCCACAAAAAGTTCTTATCCTACCAAACCTCACCCATCTGAGCCTAACCATCAACGAAATTAAAGAATTAGACATTGCCAAAATATCTACAAAACATGCTTACCCCTTAATACCTAACCCAACCTAACCTTACCATCACCGAAGTCAGAGAATTCGACATTGCCAAAATATCCACAAAAAGTTCTTATCCTACCAAACCTCACCCAATTGAACCTAACCATCACCGAAATCAAAGAATTGGACATTGCAAAAATATCCACAAAACGTGCTTACCTCACAATACCTAACCTAACCTAACCTAACCATCACCGAAGTCAGAGAATTCGACTTTGCCAAAATATCCACAAAAAGTTCTTATCCTACCAAACCTCACCCATCTGAACCTTACCATCACCGAAATCAAAGAATTGGACATTGCCAAAATATCCACAAAACGTGCTTACCTCACAATACCTTACCCAACCTAACCTAACCATCACTGAAGTCAGAGAATCCAACATTGCCAAAATATCCACAAAAAGTTCATACCTTACCAAACCTCACCCAATTGAACCTAACCATCACCGAAATCAAAGAATTGGACATTGCAAAAATATCCACAAAACGTGCTTACCTCACAATACCTAACCTAACTAAACCTAACCATCACCGAAGTCAGAGAATTCGACTTTGCCAAAATATCCACAAAAAGTTCTTATCCTACCAAACCTCACCCATCTGAACCTTACCATCACCGAAATCAAAGAATTGGACATTGCAAAAATATCCACAAAACGTGCTTACCTTACAATACCTAACCCAACCTAACCTAACCATCACCGAAGTCAGAGAATTCGACATTGCCAAAATATCCACAAAAAGTTCTTATCCTACCAAACCTCACTTATCTGAACCTAACCATCACCGAAATCAAAGAATTGGACAATGATAAAATATCCACAAAACGTGCTTACCTCACAATACCTAACCCAACCTAACCTAACCATCACCGAAGTCAAAGAATTCGACATTGCCAAAATATCCACAAAAAGTTCTTATCCTACCAAACCTCACCCATCTGAACCTAACCATCACCGAAATCAAAGAATTCGACATTGCCAAAATATCCACAAAACGTGCTTACCTCACAATACCTAACCTTACCTAACCTAACCATCACCGAAGTCAGAGAATTCAACATTGCCAAAATATCTACAAAAAGTTCATACCCCACCAAACCTCACCCATCTGAACCTAACCATCACCGAAATCGAAGAAATGGACATTGCCAAAATATCCACAAAACGTGCTTACCTCACTATACCTTATCCAACCTAACCTAACCATCACCAAAAATAGAGAATTCGACATTGCCAAAATATCCACAAAAAGTTCTTATCCTACCAAACCTCTCCCATCTGAACCTAACCATCACCGAAATCAAAGAATTGGACATCGCCAAAATAACAACAAAACGTGCTTACCTCACAATTCCTAACCCAACCTAACCTAACCATCACCGAAGTCAGAGAATTCGACATTGCCAAAATATCCACAAAAAGTTCTTATCCTACCAAACCTCACCCATCTGAACCTAACCATCACCGAAATCAAAGAATTGGACATTGCAAAAATATACACAAAACGTGCTTACCTCACAATACTTAACCTAACCTAACCTAACCATCACCGAAGTCAGAGAATTCGACATTGCCAAAATATCCACAAAAAGTTCTTATCCTACCAAACCTCACCCATCTGAGCCTAACCATCAACGAAATTAAAGAATTAGACATTTCCAAAATATCTACAAAACATGCTTACCCCTTAATACCTAACCCAACCTAACCTAACCATCACCGAAGTCAGAGAATTCGACATTGCCAAAATATCCACAAAAAGTTCATATCCTACCAAACCTCACCCATCTGAACCTAACCATCACCGAAATCAAAGAATTAGGCATTGCCAAAATATCCACAAAACGTGCTTACCTCACAATACCTAACCCAACCTAACCTATTCATCACCGAAGTCCGAGAATTCGACATTATCAAAATATCCACAAAAAGTTCTTATCCTACCAAACCTCACTTATCTGAACCTAACCATCACCGAAGTCAAAGAATTGGACAATGATAAAATATCCACAAAACGTGCTTACCTCACAATACCTAACCCAACCTAACCTAACCATCACCGAAGTCAAAGAATTCGACATTGCCAAAATATCCACAAAAAGTTCTTATCCTACCAAACCTCACCCATCTGAACCTAACCATCACCGAAATCAAAGAATTCGACATTGCCAAAATATCCACAAAACGTGCTTACCTCACAATACCTAACCTAACCTAACCTAACCATCACCGAAGTCAGAGAATTGAACATTGCCAAAATATCTACAAAAAGTTCATACCCCACCAAACCTCACCCATCTGAACCTAACCATCACCGAAATCGAAGAAATGGACATTGCCAAAATATCCACAAAACGTGCTTACCTCACTATACCTTATCCAACCTAACCTAACCATCACCGAAAATAGAGAATTCGACATTGCCAAAATATCCACAAAAAGTTCTTATCCTACCAAACCTCACCCATCTGAACCTAACCATCACCGAAATCAAAGAATTGGACATTGCAAAAATATCCACAAAACGTGCTTACCTCACAATACCTAACCTTACCTAACCTAACCATCACCGAAGTCAGAGAATTCTACATTACCAAAATATCCACAAAAAGTTCTTATCCTACCAAACCTCACCCATCTGAGCCTAACCATCAACGAAATTAAAGAATTAGACATTGCCAAAATATCTACAAAACATGCTTACCCCTTAAAACCTAACCCAACCTAACCTAACCATCACCGAAGTCAGAGAATTCGACATTGCCAAAATATCCACAAAAAGTTCTTATCCTACCAAACCTCACCCATCTGAGCCTAACCATCAACGAAATTAAAGAATTAGACATTGCCAAAATATCTACAAAACATGCTTACCCCTTAAAACCTAACCCAACCTAACCTGACCATCACCGAAGTCAGAGAATTCGACATTGCCAAAATATCCACAAAAAGTTCTTATCCTACCAAACCTCTCCCATCTGAACCTAACCATCACCGAAATCAAAGAATTGGACATTGCAAAAATATCCAATAAACGTTGCCGGCCTCACAATACCTAACCCAACCTAACCTAACCATCACCGAAGTCAAAGAATTCGACATTGCCAAAATATCCACAAAAAGTTCTTATCCTACCAAACCTCACCCATCTGAACCTAACCATCACCGAAATCAAAGAATTCGACATTGCCAAAATATCCACAAAACGTGCTTACCTCACAATACCTAACCTAACCTAACCTAACCATCACCGAAGTCAGAGAATTGAACATTGCCAAAATATCTACAAAAAGTTCATACCCCACCAAACCTCACCCATCTGAACCTAACCATCACCGAAATCGAAGAAATAGACATTGCCAAAATATCCACAAAACGTGCTTACCTCACTATACCTTATCCAACCTAACCTAACCATCACCGAAAATAGAGAATTCGACATTGCCAAAATATCCACAAAAAGTTCTTATCCTACCAAACCTCACCCAATTGAACCTAAACATCACCGAAATCAAAGAATTGGACATTGCAAAAATATCCACAAAACGTGCTTACCTCACAATACCTAACCTAACCTAACCTCACCATCACCGAAGTCAGAGAATTCGACATTGCCAAAATATCCATAAAAAGTTCTTATCCTACCAAACCTCACCCATCTGAACCTTACCATCACCGAAATCAAAGAATTCGACATTGCCAAAATATCCACAAAACGTGCTTACCTCACAATACCTAACCTAACCTAACCTAACCATCACCGAAGTCAGAGAATTCAACATTGCCAAAATATCTACAAAAAGTTCATACCCCACCAAACCTCACCCATCTGAACCTAACCATCACCGAAATCAAAGAATTCGACATTAATAAAATATCCACAAAACGTGTTTACCTCACAATACCTAACCCAACCTAACCTAACCATCACCGAAGTCAGAGAATTCGACATTGCCAAAATATCCACAAAAAGTTATTATCCTACCAAACCTCACCCATCTGAACCTAACCATCACCGAAATCAAAGAATTCGACATTGCCAAAATATCCACAAAACGTGCTTACCTCACAATACCTAATCTTACCTAACCTAACCATCACCGAAGTCAGAGAATTCAACATTGCCAAAATATCCACAAAAAGTTCATACCCCACCAAACCTCACCCATCTGAACCTAACCATCACCGAAAATAGAGAATTCGACATTGCCAAAATATCCACAAAAAGTTCTTATCCTACCAAACCTCACCCATCTGAACCTAACCATCACCGAAATCAAAGAATTAGACATTAATTTAATATCCACAAAACGTGCTTACCTCACAATACCTAACCCAACCTAACCTAACCATCACCAAAGTCAGAGAATTCGACATTGCTAAAATATCCACAAAAAGTTCTTATCCTACCAAACCTCACCCATCTGAACCTAACCATCACCGAAATCAAAGAATTAGACATTGCCAAAATATCAAAAAAACATGCTTACCCCTTAATACCTAACCCAACCTAACCTAACCATCACCGAAGTCAGAGAATTCGACATTGCCAAAATATCCACAAAAAGTTCATTTCCTACCAAACCTCACCCATCTGAACCTAACCATCACCGAAATCAAAGAATTAGGCATTGCCAAAATATCCACAAAACGTGCTTACCTCACAATACCTAACCCAACCTAACCTAACCATCACCGAAGTCAGAGAATTCGACATTGCCAAAATATCCACAAAAAGTTCTTATCCTACCAAACCTCACTTATCGGAACCTAACCATCACCGAAATCAAAGAATTGGACAATGATAAAATATCCACAAAACGTGCTTACCTCACAATACCTAACCCAACCTAACCTAACCATCACCGAAGTCAAAGAATTCGACATTGCCAAAATATCCACAAAAAGTTCTTATCCTACCAAACCCCACCCATCTGAACCTAACCATCACCGAAATCAATGAATTGGACATTGCGAAAATATCCACAAAACGTGCTTACCTCACAATACCTAACCCAACCTAACCTTACCATCACCGAAGTCAGAGAATTCGACATTGCCAAAATATCCACAAAAAGTTCTTATCCTACCAAACCTCACCCATCTGATCCTAACCATCACCGAAATCAATGAATTGGACATTGCGAAAATATCCACAAAACGTGCTTACCTCACAATACCTAACCCTACCTAACCTTACCATCACCGAAGTCAGAGAATTCGACATTGCCAAAATATCCACAAAAAGTTCTTATCCTACCAAACCTCACCCATCTGAACCTAACCATCACCGAAATCAAAGAATTGGACATTGCTAAAATATCCACAAAACGTGCTTACCTCACAATACCTAACCCAACCTAACCTAAGCATCACTGAAGTCAGAGAATCCAACATTGCCAAAATATCCACAAAAAGTTCATACCCCACCAAACCTCACCCATCTGATCCTAACCATCACCGAAATCGAAGAAATGGACATTGCCAAAATATCCACAAAACGTGCTTACCTCACTATACCTTATTCAACCTAACCTAACCATCACCGAAGTCAGAGAATTCGACATTGCCAAAATATCCACAAAAAGTTCTTATCCTACCAAACCTCACCCATCTGAACCTAACTATCACCGAAATCAAAGAATTGGACATTGCAAAGATATACACAAAACGTGCTTACCTCACAATACCTAACCTAACCTAACCTAACCATCACCGAAGTCAGAGAATTCGACATTGCCAAAATATCCACAAAAAGTTCTTATCCTACCAAACCTCACCCATCTGAGCCTAACCATCAACGAAATTAAAGAATTAGACATTGCCAAAATATCTACAAAACATGCTTGCCCCTTAATACCTAACCCAACCTAACCTAACCATCACCGAAGTCAGAGAATTCGACATTGCCAAAATATCCACAAAAAGTTCATATCCTACCAAACCTCACCCATCTGAAACTAACCATCACCGAAATCAAAGAATAAGGCATTGCCAAAATATCCACAAAACGTGCTTACCTCACAATACCTAACCCAACCTAACCTAACCATCACCGAAGTCAGAGAATTCGACATTGCCAAAATATCCACAAAAAGTTCTTATCCTACCAAACCTCACTTATCTGAACCTAACCATCACCGAAATCAAAGAATTGGACAATGATAAAATATCCACAAAACGTGCTTACCTCACAATACCTAACCCAACCTAACCTAACCATCACCGAAGTCAAAGAATTCGACATTGCCAAAATATCCACAAAAAGTTCTTATCCTACCAAACCTCACCCATCTGAACCTAACCATCACCGAAATCAATGAATTGGACATTGCGAAAATATCCACAAAACGTGCTTACCTCACAATACCTAACCCTACCTAACCTTACCATCACCGAAGTCAGAGAATTCGACATTGCCAAAATATCCACAAAAAGTTCTTATCCTACCAAACCTCACCAATCTGAACCTAACCATCACCGAAATCAAAGAATTGGACATTGCCAAAATATCCACAAAACGTGCTTACCTCACAATACCTAACCCAACCTAACCTAAGCATCACTGAAGTCAGAGAATCCAACATTGCCAAAATATCCACAAAAAGTTCATACCCCACCAAACCTCACCCATCTGATCCTAACCATGACCGAAATCGAAGAAATGGACATTGCCAAAATATCCACAAAACGTGCTTACCTCACAATACCTAACCCAACCTAACCTTACCATCACCGAAGTCAGAGAATTCGACATTGCCAAAATATCCACAAAAAGTTCTTATCCTACCAAACCTCACCCATCTGAACCTAACCATCACCGAAATCAAAGAATTGGACATCGCCAAAATAACAACAAAACGTGCTTACCTCACAATTCCTAACCCAACCTAACCTAACCATCACCGAAGTCAGAGAATTCGACATTGCCAAAATATCCACAAAAAGTTCTTATCCTACCAAACCTCACCCATCTGAACCTAACCATCACCGAAATCAAAGAATTGGACATTGCAAAAATATACACAAAACGTGCTTACCTCACAATACTTAACCTTACCTAACCTAACCATCACCGAAGTCAGAGAATTCGACATTGCCAAAATATCCACAAAAAGTTCTTATCCTACCAAACCTCACCCATCTGAGCCTAACCATCACCGAAATCGAAGAAATGGACATTGCCAAAATATCCACAAAACGTGCTTACCTCACTATACCTTATCCAACCTAACCTAACCATCACCAAAAATAGAGAATTCGACATTGCCAAAATATCCACAAAAAGTTCTTATCCTACCAAACCTCTCCCATCTGAACCTAACCATCACCGAAATCAAAGAATTGGACATCGCCAAAATAACAACAAAACGTGCTTACCTCACAATTCCTAACCCAACCTAACCTAACCATCACCGAAGTCAGAGAATTCGACATTGCCAAAATATCCACAAAAAGTTCTTATCCTACCAAACCTCACCCATCTGAACCTAACCATCACCGAAATCAAAGAATTGGACATTGCAAAAATATACACAAAACGTGCTTACCTCACAATACTTAACCTAACCTAACCTAACCATCACCGAAGTCAGAGAATTCGACATTGCCAAAATATCCACAAAAAGTTCTTATCCTACCAAACCTCACCCATCTGAGCCTAACCATCAACGAAATTAAAGAATTAGACATTGCCAAAATATCTACAAAACATGCTTACCCCTTAATACCTAACCAAACCTAACCTAACCATCACCGAAGTCAGAGAATTCGACATTGCCAAAATATCCACAAAAAGTTCATATCCTACCAAACCTCACCCATCTGAACCTAACCATCACCGAAATCAAAGAATTAGGCATTGCCAAAATATCCACAAAACGTGCTTACCTCACAATACCTAACCCAACCTAACCTATTCATCACCGAAGTCCGAGAATTCGACATTATCAAAATATCCACAAAAAGTTCTTATCCTACCAAACCTCACTTATCTGAACCTAACCATCACCGAAGTCAAAGAATTGGACAATGATAAAATATCCACAAAACGTGCTTACCTCACAATACCTAACCCAACCTAACCTAACCATCACCGAAGTCAAAGAATTCGACATTGCCAAAATATCCACAAAAAGTTCTTATCCTACCAAACCTCACCCATCTGAACCTAACCATCACCGAAATCAAAGAATTCGACATTGCCAAAATATCCACAAAACGTGCTTACCTCACAATACCTAACCTAACCTAACCTAACCATCACCGAAGTCAGAGAATTGAACATTGCCAAAATATCTACAAAAAGTTCATACCCCACCAAACCTCACCCATCTGAACCTAACCATCACCGAAATCGAAGAAATGGACATTGCCAAAATATCCACAAAACGTGCTTACCTCACTATACCTTATCCAACCTAACCTAACCATCACCGAAAATAGAGAATTCGACATTGCCAAAATATCCACAAAAAGTTCTTATCCTACCAAACCTCACCCATCTGAACCTAACCATCACCGAAATCAAAGAATTGGACATTGCAAAAATATCCACAAAACGTGCTTACCTCACAATACCTAACCTTACCTAACCTAACCATCACCGAAGTCAGAGAATTCTACATTACCAAAATATCCACAAAAAGTTCTTATCCTACCAAACCTCACCCATCTGAGCCTAACCATCAACGAAATTAAAGAATTAGACATTGCCAAAATATCTACAAAACATGCTTACCCCTTAAAACCTAACCCAACCTAACCTAACCATCACCGAAGTCAGAGAATTCGACATTGCCAAAATATCCACAAAAAGTTCTTATCCTACCAAACCTCACCCATCTGAGCCTAACCATCAACGAAATTAAAGAATTAGACATTGCCAAAATATCTACAAAACATGCTTACCCCTTAAAACCTAACCCAACCTAACCTGACCATCACCGAAGTCAGAGAATTCGACATTGCCAAAATATCCACAAAAAGTTCTTATCCTACCAAACCTCTCCCATCTGAACCTAACCATCACCGAAATCAAAGAATTGGACATTGCAAAAATATCCAATAAACGTTGCCGGCCTCACAATACCTAACCCAACCTAACCTAACCATCACCGAAGTCAAAGAATTCGACATTGCCAAAATATCCACAAAAAGTTCTTATCCTACCAAACCTCACCCATCTGAACCTAACCATCACCGAAATCAAAGAATTCGACATTGCCAAAATATCCACAAAACGTGCTTACCTCACAATACCTAACCTAACCTAACCTAACCATCACCGAAGTCAGAGAATTGAACATTGCCAAAATATCTACAAAAAGTTCATACCCCACCAAACCTCACCCATCTGAACCTAACCATCACCGAAATCGAAGAAATAGACATTGCCAAAATATCCACAAAACGTGCTTACCTCACTATACCTTATCCAACCTAACCTAACCATCACCGAAAATAGAGAATTCGACATTGCCAAAATATCCACAAAAAGTTCTTATCCTACCAAACCTCACCCAATTGAACCTAAACATCACCGAAATCAAAGAATTGGACATTGCAAAAATATCCACAAAACGTGCTTACCTCACAATACCTAACCTAACCTAACCTCACCATCACCGAAGTCAGAGAATTCGACATTGCCAAAATATCCATAAAAAGTTCTTATCCTACCAAACCTCACCCATCTGAACCTTACCATCACCGAAATCAAAGAATTCGACATTGCCAAAATATCCACAAAACGTGCTTACCTCACAATACCTAACCTAACCTAACCTAACCATCACCGAAGTCAGAGAATTCAACATTGCCAAAATATCTACAAAAAGTTCATACCCCACCAAACCTCACCCATCTGAACCTAACCATCACCGAAATCAAAGAATTCGACATTAATAAAATATCCACAAAACGTGTTTACCTCACAATACCTAACCCAACCTAACCTAACCATCACCGAAGTCAGAGAATTCGACATTGCCAAAATATCCACAAAAAGTTATTATCCTACCAAACCTCACCCATCTGAACCTAACCATCACCGAAATCAAAGAATTCGACATTGCCAAAATATCCACAAAACGTGCTTACCTCACAATACCTAATCTTACCTAACCTAACCATCACCGAAGTCAGAGAATTCAACATTGCCAAAATATCCACAAAAAGTTCATACCCCACCAAACCTCACCCATCTGAACCTAACCATCACCGAAAATAGAGAATTCGACATTGCCAAAATATCCACAAAAAGTTCTTATCCTACCAAACCTCACCCATCTGAACCTAACCATCACCGAAATCAAAGAATTAGACATTAATTTAATATCCACAAAACGTGCTTACCTCACAATACCTAACCCAACCTAACCTAACCATCACCAAAGTCAGAGAATTCGACATTGCTAAAATATCCACAAAAAGTTCTTATCCTACCAAACCTCACCCATCTGAACCTAACCATCACCGAAATCAAAGAATTAGACATTGCCAAAATATCAAAAAAACATGCTTACCCCTTAATACCTAACCCAACCTAACCTAACCATCACCGAAGTCAGAGAATTCGACATTGCCAAAATATCCACAAAAAGTTCATTTCCTACCAAACCTCACCCATCTGAACCTAACCATCACCGAAATCAAAGAATTAGGCATTGCCAAAATATCCACAAAACGTGCTTACCTCACAATACCTAACCCAACCTAACCTAACCATCACCGAAGTCAGAGAATTCGACATTGCCAAAATATCCACAAAAAGTTCTTATCCTACCAAACCTCACTTATCGGAACCTAACCATCACCGAAATCAAAGAATTGGACAATGATAAAATATCCACAAAACGTGCTTACCTCACAATACCTAACCCAACCTAACCTAACCATCACCGAAGTCAAAGAATTCGACATTGCCAAAATATCCACAAAAAGTTCTTATCCTACCAAACCCCACCCATCTGAACCTAACCATCACCGAAATCAATGAATTGGACATTGCGAAAATATCCACAAAACGTGCTTACCTCACAATACCTAACCCAACCTAACCTTACCATCACCGAAGTCAGAGAATTCGACATTGCCAAAATATCCACAAAAAGTTCTTATCCTACCAAACCTCACCCATCTGATCCTAACCATCACCGAAATCAATGAATTGGACATTGCGAAAATATCCACAAAACGTGCTTACCTCACAATACCTAACCCTACCTAACCTTACCATCACCGAAGTCAGAGAATTCGACATTGCCAAAATATCCACAAAAAGTTCTTATCCTACCAAACCTCACCCATCTGAACCTAACCATCACCGAAATCAAAGAATTGGACATTGCTAAAATATCCACAAAACGTGCTTACCTCACAATACCTAACCCAACCTAACCTAAGCATCACTGAAGTCAGAGAATCCAACATTGCCAAAATATCCACAAAAAGTTCATACCCCACCAAACCTCACCCATCTGATCCTAACCATCACCGAAATCGAAGAAATGGACATTGCCAAAATATCCACAAAACGTGCTTACCTCACTATACCTTATTCAACCTAACCTAACCATCACCGAAGTCAGAGAATTCGACATTGCCAAAATATCCACAAAAAGTTCTTATCCTACCAAACCTCACCCATCTGAACCTAACTATCACCGAAATCAAAGAATTGGACATTGCAAAGATATACACAAAACGTGCTTACCTCACAATACCTAACCTAACCTAACCTAACCATCACCGAAGTCAGAGAATTCGACATTGCCAAAATATCCACAAAAAGTTCTTATCCTACCAAACCTCACCCATCTGAGCCTAACCATCAACGAAATTAAAGAATTAGACATTGCCAAAATATCTACAAAACATGCTTGCCCCTTAATACCTAACCCAACCTAACCTAACCATCACCGAAGTCAGAGAATTCGACATTGCCAAAATATCCACAAAAAGTTCATATCCTACCAAACCTCACCCATCTGAAACTAACCATCACCGAAATCAAAGAATAAGGCATTGCCAAAATATCCACAAAACGTGCTTACCTCACAATACCTAACCCAACCTAACCTAACCATCACCGAAGTCAGAGAATTCGACATTGCCAAAATATCCACAAAAAGTTCTTATCCTACCAAACCTCACTTATCTGAACCTAACCATCACCGAAATCAAAGAATTGGACAATGATAAAATATCCACAAAACGTGCTTACCTCACAATACCTAACCCAACCTAACCTAACCATCACCGAAGTCAAAGAATTCGACATTGCCAAAATATCCACAAAAAGTTCTTATCCTACCAAACCTCACCCATCTGAACCTAACCATCACCGAAATCAATGAATTGGACATTGCGAAAATATCCACAAAACGTGCTTACCTCACAATACCTAACCCTACCTAACCTTACCATCACCGAAGTCAGAGAATTCGACATTGCCAAAATATCCACAAAAAGTTCTTATCCTACCAAACCTCACCAATCTGAACCTAACCATCACCGAAATCAAAGAATTGGACATTGCCAAAATATCCACAAAACGTGCTTACCTCACAATACCTAACCCAACCTAACCTAAGCATCACTGAAGTCAGAGAATCCAACATTGCCAAAATATCCACAAAAAGTTCATACCCCACCAAACCTCACCCATCTGATCCTAACCATGACCGAAATCGAAGAAATGGACATTGCCAAAATATCCACAAAACGTGCTTACCTCACAATACCTAACCCAACCTAACCTTACCATCACCGAAGTCAGAGAATTCGACATTGCCAAAATATCCACAAAAAGTTCTTATCCTACCAAACCTCACCCATCTGATCCTCACCATCACCGAAATCAAAGAATTGGACATTGCCAAAATATCCACAAAACGTGCTTGCCTCACAATACCTAACCTAACCTAACCTAACCATCACCGAAGTCAGAGAATTCGACATTGCCAAAATATCCACAAAAAGTTCTTATCCTACCAAACCTCACTTATCTGAACCTAACCATCACCGAAATCAAAGAATTGGACAATGATAAAATATCCACAAAACGTGCTTACCTCACAATACCTAACCCAACCTAACCTAACCATCACCGAAGTCAAAGAATTCGACATTGCCAAAATATCCACAAAAAGTTCTTATCCTACCAAACCTCACCCATCTGAACCTAACCATCACCGAAATCAAAGAATTGGACATTAATAAAATATCCACAAAACGTGCTTACCTCACAATACCTAACCCAACCTAACCTAACTATCACCGAAGTCAGAGAATTCGACATTGCCAAAATATCCACAAAAAGTTTTTATCCTACCAAACCTCTCCCATCTGAACCTAACCATCACCGAAATCAAAGAATTAGACATCGCCAAAATAACAACAAAACGTGCTTACCTCACAATACCTAACCCAACCTAACCTAACCATCACCGAAGTCAGAGAATTCGACATTGCCAAAATATCCACAAAAAGTTCTTATCCTACCAAACCTCACCCATCTGAGCCTAACCATCAACGAAATTAAAGAATTAGACATTGCCAAAATATCTACAAAACATGCTTACCCCTTAATACCTAACCCAACCTAACCTAACCATCACCGAAGTCAGAGAATTCGACATTGCCAAAATATCCACAAAAAGTTCTTATCCTACCAAACCTTTCCCATCTGAACCTAACCATCACCGAAATCAAAGAATTGGACATCGCCAAAATAACAACAAAACGTGCTTACCTCACAATACCTAACCCAACCTAACCTAACCATCACCGAAGTCAGAGAATTCGACATTGCCAAAATATCCACAAAAAGTTCATATCCTACCAAACCTCACCCATCTGAATCTAACCATCACCGAAATCAAAGAATAAGGCATTGCCAAAATATCCACAAAACGTGCTTACCTCACAATACCTAACCCAACCTAACCTAACCATCACCGAAGTCAGAGAATTCGACATTGCCAAAATATCCACAAAAAGTTCTTATCCTACCAAACCTCACTTATCTGAACCTAACCATCACCGAAATCAAAGAATTGGACAATGATAAAATATCAACAAAACGTGCTTACCTCACAATACCTAACCCAACCTAACCTAACCATCACCGAAGTCAAAGAATTCGACCTTGCCAAAATATCTACAAAAAGTTCTTATCCTACCAAACCCCACCCATCTGAACCTAACCATCACCGATATCAATGAATTGGACATTGCGAAAATATCCACAAAACGTGTTTACCTCACAATACCTAACCCAACCTAACCTTACCATCACCGAAGTCAGAGAATTCGACATTGCCAAAATATCCACAAAAAGTTCTTATCCTACCAAACCTCACCCATCTGATCCTAACCATCACCGAAATCAAAGAATTGGACATTGCCAAAATATCCACAAAACGTGCTTACCTCACAATACCTAACCTAACCTAACCTAACCATCACCGAAGTCAGAGAATTCGACATTGCCAAAATATCCACAAAAAGTTCTTATCCTACCAAACCTCACTTATCTGAACCTAACCATCACCCAAATCAAAGAATTGGACAATGATAAAATATCCACAAAACGTGCTTACCTCACAATACCTAACCCAACCTAACCTAACCATCACCGAAGTCAAAGAATTCGACATTGCCAAAATATCCACAAAAAGTTCTTATCCTACCAAACCTCACCCATCTGAACCTAACCATCACCGAAATCAAAGAATTGGACATTAATAAAATATCCACAAAACGTGCTTACCTCACAATACCTAACCCAACCTAACCTAACTGTCACCGAAGTCAGAGAATTCGACATTGCCAAAATATCCACAAAAAGTTCTTATCCTACCAAACCTCTCCCATCTGAACCTAACCATCACCGAAATCAAAGAATTAGACATCGCCAAAATAACAACAAAACGTGCTTACCTCACAATACCTAACCCAACCTAACCTAACCATCACCGAAGTCAGAGAATTCGACATTGCCAAAATATCCACAAAAAGTTCTTATCCTACCAAACCTCACCCATCTGAGCCTAACCATCAACGAAATTAAAGAATTAGACATTGCCAAAATATCTACAAAACATGCTTACCCCTTAATACCTAACCCAACCTAACCTAACCATCACCGAAGTCAGAGAATTCGACATTGCCAAAATATCCACAAAAAGTTCTTATCCTACCAAACCTTTCCCATCTGAACCTAACCATCACCGAAATCAAAGAATTGGACATCGCCAAAATAACAACAAAACGTGCTTACCTCACAATACCTAACCCAACCTAACCTAACCATCACCGAAGTCAGAGAATTCGACATTGCCAAAATATCCACAAAAAGTTCATATCCTACCAAACCTCACTTATCTGAACCTAACCATCACCGAAATCAAAGAATTGGACAATGATAAAATATCAACAAAACGTGCTTACCTCACAATACCTAACCCAACCTAACCTAACCATCACCGAAGTCAAAGAATTCGACCTTGCCAAAATATCCACAAAAAGTTCTTATCCTACCAAACCCCACCCATCTGAACCTAACCATCACCGAAATCAATGAATTGGACATTGCGAAAATTTCCACAAAACGTGTTTACCTCACAATACCTAACCCAACCTAACCTTACCATCACCGAAGTCAGAGAATTCGACATTGCCAAAATATCCACAAAAAGTTCTTATCCTACCAAACCTCACCCATCTGATCCTAACCATCACCGAAATCAAAGAATTGGACATTGCCAAAATATCCACAAAACGTGCTTACCTCACAATACCTAACCTAACCTAACCTAACCATCACCGAAGTCAGAGAATTCGACATTGCCAAAATATCCACAAAAAGTTCTTATCCTACCAAACCTCACTTATCTGAACCTAACCATCACCCAAATCAAAGAATTGAACAATGATAAAATATCCACAAAACGTGCTTACCTCACAATACCTAACCCAACCTAACCTAACCATCACCGAAGTCAAAGAATTCGACATTGCCAAAATATCCACAAAAAGTTCTTATCCTACCAAACCTCACCCATCTGAACCTAACCATCACCGAAATCAAAGAATTGGACATTAATAAAATATCCACAAAACGTGCTTACCTCACAATACCTAACCCAACCTAACCTAACTATCACCGAAGTCAGAGAATTCGACATTGCCAAAATATCCACAAAAAGTTCTTATCCTACCAAACCTCTCCCATCTGAACCTAACCATCACCGAAATCAAAGAATTGGACATCGCCAAAATAACAACAAAACGTGCTTACCTCACAATTCCTAACCCAACCTAACCTAACCATCACCGAAGTCAGAGAATTCGACATTGCCAAAATATCCACAAAAAGTTCTTATCCTACCAAACCTCACCCATCTGAACCTAACCATCACCGAAATCAAAGAATTGGACATTGCAAAAATATACACAAAACGTGCTTACCTCACAATACTTAACCTTACCTAACCTAACCATCACCGAAGTCAGAGAATTCGACATTGCCAAAATATCCACAAAAAGTTCTTATCCTACCAAACCTCACCCATCTGAGCCTAACCATCAACGAATTTAAAGAATTAGACATTGCGAAAATATCTACAAAACATGCTTACCCCTTAATACCTAACCCAACCTAACCTAACCATCACCGAAGTCAGAGAATTCGACATTGCCAAAATATCCACAAAAAGTTCATATCCTACCAAACCTCACCCATCTGAACCTAACCATCACCGAAATCAAAGAATAAGGCATTGCCAAAATATCCACAAAACGTGCTTACCTCACAATACCTAACCCAACCTAACCTAACCATCACCGAAGTCAGAGAATTCGACATTGCCAAAATATCCACAAAAAGTTCTTATCCTACCAAACCTCACTTATCTGAACCTAACCATCACCGAAATCAAAGAATTGGACAATGATAAAATATCCACAAAACGTGCTTACCTCACAATACCTAACCCAACCTAACCTAACCATCACCGAAGTCAAAGAATTCGACATTGCCAAAATATCCACAAAAAGTTCTTATCCTACCAAACCTCACCCATCTGAACCTAACCATCACCGAAATCAATGAAATGGACATTGCGAAAATATCCACAAAACGTGCTTACCTCACAATACCTAACCCTACCTAACCTTACCATCACCGAAGTCAGAGAATTCGACATTGCCAAAATATCCACAAAAAGTTCATATCCTACCAAACCTCACCCATCTGAACCTAACCATCACCGAAATCAAAGAATTAGGCATTGCCAAAATATCCACAAAACGTGCTTACCTCACAATACCTAACCCAACCTAACCTATCCATCACCGAAGTCCGAGAATTCGACATTATCAAAATATCCAAAAAAGTTCTTATCCTACCAAACCTCACTTATCTGAACCTAACCATCACCGAAGTCAAAGAATTGGACAATGATAAAATATCCACAAAACGTGCTTACCTCACAATACCTAACCCAACCTAACCTAACCATCACCGAAATCAAAGAATTCGACATTGCCAAAATATCCACAAAACGTGCTTACCTCACAATACCTAACCTAACCTAACCTAACCATCACCGAAGTCAGAGGATTCAACATTGCCAAAATATCTACAAAAAGTTCATACCCCACCAAACCTCACCCATCTGAACCTAACCATCACCGAAATCGAAGAAATGGACATTGCCAAAATATCCACAAAACGTGCTTACCTCACTATACTTTATCCAACCTAACCTAACCATCACGAAAAATAGAGAATTCGACATTGCCAAAATATCCACAAAAAGTTCTTATCCTACCAAACCTCACCCAATTGAACCTAACCATCACCGAAATGAAAGAATTAGACATTGCCAAAATATCTACAAAACATGCTTACCCCTTAATACCTAACCCAACCTAACCTAACCATCACCGAAGTCAGAGAATTCGACATTGCCAAAATATCCACAAAAAGTTCATATCCTACCAAACCTCACCCATCTGAACCTAACCATCACCGAAATCAAAGAATAAGGCATTGCCAAAATATCCACAAAACGTGCTTACCTCACAATACCTAACCCAACCTAACCTATCCATCACCGAAGTCCGAGAATTCGACATTCTCAAAATATCCACAAAAAGTTCTTATCCTACCAAACCTCACTTATCTGAACCTTACCATCACCGAAGTCAAAGAATTGGACAATGATAAAATATCCACAAAACGTGCTTACCTCACAATACATAACCCAACCTAACCTAACCATCACCGAAGTCAAAGAATTCGACATTGCCAAAATATCCACAAAAAGTTCTTATCCTACCAAACCTCACCCATCTGAACCTAACCATCAACGAAATTAAAAAATTAGACATTGCCAAAATATCTACAAAACATGCTTACCCCTAAATACCTAACCCAACCTAACCTAACCATCACCGAAGTCAGAGAATTCGACATTGCCAAAATATCCACAAAAAGTTCATATCCTACCAAACCTCACCCATCTGAACCTAACCATCACCGAAATCAAAGAATTAGGCATTGCCAAAATATCCACAAAACGTGCTTACCTCACAATACCTAACCCAACCTAACCTATCCATCACCGAAGTCCGAGAATTCGACATTGCCAAAATATCCACAAAAAGTTCTTATCCTACCAAACCTCACTTATCTGAACCTAACTATCACCGAAGTCAAAGAATTGGACAATGATAAAATATCCACAAAACGTGCTTACCTCACAATACCTAACCCAACCTAACCTAACCATCACCGAAGTCAAAGAATTCGACATTGCCAAAATATCCACAAAAAGTTCTTATCCTACCAAACCTCACCCATCTGAACCTAACCATCACCGAAATCAAAGAATTCGACATTGCCAAAATATACACAAAACGTGCTTACCTCACAATACCTAACCTTACCTAACCTAACCATCACCGAAGTCAGAGAATTCAACATTGCCAAAATATCTACAAAAAGTTCATACCCCACCAAACCTCACCCATCTGAACCTAACCATCACCGAAATCGAAGAAATGGACATTGCCAAAATATCCACAAAACGTGCTTACTTCACTATACCTTATCCAACTTAACCTAACCATCACCGAAAATAGAGAATTCGACATTGCCAAAATATCCACAAAAAGTTCTTATCCTACCAAACCTCACCCATCTGAGCCTAACCATCAACGAAATTAAAGAATAAGACATTGCCAAAATATCTACAAAACATGCTTACCCCTTAATACCTAACCCAACCTAACCTAACCATCACCGAAGTCAGAGAATTCGACATTGCCAAAATATCCACAAAAAGTTCATATCCTACCAAACCTCACCCATCTGAACCTAACCATCACCGAAATCAAAGAATAAGCATTGCCAAAATATCCACAAAACGTGCTTACCTCACAATACCTAACCCAACCTAACCTATCCATCACCGAAGTCCGAGAATTCGACATTGCCAAAATATCCACAAAAAGTTCTTATCCTACCAAACCTCACCCATCTGAGCCTAACCATCAACGAAATTAAAGAATAAGACATTGCCAAAATATCAACAAAACATGCTTACCCCTTAAAACCTAACCCAACCTAACCTAACCATCACCGAAGTCAGAGAATTCGACATTGCCAAAATATCCACAAAAAGTTCTTATCCTACCAAACCTCACCCATCTGAGCCTAACCATCAACGAAATTAAAGAATTAGACATTGCCAAAATATCTACAAAACATGCTTACCCCTTAAAACCTAACCCAACCTAACCTGACCATCACCGAAGTCAGAGAATTCGACATTGCCAAAATATCCACAAAAAGTTCTTATCCTACCAAACCTCTCCCATCTGAACCTAACCATCACCGAAATCGAAGAAATGGACATTGCCAAAATATCCACAAAACGTGCTTACCTCACTATACCTTATCCAACCTAACCTAACCATCACCGAAAATAGAGAATTCGACATTGCCAAAATATCCACAAAAAGTTCTTATCCTACCAAACCTCACCCAATTGAACCTAACCATCACCGAAATCAAGGAATTGGACATTGCAAAAATATCCACAAATTGTGCTTACCTCACAATACCTAACCTAACCTAACCTTACCATCACCGAAGTCAGAGAATTCGACATTGCCAAAATATCAACAAAAAGTTCTTATCCTACCAAACCTCACCCATCTGAGCCTTACCATCAACGAAATTAAAGAATTAGACATTGCCAAAAAATCTACAAAACATGCTTACCCCTTAAAACCTAACCCAACCTAACCTAACCATCACCGAAGTCAGAGAATTCGACATTGCCAAAATATCCACAAAAAGTTCTTATCCTACCAAACCTCACCCAATTGAACCTAACCATCACCGAAATCAAAGAATTGGACATTGCAAAAATATCACAAAACGTGCTTAACTCACATTACCTAACCTAACCTAACCTAACCATCACCGAAGTCAGAGTATTCGACATTGCCAAAATATCCACAAAAAGTTCTTATCCTACCAAACCTCACCCATCTGAACCTAACCATCACCGAAATCAAAGAATTGGACATTGCCAAAATATCCACAAAACGTGCTTACCTCACAATACCTAACCCAACCTAACCTAACCATCACTGAAGTCAGAGAATCCAACATTGCCAAAATATCCACAAAAAGTTCATATCCTACCAAACCTCACTTATCTGAACCTAACCATCACCGAAATCAAAGAATTGGACAATGATAAAATATCAACAAAACGTGCTTACCTCACAATACCTAACCCAACCTAACCTAACCATCACCGAAGTCAAAGAATTCGACCTTGCCAAAATATCCACAAAAAGTTCTTATCCTACCAAACCCCACCCATCTGAACCTAACCATCACCGAAATCAATGAATTGGACATTGCGAAAATTTCCACAAAACGTGTTTACCTCACAATACCTAACCCAACCTAACCTTACCATCACCGAAGTCAGAGAATTCGACATTGCCAAAATATCCACAAAAAGTTCTTATCCTACCAAACCTCACCCATCTGATCCTAACCATCACCGAAATCAAAGAATTGGACATTGCCAAAATATCCACAAAACGTGCTTACCTCACAATACCTAACCTAACCTAACCTAACCATCACCGAAGTCAGAGAATTCGACATTGCCAAAATATCCACAAAAAGTTCTTATCCTACCAAACCTCACTTATCTGAACCTAACCATCACCCAAATCAAAGAATTGAACAATGATAAAATATCCACAAAACGTGCTTACCTCACAATACCTAACCCAACCTAACCTAACCATCACCGAAGTCAAAGAATTCGACATTGCCAAAATATCCACAAAAAGTTCTTATCCTACCAAACCTCACCCATCTGAACCTAACCATCACCGAAATCAAAGAATTGGACATTAATAAAATATCCACAAAACGTGCTTACCTCACAATACCTAACCCAACCTAACCTAACTATCACCGAAGTCAGAGAATTCGACATTGCCAAAATATCCACAAAAAGTTCTTATCCTACCAAACCTCTCCCATCTGAACCTAACCATCACCGAAATCAAAGAATTGGACATCGCCAAAATAACAACAAAACGTGCTTACCTCACAATTCCTAACCCAACCTAACCTAACCATCACCGAAGTCAGAGAATTCGACATTGCCAAAATATCCACAAAAAGTTCTTATCCTACCAAACCTCACCCATCTGAACCTAACCATCACCGAAATCAAAGAATTGGACATTGCAAAAATATACACAAAACGTGCTTACCTCACAATACTTAACCTTACCTAACCTAACCATCACCGAAGTCAGAGAATTCGACATTGCCAAAATATCCACAAAAAGTTCTTATCCTACCAAACCTCACCCATCTGAGCCTAACCATCAACGAATTTAAAGAATTAGACATTGCGAAAATATCTACAAAACATGCTTACCCCTTAATACCTAACCCAACCTAACCTAACCATCACCGAAGTCAGAGAATTCGACATTGCCAAAATATCCACAAAAAGTTCATATCCTACCAAACCTCACCCATCTGAACCTAACCATCACCGAAATCAAAGAATAAGGCATTGCCAAAATATCCACAAAACGTGCTTACCTCACAATACCTAACCCAACCTAACCTAACCATCACCGAAGTCAGAGAATTCGACATTGCCAAAATATCCACAAAAAGTTCTTATCCTACCAAACCTCACTTATCTGAACCTAACCATCACCGAAATCAAAGAATTGGACAATGATAAAATATCCACAAAACGTGCTTACCTCACAATACCTAACCCAACCTAACCTAACCATCACCGAAGTCAAAGAATTCGACATTGCCAAAATATCCACAAAAAGTTCTTATCCTACCAAACCTCACCCATCTGAACCTAACCATCACCGAAATCAATGAAATGGACATTGCGAAAATATCCACAAAACGTGCTTACCTCACAATACCTAACCCTACCTAACCTTACCATCACCGAAGTCAGAGAATTCGACATTGCCAAAATATCCACAAAAAGTTCATATCCTACCAAACCTCACCCATCTGAACCTAACCATCACCGAAATCAAAGAATTAGGCATTGCCAAAATATCCACAAAACGTGCTTACCTCACAATACCTAACCCAACCTAACCTATCCATCACCGAAGTCCGAGAATTCGACATTATCAAAATATCCAAAAAAGTTCTTATCCTACCAAACCTCACTTATCTGAACCTAACCATCACCGAAGTCAAAGAATTGGACAATGATAAAATATCCACAAAACGTGCTTACCTCACAATACCTAACCCAACCTAACCTAACCATCACCGAAATCAAAGAATTCGACATTGCCAAAATATCCACAAAACGTGCTTACCTCACAATACCTAACCTAACCTAACCTAACCATCACCGAAGTCAGAGGATTCAACATTGCCAAAATATCTACAAAAAGTTCATACCCCACCAAACCTCACCCATCTGAACCTAACCATCACCGAAATCGAAGAAATGGACATTGCCAAAATATCCACAAAACGTGCTTACCTCACTATACTTTATCCAACCTAACCTAACCATCACGAAAAATAGAGAATTCGACATTGCCAAAATATCCACAAAAAGTTCTTATCCTACCAAACCTCACCCAATTGAACCTAACCATCACCGAAATGAAAGAATTAGACATTGCCAAAATATCTACAAAACATGCTTACCCCTTAATACCTAACCCAACCTAACCTAACCATCACCGAAGTCAGAGAATTCGACATTGCCAAAATATCCACAAAAAGTTCATATCCTACCAAACCTCACCCATCTGAACCTAACCATCACCGAAATCAAAGAATAAGGCATTGCCAAAATATCCACAAAACGTGCTTACCTCACAATACCTAACCCAACCTAACCTATCCATCACCGAAGTCCGAGAATTCGACATTCTCAAAATATCCACAAAAAGTTCTTATCCTACCAAACCTCACTTATCTGAACCTTACCATCACCGAAGTCAAAGAATTGGACAATGATAAAATATCCACAAAACGTGCTTACCTCACAATACATAACCCAACCTAACCTAACCATCACCGAAGTCAAAGAATTCGACATTGCCAAAATATCCACAAAAAGTTCTTATCCTACCAAACCTCACCCATCTGAACCTAACCATCAACGAAATTAAAAAATTAGACATTGCCAAAATATCTACAAAACATGCTTACCCCTAAATACCTAACCCAACCTAACCTAACCATCACCGAAGTCAGAGAATTCGACATTGCCAAAATATCCACAAAAAGTTCATATCCTACCAAACCTCACCCATCTGAACCTAACCATCACCGAAATCAAAGAATTAGGCATTGCCAAAATATCCACAAAACGTGCTTACCTCACAATACCTAACCCAACCTAACCTATCCATCACCGAAGTCCGAGAATTCGACATTGCCAAAATATCCACAAAAAGTTCTTATCCTACCAAACCTCACTTATCTGAACCTAACTATCACCGAAGTCAAAGAATTGGACAATGATAAAATATCCACAAAACGTGCTTACCTCACAATACCTAACCCAACCTAACCTAACCATCACCGAAGTCAAAGAATTCGACATTGCCAAAATATCCACAAAAAGTTCTTATCCTACCAAACCTCACCCATCTGAACCTAACCATCACCGAAATCAAAGAATTCGACATTGCCAAAATATACACAAAACGTGCTTACCTCACAATACCTAACCTTACCTAACCTAACCATCACCGAAGTCAGAGAATTCAACATTGCCAAAATATCTACAAAAAGTTCATACCCCACCAAACCTCACCCATCTGAACCTAACCATCACCGAAATCGAAGAAATGGACATTGCCAAAATATCCACAAAACGTGCTTACTTCACTATACCTTATCCAACTTAACCTAACCATCACCGAAAATAGAGAATTCGACATTGCCAAAATATCCACAAAAAGTTCTTATCCTACCAAACCTCACCCATCTGAGCCTAACCATCAACGAAATTAAAGAATAAGACATTGCCAAAATATCTACAAAACATGCTTACCCCTTAATACCTAACCCAACCTAACCTAACCATCACCGAAGTCAGAGAATTCGACATTGCCAAAATATCCACAAAAAGTTCATATCCTACCAAACCTCACCCATCTGAACCTAACCATCACCGAAATCAAAGAATAAGCATTGCCAAAATATCCACAAAACGTGCTTACCTCACAATACCTAACCCAACCTAACCTATCCATCACCGAAGTCCGAGAATTCGACATTGCCAAAATATCCACAAAAAGTTCTTATCCTACCAAACCTCACCCATCTGAGCCTAACCATCAACGAAATTAAAGAATAAGACATTGCCAAAATATCAACAAAACATGCTTACCCCTTAAAACCTAACCCAACCTAACCTAACCATCACCGAAGTCAGAGAATTCGACATTGCCAAAATATCCACAAAAAGTTCTTATCCTACCAAACCTCACCCATCTGAGCCTAACCATCAACGAAATTAAAGAATTAGACATTGCCAAAATATCTACAAAACATGCTTACCCCTTAAAACCTAACCCAACCTAACCTGACCATCACCGAAGTCAGAGAATTCGACATTGCCAAAATATCCACAAAAAGTTCTTATCCTACCAAACCTCTCCCATCTGAACCTAACCATCACCGAAATCGAAGAAATGGACATTGCCAAAATATCCACAAAACGTGCTTACCTCACTATACCTTATCCAACCTAACCTAACCATCACCGAAAATAGAGAATTCGACATTGCCAAAATATCCACAAAAAGTTCTTATCCTACCAAACCTCACCCAATTGAACCTAACCATCACCGAAATCAAGGAATTGGACATTGCAAAAATATCCACAAATTGTGCTTACCTCACAATACCTAACCTAACCTAACCTTACCATCACCGAAGTCAGAGAATTCGACATTGCCAAAATATCAACAAAAAGTTCTTATCCTACCAAACCTCACCCATCTGAGCCTTACCATCAACGAAATTAAAGAATTAGACATTGCCAAAAAATCTACAAAACATGCTTACCCCTTAAAACCTAACCCAACCTAACCTAACCATCACCGAAGTCAGAGAATTCGACATTGCCAAAATATCCACAAAAAGTTCTTATCCTACCAAACCTCACCCAATTGAACCTAACCATCACCGAAATCAAAGAATTGGACATTGCAAAAATATCACAAAACGTGCTTAACTCACATTACCTAACCTAACCTAACCTAACCATCACCGAAGTCAGAGTATTCGACATTGCCAAAATATCCACAAAAAGTTCTTATCCTACCAAACCTCACCCATCTGAACCTAACCATCACCGAAATCAAAGAATTGGACATTGCCAAAATATCCACAAAACGTGCTTACCTCACAATACCTAACCCAACCTAACCTAACCATCACTGAAGTCAGAGAATCCAACATTGCCAAAATATCCACAAAAAGTTCATACCCCACCAAACCTCACCCATCTGAACCTAACCATCATCGAATTCGAAAAAATGGACATTGCCAAAATATCCACAAAACGTGCTTACCTCACTATACCTTATTCAACCTAACCTAACCACCACCGAAGTCAGAGAATTCGACTTTGCCAAAATATCCACCAAAAGTTCTTATCCTACCAAACCTCACCCATCTGAACCTAACCATCACCGAAATCGAAGAAATGGACATTGCCAAAATATCCACAAAACGTGCTTACCTCACTCTACCTTATTCAACCTAACCTAACCATCACCGAAGTCAGAGAATTCGACATTGCCAAAATATCCACAAAAAGTTCTTATCCTACCAAACCTCACCCATCTGAACCTTACCATCACCGAAATCAAAGAATTGGACATTAATAAAATATCCACAAAACGTGGTTACCTTACAATACCTAACCCAACCTAACCTAACCATCACCGAAGTCAGAGAATTCGACATTGCCAAAATATCCACAAAAAGTTCTTATCCTACCAAACCTCACCCATCTGAGCCTAACCATCAACGAAATTAAAGAATTAGACATTGCCAAAATATCTACAAAACATGCTTTCCCCTTAATACCTAACCAAACCTAACCTAACCATCACCGAAGTCAGAGAATTCGACATTGCCAAAATATCCACAAAAAGTTCTTATCCTACCAAATCTCTCCCATCTGAACCTAACCATCACCGAAATCAAAGAATTGGACATTGCCAAAATATCCACAAAACGAGCTTACCTCACAATACCTAACCTAACCTAACCTAACCATCACTGAAGTCAGAGAATCCAACATTGTCAAAATATCCACAAAAAGTTCATACCCCACCAAACCACACCCATCTGAACCTAACCATCACCGAAATCGAAGAAATAGACATTGCCAAAATAACCTTAAAACGTGCTTACCTCACTATACCTTATTCAACCTAAGCTAACCATCACCGAAGTCAGAGAATTCGACATTGCCAAAATATCCACAAAAAGTTCTTATCCTACCAAACCTCACCCATCTGAACCTAACCATCACCGAAATCAAAGAATTGGACATTGCAAAAATATCCACAAAACGTGCTTACCTTACAATACCTAACCCAACCTAACCTAACCATCACCGAAGTCAGAGAATTCGACATTGCCAAAATATCCACAAAAAGTTCTTATCCTACAAAACCTCACTTATCTGAACCTAACCATCACCGAAATCAAAGAATTGGACATTGCAAAAATATCCACAAAACGTGCTTACCTCACAATACCTAACCTAACCTAACCTAACCATCACCGAAGTCAGAGAATTCGACATTGCCAAAATATCCACCAAAAGTTCTTATCCTACCAAACCTCACCTATCTGAACCTAACCATCACCGAAATCGAAGAAATGGACATTGCCAAAATATCCACAAAACGTGCTTACCTCACTATACCTTATTCAACCTAACCTAACCATCACCGAAGTCAGAGAATTCGACATTGCCAAAATATCCACAAAAAGTTCTTATCCTACCAAACCTCACCCATCTGAACCTTACCATCACCGAAATCAAAAAATTGGACATTAATAAAATATCCACAAAACGTGCTTACCTTACAATACCTAACCCAACCTAACCTAACCATCACCGAAGTCAGAGAATTCGACATTGCCAAAATATCCACAAAAAGTTCTTATCCTACCAAACCTCACCCATCTGAGCCTAACCATCAACGAAATTAAAGAATTAGACATTGCCAAAATATCTACAAAACATGCTTACCCCTTAATACCTAACCAAACCTAACCTTACCATCACCGAAGTCAAAGAATTCGACATTGCCAAAATATCCACAAAAAGTTCTTTTCCTACCAAATCTCTCCCATCTGAACCTAACCATCACCGAAATCAAAGAATTGGACATTGCCAAAATATCCACAAAACGGGCTTACCTCACAATACTTAACCCAACCTAACCTAACCATCACTGAAGTCAGAAAATCCAACATTGCCAAAATATCCACAAAAAGTTCATACCCCACCAAACCACACCCATCTGAACCTAACCATCACCGAAATCGAAGAAATGGACATTGCCAAAATATCCTCAAAACGTGCTTACCTCACTATACCTTATTCAACCTAACCTAACCATCACCGAAGTCAGAGAATTCGACATTGCCAAAATATCCACAAAAAGTTCTTATCCTACCAAACCTCACCCATCTGAGCCTAAACATCAACGAAATTAAAGAATTAGACATTGCCAAAATATCTACAAAACATGCTTACCCCTTAAAACCTAACCCAACCTAACCTGACCATCACCGAAGTCAGAGAATTCGACATTGCCAAAATATCCACAAAAAGTTCTTATCCTACCAAACCTCTCCCATCTGAACCTAACCATCACCGAAATCAAAGAATTGGACATTGCAAAAATATCCACAAAACGTGCTCACCTCACAATACCTAACCTAACCTAACCTAACCATCACCGAAGTCAGAGAATTCGACATTGCCTAAATATCCACAAAAAGTTCTTATCCTACCAAACCTCACCCATCTGAGCCTAACCATCAACAAAATTAAAGAATTAGACATTGCCAAAATATCTACAAAACATGCTTACCCCTTAATACCTAACCCAACCTAACCTTACCATCACCGAAATCAGAGAATTCGACATTGCCAAAATATCCACAAAAAGTTCTTATCCTACCAAACCTCTCCCATCTGAACCTAACCATCACCGAAATCAAAGAATTGGACATTGCAAAAATATCCACAAAACGTGCTTACCTCACAATACCTAACCTAACCTAACCTAACCATCACCGAAGTCAGAGAATTCGACATTGCCAAAATATCCACAAAAAGTTCTTATCCTACCAAACCTCACCCATCTGAGCCTAACCATCAACGAAATTAAAGAATTAGACATTGCCAAAATATCTACAAAACATGCTTTCCCCTTAATACCTAACCAAACCTAACCTAACCATCACCGAAGTCAGAGAATTCGACATTGCCAAAATATCCACCAAAAGTTCTTATCCTACCAAACCTCACCCATCTGAACCTAACCATCACCGAAATCGAAGAAATGGACATTGTTAAAATATCCACAAAACGTGCTTACCTCACTCTACCTTATTCAACCTAACCTAACCATCACCGAAGTCAGAGAATTCGACATTGCCAAAATATCCACAAAAAGTTCTTATCCTACCAAACCTCACCCATCTGAACCTTACCATCACCGAAATCAAAGAATTGGACATTAATAAAATATCCACAAAACGTGGTTACCTTACAATACCTAACCCAACCTAACCTAACCATCACCGAAGTCAGAGAATTCGACATTGCCAAAATATCCACAAAAAGTTCTTATCCTACCAAACCTCACCCATCTGAGCCTAACCATCAACGAAATTAAAGAATTAGACATTGCCAAAATATCTACAAAACATGCTTTCCCCTTAATACCTAACCAAACCTAACCTAACCATCACCGAAGTCAGAGAATTCGACATTGCCAAAATATCCACAAAAAGTTCTTATCCTACCAAATCTCTCCCATCTGAACCTAACCATCACCGAAATCAAAGAATTGGACATTGCCAAAATATCCACAAAACGAGCTTACCTCACAATACCTAACCTAACCTAACCTAACCATCACTGAAGTCAGAGAATCCAACATTGTCAAAATATCCACAAAAAGTTCATACCCCACCAAACCACACCCATCTGAACCTAACCATCACCGAAATCGAAGAAATGGACATTGCCAAAATAACCTCAAAACGTGCTTACCTCACTATACCTTATTCAACCTAAGCTAACCATCACCGAAGTCAGAGAATTCGACATTGCCAAAATATCCACAAAAAGTTCTTATCCTACCAAACCTCACCCATCTGAACCTAACCATCACCGAAATCAAAGAATTGGACATTGCAAAAATATCCACAAAACGTGCTTACCTTACAATACCTAACCCAACCTAACCTAACCATCACCGAAGTCAGAGAATTCGACATTGCCAAAATATCCACAAAAAGTTCTTATCCTACAAAACCTCACTTATCTGAACCTAACCATCACCGAAATCAAAGAATTGGACATTGCAAAAATATCCACAAAACGTGCTTACCTCACAATACCTAACCTAACCTAACCTAACCATCACCGAAGTCAGAGAATTCGACATTGCCAAAATATCCACAAAAAGTTCTTATCCTACCAAACCTCTCCCATCTGAACCTAACCATCACCGAAATCAAAGAATTGGACATTGCAAAAATATCCACAAAACGTGCTTACCTCACAATACCTAACCTAACCTTACCTAACCATCACCGAAGTCAGAGAATTCGACATTGCCAAAATATCCACAAAAAGTTCTTATCCTACCAAACCTCACCCATCTGAGCCTAACCATCAACGAAATTAAAGAATTAGACATTGCCAAAATATCTACAAAACATGCTTTCCCCTTAATACCTAACCAAACCTAACCTAACCATCACCGAAGTCAGAGAATTCGACATTGCCAAAATATCCACCAAAAGTTCTTATCCTACCAAACCTCACCCATCTGAACCTAACCATCACCGAAATCGAAGAAATGGACATTGCCAAAATATCCACAAAACGTGCTTACCTCACTCTACCTTATTCAACCTAACCTAACCATCACCGAAGTCAGAGAATTCGACATTGCCAAAATATCCACAAAAAGTTCTTATCCTACCAAACCTCACCCATCTGAACCTTACCATCACCGAAATCAAAGAATTGGACATTAATAAAATATCCACAAAACGTGGTTACCTTACAATACCTAACCCAACCTAACCTAACCATCACCGAAGTCAGAGAATTCGACATTGCCAAAATATCCACAAAAAGTTCTTATCCTACCAAACCTCACCCATCTGAGCCTAACCATCAACGAAATTAAAGAATTAGACATTGCCAAAATATCTACAAAACATGCTTTCCCCTTAATACCTAACCAAACCTAACCTAACCATCACCGAAGTCAGAGAATTCGACATTGCCAAAATATCCACAAAAAGTTCTTATCCTACCAAATCTCTCCCATCTGAACCTAACCATCACCGAAATCAAAGAATTGGACATTGCCAAAATATCCACAAAACGAGCTTACCTCACAATACCTAACCTAACCTAACCTAACCATCACTGAAGTCAGAGAATCCAACATTGTCAAAATATCCACAAAAAGTTCATACCCCACCAAACCACACCCATCTGAACCTAACCATCACCGAAATCGAAGAAATGGACATTGCCAAAATAACCTCAAAACGTGCTTACCTCACTATACCTTATTCAACCTAAGCTAACCATCACCGAAGTCAGAGAATTCGACATTGCCAAAATATCCACAAAAAGTTCTTATCCTACCAAACCTCACCCATCTGAACCTAACCATCACCGAAATCAAAGAATTGGACATTGCAAAAATATCCACAAAACGTGCTTACCTTACAATACCTAACCCAACCTAACCTAACCATCACCGAAGTCAGAGAATTCGACATTGCCAAAATATCCACAAAAAGTTCTTATCCTACAAAACCTCACTTATCTGAACCTAACCATCACCGAAATCAAAGAATTGGACATTGCAAAAATATCCACAAAACGTGCTTACCTCACAATACCTAACCTAACCTAACCTAACCATCACCGAAGTCAGAGAATTCGACATTGCCAAAATATCCACAAAAAGTTCTTATCCTACCAAACCTCTCCCATCTGAACCTAACCATCACCGAAATCAAAGAATTGGACATTGCAAAAATATCCACAAAACGTGCTTACCTCACAATACCTAACCTAACCTTACCTAACCATCACCGAAGTCAGAGAATTCGACATTGCCAAAATATCCACAAAAAGTTCTTATCCTACCAAACCTCACCCATCAGAGCCTAACCATCAACGAAATTAAAGAATTAGACATTGCCAAAATATCTACAAAACATGCTTTCCCCTTAATACCTAACCAAACCTAACCTAACCATCACCGAAGTCAGAGAATTCGACATTGCCAAAATATCCACCAAAAGTTCTTATCCTACCAAACCTCACCCATCTGAACCTAACCATCACCGAAATCGAAGAAATGGACATTGCCAAAATATCCACAAAACGTGCTTACCTCACTCTACCTTATTCAACCTAACCTAACCATCACCGAAGTCAGAGAATTCGACATTGCCAAAATATCCACAAAAAGTTCTTATCCTACCAAACCTCACCCATCTGAACCTTACCATCACCGAAATCAAAGAATTGGACATTAATAAAATATCCACAAAACGTGGTTACCTTACAATACCTAACCCAACCTAACCTAACCATCACCGAAGTCAGAGAATTCGACATTGCCAAAATATCCACAAAAAGTTCTTATCCTACCAAACCTCACCCATCTGAGCCTAACCATCAACGAAATTAAAGAATTAGACATTGCCAAAATATCTACAAAACATGCTTTCCCCTTAATACCTAACCAAACCTAACCTAACCATCACCGAAGTCAGAGAATTCGACATTGCCAAAATATCCACAAAAAGTTCTTATCCTACCAAATCTCTCCCATCTGAACCTAACCATCACCGAAATCAAAGAATTGGACATTGCCAAAATATCCACAAAACGAGCTTACCTCACAATACCTAACCTAACCTAACCTAACCATCACTGAAGTCAGAGAATCCAACATTGTCAAAATATCCACAAAAAGTTCATACCCCACCAAACCACACCCATCTGAACCTAACCATCACCGAAATCGAAGAAATGGACATTGCCAAAATAACCTCAAAACGTGCTTACCTCACTATACCTTATTCAACCTAAGCTAACCATCACCGAAGTCAGAGAATTCGACATTGCCAAAATATCCACAAAAAGTTCTTATCCTACCAAACCTCACCCATCTGAACCTAACCATCACCGAAATCAAAGAATTGGACATTGCAAAAATATCCACAAAACGTGCTTACCTTACAATACCTAACCCAACCTAACCTAACCATCACCGAAGTCAGAGAATTCGACATTGCCAAAATATCCACAAAAAGTTCTTATCCTACAAAACCTCACTTATCTGAACCTAACCATCACCGAAATCAAAGAATTGGACATTGCAAAAATATCCACAAAACGTGCTTACCTCACAATACCTAACCTAACCTAACCTAACCATCACCGAAGTCAGAGAATTCGACATTGCCAAAATATCCACCAAAAGTTCTTATCCTACCAAACCTCACCCATCTGAACCTAACCATCACCGAAATCGAAGAAATGGACATTGCCAAAATATCCACAAAACGTGCTTACCTCACTATACCTTATTCAACCTAACCTAACCATCACCGAAGTCAGAGAATTCGACATTGCCAAAATATCTACAAAAAGTTCTTATCCTACCAAACCTCACCCATCTGAACCTTACCATCACCGAAATCAAAGAATTGGACATTAATAAAATATCCACAAAACGTGCTTACCTTACAATACCTAACCCAACCTAACCTAACCATCACCGAAGTCAGAGAATTCGACATTGCCAAAATATCCACAAAACGGGCTTACCTCACAATACTTAACCCAACCTAACCTAACCATCACTGAAGTCAGAAAATCCAACATTGCCAAAATATCCACAAAAAGTTCATACCCCACCAAACCACACCCATCTGAACCTAACCATCACCGAAATCGAAGAAATGGACATTGCCAAAATATCCTCAAAACGTGCTTACCTCACTATACCTTATTCAACCTAACCTAACCATCACCGAAGTCAGAGAATTCGACATTGCCAAAATATCCACAAAAAGTTCTTATCCTACCAAACCTCACCCATCTGAGCCTAAACATCAACAAAATTAAAGAATTAGACATTGCCAAAATATCTACAAAACATGCTTACCCCTTAAAACCTAACCCAACCTAACCTGACCATCACCGAAGTCAGAGAATTCGACATTGCCAAAATATCCACAAAAAGTTCTTATCCTACCAAACCTCTCCCATCTGAACCTAACCATCACCGAAATCAAAGAATTGGACATTGCAAAAATATCCACAAAACGTGCTCACCTCACAATACCTAACCTAACCTAACCTAACCATCACCGAAGTCAGAGAATTCGACATTGCCTAAATATCCACAAAAAGTTCTTATCCTACCAAACCTCACCCATCTGAGCCTAACCATCAACAAAATTAAAGAATTAGACATTGCCAAAATATCTACAAAACATGCTTACCCCTTAATACCTAACCCAACCTAACCTTACCATCACCGAAATCAGAGAATTCGACATTGCCAAAATATCCACAAAAAGTTCTTATCCTACCAAGCCTCACCCAATTGAACCTAACAATCACCGAAATCAAATAATTGGACATTGCAAAAATATCCACAAAACGTGCTTACCTCACAATACCTAACCTAACCTAACCTAACCATCACCGAAGTCAGAGAATTCGACATTGCCAAAATATCCACAAAAAGTTCTTATCCTACCAAACCTCACCCATCTGAGCCTAACCATCAACGAAATTAAAGAATTAGACATTGCCAAAATATCTACAAAACATGCTTACCCCTTAATACCTAACCCAACCTAACCTTACCATCACCGAAGTCAGAGAATTCGACATTGCCAAAATATCCACAAAAAGTTCTTATCCTACCAAACCTAACCCATCTGAACCTAACGATCACCGAAATCAAAGAATTGGACATTGCAAAAATATCCACAAAACGTGCTTACTTTACAATACCTAACCCAACCTAACCTAACCATCACCGAAGTCAGAGAATTCGACATTGCCAAAATATCCACAAAAAGTTCTTATCCTACCAAACCTCACCCATCTGAACCTAACCATCACCGAAATCAAAGAATTGGACATTGCCAAAATATCCACAAAACGGGCTTACCTCACAATACTTAACCCAACCTAACCTAACCATCACTGAAGTCAGAAAATCCAACATTGCCAAAATATCCACAAAAAGTTCATACCCCACCAAACCACACCCATCTGAACCTAACCATCACCGAAATCGAAGAAATGGACATTGCCAAAATATCCTCAAAACGTGCTTACCTCACTATACCTTATTCAACCTAACCTAACCATCACCGAAGTCAGAGAATTCGACATTGCCAAAATATCCACAAAAAGTTCTTATCCTACCAAACCTCACCCATCTGAGCCTAAACATCAACGAAATTAAAGAATTAGACATTGCCAAAATATCTACAAAACATGCTTACCCCTTAAAACCTAACCCAACCTAACCTGACCATCACCGAAGTCAGAGAATTCGACATTGCCAAAATATCCACAAAAAGTTCTTATCCTACCAAACCTCTCCCATCTGAACCTTACCATCACCGAAATCAAAGAATTGGACATTGCAAAAATATCCACAAAACGTGCTTACCTCACAATACCTAACCTAACCTAACCTAACCATCACCGAAGTCAGAGAATTCGACATTGCCTAAATATCCACAAAAAGTTCTTATCCTACCAAACCTCACCCATCTGAGCCTAACCATCAACGAAATTAAAGAATTAGACATTGCCAAAATATCTACAAAACATGCTTACCCCTTAATACCTAACCCAACCTAACCTTACCATCACCGAAGTCAGAGAATTCGACATTGCCAAAATATCCACAAAAAGTTCTTATCCTACCAAACCTCTCCCATCTGAACCTAACCATCACCGAAATCAAAGAATTGGACATTGCAAAAATATCCACAAAACGTGCTTACCTCACAATACCTAACCTAACCTAACCTAACCATCACCGAAGTCAGAGAATTCGACATTGCCAAAATATCCACAAAAAGTTCTTATCCTACCAAACCTCACCCATCTGAGCCTAACCATCAACGAAATTAAAGAATTAGACATTGCCAAAATATCTACAAAACATGCTTACCCCTTAATACCTAACCCAACCTAACCTTACCATCACCGAAGTCAGAGAATTCGACATTGCCAAAATATCCACAAAAAGTTCTTATCCTACCAAACCTCACCCAATTGAACCTAACAATCACCGAAATCAAATAATTGGACATTGCAAAAATATCCACAAAACGTGCTTACCTCACAATACCTAACCTAACCTAACCTAACCATCACTGAAGTCAGAGAATCCAACATTGCCAAAATATCCACAAAAAGTTCATACCCCACCAAACCTCACCCATCTGATCCTAACCATGACCGAAATCGAAGAAATAAAAACATTGCCAAAATATCCACAAAACGTGCTTACCTCACTATACCTTATTCAACCTAACCTAACCATCACCGAAGTCAGAGAATTCGACATTGCCAAAATATCCACAAAAAGTTCTTATCCTACCAAACCTCACCCATCTGAACCTAACCATCACCAAAATCAAAGAATTGGACATTGCCAAAATATCCACAAAACGTGCTTACCTCACAATACCTAACCCAACCGAACCTAACCATCACTGAAAACAGAGAATCCAACATTGCCAAAATATCCACAAAAAGTTCATACCCCACCAAACCTCACCCATCTGAACCTAACCATCACCGAATTCGAAAAAATGGACATTGCCAAAATATCCACAAAACGTGCTTACCTCACTATACCTTATTCAACCTAACCTAACCATCACCGAAGTCAGAGAATTCGACATTGCCAAAATATCCACAAAAAGTTCTTATCCTACCAAACCTCACCCATCTGAACCTAACCATCACCGAAATCAAAGAATTGGACATTGCAAAAATATCCACAAAACGTGCTTACCTTACAATAACTAACCCAACCTAACCTAACCATCACCGAAGTCAGAGAATTCGACATTGCCAAAATATCCACAAAAAGTTCTTATCCTACCAAACCTCACCCAATTGAACCTAACCATCACCGAAATCAAAGAATTGGACATTGCAAAAATATCCACAAAACGTGCTTACCTCACAATACCTAACCTAACCTAACTTAACCATCACCGAAGTCAGAGAATTCGACATTGCCAAAATATCCACCAAAAGTTCTTATCCTACCAAACCTCACCCATCTGAACCTAACCATCACCGAAATCGAAGAAATGGACATTGCCAAAATATCCACAAAACGTGCTTACCTCACTATACCTTATTCAACCTAACCTAACCATCACCGAAGTCAGAGAATTCGACATTGCCAAAATATCCACAAAAAGTTCTTATCCTACCAAACCTCACCCATCTGAACCTTACCATCACCGAAATCAAAGAATTGGACATTAAATAAATATCCACAAAACGTGCTTACCTTACAATACCTAACCCAACCTAACCTAACCATCACCGAAGTCAGAGAATTCGACATTGCCAAAATATCCACAAAAAGTTCTTATCCTACCAAACCTCACCCATCTGAGCCTAACCATCAACGAAATTAAAGAATTAGACATTGCCAAAATATCTACAAAACATGCTTACCCCTTAATACCTAACCAAACCTAACCTAACCATCACCGAAGTCAGAGAATTCGACATTGCCAAAATATCCACAAAAAGTTCTTATCCTACAAAATCTCTCCCATCTGAACCTAACCATCACCGAAATCAAAGAATTGGACATTGCCAAAATATCCACAAAACGAGCTTACCTCACAATACCTAACCTAACCTAACCTAACCATCACTGAAGTCAGAGAATCCAACATTGTCAAAATATCCACAAAAAGTTCATACCCCACCAAACCACACCCATCTGAACCTAACCATCACCGAAATCGAAGAAATGGACATTGCCAAAATAACCTCAAAACGTGCTTACCTCACTATACCTTATTCAACCTAAGCTAACCATCACCGAAGTCAGAGAATTCGACATTGCCAAAATATCCACAAAAAGTTCTTATCCTACCAAACCTCACCCATCTGAACCTAACCATCACCGAAATCAAAGAATTGGACATTGCAAAAATATCCACAAAACGTGCTTACCTTACAATACCTAACCCAACCTAACCTAACCATCACCGAAGTCAGAGAATTCGACATTGCCAAAATATCCACAAAAAGTTCTTATCCTACAAAACCTCACTTATCTGAACCTAACCATCACCGAAATCAAAGAATTGGACATTGCAAAAATATCCACAAAACGTGCTTACCTCACAATACCTAACCTAACCTAACCTAACCATCACCGAAGTCAGAGAATTCGACATTGCCAAAATATCCACCAAAAGTTCTTATCCTACCAAACCTCACCCATCTGAACCTAACCATCACCGAAATCGAAGAAATGGACATTGCCAAAATATCCACAAAACGTGCTTACCTCACTATACCTTATTCAACCTAACCTAACCATCACCGAAGTCAGAGAATTCGACATTGCCAAAATATCCACAAAAAGTTCTTATCCTACCAAACCTCACCCATCTGAACCTTACCATCACCGAAATCAAAGAATTGGACATTAATAAAATATCCACAAAACGTGCTTACCTTACAATACCTAACCCAACCTAACCTAACCATCACCGAAGTCAGAGAATTCGACATTGCCAAAATATCCACAAAACGGGCTTACCTCACAATACTTAACCCAACCTAACCTAACCATCACTGAAGTCAGAAAATCCAACATTGCCAAAATATCCACAAAAAGTTCATACCCCACCAAACCACACCCATCTGAACCTAACCATCACCGAAATCGAAGAAATGGACATTGCCAAAATATCCTCAAAACGTGCTTACCTCACTATACCTTATTCAACCTAACCTAACCATCACCGAAGTCAGAGAATTCGACATTGCCAAAATATCCACAAAAAGTTCTTATCCTACCAAACCTCACCCATCTGAGCCTAAACATCAACGAAATTAAAGAATTAGACATTGCCAAAATATCTACAAAACATGCTTACCCCTTAAAACCTAACCCAACCTAACCTGACCATCACCGAAGTCAGAGAATTCGACATTGCCAAAATATCCACAAAAAGTTCTTATCCTACCAAACCTCTCCCATCTGAACCTAACCATCACCGAAATCAAAGAATTGGACATTGCAAAAATATCCACAAAACGTGCTCACCTCACAATACCTAACCTAACCTAACCTAACCATCACCGAAGTCAGAGAATTCGACATTGCCTAAATATCCACAAAAAGTTCTTATCCTACCAAACCTCACCCATCTGAGCCTAACCATCAACAAAATTAAAGAATTAGACATTGCCAAAATATCTACAAAACATGCTTACCCCTTAATACCTAACCCAACCTAACCTTACCATCACCGAAATCAGAGAATTCGACATTGCCAAAATATCCACAAAAAGTTCTTATCCTACCAAGCCTCACCCAATTGAACCTAACAATCACCGAAATCAAATAATTGGACATTGCAAAAATATCCACAAAACGTGCTTACCTCACAATACCTAACCTAACCTAACCTAACCATCACCGAAGTCAGAGAATTCGACATTGCCAAAATATCCACAAAAAGTTCTTATCCTACCAAACCTCACCCATCTGAGCCTAACCATCAACGAAATTAAAGAATTAGACATTGCCAAAATATCTACAAAACATGCTTACCCCTTAATACCTAACCCAACCTAACCTTACCATCACCGAAGTCAGAGAATTCGACATTGCCAAAATATCCACAAAAAGTTCTTATCCTACCAAACCTAACCCATCTGAACCTAACGATCACCGAAATCAAAGAATTGGACATTGCAAAAATATCCACAAAACGTGCTTACTTTACAATACCTAACCCAACCTAACCTAACCATCACCGAAGTCAGAGAATTCGACATTGCCAAAATATCCACAAAAAGTTCTTATCCTACCAAACCTCACCCATCTGAACCTAACCATCACCGAAATCAAAGAATTGGACATTGCCAAAATATCCACAAAACGGGCTTACCTCACAATACTTAACCCAACCTAACCTAACCATCACTGAAGTCAGAAAATCCAACATTGCCAAAATATCCACAAAAAGTTCATACCCCACCAAACCACACCCATCTGAACCTAACCATCACCGAAATCGAAGAAATGGACATTGCCAAAATATCCTCAAAACGTGCTTACCTCACTATACCTTATTCAACCTAACCTAACCATCACCGAAGTCAGAGAATTCGACATTGCCAAAATATCCACAAAAAGTTCTTATCCTACCAAACCTCACCCATCTGAGCCTAAACATCAACGAAATTAAAGAATTAGACATTGCCAAAATATCTACAAAACATGCTTACCCCTTAAAACCTAACCCAACCTAACCTGACCATCACCGAAGTCAGAGAATTCGACATTGCCAAAATATCCACAAAAAGTTCTTATCCTACCAAACCTCTCCCATCTGAACCTTACCATCACCGAAATCAAAGAATTGGACATTGCAAAAATATCCACAAAACGTGCTTACCTCACAATACCTAACCTAACCTAACCTAACCATCACCGAAGTCAGAGAATTCGACATTGCCTAAATATCCACAAAAAGTTCTTATCCTACCAAACCTCACCCATCTGAGCCTAACCATCAACGAAATTAAAGAATTAGACATTGCCAAAATATCTACAAAACATGCTTACCCCTTAATACCTAACCCAACCTAACCTTACCATCACCGAAGTCAGAGAATTCGACATTGCCAAAATATCCACAAAAAGTTCTTATCCTACCAAACCTCTCCCATCTGAACCTAACCATCACCGAAATCAAAGAATTGGACATTGCAAAAATATCCACAAAACGTGCTTACCTCACAATACCTAACCTAACCTAACCTAACCATCACCGAAGTCAGAGAATTCGACATTGCCAAAATATCCACAAAAAGTTCTTATCCTACCAAACCTCACCCATCTGAGCCTAACCATCAACGAAATTAAAGAATTAGACATTGCCAAAATATCTACAAAACATGCTTACCCCTTAATACCTAACCCAACCTAACCTTACCATCACCGAAGTCAGAGAATTCGACATTGCCAAAATATCCACAAAAAGTTCTTATCCTACCAAACCTCACCCAATTGAACCTAACAATCACCGAAATCAAATAATTGGACATTGCAAAAATATCCACAAAACGTGCTTACCTCACAATACCTAACCTAACCTAACCTAACCATCACTGAAGTCAGAGAATCCAACATTGCCAAAATATCCACAAAAAGTTCATACCCCACCAAACCTCACCCATCTGATCCTAACCATGACCGAAATCGAAGAAATAAAAACATTGCCAAAATATCCACAAAACGTGCTTACCTCACTATACCTTATTCAACCTAACCTAACCATCACCGAAGTCAGAGAATTCGACATTGCCAAAATATCCACAAAAAGTTCTTATCCTACCAAACCTCACCCATCTGAACCTAACCATCACCAAAATCAAAGAATTGGACATTGCCAAAATATCCACAAAACGTGCTTACCTCACAATACCTAACCCAACCGAACCTAACCATCACTGAAAACAGAGAATCCAACATTGCCAAAATATCCACAAAAAGTTCATACCCCACCAAACCTCACCCATCTGAACCTAACCATCACCGAATTCGAAAAAATGGACATTGCCAAAATATCCACAAAACGTGCTTACCTCACTATACCTTATTCAACCTAACCTAACCATCACCGAAGTCAGAGAATTCGACATTGCCAAAATATCCACAAAAAGTTCTTATCCTACCAAACCTCACCCATCTGAACCTAACCATCACCGAAATCAAAGAATTGGACATTGCAAAAATATCCACAAAACGTGCTTACCTTACAATAACTAACCCAACCTAACCTAACCATCACCGAAGTCAGAGAATTCGACATTGCCAAAATATCCACAAAAAGTTCTTATCCTACCAAACCTCACCCAATTGAACCTAACCATCACCGAAATCAAAGAATTGGACATTGCAAAAATATCCACAAAACGTGCTTACCTCACAATACCTAACCTAACCTAACTTAACCATCACCGAAGTCAGAGAATTCGACATTGCCAAAATATCCACCAAAAGTTCTTATCCTACCAAACCTCACCCATCTGAACCTAACCATCACCGAAATCGAAGAAATGGACATTGCCAAAATATCCACAAAACGTGCTTACCTCACTATACCTTATTCAACCTAACCTAACCATCACCGAAGTCAGAGAATTCGACATTGCCAAAATATCCACAAAAAGTTCTTATCCTACCAAACCTCACCCATCTGAACCTTACCATCACCGAAATCAAAGAATTGGACATTAAATAAATATCCACAAAACGTGCTTACCTTACAATACCTAACCCAACCTAACCTAACCATCACCGAAGTCAGAGAATTCGACATTGCCAAAATATCCACAAAAAGTTCTTATCCTACCAAACCTCACCCATCTGAGCCTAACCATCAACGAAATTAAAGAATTAGACATTGCCAAAATATCTACAAAACATGCTTACCCCTTAATACCTAACCAAACCTAACCTAACCATCACCGAAGTCAGAGAATTCGACATTGCCAAAATATCCACAAAAAGTTCTTATCCTACAAAATCTCTCCCATCTGAACCTAACCATCACCGAAATCAAAGAATTGGACATTGCCAAAATATCCACAAAACGGGCTTACCTCACAATACCTAACCCAACCTAACCTAACCATCACTGAAGTCAGAAAATCCAACATTGCCAAAATATCCACAAAAAGTTCATACCCCACCAAACCACACCCATCTGAACCTAACCATCACCGAAATCGAAGAAATGGACATTGCCAAAATATCCTCAAAACGTGCTTACCTCACTATACCTTATTCAACCTAACCTAACCATCACCGAAGTCAGAGAATTCGACATTGCCAAAATATCCACAAAAAGTTCTTATCCTACCAAACCTCACCCATCTGAACCTAACCATCACCGAAATCAAAGAATTGGACATTTCAAAAATATCCACAAAACGTGCTTACCTCACAATACCTAACCTAACCTAACCTAACCATCACCGAAGTCAGAGAATTCGACATTGCCAAAATATCCACAAAAAGTTCTTATCCTACCAAACCTCACCCATCGGAGCCTAACCATCAACGAAATTAAAGAATTAGACATTGCCAAAATATCTACAAAACATGCTTACCCCTTAATACCTAACCAAACCTAACCTAACCATCACCGAAGTCAGAGAATTCGACATTGCCAAAATATCCACAAAAAGTTCTTATCCTACCAAACCTCACCCATCTGAACCTAACCATCACCGAAATCAAAGAATTGGACATTGCCAAAATATCCACAAAACGGGCTTACCTCACAATACCTAACCCAACCTAACCTAACCATCACTGAAGTCAAAGAATCCAACATTGCCAAAATATCCACAAAAAGTTCATACCCCACCAAACCTCACCCATCTGAACCTAACCATCACCGAAATCGAAGAAATGGACATTGCCAAAATATCCACAAAACGTGCTTACCTCACTATACCTTATTCAACCTAACCTAACCATCACCGAAGTCAGAGAATTCGACATTGCCAAAATATCCACAAAAAGTTCTTATCCTACCAAACCTCACCCATCTGAGCCTAACCATCAACGAAATTAAAGAATTCGACATTGCCAAAATATCCACAAAAAGTTCTTATCCTACCAAACCTCACTTATCTGAACCTAACCATCACCGAAATCAAAGAATTCGACATTGCCAAAATATCCACAAAACGTGCTTACCTCACAACACCTAACCTAACCTAACCTAACGATCACCGAAGTCAAAAAATTCAACATAGCCAAAATATCTACAAAAAGTTCATACCCCACCAAACCTCACCCATCTGAACCTAACCATCACCGAAATCGAAGAAATGGACATTGCCAAAATATCCACAAAACGTGCTTACCTCACTATACCATATCCAACCTTACCTAACCATCACCGAAAATAGAGAATTCGACATTGCCAAAATATCCACAAAAAGTTCTTATCCTACCAAACCTCACCCAATTGAACCTAACCATAGCCGAAATCAAAGAATTGGACATTGCAAAAATATCCACAAATTGTGCTTACCTCACAATACCTAACCTAACCTAACCTAACCATCACCGAATTTAGAGAATTCGACATTGCCAAAATATCCACAAAAAGTTCTTATCCTACCAAACCTCACCCATCTGAGCCTAACCATCAACGAAATTAAAGAATTAGACATTGCCAAAATATCTACAAAACATGCTTACCCCTTAATACCTAACCTAACCTAACCTAACCATCACCGAAGTCAGAGAATTCGACATTGCCAAAATATCCACAAAAAGTTCTTATCCTACCAAACCTCACCCAATTGAACCTAACCATCACCGAAATCAAAGAATTGGACATTTCAAAAATATCCGCAAAACGTGCTTACCTCACAATACCTAACCAAACCTAACCTAACCATCACCGAAGTCAGAGAATTCGACATTGCCAAAATATCCACAAAAAGTTCTTATCCTACCAAACCTCACCCATCTGAACCTAACCATCACCGAAATCAAAGAATTGGACATTGCCAAAATATCTACAAAACGGGCTTACCTCACAATACCTAACCCAACCTAACCTAACCATCACTGAAGTCAAAGAATCCAACATTGCCAAAATATCCGCAAAAAGTTCATACCCCACCAAACCTCACCCATCTGAACCTAACCATCACCGAAATCGAAGAAATGGACATTGTCAAAATATCCACAAAACGTGCTTACCTCACTATACCTTATTCAACCTAACCTAACCATCACCGAAGTCAGAGAATTCGACATTGCCAAAATATCCACAAAAAGTTCTTATCCTACCAAACCTCACCCATCTAAAACTAACCATCACCGAAATCAAAGAATTGGACATTAATAAAATATCCACAAAACGTGCTTACCTTACAATACCTAACCCAACCTAACCTAACCATCACCGAAGTCAGAGAATTCGACATTGCCAAAATATCCACAAAAAGTTCTTATCCTACCAAACCTCACTTATCTAAACCTAACCATCACCGAAATCAAAGAATTGGACAATGCTAAAATATCCACAAAACGTGCTTACCTCACAATACCTAACCCAACCTAACCTAACCATCACCGAAGTCAAAGAATTCGACATTGCCAAAATATCCACAAAAAGTTCTTATCCTACCAAACCTCACCCATCTGAACCTAACCATCACCGAAATCAAAGAATTCGACATTGCCAAAATATCCACAAAACGTGCTTACCTCACAATACCTAACCTAACCTAACCTAACCATCACTGAAGTCAGAGAATTCAACATTGCCAAAATATCCACAAAAAGTTCATACCCCACCAAACCTCACCCATCTGAACCTAACCATCACCGAAATCGAAGTAATGGACATTGCCAAAATATCCACAAAACGTGCTTACCTCACTATACCTTATCCAACCTAACCTAACCATCACCGAAAATAGAGAAATCGACATTGCCAAAATATCCACAAAAAGTTCTTATCCTACCAAACCTCACCCAATTGAACCTAACCATCACCGAAATCAAAGAATTGGACATTGCAAAAATATCCACAAAACGTGCTTACCTCACACCACCTAACATAACCTAACCTAACCATCACCGAAGTCAGAGAATTCGACATTGCCAAAATATCCACAAAAAGTTCTTATCCTACCAATCCTCACCCATCTGAGCCTAACCATCAACGAAATTAAAGAATTAGACATTGCCAAAATATCTCCAAAACATGCTTACCCCTTTATACCTAACCCAACCTAACCTTACCATCACCGAAGTCAGAGAATTCGACATTGCCAAAATATCCACAAAAAGTTCTTATCCTACCAAACCTCACCCATCTGAACCTAACCATCACCGAAATCAAAGAATTGGACATTGCCAAAATATCCACAAAACGTGCTTACCTCACTATACCATATCCAACCTAACCTAACCATCACTGAAGTCAGAGAATCCAACATTGCCAAAATATCCACAAAAAGTTCATACCCCACCAAACCTCACCCATATGAACCTAACCATCACCGAAATCGAAGAAATGGACATTGCCAAAATATCCACAAAACGTGCTTACCTCACTATACCTTATCCAACCTAACCTAACCATCACCGAAAATAGAGAATTCGACATTGCCAAAATATCCACAAAAAGTTCTTATCCTACCAAACCTTACCCATCTGAACCTAACCATCACCGAAATCAAAGAATTGGACATTGCAAAAATATCCACAAAACGTGCTTACCTCACAATACCTAACCTTACCTAACCTAACCATCACCGAAGTCAGAGAATTCTACATTGCCAAAATATCCACAAAAAGTTCTTATCCTACCAAACCTCACCCATCTGAGCCTAACCATCAACGAAATTAAAGAATTAGACATTGCCAAAATATCTAAAAAACATGCTTACCCCTTAAAACCTAACCCAACCTAACCTAACCATCACCGAAGTCAGAGAATTCGACATTGCCAAAATATCCACAAAAAGTTCTTATCCTACCAAACCTCACCCATCTGAGCCTAACCATCAACGAAATTAAAGAATTAGACATTGCCAAAATATCTACAAAACATGCTTACCCCTTAAAACCTAACCCAACCTAACCTGACCATCACCGAAGTCAGAGAATTTGACATTGCCAAAATATCCACAAAAAGTTCTTATCCTACCAAACCTCTCCCATCTGAACCTAACCATCACCGAAATCAAAGAATTGGACATTGCAAAAATATCCACAAAACGTGCTTACCTCACAATACCTTACCCAACCTAACCTAACCATCACCGAAGTCAGAGAATTAGACATTGCCAAAATATCCACAAAAAGTTCTTATCCTACCAAACCTCACCCATCTGAACCTAACCATCACCGAAATCAAAGAATTGGACATTGCAAAAATATACACAAAACGTGCTTACCTCACAATACTTAACCTAACCTAACCTAACCATCACCGAAGTCAGAGAATTCGACATTGCCAAAATATCCACAAAAAGTTCTTATCCTACCAAACCTCACCCATCTGAGCCTAACCATCAACGAAATTAAAGAATTAGACATTGCCAAAATATCTACAAAACATGCTTACCCCTTAATACCTAACCCAACCTAACCTTACCATCACCGAAGTCAGAGAATTCGACATTGCCAAAATATCCACAAAAAGTTCTTATCCTACCAAACCTCACCCAATTGAACCTAACCATCACCGAAATCAAAGAATTGGACATTGCAAAAATATCCACAAAACGTGCTTACCTCACAATACCTAACCTAACCTAACCTAACCATCACCGAAGTCAGAGAATTCGACTTTGCCAAAATATCCACAAAAAGTTCTTATCCTACCAAACCTCACCCATCTGAACCTTACCATCACCGAAATCAAAGAATTGGACATTGCCAAAATATCCACAAAACGTGCTTACCTCACAATACCTTACCCAACCTAACCTAACCATCACTGAAGTCAGAGAATCCAACATTGCCAAAATATCCACAAAAAGTTCATACCTTACCAAACCTCACCCAATTGAACCTAACCATCACCGAAATCAAAGAATTGGACATTGCAAAAATATCCACAAAACGTGCTTACCTCACAATACCTAACCTAACCTAACCTAACCATCACCGAAGTCAGAGAATTCGACTTTGCCAAAATATCCACAAAAAGTTCTTATCCTACCAAACCTCACCCATCTGAACCTTACCATCACCGAAATCAAAGAATTGGACATTGCAAAAATATCCACAAAACGTGCTTACCTTACAATACCTAACCCAACCTAACCTAACCATCACCGAAGTCAGAGAATTCGACATTGCCAAAATATCCACAAAAAGTTCTTATCCTACCAAACCTCACTTATCTGAACCTAACCATCACCGAAATCAAAGAATTGGACAATGATAAAATATCCACAAAACGTGCTTACCTCACAATACCTAACCCAACCTAACCTAACCATCACCGAAGTCAAAGAATTCGACATTGCCAAAATATCCACAAAAAGTTCTTATCCTACCAAACCTCACCCATCTGAACCTAACCATCACCGAAATCAAAGAATTCGACATTGCCAAAATATCCACAAAACGTGCTTACCTCACAATACCTAACCTTACCTAACCTAACCATCACCGAAGTCAGAGAATTCAACATTGCCAAAATATCTACAAAAAGTTCATACCCCACCAAACCTCACCCATCTGAACCTAACCATCACCGAAATCGAAGAAATGGACATTGCCAAAATATCCACAAAACGTGCTTACCTCACTATACCTTATCCAACCTAACCTAACCATCACCAAAAATAGAGAATTCGACATTGCCAAAATATCCACAAAAAGTTCTTATCCTACCAAACCTCTCCCATCTGAACCTAACCATCACCGAAATCAAAGAATTGGACATCGCCAAAATAACAACAAAACGTGCTTACCTCACAATTCCTAACCCAACCTAACCTAACCATCACCGAAGTCAGAGAATTCGACATTGCCAAAATATCCACAAAAAGTTCTTATCCTACCAAACCTCACCCATCTGAACCTAACCATCACCGAAATCAAAGAATTGGACATTGCAAAAATATACACAAAACGTGCTTACCTCACAATACTTAACCTAACCTAACCTAACCATCACCGAAGTCAGAGAATTCGACATTGCCAAAATATCCACAAAAAGTTCTTATCCTACCAAACCTCACCCATCTGAGCCTAACCATCAACGAAATTAAAGAATTAGACATTGCCAAAATATCTACAAAACATGCTTACCCCTTAATACCTAACCCAACCTAACCTAACCATCACCGAAGTCAGAGAATTCGACATTGCCAAAATATCCACAAAAAGTTCATATCCTACCAAACCTCACCCATCTGAACCTAACCATCACCGAAATCAAAGAATTAGGCATTGCCAAAATATCCACAAAACGTGCTTACCTCACAATACCTAACCCAACCTAACCTATTCATCACCGAAGTCCGAGAATTCGACATTATCAAAATATCCACAAAAAGTTCTTATCCTACCAAACCTCACTTATCTGAACCTAACCATCACCGAAGTCAAAGAATTGGACAATGATAAAATATCCACAAAACGTGCTTACCTCACAATACCTAACCCAACCTAACCTAACCATCACCGAAGTCAAAGAATTCGACATTGCCAAAATATCCACAAAAAGTTCTTATCCTACCAAACCTCACCCATCTGAACCTAACCATCACCGAAATCAAAGAATTCGACATTGCCAAAATATCCACAAAACGTGCTTACCTCACAATACCTAACCTAACCTAACCTAACCATCACCGAAGTCAGAGAATTGAACATTGCCAAAATATCTACAAAAAGTTCATACCCCACCAAACCTCACCCATCTGAACCTAACCATCACCGAAATCGAAGAAATGGACATTGTCAAAATATCCACAAAACGTGCTTACCTCACTATACCTTATCCAACCTAACCTAACCATCACCGAAAATAGAGAATTCGACATTGCCAAAATATCCACAAAAAGTTCTTATCCTACCAAACCTCACCCATCTGAACCTAACCATCACCGAAATCAAAGAATTGGACATTGCAAAAATATCCACAAAACGTGCTTACCTCACAATACCTAACCTTACCTAACCTAACCATCACCGAAGTCAGAGAATTCTACATTACCAAAATATCCACAAAAAGTTCTTATCCTACCAAACCTCACCCATCTGAGCCTAACCATCAACGAAATTAAAGAATTAGACATTGCCAAAATATCTACAAAACATGCTTACCCCTTAAAACCTAACCCAACCTAACCTAACCATCACCGAAGTCAGAGAATTCGACATTGCCAAAATACCCACAAAAAGTTCTTATCCTACCAAACCTCACCCATCTGAGCCTAACCATCAACGAAATTAAAGAATTAGACATTGCCAAAATATCTACAAAACATGCTTACCCCTTAAAACCTAACCCAACCTAACCTGACCATCACCGAAGTCAGAGAATTCGACATTGCCAAAATATCCACAAAAAGTTCTTATCCTACCAAACCTCTCCCATCTGAACCTAACCATCACCGAAATCAAAGAATTGGACATTGCAAAAATATCCAATAAACGTTGCCGGCCTCACAATACCTAACCCAACCTAACCTAACCATCACCGAAGTCAAAGAATTCGACATTGCCAAAATATCCACAAAAAGTTCTTATCCTACCAAACCTCACCCATCTGAACCTAACCATCACCGAAATCAAAGAATTCGACATTGCCAAAATATCCACAAAACGTGCTTACCTCACAATACCTAACCTAACCTAACCTAACCATCACCGAAGTCAGAGAATTGAACATTGCCAAAATATCTACAAAAAGTTCATACCCCACCAAACCTCACCCATCTGAACCTAACCATCACCGAAATCGAAGAAATAGACATTGCCAAAATATCCACAAAACGTGCTTACCTCACTATACCTTATCCAACCTAACCTAACCATCACCGAAAATAGAGAATTCGACATTGCCAAAATATCCACAAAAAGTTCTTATCCTACCAAACCTCACCCAATTGAACCTAAACATCACCGAAATCAAAGAATTGGACATTGCAAAAATATCCACAAAACGTGCTTACCTCACAATACCTAACCTAACCTAACCTCACCATCACCGAAGTCAGAGAATTCGACATTGCCAAAATATCCATAAAAAGTTCTTATCCTACCAAACCTCACCCATCTGAACCTTACCATCACCGAAATCAAAGAATTCGACATTGCCAAAATATCCACAAAACGTGCTTACCTCACAATACCTAACCTAACCTAACCTAACCATCACCGAAGTCAGAGAATTCAACATTGCCAAAATATCTACAAAAAGTTCATACCCCACCAAACCTCACCCATCTGAACCTAACCATCACCGAAATCAAAGAATTCGACATTAATAAAATATCCACAAAACGTGTTTACCTCACAATACCTAACCCAACCTAACCTAACCATCACCGAAGTCAGAGAATTCGACATTGCCAAAATATCCACAAAAAGTTATTATCCTACCAAACCTCACCCATCTGAACCTAACCATCACCGAAATCAAAGAATTCGACATTGCCAAAATATCCACAAAACGTGCTTACCTCACAATACCTAATCTTACCTAACCTAACCATCACCGAAGTCAGAGAATTCAACATTGCCAAAATATCCACAAAAAGTTCATACCCCACCAAACCTCACCCATCTGAACCTAACCATCACCGAAAATAGAGAATTCGACATTGCCAAAATATCCACAAAAAGTTCTTATCCTACCAAACCTCACCCATCTGAACCTAACCATCACCGAAATCAAAGAATTAGACATTAATTTAATATCCACAAAACGTGCTTACCTCACAATACCTAACCCAACCTAACCTAACCATCACCAAAGTCAGAGAATTCGACATTGCTAAAATATCCACAAAAAGTTCTTATCCTACCAAACCTCACCCATCTGAACCTAACCATCACCGAAATCAAAGAATTAGACATTGCCAAAATATCAAAAAAACATGCTTACCCCTTAATACCTAACCCAACCTAACCTAACCATCACCGAAGTCAGAGAATTCGACATTGCCAAAATATCCACAAAAAGTTCATTTCCTACCAAACCTCACCCATCTGAACCTAACCATCACCGAAATCAAAGAATTAGGCATTGCCAAAATATCCACAAAACGTGCTTACCTCACAATACCTAACCCAACCTAACCTAACCATCACCGAAGTCAGAGAATTCGACATTGCCAAAATATCCACAAAAAGTTCTTATCCTACCAAACCTCACTTATCGGAACCTAACCATCACCGAAATCAAAGAATTGGACAATGATAAAATATCCACAAAACGTGCTTACCTCACAATACCTAACCCAACCTAACCTAACCATCACCGAAGTCAAAGAATTCGACATTGCCAAAATATCCACAAAAAGTTCTTATCCTACCAAACCCCACCCATCTGAACCTAACCATCACCGAAATCAATGAATTGGACATTGCGAAAATATCCACAAAACGTGCTTACCTCACAATACCTAACCCAACCTAACCTTACCATCACCGAAGTCAGAGAATTCGACATTGCCAAAATATCCACAAAAAGTTCTTATCCTACCAAACCTCACCCATCTGATCCTAACCATCACCGAAATCAATGAATTGGACATTGCGAAAATATCCACAAAACGTGCTTACCTCACAATACCTAACCCTACCTAACCTTACCATCACCGAAGTCAGAGAATTCGACATTGCCAAAATATCCACAAAAAGTTCTTATCCTACCAAACCTCACCCATCTGAACCTAACCATCACCGAAATCAAAGAATTGGACATTGCTAAAATATCCACAAAACGTGCTTACCTCACAATACCTAACCCAACCTAACCTAAGCATCACTGAAGTCAGAGAATCCAACATTGCCAAAATATCCACAAAAAGTTCATACCCCACCAAACCTCACCCATCTGATCCTAACCATCACCGAAATCGAAGAAATGGACATTGCCAAAATATCCACAAAACGTGCTTACCTCACTATACCTTATTCAACCTAACCTAACCATCACCGAAGTCAGAGAATTCGACATTGCCAAAATATCCACAAAAAGTTCTTATCCTACCAAACCTCACCCATCTGAACCTAACTATCACCGAAATCAAAGAATTGGACATTGCAAAGATATACACAAAACGTGCTTACCTCACAATACCTAACCTAACCTAACCTAACCATCACCGAAGTCAGAGAATTCGACATTGCCAAAATATCCATAAAAAGTTCTTATCCTACCAAACCTCACCCATCTGAACCTTACCATCACCGAAATCAAAGAATTCGACATTGCCAAAATATCCACAAAACGTGCTTACCTCACAATACCTAACCTAACCTAACCTAACCATCACCGAAGTCAGAGAATTCAACATTGCCAAAATATCTACAAAAAGTTCATACCCCACCAAACCTCACCCATCTGAACCTAACCATCACCGAAATCAAAGAATTCGACATTAATAAAATATCCACAAAACGTGTTTACCTCACAATACCTAACCCAACCTAACCTAACCATCACCGAAGTCAGAGAATTCGACATTGCCAAAATATCCACAAAAAGTTATTATCCTACCAAACCTCACCCATCTGAACCTAACCATCACCGAAATCAAAGAATTCGACATTGCCAAAATATCCACAAAACGTGCTTACCTCACAATACCTAATCTTACCTAACCTAACCATCACCGAAGTCAGAGAATTCAACATTGCCAAAATATCCACAAAAAGTTCATACCCCACCAAACCTCACCCATCTGAACCTAACCATCACCGAAAATAGAGAATTCGACATTGCCAAAATATCCACAAAAAGTTCTTATCCTACCAAACCTCACCCATCTGAACCTAACCATCACCGAAATCAAAGAATTAGACATTAATTTAATATCCACAAAACGTGCTTACCTCACAATACCTAACCCAACCTAACCTAACCATCACCAAAGTCAGAGAATTCGACATTGCTAAAATATCCACAAAAAGTTCTTATCCTACCAAACCTCACCCATCTGAACCTAACCATCACCGAAATCAAAGAATTAGACATTGCCAAAATATCAAAAAAACATGCTTACCCCTTAATACCTAACCCAACCTAACCTAACCATCACCGAAGTCAGAGAATTCGACATTGCCAAAATATCCACAAAAAGTTCATTTCCTACCAAACCTCACCCATCTGAACCTAACCATCACCGAAATCAAAGAATTAGGCATTGCCAAAATATCCACAAAACGTGCTTACCTCACAATACCTAACCCAACCTAACCTAACCATCACCGAAGTCAGAGAATTCGACATTGCCAAAATATCCACAAAAAGTTCTTATCCTACCAAACCTCACTTATCGGAACCTAACCATCACCGAAATCAAAGAATTGGACAATGATAAAATATCCACAAAACGTGCTTACCTCACAATACCTAACCCAACCTAACCTAACCATCACCGAAGTCAAAGAATTCGACATTGCCAAAATATCCACAAAAAGTTCTTATCCTACCAAACCCCACCCATCTGAACCTAACCATCACCGAAATCAATGAATTGGACATTGCGAAAATATCCACAAAACGTGCTTACCTCACAATACCTAACCCAACCTAACCTTACCATCACCGAAGTCAGAGAATTCGACATTGCCAAAATATCCACAAAAAGTTCTTATCCTACCAAACCTCACCCATCTGATCCTAACCATCACCGAAATCAATGAATTGGACATTGCGAAAATATCCACAAAACGTGCTTACCTCACAATACCTAACCCTACCTAACCTTACCATCACCGAAGTCAGAGAATTCGACATTGCCAAAATATCCACAAAAAGTTCTTATCCTACCAAACCTCACCCATCTGAACCTAACCATCACCGAAATCAAAGAATTGGACATTGCTAAAATATCCACAAAACGTGCTTACCTCACAATACCTAACCCAACCTAACCTAAGCATCACTGAAGTCAGAGAATCCAACATTGCCAAAATATCCACAAAAAGTTCATACCCCACCAAACCTCACCCATCTGATCCTAACCATCACCGAAATCGAAGAAATGGACATTGCCAAAATATCCACAAAACGTGCTTACCTCACTATACCTTATTCAACCTAACCTAACCATCACCGAAGTCAGAGAATTCGACATTGCCAAAATATCCACAAAAAGTTCTTATCCTACCAAACCTCACCCATCTGAACCTAACTATCACCGAAATCAAAGAATTGGACATTGCAAAGATATACACAAAACGTGCTTACCTCACAATACCTAACCTAACCTAACCTAACCATCACCGAAATCAAAGAATTCGACATTGCCAAAATATCCACAAAAAGTTCTTATCCTACCAAACCTCACCCATCTGAGCCTAACCATCAACGAAATTAAAGAATTAGACATTGCCAAAATATCTACAAAACATGCTTGCCCCTTAATACCTAACCCAACCTAACCTAACCATCACCGAAGTCAGAGAATTCGACATTGCCAAAATATCCACAAAAAGTTCATATCCTACCAAACCTCACCCATCTGAAACTAACCATCACCGAAATCAAAGAATAAGGCATTGCCAAAATATCCACAAAACGTGCTTACCTCACAATACCTAACCCAACCTAACCTAACCATCACCGAAGTCAGAGAATTCGACATTGCCAAAATATCCACAAAAAGTTCTTATCCTACCAAACCTCACTTATCTGAACCTAACCATCACCGAAATCAAAGAATTGGACAATGATAAAATATCCACAAAACGTGCTTACCTCACAATACCTAACCCAACCTAACCTAACCATCACCGAAGTCAAAGAATTCGACATTGCCAAAATATCCACAAAAAGTTCTTATCCTACCAAACCTCACCCATCTGAACCTAACCATCACCGAAATCAATGAATTGGACATTGCGAAAATATCCACAAAACGTGCTTACCTCACAATACCTAACCCTACCTAACCTTACCATCACCGAAGTCAGAGAATTCGACATTGCCAAAATATCCACAAAAAGTTCTTATCCTACCAAACCTCACCAATCTGAACCTAACCATCACCGAAATCAAAGAATTGGACATTGCCAAAATATCCACAAAACGTGCTTACCTCACAATACCTAACCCAACCTAACCTAAGCATCACTGAAGTCAGAGAATCCAACATTGCCAAAATATCCACAAAAAGTTCATACCCCACCAAACCTCACCCATCTGATCCTAACCATGACCGAAATCGAAGAAATGGACATTGCCAAAATATCCACAAAACGTGCTTACCTCACTATACCTTATTCAACCTAACCTAACCATCACCGAAGTCAGAGAATTCGACATTGCCAAAATATCCACAAAAAGTTCTTATCCTACCAAACCTCACCCATCTGAACCTAACCATCACCGAAATCAAAGAATTGGACATTGCAAAGATATACACAAAACGTGCTTACCTCACAATACCTAACCTAACCTAACCTTACCATCACCGAAGTCAGAGAATTCGACATTGCCAAAATATCCACAAAAAGTTCTTATCCTACCAAACCTCACCCATCTGAGCCTAACCATCACCGAAATCAATGAATTGGACATTGCGAAAATATCCACAAAACGTGCTTACCTCACAATACCTAACCCAACCTAACCTTACCATCACCGAAGTCAGAGAATTCGACATTGCCAAAATATCCACAAAAAGTTCTTATCCTACCAAACCTCACCCATCTGATCCTCACCATCACCGAAATCAAAGAATTGGACATTGCCAAAATATCCACAAAACGTGCTTGCCTCACAATACCTAACCTAACCTAACCTAACCATCACCGAAGTCAGAGAATTCGACATTGCCAAAATATCCACAAAAAGTTCTTATCCTACCAAACCTCACTTATCTGAACCTAACCATCACCGAAATCAAAGAATTGGACAATGATAAAATATCCACAAAACGTGCTTACCTCACAATACCTAACCCAACCTAACCTAACCATCACCGAAGTCAAAGAATTCGACATTGCCAAAATATCCACAAAAAGTTCTTATCCTACCAAACCTCACCCATCTGAACCTAACCATCACCGAAATCAAAGAATTGGACATTAATAAAATATCCACAAAACGTGCTTACCTCACAATACCTAACCCAACCTAACCTAACTATCACCGAAGTCAGAGAATTCGACATTGCCAAAATATCCACAAAAAGTTTTTATCCTACCAAACCTCTCCCATCTGAACCTAACCATCACCGAAATCAAAGAATTAGACATCGCCAAAATAACAACAAAACGTGCTTACCTCACAATACCTAACCCAACCTAACCTAACCATCACCGAAGTCAGAGAATTCGACATTGCCAAAATATCCACAAAAAGTTCTTATCCTACCAAACCTCACCCATCTGAGCCTAACCATCAACGAAATTAAAGAATTAGACATTGCCAAAATATCTACAAAACATGCTTACCCCTTAATACCTAACCCAACCTAACCTAACCATCACCGAAGTCAGAGAATTCGACATTGCCAAAATATCCACAAAAAGTTCTTATCCTACCAAACCTTTCCCATCTGAACCTAACCATCACCGAAATCAAAGAATTGGACATCGCGAAAATAACAACAAAACGTGCTTACCTCACAATACCTAACCCAACCTAACCTAACCATCACCGAAGTCAGAGAATTCGACATTGCCAAAATATCCACAAAAAGTTCATATCCTACCAAACCTCACCCATCTGAATCTAACCATCACCGAAATCAAAGAATAAGGCATTGCCAAAATATCCACAAAACGTGCTTACCTCACAATACCTAACCCAACCTAACCTAACCATCACCGAAGTCAGAGAATTCGACATTGCCAAAATATCCACAAAAAGTTCTTATCCTACCAAACCTCACTTATCTGAACCTAACCATCACCGAAATCAAAGAATTGGACAATGATAAAATATCAACAAAACGTGCTTACCTCACAATACCTAACCCAACCTAACCTAACCATCACCGAAGTCAAAGAATTCGACCTTGCCAAAATATCTACAAAAAGTTCTTATCCTACCAAACCCCACCCATCTGAACCTAACCATCACCGATATCAATGAATTGGACATTGCGAAAATATCCACAAAACGTGTTTACCTCACAATACCTAACCCAACCTAACCTTACCATCACCGAAGTCAGAGAATTCGACATTGCCAAAATATCCACAAAAAGTTCTTATCCTACCAAACCTCACCCATCTGATCCTAACCATCACCGAAATCAAAGAATTGGACATTGCCAAAATATCCACAAAACGTGCTTACCTCACAATACCTAACCTAACCTAACCTAACCATCACCGAAGTCAGAGAATTCGACATTGCCAAAATATCCACAAAAAGTTCTTATCCTACCAAACCTCACTTATCTGAACCTAACCATCACCCAAATCAAAGAATTGGACAATGATAAAATATCCACAAAACGTGCTTACCTCACAATACCTAACCCAACCTAACCTAACCATCACCGAAGTCAAAGAATTCGACATTGCCAAAATATCCACAAAAAGTTCTTATCCTACCAAACCTCACCCATCTGAACCTAACCATCACCGAAATCAAAGAATTGGACATTAATAAAATATCCACAAAACGTGCTTACCTCACAATACCTAACCCAACCTAACCTAACTGTCACCGAAGTCAGAGAATTCGACATTGCCAAAATATCCACAAAAAGTTCTTATCCTACCAAACCTCTCCCATCTGAACCTAACCATCACCGAAATCAAAGAATTAGACATCGCCAAAATAACAACAAAACGTGCTTACCTCACAATACCTAACCCAACCTAACCTAACCATCACCGAAGTCAGAGAATTCGACATTGCCAAAATATCCACAAAAAGTTCTTATCCTACCAAACCTCACCCATCTGAGCCTAACCATCAACGAAATTAAAGAATTAGACATTGCCAAAATATCTACAAAACATGCTTACCCCTTAATACCTAACCCAACCTAACCTAACCATCACCGAAGTCAGAGAATTCGACATTGCCAAAATATCCACAAAAAGTTCTTATCCTACCAAACCTTTCCCATCTGAACCTAACCATCACCGAAATCAAAGAATTGGACATCGCCAAAATAACAACAAAACGTGCTTACCTCACAATACCTAACCCAACCTAACCTAACCATCACCGAAGTCAGAGAATTCGACATTGCCAAAATATCCACAAAAAGTTCATATCCTACCAAACCTCACTTATCTGAACCTAACCATCACCGAAATCAAAGAATTGGACAATGATAAAATATCAACAAAACGTGCTTACCTCACAATACCTAACCCAACCTAACCTAACCATCACCGAAGTCAAAGAATTCGACCTTGCCAAAATATCCACAAAAAGTTCTTATCCTACCAAACCCCACCCATCTGAACCTAACCATCACCGAAATCAATGAATTGGACATTGCGAAAATTTCCACAAAACGTGTTTACCTCACAATACCTAACCCAACCTAACCTTACCATCACCGAAGTCAGAGAATTCGACATTGCCAAAATATCCACAAAAAGTTCTTATCCTACCAAACCTCACCCATCTGATCCTAACCATCACCGAAATCAAAGAATTGGACATTGCCAAAATATCCACAAAACGTGCTTACCTCACAATACCTAACCTAACCTAACCTAACCATCACCGAAGTCAGAGAATTCGACATTGCCAAAATATCCACAAAAAGTTCTTATCCTACCAAACCTCACTTATCTGAACCTAACCATCACCCAAATCAAAGAATTGAACAATGATAAAATATCCACAAAACGTGCTTACCTCACAATACCTAACCCAACCTAACCTAACCATCACCGAAGTCAAAGAATTCGACATTGCCAAAATATCCACAAAAAGTTCTTATCCTACCAAACCTCACCCATCTGAACCTAACCATCACCGAAATCAAAGAATTGGACATTAATAAAATATCCACAAAACGTGCTTACCTCACAATACCTAACCCAACCTAACCTAACTATCACCGAAGTCAGAGAATTCGACATTGCCAAAATATCCACAAAAAGTTCTTATCCTACCAAACCTCTCCCATCTGAACCTAACCATCACCGAAATCAAAGAATTGGACATCGCCAAAATAACAACAAAACGTGCTTACCTCACAATTCCTAACCCAACCTAACCTAACCATCACCGAAGTCAGAGAATTCGACATTGCCAAAATATCCACAAAAAGTTCTTATCCTACCAAACCTCACCCATCTGAACCTAACCATCACCGAAATCAAAGAATTGGACATTGCAAAAATATACACAAAACGTGCTTACCTCACAATACTTAACCTTACCTAACCTAACCATCACCGAAGTCAGAGAATTCGACATTGCCAAAATATCCACAAAAAGTTCTTATCCTACCAAACCTCACCCATCTGAGCCTAACCATCAACGAATTTAAAGAATTAGACATTGCGAAAATATCTACAAAACATGCTTACCCCTTAATACCTAACCCAACCTAACCTAACCATCACCGAAGTCAGAGAATTCGACATTGCCAAAATATCCACAAAAAGTTCATATCCTACCAAACCTCACCCATCTGAACCTAACCATCACCGAAATCAAAGAATAAGGCATTGCCAAAATATCCACAAAACGTGCTTACCTCACAATACCTAACCCAACCTAACCTAACCATCACCGAAGTCAGAGAATTCGACATTGCCAAAATATCCACAAAAAGTTCTTATCCTACCAAACCTCACTTATCTGAACCTAACCATCACCGAAATCAAAGAATTGGACAATGATAAAATATCCACAAAACGTGCTTACCTCACAATACCTAACCCAACCTAACCTAACCATCACCGAAGTCAAAGAATTCGACATTGCCAAAATATCCACAAAAAGTTCTTATCCTACCAAACCTCACCCATCTGAACCTAACCATCACCGAAATCAATGAAATGGACATTGCGAAAATATCCACAAAACGTGCTTACCTCACAATACCTAACCCTACCTAACCTTACCATCACCGAAGTCAGAGAATTCGACATTGCCAAAATATCCACAAAAAGTTCATATCCTACCAAACCTCACCCATCTGAACCTAACCATCACCGAAATCAAAGAATTAGGCATTGCCAAAATATCCACAAAACGTGCTTACCTCACAATACCTAACCCAACCTAACCTATCCATCACCGAAGTCCGAGAATTCGACATTATCAAAATATCCAAAAAAGTTCTTATCCTACCAAACCTCACTTATCTGAACCTAACCATCACCGAAGTCAAAGAATTGGACAATGATAAAATATCCACAAAACGTGCTTACCTCACAATACCTAACCCAACCTAACCTAACCATCACCGAAATCAAAGAATTCGACATTGCCAAAATATCCACAAAACGTGCTTACCTCACAATACCTAACCTAACCTAACCTAACCATCACCGAAGTCAGAGGATTCAACATTGCCAAAATATCTACAAAAAGTTCATACCCCACCAAACCTCACCCATCTGAACCTAACCATCACTGAAATCGAAGAAATGGACATTGCCAAAATATCCACAAAACGTGCTTACCTCACTATACTTTATCCAACCTAACCTAACCATCACGAAAAATAGAGAATTCGACATTGCCAAAATATCCACAAAAAGTTCTTATCCTACCAAACCTCACCCAATTGAACCTAACCATCACCGAAATGAAAGAATTAGACATTGCCAAAATATCTACAAAACATGCTTACCCCTTAATACCTAACCCAACCTAACCTAACCATCACCGAAGTCAGAGAATTCGACATTGCCAAAATATCCACAAAAAGTTCATATCCGACCAAACCTCACCCATCTGAACCTAACCATCACCGAAATCAAAGAATAAGGCATTGCCAAAATATCCACAAAACGTGCTTACCTCACAATACCTAACCCAACCTAACCTATCCATCACCGAAGTCCGAGAATTCGACATTCTCAAAATATCCACAAAAAGTTCTTATCCTACCAAACCTCACTTATCTGAACCTTACCATCACCGAAGTCAAAGAATTGGACAATGATAAAATATCCACAAAACGTGCTTACCTCACAATACATAACCCAACCTAACCTAACCATCACCGAAGTCAAAGAATTCGACATTGCCAAAATATCCACAAAAAGTTCTTATCCTACCAAACCTCACCCATCTGAACCTAACCATCAACGAAATTAAAAAATTAGACATTGCCAAAATATCTACAAAACATGCTTACCCCTAAATACCTAACCCAACCTAACCTAACCATCACCGAAGTCAGAGAATTCGACATTGCCAAAATATCCACAAAAAGTTCATATCCTACCAAACCTCACCCATCTGAACCTAACCATCACCGAAATCAAAGAATTAGGCATTGCCAAAATATCCACAAAACGTGCTTACCTCACAATACCTAACCCAACCTAACCTATCCATCACCGAAGTCCGAGAATTCGACATTGCCAAAATATCCACAAAAAGTTCTTATCCTACCAAACCTCACTTATCTGAACCTAACTATCACCGAAGTCAAAGAATTGGACAATGATAAAATATCCACAAAACGTGCTTACCTCACAATACCTAACCCAACCTAACCTAACCATCACCGAAGTCAAAGAATTCGACATTGCCAAAATATCCACAAAAAGTTCTTATCCTACCAAACCTCACCCATCTGAACCTAACCATCACCGAAATCAAAGAATTCGACATTGCCAAAATATACACAAAACGTGCTTACCTCACAATACCTAACCTTACCTAACCTAACCATCACCGAAGTCAGAGAATTCAACATTGCCAAAATATCTACAAAAAGTTCATACCCCACCAAACCTCACCCATCTGAACCTAACCATCACCGAAATCGAAGAAATGGACATTGCCAAAATATCCACAAAACGTGCTTACTTCACTATACCTTATCCAACTTAACCTAACCATCACCGAAAATAGAGAATTCGACATTGCCAAAATATCCACAAAAAGTTCTTATCCTACCAAACCTCACCCATCTGAGCCTAACCATCAACGAAATTAAAGAATAAGACATTGCCAAAATATCTACAAAACATGCTTACCCCTTAATACCTAACCCAACCTAACCTAACCATCACCGAAGTCAGAGAATTCGACATTGCCAAAATATCCACAAAAAGTTCATATCCTACCAAACCTCACCCATCTGAACCTAACCATCACCGAAATCAAAGAATAAGCATTGCCAAAATATCCACAAAACGTGCTTACCTCACAATACCTAACCCAACCTAACCTATCCATCACCGAAGTCCGAGAATTCGACATTGCCAAAATATCCACAAAAAGTTCTTATCCTACCAAACCTCACCCATCTGAGCCTAACCATCAACGAAATTAAAGAATAAGACATTGCCAAAATATCAACAAAACATGCTTACCCCTTAAAACCTAACCCAACCTAACCTAACCATCACCGAAGTCAGAGAATTCGACATTGCCAAAATATCCACAAAAAGTTCTTATCCTACCAAACCTCACCCATCTGAGCCTAACCATCAACGAAATTAAAGAATTAGACATTGCCAAAATATCTACAAAACATGCTTACCCCTTAAAACCTAACCCAACCTAACCTGACCATCACCGAAGTCAGAGAATTCGACATTGCCAAAATATCCACAAAAAGTTCTTATCCTACCAAACCTCTCCCATCTGAACCTAACCATCACCGAAATCGAAGAAATGGACATTGCCAAAATATCCACAAAACGTGCTTACCTCACTATACCTTATCCAACCTAACCTAACCATCACCGAAAATAGAGAATTCGACATTGCCAAAATATCCACAAAAAGTTCTTATCCTACCAAACCTCACCCAATTGAACCTAACCATCACCGAAATCAAGGAATTGGACATTGCAAAAATATCCACAAATTGTGCTTACCTCACAATACCTAACCTAACCTAACCTTACCATCACCGAAGTCAGAGAATTCGACATTGCCAAAATATCAACAAAAAGTTCTTATCCTACCAAACCTCACCCATCTGAGCCTTACCATCAACGAAATTAAAGAATTAGACATTGCCAAAAAATCTACAAAACATGCTTACCCCTTAAAACCTAACCCAACCTAACCTAACCATCACCGAAGTCAGAGAATTCGACATTGCCAAAATATCCACAAAAAGTTCTTATCCTACCAAACCTCACCCAATTGAACCTAACCATCACCGAAATCAAAGAATTGGACATTGCAAAAATATCACAAAACGTGCTTAACTCACATTACCTAACCTAACCTAACCTAACCATCACCGAAGTCAGAGTATTCGACATTGCCAAAATATCCACAAAAAGTTCTTATCCTACCAAACCTCACCCATCTGAACCTAACCATCACCGAAATCAAAGAATTGGACATTGCCAAAATATCCACAAAACGTGCTTACCTCACAATACCTAACCCAACCTAACCTAACCATCACTGAAGTCAGAGAATCCAACATTGCCAAAATATCCACAAAAAGTTCATACCCCACCAAACCTCACCCATCTGAACCTAACCATCATCGAATTCGAAAAAATGGACATTGCCAAAATATCCACAAAACGTGCTTACCTCACTATACCTTATTCAACCTAACCTAACCATCACCGAAGTCAGAGAATTCGACTTTGCCAAAATATCCACCAAAAGTTCTTATCCTACCAAACCTCACCCATCTGAACCTAACCATCACCGAAATCGAAGAAATGGACATTGCCAAAATATCCACAAAACGTGCTTACCTCACTCTACCTTATTCAACCTAACCTAACCATCACCGAAGTCAGAGAATTCGACATTGCCAAAATATCCACAAAAAGTTCTTATCCTACCAAACCTCACCCATCTGAACCTTACCATCACCGAAATCAAAGAATTGGACATTAATAAAATATCCACAAAACGTGGTTACCTTACAATACCTAACCCAACCTAACCTAACCATCACCGAAGTCAGAGAATTCGACATTGCCAAAATATCCACAAAAAGTTCTTATCCTACCAAACCTCACCCATCTGAGCCTAACCATCAACGAAATTAAAGAATTAGACATTGCCAAAATATCTACAAAACATGCTTTCCCCTTAATACCTAACCAAACCTAACCTAACCATCACCGAAGTCAGAGAATTCGACATTGCCAAAATATCCACAAAAAGTTCTTATCCTACCAAATCTCTCCCATCTGAACCTAACCATCACCGAAATCAAAGAATTGGACATTGCCAAAATATCCACAAAACGAGCTTACCTCACAATACCTAACCTAACCTAACCTAACCATCACTGAAGTCAGAGAATCCAACATTGTCAAAATATCCACAAAAAGTTCATACCCCACCAAACCACACCCATCTGAACCTAACCATCACCGAAATCGAAGAAATAGACATTGCCAAAATAACCTCAAAACGTGCTTACCTCACTATACCTTATTCAACCTAAGCTAACCATCACCGAAGTCAGAGAATTCGACATTGCCAAAATATCCACAAAAAGTTCTTATCCTACCAAACCTCACCCATCTGAACCTAACCATCACCGAAATCAAAGAATTGGACATTGCAAAAATATCCACAAAACGTGCTTACCTTACAATACCTAACCCAACCTAACCTAACCATCACCGAAGTCAGAGAATTCGACATTGCCAAAATATCCACAAAAAGTTCTTATCCTACAAAACCTCACTTATCTGAACCTAACCATCACCGAAATCAAAGAATTGGACATTGCAAAAATATCCACAAAACGTGCTTACCTCACAATACCTAACCTAACCTAACCTAACCATCACCGAAGTCAGAGAATTCGACATTGCCAAAATATCCACCAAAAGTTCTTATCCTACCAAACCTCACCTATCTGAACCTAACCATCACCGAAATCGAAGAAATGGACATTGCCAAAATATCCACAAAACGTGCTTACCTCACTATACCTTATTCAACCTAACCTAACCATCACCGAAGTCAGAGAATTCGACATTGCCAAAATATCCACAAAAAGTTCTTATCCTACCAAACCTCACCCATCTGAACCTTACCATCACCGAAATCAAAAAATTGGACATTAATAAAATATCCACAAAACGTGCTTACCTTACAATACCTAACCCAACCTAACCTAACCATCACCGAAGTCAGAGAATTCGACATTGCCAAAATATCCACAAAAAGTTCTTATCCTACCAAACCTCACCCATCTGAGCCTAACCATCAACGAAATTAAAGAATTAGACATTGCCAAAATATCTACAAAACATGCTTACCCCTTAATACCTAACCAAACCTAACCTTACCATCACCGAAGTCAAAGAATTCGACATTGCCAAAATATCCACAAAAAGTTCTTTTCCTACCAAATCTCTCCCATCTGAACCTAACCATCACCGAAATCAAAGAATTGGACATTGCCAAAATATCCACAAAACGGGCTTACCTCACAATACTTAACCCAACCTAACCTAACCATCACTGAAGTCAGAAAATCCAACATTGCCAAAATATCCACAAAAAGTTCATACCCCACCAAACCACACCCATCTGAACCTAACCATCACCGAAATCGAAGAAATGGACATTGCCAAAATATCCTCAAAACGTGCTTACCTCACTATACCTTATTCAACCTAACCTAACCATCACCGAAGTCAGAGAATTCGACATTGCCAAAATATCCACAAAAAGTTCTTATCCTACCAAACCTCACCCATCTGAGCCTAAACATCAACGAAATTAAAGAATTAGACATTGCCAAAATATCTACAAAACATGCTTACCCCTTAAAACCTAACCCAACCTAACCTGACCATCACCGAAGTCAGAGAATTCGACATTGCCAAAATATCCACAAAAAGTTCTTATCCTACCAAACCTCTCCCATCTGAACCTAACCATCACCGAAATCAAAGAATTGGACATTGCAAAAATATCCACAAAACGTGCTCACCTCACAATACCTAACCTAACCTAACCTAACCATCACCGAAGTCAGAGAATTCGACATTGCCTAAATATCCACAAAAAGTTCTTATCCTACCAAACCTCACCCATCTGAGCCTAACCATCAACAAAATTAAAGAATTAGACATTGCCAAAATATCTACAAAACATGCTTACCCCTTAATACCTAACCCAACCTAACCTTACCATCACCGAAATCAGAGAATTCGACATTGCCAAAATATCCACAAAAAGTTCTTATCCTACCAAACCTCTCCCATCTGAACCTAACCATCACCGAAATCAAAGAATTGGACATTGCAAAAATATCCACAAAACGTGCTTACCTCACAATACCTAACCTAACCTAACCTAACCATCACCGAAGTCAGAGAATTCGACATTGCCAAAATATCCACAAAAAGTTCTTATCCTACCAAACCTCACCCATCTGAGCCTAACCATCAACGAAATTAAAGAATTAGACATTGCCAAAATATCTACAAAACATGCTTTCCCCTTAATACCTAACCAAACCTAACCTAACCATCACCGAAGTCAGAGAATTCGACATTGCCAAAATATCCACCAAAAGTTCTTATCCTACCAAACCTCACCCATCTGAACCTAACCATCACCGAAATCGAAGAAATGGACATTGCCAAAATATCCACAAAACGTGCTTACCTCACTCTACCTTATTCAACCTAACCTAACCATCACCGAAGTCAGAGAATTCGACATTGCCAAAATATCCACAAAAAGTTCTTATCCTACCAAACCTCACCCATCTGAACCTTACCATCACCGAAATCAAAGAATTGGACATTAATAAAATATCCACAAAACGTGGTTACCTTACAATACCTAACCCAACCTAACCTAACCATCACCGAAGTCAGAGAATTCGACATTGCCAAAATATCCACAAAAAGTTCTTATCCTACCAAACCTCACCCATCTGAGCCTAACCATCAACGAAATTAAAGAATTAGACATTGCCAAAATATCTACAAAACATGCTTTCCCCTTAATACCTAACCAAACCTAACCTAACCATCACCGAAGTCAGAGAATTCGACATTGCCAAAATATCCACAAAAAGTTCTTATCCTACCAAATCTCTCCCATCTGAACCTAACCATCACCGAAATCAAAGAATTGGACATTGCCAAAATATCCACAAAACGAGCTTACCTCACAATACCTAACCTAACCTAACCTAACCATCACTGAAGTCAGAGAATCCAACATTGTCAAAATATCCACAAAAAGTTCATACCCCACCAAACCACACCCATCTGAACCTAACCATCACCGAAATCGAAGAAATGGACATTGCCAAAATAACCTCAAAACGTGCTTACCTCACTATACCTTATTCAACCTAAGCTAACCATCACCGAAGTCAGAGAATTCGACATTGCCAAAATATCCACAAAAAGTTCTTATCCTACCAAACCTCACCCATCTGAACCTAACCATCACCGAAATCAAAGAATTGGACATTGCAAAAATATCCACAAAACGTGCTTACCTTACAATACCTAACCCAACCTAACCTAACCATCACCGAAGTCAGAGAATTCGACATTGCCAAAATATCCACAAAAAGTTCTTATCCTACAAAACCTCACTTATCTGAACCTAACCATCACCGAAATCAAAGAATTGGACATTGCAAAAATATCCACAAAACGTGCTTACCTCACAATACCTAACCTAACCTAACCTAACCATCACCGAAGTCAGAGAATTCGACATTGCCAAAATATCCACAAAAAGTTCTTATCCTACCAAACCTCTCCCATCTGAACCTAACCATCACCGAAATCAAAGAATTGGACATTGCAAAAATATCCACAAAACGTGCTTACCTCACAATACCTAACCTAACCTTACCTAACCATCACCGAAGTCAGAGAATTCGACATTGCCAAAATATCCACAAAAAGTTCTTATCCTACCAAACCTCACCCATCTGAGCCTAACCATCAACGAAATTAAAGAATTAGACATTGCCAAAATATCTACAAAACATGCTTTCCCCTTAATACCTAACCAAACCTAACCTAACCATCACCGAAGTCAGAGAATTCGACATTGCCAAAATATCCACCAAAAGTTCTTATCCTACCAAACCTCACCCATCTGAACCTAACCATCACCGAAATCGAAGAAATGGACATTGCCAAAATATCCACAAAACGTGCTTACCTCACTCTACCTTATTCAACCTAACCTAACCATCACCGAAGTCAGAGAATTCGACATTGCCAAAATATCCACAAAAAGTTCTTATCCTACCAAACCTCACCCATCTGAACCTTACCATCACCGAAATCAAAGAATTGGACATTAATAAAATATCCACAAAACGTGGTTACCTTACAATACCTAACCCAACCTAACCTAACCATCACCGAAGTCAGAGAATTCGACATTGCCAAAATATCCACAAAAAGTTCTTATCCTACCAAACCTCACCCATCTGAGCCTAACCATCAACGAAATTAAAGAATTAGACATTGCCAAAATATCTACAAAACATGCTTTCCCCTTAATACCTAACCAAACCTAACCTAACCATCACCGAAGTCAGAGAATTCGACATTGCCAAAATATCCACAAAAAGTTCTTATCCTACCAAATCTCTCCCATCTGAACCTAACCATCACCGAAATCAAAGAATTGGACATTGCCAAAATATCCACAAAACGAGCTTACCTCACAATACCTAACCTAACCTAACCTAACCATCACTGAAGTCAGAGAATCCAACATTGTCAAAATATCCACAAAAAGTTCATACCCCACCAAACCACACCCATCTGAACCTAACCATCACCGAAATCGAAGAAATGGACATTGCCAAAATAACCTCAAAACGTGCTTACCTCACTATACCTTATTCAACCTAAGCTAACCATCACCGAAGTCAGAGAATTCGACATTGCCAAAATATCCACAAAAAGTTCTTATCCTACCAAACCTCACCCATCTGAACCTAACCATCACCGAAATCAAAGAATTGGACATTGCAAAAATATCCACAAAACGTGCTTACCTTACAATACCTAACCCAACCTAACCTAACCATCACCGAAGTCAGAGAATTCGACATTGCCAAAATATCCACAAAAAGTTCTTATCCTACAAAACCTCACTTATCTGAACCTAACCATCACCGAAATCAAAGAATTGGACATTGCAAAAATATCCACAAAACGTGCTTACCTCACAATACCTAACCTAACCTAACCTAACCATCACCGAAGTCAGAGAATTCGACATTGCCAAAATATCCACAAAAAGTTCTTATCCTACCAAACCTCTCCCATCTGAACCTAACCATCACCGAAATCAAAGAATTGGACATTGCAAAAATATCCACAAAACGTGCTTACCTCACAATACCTAACCTAACCTTACCTAACCATCACCGAAGTCAGAGAATTCGACATTGCCAAAATATCCACAAAAAGTTCTTATCCTACCAAACCTCACCCATCAGAGCCTAACCATCAACGAAATTAAAGAATTAGACATTGCCAAAATATCTACAAAACATGCTTTCCCCTTAATACCTAACCAAACCTAACCTAACCATCACCGAAGTCAGAGAATTCGACATTGCCAAAATATCCACCAAAAGTTCTTATCCTACCAAACCTCACCCATCTGAACCTAACCATCACCGAAATCGAAGAAATGGACATTGCCAAAATATCCACAAAACGTGCTTACCTCACTCTACCTTATTCAACCTAACCTAACCATCACCGAAGTCAGAGAATTCGACATTGCCAAAATATCCACAAAAAGTTCTTATCCTACCAAACCTCACCCATCTGAACCTTACCATCACCGAAATCAAAGAATTGGACATTAATAAAATATCCACAAAACGTGGTTACCTTACAATACCTAACCCAACCTAACCTAACCATCACCGAAGTCAGAGAATTCGACATTGCCAAAATATCCACAAAAAGTTCTTATCCTACCAAACCTCACCCATCTGAGCCTAACCATCAACGAAATTAAAGAATTAGACATTGCCAAAATATCTACAAAACATGCTTTCCCCTTAATACCTAACCAAACCTAACCTAACCATCACCGAAGTCAGAGAATTCGACATTGCCAAAATATCCACAAAAAGTTCTTATCCTACCAAATCTCTCCCATCTGAACCTAACCATCACCGAAATCAAAGAATTGGACATTGCCAAAATATCCACAAAACGAGCTTACCTCACAATACCTAACCTAATTTAACCTAACCATCACTGAAGTCAGAGAATCCAACATTGTCAAAATATCCACAAAAAGTTCATACCCCACCAAACCACACCCATCTGAACCTAACCATCACCGAAATCGAAGAAATGGACATTGCCAAAATAACCTCAAAACGTGCTTACCTCACTATACCTTATTCAACCTAAGCTAACCATCACCGAAGTCAGAGAATTCGACATTGCCAAAATATCCACAAAAAGTTCTTATCCTACCAAACCTCACCCATCTGAACCTAACCATCACCGAAATCAAAGAATTGGACATTGCAAAAATATCCACAAAACGTGCTTACCTTACAATACCTAACCCAACCTAACCTAACCATCACCGAAGTCAGAGAATTCGACATTGCCAAAATATCCACAAAAAGTTCTTATCCTACAAAACCTCACTTATCTGAACCTAACCATCACCGAAATCAAAGAATTGGACATTGCAAAAATATCCACAAAACGTGCTTACCTCACAATACCTAACCTAACCTAACCTAACCATCACCGAAGTCAGAGAATTCGACATTGCCAAAATATCCACCAAAAGTTCTTATCCTACCAAACCTCACCCATCTGAACCTAACCATCACCGAAATCGAAGAAATGGACATTGCCAAAATATCCACAAAACGTGCTTACCTCACTATACCTTATTCAACCTAACCTAACCATCACCGAAGTCAGAGAATTCGACATTGCCAAAATATCCACAAAAAGTTCTTATCCTACCAAACCTCACCCATCTGAACCTTACCATCACCGAAATCAAAGAATTGGACATTAATAAAATATCCACAAAACGTGCTTACCTTACAATACCTAACCCAACCTAACCTAACCATCACCGAAGTCAGAGAATTCGACATTGCCAAAATATCCACAAAACGGGCTTACCTCACAATACTTAACCCAACCTAACCTAACCATCACTGAAGTCAGAAAATCCAACATTGCCAAAATATCCACAAAAAGTTCTTACCCCACCAAACCACACCCATCTGAACCTAACCATCACCGAAATCGAAGAAATGGACATTGCCAAAATATCCTCAAAACGTGCTTACCTCACTATACCTTATTCAACCTAACCTAACCATCACCGAAGTCAGAGAATTCGACATTGCCAAAATATCCACAAAAAGTTCTTATCCTACCAAACCTCACCCATCTGAGCCTAAACATCAACGAAATTAAAGAATTAGACATTGCCAAAATATCTACAAAACATGCTTACCCCTTAAAACCTAACCCAACCTAACCTGACCATCACCGAAGTCAGAGAATTCGACATTGCCAAAATATCCACAAAAAGTTCTTATCCTACCAAACCTCTCCCATCTGAACCTAACCATCACCGAAATCAAAGAATTGGACATTGCAAAAATATCCACAAAACGTGCTCACCTCACAATACCTAACCTAACCTAACCTAACCATCACCGAAGTCAGAGAATTCGACATTGCCTAAATATCCACAAAAAGTTCTTATCCTACCAAACCTCACCCATCTGAGCCTAACCATCAACAAAATTAAAGAATTAGACATTGCCAAAATATCTACAAAACATGCTTACCCCTTAATACCTAACCCAACCTAACCTTACCATCACCGAAATCAGAGAATTCGACATTGCCAAAATATCCACAAAAAGTTCTTATCCTACCAAGCCTCACCCAATTGAACCTAACAATCACCGAAATCAAATAATTGGACATTGCAAAAATATCCACAAAACGTGCTTACCTCACAATACCTAACCTAACCTAACCTTACCATCACCGAAGTCAGAGAATTCGACATTGCCAAAATATCCACAAAAAGTTCTTATCCTACCAAACCTCACCCATCTGAGCCTAACCATCAACGAAATTAAAGAATTAGACATTGCCAAAATATCTACAAAACATGCTTACCCCTTAATACCTAACCCAACCTAACCTTACCATCACCGAAGTCAGAGAATTCGACATTGCCAAAATAATCACAAAAAGTTCTTATCCTACCAAACCTAACCCATCTGAACCTAACGATCACCGAAATCAAAGAATTGGACATTGCAAAAATATCCACAAAACGTGCTTACTTTACAATACCTAACCCAACCTAACCTAACCATCACCGAAGTCAGAGAATTCGACATTGCCAAAATATCCACAAAAAGTTCTTATCCTACCAAACCTCACCCATCTGAACCTAACCATCACCGAAATCAAAGAATTGGACATTGCCAAAATATCCACAAAACGGGCTTACCTCACAATACTTAACCCAACCTAACCTAACCATCACTGAAGTCAGAAAATCCAACATTGCCAAAATATCCACAAAAAGTTCATACCCCACCAAACCACACCCATCTGAACCTAACCATCACCGAAATCGAAGAAATGGACATTGCCAAAATATCCTCAAAACGTGCTTACCTCACTATACCTTATTCAACCTAACCTAACCATCACCGAAGTCAGAGAATTCGACATTGCCAAAATATCCACAAAAAGTTCTTATCCTACCAAACCTCACCCATCTGAGCCTAAACATCAACGAAATTAAAGAATTAGACATTGCCAAAATATCTACAAAACATGCTTACCCCTTAAAACCTAACCCAACCTAACCTGACCATCACCGAAGTCAGAGAATTCGACATTGCCAAAATATCCACAAAAAGTTCTTATCCTACCAAACCTCTCCCATCTGAACCTTACCATCACCGAAATCAAAGAATTGGACATTGCAAAAATATCCACAAAACGTGCTTACCTCACAATACCTAACCTAACCTAACCTAACCATCACCGAAGTCAGAGAATTCGACATTGCCTAAATATCCACAAAAAGTTCTTATCCTACCAAACCTCACCCATCTGAGCCTAACCATCAACGAAATTAAAGAATTAGACATTGCCAAAATATCTACAAAACATGCTTACCCCTTAATACCTAACCCAACCTAACCTTACCATCACCGAAGTCAGAGAATTCGACATTGCCAAAATATCCACAAAAAGTTCTTATCCTACCAAACCTCTCCCATCTGAACCTAACCATCACCGAAATCAAAGAATTGGACATTGCAAAAATATCCACAAAACGTGCTTACCTCACAATACCTAACCTAACCTAACCTAACCATCACCGAAGTCAGAGAATTCGACATTGCCAAAATATCCACAAAAAGTTCTTATCCTACCAAACCTCACCCATCTGAGCCTAACCATCAACGAAATTAAAGAATTAGACATTGCCAAAATATCTACAAAACATGCTTACCCCTTAATACCTAACCCAACCTAACCTTACCATCACCGAAGTCAGAGAATTCGACATTGCCAAAATATCCACAAAAAGTTCTTATCCTACCAAACCTCACCCAATTGAACCTAACAATCACCGAAATCAAATAATTGGACATTGCAAAAATATCCACAAAACGTGCTTACCTCACAATACCTAACCTAACCTAATCTAACCATCACTGAAGTCAGAGAATCCAACATTGCCAAAATATCCACAAAAAGTTCATACCCCACCAAACCTCACCCATCTGATCCTAACCATGACCGAAATCGAAGAAATAAAAACATTGCCAAAATATCCACAAAACGTGCTTACCTCACTATACCTTATTCAACCTAACCTAACCATCACCGAAGTCAGAGAATTCGACATTGCCAAAATATCCACAAAAAGTTCTTATCCTACCAAACCTCACCCATCTGAACCTAACCATCACCAAAATCAAAGAATTGGACATTGCCAAAATATCCACAAAACGTGCTTACCTCACAATACCTAACCCAACCGAACCTAACCATCACTGAAAACAGAGAATCCAACATTGCCAAAATATCCACAAAAAGTTCATACCCCACCAAACCTCACCCATCTGAACCTAACCATCACCGAATTCGAAAAAATGGACATTGCCAAAATATCCACAAAACGTGCTTACCTCACTATACCTTATTCAACCTAACCTAACCATCACCGAAGTCAGAGAATTCGACATTGCCAAAATATCCACAAAAAGTTCTTATCCTACCAAACCTCACCCATCTGAACCTAACCATCACCGAAATCAAAGAATTGGACATTGCAAAAATATCCACAAAACGTGCTTACCTTACAATAACTAACCCAACCTAACCTAACCATCACCGAAGTCAGAGAATTCGACATTGCCAAAATATCCACAAAAAGTTCTTATCCTACCAAACCTCACCCAATTGAACCTAACCATCACCGAAATCAAAGAATTGGACATTGCAAAAATATCCACAAAACGTGCTTACCTCACAATACCTAACCTAACCTAACTTAACCATCACCGAAGTCAGAGAATTCGACATTGCCAAAATATCCACCAAAAGTTCTTATCCTACCAAACCTCACCCATCTGAACCTAACCATCACCGAAATCGAAGAAATGGACATTGCCAAAATATCCACAAAACGTGCTTACCTCACTATACCTTATTCAACCTAACCTAACCATCACCGAAGTCAGAGAATTCGACATTGCCAAAATATCCACAAAAAGTTCTTATCCTACCAAACCTCACCCATCTGAACCTTACCATCACCGAAATCAAAGAATTGGACATTAAATAAATATCCACAAAACGTGCTTACCTTACAATACCTAACCCAACCTAACCTAACCATCACCGAAGTCAGAGAATTCGACATTGCCAAAATATCCACAAAAAGTTCTTATCCTACCAAACCTCACCCATCTGAGCCTAACCATCAACGAAATTAAAGAATTAGACATTGCCAAAATATCTACAAAACATGCTTACCCCTTAATACCTAACCAAACCTAACCTAACCATCACCGAAGTCAGAGAATTCGACATTGCCAAAATATCCACAAAAAGTTCTTATCCTACAAAATCTCTCCCATCTGAACCTAACCATCACCGAAATCAAAGAATTGGACATTGCCAAAATATCCACAAAACGGGCTTACCTCACAATACCTAACCCAACCTAACCTAACCATCACTGAAGTCAGAAAATCCAACATTGCCAAAATATCCACAAAAAGTTCATACCCCACCAAACCACACCCATCTGAACCTAACCATCACCGAAATCGAAGAAATGGACATTGCCAAAATATCCTCAAAACGTGCTTACCTCACTATACCTTATTCAACCTAACCTAACCATCACAGAAGTCAGAGAATTCGACATTGCCAAAATATCCACAAAAAGTTCTTATCCTACCAAACCTCACCCATCTGAACCTAACCATCACCGAAATCAAAGAATTGGACATTTCAAAAATATCCACAAAACGTGCTTACCTCACAATACCTAACCTAACCTAACCTAACCATCACCGAAGTCAGAGAATTCGACATTGCCAAAATATCCACAAAAAGTTCTTATCCTACCAAACCTCACCCATCGGAGCCTAACCATCAACGAAATTAAAGAATTAGACATTGCCAAAATATCTACAAAACATGCTTACCCCTTAATACCTAACCAAACCTAACCTAACCATCACCGAAGTCAGAGAATTCGACATTGCCAAAATATCCACAAAAAGTTCTTATCCTACCAAACCTCACCCATCTGAACCTAACCATCACCGAAATCAAAGAATTGGACATTGCCAAAATATCCACAAAACGGGCTTACCTCACAATACCTAACCCAACCTAACCTAACCATCACTGAAGTCAAAGAATCCAACATTGCCAAAATATCCACAAAAAGTTCATACCCCACCAAACCTCACCCATCTGAACCTAACCATCACCGAAATCGAAGAAATGGACATTGCCAAAATATCCACAAAACGTGCTTACCTCACTATACCTTATTCAACCTAACCTAACCATCACCGAAGTCAGAGAATTCGACATTGCCAAAATATCCACAAAAAGTTCTTATCCTACCAAACCTCACCCATCTGAGCCTAACCATCAACGAAATTAAAGAATTCGACATTGCCAAAATATCCACAAAAAGTTCTTATCCTACCAAACCTCACTTATCTGAACCTAACCATCACCGAAATCAAAGAATTCGACATTGCCAAAATATCCACAAAACGTGCTTACCTCACAACACCTAACCTAACCTAACCTAACGATCACCGAAGTCAAAAAATTCAACATAGCCAAAATATCTACAAAAAGTTCATACCCCACCAAACCTCACCCATCTGAACCTAACCATCACCGAAATCGAAGAAATGGACATTGCCAAAATATCCACAAAACGTGCTTACCTCACTATACCATATCCAACCTTACCTAACCATCACCGAAAATAGAGAATTCGACATTGCCAAAATATCCACAAAAAGTTCTTATCCTACCAAACCTCACCCAATTGAACCTAACCATAGCCGAAATCAAAGAATTGGACATTGCAAAAATATCCACAAATTGTGCTTACCTCACAATACCTAACCTAACCTAACCTAACCATCACCGAATTTAGAGAATTCGACATTGCCAAAATATCCACAAAAAGTTCTTATCCTACCAAACCTCACCCATCTGAGCCTAACCATCAACGAAATTAAAGAATTAGACATTGCCAAAATATCTACAAAACATGCTTACCCCTTAATACCTAACCTAACCTAACCTAACCATCACCGAAGTCAGAGAATTCGACATTGCCAAAATATCCACAAAAAGTTCTTATCCTACCAAACCTCACCCAATTGAACCTAACCATCACCGAAATCAAAGAATTGGACATTTCAAAAATATCCGCAAAACGTGCTTACCTCACAATACCTAACCAAACCTAACCTAACCATCACCGAAGTCAGAGAATTCGACATTGCCAAAATATCCACAAAAAGTTCTTATCCTACCAAACCTCACCCATCTGAACCTAACCATCACCGAAATCAAAGAATTGGACATTGCCAAAATATCTACAAAACGGGCTTACCTCACAATACCTAACCCAACCTAACCTAACCATCACTGAAGTCAAAGAATCCAACATTGCCAAAATATCCGCAAAAAGTTCATACCCCACCAAACCTCACCCATCTGAACCTAACCATCACCGAAATCGAAGAAATGGACATTGTCAAAATATCCACAAAACGTGCTTACCTCACTATACCTTATTCAACCTAACCTAACCATCACCGAAGTCAGAGAATTCGACATTGCCAAAATATCCACAAAAAGTTCTTATCCTACCAAACCTCACCCATCTAAAACTAACCATCACCGAAATCAAAGAATTGGACATTAATAAAATATCCACAAAACGTGCTTACCTTACAATACCTAACCCAACCTAACCTAACCATCACCGAAGTCAGAGAATTCGACATTGCCAAAATATCCACAAAAAGTTCTTATCCTACCAAACCTCACTTATCTAAACCTAACCATCACCGAAATCAAAGAATTGGACAATGCTAAAATATCCACAAAACGTGCTTACCTCACAATACCTAACCCAACCTAACCTAACCATCACCGAAGTCAAAGAATTCGACATTGCCAAAATATCCACAAAAAGTTCTTATCCTACCAAACCTCACCCATCTGAACCTAACCATCACCGAAATCAAAGAATTCGACATTGCCAAAATATCCACAAAACGTGCTTACCTCACAATACCTAACCTAACCTAACCTAACCATCACTGAAGTCAGAGAATTCAACATTGCCAAAATATCCACAAAAAGTTCATACCCCACCAAACCTCACCCATCTGAACCTAACCATCACCGAAATCGAAGTAATGGACATTGCCAAAATATCCACAAAACGTGCTTACCTCACTATACCTTATCCAACCTAACCTAACCATCACCGAAAATAGAGAATTCGACATTGCCAAAATATCCACAAAAAGTTCTTATCCTACCAAACCTCACCCAATTGAACCTAACCATCACCGAAATCAAAGAATTGGACATTGCAAAAATATCCACAAAACGTGCTTACCTCACACCACCTAACATAACCTAACCTAACCATCACCGAAGTCAGAGAATTCGACATTGCCAAAATATCCACAAAAAGTTCTTATCCTACCAATCCTCACCCATCTGAGCCTAACCATCAACGAAATTAAAGAATTAGACATTGCCAAAATATCTCCAAAACATGCTTACCCCTTTATACCTAACCCAACCTAACCTTACCATCACCGAAGTCAGAGAATTCGACATTGCCAAAATATCCACAAAAAGTTCTTATCCTACCAAACCTCACCCATCTGAACCTAACCATCACCGAAATCAAAGAATTGGACATTGCCAAAATATCCACAAAACGTGCTTACCTCACTATACCATATCCAACCTAACCTAACCATCACTGAAGTCAGAGAATCCAACATTGCCAAAATATCCACAAAAAGTTCATACCCCACCAAACCTCACCCATATGAACCTAACCATCACCGAAATCGAAGAAATGGACATTGCCAAAATATCCACAAAACGTGCTTACCTCACTATACCTTATTCAACCTAACCTAACCATCACCGAAGTCAGAGAATTCGACATTGCCAAAATATCCACAAAAAGTTCTTATCCTACCAAACCTCACCCATCTGAACCTAACCATCACCGAAATCAAAGAATTGGACATTGCAAAAATATCCACAAATTGTGCTTACCTCACAATACCTAACCTAACCTAACCTAACCATCACCGAAGTCAGAGAATTCGACATTGCCAAAATATCCACAAAAAGTTCTTATCCTACCAAACCTCACTTATCTGAACCTAACCATCACCGAAATCAAAGAATTAGACAATGATAAAATATCCACAAAACGTGCTTACCTCACAATACCTAACCTAAACTAACCTAACCATCACCGAAGTCAGAGAATTCAACATTGCCAAAATATCTACAAAAAGTTCATACTCCACCAAACCTCACCCATCTGAACCTAACCATCACCGAAATCGAAGAAAAGGACATTGCCAAAATATCCACAAAACGTGCTTACCTCACTATACCTTATCCAACCTAACCTAACCATCACCGAAAATAGAGAATTCGACATTGCCAAAATATCCACAAAAAGTTCTTATCCTACCAAACCTCACCCATCTGAACCTAACCATCACCGAAATCAAAGAATTAGACATTGCAAAAATATCCACAAAACGTGCTTACCTCACAATACCTAACCTAACCTAACCTAACCATCACCGAAGTCAGAGAATTCGACATTGCCAAAATATCCACAAAAAGTTCTTATCCTACCAAACCTCACCCATCTGAGCCTAACCATCAACGAAATTAAAGAATTAGACATTGCCAAAATATCTACAAAACATGCTTACCCCTTAATACCTAACCCAACCTAACCTTACCATCACCGAAGTCAGAGAATTCGACATTGCCAAATTATCCACAAAAAGTTCTTATCCTACCAAACCTCACCCATCTGAACCTAACCATCACCGAAATCAAAGAATTGGACATTGCCAAAATATCCACAAAACGTGCTTACCTCACAATACCTAACCCAACCTAACCTAACCATCACCGAAGTCAGAGAATTCAACATTGCCAAAATATCTATATAAAGTTCATACCCCACCAAACCTCACCCATCTGAACCTAACCATCACCGAAATCGAAGAAATGGACATTGCCAAAATATCCACAAAACGAGCTTACCTCACTATACCTTATCCAACCTAACCTAACCATCACCGAAAATAGAGAATTCGACATTGCCAAAATATCCACAAAAAGTTCTTATCCTACCAAACCTCACCCAATTGAACCTCACCATCACCGAAATCAAAGAATTGGACTATGCAAAAATATCCACAAATTGTGCTTACCTCACAATACCTAACCTAACCTAACCTTACCATCACCGAAGTCAGAGAATTCGACATTGCCAAAATATCCACAAAAAGTTCTTATCCTACCAAATCTCACCCATCTGAGCCTAACCATCAACGAAATTAAAGAATTAGACATTGCCAAAATATCTACAAAGAATGCTTACCCCTTAAAACCTAACCCAACCTAACCTCACCATCACCGAAGTCAGAGAATTCGACATTGCCAAAATATCCACAAAAAGTTCTTATCCTACCAAACCTCTCCCATCTGAACCTAACCATCACCGAAATCAAAGAATTGGACATTGCAAAAATATCCACAAAACGTGCTTACCTCAAAATACCTAACCTAACCTAACCTAACCATCACCGAAGTCAGAGAATTCGACATTGCCAAAATATCCACAAAAAGTTCTTATCCTACCAAACCTCACCCAATTGAACCTAACCATAGCCGAAATCAAAGAATTGGACATTGCAAAAATATCCACAAATTGTGCTTACCTCACAATACCTAACCTAACCTAACCTAACCATCACCGAATTTAGAGAATTCGACATTGCCAAAATATCCACAAAAAGTTCTTATCCTACCAAACCTCACCCATCTGAGCCTAACCATCAACGAAATTAAAGAATTAGACATTGCCAAAATATCTACAAAACATGCTTACCCCTTAATACCTAACCCAACCTAACCTAACCATCACCGAAGTCAGAGAATTCGACATTGCCAAAATATCCACAAAAAGTTCTTATCCTACCAAACCTCACCCAATTGAACCTAACCATCACCGAAATCAAAGAATTGGACATTTCAAAAATATCCGCAAAACGTGCTTACCTCACAATACCTAACCAAACCTAACCTAACCATCACCGAAGTCAGAGAATTCGACATTGCCAAAATATCCACAAAAAGTTCTTATCCTACCAAACCTCACCCATCTGAACCTAACCATCACCGAAATCAAAGAATTGGACATTGCCAAAATATCTACAAAACGGGCTTACCTCACAATACCTAACCCAACCTAACCTTACCATCACTGAAGTCAAAGAATCCAACATTGCCAAAATATCCACAAAAAGTTCATACCCCACCAAACCTCACCCATCTGAACCTAACCATCACCGAAATCGAAGAAATGGACATTGTCAAAAGATCCACAAAACGTGCTTACCTCACTATACCTTATTCAACCTAACCTAACCATCACCGAAGTCAGAGAATTCGACATTGCCAAAATATCCACAAAAAGTTCTTATCCTACCAAACCTCACCCATCTAAAACTAACCATCACCGAAATCAAAGAATTGGACATTAATAAAATATCCACAAAACGTGCTTACCTTACAATACCTAACCCAACCTAACCTAACCATCACCGAAGTCAGAGAATTCGACATTGCCAAAATATCCACAAAAAGTTCTTATCCTACCAAACCTCACTTATCTGAACCTAACCATCACCGAAATCAAAGAATTGGACAATGCTAAAATATCCACAAAACGTGCTTACCTCACAATACCTAACCCAACCTAACCTAACCATCACCGAAGTCAAAGAATTCGACATTGCCAAAATATCCACAAAAAGTTCTTATCCTACCAAACCTCACCCATCTGAACCTAACCATCACCGAAATCAAAGAATTCGACATTGCCATAATATCCACAAAACGTGCTTACCTCACAATACCTAACCTAACCTAACCTAACCATCACTGAAGTCAGAGAATTCAACATTGCCAAAATATCCACAAAAAGTTCATACCCCACCAAACCTCACCCATCTGAACCTAACCATCACCGAAATCGAAGTAATGGACATTGCCAAAATATCCACAAAACGTGCTTACCTCACTATACCTTATCCAACCTAACCTAACCATCACCGAAAATAGAGAATTCGACATTGCCAAAATATCCACAAAAAGTTCTTATCCTACCAAACCTCACCCAATTGAACCTAACCATCACCGAAATCAAAGAATTGGACATTGCAAAAATATCCACAAAACGTGCTTACCTCACAATACCTAACATAACCTAACCTTACCATCACCGAAGTCAGAGAATTCGACATTGCCAAAATATCCACAAAAAGTTCTTATCCTACCAATCCTCACCCATCTGAGCCTAACCATCAACGAAATTAAAGAATTAGACATTGCCAAAATATCTCCAAAACATGCTTACCCCTTAATACCTAACCCAACCTAACCTTACTATCACCGAAGTCAGAGAATTCGACATTGCCAAAATATCCACAAAAAATTCTTATCCTACCAAACCTCACCCATCTGAACCTAACCATCACCGAAATCAAAGAATTGGACATTGCAAAAATATCCACAAATTGTGCTTACCTCACAATACCTAACCTAACCTAACCTAACCATCACCGAAGTCAGAGAATTCGACATTGCCAAAATATCCACAAAAAGTTCTTATCCTACCAAACCTCACTTATCTGAACCTAACCATCACCGAAATCAAAGAATTGGACAATGATAAAATATCCACAAAACGTGCTTACCTCACAATACCTAACCTAAACTAACCTAACTATCACCGAAGTCAGAGAATTCAACATTGCCAAAATATCTACAAAAAGTTCATACCCCACCAAACCTCACCCATCTGAACCTAACCATCACCGAAATCGAAGAAAAGGACATTGCCAAAATATCCACAAAACGTGCTTACCTCACTATACCTTATCCAACCTAACCTAACCATCACCGAAAATAGAGAATTCGACATTGCCAAAATATCCACAAAAAGTTCTTATCCTACCAAACCTCACCCAATTGAACCTAACCATCACCGAAATCGAAGAAATGGACATTGCCAAAATATCCACAAAACAAGCTTACCTCACTATACCTTATTCAACCTAACCTAACCATCACCGAAGTCAGAGAATTCGACATTGCCAAAATATCCACAAAAAGTTCTTATCCTACCAAACTTCACCCATCTGAACCTAACCATCACCGAAATCAAAGAATTAGACATTGCAAAAATATCCACAAAACGTGCTTACCTCACAATACCTAACCTAACCTAACCTAACCATCACCGAAGTCAGAGAATTCGACATTGCCAAAATATCCACAAAAAGTTCTTATCCTACCAAACCTCACCCATCTGAGCCTAACCATCAACGAAATTAAAGAATTAGACATTGCCAAAATATCTACAAAACATGCTTACCCCTTAATACCTAACCCAACCTAACCTTACCATCACCGAAGTCAGAGAATTCGACATTGCCAAATTATCCACAAAAAGTTCTTATCCTACCAAACCTCACCCATCTGAACCTAACCATCACCGAAATCAAAGAATTGGACATTTCCAAAATATCCACAAAACGTGCTTACCTCACAATACCTAACCCAACCTAACCTTACCATCACCGAAGTCAGAGAATTCAACATTGCCAAAATATCTATAAAAAGTTCATACCCCACCAAACCTCACCCATCTGAACCTAACCATCACCGAAATCGAAGAAATGGACATTGCCAAAATATCCACAAAACGTGCTTACCTCACTATACCTTATCCAACCTAACCTAACCATCACCGAAAATAGAGAATTTTACATTGCCAAAATATCCACAAAAAGTTCTTATCCTACCAAACCTCACCCAATTGAACCTAACCATCACCGAAATCAAAGAATTGGACATTGCAAAAATATCCACAAAACGTGCTTACCTCACAATACCTAACATAACCTAACCTTACCATCACCGAAGTCAGAGAATTCGACATTGCCAAAATATCCACAAAAAGTTCTTATCCTACCAATCCTCACCCATCTGAGCCTAACCATCAACGAAATTAAAGAATTAGACATTGCCAAAATATCTCCAAAACATGCTTACCCCTTAATACCTAACCCAACCTAACCTAACCATCACCGAAGTCAGAGAATTCGACATTGCCAAAATATCCACAAAAAGTTCTTATCCTACCAAATCTCACCCATCTGAGCCTAACCATCAACGAAATTAAAGAATTAGACTTTGCCAAAATATCTACAAAGAATGCTTACCCCTTAAAACCTAACCCAACCTAACCTAACCATCACCGAAGTCAGAGAATTCGACATTGCCAAAATATCCACAAAAAGTTCTTATCCTACCAAACCTCTCCCATCTGAACCTAACCATCACCGAAATCAAAGAATTGGACATTGCAAAAATATCCACAAAACGTGCTTACCTCAAAATACCTAACCTAACCTAACCTAACCATCACCGAAGTCAGAGAATTCGACATTGCCAAAATATCCACAAAAAGTTCTTATCCTACCAAACCTCACCCATCTGAGCCTAACCATCAACGAAATTAAAGAATTAGACATTGCCAAAATATCTACAAAACATGCTTACCCCTTAATACCTAACCCAACCTAACCTTACCATCACCGAAGTCAGAGAATTCGACATTGCCAAAATATCCACAAAAAGTTCTTATCCTACCAAACCTCACCCAATTGAACCTAACCATCACCGAAATCAAAGAATTGGACATTGCAAAAATATCCACAAAACGTGCTTACCTCACAATACCTAACCTAACCTAACCTAACCATCACCGAAGTCAGAGAATTCGACTTTGCCAAAATATCCACAAAAAGTTCTTATCCTACCAAACCTCTCCCATCTGAACCTAACCATCACCGAAATCAAAGAATTGGACATCGCCAAAATAACAACAAAACGTGCTTACCTCACAATTCCTAACCCAACCTAACCTAACCATCACCGAAGTCAGAGAATTCGACATTGCCAAAATATCCACAAAAAGTTCTTATCCTACCAAACCTCACCCATCTGAACCTAACCATCACCGAAATCAAAGAATTGGACATTGCAAAAATATACACAAAACGTGCTTACCTCAAAATACCTAACCTAACCTAACCTAACCATCACCGAAGTCAGAGAATTCGACATTGCCAAAATATCCACAAAAAGTTCTTATCCTACCAAACCTCACCCATCTGAGCCTAACCATCAACGAAATTAAAGAATTAGACATTGCCAAAATATCTACAAAACATGCTTACCCCTTAATACCTAACCCAACCTAACCTTACCATCACCGAAGTCAGAGAATTCGACATTGCCAAAATATCCACAAAAAGTTCTTATCCTACCAAACCTCACCCAATTGAACCTAACCATCACCGAAATCAAAGAATTGGACATTGCAAAAATATCCACAAAACGTGCTTACCTCACAATACCTAACCTAACCTAACCTAACCATCACCGAAGTCAGAGAATTCGACTTTGCCAAAATATCCACAAAAAGTTCTTATCCTACCAAACCTCACCCATCTGAACCTAACCATCACCGAAATCAAAGAATTGGACATTGCCAAAATATCCACAAAACGTGCTTACCTCACAATACCTAAGCCAACCTAACCTAACCATCACTGAAGTCAGAGAATCCAACATTGCCAAAATATCCACAAAAAGTTCATACCCCACCAAACCTCACCCAATTGAACCTAACCATCACCGAAATCAAAGAATTGGACATTGCAAAAATATCCACAAAACGTGCTTACCTCACAATACCTAACCTAACCTAACCTAACCATCACCGAAGTCAGAGAATTCGACTTTGCCAAAATATCCACAAAAAGTTCTTATCCTACCAAACCTCACCCATCTGAACCTTACCATCACCGAAATCAAAGAAATGGACATTGCAAAAATATCCACAAAACGTGCTTACCTTACAATACCTAACCCAACCTAACCTAACCATCACCGAAGTCAGAGAATTCGACATTGCCAAAATATCCACAAAAAGTTCTTATCCTATTAAACCTCACTTATCTGAACCTAACCATCACCGAAATCAAAGAATTGGACAATGATAAAATATCCACAAAACGTGCTTACCTCACAATACCTAACCCAACCTAACCTAACCATCACCGAAGTCAAAGAATTCGACATTGCCAAAATATCCACAAAAAGTTCTTATCCTACCAAACCTCACCCATCTGAACCTAACCATCACCGAAATCAAAGAATTCGACATTGCCAAAATATCCACAAAACGTGCTTACCTCACAATACCTAACCTTACCTAACCTAACCATCACCGAAGTCAGAGAATTCAACATTGCCAAAATATCTACAAAAAGTTCATACCCCACCAAACCTCACCCATCTGAACCTAACCATCACCGAAATCGAAGAAATGGACATTGCCAAAATATCCACAAAACGTGCTTACCTCACTATACCTTATCCAACCTAACCTAACCATCACCAAAAATAGAGAATTCGACATTACCAAAATATCCACAAAAAGTTCTTATCCTACCAAACCTCTCCCATCTGAACCTAACCATCACCGAAATCAAAGAATTGGACATCGCCAAAATAACAACAAAACGTGCTTACCTCACAATTCCTAACCCAACCTAACCTAACCATCACCGAAGTCAGAGAATTCGACATTGCCAAAATATCCACAAAAAGTTCTTATCCTACCAAACCTCACCCATCTGAACCTAACCATCACCGAAATCAAAGAATTGGACATTGCAAAAATATACACAAAACGTGCTTACCTCAAAATACCTAACCTAACCTAACCTAACCATCACCGAAGTCAGAGAATTCGACATTGCCAAAATATCCACAAAAAGTTCTTATCCTACCAAACCTCACCCATCTGAGCCTAACCATCAACGAAATTAAAGAATTAGACATTGCCAAAATATCTACAAAACATGCTTACCCCTTAATACCTAACCCAACCTAACCTTACCATCACCGAAGTCAGAGAATTCGACATTGCCAAAATATCCACAAAAAGTTCTTATCCTACCAAACCTCACCCAATTGAACCTAACCATCACCGAAATCAAAGAATTGGACATTGCAAAAATATCCACAAAACGTGCTTACCTCACAATACCTAACCTAACCTAACCTAACCATCACCGAAGTCAGAGAATTCGACTTTGCCAAAATATCCACAAAAAGTTCTTATCCTACCAAACCTCACCCATCTGAACCTAACCATCACCGAAATCAAAGAATTGGACATTGCCAAAATATCCACAAAACGTGCTTACCTCACAATACCTAAGCCAACCTAACCTAACCATCACTGAAGTCAGAAAATCCAACATTGCCAAAATATCCACAAAAAGTTCATACCCCACCAAACCTCACCCAATTGAACCTAACCATCACCGAAATCAAAGAATTGGACATTGCAAAAATATCCACAAAACGTGCTTACCTCACAATACCTAACCTAACCTAACCTAACCATCACCGAAGTCAGAGAATTCGACTTTTCCAAAATATCCACAAAAAGTTCTTATCCTACCAAACCTCACCCATCTGAACCTTACCATCACCGAAATCAAAGAAATGGACATTGCAAAAATATCCACAAAACGTGCTTACCTTACAATACCTAACCCAACCTAACCTAACCATCACCGAAGTCAGAGAATTCGACATTGCCAAAATATCCACAAAAAGTTCTTATCCTACCAAACCTCACCCATCTGAACCTAACCATCACCGAAATCAAAGAATTGGACATTGCAAAAATATACACAAAACGTGCTTACCTCACAATACTTAACCTAACCTAACCTAACCATCACCGAAGTCAGAAAATTCGACATTGCCAAAATATCCACAAAAAGTTCTTATCCTACCAAACCTCACCCATCTGAGCCTAACCATCAACGAAATTAAAGAATTAGACATTGCCAAAATATCTACAAAACATGCTTACCCCTTAATACCTAACCCAACCTAACCTAACCATCACCGAAGTCAGAGAATTCGACATTGCCGAAATATCCACAAAAAGTTCATATCCTAGCAAACCTCACCCATCTGAACCTAACCATCACCGAAATCAAAGAATAAGGCATTGCCAAAATATCCACAAAACGTGCTTACCTCACAATACCTAACCCAACCTAACCTATTCATCACCGAAGTCCGAGAATTCGACATTATCAAAATATCCACAAAAAGTTCTTATCCTACCAAACCTCACTTATCTGAACCTAACCATCACCGAAGTCAAAGAATTGGACAATGATAAAATATCCACAAAACGTGCTTACCTCACAATACCTAACCCAACCTAACCTAACCATCACCGAAGTCAAAGAATTCGACATTGCCAAATCATCCACAAAAAGTTCTTATCCTACCAAACCTCACCCATCTGAACCTAACTATCACCGAAATCAAAGAATTCGACATTGCCAAAATATCCACAAAACGTGCTTACCTCACAATACCTAACCTAACCTAACCTAACCATCACCGAAGTCAGAGAATTGAACATTGCCAAAATATCTACAAAAAGTTCATACCCCACCAAACCTCACCCATCTGAACCTAACCATCACCGAAATCGAAGAAATGGACATTGCCAAAATATCCACAAATAGTGCTTACCTCACTATACCTTATCCAACCTAACCTAACCATCACCGAAAATAGAGAATTCGACATTGCCAAAATATCCACAAAAAGTTCTTATCCTACCAAACCTCACCCAATTGAACCTAACCATCACCGAAATCAAAGAATTGGACATTGCAAAAATATCCACAAAACGTGCTTACCTCACAATACCTAACCTTACCTAACCTAACCATCACCGAAGTCAGAGAATTCTACATTGCCAAAATATCCACAAAAAGTTCTTATCCTACCAAACCTCACCCATCTGAGCCTAACCATCAACGAAATTAAAGAATTAGACATTGCCAAAATATCTACAAAACATGATTACCCCTTAAAACCTAACCCAACCTAACCTGACCATCACCGAAGTCAGAGAATTCGACATTGCCAAAATATCCACAAAAAGTTCTTATCCTACCAAACCTCTCCCATCTGAACCTAACCATCACCGAAATCAAAGAATTGGACATTGCAAAAATATCCAAAAAACGTGCCTACCTCACAATACCTAACCTAACCTAACCTAACCATCACCGAAGTCAGAGAATTCGACATTGCCAAAATATCCACAAAAAGTTCTTATCCTACCAAACCTCACCCATCTGAGCCTAACCATCACCGAAATCAAAGAATTGGACAATGATAAAATATCAACAAAACGTGCTTACCTCACAATACCTAACCCAACCTAACCTAACCATCACCGAAGTCAAAGAATTCGACCTTGCCAAAATATCTACAAAAAGTTCTTATCCTACCAAACCCCACCCATCTGAACCTAACCATCACCGATATCAATGAATTGGACATTGCGAAAATATCCACAAAACGTGTTTACCTCACAATACCTAACCCAACCTAACCTTACCATCACCGAAGTCAGAGAATTCGACATTGCCAAAATATCCACAAAAAGTTCTTATCCTACCAAACCTCTCCCATCTGAACCTAACCATCACCGAAATCAAAGAATTAGACATCGCCAAAATAACAACAAAACGTGCTTACCTCACAATACCTAACCCAACCTAACCTAACCATCACCGAAGTCAGAGAATTCGACATTGCCAAAATATCCACAAAAAGTTCTTATCCTACCAAACCTCACCCATCTGAGCCTAACCATCAACGAAATTAAAGAATTAGACATTGCCAAAATATCTACAAAACATGCTTACCCCTTAAAACCTAACCCAACCTAACCTAACCATCACCGAAGTCAGAGAATTCGACATTGCCAAAATATCCACAAAAAGTTCTTATCCTACCAAACCTTTCCCATCTGAACCTAACCATCACCGAAATCAAAGAATTGGACATCGCCAAAATAACAACAAAACGTGCTTACCTCACAATACCTAACCCAACCTAACCTAACCATCACCGAAGTCAGAGAATTCGACATTGCCAAAATATCCACAAAAAGTTCATATCCTACCAAACCTCACCCATCTGAATCTAACCATCACCGAAATCAAAGAATTAGGCATTGCCAAAATATCCACAAAACGTGCTTACCTCACAATACCTAACCCAACCTAACCTAACCATCACCGAAGTCAGAGAATTCGACATTGCCAAAATATCCACAAAAAGTTCTTATCCTACCAAACCTCACTTATCTGAACCTAACCATCACCGAAATCAAAGAATTGGACAATGATAAAATATCAACAAAACGTGCTTACCTCACAATACCTAACCCAACCTAACCTAACCATCACCGAAGTCAAAGAATTCGACCTTGCCAAAATATCCACAAAAAGTTCTTATCCTACCAAACCCCACCCATCTGAACCTAACCATCACCGAAATCAATGAATTGGACATTGCGAAAATATCCACAAAACGTGTTTACCTCACAATACCTAACCCAACCTAACCTTACCATCACCGAAATCAGAGAATTCGACATTGCCAAAATATCCACAAAAAGTTCTTATCCTACCAAACCTCACCCATCTGATCCTAACCATCACCGAAATCAAAGAATTGGACATTGCCAAAATATCCACAAAACGTGCTTACCTCACAATACCTAACCTAACCTAACCTAACCATCACCGAAGTCAGAGAATTCGACATTGCCAAAATATCCACAAAAAGTTCTTATCCTACCAAACCTCACTTATCTGAACCTAACCATCACCCAAATCAAAGAATTGAACAATGATAAAATATCCACAAAACGTGCTTACCTCACAATACCTAACCCAACCTAACCTAACCATCACCGAAGTCAAAGAATTCGACATTGCCAAAATATCCACAAAAAGTTCTTATCCTACCAAACCTCACCCATCTGAACCTAACCATCACCGAAATCAAAGAATTGGACATTAATAAAATATCCACAAAACGTGCTTACCTCACAATACCTAACCCAACCTAACCTAACTATCACCGAAGTCAGAGAATTCGACATTGCCAAAATATCCACAAAAAGTTCTTATCCTACCAAACCTCTCCCATCTGAACCTAACCATCACCGAAATCAAAGAATTGGACATCGCCAAAATAACAACAAAACGTGCTTACCTCACAATTCCTAACCCAACCTAACCTAACCATCACCGAAGTCAGAGAATTCGACATTGCCAAAATATCCACAAAAAGTTCTTATCCTACCAAACCTCACCCATCTGAACCTAACCATCACCGAAATCAAAGAATTGGACATTGCAAAAATATACACAAAACGTGCTTACCTCACAATACTTAACCTTACCTAACCTAACCATCACCGAAGTCAGAGAATTCGACATTGCCAAAATATCCACAAAAAGTTCTTATCCTACCAAACCTCACCCATCTGAGCCTAACCATCAACGAATTTAAAGAATTAGACATTGCGAAAATATCTACAAAACATGCTTACCCCTTAATACCTAACCCAACCTAACCTAACCATCACCGAAGTCAGAGAATTCGACATTGCCAAAATATCCACAAAAAGTTCATATCCTACCAAACCTCACCCATCTGAACCTAACCATCACCGAAATCAAAGAATAAGGCATTGCCAAAATATCCACAAAACGTGCTTACCTCACAATACCTAACTGAACCTAACCTAACCATCACCGAAGTCAGAGAATTCGACATTGCCAAAATATCCACAAAAAGTTCTTATCCTACCAAACCTCACTTATCTGAACCTAACCATCACCGAAATCAAAGAATTGGACAATGATAAAATATCCACAAAACGTGCTTACCTCACAATACCTAACCCAACCTAACCTAACCATCACCGAAGTCAAAGAATTCGACATTGCCAAAATATCCACAAAAAGTTCTTATCCTACCAAACCTCACCCATCTGAACCTAACCATCACCGAAATCAATGAAATGGACATTGCGAAAATATCCACAAAACGTGCTTACCTCACAATACCTAACCCTACCTAACCTTACCATCACCGAAGTCAGAGAATTCGACATTGCCAAAATATCCACAAAAAGTTCATATCCTACCAAACCTCACCCATCTGAACCTAACCATCACCGAAATCAAAGAATTAGGCATTGCCAAAATATCCACAAAACGTGCTTACCTCACAATACCTAACCCAACCTAACCTATCCATCACCGAAGTCCGAGAATTCGACATTATCAAAATATCCAAAAAAGTTCTTATCCTACCAAACCTCACTTATCTGAACCTAACCATCACCGAAGTCAAAGAATTGGACAATGATAAAATATCCACAAAACGTGCTTACCTCACAATACCTAACCCAACCTAACCTAACCATCACCGAAATCAAAGAATTCGACATTGCCAAAATATCCACAAAACGTGCTTACCTCACAATACCTAACCTAACCTAACCTAACCATCACCGAAGTCAGAGGATTCAACATTGCCAAAATATCTACAAAAAGTTCATACCCCACCAAACCTCACCCATCTGAACCTAACCATCACCGAAATCGAAGAAATGGACATTGCCAAAATATCCACAAAACGTGCTTACCTCACTATACTTTATCCAACCTAACCTAACCATCACGAAAAATAGAGAATTCGACATTGCCAAAATATCCACAAAAAGTTCTTATCCTACCAAACCTCACCCAATTGAACCTAACCATCACCGAAATGAAAGAATTAGACATTGCCAAAATATCTACAAAACATGCTTACCCCTTAATACCTAACCCAACCTAACCTAACCATCACCGAAGTCAGAGAATTCGACATTGCCAAAATATCCACAAAAAGTTCATATCCTACCAAACCTCACCCATCTGAACCTAACCATCACCGAAATCAAAGAATAAGGCATTGCCAAAATATCCACAAAACGTGCTTACCTCACAATACCTAACCCAACCTAACCTATCCATCACCGAAGTCCGAGAATTCGACATTCTCAAAATATCCACAAAAAGTTCTTATCCTACCAAACCTCACTTATCTGAACCTTACCATCACCGAAGTCAAAGAATTGGACAATGATAAAATATCCACAAAACGTGCTTACCTCACAATACATAACCCAACCTAACCTAACCATCACCGAAGTCAAAGAATTCGACATTGCCAAAATATCCACAAAAAGTTCTTATCCTACCAAACCTCACCCATCTGAACCTAACCATCAACGAAATTAAAAAATTAGACATTGCCAAAATATCTACAAAACATGCTTACCCCTTAATACCTAACCCAACCTAACCTAACCATCACCGAAGTCAGAGAATTCGACATTGCCAAAATATCCACAAAAAGTTCATATCCTACCAAACCTCACCCATCTGAACCTAACCATCACCGAAATCAAAGAATTAGGCATTGCCAAAATATCCACAAAACGTGCTTACCTCACAATACCTAACCCAACCTAACCTATCCATCACCGAAGTCCGAGAATTCGACATTGCCAAAATATCCACAAAAAGTTCTTATCCTACCAAACCTCACTTATCTGAACCTAACTATCACCGAAGTCAAAGAATTGGACAATGATAAAATATCCACAAAACGTGCTTACCTCACAATACCTAACCCAACCTAACCTAACCATCACCGAAGTCAAAGAATTCGACATTGCCAAAATATCCACAAAAAGTTCTTATCCTACCAAACCTCACCCATCTGAACCTAACCATCACCGAAATCAAAGAATTCGACATTGCCAAAATATACACAAAACGTGCTTACCTCACAATACCTAACCTTACCTAACCTAACCATCACCGAAGTCAGAGAATTCAACATTGCCAAAATATCTACAAAAAGTTCATACCCCACCAAACCTCACCCATCTGAACCTAACCATCACCGAAATCGAAGAAATGGACATTGCCAAAATATCCACAAAACGTGCTTACTTCACTATACCTTATCCAACTTAACCTAACCATCACCGAAAATAGAGAATTCGACATTGCCAAAATATCCACAAAAAGTTCTTATCCTACCAAACCTCACCCATCTGAGCCTAACCATCAACGAAATTAAAGAATAAGACATTGCCAAAATATCTACAAAACATGCTTACCCCTTAATACCTAACCCAACCTAACCTAACCATCACCGAAGTCAGAGAATTCGACATTGCCAAAATATCCACAAAAAGTTCATATCCTACCAAACCTCATCCATCTGAACCTAACCATCACCGAAATCAAAGAATAAGCATTGCCAAAATATCCACAAAACGTGCTTACCTCACAATACCTAACCCAACCTAACCTATCCATCACCGAAGTCCGAGAATTCGACATTGCCAAAATATCCACAAAAAGTTCTTATCCTACCAAACCTCACCCATCTGAGCCTAACCATCAACGAAATTAAAGAATAAGACATTGCCAAAATATCAACAAAACATGCTTACCCCTTAAAACCTAACCCAACCTAACCTAACCATCACCGAAGTCAGAGAATTCGACATTGCCAAAATATCCACAAAAAGTTCTTATCCTACCAAACCTCACCCATCTGAGCCTAACCATCAACGAAATTAAAGAATTAGACATTGCCAAAATATCTACAAAACATGCTTACCCCTTATAACCTAACCCAACCTAACCTGACCATCACCGAAGTCAGAGAATTCGACATTGCCAAAATATCCACAAAAAGTTCTTATCCTACCAAACCTCTCCCATCTGAACCTAACCATCACCGAAATCGAAGAAATGGACATTGCCAAAATATCCACAAAACGTGCTTACCTCACTATACCTTTTCCAACCTAACCTAACCATCACCGAAAATAGAGAATTCGACATTGCCAAAATATCCACAAAAAGTTCTTATCCTACCAAACCTCACCCAATTGAACCTAACCATCACCGAAATCAAGGAATTGGACATTGCAAAAATATCCACAAATTGTGCTTACCTCACAATACCTAACCTAACCTAACCTTACCATCACCGAAGTCAGAGAATTCGACATTGCCAAAATATCAACAAAAAGTTCTTATCCTACCAAACCTCACCCATCTGAGCCTTACCATCAACGAAATTAAAGAATTAGACATTGCCAAAAAATCTACAAAACATGCTTACCCCTTAAAACCTAACCCAACCTAACCTAACCATCACCGAAGTCAGAGAATTCGACATTGCCAAAATATCCACAAAAAGTTCTTATCCTACCAAACCTCACCCAATTGAACCTAACCATCACCGAAATCAAAGAATTGGACATTGCAAAAATATCACAAAACGTGCTTAACTCACATTACCTAACCTAACCTAACCTAACCATCACCGAAGTCAGAGTATTCGACATTGCCAAAATATCCACAAAAAGTTCTTATCCTACCAAACCTCACCCATCTGAACCTAACCATCACCGAAATCAAAGAATTGGACATTGCCAAAATATCCACAAAACGTGCTTACCTCACAATACCTAACCCAACCTAACCTAACCATCACTGAAGTCAGAGAATCCAACATTGCCAAAATATCCACAAAAAGTTCATACCCCACCAAACCTCACCCATCTGAACCTAACCATCATCGAATTCGAAAAAATGGACATTGCCAAAATATCCACAAAACGTGCTTACCTCACTATACCTTATTCAACCTAACCTAACCATCACCGAAGTCAGAGAATTCGACTTTGCCAAAATATCCACCAAAAGTTCTTATCCTACCAAACCTCACCCATCTGAACCTAACCATCACCGAAATCGAAGAAATGGACATTGCCAAAATATCCACAAAACGTGCTTACCTCACTCTACCTTATTCAACCTAACCTAACCATCACCGAAGTCAGAGAATTCGACATTGCCAAAATATCCACAAAAAGTTCTTATCCTACCAAACCTCACCCATCTGAACCTTACCATCACCGAAATCAAAGAATTGGACATTAATAAAATATCCACAAAACGTGGTTACCTTACAATACCTAACCCAACCTAACCTAACCATCACCGAAGTCAGAGAATTCGACATTGCCAAAATATCCACAAAAAGTTCTTATCCTACCAAACCTCACCCATCTGAGCCTAACCATCAACGAAATTAAAGAATTAGACATTGCCAAAATATCTACAAAACATGCTTTCCCCTTAATACCTAACCAAACCTAACCTAACCATCACCGAAGTCAGAGAATTCGACATTGCCAAAATATCCACAAAAAGTTCTTATCCTACCAAATCTCTCCCATCTGAACCTAACCATCACCGAAATCAAAGAATTGGACATTGCCAAAATATCCACAAAACGAGCTTACCTCACAATACCTAACCTAACCTAACCTAACCATCACTGAAGTCAGAGAATCCAACATTGTCAAAATATCCACAAAAAGTTCATACCCCACCAAACCACACCCATCTGAACCTAACCATCACCGAAATCGAAGAAATGGACATTGCCAAAATAACCTCAAAACGTGCTTACCTCACTATACCTTATTCAACCTAAGCTAACCATCACCGAAGTCAGAGAATTCGACATTGCCAAAATATCCACAAAAAGTTCTTATCCTACCAAACCTCACCCATCTGAACCTAACCATCACCGAAATCAAAGAATTGGACATTGCAAAAATATCCACAAAACGTGCTTACCTTACAATACCTAACCCAACCTAACCTAACCATCACCGAAGTCAGAGAATTCGACATTGCCAAAATATCCACAAAAAGTTCTTATCCTACAAAACCTCACTTATCTGAACCTAACCATCACCGAAATCAAAGAATTGGACATTGCAAAAATATCCACAAAACGTGCTTACCTCACAATACCTAACCTAACCTAACCTAACCATCACCGAAGTCAGAGAATTCGACATTGCCAAAATATCCACCAAAAGTTCTTATCCTACCAAATCTCACCCATCTGAACCTAACCATCACCGAAATCGAAGAAATGGACATTGCCAAAATATCCACAAAACGTGCTTACCTCACTATACCTTATTCAACCTAACCTAACCATCACCGAAGTCAGAGAATTCGACATTGCCAAAATATCCACAAAAAGTTCTTATCCTACCAAACCTCACCCATCTGAACCTTACCATCACCGAAATCAAAAAATTGGACATTAATAAAATATCCACAAAACGTGCTTACCTTACAATACCTAACCCAACCTAACCTAACCATCACCGAAGTCAGAGAATTCGACATTGCCAAAATATCCACAAAAAGTTCTTATCCTACCAAACCTCACCCATCTGAGCCTAACCATCAACGAAATTAAAGAATTAGACATTGCCAAAATATCTACAAAACATGCTTACCCCTTAATACCTAACCAAACCTAACCTTACCATCACCGAAGTCAAAGAATTCGACATTGCCAAAATATCCACAAAAAGTTCTTTTCCTACCAAATCTCTCCCATCTGAACCTAACCATCACCGAAATCAAAGAATTGGACATTGCCAAAATATCCACAAAACGGGCTTACCTCACAATACTTAACCCAACCTAACCTAACCATCACTGAAGTCAGAAAATCCAACATTGCCAAAATATCCACAAAAAGTTCATACCCCACCAAACCACACCCATCTGAACCTAACCATCACCGAAATCGAAGAAATGGACATTGCCAAAATATCCTCAAAACGTGCTTACCTCACTATACCTTATTCAACCTAACCTAACCATCACCGAAGTCAGAGAATTCGACATTGCCAAAATATCCACAAAAAGTTCTTATCCTACCAAACCTCACCCATCTGAGCCTAAACATCAACGAAATTAAAGAATTAGACATTGCCAAAATATCTACAAAACATGCTTACCCCTTAAAACCTAACCCAACCTAACCTGACCATCACCGAAGTCAGAGAATTCGACATTGCCAAAATATCCACAAAAAGTTCTTATCCTACCAAACCTCTCCCATCTGAACCTAACCATCACCGAAATCAAAGAATTGGACATTGCAAAAATATCCACAAAACGTGCTCACCTCACAATACCTAACCTAACCTAACCTAACCATCACCGAAGTCAGAGAATTCGACATTGCCTAAATATCCACAAAAAGTTCTTATCCTACCAAACCTCACCCATCTGAGCCTAACCATCAACAAAATTAAAGAATTAGACATTGCCAAAATATCTACAAAACATGCTTACCCCTTAATACCTAACCCAACCTAACCTTACCATCACCGAAATCAGAGAATTCGACATTGCCAAAATATCCACAAAAAGTTCTTATCCTACCAAACCTCTCCCATCTGAACCTAACCATCACCGAAATCAAAGAATTGGACATTGCAAAAATATCCACAAAACGTGCTTACCTCACAATACCTAACCTAACCTAACCTAACCATCACCGAAGTCAGAGAATTCGACATTGCCAAAATATCCACCAAAAGTTCTTATCCTACCATACCTCACCCATCTGAACCTAACCATCACCGAAATCGAAGAAATGGACATTGCCAAAATATCCTCAAAACGTGCTTACCTCACTATACCTTATTCAACCTAACCTAACCATCACCGAAGTCAGAGAATTCGACATTGCCAAAATATCCACAAAAAGTTCTTATCCTACCAAACCTCACCCATCTGAACCTAACCATCACCGAAATCAAAGAATTGGACATTTCAAAAATATCCACAAAACGTTCTTACCTCACAATACCTAACCTAACCTAACCTAACCATCACCGAAGTCAGAGAATTCGACATTGCCAAAATATCCACAAAAAGTTCTTATCCTACCAAACCTCACCCATCGGAGCCTAACCATCAACGAAATTAAAGAATTAGACATTGCCAAAATATCTACAAAACATGCTTACCCCTTAATACCTAACCAAACCTAACCTAACCATCACCGAAGTCAGAGAATTCGACATTGCCAAAATATCCACAAAAAGTTCTTATCCTACCAAACCTCACCCATCTGAACCTAACCATCACCGAAATCAAAGAATTGGACATTGCCAAAATATCCACAAAACGGGCTTACCTCACAATACCTAACCCAACCTAACCTAACCATCACTGAAGTCAAAGAATCCAACATTGCCAAAATATCCACAAAAAGTTCATACCCCACCAAACCTCACCCATCTGAACCTAACCATCACCGAAATCGAAGAAATGGACATTGCCAAAATATCCACAAAACGTGCTTACCTCACTATACCTTATTCAACCTAACCTAACCATCACCGAAGTCAGAGAATTCGACATTGCCAAAATATCCACAAAAAGTTCTTATCCTACCAAACCTCACCCATCTGAGCCTAACCATCAACGAAATTAAAGAATTCGACATTGCCAAAATATCCACAAAAAGTTCTTATCCTACCAAACCTCACTTATCTGAACCTAACCATCACCGAAATCAAAGAATTCGACATTGCCAAAATATCCACAAAACGTGCTTACCTCACAACACCTAACCTAACCTAACCTAACGATCACCGAAGTCAAAAAATTCAACATAGCCAAAATATCTACAAAAAGTTCATACCCCACCAAACCTCACCCATCTGAACCTAACCATCACCGAAATCGAAGAAATGGACATTGCCAAAATATCCACAAAACGTGCTTACCTCACTATACCATATCCAACCTTACCTAACCATCACCGAAAATAGAGAATTCGACATTGCCAAAATATCCACAAAAAGTTCTTATCCTACCAAACCTCACCCAATTGAACCTAACCATAGCCGAAATCAAAGAATTGGACATTGCAAAAATATCCACAAATTGTGCTTACCTCACAATACCTAACCTAACCTAACCTAACCATCACCGAATTTAGAGAATTCGACATTGCCAAAATATCCACAAAAAGTTCTTATCCTACCAAACCTCACCCATCTGAGCCTAACCATCAACGAAATTAAAGAATTAGACATTGCCAAAATATCTACAAAACATGCTTACCCCTTAATACCTAACCTAACCTAACCTAACCATCACCGAAGTCAGAGAATTCGACATTGCCAAAATATCCACAAAAAGTTCTTATCCTACCAAACCTCACCCAATTGAACCTAACCATCACCGAAATCAAAGAATTGGACATTTCAAAAATATCCGCAAAACGTGCTTACCTCACAATACCTAACCAAACCTAACCTAACCATCACCGAAGTCAGAGAATTCGACATTGCCAAAATATCCACAAAAAGTTCTTATCCTACCAAACCTCACCCATCTGAACCTAACCATCACCGAAATCAAAGAATTGGACATTGCCAAAATATCTACAAAACGGGCTTACCTCACAATACCTAACCCAACCTAACCTAACCATCACTGAAGTCAAAGAATCCAACATTGCCAAAATATCCGCAAAAAGTTCATACCCCACCAAACCTCACCCATCTGAACCTAACCATCACCGAAATCGAAGAAATGGACATTGTCAAAATATCCACAAAACGTGCTTACCTCACTATACCTTATTCAACCTAACCTAACCATCACCGAAGTCAGAGAATTCGACATTGCCAAAATATCCACAAAAAGTTCTTATCCTACCAAACCTCACCCATCTAAAACTAACCATCACCGAAATCAAAGAATTGGACATTAATAAAATATCCACAAAACGTGCTTACCTTACAATACCTAACCCAACCTAACCTAACCATCACCGAAGTCAGAGAATTCGACATTGCCAAAATATCCACAAAAAGTTCTTATCCTACCAAACCTCACTTATCTAAACCTAACCATCACCGAAATCAAAGAATTGGACAATGCTAAAATATCCACAAAACGTGCTTACCTCACAATACCTAACCCAACCTAACCTAACCATCACCGAAGTCAAAGAATTCGACATTGCCAAAATATCCACAAAAAGTTCTTATCCTACCAAACCTCACCCATCTGAACCTAACCATCACCGAAATCAAAGAATTCGACATTGCCAAAATATCCACAAAACGTGCTTACCTCACAATACCTAACCTAACCTAACCTAACCATCACTGAAGTCAGAGAATTCAACATTGCCAAAATATCCACAAAAAGTTCATACCCCACCAAACCTCACCCATCTGAACCTAACCATCACCGAAATCGAAGTAATGGACATTGCCAAAATATCCACAAAACGTGCTTACCTCACTATACCTTATCCAACCTAACCTAACCATCACCGAAAATAGAGAATTCGACATTGCCAAAATATCCACAAAAAGTTCTTATCCTACCAAACCTCACCCAATTGAACCTAACCATCACCGAAATCAAAGAATTGGACATTGCAAAAATATCCACAAAACGTGCTTACCTCACACCACCTAACATAACCTAACCTAACCATCACCGAAGTCAGAGAATTCGACATTGCCAAAATATCCACAAAAAGTTCTTATCCTACCAAACCTCACCCATCTGAACCTTACCATCACCGAAATCAAAGAATTGGACATTAATAAAATATCCACAAAACGTGGTTACCTTACAATACCTAACCCAACCTAACCTAACCATCACCGAAGTCAGAGAATTCGACATTGCCAAAATATCCACAAAAAGTTCTTATCCTACCAAACCTCACCCATCTGAGCCTAACCATCAACGAAATTAAAGAATTAGACATTGCCAAAATATCTACAAAACATGCTTTCCCCTTAATACCTAACCAAACCTAACCTAACCATCACCGAAGTCAGAGAATTCGACATTGCCAAAATATCCACAAAAAGTTCTTATCCTACCAAATCTCTCCCATCTGAACCTAACCATCACCGAAATCAAAGAATTGGACATTGCCAAAATATCCACAAAACGAGCTTACCTCACAATACCTAACCTAACCTAACCTAACCATCACTGAAGTCAGAGAATCCAACATTGTCAAAATATCCACAAAAAGTTCATACCCCACCAAACCACACCCATCTGAACCTAACCATCACCGAAATCGAAGAAATGGACATTGCCAAAATAACCTCAAAACGTGCTTACCTCACTATACCTTATTCAACCTAAGCTAACCATCACCGAAGTCAGAGAATTCGACATTGCCAAAATATCCACAAAAAGTTCTTATCCTACCAAACCTCACCCATCTGAACCTAACCATCACCGAAATCAAAGAATTGGACATTGCAAAAATATCCACAAAACGTGCTTACCTTACAATACCTAACCCAACCTAACCTAACCATCACCGAAGTCAGAGAATTCGACATTGCCAAAATATCCACAAAAAGTTCTTATCCTACAAAACCTCACTTATCTGAACCTAACCATCACCGAAATCAAAGAATTGGACATTGCAAAAATATCCACAAAACGTGCTTACCTCACAATACCTAACCTAACCTAACCTAACCATCACCGAAGTCAGAGAATTCGACATTGCCAAAATATCCACCAAAAGTTCTTATCCTACCAAACCTCACCCATCTGAACCTAACCATCACCGAAATCGAAGAAATGGACATTGCCAAAATATCCACAAAACGTGCTTACCTCACTATACCTTATTCAACCTAACCTAACCATCACCGAAGTCAGAGAATTCGACATTGCCAAAATATCCACAAAAAGTTCTTATCCTACCAAACCTCACCCATCTGAACCTTACCATCACCGAAATCAAAAAATTGGACATTAATAAAATATCCACAAAACGTGCTTACCTTACAATACCTAACCCAACCTAACCTAACCATCACCGAAGTCAGAGAATTCGACATTGCCAAAATATCCACAAAAAGTTCTTATCCTACCAAACCTCACCCATCTGAGCCTAACCATCAACGAAATTAAAGAATTAGACATTGCCAAAATATCTACAAAACATGCTTACCCCTTAATACCTAACCAAACCTAACCTTACCATCACCGAAGTCAAAGAATTCGACATTGCCAAAATATCCACAAAAAGTTCTTTTCCTACCAAATCTCTCCCATCTGAACCTAACCATCACCGAAATCAAAGAATTGGACATTGCCAAAATATCCACAAAACGGGCTTACCTCACAATACTTAACCCAACCTAACCTTACCATCACTGAAGTCAGAAAATCCAACATTGCCAAAATATCCACAAAAAGTTCATACCCCACCAAACCACACCCATCTGAACCTAACCATCACCGAAATCGAAGAAATGGACATTGCCAAAATATCCTCAAAACGTGCTTACCTCACTATACCTTATTCAACCTAACCTAACCATCACCGAAGTCAGAGAATTCGACATTGCCAAAATATCCACAAAAAGTTCTTATCCTACCAAACCTCACCCATCTGAGCCTAAACATCAACGAAATTAAAGAATTAGACATTGCCAAAATATCTACAAAACATGCTTACCCCTTAAAACCTAACCCAACCTAACCTGACCATCACCGAAGTCAGAGAATTCGACATTGCCAAAATATCCACAAAAAGTTCTTATCCTACCAAACCTCTCCCATCTGAACCTAACCATCACCGAAATCAAAGAATTGGACATTGCAAAAATATCCACAAAACGTGCTCACCTCACAATACCTAACCTAACCTAACCTAACCATCACCGAAGTCAGAGAATTCGACATTGCCTAAATATCCACAAAAAGTTCTTATCCTACCAAACCTCACCCATCTGAGCCTAACCATCAACAAAATTAAAGAATTAGACATTGCCAAAATATCTACAAAACATGCTTACCCCTTAATACCTAACCCAACCTAACCTTACCATCACCGAAATCAGAGAATTCGACATTGCCAAAATATCCACAAAAAGTTCTTATCCTACCAAACCTCTCCCATCTGAACCTAACCATCACCGAAATCAAAGAATTGGACATTGCAAAAATATCCACAAAACGTGCTTACCTCACAATACCTAACCTAACCTAACCTAACCATCACCGAAGTCAGAGAATTCGACATTGCCAAAATATCCACCAAAAGTTCTTTTCCTACCATACCTCACCCATCTGAACCTAACCATCACCGAAATCGAAGAAATGGACATTGCCAAAATATCCTCAAAACGTGCTTACCTCACTATACCTTATTCAACCTAACCTAACCATCACCGAAGTCAGAGAATTCGACATTGCCAAAATATCCACAAAAAGTTCTTATCCTACCAAACCTCACCCATCTGAACCTAACCATCACCGAAATCAAAGAATTGGACATTTCAAAAATATCCACAAAACGTTCTTACCTCACAATACCTAACCTAACCTAACCTAACCATCACCGAAGTCAGAGAATTCGACATTGCCAAAATATCCACAAAAAGTTCTTATCCTACCAAACCTCACCCATCGGAGCCTAACCATCAACGAAATTAAAGAATTAGACATTGCCAAAATATCTACAAAACATGCTTACCCCTTAATACCTAACCAAACCTAACCTAACCATCACCGAAGTCAGAGAATTCGACATTGCCAAAATATCCACAAAAAGTTCTTATCCTACCAAACCTCACCCATCTGAACCTAACCATCACCGAAATCAAAGAATTGGACATTGCCAAAATATCCACAAAACGGGCTTACCTCACAATACCTAACCCAACCTAACCTAACCATCACTGAAGTCAAAGAATCCAACATTGCCAAAATATCCACAAAAAGTTCATACCCCACCAAACCTCACCCATCTGAACCTAACCATCACCGAAATCGAAGAAATGGACATTGCCAAAATATCCACAAAACGTGCTTACCTCACTATACCTTATTCAACCTAACCTAACCATCACCGAAGTCAGAGAATTCGACATTGCCAAAATATCCACAAAAAGTTCTTATCCTACCAAACCTCACCCATCTGAGCCTAACCATCAACGAAATTAAAGAATTCGACATTGCCAAAATATCCACAAAAAGTTCTTATCCTACCAAACCTCACTTATCTGAACCTAACCATCACCGAAATCAAAGAATTCGACATTGCCAAAATATCCACAAAACGTGCTTACCTCACAACACCTAACCTAACCTAACCTAACGATCACCGAAGTCAAAAAATTCAACATAGCCAAAATATCTACAAAAAGTTCATACCCCACCAAACCTCACCCATCTGAACCTAACCATCACCGAAATCGAAGAAATGGACATTGCCAAAATATCCACAAAACGTGCTTACCTCACTATACCATATCCAACCTTACCTAACCATCACCGAAAATAGAGAATTCGACATTGCCAAAATATCCACAAAAAGTTCTTATCCTACCAAACCTCACCCAATTGAACCTAACCATAGCCGAAATCAAAGAATTGGACATTGCAAAAATATCCACAAATTGTGCTTACCTCACAATACCTAACCTAACCTAACCTAACCATCACCGAATTTAGAGAATTCGACATTGCCAAAATATCCACAAAAAGTTCTTATCCTACCAAACCTCACCCATCTGAGCCTAACCATCAACGAAATTAAAGAATTAGACATTGCCAAAATATCTACAAAACATGCTTACCCCTTAATACCTAACCTAACCTAACCTAACCATCACCGAAGTCAGAGAATTCGACATTGCCAAAATATCCACAAAAAGTTCTTATCCTACCAAACCTCACCCAATTGAACCTAACCATCACCGAAATCAAAGAATTGGACATTTCAAAAATATCCGCAAAACGTGCTTACCTCACAATACCTAACCAAACCTAACCTAACCATCACCGAAGTCAGAGAATTCGACATTGCCAAAATATCCACAAAAAGTTCTTATCCTACCAAACCTCACCCATCTGAACCTAACCATCACCGAAATCAAAGAATTGGACATTGCCAAAATATCTACAAAACGGGCTTACCTCACAATACCTAACCCAACCTAACCTAACCATCACTGAAGTCAAAGAATCCAACATTGCCAAAATATCCGCAAAAAGTTCATACCCCACCAAACCTCACCCATCTGAACCTAACCATCACCGAAATCGAAGAAATGGACATTGTCAAAATATCCACAAAACGTGCTTACCTCACTATACCTTATTCAACCTAACCTAACCATCACCGAAGTCAGAGAATTCGACATTGCCAAAATATCCACAAAAAGTTCTTATCCTACCAAACCTCACCCATCTAAAACTAACCATCACCGAAATCAAAGAATTGGACATTAATAAAATATCCACAAAACGTGCTTACCTTACAATACCTAACCCAACCTAACCTAACCATCACCGAAGTCAGAGAATTCGACATTGCCAAAATATCCACAAAAAGTTCTTATCCTACCAAACCTCACTTATCTAAACCTAACCATCACCGAAATCAAAGAATTGGACAATGCTAAAATATCCACAAAACGTGCTTACCTCACAATACCTAACCCAACCTAACCTAACCATCACCGAAGTCAAAGAATTCGACATTGCCAAAATATCCACAAAAAGTTCTTATCCTACCAAACCTCACCCATCTGAACCTAACCATCACCGAAATCAAAGAATTCGACATTGCCAAAATATCCACAAAACGTGCTTACCTCACAATACCTAACCTAACCTAACCTAACCATCACTGAAGTCAGAGAATTCAACATTGCCAAAATATCCACAAAAAGTTCATACCCCACCAAACCTCACCCATCTGAACCTAACCATCACCGAAATCGAAGTAATGGACATTGCCAAAATATCCACAAAACGTGCTTACCTCACTATACCTTATCCAACCTAACCTAACCATCACCGAAAATAGAGAATTCGACATTGCCAAAATATCCACAAAAAGTTCTTATCCTACCAAACCTCACCCAATTGAACCTAACCATCACCGAAATCAAAGAATTGGACATTGCAAAAATATCCACAAAACGTGCTTACCTCACACCACCTAACATAACCTAACCTAACCATCACCGAAGTCAGAGAATTCGACATTGCCAAAATATCCACAAAAAGTTCTTATCCTACCAATCCTCACCCATCTGAGCCTAACCATCAACGAAATTAAAGAATTAGACATTGCCAAAATATCTCCAAAACATGCTTACCCCTTAATACCTAACCCAACCTAACCTTACCATCACCGAAGTCAGAGAATTCGACATTGCCAAAATATCCACAAAAAGTTCTTATCCTACCAAACCTCACCCATCTGAACCTAACCATCACCGAAATCAAAGAATTGGACATTGCCAAAATATCCACAAAACGTGCTTACCTCACTATACCATATCCAACCTAACCTAACCATCACTGAAGTCAGAGAATCCAACATTGCCAAAATATCCACAAAAAGTTCATACCCCACCAAACCTCACCCATATGAACCTAACCATCACCGAAATCGAAGAAATGGACATTGCCAAAATATCCACAAAACGTGCTTACCTCACTATACCTTATTCAACCTAACCTAACCATCACCGAAGTCAGAGAATTCGACATTGCCAAAATATCCACAAAAAGTTCTTATCCTACCAAACCTCACCCATCTGAACCTAACCATCACCGAAATCAAAGAATTGGACATTGCAAAAATATCCACAAATTGTGCTTACCTCACAATACCTAACCTAACCTAACCTAACCATCACCGAAGTCAGAGAATTCGACATTGCCAAAATATCCACAAAAAGTTCTTATCCTACCAAACCTCACTTATCTGAACCTAACCATCACCGAAATCAAAGAATTAGACAATGATAAAATATCCACAAAACGTGCTTACCTCACAATACCTAACCTAAACTAACCTAACCATCACCGAAGTCAGAGAATTCAACATTGCCAAAATATCTACAAAAAGTTCATACTCCACCAAACCTCACCCATCTGAACCTAACCATCACCGAAATCGAAGAAAAGGACATTGCCAAAATATCCACAAAACGTGCTTACCTCACTATACCTTATCCAACCTAACCTAACCATCACCGAAAATAGAGAATTCGACATTGCCAAAATATCCACAAAAAGTTCTTATCCTACCAAACCTCACCCATCTGAACCTAACCATCACCGAAATCAAAGAATTAGACATTGCAAAAATATCCACAAAACGTGCTTACCTCACAATACCTAACCTAACCTAACCTAACCATCACCGAAGTCAGAGAATTCGACATTGCCAAAATATCCACAAAAAGTTCTTATCCTACCAAACCTCACCCATCTGAGCCTAACCATCAACGAAATTAAAGAATTAGACATTGCCAAAATATCTACAAAACATGCTTACCCCTTAATACCTAACCCAACCTAACCTTACCATCACCGAAGTCAGAGAATTCGACATTGCCAAATTATCCACAAAAAGTTCTTATCCTACCAAACCTCACCCATCTGAACCTAACCATCACCGAAATCAAAGAATTGGACATTGCCAAAATATCCACAAAACGTGCTTACCTCACAATACCTAACCCAACCTAACCTAACCATCACCGAAGTCAGAGAATTCAACATTGCCAAAATATCTATATAAAGTTCATACCCCACCAAACCTCACCCATCTGAACCTAACCATCACCGAAATCGAAGAAATGGACATTGCCAAAATATCCACAAAACGAGCTTACCTCACTATACCTTATCCAACCTAACCTAACCATCACCGAAAATAGAGAATTCGACATTGCCAAAATATCCACAAAAAGTTCTTATCCTACCAAACCTCACCCAATTGAACCTCACCATCACCGAAATCAAAGAATTGGACTATGCAAAAATATCCACAAATTGTGCTTACCTCACAATACCTAACCTAACCTAACCTAACCATCACCGAAGTCAGAGAATTCGACATTGCCAAAATATCCACAAAAAGTTCTTATCCTACCAAATCTCACCCATCTGAGCCTAACCATCAACGAAATTAAAGAATTAGACATTGCCAAAATATCTACAAAGAATGCTTACCCCTTAAAACCTAACCCAACCTAACCTCACCATCACCGAAGTCAGAGAATTCGACATTGCCAAAATATCCACAAAAAGTTCTTATCCTACCAAACCTCTCCCATCTGAACCTAACCATCACCGAAATCAAAGAATTGGACATTGCAAAAATATCCACAAAACGTGCTTACCTCAAAATACCTAACCTAACCTAACCTAACCATCACCGAAGTCAGAGAATTCGACATTGCCAAAATATCCACAAAAAGTTCTTATCCTACCAAACCTCACCCAATTGAACCTAACCATAGCCGAAATCAAAGAATTGGACATTGCAAAAATATCCACAAATTGTGCTTACCTCACAATACCTAACCTAACCTAACCTAACCATCACCGAATTTAGAGAATTCGACATTGCCAAAATATCCACAAAAAGTTCTTATCCTACCAAACCTCACCCATCTGAGCCTAACCATCAACGAAATTAAAGAATTAGACATTGCCAAAATATCTACAAAACATGCTTACCCCTTAATACCTAACCCAACCTAACCTAACCATCACCGAAGTCAGAGAATTCGACATTGCCAAAATATCCACAAAAAGTTCTTATCCTACCAAACCTCACCCAATTGAACCTAACCATCACCGAAATCAAAGAATTGGACATTTCAAAAATATCCGCAAAACGTGCTTACCTCACAATACCTAACCAAACCTAACCTAACCATCACCGAAGTCAGAGAATTCGACATTGCCAAAATATCCACAAAAAGTTCTTATCCTACCAAACCTCACCCATCTGAACCTAACCATCACCGAAATCAAAGAATTGGACATTGCCAAAATATCTACAAAACGGGCTTACCTCACAATACCTAACCCAACCTAACCTTACCATCACTGAAGTCAAAGAATCCAACATTGCCAAAATATCCACAAAAAGTTCATACCCCACCAAACCTCACCCATCTGAACCTAACCATCACCGAAATCGAAGAAATGGACATTGTCAAAAGATCCACAAAACGTGCTTACCTCACTATACCTTATTCAACCTAACCTAACCATCACCGAAGTCAGAGAATTCGACATTGCCAAAATATCCACAAAAAGTTCTTATCCTACCAAACCTCACCCATCTAAAACTAACCATCACCGAAATCAAAGAATTGGACATTAATAAAATATCCACAAAACGTGCTTACCTTACAATACCTAACCCAACCTAACCTAACCATCACCGAAGTCAGAGAATTCGACATTGCCAAAATATCCACAAAAAGTTCTTATCCTACCAAACCTCACTTATCTGAACCTAACCATCACCGAAATCAAAGAATTGGACAATGCTAAAATATCCACAAAACGTGCTTACCTCACAATACCTAACCCAACCTAACCTAACCATCACCGAAGTCAAAGAATTCGACATTGCCAAAATATCCACAAAAAGTTCTTATCCTACCAAACCTCACCCATCTGAACCTAACCATCACCGAAATCAAAGAATTCGACATTGCCATAATATCCACAAAACGTGCTTACCTCACAATACCTAACCTAACCTAACCTAACCATCACTGAAGTCAGAGAATTCAACATTGCCAAAATATCCACAAAAAGTTCATACCCCACCAAACCTCACCCATCTGAACCTAACCATCACCGAAATCGAAGTAATGGACATTGCCAAAATATCCACAAAACGTGCTTACCTCACTATACCTTATCCAACCTAACCTAACCATCACCGAAAATAGAGAATTCGACATTGCCAAAATATCCACAAAAAGTTCTTATCCTACCAAACCTCACCCAATTGAACCTAACCATCACCGAAATCAAAGAATTGGACATTGCAAAAATATCCACAAAACGTGCTTACCTCACAATACCTAACATAACCTAACCTTACCATCACCGAAGTCAGAGAATTCGACATTGCCAAAATATCCACAAAAAGTTCTTATCCTACCAATCCTCACCCATCTGAGCCTAACCATCAACGAAATTAAAGAATTAGACATTGCCAAAATATCTCCAAAACATGCTTACCCCTTAATACCTAACCCAACCTAACCTTACTATCACCGAAGTCAGAGAATTCGACATTGCCAAAATATCCACAAAAAGTTCTTATCCTACCAAACCTCACCCATCTGAACCTAACCATCACCGAAATCAAAGAATTGGACATTGCAAAAATATCCACAAATTGTGCTTACCTCACAATACCTAACCTAACCTAACCTAACCATCACCGAAGTCAGAGAATTCGACATTGCCAAAATATCCACAAAAAGTTCTTATCCTACCAAACCTCACCCATCTGAACCTAACCATCACCGAAATCGAAGAAATAGACATTGCCAAAATATCCACAAAACGTGCTTACCTCACAATACCTAACATAACCTAACCTTACCATCACCGAAGTCAGAGAATTCGACATTGCCAAAATATCCACAAAAAGTTCTTATCCTACCAATCCTCACCCATCTGAGCCTAACCATCAACGAAATTAAAGAATTAGACATTGCCAAAATATCTCCAAAACATGCTTACCCCTTAATACCTAACCCAACCTAACCTAACCATCACCGAAGTCAGAGAATTCGACATTGCCAAAATATCCACAAAAAGTTCTTATCCTACCAAATCTCACCCATCTGAGCCTAACCATCAACGAAATTAAAGAATTAGACTTTGCCAAAATATCTACAAAGAATGCTTACCCCTTAAAACCTAACCCAACCTAACCTAACCATCACCGAAGTCAGAGAATTCGACATTGCCAAAATATCCACAAAAAGTTCTTATCCTACCAAACCTCTCCCATCTGAACCTAACCATCACCGAAATCAAAGAATTGGACATTGCAAAAATATCCACAAAACGTGCTTACCTCAAAATACCTAACCTAACCTAACCTAACCATCACCGAAGTCAGAGAATTCGACATTGCCAAAATATCCACAAAAAGTTCTTATCCTACCAAACCTCACCCATCTGAGCCTAACCATCAACGAAATTAAAGAATTAGACATTGCCAAAATATCTACAAAACATGCTTACCCCTTAATACCTAACCCAACCTAACCTTACCATCACCGAAGTCAGAGAATTCGACATTGCCAAAATATCCACAAAAAGTTCTTATCCTACCAAACCTCACCCAATTGAACCTAACCATCACCGAAATCAAAGAATTGGACATTGCAAAAATATCCACAAAACGTGCTTACCTCACAATACCTAACCTAACCTAACCTAACCATCACCGAAGTCAGAGAATTCGACTTTGCCAAAATATCCACAAAAAGTTCTTATCCTACCAAACCTCTCCCATCTGAACCTAACCATCACCGAAATCAAAGAATTGGACATCGCCAAAATAACAACAAAACGTGCTTACCTCACAATTCCTAACCCAACCTAACCTAACCATCACCGAAGTCAGAGAATTCGACATTGCCAAAATATCCACAAAAAGTTCTTATCCTACCAAACCTCACCCATCTGAACCTAACCATCACCGAAATCAAAGAATTGGACATTGCAAAAATATACACAAAACGTGCTTACCTCAAAATACCTAACCTAACCTAACCTAACCATCACCGAAGTCAGAGAATTCGACATTGCCAAAATATCCACAAAAAGTTCTTATCCTACCAAACCTCACCCATCTGAGCCTAACCATCAACGAAATTAAAGAATTAGACATTGCCAAAATATCTACAAAACATGCTTACCCCTTAATACCTAACCAACCTAACCTTACCATCACCGAAGTCAGAGAATTCGACATTGCCAAAATATCCACAAAAAGTTCTTATCCTACCAAACCTCACCCAATTGAACCTAACCATCACCGAAATCAAAGAATTGGACATTGCAAAAATATCCACAAAACGTGCTTACCTCACAATACCTAACCTAACCTAACCTAACCATCACCGAAGTCAGAGAATTCGACTTTGCCAAAATATCCACAAAAAGTTCTTATCCTACCAAACCTCACCCATCTGAACCTAACCATCACCGAAATCAAAGAATTGGACATTGCCAAAATATCCACAAAACAAGCTTACCTCACAATACCTAAGCCAACCTAACCTAACCATCACTGAAGTCAGAGAATCCAACATTGCCAAAATATCCACAAAAAGTTCATACCCCACCAAACCTCACCCAATTGAACCTAACCATCACCGAAATCAAAGAATTGGACATTGCAAAAATATCCACAAAACGTGCTTACCTCACAATACCTAACCTAACCTAACCTAACCATCACCGAAGTCAGAGAATTCGACTTTGCCAAAATATCCACAAAAAGTTCTTATCCTACCAAACCTCACCCATCTGAACCTTACCATCACCGAAATCAAAGAAATGGACATTGCAAAAATATCCACAAAACGTGCTTACCTTACAATACCTAACCCAACCTAACCTAACCATCACCGAAGTCAGAGAATTCGACATTGCCAAAATATCCACAAAAAGTTCTTATCCTATTAAACCTCACTTATCTGAACCTAACCATCACCGAAATCAAAGAATTGGACAATGATAAAATATCCACAAAACGTGCTTACCTCACAATACCTAACCCAACCTAACCTAACCATCACCGAAGTCAAAGAATTCGACATTGCCAAAATATCCACAAAAAGTTCTTATCCTACCAAACCTCACCCATCTGAACCTAACCATCACCGAAATCAAAGAATTCGACATTGCCAAAATATCCACAAAACGTGCTTACCTCACAATACCTAACCTAACCTAACCTAACCATCACCGAAGTCAGAGAATTCAACATTGCCAAAATATCTACAAAAAGTTCATACCCCACCAAACCTCACCCATCTGAACCTAACCATCACCGAAATCGAAGAAATGGACATTGCCAAAATATCCACAAAACGTGCTTACCTCACTATACCTTATCCAACCTAACCTAACCATCACCAAAAATAGAGAATTCGACATTACCAAAATATCCACAAAAAGTTCTTATCCTACCAAACCTCTCCCATCTGAACCTAACCATCACCGAAATCAAAGAATTGGACATCGCCAAAATAACAACAAAACGTGCTTACCTCACAATTCCTAACCCAACCTAACCTAACCATCACCGAAGTCAGAGAATTCGACATTGCCAAAATATCCACAAAAAGTTCTTATCCTACCAAACCTCACCCATCTGAACCTAACCATCACCGAAATCAAAGAATTGGACATTGCAAAAATATACACAAAACGTGCTTACCTCAAAATACCTAACCTAACCTAACCTAACCATCACCGAAGTCAGAGAATTCGACATTGCCAAAATATCCACAAAAAGTTCTTATCCTACCAAACCTCACCCATCTGAGCCTAACCATCAACGAAATTAAAGAATTAGACATTGCCAAAATATCTACAAAACATGCTTACCCCTTAATACCTAACCCAACCTAACCTTACCATCACCGAAGTCAGAGAATTCGACATTGCCAAAATATCCACAAAAAGTTCTTATCCTACCAAACCTCACCCAATTGAACCTAACCATCACCGAAATCAAAGAATTGGACATTGCAAAAATATCCACAAAACGTGCTTACCTCACAATACCTAACCTAACCTAACCTAACCATCACCGAAGTCAGAGAATTCGACTTTGCCAAAATATCCACAAAAAGTTCTTATCCTACCAAACCTCACCCATCTGAACCTAACCATCACCGAAATCAAAGAATTGGACATTGCCAAAATATCCACAAAACGTGCTTACCTCACAATACCTAAGCCAACCTAACCTAACCATCACTGAAGTCAGAAAATCCAACATTGCCAAAATATCCACAAAAAGTTCATACCCCACCAAACCTCACCCAATTGAACCTAACCATCACCGAAATCAAAGAATTGGACATTGCAAAAATATCCACAAAACGTGCTTACCTCACAATACCTAACCTAACCTAACCTAACCATCACCGAAGTCAGAGAATTCGACTTTTCCAAAATATCCACAAAAAGTTCTTATCCTACCAAACCTCACCCATCTGAACCTTACCATCACCGAAATCAAAGAAATGGACATTGCAAAAATATCCACAAAACGTGCTTACCTTACAATACCTAACCCAACCTAACCTAACCATCACCGAAGTCAGAGAATTCGACATTGCCAAAATATCCACAAAAAGTTCTTATCCTACCAAACCTCACCCATCTGAACCTAACCATCACCGAAATCAAAGAATTGGACATTGCAAAAATATACACAAAACGTGCTTACCTCACAATACTTAACCTAACCTAACCTAACCATCACCGAAGTCAGAAAATTCGACATTGCCAAAATATCCACAAAAAGTTCTTATCCTACCAAACCTCACCCATCTGAGCCTAACCATCAACGAAATTAAAGAATTAGACATTGCCAAAATATCTACAAAACATGCTTACCCCTTAATACCTAACCCAACCTAACCTAACCATCACCGAAGTCAGAGAATTCGACATTGCCAAAATATCCACAAAAAGTTCATATCCTAGCAAACCTCACCCATCTGAACCTAACCATCACCGAAATCAAAGAATAAGGCATTGCCAAAATATCCACAAAACGTGCTTACCTCACAATACCTAACCCAACCTAACCTATTCATCACCGAAGTCCGAGAATTCGACATTATCAAAATATCCACAAAAAGTTCTTATCCTACCAAACCTCACTTATCTGAACCTAACCATCACCGAAGTCAAAGAATTGGACAATGATAAAATATCCACAAAACGTGCTTACCTCACAATACCTAACCCAACCTAACCTAACCATCACCGAAGTCAAAGAATTCGACATTGCCAAATCATCCACAAAAAGTTCTTATCCTACCAAACCTCACCCATCTGAACCTAACTATCACCGAAAACAAAGAATTCGACATTGCCAAAATATCCACAAAACGTGCTTACCTCACAATACCTAACCTAACCTAACCTAACCATCACCGAAGTCAGAGAATTGAACATTGCCAAAATATCTACAAAAAGTTCATACCCCACCAAACCTCACCCATCTGAACCTAACCATCACCGAAATCGAAGAAATGGACATTGCCAAAATATCCACAAATAGTGCTTACCTCACTATACCTTATCCAACCTAACCTAACCATCACCGAAAATAGAGAATTCGACATTGCCAAAATATCCACAAAAAGTTCTTATCCTACCAAACCTCACCCAATTGAACCTAACCATCACCGAAATCAAAGAATTGGACATTGCAAAAATATCCACAAAACGTGCTTACCTCACAATACCTAACCTTACCTAACCTAACCATCACCGAAGTCAGAGAATTCTACATTGCCAAAATATCCACAAAAAGTTCTTATCCTACCAAACCTCACCCATCTGAGCCTAACCATCAACGAAATTAAAGAATTAGACATTGCCAAAATATCTACAAAACATGATTACCCCTTAAAACCTAACCCAACCTAACCTGACCATCACCGAAGTCAGAGAATTCGACATTGCCAAAATATCCACAAAAAGTTCTTATCCTACCAAACCTCTCCCATCTGAACCTAACCATCACCGAAATCAAAGAATTGGACATTGCAAAAATATCCAAAAAACGTGCCTACCTCACAATACCTAACCTAACCTAACCTAACCATCACCGAAGTCAGAGAATTCGACATTGCCAAAATATCCACAAAAAGTTCTTATCCTACCAAACCTCACCCATCTGAGCCTAACCATCAACGAAATTAAAGAATAAGACATTGCCAAAATATCTACAAAACATGCTTACCCCTTAATACCTAATTCATCCTAACCTTACCATCACCGAAGTCAGAGAATTCGACATTGCCAAAATATCCACAAAAAGTTCTTATCCTACCAAACCTCACTTATCTGAACCTAACCATCACCGAAATCAAAGAATTGGACAATGATAAAATATCAACAAAACGTGCTTACCTCACAATACCTAACCCAACCTAACCTAACCATCACCGAAGTCAAAGAATTCGACCTTGCCAAAATATCTACAAAAAGTTCTTATCCTACCAAACCCCACCCATCTGAACCTAACCATCACCGATATCAATGAATTGGACATTGCGAAAATATCCACAAAACGTGTTTACCTCACAATACCTAACCCAACCTAACCTTACCATCACCGAAGTCAGAGAATTCGACATTGCCAAAATATCCACAAAAAGTTCTTATCCTACCAAACCTCACCCATCTGATCCTAACCATCACCGAAATCAAAGAATTGGACATTGCCAAAATATCCACAAAACGTGCTTACCTCACAATACCTAACCTAACCTAACCTAACCATCACCGAAGTCAGAGAATTCGACATTGCCAAAATATCCACAAAAAGTTCTTATCCTACCAAACCTCACTTATCTGAACCTAACCATCACCCAAATCAAAGAATTGGACAATGATAAAATATCCACAAAACGTGCTTACCTCACAATACCTAACCCAACCTAACCTAACCATCACCGAAGTCAAAGAATTCGACATTGCCAAAATATCCACAAAAAGTTCTTATCCTACCAAACCTCACCCATCTGAACCTAACCATCACCGAAATCAAAGAATTGGACATTAATAAAATATCCACAAAACGTGCTTACCTCACAATACCTAACCCAACCTAACCTAACTGTCACCGAAGTCAGAGAATTCGACATTGCCAAAATATCCACAAAAAGTTCTTATCCTACCAAACCTCTCCCATCTGAACCTAACCATCACCGAAATCAAAGAATTAGACATCGCCAAAATAACAACAAAACGTGCTTACCTCACAATACCTAACCCAACCTAACCTAACCATCACCGAAGTCAGAGAATTCGACATTGCCAAAATATCCACAAAAAGTTCTTATCCTACCAAACCTCACCCATCTGAGCCTAACCATCAACGAAATTAAAGAATTAGACATTGCCAAAATATCTACAAAACATGCTTACCCCTTAATACCTAACCCAACCTAACCTAACCATCACCGAAGTCAGAGAATTCGACATTGCCAAAATATCCACAAAAAGTTCTTATCCTACCAAACCTCACTTATCTGAACCTAACCATCACCGAAATCAAAGAATTGGACAATGATAAAATATCAACAAAACGTGCTTACCTCACAATACCTAACCCAACCTAACCTTACCATCACCGAAGTCAAAGAATTCGACCTTGCCAAAATATCCACAAAAAGTTCTTATCCTACCAAACCCCACCCATCTGAACCTAACCATCACCGAAATCAATGAATTGGACATTGCGAAAATATCCACAAAACGTGTTTACCTCACAATACCTAACCCAACCTAACCTTACCATCACCGAAATCAGAGAATTCGACATTGCCAAAATATCCACAAAAAGTTCTTATCCTACCAAACCTCACCCATCTGATCCTAACCATCACCGAAATCAAAGAATTGGACATTGCCAAAATATCCACAAAACGTGCTTACCTCACAATACCTAACCTAACCTAACCTAACCATCACCGAAGTCAGAGAATTCGACATTGCCAAAATATCCACAAAAAGTTCTTATCCTACCAAACCTCACTTATCTGAACCTAACCATCACCCAAATCAAAGATTTGAACAATGATAAAATATCCACAAAACGTGCTTACCTCACAATACCTAACCCAACCTAACCTAACCATCACCGAAGTCAAAGAATTCGACATTGCCAAAATATCCACAAAAAGTTCTTATCCTACCAAACCTCACCCATCTGAACCTAACCATCACCGAAATCAAAGAATTGGACATTAATAAAATATCCACAAAACGTGCTTACCTCACAATACCTAACCCAACCTAACCTAACTATCACCGAAGTCAGAGAATTCGACATTGCCAAAATATCCACAAAAAGTTCTTATCCTACCAAACCTCTCCCATCTGAACCTAACCATCACCGAAATCAAAGTATTGGACATCGCCAAAATAACAACAAAACGTGCTTACCTCACAATTCCTAACCCAACCTAACCTAACCATCACCGAAGTCAGAGAATTCGACATTGCCATAATATCCACAAAAAGTTCTTATCCTACCAAACCTCACCCATCTGAACCTAACCATCACCGAAATCAAAGAATTGGACATTGCAAAAATATACACAAAACGTGCTTACCTCACAATACTTATCCTTACCTAACCTAACCATCACCGAAGTCAGAGAATTCGACATTGCCAAAATATCCACAAAAAGTTCTTATCCTACCAAACCTCACCCATCTGAGCCTAACCATCAACGAATTTAAAGAATTAGACATTGCGAAAATATCTACAAAACATGCTTACCCCTTAATACCCAACCCAACCTAACCTAACCATCACCGAAGTCAGAGAATTCGACATTGCCAAAATATCCACAAAAAGTTCATATCCTACCAAACCTCACCCATCTGAACCTAACCATCACCGAAATCAAAGAATAAGGCATTGCCAAAATATCCACAAAACGTGCTTACCTCACAATACCTAACCCAACCTAACCTAACCATCACCGAAGTCAGAGAATTCGACATTGCCAAAATATCCACAAAAAGTTCTTATCCTACCAAACCTCACTTATCTGAACCTAACCATCACCGAAATCAAAGAATTGGACAATGATAAAATATCCACAAAACGTGCTTACCTCACAATACCTAACCCAACCTAACCTAACCATCACCGAAGTCAAAGAATTCGACATTGCCAAAATATCCACAAAAAGTTCTTATCCTACCAAACCTCACCCATCTGAACCTAACCATCACCGAAATCAATGAAATGGACATTGCGAAAATATCCACAAAACGTGCTTACCTCACAATACCTAACCCTACCTAACCTTACCATCACCGAAGTCAGAGAATTCGACATTGCCAAAATATCCACAAAAAGTTCATATCCTACCAAACCTCACCCATCTGAACCTAACCATCACCGAAATCAAAGAATTAGGCATTGCCAAAATATCCACAAAACGTGCTTACCTCACAATACCTAACCCAACCTAACCTATCCATCACCGAAGTCCGAGAATTCGACATTATCAAAATATCCAAAAAAGTTCTTATCCTACCAAACCTCACTTATCTGAACCTAACCATCACCGAAGTCAAAGAATTGGACAATGATAAAATATCCACAAAACGTGCTTACCTCACAATACATAACCCAACCTAACCTAACCATCACCGAAGTCAAAGAATTCGACATTGCCAAAATATCCACAAAAAGTTCTTATCCTACCAAACCTCACCCATCTGAACCTAACCATCAACGAAATTAAAAAATTAGACATTGCCAAAATATCTACAAAACATGCTTACCCCTTAATACCTAACCCAACCTAACCTAACCATCACCGAAGTCAGAGAATTCGACATTGCCAAAATATCCACAAAAAGTTCATATCCTACCAAACCTCACCCATCTGAACCTAACCATCACCGAAATCAAAGAATTAGGCATTGCCAAAATATCCACAAAACGTGCTTACCTCACAATACCTAACCCAACCTAACCTATCCATCACCGAAGTCCGAGAATTCGACATTGCCAAAATATCCACAAAAAGTTCTTATCCTACCAAACCTCACTTATCTGAACCTAACTATCACCGAAGTCAAAGAATTGGACAATGATAAAATATCCACAAAACGTGCTTACCTCACAATACCTAACCCAACCTAACCTAACCATCACCGAAGTCAAAGAATTCGACATTGCCAAAATATCCACAAAAAGTTCTTATCCTACCAAACCTCACCCATCTGAACCTAACCATCACCGAAATCAAAGAATTCGACATTGCCAAAATATACACAAAACGTGCTTACCTCACAATACCTAACCTTACCTAACCTAACCATCACCGAAGTCAGAGAATTCAACATTGCCAAAATATCTACAAAAAGTTCATACCCCACCAAACCTCACCCATCTGAACCTAACCATCACCGAAATCGAAGAAATGGACATTGCCAAAATATCCACAAAACGTGCTTACTTCACTATACCTTATCCAACTTAACCTAACCATCACCGAAAATAGAGAATTCGACATTGCCAAAATATCCACAAAAAGTTCTTATCCTACCAAACCTCACCCATCTGAGCCTAACCATCAACGAAATTAAAGAATAAGACATTGCCAAAATATCTACAAAACATGCTTACCCCTTAATACCTAACCCAACCTAACCTAACCATCACCGAAGTCAGAGAATTCGACATTGCCAAAATATCCACAAAAAGTTCATATCCTACCAAACCTCACCCATCTGAACCTAACCATCACCGAAATCAAAGAATAAGCATTGCCAAAATATCCACAAAACGTGCTTACCTCACAATACCTAACCCAACCTAACCTATCCATCACCGAAGTCCGAGAATTCGACATTGCCAAAATATCCACAAAAAGTTCTTATCCTACCAAACCTCACCCATCTGAGCCTAACCATCAACGAAATTAAAGAATAAGACATTGCCAAAATATCAACAAAACATGCTTACCCCTTAAAACCTAACCCAACCTAACCTAACCATCACCGAAGTCAGAGAATTCGACATTGCCAAAATATCCACAAAAAGTTCTTATCCTACCAAACCTCACCCATCTGAGCCTAATTATCAACGAAATTAAAGAATTAGACATTGCCAAAATATCTACAAAACATGCTTACCCCTTATAACCTAACCCAACCTAACCTGACCATCACCGAAGTCAGAGAATTCGACATTGCCAAAATATCCACAAAAAGTTCTTATCCTACCAAACCTCTCCCATCTGAACCTAACCATCACCGAAATCGAAGAAATGGACATTGCCAAAATATCCACAAAACGTGCTTACCTCACTATACCTTTTCCAACCTAACCTAACCATCACCGAAAATAGAGAATTCGACATTGCCAAAATATCCACAAAAAGTTCTTATCCTACCAAACCTCACCCAATTGAACCTAACCATCACCGAAATCAAGGAATTGGACATTGCAAAAATATCCACAAATTGTGCTTACCTCACAATACCTAACCTAACCTAACCTTACCATCACCGAAGTCAGAGAATTCGACATTGCCAAAATATCAACAAAAAGTTCTTATCCTACCAAACCTCACCCATCTGAGCCTTACCATCAACGAAATTAAAGAATTAGACATTGCCAAAAAATCTACAAAACATGCTTACCCCTTAAAACCTAACCCAACCTAACCTAACCATCACCGAAGTCAGAGAATTCGACATTGCCAAAATATCCACAAAAAGTTCTTATCCTACCAAACCTCACCCAATTGAACCTAACCATCACCGAAATCAAAGAATTGGACATTGCAAAAATATCACAAAACGTGCTTAACTCACATTACCTAACCTAACCTAACCTAACCATCACCGAAGTCAGAGTATTCGACATTGCCAAAATATCCACAAAAAGTTCTTATCCTACCAAACCTCACCCATCTGAACCTAACCATCACCGAAATCAAAGAATTGGACATTGCCAAAATATCCACAAAACGTGCTTACCTCACAATACCTAACCCAACCTAACCTAACCATCACTGAAGTCAGAGAATCCAACATTGCCAAAATATCCACAAAAAGTTCATACCCCACCAAACCTCACCCATCTGAACCTAACCATCATCGAATTCGAAAAAATTGACATTGCCAAAATATCCACAAAACGTGCTTACCTCACTATACCTTATTCAACCTAACCTAACCATCACCGAAGTCAGAGAATTCGACTTTGCCAAAATATCCACCAAAAGTTCTTATCCTACCAAACCTCACCCATCTGAACCTAACCATCACCGAAATCGAAGAAATGGACATTGCCAAAATATCCACAAAACGTGCTTACCTCACTCTACCTTATTCAACCTAACCTAACCATCACCGAAGTCAGAGAATTCGACATTGCCAAAATATCCACAAAAAGTTCTTATCCTACCAAACCTCACCCATCTGAACCTTACCATCACCGAAATCAAAGAATTGGACATTAATAAAATATCCACAAAACGTGGTTACCTTACAATACCTAACCCAACCTAACCTAACCATCACCGAAGTCAGAGAATTCGACATTGCCAAAATATCCACAAAAAGTTCTTATCCTACCAAACCTCACCCATCTGAGCCTAACCATCAACGAAATTAAAGAATTAGACATTGCCAAAATATCTACAAAACATGCTTTCCCCTTAATACCTAACCAAACCTAACCTAACCATCACCGAAGTCAGAGAATTCGACATTGCCAAAATATCCACAAAAAGTTCTTATCCTACCAAATCTCTCCCATCTGAACCTAACCATCACCGAAATCAAAGAATTGGACATTGCCAAAATATCCACAAAACGAGCTTACCTCACAATACCTAACCTAACCTAACCTAACCATCACTGAAGTCAGAGAATCCAACATTGTCAAAATATCCACAAAAAGTTCATACCCCACCAAACCACACCCATCTGAACCTAACCATCACCGAAATCGAAGAAATGGACATTGCCAAAATAACCTCAAAACGTGCTTACCTCACTATACCTTATTCAACCTAAGCTAACCATCACCGAAGTCAGAGAATTCGACATTGCCAAAATATCCACAAAAAGTTCTTATCCTACCAAACCTTACCCATCTGAACCTAACCATCACCGAAATCAAAGAATTGGACATTGCAAAAATATCCACAAAACGTGCTTACCTTACAATACCTAACCCAACCTAACCTAACCATCACCGAAGTCAGAGAATTCGACATTGCCAAAATATCCACAAAAAGTTCTTATCCTACAAAACCTCACTTATCTGAACCTAACCATCACCGAAATCAAAGAATTGGACATTGCAAAAATATCCACAAAACGTGCTTACCTCACAATACCTAACCTAACCTAACCTAACCATCACCGAAGTCAGAGAATTCGACATTGCCAAAATATCCACCAAAAGTTCTTATCCTACCAAACCTCACCCATCTGAACCTAACCATCACCGAAATCGAAGAAATGGACATTGCCAAAATATCCACAAAACGTGCTTACCTCACTATACCTTATTCAACCTAACCTAACCATCACCGAAGTCAGAGAATTCGACATTGCCAAAATATCCACAAAAAGTTCTTATCCTACCAAACCTCACCCATCTGAACCTTACCATCACCGAAATCAAAAAATTGGACATTAATAAAATATCCACAAAACGTGCTTACCTTACAATACCTAACCCAACCTAACCTAACCATCACCGAAGTCAGAGAATTCGACATTGCCAAAATATCCACAAAAAGTTCTTATCCTACCAAACCTCACCCATCTGAGCCTAACCATCAACGAAATTAAAGAATTAGACATTGCCAAAATATCTACAAAACATGCTTACCCCTTAATACCTAACCAAACCTAACCTTACCATCACCGAAGTCAAAGAATTCGACATTGCCAAAATATCCACAAAAAGTTCTTTTCCTACCAAATCTCTCCCATCTGAACCTAACCATCACCGAAATCAAAGAATTGGACATTGCCAAAATATCCACAAAACGGGCTTACCTCACAATACTTAACCCAACCTAACCTAACCATCACTGAAGTCAGAAAATCCAACATTGCCAAAATATCCACAAAAAGTTCATACCCCACCAAACCACACCCATCTGAACCTAACCATCACCGAAATCGAAGAAATGGACATTGCCAAAATATCCTCAAAACGTGCTTACCTCACTATACCTTATTCAACCTAACCTAACCATCACCGAAGTCAGAGAATTCGACATTGCCAAAATATCCACAAAAAGTTCTTATCCTACCAAACCTCACCCATCTGAGCCTAAACATCAACGAAATTAAAGAATTAGACATTGCCAAAATATCTACAAAACATGCTTACCCCTTAAAACCTAACCCAACCTAACCTGACCATCACCGAAGTCAGAGAATTCGACATTGCCAAAATATCCACAAAAAGTTCTTATCCTACCAAACCTCTCCCATCTGAACCTAACCATCACCGAAATCAAAGAATTGGACATTGCAAAAATATCCACAAAACGTGCTCACCTCACAATACCTAACCTAACCTAACCTAACCATCACCGAAGTCAGAGAATTCGACATTGCCTAAATATCCACAAAAAGTTCTTATCCTACCAAACCTCACCCATCTGAGCCTAACCATCAACAAAATTAAAGAATTAGACATTGCCAAAATATCTACAAAACATGCTTACCCCTTAATACCTAACCCAACCTAACCTTACCATCACCGAAATCAGAGAATTCGACATTGCCAAAATATCCACAAAAAGTTCTTATCCTACCAAACCTCTCCCATCTGAACCTAACCATCACCGAAATCAAAGAATTGGACATTGCAAAAATATCCACAAAACGTGCTCACCTCACAATACCTAACCTAACCTAACCTAACCATCACCGAAGTCAGAGAATTCGACATTGCCTAAATATCCACAAAAAGTTCTTATCCTACCAAACCTCACCCATCTGAGCCTAACCATCAACAAAATTAAAGAATTAGACATTGCCAAAATATCTACAAAACATGCTTTCCCCTTAATACCTAACCAAACCTAACCTAACCATCACCGAAGTCAGAGAATTCGACATTGCCAAAATATCCACCAAAAGTTCTTATCCTACCAAACCTCACCCATCTGAACCTAACCATCACCGAAATCGAAGAAATGGACATTGCCAAAATATCCACAAAACGTGCTTACCTCACTCTACCTTATTCAACCTAACCTAACCATCACCGAAGTCAGAGAATTCGACATTGCCAAAATATCCACAAAAAGTTCTTATCCTACCAAACCTCACCCATCTGAACCTTACCATCACCGAAATCAAAGAATTGGACATTAATAAAATATCCACAAAACGTGGTTACCTTACAATACCTAACCCAACCTAACCTAACCATCACCGAAGTCAGAGAATTCGACATTGCCAAAATATCCACAAAAAGTTCTTATCCTACCAAACCTCACCCATCTGAGCCTAACCATCAACGAAATTAAAGAATTAGACATTGCCAAAATATCTACAAAACATGCTTTCCCCTTAATACCTAACCAAACCTAACCTAACCATCACCGAAGTCAGAGAATTCGACATTGCCAAAAAATCCACAAAAAGTACTTATCCTACCAAATCTCTCCCATCTGAACCTAACCATCACCGAAATCAAAGAATTGGACATTGCCAAAATATCCACAAAACGAGCTTACCTCACAATACCTAACCTAACCTAACCTAACCATCACTGAAGTCAGAGAATCCAACATTGTCAAAATATCCACAAAAAGTTCATACCCCACCAAACCACACCCATCTGAACCTAACCATCACCGAAATCGAAGAAATGGACATTGCCAAAATAACCTCAAAACGTGCTTACCTCACTATACCTTATTCAACCTAAGCTAACCATCACCGAAGTCAGAGAATTCGACATTGCCAAAATATCCACAAAAAGTTCTTATCCTACCAAACCTCACCCATCTGAACCTAACCATCACCGAAATCAAAGAATTGGACATTGCAAAAATATCCACAAAACGTGCTTACCTTACAATACCTAACCCAACCTAACCTAACCATCACCGAAGTCAGAGAATTCGACATTGCCAAAATATCCACAAAAAGTTCTTATCCTACAAAACCTCACTTATCTGAACCTAACCATCACCGAAATCAAAGAAGTGGACATTGCAAAAATATCCACAAAACGTGCTTACCTCACAATACCTAACCTAACCTAACCTAACCATCACCGAAGTCAGAGAATTCGACATTGCCAAAATATCCACCAAAAGTTCTTATCCTACCAAACCTCACCCATCTGAACCTAACCATCACCGAAATCGAAGAAATGGACATTGCCAAAATATCCACAAAACGTGCTTACCTCACTATACCTTATTCAACCTAACCTAACCATCACCGAAGTCAGAGAATTCGACATTGCCAAAATATCCACAAAAAGTTCTTATCCTACCAAACCTCACCCATCTGAACCTTACCATCACCGAAATCAAAGAATTGGACATTAATAAAATATCCACAAAACGTGCTTACCTTACAATACCTAACCCAACCTAACCTAACCATCACCGAAGTCAGAGAATTCGACATTGCCAAAATATCCACAAAAAGTTCTTATCCTACCAAACCTCACCCATCTGAGCCTAACCATCAACGAAATTAAAGAATTAGACATTGCCAAAATATCTACAAAACATGCTTACCCCTTAATACCTAACCAAACCTAACCTTACCATCACCGAAGTCAGAGAATTCGACATTGCCAAAATATCCACAAAAAGTTCTTTTCCTACCAAATCTCTCCCATCTGAACCTAACCATCACCGAAATCAAAGAATTGGACATTGCAAAAATATCCACAAAACGTGCTCACCTCACAATACCTAACCTAACCTAACCTAACCATCACCGAAGTCAGAGAATTCGACATTGCCTAAATATCCACAAAAAGTTCTTATCCTACCAAACCTCACCCATCTGAGCCTAACCATCAACAAAATTAAAGAATTAGACATTGCCAAAATATCTACAAAACATGCTTACCCCTTAATACCTAACCCAACCTAACCTTACCATCACCGAAATCAGAGAATTCGACATTGCCAAAATATCCACAAAAAGTTCTTATCCTACCAAACCTCACCCATCTGAGCCTAACCATCAACGAAATTAAAGAATTAGACATTGCCTAAATATCTACAAAACATGCTTACCCCTTAATACCTAACCCAACCTAACCTTACCATCACCGAAGTCAGAGAATTCGACATTGCCAAAATATCCACAAAAAGTTCTTATCCTACCAAACCTCACCCAATTGAACCTAACAATCACCGAAATCAAATAATTGGACATTGCAAAAATATCCACAAAACGTGCTTACCTCACAATACCTAACCTAACCTAACCTAACCATTACTGAAGTCAGAGAATCCAACATTGCCAAAATATCCACAAAAAGTTCATACCCCACCAAACCTCACCCATCTGAACCTAACCATCACCGAAATCGAAGAAATGGACATTGCCAAAATATCCACAAAACGTGCTTACCTCACTATACCTTATTCAACCTAACCTAACCATCACCGAAGTCAGAGAATTCGACATTGCCAAAATATCCACAAAAAGTTCTTATCCTACCAAACCTAACCCATCTGAACCTAACGATCACCGAAATCAAAGAATTGGACATTGCAAAAATATCCACAAAACGTGCTTACTTTACAATACCTAACCCAACCTAACCTAACCATCACCGAAGTCAGAGAATTCGACATTGCCAAAATATCCACAAAAAGTTTTTATCCTACCAAACCTCACCCATCTGAACCTAACCATCACCGAAATCAAAGAATTGGACATTGCCAAAATATCCACAAAACGGGCTTACCTCACAATACTTAACCCAACCTAACCTAACCATCACTGAAGTCAGAAAATCCAACATTGCCAAAATATCCACAAAAAGTTCATACCCCACCAAACCACACCCATCTGAACCTAACCATCACCGAAATCGAAGAAATGGACATTGCCAAAATATCCTCAAAACGTGCTTACCTCACTATACCTTATTCAACCTAACCTAACCATCACCGAAGTCAGAGAATTCGACATTGCCAAAATATCCACAAAAAGTTCTTATCCTACCAAACCTCACCCATCTGAACCTAACCATCACCGAAATCAAAGAATTGGACATTGCAAAAATATCCACAAAACGTGCTTACCTTACAATAACTAACCCAACCTAACCTAACCATCACCGAAGTCAGAGAATTCGACATTGCCAAAATATCCACAAAAAGTTCTTATCCTACCAAACCTCACCCAATTGAACCTAACCATCACCGAAATCAAAGAATTGGACATTGCAAAAATATCCACAAAACGTGCTTACCTCACAATACCTAACCTAACCTAACTTAACCATCACCGAAGTCAGAGAATTCGACATTGCCAAAATATCCACAAAAAGTTCTTATCCTACCAAACCTCACCCATCTGAGCCTAACCATCAACGAAATTAAAGAATTAGACATTGCCAAAATATCTACAAAACATGCTTACCCCTTAAAACCTAACCCAACCTAACCTGACCATCACCGAAGGCAGAGAATTCGACATTGCCAAAATATCCACAAAAAGTTCTTATCCTACCAAACCTCTCCCATCTGAACCTAACCATCACCGAAATCGAAGAAATGGACATTGCCAAAATATCCACAAAACGTGCTTACCTCACTATACCTTATCCAACCTAACCTAACCATCACCGAAAATAGAGAATTCGACATTGCCAAAATATCCACAAAAAGTTCTTATCCTACCAAACCTCACCCAATTGAACCTAACCATCACCGAAATCAAGGAATTGGACATTGCAAAAATATCCACAAATTGTGCTTACCTCACAATACCTAACCTAACCTAACCTTACCATCACCGAAGTCAGAGAATTCGACATTGCCAAAATATCAACAAAAAGTTCTTATCCTACCAAACCTCACCCATCTGAGCCTTACCATCAACGAAATTAAAGAATTAGACATTGCCAAAAAATCTACAAAACATGCTTACCCCTTAAAACCTAACCCAACCTAACCTAACCATCACCGAAGTCAGAGAATTCGACATTGCCAAAATATCCACAAAAAGTTCTTATCCTACCAAACCTCACCCAATTGAACCTAACCATCACCGAAATCAAAGAATTGGACATTGCAAAAATATCACAAAACGTGCTTAACTCACATTACCTAACCTAACCTAACCTAACCATCACCGAAGTCAGAGTATTCGACATTGCCAAAATATCCACAAAAAGTTCTTATCCTACCAAACCTCACCCATCTGAACCTAACCTTCACCGAAATCAAAGAATTGGACATTGCCAAAATATCCACAAAACGTGCTTACCTCACAATACCTAACCCAACCTAACCTAACCATCACTGAAGTCAGAGAATCCAACATTGCCAAAATATCCACAAAAAGTTCATACCCCACCAAACCTCACCCATCTGAACCTAACCATCATCGAATTCGAAAAAATGGACATTGCCAAAATATCCACAAAACGTGCTTACCTCACTATACCTTATTCAACCTAACCTAACCATCACCGAAGTCAGAGAATTCGACATTGCCAAAATATCCACAAAAAGTTCTTATCCTACCAAACCTCACCCATCTGAACCTTACCATCACCGAAATCAAAGAATTGGACATTAATAAAATATCCACAAAACGTGCTTACCTTACAATACCTAACCCAACCTAACCTAACCATCACCGAAGTCAGAGAATTCGACATTGCCAAAATATCCACAAAAAGTTCTTATCCTACCAAACCTCACCCATCTGAGCCTAACCATCACCGAAATCAAAGAATTGGACATTGCCAAAATATCCACAAAACGGGCTTACCTCACAATATTTAACCCAACCTAACCTAACCATCACTGAAGTCAGAAAATCCAACATTGCCAAAATATCCACAAAAAGTTCATACCCCACCAAACCACACCCATCTGAACCTAACCATCACCGAAATCGAAGAAATGGACATTGCCAAAATATCCTCAAAACGTGCTTACCTCACTATACCTTATTCAACCTAACCTAACCATCACCGAAGTCAGAGAATTCGACATTGCCAAAATATCCACAAAAAGTTCTTATCCTACCAAACCTCACCCATCTGAGCCTAAACATCAACGAAATTAAAGAATTAGACATTGCCAAAATATCTACAAAACATGCTTACCCCTTAAAACCTAACCCAACCTAACCTGACCATCACCGAAGTCAGAGAATTCGACATTGCCAAAATATCCACAAAAAGTTCTTATCCTACCAAACCTCTCCCATCTGAACCTAACCATCACCGAAATCAAAGAATTGGACATTGCAAAAATATCCACAAAACGTGCTCACCTCACAATACCTAACCTAACCTAACCTAACCATCACCGAAGTCAGAGAATTCGACATTGCCTAAATATCCACAAAAAGTTCTTATCCTACCAAACCTCACCCATCTGAGCCTAACCATCAACAAAATTAAAGAATTAGACATTGCCAAAATATCTACAAAACATGCTTACCCCTTAATACCTAACCCAACCTAACCTTACCATCACCGAAATCAGAGAATTCGACATTGCCAAAATATCCACAAAAAGTTCTTATCCTACCAAACCTCTCCCATCTGAACCTAACCATCACCGAAATCAAAGAATTGGACATTGCAAAAATATCCACAAAACGTGCTTACCTCACAATACCTAACCTAACCTAACCTAACCATCACCGAAGTCAGAGAATTCGACATTGCCAAAATATCCACAAAAAGTTCTTATCCTACCAAACCTCACCCATCTGAGCCTAACCATCAACGAAATTAAAGAATTAGACATTGCCAAAATATCTACAAAACATGCTTTCCCCTTAATACCTAACCAAACCTAACCTAACCATCACCGAAGTCAGAGAATTCGACATTGCCAAAATATCCACCAAAAGTTCTTATCCTACCAAACCTCACCCATCTGAACCTAACCATCACCGAAATCGAAGAAATGGACATTGCCAAAATATCCACAAAACGTGCTTACCTCACTCTACCTTATTCAACCTAACCTAACCATCACCGAAGTCAGAGAATTCGACATTGCCAAAATATCCACAAAAAGTTCTTATCCTACCAAACCTCACCCATCTGAACCTTACCATCACCGAAATCAAAGAATTGGACATTAATAAAATATCCACAAAACGTGGTTACCTTACAATACCTAACCCAACCTAACCTAACCATCACCGAAGTCAGAGAATTCGACATTGCCAAAATATCCACAAAAAGTTCTTATCCTACCAAACCTCACCCATCTGAGCCTAACCATCAACGAAATTAAAGAATTAGACATTGCCAAAATATCTACAAAACATGCTTTCCCCTTAATACCTAACCAAACCTAACCTAACCATCACCGAAGTCAGAGAATTCGACATTGCCAAAAAATCCACAAAAAGTACTTATCCTACCAAATCTCTCCCATCTGAACCTAACCATCACCGAAATCAAAGAATTGGACATTGCCAAAATATCCACAAAACGAGCTTACCTCACAATACCTAACCTAACCTAACCTAACCATCACTGAAGTCAGAGAATCCAACATTGTCAAAATATCCACAAAAAGTTCATACCCCACCAAACCACACCCATCTGAACCTAACCATCACCGAAATCGAAGAAATGGACATTGCCAAAATAACCTCAAAACGTGCTTACCTCACTATACCTTATTCAACCTAAGCTAACCATCACCGAAGTCAGAGAATTCGACATTGCCAAAATATCCACAAAAAGTTCTTATCCTACCAAACCTCACCCATCTGAACCTAACCATCACCGAAATCAAAGAATTGGACATTGCAAAAATATCCACAAAACGTGCTTACCTTACAATACCTAACCCAACCTAACCTAACCATCACCGAAGTCAGAGAATTCGACATTGCCAAAATATCCACAAAAAGTTCTTATCCTACAAAACCTCACTTATCTGAACCTTACCATCACCGAAATCAAAGAAGTGGACATTGCAAAAATATCCACAAAACGTGCTTACCTCACAATACCTAACCTAACCTAACCTAACCATCACCGAAGTCAGAGAATTCGACATTGCCAAAATATCCACCAAAAGTTCTTATCCTACCAAACCTCACCCATCTGAACCTAACCATCACCGAAATCGAAGAAATGGACATTGCCAAAATATCCACAAAACGTGCTTACCTCACTATACCTTATTCAACCTAACCTAACCATCACCGAAGTCAGAGAATTCGACATTGCCAAAATATCCACAAAAAGTTCTTATCCTACCAAACCTCACCCATCTGAACCTTACCATCACCGAAATCAAAGAATTGGACATTAATAAAATATCCACAAAACGTGCTTACCTTACAATACCTAACCCAACCTAACCTAACCATCACCGAAGTCAGAGAATTCGACATTGCCAAAATATCCACAAAAAGTTCTTATCCTACCAAACCTCACCCATCTGAGCCTAACCATCAACGAAATTAAAGAATTAGACATTGCCAAAATATCTACAAAACATGCTTACCCCTTAATACCTAACCAAACCTAACCTTACCATCACCGAAGTCAGAGAATTCGACATTGCCAAAATATCCACAAAAAGTTCTTTTCCTACCAAATCTCTCCCATCTGAACCTAACCATCACCGAAATCAAAGAATTGGACATTGCAAAAATATCCACAAAACGTGCTCACCTCACAATACCTAACCTAACCTAACCTAACCATCACCGAAGTCAGAGAATTCGACATTGCCTAAATATCCACAAAAAGTTCTTATCCTACCAAACCTCACCCATCTGAGCCTAACCATCAACAAAATTAAAGAATTAGACATTGCCAAAATATCTACAAAACATGCTTTCCCCTTAATACCTAACCAAACCTAACCTAACCATCACCGAAGTCAGAGAATTCGACATTGCCAAAATATCCACCAAAAGTTCTTATCCTACCAAACCTCACCCATCTGAACCTAACCATCACCGAAATCGAAGAAATGGACATTGCCAAAATATCCACAAAACGTGCTTACCTCACTCTACCTTATTCAACCTAACCTAACCATCACCGAAGTCAGAGAATTCGACATTGCCAAAATATCCACAAAAAGTTCTTATCCTACCAAACCTCACCCATCTGAACCTTACCATCACCGAAATCAAAGAATTGGACATTAATAAAATATCCACAAAACGTGGTTACCTTACAATACCTAACCCAACCTAACCTAACCATCACCGAAGTCAGAGAATTCGACATTGCCAAAATATCCACAAAAAGTTCTTATCCTACCAAACCTCACCCATCTGAGCCTAACCATCAACGAAATTAAAGAATTAGACATTGCCAAAATATCTACAAAACATGCTTTCCCCTTAATACCTAACCAAACCTAACCTAACCATCACCGAAGTCAGAGAATTCGACATTGCCAAAAAATCCACAAAAAGTACTTATCCTACCAAATCTCTCCCATCTGAACCTAACCATCACCGAAATCAAAGAATTGGACATTGCCAAAATATCCACAAAACGAGCTTACCTCACAATACCTAACCTAACCTAACCTAACCATCACTGAAGTCAGAGAATCCAACATTGTCAAAATATCCACAAAAAGTTCATACCCCACCAAACCACACCCATCTGAACCTAACCATCACCGAAATCGAAGAAATGGACATTGCCAAAATAACCTCAAAACGTGCTTACCTCACTATACCTTATTCAACCTAAGCTAACCATCACCGAAGTCAGAGAATTCGACATTGCCAAAATATCCACAAAAAGTTCTTATCCTACCAAACCTCACCCATCTGAACCTAACCATCACCGAAATCAAAGAATTGGACATTGCAAAAATATCCACAAAACGTGCTTACCTTACAATACCTAACCCAACCTAACCTAACCATCACCGAAGTCAGAGAATTCGACATTGCCAAAATATCCACAAAAAGTTCTTATCCTACAAAACCTCACTTATCTGAACCTAACCATCACCGAAATCAAAGAAGTGGACATTGCAAAAATATCCACAAAACGTGCTTACCTCACAATACCTAACCTAACCTAACCTAACCATCACCGAAGTCAGAGAATTCGACATTGCCAAAATATCCACCAAAAGTTCTTATCCTACCAAACCTCACCCATCTGAACCTAACCATCACCGAAATCGAAGAAATGGACATTGCCAAAATATCCACAAAACGTGCTTACCTCACTATACCTTATTCAACCTAACCTAACCATCACCGAAGTCAGAGAATTCGACATTGCCAAAATATCCACAAAAAGTTCTTATCCTACCAAACCTCACCCATCTGAACCTTACCATCACCGAAATCAAAGAATTGGACATTAATAAAATATCCACAAAACGTGCTTACCTTACAATACCTAACCCAACCTAACCTAACCATCACCGAAGTCAGAGAATTCGACATTGCCAAAATATCCACAAAAAGTTCTTATCCTACCAAACCTCACCCATCTGAGCCTAACCATCAACGAAATTAAAGAATTAGACATTGCCAAAATATCTACAAAACATGCTTACCCCTTAATACCTAACCAAACCTAACCTTACCATCACCGAAGTCAGAGAATTCGACATTGCCAAAATATCCACAAAAAGTTCTTTTCCTACCAAATCTCTCCCATCTGAACCTAACCATCACCGAAATCAAAGAATTGGACATTGCAAAAATATCCACAAAACGTGCTCACCTCACAATACCTAACCTAACCTAACCTAACCATCACCGAAGTCAGAGAATTCGACATTGCCTAAATATCCACAAAAAGTTCTTATCCTACCAAACCTCACCCATCTGAGCCTAACCATCAACAAAATTAAAGAATTAGACATTGCCAAAATATCTACAAAACATGCTTACCCCTTAATACCTAACCCAACCTAACCTTACCATCACCGAAATCAGAGAATTCGACATTGCCAAAATATCCACAAAAAGTTCTTATCCTACCAAACCTCACCCATCTGAGCCTAACCATCAACGAAATTAAAGAATTAGACATTGCCTAAATATCTACAAAACATGCTTACCCCTTAATACCTAACCCAACCTAACCTTACCATCACCGAAGTCAGAGAATTCGACATTGCCAAAATATCCACAAAAAGTTCTTATCCTACCAAACCTCACCCAATTGAACCTAACAATCACCGAAATCAAATAATTGGACATTGCAAAAATATCCACAAAACGTGCTTACCTCACAATACCTAACCTAACCTAACCTAACCATTACTGAAGTCAGAGAATCCAACATTGCCAAAATATCCACAAAAAGTTCATACCCCACCAAACCTCACCCATCTGAACCTAACCATCACCGAAATCGAAGAAATGGACATTGCCAAAATATCCACAAAACGTGCTTACCTCACTATACCTTATTCAACCTAACCTAACCATCACCGAAGTCAGAGAATTCGACATTGCCAAAATATCCACAAAAAGTTCTTATCCTACCAAACCTAACCCATCTGAACCTAACGATCACCGAAATCAAAGAATTGGACATTGCAAAAATATCCACAAAACGTGCTTACTTTACAATACCTAACCCAACCTAACCTAACCATCACCGAAGTCAGAGAATTCGACATTGCCAAAATATCCACAAAAAGTTTTTATCCTACCAAACCTCACCCATCTGAACCTAACCATCACCGAAATCAAAGAATTGGACATTGCCAAAATATCCACAAAACGGGCTTACCTCACAATACTTAACCCAACCTAACCTAACCATCACTGAAGTCAGAAAATCCAACATTGCCAAAATATCCACAAAAAGTTCATACCCCACCAAACCACACCCATCTGAACCTAACCATCACCGAAATCGAAGAAATGGACATTGCCAAAATATCCTCAAAACGTGCTTACCTCACTATACCTTATTCAACCTAACCTAACCATCACCGAAGTCAGAGAATTCGACATTGCCAAAATATCCACAAAAAGTTCTTATCCTACCAAACCTCACCCATCTGAACCTAACCATCACCGAAATCAAAGAATTGGACATTGCAAAAATATCCACAAAACGTGCTTACCTTACAATAACTAACCCAACCTAACCTAACCATCACCGAAGTCAGAGAATTCGACATTGCCAAAATATCCACAAAAAGTTCTTATCCTACCAAACCTCACCCAATTGAACCTAACCATCACCGAAATCAAAGAATTGGACATTGCAAAAATATCCACAAAACGTGCTTACCTCACAATACCTAACCTAACCTAACTTAACCATCACCGAAGTCAGAGAATTCGACATTGCCAAAATATCCACAAAAAGTTCTTATCCTACCAAACCTCACCCATCTGAGCCTAACCATCAACGAAATTAAAGAATTAGACATTGCCAAAATATCTACAAAACATGCTTACCCCTTAAAACCTAACCCAACCTAACCTGACCATCACCGAAGGCAGAGAATTCGACATTGCCAAAATATCCACAAAAAGTTCTTATCCTACCAAACCTCTCCCATCTGAACCTAACCATCACCGAAATCGAAGAAATGGACATTGCCAAAATATCCACAAAACGTGCTTACCTCACTATACCTTATCCAACCTAACCTAACCATCACCGAAAATAGAGAATTCGACATTGCCAAAATATCCACAAAAAGTTCTTATCCTACCAAACCTCACCCAATTGAACCTAACCATCACCGAAATCAAGGAATTGGACATTGCAAAAATATCCACAAATTGTGCTTACCTCACAATACCTAACCTAACCTAACCTTACCATCACCGAAGTCAGAGAATTCGACATTGCCAAAATATCAACAAAAAGTTCTTATCCTACCAAACCTCACCCATCTGAGCCTTACCATCAACGAAATTAAAGAATTAGACATTGCCAAAAAATCTACAAAACATGCTTACCCCTTAAAACCTAACCCAACCTAACCTAACCATCACCGAAGTCAGAGAATTCGACATTGCCAAAATATCCACAAAAAGTTCTTATCCTACCAAACCTCACCCAATTGAACCTAACCATCACCGAAATCAAAGAATTGGACATTGCAAAAATATCACAAAACGTGCTTAACTCACATTACCTAACCTAACCTAACCTAACCATCACCGAAGTCAGAGTATTCGACATTGCCAAAATATCCACAAAAAGTTCTTATCCTACCAAACCTCACCCATCTGAACCTAACCTTCACCGAAATCAAAGAATTGGACATTGCCAAAATATCCACAAAACGTGCTTACCTCACAATACCTAACCCAACCTAACCTAACCATCACTGAAGTCAGAGAATCCAACATTGCCAAAATATCCACAAAAAGTTCATACCCCACCAAACCTCACCCATCTGAACCTAACCATCATCGAATTCGAAAAAATGGACATTGCCAAAATATCCACAAAACGTGCTTACCTCACTATACCTTATTCAACCTAACCTAACCATCACCGAAGTCAGAGAATTCGACATTGCCAAAATATCCACAAAAAGTTCTTATCCTACCAAACCTCACCCATCTGAACCTTACCATCACCGAAATCAAAGAATTGGACATTAATAAAATATCCACAAAACGTGCTTACCTTACAATACCTAACCCAACCTAACCTAACCATCACCGAAGTCAGAGAATTCGACATTGCCAAAATATCCACAAAAAGTTCTTATCCTACCAAACCTCACCCATCTGAGCCTAACCATCACCGAAATCAAAGAATTGGACATTGCCAAAATATCCACAAAACGGGCTTACCTCACAATACTTAACCCAACCTAACCTAACCATCACTGAAGTCAGAAAATCCAACATTGCCAAAATATCCACAAAAAGTTCATACCCCACCAAACCACACCCATCTGAACCTAACCATCACCGAAATCGAAGAAATGGACATTGCCAAAATATCCTCAAAACGTGCTTACCTCACTATACCTTATTCAACCTAACCTAACCATCACCGAAGTCAGAGAATTCGACATTGCCAAAATATCCACAAAAAGTTCTTATCCTACCAAACCTCACCCATCTGAGCCTAAACATCAACGAAATTAAAGAATTAGACATTGCCAAAATATCTACAAAACATGCTTACCCCTTAAAACCTAACCCAACCTAACCTGACCATCACCGAAGTCAGAGAATTCGACATTGCCAAAATATCCACAAAAAGTTCTTATCCTACCAAACCTCTCCCATCTGAACCTAACCATCACCGAAATCAAAGAATTGGACATTGCAAAAATATCCACAAAACGTGCTCACCTCACAATACCTAACCTAACCTAACCTAACCATCACCGAAGTCAGAGAATTCGACATTGCCTAAATATCCACAAAAAGTTCTTATCCTACCAAACCTCACCCATCTGAGCCTAACCATCAACAAAATTAAAGAATTAGACATTGCCAAAATATCTACAAAACATGCTTACCCCTTAATACCTAACCCAACCTAACCTTACCATCACCGAAATCAGAGAATTCGACATTGCCAAAATATCCACAAAAAGTTCTTATCCTACCAAACCTCTCCCATCTGAACCTAACCATCACCGAAATCAAAGAATTGGACATTGCAAAAATATCCACAAAACGTGCTTACCTCACAATACCTAACCTAACCTAACCTTACCATCACCGAAGTCAGAGAATTCGACATTGCCAAAATATCCACAAAAAGTTCTTATCCTACCAAACCTCACCCATCTGAGCCTAACCATCAACGAAATTAAAGAATTAGACATTGCCAAAATATCTACAAAACATGCTTTCCCCTTAATACCTAACCAAACCTAACCTAACCATCACCGAAGTCAGAGAATTCGACATTGCCAAAATATCCACCAAAAGTTCTTATCCTACCAAACCTCACCCATCTGAACCTAACCATCACCGAAATCGAAGAAATGGACATTGCCAAAATATCCACAAAACGTGCTTTCCTCACTCTACCTTATTCAACCTAACCTAACCATCACCGAAGTCAGAGAATTCGACATTGCCAAAATATCCACAAAAAGTTCTTATCCTACCAAACCTCACCCATCTGAACCTTACCATCACCGAAATCAAAGAATTGGACATTAATAAAATATCCACAAAACGTGGTTACCTTACAATACCTAACCCAACCTAACCTAACCATCACCGAAGTCAGAGAATTCGACATTGCCAAAATATCCACAAAAAGTTCTTATCCTACCAAACCTCACCCATCTGAGCCTAACCATCAACGAAATTAAAGAATTAGACATTGCCAAAATATCTACAAAACATGCTTTCCCCTTAATACCTAACCAAACCTAACCTAACCATCACCGAAGTCAGAGAATTCGACATTGCCAAAATATCCACAAAAAGTTCTTATCCTACCAAATCTCTCCCATCTGAACCTAACCATCACCGAAATCAAAGAATTGGACATTGCCAAAATATCCACAAAACGAGCTTACCTCACAATACCTAACCTAACCTAACCTAACCATCACTGAAGTCAGAGAATCCAACATTGTCAAAATATCCACAAAAAGTTCATACCCCACCAAACCACACCCATCTGAACCTAACCATCACCGAAATCGAAGAAATGGACATTGCCAAAATAACCTCAAAACGTGCTTACCTCACTATACCTTATTCAACCTAAGCTAACCATCACCGAAGTCAGAGAATTCGACATTGCCAAAATATCCACAAAAAGTTCTTATCCTACCAAACCTCACCCATCTGAACCTAACCATCACCGAAATCAAAGAATTGGACATTGCAAAAATATCCACAAAACGTGCTTACCTTACAATACCTAACCCAACCTAACCTAACCATCACCGAAGTCAGAGAATTCGACATTGCCAAAATATCCACAAAAAGTTCTTATCCTACAAAACCTCACTTATCTGAACCTAACCATCACCGAAATCAAAGAATTGGACATTGCAAAAATATCCACAAAACGTGCTTACCTCACAATACCTAACCTAACCTAACCTAACCATCACCGAAGTCAGAGAATTCGACATTGCCAAAATATCCACAAAAAGTTCTTATCCTACCAAACCTCTCCCATCTGAACCTAACCATCACCGAAATCAAAGAATTGGACATTGCAAAAATATCCACAAAACGTGCTTACCTCACAATACCTAACCTAACCTAACCTAACCATCACCGAAGTCAGAGAATTCGACATTGCCAAAATATCCACAAAAAGTTCTTATCCTACCAAACCTCACCCATCTGAGCCTAACCATCAACGAAATTAAAGAATTAGACATTGCCAAAATATCTACAAAACATGCTTTCCCCTTAATACCTAACCAAACCTAACCTAACCATCACCGAAGTCAGAGAATTCGACATTGCCAAAATATCCACCAAAAGTTCTTATCCTACCAAACCTCACCCATCTGAACCTAACCATCACCGAAATCGAAGAAATGGACATTGCCAAAATATCCACAAAACGTGCTTACCTCACTCTACCTTATTCAACCTAACCTAACCATCACCGAAGTCAGAGAATTCGACATTGCCAAAATATCCACAAAAAGTTCTTATCCTACCAAACCTCACCCATCTGAACCTTACCATCACCGAAATCAAAGAATTGGACATTAATAAAATATCCACAAAACGTGGTTACCTTACAATACCTAACCCAACCTAACCTAACCATCACCGAAGTCAGAGAATTCGACATTGCCAAAATATCCACAAAAAGTTCTTATCCTACCAAACCTCACCCATCTGAGCCTAACCATCAACGAAATTAAAGAATTAGACATTGCCAAAATATCTACAAAACATGCTTTCCCCTTAATACCTAACCAAACCTAACCTAACCATCACCGAAGTCAGAGAATTCGACATTGCCAAAATATCCACAAAAAGTTCTTATCCTACCAAATCTCTCCCATCTGAACCTAACCATCACCGAAATCAAAGAATTGGACATTGCCAAAATATCCACAAAACGAGCTTACCTCACAATACCTAACCTAACCTAACCTAACCATCACTGAAGTCAGAGAATCCAACATTGTCAAAATATCCACAAAAAGTTCATACCCCACCAAACCACACCCATCTGAACCTAACCATCACCGAAATCGAAGAAATGGACATTGCCAAAATAACCTCAAAACGTGCTCACCTCACTATACCTTATTCAACCTAAGCTAACCATCACCGAAGTCAGAGAATTCGACATTGCCAAAATATCCACAAAAAGTTCTTATCCTACCAAACCTCACCCATCTGAACCTAACCATCACCGAAATCAAAGAATTGGACATTGCAAAAATATCCACAAAACGTGCTTACCTTACAATACCTAACCCAACCTAACCTAACCATCACCGAAGTCAGAGAATTCGACATTGCCAAAATATCCACAAAAAGTTCTTATCCTACAAAACCTCACTTATCTGAACCTAACCATCACCGAAATCAAAGAATTGGACATTGCAAAAATATCCACAAAACGTGCTTACCTCACAATACCTAACCTAACCTAACCTAACCATCACCGAAGTCAGAGAATTCGACATTGCCAAAATATCCACCAAAAGTTCTTATCCTACCAAACCTCACCCATCTGAACCTAACCATCACCGAAATCGAAGAAATGGACATTGCCAAAATATCCACAAAACGTGCTTACCTCACTATACCTTATTCAACCTAACCTAACCATCACCGAAGTCAGAGAATTCGACATTGCCAAAATATCCACAAAAAGTTCTTATCCTACCAAACCTCACCCATCTGAACCTTACCATCACCGAAATCAAAGAATTGGACATTAATTAAATATCCACAAAACGTGCTTACCTTACAATACCTAACCCAACCTAACCTAACCATCACCGAAGTCAGAGAATTCGACATTGCCAAAATATCCACAAAACGGGCTTACCTCACAATACTTAACCCAACCTAACCTAACCATCACTGAAGTCAGAAAATCCAACATTGCCAAAATATCCACAAAAAGTTCATACCCCACCAAACCACACCCATCTGAACCTAACCATCACCGAAATCGAAGAAATGGACATTGCCAAAATATCCTCAAAACGTGCTTACCTCACTATACCTTATTCAACCTAACCTAACCATCACCGAAGTCAGAGAATTCGACATTGCCAAAATATCCACAAAAAGTTCTTATCCTACCAAACCTCACCCATCTGAGCCTAAACATCAACGAAATTAAAGAATTAGACATTGCCAAAATATCTACAAAACATGCTTACCCCTTAAAACCTAACCCAACCTAACCTGACCATCACCGAAGTCAGAGAATTCGACATTGCCAAAATATCCACAAAAAGTTCTTATCCTACCAAACCTCTCCCATCTGAACCTAACCATCACCGAAATCAAAGAATTGGACATTGCAAAAATATCCACAAAACGTGCTCACCTCACAATACCTAACCTAACCTAACCTAACCATCACCGAAGTCAGAGAATTCGACATTGCCTAAATATCCACAAAAAGTTCTTATCCTACCAAACCTCACCCGGCTGAGCCTTACCATCAACAAAATTAAAGAATTAGACATTGCCAAAATATCTACAAAACATGCTTACCCCTTAATACCTAACCCAACCTAACCTTACCATCACCGAAATCAGAGAATTCGACATTGCCAAAATATCCACAAAAAGTTCTTATCCTACCAAACCTCACCCAATTGAACCTAACAATCACCGAAATCAAATAATTGGACATTGCAAAAATATCCACAAAACGTGCTTACCTCACAATACCTAACCTAACCTAACCTAACCATCACCGAAGTCAGAGAATTCGACATTGCCAAAATATCCACAAAAAGTTCTTATCCTACCAAACCTCACCCATCTGAGCCTAACCATCAACGAAATTAAAGAATTAGACATTGCCAAAATATCTACAAAACATGCTTACCCCTTAATACCTAACCCAACCTAACCTTACCATCACCGAAGTCAGAGAATTCGACATTGCCAAAATATCCACAAAAAGTTCTTATCCTACCAAACCTAACCCATCTGAACCTAACGATCACCGAAATCAAAGAATTGGACATTGCAAAAATATCCACAAAACGTGCTTACTTTACAATACCTAACCCAACCTAACCTAACCATCACCGAAGTCAGAGAATTCGACATTGCCAAAATATCCACAAAAAGTTCTTATCCTACCAAACCTCACCCATCTGAACCTAACCATCACCGAAATCAAAGAATTGGACATTGCCAAAATATCCACAAAACGGGCTTACCTCACAATACTTAACCCAACCTAACCTAACCATCACTGAAGTCAGAAAATCCAACATTGCCAAAATATCCACAAAAAGTTCATACCCCACCAAACCACACCCATCTGAACCTAACCATCACCGAAATCGAAGAAATGGACATTGTTAAAATATCCTCAAAACGTGCTTACCTCACTATACCTTATTCAACCTAACCTAACCATCACCGAAGTCAGAGAATTCGACATTGCCAAAATATCCACAAAAAGTTCTTATCCTACCAAACCTCACCCATCTGAGCCTAAACATCAACGAAATTAAAGAATTTGACATTGCCAAAATATCTACAAAACATGCTTACCCCTTAAAACCTAACCCAACCTAACCTGACCATCACCGAAGTCAGAGAATTCGACATTGCCAAAATATCCACAAAAAGTTCTTATCCTACCAAACCTCTCCCATCTGAACCTTACCATCACCGAAATCAAAGAATTGGACATTGCAAAAATATCCACAAAACGTGCTTACCTCACAATACCTAACCTAACCTAACCTAACCATCACCGAAGTCAGAGAATTCGACATTGCCTAAATATCCACAAAAAGTTCTTATCCTACCAAACCTCACCCATCTGAGCCTAACCATCAACGAAATTAAAGAATTAGACATTGCCAAAATATCTACAAAACATGCTTACCCCTTAATACCTAACCCAACCTAACCTTACCATCACCGAAGTCAGAGAATTCGACATTGCCAAAATATCCACAAAAAGTTCTTATCCTACCAAACCTCTCCCATCTGAACCTAACCATCACCGAAATCAAAGAATTGGACATTGCAAAAATATCCACAAAACGTGCTTACCTCACAATACCTAACCTAACCTAACCTAACCATCACCGAAGTCAGAGAATTCGACATTGCCAAAATATCCACAAAAAGTTCTTATCCTACCAAACCTCACCCATCTGAGCCTAACCATCAACGAAATTAAAGAATTAGACATTGCCAAAATATCTACAAAACATGCTTACCCCTTAATACCTAACCCAACCTAACCTTACCATCACCGAAGTCAGAGAATTCGACATTGCCAAAATATCCACAAAAAGTTCTTATCCTACCAAACCTCACCCAATTGAACCTAACAATCACCGAAATCAAATAATTGGACATTGCAAAAATATCCACAAAACGTGCTTACCTCACAATACCTAACCTAACCTAACCTAACCATCACTGAAGTCAGAGAATCCAACATTGCCAAAATATCCACAAAAAGTTCATACCCCACCAAACCTCACCCATCTGATCCTAACCATGACCGAAATCGAAGAAATAAACATTGCCAAAATATCCACAAAACGTGCTTACCTCACTATACCTTATTCAACCTAACCTAACCATCACCGAAGTCAGAGAATTCGACATTGCCAAAATATCCACAAAAAGTTCTTATCCTACAAAACCTCACTTATCTGAACCTAACCATCACCGAAATCAAAGAATTGGACATTGCAAAAATATCCACAAAACGTGCTTACCTCACAATACCTAACCTAACCTAACCTAACCATCACCGAAGTCAGAGAATTCGACATTGCCAAAATATCCACCAAAAGTTCTTATCCTACCAAACCTCACCCATCTGAACCTAACCATCACCGAAATCGAAGAAATGGACATTGCCAAAATATCCACAAAACGTGCTTACCTCACTATACCTTATTCAACCTAACCTAACCATCACCGAAGTCAGAGAATTCGACATTGCCAAAATATCCACAAAAAGTTCTTATCCTACCAAACCTCACCCATCTGAACCTTACCATCACCGAAATCAAAGAATTGGACATTAATAAAATATCCACAAAACGTGCTTACCTTACAATACCTAACCCAACCTAACCCAACCATCACCGAAGTCAGAGAATTCGACATTGCCAAAATATCCACAAAACGGGCTTACCTCACAATACTTAACCCAACCTAACCTAACCATCACTGAAGTCAGAAAATCCAACATTGCCAAAATATCCACAAAAAGTTCATACCCCACCAAACCACACCCATCTGAACCTAACCATCACCGAAATCGAAGAAATGGACATTGCCAAAATATCCTCAAAACGTGCTTACCTCACTATACCTTATTCAACCTAACCTAACCATCACCGAAGTCAGAGAATTCGACATTGCCAAAATATCCACAAAAAGTTCTTATCCTACCAAACCTCACCCATCTGAGCCTAAACATCAACGAAATTAAAGAATTAGACATTGCCAAAATATCTACAAAACATGCTTACCCCTTAAAACCTAACCCAACCTAACCTGACCATCACCGAAGTCAGAGAATTCGACATTGCCAAAATATCCACAAAAAGTTCTTATCCTACCAAACCTCTCCCATCTGAACCTAACCATCACCGAAATCAAAGAATTGGACATTGCAAAAATATCCACAAAACGTGCTCACCTCACAATACCTAACCTAACCTAACCTAACCATCACCGAAGTCAGAGAATTCGACATTGCCTAAATATCCACAAAAAGTTCTTATCCTACCAAACCTCACCCATCTGAGCCTAACCATCAACAAAATTAAAGAATTAGACATTGCCAAAATATCTACAAAACATGCTTACCCCTTAATACCTAACCCAACCTAACCTTACCATCACCGAAATCAGAGAATTCGACATTGCCAAAATATCCACAAAAAGTTCTTATCCTACCAAACCTCACCCAATTGAACCTAACAATCACCGAAATCAAATAATTGGACATTGCAAAAATATCCACAAAACGTGCTTACCTCACAATACCTAACCTAACCTAACCTAACCATCACCGAAGTCAGAGAATTCGACATTGCCAAAATATCCACAAAAAGTTCTTATCCTACCAAACCTCACCCATCTGAGCCTAACCATCAACGAAATTAAAGAATTAGACATTGCCAAAATATCTACAAAACATGCTTACCCCTTAATACCTAACCCAACCTAACCTTACCATCACCGAAGTCAGAGAATTCGACATTGCCAAAATATCCACAAAAAGTTCTTATCCTACCAAACCTAACCCATCTGAACCTAACGATCACCGAAATCAAAGAATTGGACATTGCAAAAATATCCACAAAACGTGCTTACTTTACAATACCTAACCCAACCTAACCTAACCATCACCGAAGTCAGAGAATTCGACATTGCCAAAATATCCACAAAAAGTTCTTATCCTACCAAACCTCACCCATCTGAACCTAACCATCACCGAAATCAAAGAATTGGACATTGCCAAAATATCCACAAAACGGGCTTACCTCACAATACTTAACCCAACCTAACCTAACCATCACTGAAGTCAGAAAATCCAACATTGCCAAAATATCCACAAAAAGTTCATACCCCACCAAACCACACCCATCTGAACCTAACCATCACCGAAATCGAAGAAATGGACATTGTTAAAATATCCTCAAAACGTGCTTACCTCACTATACCTTATTCAACCTAACCTAACCATCACCGAAGTCAGAGAATTCGACATTGCCAAAATATCCACAAAAAGTTCTTATCCTACCAAACCTCACCCATCTGAGCCTAAACATCAACGAAATTAAAGAATTAGACATTGCCAAAATATCTACAAAACATGCTTACCCCTTAAAACCTAACCCAACCTAACCTGACCATCACCGAAGTCAGAGAATTCGACATTGCCAAAATATCCACAAAAAGTTCTTATCCTACCAAACCTCTCCCATCTGAACCTTACCATCACCGAAATCAAAGAATTGGACATTGCAAAAATATCCACAAAACGTGCTTACCTCACAATACCTAACCTAACCTAACCTAACCATCACCGAAGTCAGAGAATTCGACATTGCCTAAATATCCACAAAAAGTTCTTATCCTACCAAACCTCACCCATCTGAGCCTAACCATCAACGAAATTAAAGAATTAGACATTGCCAAAATATCTACAAAACATGCTTACCCCTTAATACCTAACCCAACCTAACCTTACCATCACCGAAGTCAGAGAATTCGACATTGCCAAAATATCCACAAAAAGTTCTTATCCTACCAAACCTCTCCCATCTGAACCTAACCATCACCGAAATCAAAGAATTGGACATTGCAAAAATATCCACAAAACGTGCTTACCTCACAATACCTAACCTAACCTAACCTAACCATCACCGAAGTCAGAGAATTCGACATTGCCAAAATATCCACAAAAAGTTCTTATCCTACCAAACCTCACCCATCTGAGCCTAACCATCAACGAAATTAAAGAATTAGACATTGCCAAAATATCTACAAAACATGCTTACCCCTTAATACCTAACCCAACCTAACCTTACCATCACCGAAGTCAGAGAATTCGACATTGCCAAAATATCCACAAAAAGTTCTTATCCTACCAAACCTCACCCAATTGAACCTAACAATCACCGAAATCAAATAATTGGACATTGCAAAAATATCCACAAAACGTGCTTACCTCACAATACCTAACCTAACCTAACCTAACCATCACTGAAGTCAGAGAATCCAACATTGCCAAAATATCCACAAAAAGTTCATACCCCACCAAACCTCACCCATCTGATCCTAACCATGACCGAAATCGAAGAAATAAACATTGCCAAAATATCCACAAAACGTGCTTACCTCACTATACCTTATTCAACCTAACCTAACCATCACCGAAGTCAGAGAATTCGACATTGCCAAAATATCCACAAAAAGTTCTTATCCTACCAAACCTCACCCATCTGAACCTAACCATCACCAAAATCAAAGAATTGGACATTGCCAAAATATCCACAAAACGTGCTTACCTCACAATACCTAACCCAACCGAACCTAACCATCACTGAAAACAGAGAATCCAACATTGCCAAAATATCCACAAAAAGTTCATACCCCACCAAACCTCACCCATCTGAACCTAACCATCACCGAATTCGAAAAAATGGACATTGCCAAAATATCCACAAAACGTGCTTACCTCACTATACCTTATTCAACCTAACCTAACCATCACCGAAGTCAGAGAATTCGACATTGCCAAAATATCCACAAAAAGTTCTTATCCTACCAAACCTCACCCATCTGAACCTAACCATCACCGAAATCAAAGAATTGGACATTGCAAAAATATCCACAAAACGTGCTTACCTTACAATAACTAACCCAACCTAACCTAACCATCACCGAAGTCAGAGAATTCGACATTGCCAAAATATCCACAAAAAGTTCTTATCCTACCAAACCTCACCCAATTGAACCTAACCATCACCGAAATCAAAGAATTGGACATTGCAAAAATATCCACAAAACGTGCTTACCTCACAATACCTAACCTAACCTAACTTAACCATCACCGAAGTCAGAGAATTCGACATTGCCAAAATATCCACCAAAAGTTCTTATCCTACCAAACCTCACCCATCTGAACCTAACCATCACCGAAATCGAAGAAATGGACATTGCCAAAATATCCACAAAACGTGCTTACTTCACTATACCTTATTCAACCTAACCTAACCATCACCGAAGTCAGAGAATTCGACATTGCCAAAATATCCACAAAAAGTTCTTATCCTACCAAACCTCACCCATCTGAACCTTACCATCACCGAAATCAAAGAATTGGACATTAAATAAATATCCACAAAACGTGCTTACCTTACAATACCTAACCCAACCTAACCTAACCATCACCGAAGTCAGAGAATTCGACATTGCCAAAATATCCACAAAAAGTTCTTATCCTACCAAACCTCACCCATCTGAGCCTAACCATCAACGAAATTAAAGAATTAGACATTGCCAAAATATCTACAAAACATGCTTACCCCTTAATACCTAACCAAACCTAACCTAACCATCACCGAAGTCAGAGAATTCGACATTGCCAAAATATCCACAAAAAGTTCTTATCCTACAAAATCTCTCCCATCTGAACCTAACCATCACCGAAATCAAAGAATTGGACATTGCCAAAATATCCACAAAACGGGCTTACCTCACAATACCTAACCCAACCTAACCTAACCATCACTGAAGTCAGAGAATCCAACATTGCCAAAATATCCACAAAAAGTTCATACCCCACCAAACCACACCCATCTGAACCTAACCATCACCGAAATCGAAGAAATGGACATTGCCAAAATATCCTCAAAACGTGCTTACCTCACTATACCTTATTCAACCTAACCTAACCATCACCGAAGTCAGAGAATTCGACATTGCCAAAATATCCACAAAAAGTTCTTATCCTACCAAACCTCACCCATCTGAACCTAACCATCACCGAAATCAAAGAATTGGACATTTCAAAAATATCCACAAAACGTGCTTACCTCACAATACCTAACCTAACCTAACCTAACCATCACCGAAGTCAGAGAATTCGACATTGCCAAAATATCCACAAAAAGTTCTTATCCTACCAAACCTCACCCATCGGAGCCTAACCATCAACGAAATTAAAGAATTAGACATTGCCAAAATATCTACAAAACATGCTTACCCCTTAATACCTAACCAAACCTAACCTAACCATCACCGAAGTCAGAGAATTCGACATTGCCAAAATATCCACAAAAAGTTCTTATCCTACCAAACCTCACCCATCTGAACCTAACCATCACCGAAATCAAAGAATTGGACATTGCCAAAATATCCACAAAACGGGCTTACCTCACAATACCTAACCCAACCTAACCTAACCATCACTGAAGTCAAAGAATCCAACATTGCCAAAATATCCACAAAAAGTTCATACCCCACCAAACCTCACCCATCTGAACCTAACCATCACCGAAATCGAAGAAATGGACATTGCCAAAATATCCACAAAACGTGCTTACCTCACTATACCTTATTCAACCTAACCTTACCATCACCGAAGTCAGAGAATTCGACATTGCCAAAATATCCACAAAAAGTTCTTATCCTACCAAACCTCACCCATCTGAGCCTAACCATCAACGAAATTAAAGAATTCGACATTGCCAAAATATCCACAAAAAGTTCTTATCCTACCAAACCTCACTTATCTGAACCTAACCATCACCGAAATCAAAGAATTCGACATTGCCAAAATATCCACAAAACGTGCTTACCTCACAACACCTAACCTAACCTAACCTAACGATCACCGAAGTCAAAAAATTCAACATAGCCAAAATATCTACAAAAAGTTCATACCCCACCAAACCTCACCCATCTGAACCTAACCATCACCGAAATCGAAGAAATGGACATTGCCAAAATATCCACAAAACGTGCTTACCTCACTATACCATATCCAACCTAACCTAACCATCACCGAAAATAGAGAATTCGACATTGCCAAAATATCCACAAAAAGTTCTTATCCTACCAAACCTCACCCAATTGAACCTAACCATAGCCGAAATCAAAGAATTGGACATTGCAAAAATATCCACAAATTGTGCTTACCTCACAATACCTAACCTAACCTAACCTAACCATCACCGAATTTAGAGAATTCGACATTGCCAAAATATCCACAAAAAGTTCTTATCCTACCAAACCTCACCCATCTGAACCTAACCATCACCGAAATCAAAGAATTGGACATTGCCAAAATATCTACAAAACGGGCTTACCTCACAATACCTAACCCAACCTAACCTAACCATCACTGAAGTCAAAGAATCCAACATTGCCAAAATATCCGCAAAAAGTTCATACCCCACCAAACCTCACCCATCTGAACCTAACCATCACCGAAATCGAAGAAATGGACATTGTCAAAATATCCACAAAACGTGCTTACCTCACTATACCTTATTCAACCTAACCTAACCATCACCGAAGTCAGAGAATTCGACATTGCCAAAATATCCACAAAAAGTTCTAATCCTACCAAACCTCACCCATCTAAAACTAACCATCACCGAAATCAAAGAATTGGACATTAATAAAATATCCAGAAAACGTGCTTACCTTACAATACCTAACCCAACCTAACCTAACCATCACCGAAGTCAGAGAATTCGACATTGCCAAAATATCCACAAAAAGTTCTTATCCTACCAAACCTCACTTATCTTAACCTAACCATCACCGAAATCAAAGAATTGGACAATGCTAAAATATCCACAAAACGTGCTTACCTCACAATACCTAACCCAACCTAACCTAACCATCACCGAAGTCAAAGAATTCGACATTGCCAAAATATCCACAAAAAGTTCTTATCCTACCAAACCTCACCCATCTGAACCTAACCATCACCGAAATCAAAGAATTCGACATTGCCAAAATATCCACAAAACGTGCTTACCTCACAATACCTAACCTAACCTAACCTAACCATCACTGAAGTCAGAGAATTCAACATTGCCAAAATATCCACAAAAAGTTCATACCCCACCAAACCTCACCCATCTGAACCTAACCATCACCGAAATCGAAGTAATGGACATTGCCAAAATATCCACAAAACGTGCTTACCTCACTATACCTTATCCAACCTAACCTAACCATCACCGAAAATAGAGAATTCGACATTGCCAAAATATCCACAAAAAGTTCTTATCCTACCAAACCTCACCCAATTGAACCTAACCATCACCGAAATCAAAGAATTGGACATTGCAAAAATATCCACAAAACGTGCTTACCTCACAATACCTAACATAACCTAACCTAACCATCACCGAAGTCAGAGAATTCGACATTGCCAAAATATCCACAAAAAGTTCTTATCCTACCAATCCTCACCCATCTGAGCCTAACCATCAACGAAATTAAAGAATTAGACATTGCCAAAATATCTCCAAAACATGCTTACCCCTTAATACCTAACCCAACCTAACCTTACCATCACCGAAGTCAGAGAATTCGACATTGCCAAAATATCCACAAAAAGTTCTTATCCTACCAAACCTCACCCATCTGAACCTAACCATCACCGAAATCAAAGAATTGGACATTGCCAAAATATCCACAAAACGTGCTTACCTCACTATACCATATCCAACCTAACCTAACCATCACTGAAGTCAGAGAATCCAACATTGCCAAAATATCCACAAAAAGTTCATACCCCACCAAACCTCACCCATATGAACCTAACCATCACCGAAATCGAAGAAATGGACATTGCCAAAATATCCACAAAACGTGCTTACCTCACTATACCTTATTCAACCTAACCTAACCATCACCGAAGTCAGAGAATTCGACATTGCCAAAATATCCACAAAAAGTTCTTATCCTACCAAACCTCACCCATCTGAACCTAACCATCACCGAAATCAAAGAATTGGACATTGCAAAAATATCCACAAATTGTGCTTACCTCACAATACCTAACCTAACCTAACCTAACCATCACCGAAGTCAGAGAATTCGACATTGCCAAAATATCCACAAAAAGTTCTTATCCTACCAAACCTCACTTATCTGAACCTAACCATCACCGAAATCAAAGAATTAGACAATGATAAAATATCCACAAAACGTGCTTACCTCACAATACCTAACCTAAACTAACCTAACCATCACCGAAGTCAGAGAATTCAACATTGCCAAAATATCTACAAAAAGTTCATACTCCACCAAACCTCACCCATCTGAACCTAACCATCACCGAAATCGAAGAAAAGGACATTGCCAAAATATCCACAAAACGTGCTTACCTCACTATACCTTATCCAACCTAACCTAACCATCACCGAAAATAGAGAATTCGACATTGCCAAAATATCCACAAAAAGTTCTTATCCTACCAAACCTCACCCATCTGAACCTAACCATCACCGAAATCAAAGAATTAGACATTGCAAAAATATCCACAAAACGTGCTTACCTCACAATACCTAACCTAACCTAACCTAACCATCACCGAAGTCAGAGAATTCGACATTGCCAAAATATCCACAAAAAGTTCTTATCCTACCAAACCTCACCCATCTGAGCCTAACCATCAACGAAATTAAAGAATTAGACATTGCCAAAATATCTACAAAACATGCTTACCCCTTAATACCTAACCCAACCTAACCTTACCATCACCGAAGTCAGAGAATTCGACATTGCCAAATTATCCACAAAAAGTTCTTATCCTACCAAACCTCACCCATCTGAACCTAACCATCACCGAAATCAAAGAATTGGACATTGCCAAAATATCCACAAAACGTGCTTACCTCACAATACCTAACCCAACCTAACCTTACCATCACCGAAGTCAGAGAATTCAACATTGCCAAAATATCTATAAAAAGTTCATACCCCACCAAACCTCACCCATCTGAACCTAACCATCACCGAAATCGAAGAAATGGACATTGCCAAAATATCCACAAAACGTGCTTACCTCACTATACCTTATCCAACCTAACCTAACCATCACCGAAAATAGAGAATTCGACATTGCCAAAATATCCACAAAAAGTTCTTATCCTACCAAACCTCACCCAATTGAACCTAACCATCACCGAAATCAAAGAATTGGACATTGCAAAAATATCCACAAAACGTGCTTACCTCACAATACCTAACATAACCTAACCTTACCATCACCGAAGTCAGAGAATTCGACATTGCCAAAATATCCACAAAAAGTTCTTATCCTACCAAACCTCACCCAATTGAACCTCACCATCACCGAAATCAAAGAATTGGACTATGCAAAAATATCCACAAATTGTGCTTACCTCACAATACCTAACCTAACCTAACCTAACCATCACCGAAGTCAGAGAATTCGACATTGCCAAAATATCCACAAAAAGTTCTTATCCTACCAAATCTCACCCATCTGAGCCTAACCATCAACGAAATTAAAGAATTAGACATTGCCAAAATATCTACAAAGAATGCTTACCCCTTAAAACCTAACCCAACCTAACCTCACCATCACCGAAGTCAGAGAATTCGACATTGCCAAAATATCCACAAAAAGTTCTTATCCTACCAAACCTCTCCCATCTGAACCTAACCATCACCGAAATCAAAGAATTGGACATTGCAAAAATATCCACAAAACGTGCTTACCTCAAAATACCTAACCTAACCTAACCTAACCATCACCGAAGTCAGAGAATTCGACATTGCCAAAATATCCACAAAAAGTTCTTATCCTACCAAACCTCACCCAATTGAACCTAACCATAGCCGAAATCAAAGAATTGGACATTGCAAAAATATCCACAAATTGTGCTTACCTCACAATACCTAACCTAACCTAACCTAACCATCACCGAATTTAGAGAATTCGACATTGCCAAAATATCCACAAAAAGTTCTTATCCTACCAAACCTCACCCATCTGAGCCTAACCATCAACGAAATTAAAGAATTAGACATTGCCAAAATATCTACAAAACATGCTTACCCCTTAATACCTAACCCAACCTAACCTAACCATCACCGAAGTCAGAGAATTCGACATTGCCAAAATATCCACAAAAAGTTCTTATCCTACCAAACCTCACCCAATTGAACCTAACCATCACCGAAATCAAAGAATTGGACATTTCAAAAATATCCGCAAAACGTGCTTACCTCACAATACCTAACCAAACCTAACCTAACCATCACCGAAGTCAGAGAATTCGACATTGCCAAAATATCCACAAAAAGTTCTTATCCTACCAAACCTCACCCATCTGAACCTAACCATCACCGAAATCAAAGAATTGGACATTGCCAAAATATCTACAAAACGGGCTTACCTCACAATACCTAACCCAACCTAACCTTACCATCACTGAAGTCAAAGAATCCAACATTGCCAAAATATCCACAAAAAGTTCATACCCCACCAAACCTCACCCATCTGAACCTAACCATCACCGAAATCGAAGAAATGGACATTGTCAAAAGATCCACAAAACGTGCTTACCTCACTATACCTTATTCAACCTAACCTAACCATCACCGAAGTCAGAGAATTCGACATTGCCAAAATATCCACAAAAAGTTCTTATACTACCAAACCTCACCCATCTAAAACTAACCATCACCGAAATCAAAGAATTGGACATTAATAAAATATCCACAAAACGTGCTTACCTTACAATACCTAACCCAACCTAACCTAACCATCACCGAAGTCAGAGAATTCGACATTGCCAAAATATCCACAAAAAGTTCTTATCCTACCAAACCTCACTTATCTGAACCTAACCATCACCGAAATCAAAGAATTGGACAATGCTAAAATATCCACAAAACGTGCTTACCTCACAATACCTAACCCAACCTAACCTAACCATCACCGAAGTCAAAGAATTCGACATTGCCAAAATATCCACAAAAAGTTCTTATCCTACCAAACCTCACCCATCTGAACCTAACCATCACCGAAATCAAAGAATTCGACATTGCCATAATATCCACAAAACGTGCTTACCTCACAATACCTAACCTAACCTAACCTAACCATCACTGAAGTCAGAGAATTCAACATTGCCAAAATATCCACAAAAAGTTCATACCCCACCAAACCTCACCCATCTGAACCTAACCATCACCGAAATCGAAGTAATGGACATTGCCAAAATATCCACAAAACGTGCTTCCCTCACTATACCTTATCCAACCTAACCTAACCATCACCGAAAATAGAGAATTCGACATTGCCAAAATATCCACAAAAAGTTCTTATCCTACCAAACCTCACCCAATTGAACCTAACCATCACCGAAATCAAAGAATTGGACATTGCAAAAATATCCACAAAACGTGCTTACCTCACAATACCTAACATAACCTAACCTTACCATCACCGAAGTCAGAGAATTCGACATTGCCAAAATATCCACAAAAAGTTCTTATCCTACCAATCCTCACCCATCTGAGCCTAACCATCAACGAAATTAAAGAATTAGACATTGCCAAAATATCTCCAAAACATGCTTACCCCTTAATACCTAACCCAACCTAACCTTACTATCACCGAAGTCAGAGAATTCGACATTGCCAAAATATCCACAAAAAGTTCTTATCCTACCAAACCTCACCCATCTGAACCTAACCATCACCGAAATCAAAGAATTGGACATTGCAAAAATATCCACAAATTGTGCTTACCTCACAATACCTAACCTAACCTAACCTAACCATCACCGAAGTCAGAGAATTCGACATTGCCAAAATATCCACAAAAAGTTCTTATCCTACCAAACCTCACTTATCTGAACCTAACCATCACCGAAATCAAAGAATTGGACAATGATAAAATATCCACAAAACGTGCTTACCTCACAATACCTAACCTAAACTAACCTAACTATCACCGAAGTCAGAGAATTCAACATTGCCAAAATATCTACAAAAAGTTCATACCCCACCAAACCTCACCCATCTGAACCTAACCATCACCGAAATCGAAGAAAAGGACATTGCCAAAATATCCACAAAACGTGCTTACCTCACTATACCTTATCCAACCTAACCTAACCATCACCGAAAATAGAGAATTCGACATTGCCAAAATATCCACAAAAAGTTCTTATCCTACCAAACCTCACCCAATTGAACCTAACCATCACCGAAATCGAAGAAATGGACATTGCCAAAATATCCACAAAACAAGCTTACCTCACTATACCTTATTCAACCTAACCTAACCATCACCGAAGTCAGAGAATTCGACATTGCCAAAATATCCACAAAAAGTTCTTATCCTACCAAACTTCACCCATCTGAACCTAACCATCACCGAAATCAAAGAATTAGACATTGCAAAAATATCCACAAAACGTGCTTACCTCACAATACCTAACCTAACCTAACCTAACCATCACCGAAGTCAGAGAATTCGACATTGCCAAAATATCCACAAAAAGTTCTTATCCTACCAAACCTCACCCATCTGAGCCTAACCATCAACGAAATTAAAGAATTAGACATTGCCAAAATATCTACAAAACATGCTTACCCCTTAATACCTAACCCAACCTAACCTTACCATCACCGAAGTCAGAGAATTCGACATTGCCAAATTATCCACAAAAAGTTCTTATCCTACCAAACCTCACCCATCTGAACCTAACCATCACCGAAATCAAAGAATTGGACATTGCCAAAATATCCACAAAACGTGCTTACCTCACAATACCTAACCCAACCTAACCTTACCATCACCGAAGTCAGAGAATTCAACATTGCCAAAATATCTATAAAAAGTTCATACCCCACCAAACCTCACCCATCTGAACCTAACCATCACCGAAATCGAAGAAATGGACATTGCCAAAATATCCACAAAACGTGCTTACCTCACTATACCTTATCCAACCTAACCTAACCATCACCGAAAATAGAGAATTCGACATTGCCAAAATATCCACAAAAAGTTCTTATCCTACCAAACCTCACCCAATTGAACCTAACCATCACCGAAATCAAAGAATTGGACATTGCAAAAATATCCACAAAACGTGCTTACCTCACAATACCTAACATAACCTAACCTTACCATCACCGAAGTCAGAGAATTCGACATTGCCAAAATATCCACAAAAAGTTCTTATCCTACCAATCCTCACCCATCTGAGCCTAACCATCAACGAAATTAAAGAATTAGACATTGCCAAAATATCTCCAAAACATGCTTACCCCTTAATACCTAACCCAACCTAACCTTACCATCACCGAAGTCAGAGAATTCGACATTGCCAAAATATCCACAAAAAGTTCTTATCCTACCAAACCTCACCCATCTGAGCCTAACCATCAACGAAATTAAAGAATTAGACATTGCCAAAATATCTACAAAACATGCTTACCCCTTAATACCTAACCCAACCTAACCTTACCATCACCGAAGTCAGAGAATTCGACATTGCCAAATTATCCACAAAAAGTTCTTATCCTACCAAACCTCACCCATCTGAACCTAACCATCACCGAAATCAAAGAATTGGACATTGCCAAAATATCCACAAAACGTGCTTACCTCACAATACCTAACCCAACCTAACCTTACCATCACCGAAGTCAGAGAATTCAACATTGCCAAAATATCTATAAAAAGTTCATACCCCACCAAACCTCACCCATCTGAACCTAACCATCACCGAAATCGAAGAAATGGACATTGCCAAAATATCCACAAAACGTGCTTACCTCACTATACCTTATCCAACCTAACCTAACCATCACCGAAAATAGAGAATTCGACATTGCCAAAATATCCACAAAAAGTTCTTATCCTACCAAACCTCACCCAATTGAACCTAACCATCACCGAAATCAAAGAATTGGACATTGCAAAAATATCCACAAAACGTGCTTACCTCACAATACCTAACATAACCTAACCTAACCATCACCGAAGTCAGAGAATTCGACATTGCCAAAATATCCACAAAAAGTTCTTATCCTACCAAACCTCACCCATCTGAGCCTAACCATCAACGAAATTAAAGAATTAGACATTGCCAAAATATCTACAAAACATGCTTACCCCTTAATACCTAACCCAACCTAACCTTACCATCACCGAAGTCAGAGAATTCGACATTGCCAAAATATCCACAAAAAGTTCTTATCCTACCAAACCTCACCCAATTGAACCTAACCATCACCGAAATCAAAGAATTGGACATTGCAAAAATATCCACAAAACGTGCTTACCTCACAATACCTAACCTAACCTAACCTAACCATCACCGAAGTCAGAGAATTCGACTTTGCCAAAATATCCACAAAAAGTTCTTATCCTACCAAACCTCACCCATCTGAACCTAACCATCACCGAAATCAAAGAATTGGACATTGCCAAAATATCCACAAAACGTGCTTACCTCACAATACCTAAGCCAACCTAACCTAACCATCACTGAAGTCAGAGAATCCAACATTGCCAAAATATCCACAAAAAGTTCATACCCCACCAAACCTCACCCAATTGAACCTAACCATCACCGAAATCAAAGAATTGGACATTGCAAAAATATCCACAAAACGTGCTTACCTCACAATACCTAACCTAACCTAACCTAACCATCACCGAAGTCAGAGAATTCGACTTTGCCAAAATATCCACAAAAAGTTCTTATCATACCAAACCTCACCCATCTGAACCTTACCATCACCGAAATCAAAGAAATGGACATTGCAAAAATATCCACAAAACGTGCTTACCTTACAATACCTAACCCAACCTAACCTAACCATCACCGAAGTCAGAGAATTCGACATTGCCAAAATATCCACAAAAAGTTCTTATCCTATTAAACCTCACTTATCTGAACCTAACCATCACCGAAATCAAAGAATTGGACAATGATAAAATATCCACAAAACGTGCTTACCTCACAATACCTAACCCAACCTAACCTAACCATCACCGAAGTCAAAGAATTCGACATTGCCAAAATATCCACAAAAAGTTCTTATCCTACCAAACCTCACCCATCTGAACCTAACCATCACCGAAATCAAAGAATTCGACATTGCCAAAATATCCACAAAACGTGCTTACCTCACAATACCTAACCTAACCTAACCTAACCATCACCGAAGTCAGAGAATTCAACATTGCCAAAATATCTACAAAAAGTTCATACCCCACCAAACCTCACCCATCTGAACCTAACCATCACCGAAATCGAAGAAATGGACATTGCCAAAATATCCACAAAACGTGCTTACCTCACTATACCTTATCCAACCTAACCTAACCATCACCAAAAATAGAGAATTCGACATTACCAAAATATCCACAAAAAGTTCTTATCCTACCAAACCTCTCCCATCTGAACCTAACCATCACCGAAATCAAAGAATTGGACATCGCCAAAATAACAACAAAACGTGCTTACCTCACAATTCCTAACCCAACCTAACCTAACCATCACCGAAGTCAGAGAATTCGACATTGCCAAAATATCCACAAAAAGTTCTTATCCTACCAAACCTCACCCATCTGAACCTAACCATCACCGAAATCAAAGAATTGGACATTGCAAAAATATACACAAAACGTGCTTACCTCAAAATACCTAACCTAACCTAACCTAACCATCACCGAAGTCAGAGAATTCGACATTGCCAAAATATCCACAAAAAGTTCTTATCCTACCAAACCTCACCCATCTGAGCCTAACCATCAACGAAATTAAAGAATTAGACATTGCCAAAATATCTACAAAACATGCTTACCCCTTAATACCTAACCCAACCTAACCTTACCATCACCGAAGTCAGAGAATTCGACATTGCCAAAATATCCACAAAAAGTTCTTATCCTACCAAACCTCACCCAATTGAACCTAACCATCACCGAAATTAAAGAATTGGACATTGCAAAAATATCCACAAAACGTGCTTACCTCACAATACCTAACCTAACCTAACCTAACCATCACCGAAGTCAGAGAATTCGACTTTGCCAAAATATCCACAAAAAGTTCTTATCCTACCAAACCTCACCCATCTGAACCTAACCATCACCGAAATCAAAGAATTGGACATTGCCAAAATATCCACAAAACGTGCTTACCTCTTAATACCTAAGCCAACCTAACCTAACCATCACTGAAGTCAGAGAATCCAACATTGCCAAAATATCCACAAAAAGTTCATACCCCACCAAACCTCACCCAATTGAACCTAACCATCACCGAAATCAAAGAATTGGACATTGCAAAAATATCCACAAAACGTGCTTACCTCACAATACCTAACCTAACCTAACCTAACCATCACCGAAGTCAGAGAATTCGACTTTGCCAAAATATCCACAAAAAGTTCTTATCCTACCAAACCTCACCCATCTGAACCTTACCATCACCGAAATCAAAGAAATGGACATTGCAAAAATATCCACAAAACGTGCTTACCTAACAATACCTAACCCAACCTAACCTAACCATCACCGAAGTCAGAGAATTCGACATTGCCAAAATATCCACAAAAAGTTCTTATCCTATTAAACCTCACTTATCTGAACCTAACCATCACCGAAATCAAAGAATTGGACAATGATAAAATATCCACAAAACGTGCTTACCTCACAATACCTAACCCAACCTAACCTAACCATCACCGAAGTCAAAGAATTCGACATTGCCAAAATATCCACAAAAAGTTCTTATCCTACCAAACCTCACCCATCTGAACCTAACCATCACCGAAATCAAAGAATTCGACATTGCCAAAATATCCACAAAACGTGCTTACCTCACAATACCTAACCTAACCTAACCTAACCATCACCGAAGTCAGAGAATTCAACATTGCCAAAATATCTACAAAAAGTTCATACCCCACCAAACCTCACCCATCTGAACCTAACCATCACCGAAATCGAAGAAATGGACATTGCCAAAATATCCACAAAACGTGCTTACCTCACTATACCTTATCCAACCTAACCTAACCATCACCAAAAATAGAGAATTCGACATTACCAAAATATCCACAAAAAGTTCTTATCCTACCAAACCTCTCCCATCTGAACCTAACCATCACCGAAATCAAAGAATTGGACATCGCCAAAATAACAACAAAACGTGCTTACCTCACAATTCCTAACCCAACCTAACCTAACCATCACCGAAGTCAGAGAATTCGACATTGCCAAAATATCCACAAAAAGTTCTTATCCTACCAAACCTCACCCATCTGAACCTAACCATCACCGAAATCAAAGAATTGGACATTGCAAAAATATACACAAAACGTGCTTACCTCAAAATACCTAACCTAACCTAACCTAACCATCACCGAAGTCAGAGAATTCGACATTGCCAAAATATCCACAAAAAGTTCTTATCCTACCAAACCTCACCCATCTGAGCCTAACCATCAACGAAATTAAAGAATTAGACATTGCCAAAATATCTACAAAACATGCTTACCCCTTAATTCCTAACCCAACCTAACCTTACCATCACCGAAGTCAGAGAATTCGACATTGCCAAAATATCCACAAAAAGTTCTTATCCTACCAAACCTCACCCAATTGAACCTAACCATCACCGAAATCAAAGAATTGGACATTGCAAAAATATCCACAAAACGTGCTTACCTCACAATACCTAACCTAACCTAACCTAACCATCACCGAAGTCAGAGAATTCGACTTTGCCAAAATATCCACAAAAAGTTCTTATCCTACCAAACCTCACCCATCTGAACCTAACCATCACCGAAATCAAAGAATTGGACATTGCCAAAATATCCACAAAACGTGCTTACCTCACAATACCTAAGCCAACCTAACCTAACCATCACTGAAGTCAGAAAATCCAACATTGCCAAAATATCCACAAAAAGTTCATACCCCACCAAACCTCACCCAATTGAACCTAACCATCACCGAAATCAAAGAATTGGACATTGCCAAAATATCCACAAAACGTGCTTACCTCACAATACCTAACCCAACCTAACCTTACCATCACCGAAGTCAGAGAATTCAACATTGCCAAAATATCTATAAAAAGTTCATACCCCACCAAACCTCACCCATCTGAACCTAACCATCACCGAAATCGAAGAAATGGACATTGCCAAAATATCCACAAAACGTGCTTACCTCACTATACCTTATCCAACCTAACCTAACCATCACCGAAAATAGAGAATTCGACATTGCCAAAATATCCACAAAAAGTTCTTATCCTACCAAACCTCACCCAATTGAACCTAACCATCACCGAAATCAAAGAATTGGACATTGCAAAAATATCCACAAAACGTGCTTACCTCACAATACCTAACATAACCTAACCTTACCATCACCGAAGTCAGAGAATTCGACATTGCCAAAATATCCACAAAAAGTTCTTATCCTACCAATCCTCACCCATCTGAGCCTAACCATCAACGAAATTAAAGAATTAGACATTGCCAAAATATCTCCAAAACATGCTTACCCCTTAATACCTAACCCAACCTAACCTTACCATCACCGAAGTCAGAGAATTCGACATTGCCAAAATATCCACAAAAAGTTCTTATCCTACCAAACCTCACCCATCTGAGCCTAACCATCAACGAAATTAAAGAATTAGACATTGCCAAAATATCTACAAAACATGCTTACCCCTTAATACCTAACCCAACCTAACCTTACCATCACCGAAGTCAGAGAATTCGACATTGCCAAATTATCCACAAAAAGTTCTTATCCTACCAAACCTCACCCATCTGAACCTAACCATCACCGAAATCAAAGAATTGGACATTGCCAAAATATCCACAAAACGTGCTTACCTCACAATACCTAACCCAACCTAACCTTACCATCACCGAAGTCAGAGAATTCAACATTGCCAAAATATCTATAAAAAGTTCATACCCCACCAAACCTCACCCATCTGAACCTAACCATCACCGAAATCGAAGAAATGGACATTGCCAAAATATCCACAAAACGTGCTTACCTCACTATACCTTATCCAACCTAACCTAACCATCACCGAAAATAGAGAATTCGACATTGCCAAAATATCCACAAAAAGTTCTTATCCTACCAAACCTCACCCAATTGAACCTAACCATCACCGAAATCAAAGAATTGGACATTGCAAAAATATCCACAAAACGTGCTTACCTCACAATACCTAACATAACCTAACCTAACCATCACCGAAGTCAGAGAATTCGACATTGCCAAAATATCCACAAAAAGTTCTTATCCTACCAAACCTCACCCATCTGAGCCTAACCATCAACGAAATTAAAGAATTAGACATTGCCAAAATATCTACAAAACATGCTTACCCCTTAATACCTAACCCAACCTAACCTTACCATCACCGAAGTCAGAGAATTCGACATTGCCAAAATATCCACAAAAAGTTCTTATCCTACCAAACCTCACCCAATTGAACCTAACCATCACCGAAATCAAAGAATTGGACATTGCAAAAATATCCACAAAACGTGCTTACCTCACAATACCTAACCTAACCTAACCTAACCATCACCGAAGTCAGAGAATTCGACTTTGCCAAAATATCCACAAAAAGTTCTTATCCTACCAAACCTCACCCATCTGAACCTAACCATCACCGAAATCAAAGAATTGGACATTGCCAAAATATCCACAAAACGTGCTTACCTCACAATACCTAAGCCAACCTAACCTAACCATCACTGAAGTCAGAGAATCCAACATTGCCAAAATATCCACAAAAAGTTCATACCCCACCAAACCTCACCCAATTGAACCTAACCATCACCGAAATCAAAGAATTGGACATTGCAAAAATATCCACAAAACGTGCTTACCTCACAATACCTAACCTAACCTAACCTAACCATCACCGAAGTCAGAGAATTCGACTTTGCCAAAATATCCACAAAAAGTTCTTATCCTACCAAACCTCACCCATCTGAACCTTACCATCACCGAAATCAAAGAAATGGACATTGCAAAAATATCCACAAAACGTGCTTACCTTACAATACCTAACCCAACCTAACCTAACCATCACCGAAGTCAGAGAATTCGACATTGCCAAAATATCCACAAAAAGTTCTTATCCTATTAAACCTCACTTATCTGAACCTAACCATCACCGAAATCAAAGAATTGGACAATGATAAAATATCCACAAAACGTGCTTACCTCACAATACCTAACCCAACCTAACCTAACCATCACCGAAGTCAAAGAATTCGACATTGCCAAAATATCCACAAAAAGTTCTTATCCTACCAAACCTCACCCATCTGAACCTAACCATCACCGAAATCAAAGAATTCGACATTGCCAAAATATCCACAAAACGTGCTTACCTCACAATACCTAACCTAACCTAACCTAACCATCACCGAAGTCAGAGAATTCAACATTGCCAAAATATCTACAAAAAGTTCATACCCCACCAAACCTCACCCATCTGAACCTAACCATCACCGAAATCGAAGAAATGGACATTGCCAAAATATCCACAAAACGTGCTTACCTCACTATACCTTATCCAACCTAACCTAACCATCACCAAAAATAGAGAATTCGACATTACCAAAATATCCACAAAAAGTTCTTATCCTACCAAACCTCTCCCATCTGAACCTAACCATCACCGAAATCAAAGAATTGGACATCGCCAAAATAACAACAAAACGTGCTTACCTCACAATTCCTAACCCAACCTAACCTAACCATCACCGAAGTCAGAGAATTCGACATTGCCAAAATATCCACAAAAAGTTCTTATCCTACCAAACCTCACCCATCTGAACCTAACCATCACCGAAATCAAAGAATTGGACATTGCAAAAATATACACAAAACGTGCTTACCTCAAAATACCTAACCTAACCTAACCTAACCATCACCGAAGTCAGAGAATTCGACATTGCCAAAATATCCACAAAAAGTTCTTATCCTACCAAACCTCACCCATCTGAGCCTAACCATCAACGAAATTAAAGAATTAGACATTGCCAAAATATCTACAAAACATGCTTACCCCTTAATACCTAACCCAACCTAACCTTACCATCACCGAAGTCAGAGAATTCGACATTGCCAAAATATCCACAAAAAGTTCTTATCCTACCAAACCTCACCCAATTGAACCTAACCATCACCGAAATCAAAGAATTGGACATTGCAAAAATATCCACAAAACGTGCTTACCTCACAATACCTAACCTAACCTAACCTAACCATCACCGAAGTCAGAGAATTCGACTTTGCCAAAATATCCACAAAAAGTTCTTATCCTACCAAACCTCACCCATCTGAACCTAACCATCACCGAAATCAAAGAATTGGACATTGCCAAAATATCCACAAAACGTGCTTACCTCTTAATACCTAAGCCAACCTAACCTAACCATCACTGAAGTCAGAGAATCCAACATTGCCAAAATATCCACAAAAAGTTCATACCCCACCAAACCTCACCCAATTGAACCTAACCATCACCGAAATCAAAGAATTGGACATTGCAAAAATATCCACAAAACGTGCTTACCTCACAATACCTAACCTAACCTAACCTAACCATCACCGAAGTCAGAGAATTCGACTTTGCCAAAATATCCACAAAAAGTTCTTATCCTACCAAACCTCACCCATCTGAACCTTACCATCACCGAAATCAAAGAAATGGACATTGCAAAAATATCCACAAAACGTGCTTACCTTACAATACCTAACCCAACCTAACCTAACCATCACCAAAGTCAGAGAATTCGACATTGCCAAAATATCCACAAAAAGTTCTTATCCTATTAAACCTCACTTATCTGAACCTAACCATCACCGAAATCAAAGAATTGGACAATGATAAAATATCCACAAAACGTGCTTACCTCACAATACCTAACCCAACCTAACCTAACCATCACCGAAGTCAAAGAATTCGACATTGCCAAAATATCCACAAAAAGTTCTTATCCTACCAAACCTCACCCATCTGAACCTAACCATCACCGAAATCAAAGAATTCGACATTGCCAAAATATCCACAAAACGTGCTTACCTCACAATACCTAACCTAACCTAACCTAACCATCACCGAAGTCAGAGAATTCAACATTGCCAAAATATCTACAAAAAGTTCATACCCCACCAAACCTCACCCATCTGAACCTAACCATCACCGAAATCGAAGAAATGGACATTGCCAAAATATCCACAAAACGTGCTTACCTCACTATACCTTATCCAACCTAACCTAACCATCACCAAAAATAGAGAATTCGACATTACCAAAATATCCACAAAAAGTTCTTATCCTACCAAACCTCTCCCATCTGAACCTAACCATCACCGAAATCAAAGAATTGGACATCGCCAAAATAACAACAAAACGTGCTTACCTCACAATTCCTAACCCAACCTAACCTAACCATCACCGAAGTCAGAGAATTCGACATTGCCAAAATATCCACAAAAAGTTCTTATCCTACCAAACCTCACCCATCTGAACCTAACCATCACCGAAATCAAAGAATTGGACATTGCAAAAATATACACAAAACGTGCTTACCTCAAAATACCTAACCTAACCTAACCTAACCATCACCGAAGTCAGAGAATTCGACATTGCCAAAATATCCACAAAAAGTTCTTATCCTACCAAACCTCACCCATCTGAGCCTAACCATCAACGAAATTAAAGAATTAGACATTGCCAAAATATCTACAAAACATGCTTACCCCTTAATACCTAACCCAACCTAACCTTACCATCACCGAAGTCAGAGAATTCGACATTGCCAAAATATCCACAAAAAGTTCTTATCCTACCAAACCTCACCCAATTGAACCTAACCATCACCGAAATCAAAGAATTGGACATTGCAAAAATATCCACAAAACGTGCTTACCTCACAATACCTAACCTAACCTAACCTAACCATCACCGAAGTCAGAGAATTCGACTTTGCCAAAATATCCACAAAAAGTTCTTATCCTACCAAACCTCACCCATCTGAACCTAACCATCACCGAAATCAAAGAATTGGACATTGCCAAAATATCCACAAAACGTGCTTACCTCACAATACCTAAGCCAACCTAACCTAACCATCACTGAAGTCAGAAAATCCAACATTGCCAAAATATCCACAAAAAGTTCATACCCCACCAAACCTCACCCAATTGAACCTAACCATCACCGAAATCAAAGAATTGGACATTGCAAAAATATCCACAAAACGTGCTTACCTCACAATACCTAACCTAACCTAACCTAACCATCACCGAAGTCAGAGAATTCGACTTTTCCAAAATATCCACAAAAAGTTCTTATCCTACCAAACCTCACCCATCTGAACCTTACCATCACCGAAATCAAAGAAATGGACATTGCAAAAATATCCACAAAACGTGCTTACCTTACAATACCTAACCCAACCTAACCTAACCATCACCGAAGTCAGAGAATTCGACATTGCCAAAATATCCACAAAAAGTTCTTATCCTACCAAACCTCACCCATCTGAACCTAACCATCACCGAAATCAAAGAATTGGACATTGCAAAAATATACACAAAACGTGCTTACCTCACAATACTTAACCTAACCTAACCTAACCATCACCGAAGTCAGAAAATTCGACATTGCCAAAATATCCACAAAAAGTTCTTATCCTACCAAACCTCACCCATCTGAGCCTAACCATCAACGAAATTAAAGAATTAGACATTGCCAAAATATCTACAAAACATGCTTACCCCTTAATACCTAACCCAACCTAACCTAACCATCACCGAAGTCAGAGAATTCGACATTGCCAAAATATCCACAAAAAGTTCATATCCTAGCAAACCTCACCCATCTGAACCTAACCATCACCGAAATCAAAGAATTAGGCATTGCCAAAATATCCACAAAACGTGCTTACCTCACAATACCTAACCCAACCTAACCTATTCATCACCGAAGTCCGAGAATTCGACATTATCAAAATATCCACAAAAAGTTCTTATCCTACCAAACCTCACTTATCTGAACCTAACCATCACCGAAGTCAAAGAATTGGACAATGATAAAATATCCACAAAACGTGCTTACCTCACAATACCTAACCCAACCTAACCTAACCATCACCGAAGTCAAAGAATTCGACATTGCCAAAATATCCACAAAAAGTTCTTATCCTACCAAACCTCACCCATCTGAACCTAACTATCACCGAAATCAAAGAATTCGACATTGCCAAAATATCCACAAAACGTGCTTACCTCACAATACCTAACCTAACCTAACCTAACCATCACCGAAGTCAGAGAATTGAACATTGCCAAAATATCTACAAAAAGTTCATACCCCACCAAACCTCACCCATCTGAACCTAACCATCACCGAAATCGAAGAAATGGACATTGCCAAAATATCCACAAATAGTGCTTACCTCACTATACCTTATCCAACCTAACCTAACCATCACCGAAAATAGAGAATTCGACATTGCCAAAATATCCACAAAAAGTTCTTATCCTACCAAACCTCACCCAATTGAACCTAACCATCACCGAAATCAAAGAATTGGACATTGCAAAAATATCCACAAAACGTGCTTACCTCACAATACCTAACCTTACCTAACCTAACCATCACCGAAGTCAGAGAATTCTACATTGCCAAAATATCCACAAAAAGTTCTTATCCTACCAAACCTCACCCATCTGAGCCTAACCATCAACGAAATTAAAGAATTAGACATTGCCAAAATATCTACAAAACATGATTACCCCTTAAAACCTAACCCAACCTAACCTGACCATCACCGAAGTCAGAGAATTCGACATTGCCAAAATATCCACAAAAAGTTCTTATCCTACCAAACCTCTCCCATCTGAACCTAACCATCACCGAAATCAAAGAATTGGACATTGCAAAAATATCCAAAAAACGTGCCTACCTCACAATACCTAACCTAACCTAACCTAACCATCACCGAAGTCAGAGAATTCGACATTGCCAAAATATCCACAAAAAGTTCTTATCCTACCAAACCTCACCCATCTGAGCCTAACCATCAACGAAATTAAAGAATAAGACATTGCCAAAATATCTACAAAACATGCTTACCCCTTAATACCTAACCCATCCTAACCTTACCATCACCGAAGTCAGAGAATTCGACATTGCCAAAATATCCACAAAAAGTTCTTATCCTACCAAACCTCACCCAATTGAACCTAACCATCACCGAAATCAAAGAATTGGACATCGCCAAAATAACAACAAAACGTGCTTACCTCACAATACCTAACCCAACCTAACCTAACCATCACCGAAGTCAGAGAATTAGACATTGCCAAAATATCCACAAAAAGTTCTTATCCTACCAAACCTCACCCATCTGAACCTAACCATCACCGAAATCAAAGAATTGGACATTGCAAAAATATACACAAAACGTGCTTACCTCACAATACTTAACCTAACCTAACCTAACCATCACCGAAGTCAGAGAATTCGACATTGCCAAAATATTCACAAAAAGTTCTTATCCTACCAAACCTCACCCATCTGAGCCTAACCATCAACGAAATTAAAGAATTAGACATTGCCAAAATATCTACAAAACATGCTTACCCCTTAATACCTAACCCAACCTAACCTAACCATCACCGAAGTCAGAGAATTCGACATTGCCAAAATATCCACAAAAAGTTCATATCCTACCAAACCTCACCCATCTGAACCTAACCATCACCGAAATCAAAGAATTAGGCATTGCCAAAATATCCACAAAACGTGCTTACCTCACAATACCTAACCCAACCTAACCTATCCATCACCGAAGTCCGAGAATTTGACATTGCCAAAATATCCACAAAAAGTTCTTATCCTACCAAACCTCACCCATCTGAACCTAACCATCACCGAAATCAAAGAATTCGACATTGCCAAAATATCCACAAAACGTGCTTACCTCACAATACCTAACCCAACCTAACCTATCCATCACCGAAGTCCGAGAATTCGACATTGCCAAAATATCCACAAAAAGTTCTTATCCTACCAAACCTCACCCAATTGAACCTAACCATCACCGAAATCAAAGAATTGGACATCGCCAAAATAACAACAAAACGTGCTTACCTCACAATACCTAACCCAACCTAACCTAACCATCACCGAAGTCAGAGAATTAGACATTGCCAAAATATCCACAAAAAGTTCTTATCCTACCAAACCTCACCCATCTGAGCCTAACCATCAACGAAATTAAAGAATTAGACATTGCCAAAATATCTACAAAACATGCTTACCCCTTAATACCTAACCCAACCTAACCTTACCATCACCGAAGTCAGAGAATTCGACATTGCCAAAATATCCACAAAAAGTTCTTATCCTACCAAACCTCACCCATCTGAACCTAAACCATCACCGAAATCAAAGAATTGGACATTGCAAAAATATAAACAAAACGTGCTTACCTCACAATACTTAACCTAACCTAACCTTACCATCACCGAAGTCAGAGAATTCGACATTGCCAAAATATCCACAAAAAGTTCTTATCCTACCAAACCTCACCCATCTGAGCCTAACCATCAACGAAATTAAAGAATTAGACATTGCCAAAATATCTACAAAACATGCTTACCCCTTAATACCTAACCCAACCTAACCTTACCATCACCGAAGTCAGAGAATTCGACATTGCCAAAATATCCACAAAAAGTTCTTATCCTACCAAACCTCACCCAATTGAACCTAACCATCACCGAAATCAAAGAATTGGACATTGCAAAAGTTTTACAAAACGTGCTTACCTCACAATACCTAACCTTACCTAACCTAACCATCACCGAAGTCAGAGAATTCGACTTTGCCAAAATATCCACAAAAAGTTCTTATCCTACCAAACCTCACCCATCTGAACCTAACCATCACCGAAATCAAAGAATTGGACATTGCCAAAATATCCACAAAACGTGCTTACCTCACAATACCTAAGCCAACCTAACCTAACCATCACTGAAGTCAGAGAATCCAACATTGCCAAAATATCCACAAAAAGTTCATACCCCACCAAACCTCACCCAATTGAACCTAACCATCACCGAAATCAAAGAATTGGACATTGCAAAAGTATCCACAAAACGTGCTTACCTCACAATACCTAACCTAACCTAACCTAACCATCACCCAAGTCAGAGAATTCGACTTTGCCAAAATATCCACAAAAAGTTCTTATCCTACCAAACCTCACCCATCTGAACCTTACCATCACCGAAATCAAAGAATTGGACATTGCAAAAATATCCACAAAACGTGCTTACCTTACAATACCTAACCCAACCTAACCTAACCATCACCGAAGTCAGAGAATTCGACATTGCCAAAATATCCACAAAAAGTTCTTATCCTACCAAACCTCACTTATCTGAACCTAACCATCACCGAAATCAAAGAATTGGACAATGATAAAATATCCACAAAACGTGCTTACCTCACAATACCTAACCCAACCTAACCTAACCATCACCGAAGTCAAAGAATTCGACATTGCCAAAATATCCACAAAACGTGCTTACCTCACAATACCTAACCTAACCTAACCTAATTATCACCGAAGTCAGAGAATTCAACATTGCCAAAATATCAACAAAAAGTTCATACCCCACCAAACCTCACCCATCTGAACCTAACCATCACCGAAATCGAAGAAATGGACATTGCCAAAATATCCACAAAACGTGCTTACCTCACTATACCTTATCCAACCTAACCTAACCATCACCAAAAATAGAGAATTCGACATTGCCAAAATATCCACAAAAAGTTCTTATCCTACCAAATCTCTCCCATCTGAACCTAACCATCACCGAAATCAAAGAATTGGACATCGCCAAAATAACAACAAAACGTGCTTACCTCACAATTCCTAACCCAACCTAACCTAACCATCACCGAAGTCAGAGAATTCGACATTGCCAAAATATCCACAAAAAGTTCTTATCCTACCAAACCTCACCCATCTGAACCTAACCATCACCGAAATCAAAGAATTGGACATTGCAAAAATATACACAAAACGTGCTTACCTCACAATACTTAACCTAACCTAACCTAACCATCACCGAAGTCAGAGAATTCGACATTGCCAAAATATCCACAAAAAGTTCTTATCCTACCAAACCTCACCCATCTGAGCCTAACCATCAACGAAATTAAAGAATTAGACATTGCCAAAATATCTACAAAACATGCTTACCCCTTATTACCTTACCCAACCTAACCTAACCATCACCGAAGTCAGAGAATTCGACATTGCCAAAATATCCACAAAAAGTTCATATCCTACCAAACCTCACCCATCTGAACCTTACCATCACCGAAATCAAAGAATTAGGCATTGCCAAAATATCCACAAAACGTTCTTACCTCACAATACCTAACCCAACCTAACCTATTCATCACCGAAGTCCGAGAATTCGACATTATCAAAATATCCACAAAAAGTTCTTATCCTACCAAACCTCACTTATCTGAACCTAACCATCACCGAAGTCAAAGAATTGGACAATGATAAAATATCCACAAAACGTGCTTACCTCACAATACCTAACCCAACCTAACCTAACCATCACCGAAGTCAAAGAATTCGACATTGCCAAAATATCCACAAAAAGTTCTTATCCTACCAAACCTCACCCATCTGAACCTAACCATCACCGAAATCAAAGAATTCGACATTGCCAAAATATCCACAAAACGTGCTTACCTCACAATACCTAACCTTACCTAACCTAACCATCACCGAAGTCAGAGAATTCAACATTGCCAAAATATCTACAAAAAGTTCATACCCCACCAAACCTCACCCATCTGAACCTAACCATCACCGAAATCGAAGAAATGGACATTGCCAAAATATCCACAAAACGTGCTTACCTCACTATACCTTATCCAACCTAACCTAACCATCACCAAAAATAGAGAATTCGACATTGCCAAAATATCCACAAAAAGTTCTTATCCTACCAAACCTCTCCCATCTGAACCTAACCATCACCGAAATCAAAGAATTGGACATCGCCAAAATAACAACAAAACGTGCTTACCTCACAATTCCTAACCCAACCTAACCTAACCATCACCGAAGTCAGAGAATTCGACATTGCCAAAATATCCACAAAAAGTTCTTATCCTACCAAACCTCACCCATCTGAACCTAACCATCACCGAAATCAAAGAATTGGACATTGCAAAAATATACACAAAACGTGCTTACCTTACAATACTTAACCTAACCTAACCTAACCATCACCGAAGTCAGAGAATTCGACATTGCCAAAATATCCACAAAAAGTTCTTATCCTACCAAACCTCACCCATCTGAACCTAACCATCACCGAAATCAAAGAATTGGACATTGCAAAAATATCCACAAAACGTGCTTACCTCACAATACCTAACTTTACCTAACCTAACCATCACCGAAGTCAGAGAATTCTACATTGCCAAAATATCCACAAAAAGTTCTTATCCTACCAAACCTCACCCATCTGAGCCTAACCATCAACGAAATTAAAGAATTAGACATTGCCAAAATATCTACAAAACATGTTTACCCCTTAAAACCTAACCCAACCTAACCTAACCATCACCGAAGTCAGAGAATTCGACATTGCCAAAATATCCACAAAAAGTTCTTATCCTACCAAACCTCACCCATCTGAGCCTAACCATCAACGAAATTAAAGAATTAGACATTGCCAAAATATCTACAAAACATGCTTACCCCTTAAAACCTAACCCAACCTAACCTGACCATCACCGAAGTCAGAGAATTCGACATTGCCAAAATATCCACAAAAAGTTCTTATCCTACCAAACCTCTCCCATCTGAACCTAACCATCACCGAAATCAAAGAATTGGACATTGCAAAAATATCCAAAAAACGTGCCTACCTCACAATACCTAACCTAACCTAACCTAACCATCACCGAAGTCAGAGAATTCGACATTGCCAAAATATCCACAAAAAGTTCTTATCCTACCAAACCTCACCCATCTGAGCCTAACCATCAACGAAATTAAAGAATTAGACATTGCCAAAATATCTACAAAACATGCTTACCCCTTAATACCTAACCCAACCTAACCTTACCATCACCGAAGTCAGAGAATTCGACATTGCCAAAATATCCACAAAAAGTTCTTATCCTACCAAACCTCACCCATCTGAACCTAACCATCACCGAAATCAAAGAATTGGACATTGCAAAAATATCCACAAAACGTGCTTACCTTACAATAACTAACCCAACCTAACCTAACCATCACCGAAGTCAGAGAATTTGACATTGCCAAAATATCCACAAAAAGTTCTTATCCTACCAAACCTCACCCAATTGAACCTAACCATCACCGAAATCAAAGAATTGGACATTGCAAAAATATCCACAAAACGTGCTTACCTCACAATACCTAACCTAACCTAACCTAACCATCACCGAAGTCAGAGAATTCGACATTGCCAAAATATCCACCAAAAGTTCTTATCCTACCAAACCTCACCCATCTGAACCTAACCATCACCGAAATCGAAGAAATGGACATTGCCAAAATATCCACAAAACGTGCTTACCTCACTATACCTTATTCAACCTAACCTAACCATCACCGAAGTCAGAGAATTCGACATTGCCAAAATATCCACAAAAAGTTCTTATCCTACCAAACCTCACCCATCTGAACCTTACCATCACCGAAATCAAAGAATTGGACATTAAATAAATATCCACAAAACGTGCTTACCTTACAATACCTAACCCAACCTAACCTAACCATCACCGAAGTCAGAGAATTCGACATTGCCAAAATATCCACAAAAAGTTCTTATCCTACCAAACCTCACCCATCTGAGCCTAACCATCAACGAAATTAAAGAATTAGACATTGCCAAAATATCTACAAAACATGCTTACCCCTTAATACCTAACCAAACCTAACCTAACCATCACCGAAGTCAGAGAATTCGACATTGCCAAAATATCCACAAAAAGTTCTTATCCTACCAAACCTCACCCATCTGAACCTAACCATCACCGAAATCAAAGAATTGGACATTTCAAAAATATCCACAAAACGTGCTTACCCCACAATACCTAACCTAACCTAACCTAACCATCACCGAAGTCAGAGAATTCGACATTGCCAAAATATCCACAAAAAGTTCTTATCCTACCAAACCTCACCCATCTGAACCTAACCATCACCGAAATCAAAGAATTGGACATTGCAAAAATATCCACAAAACGTGCTTACCTCACAATACCTAACTTTACCTAACCTAACCATCACCGAAGTCAGAGAATTCTACATTGCCAAAATATCCACAAAAAGTTCTTATCCTACCAAACCTCACCCATCTGAGCCTAACCATCAACGAAATTAAAGAATTAGACATTGCCAAAATATCTACAAAACATGTTTACCCCTTAAAACCTAACCCAACCTAACCTAACCATCACCGAAGTCAGAGAATTCGACATTGCCAAAATATCCACAAAAAGTTCTTATCCTACCAAACCTCACCCATCTGAGCCTAACCATCAACGAAATTAAAGAATTAGACATTGCCAAAATATCTACAAAACATGCTTACCCCTTAAAACCTAACCCAACCTAACCTGACCATCACCGAAGTCAGAGAATTCGACATTGCCAAAATATCCACAAAAAGTTCTTATCCTACCAAACCTCTCCCATCTGAACCTAACCATCACCGAAATCAAAGAATTGGACATTGCAAAAATATCCAAAAAACGTGCCTACCTCACAATACCTAACCTAACCTAACCTAACCATCACCGAAGTCAGAGAATTCGACATTGCCAAAATATCCACAAAAAGTTCTTATCCTACCAAACCTCACCCATCTGAGCCTAACCATCAACGAAATTAAAGAATTAGACATTGCCAAAATATCTACAAAACATGCTTACCCCTTAATACCTAACCCAACCTAACCTTACCATCACCGAAGTCAGAGAATTCGACATTGCCAAAATATCCACAAAAAGTTCTTATCCTACCAAACCTCACCCATCTGAACCTAACCATCACCGAAATCAAAGAATTGGACATTGCAAAAATATCCACAAAACGTGCTTACCTTACAATAACTAACCCAACCTAACCTAACCATCACCGAAGTCAGAGAATTTGACATTGCCAAAATATCCACAAAAAGTTCTTATCCTACCAAACCTCACCCAATTGAACCTAACCATCACCGAAATCAAAGAATTGGACATTGCAAAAATATCCACAAAACGTGCTTACCTCACAATACCTAACCTAACCTAACCTAACCATCACCGAAGTCAGAGAATTCGACATTGCCAAAATATCCACCAAAAGTTCTTATCCTACCAAACCTCACCCATCTGAACCTAACCATCACCGAAATCGAAGAAATGGACATTGCCAAAATATCCACAAAACGTGCTTACCTCACTATACCTTATTCAACCTAACCTAACCATCACCGAAGTCAGAGAATTCGACATTGCCAAAATATCCACAAAAAGTTCTTATCCTACCAAACCTCACCCATCTGAACCTTACCATCACCGAAATCAAAGAATTGGACATTAAATAAATATCCACAAAACGTGCTTACCTTACAATACCTAACCCAACCTAACCTAACCATCACCGAAGTCAGAGAATTCGACATTGCCAAAATATCCACAAAAAGTTCTTATCCTACCAAACCTCACCCATCTGAGCCTAACCATCAACGAAATTAAAGAATTAGACATTGCCAAAATATCTACAAAACATGCTTACCCCTTAATACCTAACCAAACCTAACCTAACCATCACCGAAGTCAGAGAATTCGACATTGCCAAAATATCCACAAAAAGTTCTTATCCTACCAAACCTCACCCATCTGAACCTAACCATCACCGAAATCAAAGAATTGGACATTTCAAAAATATCCACAAAACGTGCTTACCCCACAATACCTAACCTAACCTAACCTAACCATCACCGAAGTCAGAGAATTCGACATTGCCAAAATATCCACAAAAAGTTCTTATCCTACCAAACCTCACCCATCTGAACCTAACCATCAACGAAATTAAAGAATTAGACATTGCCAAAATATCTACAAAACATGCTTACCCCTTAATACCTAACCAAACCTAACCTAACCATCACCGAAGTCAGAGAATTCGACATTGCCAAAATATCCACAAAAAGTTCTTATCCTACCAAACCTCACCCATCTGAACCTAACCATCACCGAAATCAAAGAATTGGACATTGCCAAAATATCCACAAAACGGGCTTACCTCACAATACCTAACCCAACCTAACCTAACCATCACTGAAGTCAAAGAATCCAACATTGCCAAAATATCCACAAAAAGTTCATACCCCACCAAACCTCACCCATCTGAACCTAACCATCACCGAAATCGAAGAAATGGACATTGCCAAAATATCCACAAAACGTGCTTACCTCACTATACCTTATTCAACCTAACCTAACCATCACCGAAGTCAGAGAATTCGACATTGCCAAAATATCCACAAAAAGTTCTTATCCTACCAAACCTCACCCATCTGAGCCTAACCATCAACGAAATTAAAGAATTAGACATTGCCAAAATATCTACAAAACATGCTTTCCCCTTAATACCTAACCAAACCTAACCTAACCATCACCGAAGTCAGAGAATTCGACATTGCCAAAATATCCACAAAAAGTTCTTATCCTACCAAACCTCACCCATCTGAAACTAACCATCACCGAAATCAAAGAATTGGACATTAATAAAATATCCACAAAACGTGCTTACCTTACAATACCTAACCCAACCTAACCTAACCATCACCGAAGTCAGAGAATTCGACATTGCCAAAATATCCACAAAAAGTTCTTATCCTACCAAACCTCACTTATCTGAACCTAACCATCACCGAAATCAAAGAATTGGACAATGCTAAAATATCCACAAAACGTGCTTACCTCACAATACCTAACCCAACCTAACCTAACCATCACCGAAGTCAAAGAATTCGACATTGCCAAAATATCCACAAAAAGTTCTTATCCTACCAAACCTCACCCATCTGAACCTAACCCTCACCGAAATCAAAGAATTCGACATTGCCAAAATATCCACAAAAAGTTCTTATCCTACCAAACCTCACTTATCTGAACCTAACCATCACCGAAATCAAAGAATTCGACATTGCCAAAATATCCACAAAACGTGCTTACCTCACAACACCTAACCTAACCTAACCTAACGATCACCGAAGTCAGAGAATTCAACATAGCCAAAATATCTACAAAAAGTTCATACCCCACCAAACCTCACCCATCTGAACCTAACCATCACCGAAATCGAAGAAATGGACATTGCCAAAATATCTACAAAACGTGCATACCTCACTATACCATATCCAACCTAACCTAACCATCACCGAAAATAGAGAATTCGACATTGCCAAAATATCCACAAAAAGTTCTTATCCTACCAAACCTCACCCAATTGAACCTAACCATAGCCGAAATCAAAGAATTGGACATTGCAAAAATATCCACAAATTGTGCTTACCTCACAATACCTAACCTAACCTAACCTAATTATCACCGAATTTAGAGAATTCGACATTGCCAAAATATCCACAAAAAGTTCTTATCCTACCAAACCTCACCCATCTGAGCCTAACCATCAACGAAATTAAAGAATTAGACATTGCCAAAATATCTACAAAACATGCTTACCCCTTAATACCTAACCCAACCTAACCTAACCATCACCGAAGTCAGAGAATTCGACATTGCCAAAATATCCACAAAAAGTTCTTATCCTACCAAACCTCACCCATCTAAAACTAACCATCACCGAAATCAAAGAATTGGACATTAATAAAATATCCACAAAACGTGCTTACCTTACAATACCTAACCCAACCTAACCTAACCATCACCGAAGTCAGAGAATTCGACATTGCCAAAATATCCACAAAAAGTTCTTATCCTACCAAACCTCACTTATCTGAACCTAACCATCACCGAAATCAAAGAATTGGACAATGCTAAAATATCCACAAAACGTGCTTACCTCACAATACCTAACCCAAACGAACCTAACCATCACCGAAGTCAAAGAATTCGACATTGCCAAAATATCCACAAAAAGTTCTTATCCTTCCAAACCGCACCCATCTGAACCTAACCATCACCGAAATCAAAGAATTGGACATTGCAAAAATATCCACAAATTGTGCTTACCTCACAATACCTAACCTAACCTAACCTAACCATCACCGAAGTCAGAGAATTCGACATTGCCAAAATATCCACAAAAAGTTCTTATCCTACCAAACCTCACTTATCTGAACCTAACCATCACCGAAATCAAAGAATTGGACAATGATAAAATATCCACAAAACGTGCTTACCTCACAATACCTAACCTAAACTAACCTAACCATCACCGAAGTCAGAGAATTCAACATTGCCAAAATATCTACAAAAAGTTCATACCCCACTAAACCTCACCCATCTGAACCTAACCATCACCGAAATCGAAGAAAAGGACATTGCCAAAATATCCACAAAACGTGCTTACCTCACTATACCTTATCCAACCTAACCTAACCATCACCGAAAATAGAGAATTCGACATTGCCAAAATATCCACTAAAAGTTCTTATCCTACCAAACCTCACCCAATTGAACCTAACCATCACCGAAATCGAAGAAATGGACATTGCCAAAATATCCACAAAACGTGCTTACCTTACAATACCTAACCCAACCTAACCTAACCATCACCGAAGTCAGAGAATTCGACATTGCCAAAATATCCACAAAAAGTTCTTATCCTACCAAACCTCACCCATCTGAAACTAACCATCACCGAAATCAAAGAATTGGACATTAATAAAATATCCACAAAACGTGCTTACCTTACAATACCTAACCCAACCTAACCTAACCATCACCGAAGTCAGAGAATTCGACATTGCCAAAATATCCACAAAAAGTTCTTATCCTACCAAACCTCACTTATCTGAACCTAACCATCACCGAAATCAAAGAATTGGACAATGCTAAAATATCCACAAAACGTGCTTACCTCACAATACCTAACCCAACCTAACCTAACCATCACCGAAGTCAAAGAATTCGACATTGCCAAAATATCCACAAAAAGTTCTTATCCTACCAAACCTCACCCATCTGAACCTAACCCTCACCGAAATCAAAGAATTCGACATTGCCAAAATATCCACAAAAAGTTCTTATCCTACCAAACCTCACTTATCTGAACCTAACCATCACCGAAATCAAAGAATTCGACATTGCCAAAATATCCACAAAACGTGCTTACCTCACAACACCTAACCTAACCTAACCTAACGATCACCGAAGTCAGAGAATTTAACATAGCCAAAATATCTACAAAAAGTTCATACCCCACCAAACCTCACCCATCTGAACCTAACCATCACCGAAATCGAAGAAATGGACATTGCCAAAATATCTACAAAACGTGCATACCTCACTATACCATATCCAACCTAACCTAACCATCACCGAAAATAGAGAATTCGACATTGCCAAAATATCCACAAAAAGTTCTTATCCTACCAAACCTCACCCAATTGAACCTAACCATAGCCGAAATCAAAGAATTGGACATTGCAAAAATATCCACAAATTGTGCTTACCTCACAATACCTAACCTAACCTAACCTAATTATCACCGAATTTAGAGAATTCGACATTGCCAAAATATCCACAAAAAGTTCTTATCCTACCAAACCTCACCCATCTGAGCCTAACCATCAACGAAATTAAAGAATTAGACATTGCCAAAATATCTACAAAACATGCTTACCCCTTAATACCTAACCCAACCTAACCTAACCATCACCGAAGTCAGAGAATTCGACATTGCCAAAATATCCACAAAAAGTTCTTATCCTACCAAACCTCACCCAATTGAACCTAACCATCACCGAAATCAAAGAATTGGACATTTCAAAAATATCCGCAAAACGTGCTTACCTCACAATACCTAACCAAACCTAACCTAACCATCACCGAAGTCAGAGAATTCGACATTGCCAAAATATCCACAAAAAGTTCTTATCCTACCAAACCTCACCCATCTGAACCTAACCATCACCGAAATCAAAGAATTGGACATTGCCAAAATATCTACAAAACGGGCTTACCTCACAATACCTAACCCAACCTAACCTTACCATCACTGAAGTCAAAGAATCCAACATTGCCAAAATATCCACAAAAAGTTCATACCCCACCAAACCTCACCCATCTGAACCTAACCATCACCGAAATCGAAGAAATGGACATTGTCAAAATATCCACAAAACGTGCTTACCTCACTATACCTTATTCAACCTAACCTAACCATCACCGAAGTCAGAGAATTCGACATTGCCAAAATATCCACAAAAAGTTCTTATCCTACCAAACCTCACCCATCTAAAACTAACCATCACCGAAATCAAAGAATTGGACATTAATAAAATATCCACAAAACGTGCTTACCTTACAATACCTAACCCAACCTAACCTAACCATCACCGAAGTCAGAGAATTCGACATTGCCAAAATATCCACAAAAAGTTCTTATCCTACCAAACCTCACTTATCTGAACCTAACCATCACCGAAATCAAAGAATTGGACAGTGCTAAAATATCCACAAAACGTGCTTACCTCACAATACCTAACCCAAACGAACCTAACCATCACCGAAGTCAAAGAATTCGACATTGCCAAAATATCCACAAAAAGTTCTTATCCTTCCAAACCGCACCCATCTGAACCTAACCATCACCGAAATCAAAGAATTGGACATTGCAAAAATATCCACAAATTGTGCTTACCTCACAATACCTAACCTAACCTAACCTAACCATCACCGAAGTCAGAGAATTCGACATTGCCAAAATATCCACAAAAAGTTCTTATCCTACCAAACCTCACTTATCTGAACCTAACCATCACCGAAATCAAAGAATTGGACAATGATAAAATATCCACAAAACGTGCTTACCTCACAATACCTAACCTAAACTAACCTAACCATCACCGAAGTCAGAGAATTCAACATTGCCAAAATATCTACAAAAAGTTCATACCCCACTAAACCTCACCCATCTGAACCTAACCATCACCGAAATCGAAGAAAAGGACATTGCCAAAATATCCACAAAACGTGCTTACCTCACTATACCTTATCCAACCTAACCTAACCATCACCGAAAATAGAGAATTCGACATTGCCAAAATATCCACAAAAAGTTCTTATCCTACCAAACCTCACCCAATTGAACCTAACCATCACCGAAATCGAAGAAATGGACATTGCCAAAATATCCACAAAACGTGCTTACCTTACAATACCTAACCCAACCTAACCTAACCATCACCGAAGTCAGAGAATTCGACATTGCCAAAATATCCACAAAAAGTTCTTATCCTACCAAACCTCACTTATCTGAACCTAACCATCACCGAAATCAAAGAATTGGACAATGCTAAAATATCCACAAAACGTGCTTACCTCACAATACCTAACCCAAACGAACCTAACCATCACCGAAGTCAAAGAATTCGACATTGCCAAAATATCCACAAAAAGTTCTTATCCTTCCAAACCGCACCCATCTGAACCTAACCATCACCGAAATCAAAGAATTGGACATTGCAAAAATATCCACAAATTGTGCTTACCTCACAATACCTAACCTAACCTAACCTAACCATCACCGAAGTCAGAGAATTCGACATTGCCAAAATATCCACAAAAAGTTCTTATCCTACCAAACCTCACCCATCTGAGCCTAACCATCAACGAAATTAAAGAATTAGACATTGCCAAAATATCTACAAAACATGCTTACCCCTTAATACCTAACCCAACCTAACCTTACCATCACCGAAGTCAGAGAATTCGACATTGCCAAATTATCCACAAAAAGTTCTTATCCTACCAAACCTCACCCATCTGAACCTAACCATCACCGAAATCAAAGAATTGGACATTGCCAAAATATCCACAAAACGTGCTTACCTCACAATACCTAACCCAACCTAACCTAACCATCACCGAAGTCAGAGAATTCAACATTGCCAAAATATCTATAAAAAGTTCATACCCCACCAAACCTCACCCATCTGAACCTAACCATCACCGAAATCGAAGAAATGGACATTGCCAAAATATCCACAAAACGAGCTTACCTCACTATACCTTATCCAACCTAACCTAACCATCACCGAAAATAGAGAATTCGACATTGCCAAAATATCCACAAAAAGTTCTTATCCTACCAAACCTCACCCAATTGAACCTCACCATCACCGAAATCAAAGAATTGGACTATGCAAAAATATCCACAAATTGTGCTTACCTCACAATACCTAACCTAACCTAACCTAACCATCACCGAAGTCAGAGAATTCGACATTGCCAAAATATCCACAAAAAGTTCTTATCCTACCAAATCTCACCCATCTGAGCCTAACCATCAACGAAATTAAAGAATTAGACATTGCCAAAATATCTACAAAGAATGCTTACCCCTTAAAACCTAACCCAACCTAACCTAACCATCACCGAAGTCAGAGAATTCGACATTGCCAAAATATCCACAAAAAGTTCTTATCCTACCAAACCTCTCCCATCTGAACCTAACCATCACCGAAATCAAAGAATTGGACATTGCAAAAATATCCACAAAACGTGCTTACCTCAAAATACCTAACCTAACCTAACCTAACCATCACCGAAGTCAGAGAATTCGACATTGCCAAAATATCCACAAAAAGTTCTTATCCTACCAAACCTCACCCATCTGAGCCTAACCATCAACGAAATTAAAGAATTAGACATTGCCAAAATATCTACAAAACATGCTTACCCCTTAATACCTAACCCAACCTAACCTTACCATCACCGAAGTCAGAGAATTCGACATTGCCAAAATATCCACAAAAAGTTCTTATCCTACCAAACCTCACCCAATTGAACCTAACCATCACCGAAATCAAAGAATTGGACATTGCAAAAATATCCACAAAACGTGCTTACCTCACAATACCTAACCTAACCTAACCTAACCATCACCGAAGTCAGAGAATTCGACTTTGCCAAAATATCCACAAAAAGTTCTTATCCTACCAAACCTCACCCATCTGAACCTAACCATCACCGAAATCAAAGAATTGGACATTGCCAAAATATCCACAAAACGTGCTTACCTCACAATACCTAAGCCAACCTAACCTAACCATCACTGAAGTCAGAGAATCCAACATTGCCAAAATATCCACAAAAAGTTCATACCCCACCAAACCTCACCCAATTGAACCTAACCATCACCGAAATCAAAGAATTGGACATTGCAAAAATATCCACAAAACGTGCTTACCTCACAATACCTAACCCAACCTAACCTAACCATCACCGAAGTCAAAGAATTCGACATTGCCAAAATATCCACAAAAAGTTCTTATCCTACCAAACCTCACCCATCTGAACCTAACCATCACCGAAATCAAAGAATTGGACAATGATTTAATATCCACAAAACGTGCTTACCTCACTATACCTAACCCAACCTAACCTAACCATCACCGAAGTCAAAGAATTCGACATTGCCAAAATATCCACAAAAAGTTCTTATCCTACCAAACCTCACCCATCTGAACCTAACCATCACCGAAATCAAAGAATTCGACATTGCCAAAATATCCACAAAACGTGCTTTCCTCACAATACCTAACCTAACCTAACCTAACCATCACCGAAGTCAGAGAATTGAACATTGCCAAAATATCTACAAAAAGTTCATACCCCACCAAACCTCACCCATCTGAACCTAACCATCACCGAAATCGAAGAAATGGACATTGCCAAAATAACCACAAAACGTGCTTACCTCACTATACCTTATCCAACCTAACCTAACCATCACCGAAAATAGAGAATTCGACATTGCCAAAATATCCACAAAAAGTTCTTATCCTACCAAACCTCACCCAATTGAACCTAACCATCACCGAAATCAAAGAATTGGACATTGCAAAAATATCCACAAAACGTGCTTACCTCACAATACCTAACCTTACCTAACCTAACCATCACCGAAGTCAGAGAATTCTACATTGCCAAAATATCCACAAAAAGTTCTTATCCTACCAAACCTCACCCATCTGAGCCTAACCATCAACGAAATTAAAGAATTAGACATTGCCAAAATATCAACAAAACATGCTTACCCCTTAAAACCTAACCCAACCTAACCTAACCATCACCGAAGTCAGAGAATTCGACATTGCCAAAATATCCACAAAAAGTTCTTATCCTACCAAACCTCACCCATCTGAGCCTAACCATCAACGAAATTAAAGAATTAGACATTGCCAAAATATCTACAAAACATGCTTACCCCTTAAAACCTAACCCAACCTAACCTGACCATCACCGAAGTCAGAGAATTCGACATTGCCAAAATATCCACAAAAAGTTCTTATCCTACCAAACCTCTCCCATCTGAACCTAACCATCACCGAAATCAAAGATTTGGACATTGCAAAAATATCCAAAAAACGTGCCTACCTCACAATACCCTTTTTTTTTTTTTTTTTTTTTTTCCTATGCGTGGGAGGAGAAAATCTTCAATAAGACTCCCTCTAGTCCGCACTTGAGGGAAGTGTCAGATTTTTACTGACTAAAAAACTCCCCCGACTCACCTCACCCCTTTGGGGACCCCACTCGTTGGTGGATTGCTTCCGCAGGGGCTGATTTCGTCCTTGTTGGCTTCTCCTTTTTGTGCGGATCCCTCCTTTCCAGTTCATCTAGTTGACCCGCTTGGTTTCTGTTTCCTGAAAAACATTCATTTGCAGTATTAATCATAGGCTGGTAATAGTATATCTATATCTATGGGTTGACATCTATTCATTTCCTTCTATAAGTCTTTCCGCTTTCCTTAGCCGTTCGGCCTCCTCCTTCTGCTTCATGACGCTCCTTGCGAACTCTGCGAATGCTTCCCAAGAGGCTACGTCTTTAGTGATGTTCTGTGCTATGTCTTCAGTGTTGACCGGGGTGCTTTCTTCGAGTGTCGCTCTTTCAGATTCCCATGCAGGGCATACGAGGAGTGTATGTTCTGCGTCATCTCTGATTGATGCACAGTGGTGACATTCTGCTGTCGTTTCCTTTCCGATGCGGTTGAGGAATGCTCCGAAACACCCATGGCTGGTTAGTAGCTGGGTTGTGTGGTAGTCCGGTTTTGCGCTTTTCCTCCTTGTCCAGGCTGCGATTGATGGGATCAGTCGATGTGTCCATCTACCTTTGTCTGCGCCGTCCCAGCGGACCTGCCATACCTCACAATACCTAACCTAACCTAACCTTACCATCACCGAAGTCAGAGAATTCGACATTGCCAAAATATCCACAAAAAGTTCTTATCCTACCAAACCTCACCCATCTGAGCCTAACCATCAACGAAATTAAAGAATAAGACATTGCCAAAATATCTACAAAACATGCTTACCCCTTAATACCTAACCCAACCTAACCTTACCATCACCGAAGTCAGAGAATTCGACATTACCAAAATATCCACAAAAAGTTCTTATCCTACCAAACCTCACCCAATTGAACCTAACCATCACCGAAATCAAAGAATTGGACATCGCCAAAATAACAACAAAACGTGCTTACCTCACAATACCTAACCCAACCTAACCTAACCATCACCGAAGTCAGAGAATTAGACATTGCCAAAATATCCACAAAAAGTTCTTATCCTACCAAACCTCACCCATCTGAACCTAACCATCACCGAAATCAAAGAATTGGACATTGCAAAAATATACACAAAACGTGCTTACCTCACAATACTTAACCTAACCTAACCTAACCATCACCGAAGTCAGAGAATTCGACATTGCCAAAATATCCACAAAAAGTTCTTATCCTACCAAACCTCACCCATCTGAGCCTAACCATCAACGAAATTAAAGAATTAGACATTGCCAAAATAACTACAAAACATGCTTACCCCTTAATACCTAACCCAACCTAACCTAACCATCACCGAAGTCAGAGAATTCGACATTGCCAAAATATCCACAAAAAGTTCTTATCCTACCAAACCTCACCCATCTGAGCCTAACCATCAACGAAATTAAAGAATTAGACATTGCCAAAATATCTACAAAACATGCTTACCCCTTAAAACCTAACCCAACCTAACCTGACCATCACCGAAGTCAGAGAATTCGACATTGCCAAAATATCCACAAAAAGTTCTTATCCTACCAAACCTCTCCCATCTGAACCTAACCATCACCGAAATCAAAGAATTGGACATTGCAAAAATATCCACAAAACGTGCTTACCTCACAATACCTAACTTAACCTAACCTAACCATCACCGAAGTCAGAGAATTCGACATTGCCAAAATATCCACAAAAAGTTCTTATCCTACCAAACCTCACCCATCTGAGCCTAACCATCAACGAAATAAAAGAATTAGACATTGCCAAAATATCTACAAAACATGCTTACCCCTTAAAACCTAACCCAACCTAACCTTACCATCACCGAAGTCAGAGAATTCGACATTGCCAAAATATCCACAAAAAGTTCTTATCCTACCAAACCTCACCCAATTGAACCTAACCATCACCGAAATCAAAGATTTGGACATTGCAAAAATATCCACAAAACGTGCTTACCTCACAATACCTAACCCAACCTAACCTAACCATCACTGAAGTCAGAGAATCCAACATTGCCAAAATATCCACAAAAAGTTCATACCCCACCAAACCTCACCCATCTGAACCTAACCATCACCGAAATCGAAAAATGGACATTGCCAAAATATCCACAAAACGTGCTTACCTCACTATACCTTATCCAACCTAACCTAACCATCACCGAAAATAGAGAATTCGACATTGCCAAAATATCCACAAAAAGTTCTTATCCTACCAAACCTCACCCAATTGAACCTAACCATCACCGAAATCAAAGAATTGGACATTGCAAAAATATCCACAAATTGTGCTTACCTCACAATACCTAACCTAACCTAACCTAACCATCACCGAAGTCAGAGAATTCGACATTGCCAAAATATCCACAAAAAGTTCTTATCCTACCAAACCTCACCCATCTGAGCCTTACCATCAACGAAATTAAAGAATTAGACATTGCCAAAATATCTACAAAACATGCTTACCCCTTAAAACCTAACCCAACCTAACCTGACCATCACCGAAGTCAGAGAATTCGACATTGCCAAAATATCCACAAAAAGTTCTTATCCTACCAAACCTCACCCATCTGAGCCTAACCATCAACGAAATTAAAGAATTAGACATTGCCAAAATATCTACAAAACATGCTTACCCCTTAAAACCTAACCCAACCTAACCTGACCATCACCGAAGTCAGAGAATTCGACATTGCCAAAATATCCACAAAAAGTTCTTATCCTACCAAACCTCACCCATCTGAGCCTAACCATCAACGAAATTAAAGAATTAGACATTGCCAAAATATCTACAAAACATGCTTACCCCTTAAAACCTAACCCAACCTAACCTGACCATCACCGAAGTCAGAGAATTCGACATTGCCAAAATATCCACAAAAAGTTCTTATCCTACCAAACCTCACCCATCTGAGCCTAACCATCAACGAAATTAAAGAATTAGACATTGCCAAAATATCTACAAAACATGCTTACCCCTTAAAACCTAACCCAACCTAACCTAACCATCACCGAAGTCAGAGAATTCGACATTGCCAAAATATCCACAAAAAGTTCTTATCCTACCAAACCTCACCCATCTGAGCCTAACCATCAACGAAATTAAAGAATTAGACATTGCCAAAATATCTACAAAACATGCTTACCCCTTAAAACCTAACCCAACCTAACCTGACCATCACCGAAGTCAGAGAATTCGACATTGCCAAAATATCCACAAAAAGTTCTTATCCTACCAAACCTCACCCATCTGAACCTAACCATCACCGAAATCAAAGAATTAGACATTGCCAAAATATCCACAAAACGTGCTTACCTCACAATACCTAACCAAACCTAACCTAACCATCACTGAAGTCAGAGAATCCAACATTGCCAAAATATCCACAAAAAGTTCATACCCCACCAAACCACACCCATCTGAACCTAACCATCACCGAAATCGAAAAAATGGACATTGCCAAAATATCCACAAAACGTGCTTACCTCACTATACCTTATTCAACCTAACCTAACCATCACCGAAGTCAGAGAATTCGACATTGCCAAAATATCCACAAAAAGTTCTTATCCTACCAAACCTCACCCATCTGAGCCTAACCATCAACGAAATTAAAGAATTAGACATTGCCAAAATATCTACAAAACATGCTTACCCCTTAATACCTAACCCAACCTAACCTTACCATCACCGAAGTCAGAGAATTCGACATTGCCAAAATATCCACAAAAAGTTCTTATCCTACCAAACCTCACCCAATTGAACCTAACCATCACCGAAATCAAAGAATTGGACATTGCAAAAATATCCACAAAACGTGCTTACCTCACAATACCTAACCTAACCTAACCTAACCATCACCGAAGTCAGAGAATTCGACTTTGCCAAAATATCCACAAAAAGTTCTTATCCTACCAAACCTCACCCAATTGAACCTAACCATCACCGAAATCAAAGAATTGGACATTGCAAAAATATCCACAAAACGTGCTTACCTCACAATACCTAACCTAACCTAACCTAACCATCACCGAAGTCAGAGAATTCGACTTTGCCAAAATATCCACAAAAAGTTCTTATCCTAACAAACCTCACCCATCTGAACCTAACCATCACCGAAATCAAAGAATTGGACATTGCAAAAATATCCACAAAACGTGCTTACCTCACAATACCTAACCTAACCTAACCTAACCATCACCGAAGTCAGAGAATTGAACATTGCCAAAATATCTACAAAAAGTTCATACCCCACCAAACCTCACCCATCTGAACCTAACCATCACCGAAATCGAAGAAATGGACATTGCCAAAATATCCACAAAACGTGCTTACCTCACTATACCTTATCCAACCTAACCTAACCATCACCGAAAATAGAGAATTCGACATTGCCAAAATATCCACAAAAAGTTCTTATCCTACCAAACCTCACCCAATTGAACCTAACCATCACCGAAATCAAAGAATTGGACATTGCAAAAATATCCACAAAACGTGCTTACCTCACAATACCTAACCTTACCTAACCTAACCATCACCGAAGTCAGAGAATTCTACATTGCCAAAATATCCACAAAAAGTTCTTATCCTAACAAACCTCACCCATCTGAGCCTAACCATCAACGAAATTAAAGAATTAGACATTGCCAAAATATCTACAAAACATGCTTACCCCTTTAAACCTAACCCAACCTAACCTTACCATCACCGAAGTCAGAGAATTCGACATTGCCAAAATATCCACAAAAAGTTCTTATCCTACCAAACCTCACCCATCTGAGCCTAACCATCAACGAAATTAAAGAATTAGACATTGCCAAAATATCAACAAAACATGCTTACCCCTTTAAACCTAACCCAACCTAACCTTACCATCACCGAAGTCAGAGAATTCGACATTGCCAAAATATCCACAAAAAGTTCTTATCCTACCAAACCTCACCCATCTGAACCTAACCATCACCGAAATCAAAGAATTAAGCATTGCCAAAATATCCACAAAACGTGCTTACCTCACAATACCTAACCCAACCTAACCTATCCATCACCGAAGTCCGAGAATTTGACATTGCCAAAATATCCACAAAAAGTTCTTATCCTACCAAACCTCACCCATCTGAACCTAACCATCACCGAAATCAAAGAATTCGACATTGCCAAAATATCCACAAAACGTGCTTACCTCACAATACCTAACCTAACCTAACCTAACCATCACCGAAGTCAGAGAATTGAACATTGCCAAAATATCTACAAAAAGTTCATACCCCACCAAACCTCACCCATCTGAACCTAACCATCACCGAAATCGAAGAAATGGACATTGCCAAAATAACCACAAAACGTGCTTACCTCACTATACCTTATCCAACCTAACCTAACCATCACCGAAAATAGAGAATTCGACATTGCCAAAATATCCACAAAAAGTTCTTATCCTACCAAACCTCACCCAATTGAACCTAACCATCACCGAAATCAAAGAATTGGACATTGCAAAAATATCCACAAAACGTGCTTACCTCACAATACCTAACCTTACCTAACCTAACCATCACCGAAGTCAGAGAATTCTACATTGCCAAAATATCCACAAAAAGTTCTTATCCTACCAAACCTCACCCATCTGAGCCTAACCATCAACGAAATTAAAGAATTAGACATTGCCAAAATATCAACAAAACATGCTTACCCCTTAAAACCTAACCCAACCTAACTTAACCATCACCGAAGTCAGAGAATTCGACATTGCCAAAATATCCACAAAAAGTTCTTATCCTACCAAACCTCACCCATCTGAGCCTAACCATCAACGAAATTAAAGAATTAGACATTGCCAAAATATCTACAAAACATGCTTACCCCTTAAAACCTAACCCAACCTAACCTGACCATCACCGAAGTCAGAGAATTCGACATTGCCAAAATATCCACAAAAAGTTCTTATCCTACCAAACCTCACCCATCTGAGCCTAACCATCAACGAAATTAAAGAATAAGACATTGCCAAAATATCTACAAAACATGCTTACCCCTTAATACCTAACCCAACCTAACCTTACCATCACCGAAGTCAGAGAATTCGACATTACCAAAATATCCACAAAAAGTTCTTATCCTACCAAACCTCACCCAATTGAACCTAACCATCACCGAAATCAAAGAATTGGACATCGCCAAAATAACAACAAAACGTGCTTACCTCACAATACCTAACCCAACCTAACCTAACCATCACCGAAGTCAGAGAATTAGACATTGCCAAAATATCCACAAAAAGTTCTTATCCTACCAAACCTCACCCATCTGAACCTAACCATCACCGAAATCAAAGAATTGGACATTGCAAAAATATACACAAAACGTGCTTACCTCACAATACTTAACCTAACCTAACCTAACCATCACCGAAGTCAGAGAATTCGACATTGCCAAAATATCCACAAAAAGTTCTTATCCTACCAAACCTCACCCATCTGAGCCTAACCATCAACGAAATTAAAGAATTAGACATTGCCAAAATAACTACAAAACATGCTTACCCCTTAATACCTAACCCAACCTAACCTAACCATCACCGAAGTCAGAGAATTCGACATTGCCAAAATATCCACAAAAAGTTCATATCCTACCAAACCTCACCCATCTGAACCTAACCATCACCGAAAACAAAGAATAAGCATTGCCAAAATATCCACAAAACGTGCTTACCTCACAATACCTAACCCAACCTAACCTATCCATCACCGAAGTCCGAGAATTCGACATTGCCAAAATATCCACAAAAAGTTCTTATCCTACCAAACCTCACCCATCTGAGCCTAACCATCAACGAAATTAAAGAATTAGACATTGCCAAAATATCTACAAAACATGCTTACCCCTTAAAACCTAACCCAACTAAACCTAACCATCACCGAAGTCAGAGAATTCGACATTGCCAAAATATCCACAAAAAGTTCTTATCCTACCAAACCTCACCCATCTGAGCCTAACCATCAACGAAATTAAAGATCTAGACATTGCCAAAATATCTACAAAACATGCTTACCCCTTAAAACCTAACCCAACCTAACCTGACCATCACCGAAGTCAGAGAATTCGACATTGCCAAAATATCCACAAAAAGTTCTTATCCTACCAAACCTCACCCAATTGAACCTAACCATCACCGAAATCAAAGATTTGGACATTGCAAAAATATCCACAAAACGTGCTTACCTCACAATACCTAACCCAACCTAACCTAACCATCACTGAAGTCAGAGAATCCAACATTGCCAAAATATCCACAAAAAGTTCATACCCCACCAAACCTCACCCATCTGAACCTAACCATCACCGAAATCGAAAAATGGACATTGCCAAAATATCCACAAAACGTGCTTACCTCACTATACCTTATCCAACCTAACCTAACCATCACCGAAAATAGAGAATTCGACATTGCCAAAATATCCACAAAAAGTTCTTATCCTACCAAACCTCACCCAATTGAACCTAACCATCACCGAAATCAAAGAATTGGACATTGCAAAAATATCCACAAATTGTGCTTACCTCACAATACCTAACCTAACCTAACCTAACCATCACCGAAGTCAGAGAATTCGACATTGCCAAAATATCCACAAAAAGTTCTTATCCTACCAAACCTCACCCATCTGAGCCTTACCATCAACGAAATTAAAGAATTAGACATTGCCAAAATATCTACAAAACATGCTTACCCCTTAAAACCTAACCCAACCTAACCTGACCATCACCGAAGTCAGAGAATTCGACATTGCCAAAATATCCACAAAAAGTTCTTATCCTACCAAACCTCACCCATCTGAGCCTAACCATCAACGAAATTAAAGAATTAGACATTGCCAAAATATCTACAAAACATGCTTACCCCTTAAAACCTAACCCAACCTAACCTGACCATCACCGAAGTCAGAGAATTCGACATTGCCAAAATATCCACAAAAAGTTCTTATCCTACCAAACCTCTCCCATCTGAACCTAACCATCACCGAAATCAAAGAATTGGACATTGCAAAAATATCCACAAAACGTGCTTACTTCACAATACCTAACCTAACCTAACCTAACCATCACCGAAGTCAGAGAATTCGACATTGCCAAAATATCCACAAAAAGTTCTTATCCTACCAAACCTCACCCATCTGAGCCTAACCATCAACGAAATTAAAGAATTAGACATTGCCAAAATATCTACAAAACATGCTTACCCCTTAAAACCTAACCCAACCTAACCTAACCATCACCGAAGTCAGAGAATTCGACATTGCCAAAATATCCACAAAAAGTTCTTATCCTACCAAACCTCACCCATCTGAGCCTAACCATCAACGAAATTAAAGAATTAGACATTGCCAAAATATCTACAAAACATGCTTACCCCTTAAAACCTAACCCAACCTAACCTGACCATCACCGAAGTCAGAGAATTCGACATTGCCAAAATATCCACAAAAAGTTCTTATCCTACCAAACCTCACCCATCTGAGCCTAACCATCAACGAAATTAAAGAATTAGACATTGCCAAAATATCTACAAAACATGCTTACCCCTTAAAACCTAACCCAACCTAACCTAACCATCACCGAAGTCAGAGAATTCGACATTGCCAAAATATCCACAAAAAGTTCTTATCCTACCAAACCTCACCCATCTGAACCTAACCATCACCGAAATCAAAGAATTGGACATTGCCAAAATATCCACAAAACGTGCTTACCTCACAATACCTAACCAAACCTAACCTAACCATCACTGAAGTCAGAGAATCCAACATTGCCAAAATATCCACAAAAAGTTCATACCCCACCAAACCACACCCATCTGAACCTAACCATCACCGAAATCGAAAAAATGGACATTGCCAAAATATCCACAAAACGTGCTTACCTCACTATACCTTATTCAACCTAACCTAACCATCACCGAAGTCAGAGAATTCGACATTGCCAAAATATCCACAAAAAGTTCTTATCCTACCAAACCTCACCCATCTGAGCCTAACCATCAACGAAATTAAAGAATTAGACATTGCCAAAATATCTACAAAACATGCTTACCCCTTAATACCTAACCCAACCTAACCTTACCATCACCGAAGTCAGAGAATTCGACATTGCCAAAATATCCACAAAAAGTTCTTATCCTACCAAACCTCACCCAATTGAACCTAACCATCACCGAAATCAAAGAATTGGACATTGCAAAAATATCCACAAAACGTGCTTACCTCACAATACCTAACCTAACCTAACCTAACCATCACCGAAGTCAGAGAATTCGACTTTGCCAAAATATCCACAAAAAGTTCTTATCCTACCAAACCTCACCCATCTGAACCTAACCATCACCGAAATCAAAGAATTGGACATTGCCAAAATATCCACAAAACGTGCTTACCTCACAATACCTTACCCAACCTAACCTAACCATCACTGAAGTCAGAGAATCCAACATTGCCAAAATATCCACAAAAAGTTCATACCTTACCAAACCTCACCCAATTGAACCTAACCATCACCGAAATCAAAGAATTGGACATTGCAAAAATATCCACAAAACGTGCTTACCTCACAATACCTAACCTAACCTAACCTAACCATCACCGAAGTCAGAGAATTCGACTTTGCCAAAATATCCACAAAAAGTTCTTATCCTACCAAACCTCACCCATCTGAACCTTACCATCACCGAAATCAAAGAATTGGACATTGCAAAAATATCCACAAAACGTGCTTACCTTACAATACCTAACCCAACCTAACCTAACCATCACCGAAGTCAGAGAATTCGACATTGCCAAAATATCCACAAAAAGTTCTTATCCTACCAAACCTCACTTATCTGAACCTAACCATCACCGAAATCAAAGAATTGGACAATGATAAAATATCCACAAAACGTGCTTACCTCACAATACCTAACCCAACCTAACCTAACCATCACCGAAGTCAAAGAATTCAACATTGCCAAAATATCCACAAAAAGTTCTTATCCTACCAAACCTCACCCATCTGAACCTAACCATCACCGAAATCAAAGAATTCGACATTGCCAAAATATCCACAAAACGTGCTTACCTCACAATACCTAACCTTACCTAACCTAACCATCACCGAAGTCAGAGAATTCAACATTGCCAAAATATCTACAAAAAGTTCATACCCCACCAAACCTCACCCATCTGAACCTAACCATCACCGAAATCGAAGAAATGGACATTGCCAAAATATCCACAAAACGTGCTTACCTCACTATACCTTATCCAACCTAACCTAACCATCACCAAAAATAGAGAATTCGACATTGCCAAAATATCCACAAAAAGTTCTTATCCTACCAAACCTCTCCCATCTGAACCTAACCATCACCGAAATCAAAGAATTGGACATCGCCAAAATAACAACAAAACGTGCTTACCTCACAATTCCTAACCCAACCTAACCTAACCATCACCGAAGTCAGAGAATTCGACATTGCCAAAATATCCACAAAAAGTTCTTATCCTACCAAACCTCACCCATCTGAACCTAACCATTACCGAAATCAAAGAATTGGACATTGCAAAAATATCCACAAAACGTGCTTACCTTACAATACCTTACCCAACCTAACCTAACCATCACCGAAGTCAGAGAATTCGACATTGCCAAAATATCCACAAAAAGTTCTTATCCTACCAAACCTCACTTATCTGAACCTATCCATCACCGAAATCAAAGAATTGGACAATGATTAAATATCCACAAAACGTGCTTACCTCACAATACCTAACCCAACCTAACCTAACCATCACCGAAGTCAAAGAATTCAACATTGCCAAAATATCCACAAAAAGTTCTTATCCTACCAAACCTCACCCATCTGAACCTAACCATCACCGAAATCAAAGAATTCGACATTGCCAAAATATCCACAAAACGTGCTTACCTCACAATACCTAACCTTACCTAACCTAACCATCACCGAAGTCAGAGAATTCAACATTGCCAAAATATCTACAAAAAGTTCATACCCCACCAAACCTCACCCATCTGAACCTAACCATCACCGAAATCGAAGAAATGGACATTGCCAAAATATCCACAAAACGTGCTTACCTCACTATACCTTATCCAACCTAACCTAACCATCACCAAAAATAGAGAATTCGACATTGCCAAAATATCCACAAAAAGTTCTTATCCTACCAAACCTCTCCCATCTGAACCTAACCATCACCGAAATCAAAGAATTGGACATCGCCAAAATAACAACAAAACGTGCTTACCTCACAATTCCTAACCCAACCTAACCTAACCATCACCGAAGTCAGAGAATTCGACATTGCCAAAATATCCACAAAAAGTTCTTATCCTACCAAACCTCACCCATCTGAACCTAACCATCACCGAAATCAAAGAATTGGACATTGCAAAAATATACACAAAACGTGCTTACCTCACAATACTTAACCTAACCTAACCTAACCATCACCGAAGTCAGAGAATTCGACATTGCCAAAATATCCACAAAAAGTTCTTATCCTACCAAACCTCACCCATCTGAGCCTAACCATCAACGAAATTAAAGAATTAGACATTGCCAAAATATCTACAAAACATGCTTACCCCTTAATACCTAACCCAACCTAACCTAACCATCACCGAAGTCAGAGAATTCGACATTGCCAAAATATCCACAAAAAGTTCATATCCTACCAAACCTCACCCATCTGAACCTAACCATCACCGAAATCAAAGAATTAGGCATTGCCAAAATATCCACAAAACGTGCTTACCTCACAATACCTAACCCAACCTAACCTATTCATCACCGAAGTCCGAGAATTCGACATTATCAAAATATCCACAAAAAGTTCTTATCCTACCAAACCTCACTTATCTGAACCTAACCATCACCGAAGTCAAAGAATTGGACAATGATAAAATATCCACAAAACGTGCTTACCTCACAATACCTAACCCAACCTAACCTAACCATCACCGAAGTCAAAGAATTCGACATTGCCAAAATATCCACAAAAAGTTCTTATCCTACCAAACCTCACCCATCTGAACCTAACCATCACCGAAATCAAAGAATTCGACATTGCCAAAATATCCACAAAACGTGCTTACCTCACAATACCTAACCTAACCTAACCTTACCATCACCGAAGTCAGAGAATTGAACATTGCCAAAATATCTACAAAAAGTTCATACCCCACCAAACCTCACCCATCTGAACCTAACCATCACCGAAATCGAAGAAATGGACATTGCCAAAATATCCACAAAACGTGCTTACCTCACTATACCTTATCCAACCTAACCTAACCATCACCGAAAATAGAGAATTCGACATTGCCAAAATATCCACAAAAAGTTCTTATCCTACCAAACCTCACCCATCTGAACCTAACCATCACCGAAATCAAAGAATTGGACATTGCAAAAATATCCACAAAACGTGCTTACCTCACAATACCTAACCTTACCTAACCTAACCATCACCGAAGTCAGAGAATTCTACATTGCCAAAATATCCACAAAAAGTTCTTATCCTACCAAACCTCACCCATCTGAGCCTAACCATCAACGAAATTAAAGAATTAGACATTGCCAAAATATCTACAAAACATGCTTACCCCTTAAAACCTAACCCAACCTAACCTAACCATCACCGAAGTCAGAGAATTCGACATTGCCAAAATATCCACAAAAAGTTCTTATCCTACCAAACCTCACCCATCTGAGCCTAACCATCAACGAAATTAAAGAATTAGACATTGCCAAAATATCTACAAAACATGCTTACCCCTTAAAACCTAACCCAACCTAACCTGACCATCACCGAAGTCAGAGAATTCGACATTGCCAAAATATCCACAAAAAGTTCTTATCCTACCAAACCTCTCCCATCTGAACCTAACCATCACCGAAATCAAAGAATTGGACATTGCAAAAATATCCAAAAAACGTGCCTACCTCACAATACCTAACCTAACCTAACCTAACCATCACCGAAGTCAGAGAATTGAACATTGCCAAAATATCTACAAAAAGTTCATACCCCACCAAACCTCACCCATCTGAACCTAACCATCACCGAAATCGAAGAAATGGACATTGCCAAAATATCCACAAAACGTGCTTACCTCACTATACCTTATCCAACCTAACCTAACCATCACCGAAAATAGAGAATTCGACATTGCCAAAATATCCACAAAAAGTTCTTATCCTACCAAACCTCACCCAATTGAACCTAACCATCACCGAAATCAAAGAATTGGACATTGCAAAAATATCCACAAAACGTGCTTACCTCACAATACCTAACCTTACCTAACCTAACCATCACCGAAGTCAGAGAATTCTACATTGCCAAAATATCCACAAAAAGTTCTTATCCTACCAAACCTCACCCATCTGAGCCTAACCATCAACGAAATTAAAGAATTAGACATTGCCAAAATATCTACAAAACATGCTTACCCCTTTAAACCTAACCCAACCTAACCTTACCATCACCGAAGTCAGAGAATTCGACATTGCCAAAATATCCACAAAAAGTTCTTATCCTACCAAACCTCACCCATCTGAGCCTAACCATCAACGAAATTAAAGAATTAGACATTGCCAAAATATCTACAAAACATGCTTACCCCTTTAAACCTAACCCAACCTAACCTTACCATCACCGAAGTCAGAGAATTCGACATTGCCAAAATATCCACAAAAAGTTCTTATCCTACCAAACCTCACCCATCTGAACCTAACCATCACCGAAATCAAAGAATTGGACATTGCAAAAATATACACAAAACGTGCTTACCTCACAATACTTAACCTAACCTAACCTAACCATCACCGAAGTCAGAGAATTCGACATTGCCAAAATATCCACAAAAAGTTCTTATCCTACCAAACCTCACCCATCTGAGCCTAACCATCAACGAACTTAAAGAATTAGACATTGCCAAAATATCTACAAAACATGCTTACCCCTTAATACCTAACCCAACCTAACCTAACCATCACCGAAGTCAGAGAATTCGACATTGCCAAAATATCCACAAAAAGTTCATATCCTACCAAACCTCACCCATCTGAACCTAACCATCACCGAAATCAAAGAATTAGGCATTGCCAAAATATCCACAAAACGTGCTTACCTCACAATACCTAACCCAACCTAACCTATTCATCACCGAAGTCCGAGAATTCGACATTATCAAAATATCCACAAAAAGTTCTTATCCTACCAAACCTCACTTATCTGAACCTAACCATCACCGAAGTCAAAGAATTGGACAATGATAAAATATCCACAAAACGTGCTTACCTCACAATACCTAACCCAACCTAACCTAACCATCACCGAAGTCAAAGAATTCGACATTGCCAAAATATCCACAAAAAGTTCTTATCCTACCAAACCTCACCCATCTGAACCTAACCATCACCGAAATCAAAGAATTCGACATTGCCAAAATATCCACAAAACGTGCTTACCTCACAATACCTAACCTAACCTAACCTAACCATCACCGAAGTCAGAGAATTGAACATTGCCAAAATATCTACAAAAAGTTCATACCCCACCAAACCTCACCCATCTGAACCTAACCATCACCGAAATCGAAGAAATGGACATTGCCAAAATATCCACAAAACGTGCTTACCTCACTATACCTTATCCAACCTAACCTAACCATCACCGAAAATAGAGAATTCGACATTGCCAAAATATCCACAAAAAGTTCTTATCCTACCAAACCTCACCCATCTGAACCTAACCATCACCGAAATCAAAGAATTGGACATTGCAAAAATATCCACAAAACGTGCTTACCTCACAATACCTAACCTTACCTAACCTAACCATCACCGAAGTCAGAGAATTCTACATTGCCAAAATATCCACAAAAAGTTCTTATCCTACCAAACCTCACCCATCTGAGCCTAACCATCAACGAAATTAAAGAATTAGACATTGCCAAAATATCTACAAAACATGCGTACCCCTTAAAACCTAACCCAACCTAACCTAACCATCACCGAAGTCAGAGAATTCGACATTGCCAAAATATCCACAAAAAGTTCTTATCCTACCAAACCTCACCCATCTGAGCCTAACCATCAACGAAATTAAAGAATTAGACATTGCCAAAATATCTACAAAACATGCTTACCCCTTAAAACCTAACCCAACCTAACCTGACCATCACCGAAGTCAGAGAATTCGACATTGCCAAAATATCCACAAAAAGTTCTTATCCTACCAAACCTCTCCCATCTGAACCTAACCATCACCGAAATCAAAGAATTGGACATTGCAAAAATATCCAAAAAACGTGCCTACCTCACAATACCTAACCTAACCTAACCTAACCATCACCGAAGTCAGAGAATTGAACATTGCCAAAATATCTACAAAAAGTTCATACCCCACCAAACCTCACCCATCTGAACCTAACCATCACCGAAATCGAAGAAATGGACATTGCCAAAATATCCACAAAACGTGCTTACCTCACTATACCTTATCCAACCTAACCTAACCATCACCGAAAATAGAGAATTCGACATTGCCAAAATATCCACAAAAAGTTCTTATCCTACCAAACCTCACCCAATTGAACCTAACCATCACCGAAATCAAAGAATTGGACATTGCAAAAATATCCACAAAACGTGCTTACCTCACAATACCTAACCTTACCTAACCTAACCATCACCGAAGTCAGAGAATTCTACATTGCCAAAATATCCACAAAAAATTCTTATCCTACCAAACCTCACCCATCTGAGCCTAACCATCAACGAAATTAAAGAATTAGACATTGCCAAAATATCTACAAAACATGCTTACCCCTTTAAACCTAACCCAACCTAACCTTACCATCACCGAAGTCAGAGAATTCGACATTGCCAAAATATCCACAAAAAGTTCTTATCCTACCAAACCTCACCCATCTGAGCCTAACCATCAACGAAATTAAAGAATTAGACATTGCCAAAATATCTACAAAACATGCTTACCCCTTAATACCTAACCCAACCTAACCTTACCATCACCGAAGTCAGAGAATTCGACATTGCCAAAATATCCACAAAAAGTTCTTATCCTACCAAACCTCACCCAATTGAACCTAACCATCACCGAAATCAAAGAATTGGACATCGCCAAAATAACAACAAAACGTGCTTACCTCACAATACCTAACCCAACCTAACCTAACCATCACCGAAGTCAGAGAATTAGACATTGCCAAATAGCCACAAAAAGTTCTTATCCTACCAAACCTCACCCATCTGAACCTAACCATCACCGAAATCAAAGAATTGGACATTGCAAAAATATACACAAAACGTGCTTACCTCACAATACTTAACCTAACCTAACCTAACCATCACCGAAGTCAGAGAATTCGACATTGCCAAAATATCCACAAAAAGTTCTTATCCTACCAAACCTCACCCATCTGAGCCTAACCATCAACGAAATTAAAGAATTAGACATTGCCAAAATATCTACAAAACATGCTTACCCCTTAATACCTAACCCAACCTAACCTTACCATCACCGAAGTCAGAGAATTCGACATTGCCAAAATATCCACAAAAAGTTCTTATCCTACCAAACCTCACCCAATTGAACCTAACCATCACCGAAATCAAAGAATTAGACATTGCAAAAATATCCACAAAACGTGCTTACCTCACAATACCTAACCTAACCTAACCTAACCATCACCGAAGTCAGAGAATTCGACTTTGCCAAAATATCCACAAAAAGTTCTTATCCTACCAAACCTCACCCATCTGAACCTAACCATCACCGAAATCAAAGAATTGGACATTGCCAAAATATCCACAAAACGTGCTTACCTCACAATACCTTACCCAACCTAACCTAACCATCACTGAAGTCAGAGAATCCAACATTGCCAAAATATCCACAAAAAGTTCATACCTTACCAAACCTCACCCAATTGAACCTAACCATCACCGAAATCAAAGAATTGGACATTGCAAAAATATCCACAAAACGTGCTTACCTCACAATACCTAACCTAACCTAACCTAACCATCACCGAAGTCAGAGAATTCGACTTTGCCAAAATATCCACAAAAAGTTCTTATCCTACCAAACCTCACCCATCTGAACCTTACCATCACCGAAATCAAAGAATTGGACATTGCAAAAATATCCACAAAACGTGCTTACCTTACAATACCTAACCCAACCTAACCTAACCATCACCGAAGTCAGAGAATTCGACATTGCCAAAATATCCACAAAAAGTTCTTATCCTACCAAACCTCACTTATCTGAACCTAACCATCACCGAAATCAAAGAATTGGACAATGATAAAATATCCACAAAACGTGCTTACCTCACAATACCTAACCCAACCTAACCTAACCATCACCGAAGTCAAAGAATTCGACATTGCCAAAATATCCACAAAAAGTTCTTATCCTACCAAACCTCACCCATCTGAACCTAACCATCACCGAAATCAAAGAATTCGACATTGCCAAAATATCCACAAAACGTGCTTACCTCACAATACCTAACCTTACCTAACCTAACCATCACCGAAGTCAGAGAATTTAACATTGCCAAAATATCTACAAAAAGTTCATACCCCACCAAACCTCACCCATCTGAACCTAACCATCACCGAAATCGAAGAAATGGACATTGCCAAAATATCCACAAAACGTGCTTACCTCACTATACCTTATCCAACCTAACCTAACCATCACCAAAAATAGAGAATTCGACATTGCCAAAATATCCACAAAAAGTTCTTATCCTACCAAACCTCTCCCATCTGAACCTAACCATCACCGAAATCAAAGAATTGGACATCGCCAAAATAACAACAAAACGTGCTTACCTCACAATTCCTAACCCAAACTAACCTAACCATCACCGAAGTCAGAGAATTCGACATTGCCAAAATATCCACAAAAAGTTCTTATCCTACCAAACCTCACCCATCTGAACCTAACCATCACCGAAATCAAAGAATTGGACATTGCAAAAATATACACAAAACGTGCTTACCTCACAATACTTAACCTAACCTAACCTTACCATCACCGAAGTCAGAGAATTCGACATTGCCAAAATATCCACAAAAAGTTCTTATCCTACCAAACCTCACCCATCTGAGCCTAACCATCAACGAAATTAAAGAATAAGACATTGCCAAAATATCTACAAAACATGCTTACCCCTTAATACCTAACCCAACCTAACCTAACCATCACCGAAGTCAGAGAATTCGACATTGCCAAAATATCCACAAAAAGTTCATATCCTACCAAACCTCACCCATCTGAACCTAACCATCACCGAAATCAAAGAATTAGGCATTGCCAAAATATCCAAAAAACGTGCTTACCTCACAATACCTAACCCAACCTAACCTATTCATCACCGAAGTCCGAGAATTCGACATTATCAAAATATCCACAAAAAGTTCTTATCCTACCAAACCTCACTTATCTGAACCTAACCATCACCGAAGTCAAAGAATTGGACAATGATAAAATATCCACAAAACGTGCTTACCTCACAATACCTAACCCAACCTAACCTAACCATCACCGAAGTCAAAGAATTCGACATTGCCAAAATATCCACAAAAAGTTCTTATCCTACCAAACCTCACCCATCTGAACCTAACCATCACCGAAATCAAAGAATTCGACATTGCCAAAATATTCACAAAACGTGCTTACCTCACAATACCTAACCTAACCTAACCTAACCATCACCGAAGTCAGAGAATTGAACATTGCCAAAATATCTACAAAAAGTTCATACCCCACCAAACCTCACCCATCTGAACCTAACCATCACCGAAATCGAAGAAATGGACATTGCCAAAATATCCACAAAACGTGCTTACCTCACTATACCTTATCCAACCTAACCTTACCATCACCGAAAATAGAGAATTCGACATTGCCAAAATATCCACAAAAAGTTCTTATCCTACCAAACCTCACCCATCTGAACCTAACCATCACCGAAATCAAAGAATTGGACATTGCAAAAATATCCACAAAACGTGCTTACCTCACAATACCTAACCTTACCTAACCTAACCATCACCGAAGTCAGAGAATTCTACATTGCCAAAATATCCACAAAAAGTTCTTATCCTACCAAACCTCACCCATCTGAGCCTAACCATCAACGAAATTAAAGAATTAGACATTGCCAAAATATCTACAAAACATGCTTACCCCTTAAAACCTAACCCAACCTAACCTAACCATCACCGAAGTCAGAGAATTCGACATTGCCAAAAAATCCACAAAAAGTTCTTATCCTACCAAACCTCACCCATCTGAGCCTAACCATCAACTAAATTAAAGAATTAGACATTGCCAAAATATCTACAAAACATGCTTACCCCTTAAAACCTAACCTAACCTAACCTGACCATCACCGAAGTCAGAGAATTCGACATTGCCAAAATATCCACAAAAAGTTCTTATCCTACCAAACCTCTCCCATCTGAACCTAACCATCACCGAAATCAAAGAATTGGACATTGCCAAAATATTCACAAAACGTGCTTACCTCACAATACCTAACCTAACCTAACCTAACCATCACCGAAGTCAGAGAATTGAACATTGCCAAAATATCTACAAAAAGTTCATACCCCACCAAACCTCACCCATCTGAACCTAACCATCACCGAAATCGAAGAAATGGACATTGCCAAAATATCCACAAAACGTGCTTACCTCACTATACCTTATCCAACCTAACCTAACCATCACCGAAAATAGAGAATTCGACATTGCCAAAATATCCACAAAAAGTTCTTATCCTACCAAACCTCACCCATCTGAACCTAACCATCACCGAAATCAAAGAATTCGACATTGCCAAAATATACACAAAACGTGCTTACCTCACAATACCTAACCTAACCTAACCTAACCATCACCGAAGTCAGAGAATTGAACATTGCCAAAATATCTACAAAAAGTTCATACCCCACCAAACCTCACCCATCTGAACCTAACCATCACCGAAATCGAAGAAATGGACATTGCCAAAATATCCACAAAACGTGCTTACCTCACTATACCTTATCCAACCTAACCTAACCATCACCGAAAATAGAGAATTCGACATTGCCAAAATATCCACAAAAAGTTCTTATCCTACCAAACCTCACCCATCTGAACCTAACCATCACCGAAATCAAAGAATTCGACATTGCCAAAATATTCACAAAACGTGCTTACCTCACAATACCTAACCTAACCTAACCTAACCATCACCGAAGTCAGAAAATTGAACATTGCCAAAATATCTACAAAAAGTTCATACCCCACCAAACCTCACCCATCTGAACCTAACCATCACCGAAATCGAAGAAATGGACATTGCCAAAATATCCACAAAACGTGCTTACCTCACTATACCTTATCCAACCTAACCTAACCATCACCGAAAATAGAGAATTCGACATTGCCAAAATATCCACAAAAAGTTCTTATCCTACCAAACCTCACCCATCTGAACCTAACCATCACCGAAATCAAAGAATTGGACATTGCAAAAATATCCACAAAACGTGCTTACCTCACAATACCTAACCTTACCTAACCTAACCATCACCGAAGTCAGAGAATTCTACATTGCCAAAATATCCACAAAAAGTTCTTATCCTACCAAACCTCACCCATCTGAGCCTAACCATCAACGAAATTAAAGAATTAGACATTGCCAAAATATCTACAAAACATGCTTACCCCTTAAAACCTAACCCAACCTAACCTAACCATCACCGAAGTCAGAGAATTCGACATTGCCAAAATATCCACAAAAAGTTCTTATCCTACCAAACCTCACCCATCTGAGCCTAACCATCAACTAAATTAAAGAATTAGACATTGCCAAAATATCTACAAAACATGCTTACCCCTTAATACCTAACCCAACCTAACCTAACCATCACCGAAGTCAGAGAATTCGACATTGCCAAAATATCCACAAAAAGTTCATATCCTACCAAACCTCACCCATCTGAACCTAACCATCACCGAAATCAAAGAATTAGGCATTGCCAAAATATCCACAAAACGTGCTTACCTCACAATACCTAACCCAACCTAACCTATTCATCACCGAAGTCCGAGAATTCGACATTATCAAAATATCCACAAAAAGTTCTTATCCTACCAAACCTCACTTATCTGAACCTAACCATCACCGAAGTCAAAGAATTGGACAATGATAAAATATCCACAAAACGTGCTTACCTCACAATACCTAACCCAACCTAACCTAACCATCACCGAAGTCAAAGAATTCGACATTGCCAAAATATCCACAAAAAGTTCTTATCCTACCAAACCTCACCCATCTGAACCTAACCATCACCGAAATCAAAGAATTCGACATTGCCAAAATATTCACAAAACGTGCTTACCTCACAATACCTAACCTAACCTAACCTAACCATCACCGAAGTCAGAGAATTGAACATTGCCAAAATATCTACAAAAAGTTCATACCCCACCAAACCTCACCCATCTGAACCTAACCATCACCGAAATCGAAGAAATGGACATTGCCAAAATATCCACAAAACGTGCTTACCTCACTATACCTTATCCAACCTAACCTAACCATCACCGAAAATAGAGAATTCGACATTGCCAAAATATCCACAAAAAGTTCTTATCCTACCAAACCTCACCCATCTGAACCTAACCATCACCGAAATCAAAGAATTCGACATTGCCAAAATATCCACAAAACGTGCTTACCTCACAATACCTAACCTTACCTAACCTAACCATCACCGAAGTCAGAGAATTTAACATTGCCAAAATATCTACAAAAAGTTCATACCCCACCAAACCTCACCCATCTGAACCTAACCATCACCGAAATCGAAGAAATGGACATTGCCAAAATATCCACAAAACGTGCTTACCTCACTATACCTTATCCAACCTAACCTAACCATCACCAAAAATAGAGAATTCGACATTGCCAAAATATCCACAAAAAGTTCTTATCCTACCAAACCTCTCCCATCTGAACCTAACCATCACCGAAATCAAAGAATTGGACATCGCCAAAATAACAACAAAACGTGCTTACCTCACAATTCCTAACCCAAACTAACCTAACCATCACCGAAGTCAGAGAATTCGACATTGCCAAAATATCCACAAAAAGTTCTTATCCTACCAAACCTCACCCATCTGAACCTAACCATCACCGAAATCAAAGAATTGGACATTGCAAAAATATACACAAAACGTGCTTACCTCACAATACTTAACCTAACCTAACCTAACCATCACCGAAGTCAGAGAATTCGACATTGCCAAAATATCCACAAAAAGTTCTTATCCTACCAAACCTCACCCATCTGAGCCTAACCATCAACGAAATTAAAGAATAAGACATTGCCAAAATATCTACAAAACATGCTTACCCCTTAATACCTAACCCAACCTAACCTAACCATCACCGAAGTCAGAGAATTCGACATTGCCAAAATATCCACAAAAAGTTCATATCCTACCAAACCTCACCCATCTGAACCTAACCATCACCGAAATCAAAGAATTAGGCATTGCCAAAATATCCAAAAAACGTGCTTACCTCACAATACCTAACCCAACCTAACCTATTCATCACCGAAGTCCGAGAATTCGACATTATCAAAATATCCACAAAAAGTTCTTATCCTACCAAACCTCACTTATCTGAACCTAACCATCACCGAAGTCAAAGAATTGGACAATGATAAAATATCCACAAAACGTGCTTACCTCACAATACCTAACCCAACCTAACCTAACCATCACCGAAGTCAAAGAATTCGACATTGCCAAAATATCCACAAAAAGTTCTTATCCTACCAAACCTCACCCATCTGAACCTAACCATCACCGAAATCAAAGAATTCGACATTGCCAAAATATTCACAAAACGTGCTTACCTCACAATACCTAACCTAACCTAACCTAACCATCACCGAAGTCAGAGAATTGAACATTGCCAAAATATCTACAAAAAGTTCATACCCCACCAAACCTCACCCATCTGAACCTAACCATCACCGAAATCGAAGAAATGGACATTGCCAAAATATCCACAAAACGTGCTTACCTCACTATACCTTATCCAACCTAACCTTACCATCACCGAAAATAGAGAATTCGACATTGCCAAAATATCCACAAAAAGTTCTTATCCTACCAAACCTCACCCATCTGAACCTAACCATCACCGAAATCAAAGAATTGGACATTGCAAAAATATCCACAAAACGTGCTTACCTCACAATACCTAACCTTACCTAACCTAACCATCACCGAAGTCAGAGAATTCTACATTGCCAAAATATCCACAAAAAGTTCTTATCCTACCAAACCTCACCCATCTGAGCCTAACCATCAACGAAATTAAAGAATTAGACATTGCCAAAATATCTACAAAACATGCTTACCCCTTAAAACCTAACCCAACCTAACCTAACCATCACCGAATTCAGAGAATTCGACATTGCCAAAATATCCACAAAAAGTTCTTATCCTACCAAACCTCACCCATCTGAGCCTAACCATCAACTAAATTAAAGAATTAGACATTGCCAAAATATCTACAAAACATGCTTACCCCTTAAAACCTAACCTAACCTAACCTGACCATCACCGAAGTCAGAGAATTCGACATTGCCAAAATATCCACAAAAAGTTCTTATCCTACCAAACCTCTCCCATCTGAACCTAACCATCACCGAAATCAAAGAATTGGACATTGCCAAAATATTCACAAAACGTGCTTACCTCACAATACCTAACCTAACCTAACCTAACCATCACCGAAGTCAGAGAATTGAACATTGCCAAAATATCTACAAAAAGTTCATACCCCACCAAACCTCACCCATCTGAACCTAACCATCACCGAAATCGAAGAAATGGACATTGCCAAAATATCCACAAAACGTGCTTACCTCACTATACCTTATCCAACCTAACCTAACCATCACCGAAAATAGAGAATTCGACATTGCCAAAATATCCACAAAAAGTTCTTATCCTACCAAACCTCACCCATCTGAACCTAACCATCACCGAAATCAAAGAATTCGACATTGCCAAAATATTCACAAAACGTGCTTACCTCACAATACCTAACCTAACCTAACCTAACCATCACCGAAGTCAGAGAATTGAACATTGCCAAAATATCTACAAAAAGTTCATACCCCACCAAACCTCACCCATCTGAACCTAACCATCACCGAAATCGAAGAAATGGACATTGCCAAAATATCCACAAAACGTGCTTACCTCACTATACCTTATCCAACCTAACCTAACCATCACCGAAAATAGAGAATTCGACATTGCCAAAATATCCACAAAAAGTTCTTATCCTACCAAACCTCACCCATCTGAACCTAACCATCACCGAAATCAAAGAATTCGACATTGCCAAAATATTCACAAAACGTGCTTACCTCACAATACCTAACCTAACCTAACCTAACCATCACCGAAGTCAGAGAATTGAACATTGCCAAAATATCTACAAAAAGTTCATACCCCACCAAACCTCACCCATCTGAACCTAACCATCACCGAAATCGAAGAAATGGACATTGCCAAAATATCCACAAAACGTGCTTACCTCACTATACCTTATCCAACCTAACCTAACCATCACCGAAAATAGAGAATTCGACATTGCCAAAATATCCACAAAAAGTTCTTATCCTACCAAACCTCACCCATCTGAACCTAACCATCACCGAAATCAAAGAATTGGACATTGCAAAAATATCCACAAAACGTGCTTACCTCACAATACCTAACCTTACCTAACCTAACCATCACCGAAGTCAGAGAATTCTACATTGCCAAAATATCCACAAAAAGTTCTTATCCTACCAAACCTCACCCATCTGAGCCTAACCATCAACGAAATTAAAGAATTAGACATTGCCAAAATATCTACAAAACATGCTTACCCCTTAAAACCTAACCCAACCTAACCTAACCATCACCGAAGTCAGAGAATTCGACATTGCCAAAATATCCACAAAAAGTTCTTATCCTACCAAACCTCACCCATCTGAGCCTAACCATCAACTAAATTAAAGAATTAGACATTGCCAAAATATCTACAAAACATGCTTACCCCTTAAAACCTAACCCAACCTAACCTGACCATCACCGAAGTCAGAGAATTCGACATTGCCAAAATATCCACAAAAAGTTCTTATCCTACCAAACCTCTCCCATCTGAACCTAACCATCACCGAAATCAAAGAATTGGACATTGCAAAAATATCCAAAAAACGTGCCTACCTCACAATACCTAACCTAACCTAACCTAACCATCACCAAAGTCAGAGAATTCGACATTGCCAAAATATCCACAAAAAGTTCTTATCCTACCAAACCTCACCCATCTGAGCCTAACCATCAACGAAATTAAAGAATTAGAACTTGCCAAAATATCTACAAAACATGCTTACCCCTTAATACCTAACCCAACCTAACCTTACCATCACCGAAGTCAGAGAATTCGACATTGCCAAAATATCCACAAAAAGTTCTTATCCTACCAAACCTCACCCAATTGAACCTAACCATCACCGAAATCAAAGAATTGGACATCGCCAAAATAACAACAAAACGTGCTTACCTCACAATACCTAACCCAACCTAACCTAACCATCACCGAAGTCAGAGAATTAGACATTGCCAAAATATCCACAAAAAGTTCTTATCCTACCAAACCTCACCCATCTGAACCTAACCATCACCGAAATCAAAGAATTGGACATTGCAAAAATATACACAAAACGTGCTTACCTCACAATACTTAACCTAACCTAACCTAACCATCACCGAAGTCAGAGAATTCGACATTGCCAAAATATCCACAAAAAGTTCTTATCCTACCAAACCTCACCCATCTGAGCCTAACCATCAACGAAATTAAAGAATTAGACATTGGCAAAATATCTACAAAACATGCTTACCCCTTAATACCTAACCCAATCTAACCTAACCATCACCGAAGTTAGAGAATTCGACATTGCCAAAATATCCACAAAAAGTTCATATCCTACCAAACCTCACCCATCTGAACCTAACCATCACCGAAATCAAAGAATTAGGCATTGCCAAAATATCCACAAAACGTGCTTACCTCACAATACCTAACCCAACCTAACCTATCCATCACCGAAGTCCGAGAATTCGACATTGCCAAAATATCCACAAAAAGTTCTTATCCTACCAAACCTCACCCATCTGAACCTAACCATCACCGAAATCAAAGAATTCGACATTGCTAAAATATCCACAAAACGTGCTTACCTCACTATACCTTATCCAACCTAACCTAACCATCACCGAAAATAGAGAATTCGACATTGCCAAAATATCCACAAAAAGTTCTTATCCTACCAAACCTCACCCATCTGAGCCTAACCATCAACGAAATTAAAGAATTAGACATTGCCAAAATATCTACAAAACATGCTTACTCCTTAATACCTAACCCAACCTAACCTTACCATCACCGAAGTCAGAGAATTCGACATTGCCAAAATATCCACAAAAAGTTCTTATCCTACCAAACCTCACCCAATTGAACCTAACCATCACCGAAATCAAAGAATTGGACATCGCCAAAATAACAACAAAACGTGCTTACCTCACAATACCTAACCCAACCTAACCTAACCATCACCGAAGTCAGAGAATTAGACATTGCCAAAATATCCACAAAAAGTTCTTATCCTACCAAACCTCACCCATCTGAACCTAACCATCACCGAAATCAAAGAATTGGACATTGCAAAAATATACACAAAACGTGCTTACCTCACAATACTTAACCTAACCTAACCTAACCATCACCGAAGTCAGAGAATTCGACATTGCCAAAATATCCACAAAAAGTTCTTATCCTACCAAACCTCACCCATCAGAGCCTAACCATCAACGAAATTAAAGAATTAGACATTGGCAAAATATCTACAAAACATGCTTACCCCTTAATACCTAACCGAACCTAACCTAACCATCACCGAAGTCAGAGAATTCGACATTGCCAAAATATCCACAAAAAGTTCATATCCTACCAAACCTCACCCATCTGAACCTAACCATCACCGAAATCAAAGAATTAGGCATTGCTAAAATATCCACAAAACGTGCTTACCTCACAATACCTAACCCAACCTAACCTATCCATCACCGAAGTCCGAGAATTCGACATTGCCAAAATATCCACAAAAAGTTCTTATCCTACCAAACCTCACCCATCTGAACCTAACCATCACCGAAATCAAAGAATTCGACATTGCCAAAATATCCACAAAACGTGCTTACCTCACTATACCTTATCCAACCTAACCTAACCATCACCGAAAATAGAGAATTCGACATTGCCAAAATATCCACAAAAAGTTCTTATCCTACCAAACCTCACCCAATTGAACCTAACCATCACCGAAATCAAAGAATTGGACATTGCAAAAATATCCACAAAACGTGCTTACCTCACAATACTTAACCTAACCTAACCTAACCATCACCGAAGTCAGAGAATTCGACATTGCCAAAATATCCACAAAAAGTTCTTATCCTACCAAACCTCACCCATCAGAGCCTAACCATCAACGAAATTAAAGAATTAGACATTGCCAAAATATCTACAAAACATGCTTACCCCTTAAAACCTAACCCAACCTAACCTGACCATCACCGAAGTCAGAGAATTCGACATTGCCAAAATATCCACAAAAAGTTCTTATCCTACCAAACCTCTCCCATCTGAACCTAACCATCACCGAAATCAAAGAATTGGACATTGCAAAAATATCCACAAAACGTGCTTACCTCACAATACCTAACCCAACCTAACCTATCCATCACCGAAGTCCGAGAATTCGACATTGCCAAAATATCCACAAAAAGTTCTTATCCTACCAAACCTCACCCATCTGAACCTAACCATCACCGAAATCAAAGAATTCGACATTGCCAAAATATCCACAAAACGTGCTTACCTCACTATACCTTATCCAACCTAACCTAACCATCACCGAAAATAGAGAATTCGACATTGCCAAAATATCCACAAAAAGTTCTTATCCTACCAAACCTCACCCAATTGAACCTAACCATCACCGAAATCAAAGAATTCGACATTGCTAAAATATCCACAAAACGTGCTTACCTCACTATACCTTATCCAACCTAACCTAACCATCACCGAAAATAGAGAATTCGACATTGCCAAAATATCCACAAAAAGTTCTTATCCTACCAAACCTCACCCATCTGAGCCTAACCATCAACGAAATTAAAGAATTAGACATTGCCAAAATATCTACAAAACATGCTTACCCCTTAATACCTAACCCAACCTAACCTAACCATCACCGAAGTCAGAGAATTCGACATTGCCAAAATATCCACAAAAAGTTCATATCCTACCAAACCTCACCCATCTGAACCTAACCATCACCGAAATCAAAGAATTAGGCATTGCTAAAATATCCACAAAACGTGCTTACCTCACAATACCTAACCCAACCTAACCTATCCATCACCGAAGTCCGAGAATTCGACATTGCCAAAATATCCACAAAAAGTTCTTATCCTACCAAACCTCACCCATCTGAACCTAACCATCACCGAAATCAAAGAATTCGACATTGCCAAAATATCCACAAAACGTGCTTACCTCACTATACCTTATCCAACCTAACCTAACCATCACCGAAAATAGAGAATTCGACATTGCCAAAATATCCACAAAAAGTTCTTATCCTACCAAACCTCACCCAATTGAACCTAACCATCACCGAAATCAAAGAATTGGACATTGCAAAAATATCCACAAAACGTGCTTACCTCACAATACTTAACCTAACCTAACCTAACCATCACCGAAGTCAGAGAATTCGACATTGCCAAAATATCCACAAAAAGTTCTTATCCTACCAAACCTCACCCATCAGAGCCTAACCATCAACGAAATTAAAGAATTAGACATTGCCAAAATATCTACAAAACATGCTTACCCCTTAAAACCTAACCCAACCTAACCTGACCATCACCGAAGTCAGAGAATTCGACATTGCCAAAATATCCACAAAAAGTTCTTATCCTACCAAACCTCTCCCATCTGAACCTAACCATCACCGAAATCAAAGAATTGGACATTGCAAAAATATCCAAAAAACGTGCCTACCTCACAATACCTAACCTAACCTTACCTAACCATCACCGAAGTCAGAGAATTCGACATTGCCAAAATATCCACAAAAAGTTCTTATCCTACCAAACCTCACCCATCTGAGCCTAACCATCAACGAAATTAAAGAATTAGACATTGCCAAAATATCTACAAAACATGCTTACCCCTTAATACCTAACCCAACCTAACCTTACCATCACCGAAGTCAGAGAATTCGACATTGCCAAAATATCCACAAAAAGTTCTTATCCTACCAAACCTCACCCAATTGAACCTAACCATCACCGAAATCAAAGAATTGGACATCGCCAAAATAACAACAAAACGTGCTTACCTCACAATACCTAACCCAACCTAACCTAACCATCACCGAAGTCAGAGAATTAGACATTGCCAAAATATCCACAAAAAGTTCTTATCCTACCAAACCTCACCCATCTGAACCTAACCATCACCGAAATCAAAGAATTGGACATTGCAAAAATATACACAAAACGTGCTTACCTCACAATACTTAACCTAACCTAACCTAACCATCACCGAAGTCAGAGAATTCGACATTGCCAAAATATCCACAAAAAGTTCTTATCCTACCAAACCTCACCCATCTGAGCCTGACCATCAACGAAATTAAAGAATAAGACATTGCCAAAATATCTACAAAACATGCTTACCCCTTAATACCTAACCTAACCTAACCTAACCATCACCGAAGTCAGAGAATTCGACATTGCCAAAATATCCACAAAAAGTTCATATCCTACCAAACCTCACCCATCTGAACCTAACCATCACCGAAATCAAAGAATTAGGCATTGCCAAAATATCCACAAAACGTGCTTACCTCTTAATTCCTAACCCAACCTAACCTATCCATCACCGAAGTCCGAGAATTCGACATTGCCAAAATATCCACAAAAAGTTCTTATCCTACCAAACCTCACCCATCTGAACCTAACCATCACCGAAATCAAAGAATTCGACATTGCCAAAATTTCCACAAAACGTGCTTACTTCACAATACCTAACCCAACCTAACCTAACCATCACCGAAGTCAGAGAATTAGACATTGCCAAAATATCCACAAAAAGTTCTTATCCTACCAAACCTCACCCATCTGAACCTAACCATCACCGAAATCGAAGAAATGGACATTGCCAAAATATCCACAAAACGTGCTTACCTCACTATACCTTATCCAACCTTACCTAACCATCACCGAAAATAGAGAATTCGACATTGCCAAAATATCCACAAAAAGTTCTTATCCTACCAAACCTCACCCATCTGAACCTAACCATCACCGAAATCAAAGAATTGGACATTGCAAAAATATCCACAAAACGTGCTTACCTCACAATACCTAACCTTACCTAACCTAACCATCACCGAAGTCAGAGAATTCTACATTGCCAAAATATCCACAAAAAGTTCTTATCCTACCAAACCTCACCCATCTGAGCCTAACCATCAACGAAATTAAAGAATTAGACATTGCCAAAATATCTACAAAACATGCTTTCCCCTTAAAACCTAACCCAACCTAACCTTACCATCACCGAAGTCAGAGAATTCGACATTGCCAAAATATCCACAAAAAGTTCTTATCCTACCAAACCTCACCCATCTGAGCCTAACCATCAACGAAATCAAAGAATTGGACATTGCAAAAATATCCAAAAAACGTGCCTACCTCACAATACCTAACCTTACCTAACCTAACCATCACCGAAGTCAGAGAATTCGACATTGCCAAAATATCCACAAAAAGTTCTTATCCTACCAAACCTCACCCATCTGAACCTAACCATCACCGAAATCAAAGAATTCGACATTGCCAAAATATCCACAAAACGTGCTTACCTCACATTACCTAACCTTACCTAACCTAACCATCACCGAAGTCAGAGAATTCAACATTGCCAAAATATCTACAAAAAGTTCATACCCCACCAAACCTCACCCATCTGAACCTAACCATCACCGAAATCGAAGAAATGGACATTGCCAAAATATCCACAAAACGTGCTTACCTCACTATACCTTATCCAACCTAACCTAACCATCACCAAAAATAGAGAATTCGACATTGCCAAAATATCCACAAAAAGTTCTTATCCTACCAAACCTCTCCCATCTGAACCTAACCATCACCGAAATCAAAGAATTGGACATCGTCAAAATAACAACAAAACGTGCTTACCTCACAATTTCTAACCCAACCTAACCTAACCATCACCGAAGTCAGAGAATTCGACATTGCCAAAATATCCACAAAAAGTTCTTATCCTACCAAACCTCACCCATCTGAACCTAACCATCACCGAAATCAAAGAATTGGACATTGCAAAAATATACACAAAACGTGCTTACCTCACAATACTTAACCTAACCTAACCTAACCATCACCGAAGTCAGAGAATTCGACATTGCCAAAATATCCACAAAAAGTTCTTATCCTACCAAACCTCACCCATCTGAGCCTAACCATCAACGAAATTAAAGAATTAGACATTGCCAAAATATCAACAAAACATGCTTACCCCTTAATACCTAACCCAACCTAACCTAACCATCACCGAAGTCAGAGAATTCGACATTGCCAAAATATCCACAAAAAGTTCATATCCTACCAAACCTCACCCATCTGAACCTAACCATCACCGAAATCAAAGAATTAGGCATTGCCAAAATATCCACAAAACGTGCTTACCTCACAATACCTAACCCAACCTAACCTATTCATCACCGAAGTCCGAGAATTCGACATTATCAAAATATCCACAAAAAGTTCTTATCCTACCAAACCTCACTTATCTGAACCTAACCATCACCGAAGTCAAAGAATTGGACAATGATAAAATATCCACAAAACGTGCTTACCTCACAATACCTAACCCAACCTAACCTAACCATCACCGAAGTCAAAGAATTCGACATTGCCAAAATATCCACAAAAAGTTCTTATCCTACCAAACCTCACCCATCTGAACCTAACCATCACCGAAATCAAAGAATTCGACATTGCCAAAATATCCACAAAACGTGCTTACCTCACAATACCTAACCTAACCTAACCTAACCATCACCGAAGTCAGAGAATTGAACATTGCCAAAATATCTACAAAAAGTTTATACCCCACCAAACCTCACCCATCTGAACCTAACCATCACCGAAATCGAAGAAATGGACATTGCCAAAATATCCACAAAACGTGCTTACCTCACTATACCTTATCCAACCTAACCTAACCATCACCGAAAATAGAGAATTCGACATTGCCAAAATATCCACAAAAAGTTCTTATCCTACCAAACCTCACCCATCTGAACCTAACCATCACCGAAATCAAAGAATTGGACATTGCAAAAATATCCACAAAACGTGCGTACCTCACAATACCTAACCTTACCTAACCTAACCATCACCGAAGTCAGAGAATTCTACATTGCCAAAATATCCACAAAAAGTTCTTATCCTACCAAACCTCACCCATCTGAGCCTAACCATCAACGAAATTAAAGAATTAGACATTGCCAAAATATCTACAAAACATGCTTACCCCTTAAAACCTAACCCAACCTAACCTAACCATCACCGAAGTCAGAGAATTCGACATTGCCAAAATATCCACAAAAAGTTCTTATCCTACCAAACCTCACCCATCTGAGCCTAACCATCAACGAAATTAAAGAATTAGACATTGCCAAAATATCTACAAAACATGCTTACCCCTTAAAACCTAACCCAACCTAACCTGACCATCACCGTAGTCAGAGAATTCGACATTGCCAAAATATCCACAAAAAGTTCTTATCCTACCAAACCTCTCCCATCTGAACCTAACCATCACCGAAATCAAAGAATTGGACATTGCAAAAATATCCAAAAAACGTGCCTACCTCACAATACCTAACCTAACCTAACCTAACCATCACCGAAGTCAGAGAATTCGACATTGCCAAAATATCCACAAAAAGTTCTTATCCTACCAAACCTCACCCATCTGAGCCTAACCATCAACGAAATTAAAGAATTAGACATTGCCAAAATATCTACAAAACATGCTTACCCCTTAATACCTAACCCAACCTAACCTTACCATCACCGAAGTCAGAGAATTCGACATTGCCAAAATATCCACAAAAAGTTCTTATCCTACCAAACCTCACCCAATTGAACCTAACCATCACCGAAATCAAAGAATTGGACATCGCCAAAATAACAACAAAACGTGCTTACCTCACAATACCTAACCCAACCTAACCTAACCATCACCGAAGTCAGAGAATTAGACATTGCCAAAATATCCACAAAAAGTTCTTATCCTACCAAACCTCACCCATCTGAACCTAACCATCACCGAATACAAAGAATTGGACATTGCAAAAATATACACAAAACGTGCTTACCTCACAATACTTAACCTAACCTAACCTAACCATCACCGAAGTCAGAGAATTCGACATTGCCAAAATATCCACAAAAAGTTCTTATCCTACCAAACCTCACCCATCTGAGCCTGACCATCAACGAAATTAAAGAATAAGACATTGCCAAAATATCTACAAAACATGCTTACCCCTTAATACCTAACCTAACCTAACCTAACCATCACCGAAGTCAGAGAATTCGACATTGCCAAAATATCCACAAAAAGTTCATATCCTACCAAACCTCACCCATCTGAACCTAACCATCACCGAAATCAAAGAATTAGGCATTGCCAAAATATCCACAAAACGTGCTTACCTCACAATACCTAACCCAACCTAACCTATCCATCACCGAAGTCCGAGAATTCGACATTGCCAAAATATCCACAAAAAGTTCTTATCCTACCAAACCTCACCCATCTGAACCTAACCATCACCGAAATCAAAGAATTCGACATTGCCAAAATATCCACAAAACGTGCTTACCTCACAATACCTAACCCAACCTAACCTAACCATCACCGAAGTCAGAGAATTAGACATTGCCAAAATATCCACAAAAAGTTCTTATCCTACCAAACCTCACCCATCTGAACCTAACCATCACCGAAATCAAAGAATTGGACAATGATAAAATATCCACAAAACGTGCTTACCTCACAATACCTAACCCAACCTAACCTAACCATCACCGAAGTCAAAGAATTCGACATTGCCAAAATATCCACAAAAAGTTCTTATCCTACCAAACCTCACCCATCTGAACCTAACCATCACCGAAATCAAAGAATTCGACATTGCCAAAATATCCACAAAACGTGCTTACCTCACAATACCTAACCTAACCTAACCTAACCATCACCGAAGTCAGAGAATTGAACATTGCCAAAATATCTACAAAAAGTTTATACCCCACCAAACCTCACCCATCTGAACCTAACCATCACCGAAATCGAAGAAATGGACATTGCCAAAATATCCACAAAACGTGCTTACCTCACTATACCTTATCCAACCTAACCTAACCATCACCGAAAATAGAGAATTCGACATTGCCAAAATATCCACAAAAAGTTCTTATCCTACCAAACCTCACCCATCTGAACCTAACCATCACCGAAATCAAAGAATTGGACATTGCAAAAATATCCACAAAACGTGCTTACCTCACAATACCTAACCTTACCTAACCTAACCATCACCGAAGTCAGAGAATTCTACATTGCCAAAATATCCACAAAAAGTTCTTATCCTACCAAACCTCACCCATCTGAGCCTAACCATCAACGAAATTAAAGAATTAGACATTGCCAAAATATCTACAAAACATGCTTACCCCTTAAAACCTAACCCAACCTAACCTAACCATCACCGAAGTCAGAGAATTCGACATTGCCAAAATATCCACAAAAAGTTCTTATCCTACCAAACCTCACCCATCTGAGCCTAACCATCAACGAAATTAAAGAATTAGACATTGCCAAAATATCTACAAAACATGTTTACCCCTTAAAACCTAACCCAACCTAACCTAACCATCACCGAAGTCAGAGAATTCGACATTGCCAAAATATCCACAAAAAGTTCTTATCCTACCAAACCTCACCCATCTGAGCCTAACCATCAACGAAATTAAAGAATTAGACATTGCCAAAATATCTACAAAACATGTTTACCCCTTAAAACCTAACCCAACCTAACCTAACCATCACCGAAGTCAGAGAATTCGACATTGCCAAAATATCCACAAAAAGTTCTTATCCTACCAAACCTCACACATCTGAGCCTAACCATCAACGAAATTAAAGAATTAGACATTGCCAAAATATCTACAAAACATGCTTACCCCTTAAAACCTAACCCAACCTAACCTGACCATCACCGAAGTCAGAGAATTCGACATTGCCAAAATATCCACAAAAAGTTCTTATCCTACCAAACCTCTCCCATCTGAACCTAACCATCACCGAAATCAAAGAATTGGACATTGCAAAAATATCCAAAAAACGTGCCTACCTCACAATACCTAACCTAACCTAACCTAACCATCACCGAAGTCAGAGAATTCGACATTGCCAAAATATCCACAAAAAGTTCTTATCCTACCAAACCTCACCCATCTGAGCCTAACCATCAACGAAATTAAAGAATTAGACATTGCCAAAATATCTACAAAACATGCTTACCCCTTAATACCTAACCCAACCTAACCTTACCATCACCGAAGTCAGAGAATTCGACATTGCCAAAATATCCACAAAAAGTTCTTATCCTACCAAACCTCACCCATCTGAACCTAACCATCACCGAAATCAAAGAATTGGACATTGCAAAAATATCCACAAAACGTGCTTACCTTACAATAACTAACCCAACCTAACCTAACCATCACCGAAGTCAGAGAATTCGACATTGCCAAAATATCCACAAAAAGTTCTTATCCTACCAAACCTCACCCAATTGAACCTAACCATCACCGAAATCAAAGAATTGGACATTGCAAAAATATCCACAAAACGTGCTTACCTCACAATACCTAACCTAACCTAACCTAACCATCACCGAAGTCAGAGAATTCGACATTGCCAAAATATCCACCAAAAGTTCTTATCCTACCAAACCTCACCCATCTGAACCTAACCATCACCGAAATCGAAGAAATGGACATTGCCAAAATATCCACAAAACGTGCTTACCTCACTATACCTTATTCAACCTAACCTAACCATCACCGAAGTCAGAGAATTCGACATTGCCAAAATATCCACAAAAAGTTCTTATCCTACCAAACCTCACCCATCTGAGCCTAACCATCAACGAAATTAAAGAATTAGACATTGCCAAAATATCTACAAAACATGCTTACCCCTTAATACCTAACCAAACCTAACCTAACCATCACCGAAGTCAGAGAATTCGACATTGCCAAAATATCCACAAAAAGTTCTTATCCTACCAAACCTCACCCATCTGAACCTAACCATCACCGAAATCAAAGAATTGGACATTTCAAAAATATCCACAAAACGTGCTTACCCCACAATACCTAACCTAACCTAACCTAACCATCACCGAAGTCAGAGAATTCGACATTGCCAAAATATCCACAAAAAGTTCTTATCCTACCAAACCTCACCCATCTGAACCTAACCATCAACGAAATTAAAGAATTAGACATTGCCAAAATATCTACAAAACATGCTTACCCCTTAATACCTAACCAAACCTAACCTAACCATCACCGAAGTCAGAGAATTCGACATTGCCAAAATATCCACAAAAAGTTCTTATCCTACCAAACCTCACCCATCTGAACCTAACCATCACCGAAATCAAAGAATTGGACATTGCCAAAATATCCACAAAACGGGCTTACCTCACAATACCTAACCCAACCTAACCTAACCATCACTGAAGTCAAAGAATCCAACATTGCCAAAATATCCACAAAAAGTTCATACCCCACCAAACCTCACCCATCTGAACCTAACCATCACCGAAATCGAAGAAATGGACATTGCCAAAATATCCACAAAACGTGCTTACCTCACTATACCTTATTCAACCTAACCTAACCATCACCGAAGTCAGAGAATTCGACATTGCCAAAATATCCACAAAAAGTTCTTATCCTACCAAACCTCACCCATCTGAGCCTAACCATCAACGAAATTAAAGAATTAGACATTGCCAAAATATCTACAAAACATGCTTTCCCCTTAATACCTAACCAAACCTAACCTAACCATCACCGAAGTCAGAGAATTCGACATTGCCAAAATATCCACAAAAAGTTCTTATCCTACCAAACCTCACCCATCTGAAACTAACCATCACCGAAATCAAAGAATTGGACATTAATAAAATATCCACAAAACGTGCTTACCTTACAATACCTAACCTAACCTAACCTAACCATCACCGAAGTCAGAGAATTCGACATTGCCAAAATATCCACAAAAAGTTCTTATCCTACCAAACCTCACTTATCTGAACCTAACCATCACCGAAATCAAAGAATTGGACAATGCTAAAATATCCACAAAACGTGCTTACCTCACAATACCTAACCTAACCTAACCTAACCATCACCGAAGTCAAAGAATTCGACATTGCCAAAATATCCACAAAAAGTTCTTATCCTACCAAACCTCACCCATCTGAACCTAACCCTCACCGAAATCAAAGAATTCGACATTGCCAAAATATCCACAAAAAGTTCTTATCCTACCAAACCTCACTTATCTGAACCTAACCATCACCGAAATCAAAGAATTCGACATTGCCAAAATATCCACAAAACGTGCTTACCTCACAACACCTAACCTAACCTAACCTAACGATCACCGAAGTCAGAGAATTCAACATAGCCAAAATATCTACAAAAAGTTCATACCCCACCAAACCTCACCCATCTGAACCTAACCATCACCGAAATCGAAGAAATGGACATTGCCAAAATATCCACAAAACGTGCATACCTCACTATACCATATCCAACCTAACCTAACCATCACCGAAAATAGAGAATTCGACATTGCCAAAATATCCACAAAAAGTTCTTATCCTACCAAACCTCACCCAATTGAACCTAACCATAGCCGAAATCAAAGAATTGGACATTGCAAAAATATCCACAAATTGTGCTTACCTCACAATACCTAACCTAACCTAACCTAATTATCACCGAATTTAGAGAATTCGACATTGCCAAAATATCCACAAAAAGTTCTTATCCTACCAAACCTCACCCATCTGAGCCTAACCATCAACGAAATTAAAGAATTAGACATTGCCAAAATATCTACAAAACATGCTTACCCCTTAATACCTAACCCAACCTAACCTAACCATCACCGAAGTCAGAGAATTCGACATTGCCAAAATATCCACAAAAAGTTCTTATCCTACCAAACCTCACCCAATTGAACCTAACCATCACCGAAATCAAAGAATTGGACATTTCAAAAATATCCGCAAAACGTGCTTACCTCACAATACCTAACCAAACCTAACCTAACCATCACCGAAGTCAGAGAATTCGACATTGCCAAAATATCCACAAAAAGTTCTTATCCTACCAAACCTCACCCATCTGAACCTAACCATCACCGAAATCAAAGAATTGGACATTGCCAAAATATCTACAAAACGGGCTTACCTCACAATACCTAACCCAACCTAACCTTACCATCACTGAAGTCAAAGAATCCAACATTGCCAAAATATCCACAAAAAGTTCATACCCCACCAAACCTCACCCATCTGAACCTAACCATCACCGAAATCGAAGAAATGGACATTGTCAAAATATCCACAAAACGTGCTTACCTCACTATACCTTATTCAACCTAACCTAACCATCACCGAAGTCAGAGAATTCGACATTGCCAAAATATCCACAAAAAGTTCTTATCCTACCAAACCTCACCCATCTAAAACTAACCATCACCGAAATCAAAGAATTGGACATTAATAAAATATCCACAAAACGTGCTTACCTTACAATACCTAACCCAACCTAACCTAACCATCACCGAAGTCAGAGAATTCGACATTGCCAAAATATCCACAAAAAGTTCTTATCCTACCAAACCTCACTTATCTGAACCTAACCATCACCGAAATCAAAGAATTGGACAATGCTAAAATATCCACAAAACGTGCTTACCTCACAATACCTAACCCAAACGAACCTAACCATCACCGAAGTCAAAGAATTCGACATTGCCAAAATATCCACAAAAAGTTCTTATCCTTCCAAACCGCACCCATCTGAACCTAACCATCACCGAAATCAAAGAATTGGACATTGCAAAAATATCCACAAATTGTGCTTACCTCACAATACCTAACCTAACCTAACCTAACCATCACCGAAGTCAGAGAATTCGACATTGCCAAAATATCCACAAAAAGTTCTTATCCTACCAAACCTCACTTATCTGAACCTAACCATCACCGAAATCAAAGAATTGGACAATGATAAAATATCCACAAAACGTGCTTACCTCACAATACCTAACCTAAACTAACCTAACCATCACCGAAGTCAGAGAATTCAACATTGCCAAAATATCTACAAAAAGTTCATACCCCACTAAACCTCACCCATCTGAACCTAACCATCACCGAAATCGAAGAAAAGGACATTGCCAAAATATCCACAAAACGTGCTTACCTCACTATACCTTATCCAACCTAACCTAACCATCACCGAAAATAGAGAATTCGACATTGCCAAAATATCCACAAAACGTGCTTACCTTACAATACCTAACCCAACCTAACCTAACCATCACCGAAGTCAGAGAATTCGACATTGCCAAAATATCCACAAAAAGTTCTTATCCTACCAAACCTCACTTATCTGAACCTAACCATCACCGAAATCAAAGAATTGGACAATGCTAAAATATCCACAAAACGTGCTTACCTCACAATACCTAACCCAAACGAACCTAACCATCACCGAAGTCAAAGAATTCGACATTGCCAAAATATCCACAAAAAGTTCTTATCCTTCCAAACCGCACCCATCTGAACCTAACCATCACCGAAATCAAAGAATTGGACATTGCAAAAATATCCACAAATTGTGCTTACCTCACAATACCTAACCTAACCTAACCTAACCATCACCGAAGTCAGAGAATTCGACATTGCCAAAATATCCACAAAAAGTTCTTATCCTACCAAACCTCACCCATCTGAGCCTAACCATCAACGAAATTAAAGAAATAGACATTGCCAAAATATCTACAAAACATGCTTACCCCTTAATACCTAACCCAACCTAACCTTACCATCACCGAAGTCAGAGAATTCGACATTGCCAAATTATCCACAAAAAGTTCTTATCCTACCAAACCTCACCCATCTGAACCTAACCATCACCGAAATCAAAGAATTGGACATTGCCAAAATATCCACAAAACGTGCTTACCTCACAATACCTAACCCAACCTAACCTAACCATCACCGAAGTCAGAGAATTCAACATTGCCAAAATATCTATAAAAAGTTCATACCCCACCAAACCTCACCCATCTGAACCTAACCATCACCGAAATCGAAGAAATGGACATTGCCAAAATATCCACAAAACGAGCTTACCTCACTATACCTTATCCAACCTAACCTAACCATCACCGAAAATAGAGAATTCGACATTGCCAAAATATCCACAAAAAGTTCTTATCCTACCAAACCTCACCCAATTGAACCTCACCATCACCGAAATCAAAGAATTGGACTATGCAAAAATATCCACAAATTGTGCTTACCTCACAATACCTAACCTAACCTAACCTAACCATCACCGAAGTCAGAGAATTCGACATTGCCAAAATATCCACAAAAAGTTCTTATCCTACCAAATCTCACCCATCTGAGCCTAACCATCAACGAAATTAAAGAATTAGACATTGCCAAAATATCTACAAAGAATGCTTACCCCTTAAAACCTAACCCAACCTAACCTAACCATCACCGAAGTCAGAGAATTCGACATTGCCAAAATATCCACAAAAAGTTCTTATCCTACCAAACCTCTCCCATCTGAACCTAACCATCACCGAAATCAAAGAATTGGACATTGCAAAAATATCCACAAAACGTGCTTACCTCAAAATACCTAACCTAACCTAACCTAACCATCACCGAAGTCAGAGAATTCGACATTGCCAAAATATCCACAAAAAGTTCTTATCCTACCAAACCTCACCCATCTGAGCCTAACCATCAACGAAATTAAAGAATTAGACATTGCCAAAATATCTACAAAACATGCTTACCCCTTAATACCTAACCCAACCTAACCTTACCATCACCGAAGTCAGAGAATTCGACATTGCCAAAATATCCACAAAAAGTTCTTATCCTACCAAACCTCACCCAATTGAACCTAACCATCACCGAAATCAAAGAATTGGACATTGCAAAAATATCCACAAAACGTGATTACCTCACAATACCTAACCTAACCTAACCTAACCATCACCGAAGTCAGAGAATTCGACTTTGCCAAAATATCCACAAAAAGTTCTTATCCTACCAAACCTCACCCATCTGAACCTAACCATCACCGAAATCAAAGAATTGGACATTGCCAAAATATCCACAAAACGTGCTTACCTCACAATACCTAAGCCAACCTAACCTAACCATCACTGAAGTCAGAGAATCCAACATTGCCAAAATATCCACAAAAAGTTCATACCCCACCAAACCTCACCCAATTGAACCTAACCATCACCGAAATCAAAGAATTGGACATTGCAAAAATATCCACAAAACGTGCTTACCTCACAATACCTAACCCAACCTAACCTAACCATCACCGAAGTCAAAGAATTCGACATTGCCAAAATATCCACAAAAAGTTCTTATCCTACCAAACCTCACCCATCTGAACCTAACCATCACCGAAATCAAAGAATTGGACAATGATTAAATATCCACAAAACGTGCTTACCTCACTATACCTAACCCAACCTAACCTAACCATCACCGAAGTCAAAGAATTCGACATTGCCAAAATATCCACAAAAAGTTCTTATCCTACCAAACCTCACCCATCTGAACCTAACCATCACCGAAATCAAAGAATTCGACATTGCCAAAATATCCACAAAACGTGCTTACCTCACAATACCTAACCTAACCTAACCTAACCATCACCGAAGTCAGAGAATTGAACATTGCCAAAATATCTACAAAAAGTTCATACCCCACCAAACCTCACCCATCTGAACCTAACCATCACCGAAATCGAAGAAATGGACATTGCCAAAATAACCACAAAACGTGCTTACCTCACTATACCTTATCCAACCTAACCTAACCATCACCGAAAATAGAGAATTCGACATTGCCAAAATATCCACAAAAAGTTCTTATCCTACCAAACCTCACCCAATTGAACCTAACCATCACCGAAATCAAAGAATTGGACATTGCAAAAATATCCACAAAACGTGCTTACCTCACAATACCTAACCTTACCTAACCTAACCATCACCGAAGTCAGAGAATTCTACATTGCCAAAATATCCACAAAAAGTTCTTATCCTACCAAACCTCACCCATCTGAGCCTAACCATCAACGAAATTAAAGAATTAGACATTGCCAAAATATCAACAAAACATGCTTACCCCTTAAAACCTAACCCAACCTAACCTAACCATCACCGAAGTCAGAGAATTCGACATTGCCAAAATATCCACAAAAAGTTCTTATCCTACCAAACCTCACCCATCTGAGCCTAACCATCAACGAAATTAAAGAATTAGACATTGCCAAAATATCTACAAAACATGCTTACCCCTTAAAACCTAACCCAACCTAACCTGACCATCACCGAAGTCAGAGAATTCGACATTGCCAAAATATCCACAAAAAGTTCTTATCCTACCAAACCTCTCCCATCTGAACCTAACCATCACCGAAATCAAAGATTTGGACATTGCAAAATTATCCAAAAAACGTGCCTACCTCACAATACCTTTTTTTTTTTTTTTTTTTTTTTTCCTATGCGTGGGAGGAGAAAATCTTCAATAAGACTCCCTCTAGTCCGCACTAGAGGGAAGTGTCAGATTTTTACTGACTAAAAAACTCCCCCGACTCACCTCACCCCTTTGGGGACCCCACTCGTTGGTGGATTGCTTCCGCAGGGGCTGATTTCGTCCTTGTTGGCTTCTCCTTTTTGTGCGGATCCCTCCTTTCCAGTTCATCTAGTTGACCCGCTTGGTTTCTGTTTCCTGAAAAACATTCATTTGCAGTATTAATCATAGGCTGGTAATAGTATATCTATATCTATGGGTTGACATCTATTCATTTCCTTCTATAAGTCTTTCCGCTTTCCTTAGCCGTTCGGCCTCCTCCTTCTGCTTCATGACGCTCCTTGCGAACTCTGCGAATGCTTCCCAAGAGGCTACGTCTTTAGTGATGTTCTGTGCTATGTCTTCAGTGTTGACCGGGGTGCTTTCTTCGAGTGTCGCTCTTTCAGATTCCCATGCAGGGCATACGAGGAGTGTATGTTCTGCGTCATCTCTGATTGATGCACAGTGGTGACATTCTGCTGTCGTTTCCTTTCCGATGCGGTTGAGGAATGCTCCGAAACACCCATGGCTGGTTAGTAGCTGGGTTGTGTGGTAGTCCGGTTTTGCGCTTTTCCTCCTTGTCCAGGCTGCGATTGATGGGATCAGTCGATGTGTCCATCTACCTTTGTCTGCGCCGTCCCAGCGGACCTGCCATACCTCACAATACCTAACCTAACCTAACCTTACCATCACCGAAGTCAGAGAATTCGACATTGCCAAAATATCCACAAAAAGTTCTTATCCTACCAAACCTCACCCATCTGAGCCTAACCATCAACGAAATTAAAGAATAAGACATTGCCAAAATATCTACAAAACATGCTTACCCCTTAATACCTAACCCAACCTAACCTTACCATCACCGAAGTCAGAGAATTCGACATTACCAAAATATCCACAAAAAGTTCTTATCCTACCAAACCTCACCCAATTGAACCTAACCATCACCGAAATCAAAGAATTGGACATCGCCAAAATAACAACAAAACGTGCTTACCTCACAATACCTAACCCAACCTAACCTAACCATCACCGAAGTCAGAGAATTAGACATTGCCAAAATATCCACAAAAAGTTCTTATCCTACCAAACCTCACCCATCTGAACCTAACCATCACCGAAATCAAAGAATTGGACATTGCAAAAATATACACAAAACGTGCTTACCTCACAATACTTAACCTAACCTAACCTAACCATCACCGAAGTCAGAGAATTCGACATTGCCAAAATATCCACAAAAAGTTCTTATCCTACCAAACCTCACCCATCTGAGCCTAACCATCAACGAAATTAAAGAATTAGACATTGCCAAAATAACTACAAAACATGCTTACCCCTTAAAACCTAACCCAACCTAACCTGACCATCACCAAAGTCAGAGAATTCGACATTGCCAAAATATCCACAAAAAGTTCTTATCCTACCAAACCTCTCCCATCTGAACCTAACCATCACCGAAATCAAAGAATTAGACATTGCAAAAATATCCACAAAACGTGCTTACCTCACAATACCTAACCTAACCTAACCTAACCATCACCGAAGTCAGAGAATTCGACATTGCCAAAATATCCACAAAAAGTTCTTATCCTACCAAACCTCACCCATCTGAGCCTAACCATCAACGAAATTAAAGAATTAGACATTGCCAAAATATCTACAAAACATGCTTACCCCTTAAAACCTAACCCAACCTAACCTAACCATCACCGAAGTCAGAGAATTCGACATTGCCAAAATATCCACAAAAAGTTCTTATCCTACCAAACCTCACCCATCTGAGCCTAACCATCAACGAAATTAAAGAATTAGACATTGCCAAAATATCTACAAAACATGCTTACCCCTTAAAACCTAACCCAACCTAACCTGACCATCACCGAAGTCAGAGAATTCGACATTGCCAAAATATCCACAAAAAGTTCTTATCCTACCAAACCTCACCCATCTGAGCCTAACCATCAACGAAATTAAAGAATTAGACATTGCCAAAATATCTACAAAACATGCTTACCCCTTAAAACCTAACCCAACCTAACCTAACCATCACCGAAGTCAGAGAATTCGACATTGCCAAAATATCCACAAAAAGTTCTTATCCTACCAAACCTCACCCATCTGAGCCTAACCATCAACGAAATTAAAGAATTAGACATTGCCAAAATATCTACAAAACATGCTTACCCCTTAAAACCTAACCCAACCTAACCTGACCATCACCGAAGTCAGAGAATTCGACATTGCCAAAATATCCACAAAAAGTTCTTATCCTACCAAACCTCACCCATCTGAACCTAACCATCACCGAAATCAAAGAATTAGACATTGCCAAAATATCCACAAAACGTGCTTACCTCACAATACCTAACCAAACCTAACCTAACCATCACTGAAGTCAGAGAATCCAACATTGCCAAAATATCCACAAAAAGTTCATACCCCACCAAACCACACCCATCTGAACCTCACCATCACCGAAATCGAAAAAATGGACATTGCCAAAATATCCACAAAACGTGCTTACCTCACTATACCTTATTCAACCTAACCTAACCATCACCGAAGTCAGAGAATTCGACATTGCCAAAATATCCACAAAAAGTTCTTATCCTACCAAACCTCACCCATCTGAGCCTAACCATCAACGAAATTAAAGAATTAGACATTGCCAAAATATCTACAAAACATGCTTACCCCTTAATACCTAACCCAACCTAACCTTACCATCACCGAAGTCAGAGAATTCGACATTGCCAAAATATCCACAAAAAGTTCTTATCCTACCAAACCTCACCCAATTGAACCTAACCATCACCGAAATCAAAGAATTGGACATTGCAAAAATATCCACAAAACGTGCTTACCTCACAATACCTAACCTAACCTAACCTAACCATCACCGAAGTCAGAGAATTCGACTTTGCCAAAATATCCACAAAAAGTTCTTATCCTACCAAACCTCACCCAATTGAACCTAACCATCACCGAAATCAAAGAATTGGACATTGCAAAAATATCCACAAAACGTGCTTACCTCACAATACCTAACCTAACCTAACCTAACCATCACCGAAGTCAGAGAATTCGACATTGCCAAAATATCCACAAAAAGTTCTTATCCTACCAAACCTCACCCATCTGAGCCTAACCATCAACGAAATTAAAGAATTAGACATTGCCAAAATATCTACAAAACATGCTTACCCCTTAAAACCTAACCCAACCTAACCTGACCATCACCGAAGTCAGAGAATTCGACATTGCCAAAATATCCACAAAAAGTTCTTATCCTACCAAACCTCACCCATCTGAGCCTAACCATCAACGAAATTAAAGAATTAGACATTGCCAAAATATCTACAAAACATGCTTACCCCTTAAAACCTAACCCAACCTAACCTAACCATCACCGAAGTCAGAGAATTCGACATTGCCAAAATATCCACAAAAAGTTCTTATCCTACCAAACCTCACCCATCTGAGCCTAACCATCAACGAAATTAAAGAATTAGACATTGCCAAAATATCTACAAAACATGCTTACCCCTTAAAACCTAACCCAACCTAACCTGACCATCACCGAAGTCAGAGAATTCGACATTGCCAAAATATCCACAAAAAGTTCTTATCCTACCAAACCTCACCCATCTGAACCTAACCATCACCGAAATCAAAGAATTAGACATTGCCAAAATATCCACAAAACGTGCTTACCTCACAATACCTAACCAAACCTAACCTAACCATCACTGAAGTCAGAGAATCCAACATTGCCAAAATATCCACAAAAAGTTCATACCCCACCAAACCACACCCATCTGAACCTCACCATCACCGAAATCGAAAAAATGGACATTGCCAAAATATCCACAAAACGTGCTTACCTCACTATACCTTATTCAACCTAACCTAACCATCACCGAAGTCAGAGAATTCGACATTGCCAAAATATCCACAAAAAGTTCTTATCCTACCAAACCTCACCCATCTGAGCCTAACCATCAACGAAATTAAAGAATTAGACATTGCCAAAATATCTACAAAACATGCTTACCCCTTAATACCTAACCCAACCTATCCTTACCATCACCGAAGTCAGAGAATTCGACATTGCCAAAATATCCACAAAAAGTTCTTATCCTACCAAACCTCACCCAATTGAACCTAACCATCACCGAAATCAAAGAATTGGACATTGCAAAAATATCCACAAAACGTGCTTACCTCACAATACCTAACCTAACCTAACCTAACCATCACCGAAGTCAGAGAATTCGACTTTGCCAAAATATCCACAAAAAGTTCTTATCCTACCAAACCTCACCCAATTGAACCTAACCATCACCGAAATCAAAGAATTGGACATTGCAAAAATATCCACAAAACGTGCTTACCTCACAATACCTAACCTAACCTAACCTAACCATCACCGAAGTCAGAGAATTCGACTTTGCCAAAATATCCACAAAAAGTTCTTATCCTACCAAACCTCACCCATCTGAACCTAACCATCACCGAAATCAAAGAATTGGACATTGCAAAAATATCCACAAAACGTGCTTACCTCACAATACCTAACCTAACCTAACCTAACCATCACCGAAGTCAGAGAATTGAACATTGCCAAAATATCTACAAAAAGTTCATACCCCACCAAACCTCACCCATCTGAACCTAACCATCACCGAAATCGAAGAAATGGACATTGCCAAAATATCCACAAAACGTGCTTACCTCACTATACCTTATCCAACCTAACCTAACCATCACCGAAAATAGAGAATTCGACATTGCCAAAATATCCACAAAAAGTTCTTATCCTACCAAACCTCACCCAATTGAACCTAACCATCACCGAAATCAAAGAATTGGACATTGCAAAAATATCCACAAAACGTGCTTACCTCACAATACCTAACCTTACCTAACCTAACCATCACCGAAGTCAGAGAATTCTACATTGCCAAAATATCCACAAAAAGTTCTTATCCTAACAAACCTCACCCATCTGAGCCTAACCATCAACGAAATTAAAGAATTAGACATTGCCAAAATATCTACAAAACATGCTTACCCCTTTAAACCTAACCCAACCTAACCTTACCATCACCGAAGTCAGAGAATTCGACATTGCCAAAATATCCACAAAAAGTTCTTATCCTACCAAACCTCACCCATCTGAGCCTAACCATCAACGAAATTAAAGAATTAGACATTGCCAAAATATCTACAAAACATGCTTACCCCTTTAAACCTAACCCAACCTAACCTTACCATCACCGAAGTCAGAGAATTCGACATTGCCAAAATATCCACAAAAAGTTCTTATCCTACCAAACCTCACCCATCTGAACCTAACCATCACCGAAATCAAAGAATTGGACATTGCAAAAATATACACAAAACGTGCTTACCTCACAATACTTAACCTAACCTAACCTAACCATCACCGAAGTCAGAGAATTCGACATTGCCAAAATATCCACAAAAAGTTCTTATCCTACCAAACCTCACCCATCTGAGCCTAACCATCAACGAAATTAAAGAATTAGACATTGCCAAAATATCTACAAAACATGCTTACCCCTTAATACCTAACCCAACCTAACCTAACCATCACCGAAGTCAGAGAATTCGACATTGCCAAAATATCCACAAAAAGTTCATATCCTACCAAACCTCACCCATCTGAACCTAACCATCACCGAAATCAAAGAATAAGGCATTGCCAAAATATCCACAAAACGTGCTTACCTCACAATACCTAACCCAACCTAACCTATTCATCACCGAAGTCCGAGAATTCGACATTATCAAAATATCCACAAAAAGTTCTTATCCTACCAAACCTCACTTATCTGAACCTAACCATCACCGAAGTCAAAGAATTGGACAATGATAAAATATCCACAAAACGTGCTTACCTCACAATACCTAACCCAACCTAACCTAACCATCACCGAAGTCAAAGAATTCGACATTGCCAAAATATCCACAAAAAGTTCTTATCCTACCAAACCTCACCCATCTGAACCTAACCATCACCGAAATCAAAGAATTCGACATTGCCAAAATATCCACAAAACGTGCTTACCTCACAATACCTAACCTAACCTAACCTAACCATCACCGAAGTCAGAGAATTGAACATTGCCAAAATATCTACAAAAAGTTCATACCCCACCAAACCTCACCCATCTGAACCTAACCATCACCGAAATCGAAGAAATGGACATTGCCAAAATATCCACAAAACGTGCTTACCTCACTATACCTTATCCAACCTAACCTAACCATCACCGAAAATAGAGAATTCGACATTGCCAAAATATCCACAAAAAGTTCTTATCCTACCAAACCTCACCCATCTGAACCTAACCATCACCGAAATCAAAGAATTGGACATTGCAAAAATATCCACAAAACGTGCTTACCTCACAATACCTAACCTTACCTAACCTAACCATCACCGAAGTCAGAGAATTCTACATTGCCAAAATATCCACAAAAAGTTCTTATCCTACCAAACCTCACCCATCTGAGCCTAACCATCAACGAAATTAAAGAATTAGACATTGCCAAAATATCTACAAAACATGCTTACCCCTTAAAACCTAACCCAACCTAACCTAACCATCACCGAAGTCAGAGAATTCGACATTGCCAAAATATCCACAAAAAGTTCTTATCCTACCAAACCTCACCCATCTGAGCCTAACCATCAACGAAATTAAAGAATTAGACATTGCCAAAATATCTACAAAACATGCTTACCCCTTAAAACCTAACCCAACCTAACCTGACCATCACCGAAGTCAGAGAATTCGACATTGCCAAAATATCCACAAAAAGTTCTTATCCTACCAAACCTCTCCCATCTGAACCTAACCATCACCGAAATCAAAGAATTGGACATTGCAAAAATATCCAAAAAACGTGCCTACCTCACAATACCTAACCTAACCTAACCTAACCATCACCGAAGTCAGAGAATTGAACATTGCGAAAATATCTACAAAAAGTTCATACCCCACCAAACCTCACCCATCTGAACCTAACCATCACCGAAATCGAAGAAATGGACATTGCCAAAATATCCACAAAACGTGCTTACCTCACTATACCTTATCCAACCTAACCTAACCATCACCGAAAATAGAGAATTCGACATTGCCAAAATATCCACAAAAAGTTCTTATCCTACCAAACCTCACCCAATTGAACCTAACCATCACCGAAATCAAAGAATTGGACATTGCAAAAATATCCACAAAACGTGCTTACCTCACAATACCTAACCTTACCTAACCTAACCATCACCGAAGTCAGAGAATTCTACATTGCCAAAATATCCACAAAAAGTTCTTATCCTACCAAACCTCACCCATCTGAGCCTAACCATCAACGAAATTAAAGAATTAGACATTGCCAAAATATCTACAAAACATGCTTACCCCTTAATACCTAACCCAACCTAACCTAACCATCACCGAAGTCAGAGAATTCGACATTGCCAAAATATCCACAAAAAGTTCATATCCTACCAAACCTCACCCATCTGAACCTAACCATCACCGAAATCAAAGAATTAAGCATTGCCAAAATATCCACAAAACGTGCTTACCTCACAATACCTAACCCAACCTAACCTATCCATCACCGAAGTCCGAGAATTTGACATTGCCAAAATATCCACAAAAAGTTCTTATCCTACCAAACCTCACCCATCTGAACCTAACCATCACCGAAATCAAAGAATTCGACATTGCCAAAATATCCACAAAACGTGCTTACCTCACAATACCTAACCTAACCTAACCTAACCATCACCGAAGTCAGAGAATTGAACATTGCCAAAATATCTACAAAAAGTTCATACCCCACCAAACCTCACCCATCTGAACCTAACCATCACCGAAATCGAAGAAATGGACATTGCCAAAATAACCACAAAACGTGCTTACCTCACTATACCTTATCCAACCTAACCTAACCATCACCGAAAATAGAGAATTCGACATTGCCAAAATATCCACAAAAAGTTCTTATCCTACCAAACCTCACCCAATTGAACCTAACCATCACCGAAATCAAAGAATTGGACATTGCAAAAATATCCACAAAACGTGCTTACCTCACAATACCTAACCTTACCTAACCTAACCATCACCGAAGTCAGAGAATTCTACATTGCCAAAATATCCACAAAAAGTTCTTATCCTACCAAACCTCACCCATCTGAGCCTAACCATCAACGAAATTAAAGAATTAGACATTGCCAAAATATCAACAAAACATGCTTACCCCTTAAAACCTAACCCAACCTAACTTAACCATCACCGAAGTCAGAGAATTCGACATTGCCAAAATATCCACAAAAAGTTCTTATCCTACCAAACCTCACCCATCTGAGCCTAACCATCAACGAAATTAAAGAATTAGACATTGCCAAAATATCTACAAAACATGCTTACCCCTTAAAACCTAACCCAACCTAACCTGACCATCACCGAAGTCAGAGAATTCGACATTGCCAAAATATCCACAAAAAGTTCTTATCCTACCAAACCTCTCCCATCTGAACCTAACCATCACCGAAATCAAAGATTTGGACATTGCAAAAATATCCAAAAAACGTGCCTACCTCACAATACCTTTTTTTTTTTTTTTTTTTTTTTTCCTATGCGTGGGAGGAGAAAATCTTCAATAAGACTCCCTCTAGTCCGCACTAGAGGGAAGTGTCAGATTTTTACTGACTAAAAAACTCCCCCGACTCACCTCACCCCTTTGGGGACCCCACTCGTTGGTGGATTGCTTCCGCAGGGGCTGATTTCGTCCTTGTTGGCTTCTCCTTTTTGTGCGGATCCCTCCTTTCCAGTTCATCTAGTTGACCCGCTTGGTTTCTGTTTCCTGAAAAACATTCATTTGCAGTATTAATCATAGGCTGGTAATAGTATATCTATATCTATGGGTTGACATCTATTCATTTCCTTCTATAAGTCTTTCCGCTTTCCTTAGCCGTTCGGCCTCCTCCTTCTGCTTCATGACGCTCCTTGCGAACTCTGCGAATGCTTCCCAAGAGGCTACGTCTTTAGTGATGTTCTGTGCTATGTCTTCAGTGTTGACCGGGGTGCTTTCTTCGAGTGTCGCTCTTTCAGATTCCCATGCAGGGCATACGAGGAGTGTATGTTCTGCGTCATCTCTGATTGATGCACAGTGGTGACATTCTGCTGTCGTTTCCTTTCCGATGCGGTTGAGGAATGCTCCGAAACACCCATGGCTGGTTAGTAGCTGGGTTGTGTGGTAGTCCGGTTTTGCGCTTTTCCTCCTTGTCCAGGCTGCGATTGATGGGATCAGTCGATGTGTCCATCTACCTTTGTCTGCGCCGTCCCAGCGGACCTGCCATACCTCACAATACCTAACCTAACCTAACCTTACCATCACCGAAGTCAGAGAATTCGACATTGCCAAAATATCCACAAAAAGTTCTTATCCTACCAAACCTCACCCATCTGAGCCTAACCATCAACGAAATTAAAGAATAAGACATTGCCAAAATATCTACAAAACATGCTTACCCCTTAATACCTAACCCAACCTAACCTTACCATCACCGAAGTCAGAGAATTCGACATTACCAAAATATCCACAAAAAGTTCTTATCCTACCAAACCTCACCCAATTGAACCTAACCATCACCGAAATCAAAGAATTGGACATCGCCAAAATAACAACAAAACGTGCTTACCTCACAATACCTAACCCAACCTAACCTAACCATCACCGAAGTCAGAGAATTAGACATTGCCAAAATATCCACAAAAAGTTCTTATCCTACCAAACCTCACCCATCTGAACCTAACCATCACCGAAATCAAAGAATTGGACATTGCAAAAATATACACAAAACGTGCTTACCTCACAATACTTAACCTAACCTAACCTAACCATCACCGAAGTCAGAGAATTCGACATTGCCAAAATATCCACAAAAAGTTCTTATCCTACCAAACCTCACCCATCTGAACCTAACCATCAACGAAATTAAAGAATTAGACATTGCCAAAATAACTACAAAACATGCTTACCCCTTAATACCTAACCCAACCTAACCTAACCATCACCGAAGTCAGAGAATTCGACATTGCCAAAATATCCACAAAAAGTTCATATCCTACCAAACCTCACCCATCTGAACCTAACCATCACCGAAAACAAAGAATTAGGCATTGCCAAAATATCCACAAAACGTGCTTACCTCACAATACCTAACCCAACCTAACCTATCCATCACCGAAGTCCGAGAATTCGACATTGCCAAAATATCCACAAAAAGTTCTTATCCTACCAAACCTCACCCATCTGAGCCTAACCATCAACGAAATTAAAGAATTAGACATTGCCAAAATATCTACAAAACATGCTTACCCCTTAAAACCTAACCCAACCAAACCTAACCATCACCGAAGTCAGAGAATTCGACATTGCCAAAATATCCACAAAAAGTTCTTATCCTACCAAACCTCACCCATCTGAGCCTAACCATCAACGAAATTAAAGAATTAGACATTGCCAAAATATCTACAAAACATGCTTACCCCTTAAAACCTAACCCAACCTAACCTGACCATCACCGAAGTCAGAGAATTCGACATTGCCAAAATATCCACAAAAAGTTCTTATCCTACCAAACCTCTCCCATCTGAACCTAACCATCACCGAAATCAAAGAATTGGACATTGCAATAATATCCACAAAACGTGCTTACCTCACAATACCTAACTTAACCTAACCTAACCATCACCGAAGTCAGAGAATTCGACATTGCCAAAATATCCACAAAAAGTTCTTATCCTACCAAACCTCACCCATCTGAGCCTAACCATCAACGAAATTAAAGAATTAGACATTGCCAAAATATCTACAAAACATGCTTACCCCTTAATACCTAACCCAACCTAACCTTAGCATCACCGAAGTCAGAGAATTCGACATTGCCAAAATATCCACAAAAAGTTCTTATCCTACCAAACCTCACCCAATTGAACCTAACCATCACCGAAATCAAAGATTTGGACATTGCAAAAATATCCACAAAACGTGCTTACCTCACAATACCTAACCCAACCTAACCTAACCATCACTGAAGTCAGAGAATCCAACATTGCCAAAATATCCACAAAAAGTTCATACCCCACCAAACCTCACCCATCTGAACCTAACCATCACCGAAATCGAAAAATGGACATTGCCAAAATATCCACAAAACGTGCTTACCTCACTATACCTTATCCAACCTAACCTAACCATCACCGAAAATAGAGAATTCGACATTGCCAAAATATCCACAAAAAGTTCTTATCCTACCAAACCTCACCCAATTGAACCTAACCATCACCGAAATCAAAGAATTGGACATTGCAAAAATATCCACAAATTGTGCTTACCTCACAATACCTAACCTAACCTAACCTAACCATCACCGAAGTCAGAGAATTCGACATTGCCAAAATATCCACAAAAAGTTCTTATCCTACCAAACCTCACCCATCTGAGCCTTACCATCAACGAAATTAAAGAATTAGACATTGCCAAAATATCTACAAAACATGCTTACCCCTTAAAACCTAACCCAACCTAACCTGACCATCACCGAAGTCAGAGAATTCGACATTGCCAAAATATCCACAAAAAGTTCTTATCCTACCAAACCTCACCCATCTGAGCCTAACCATCAACGAAATTAAAGAATTAGACATTGCCAAAATATCTACAAAACATGCTTACCCCTTAAAACCTAACCCAACCTAACCTGACCATCACCGAAGTCAGAGAATTCGACATTGCCAAAATATCCACAAAAAGTTCTTATCCTACCAAACCTCTCCCATCTGAACCTAACCATCACCGAAATCAAAGAATTGGACATTGCAAAAATATCCACAAAACGTGCTTACTTCACAATACCTAACCTAACCTAACCTAACCATCACCGAAGTCAGAGAATTCGACATTGCCAAAATATCCACAAAAAGTTCTTATCCTACCAAACCTCACCCATCTGAGCCTAACCATCAACGAAATTAAAGAATTAGACATTGCCAAAATATCTACAAAACATGCTTACCCCTTAAAACCTAACCCAACCTAACCTAACCATCACCGAAGTCAGAGAATTCGACATTGCCAAAATATCCACAAAAAGTTCTTATCCTACCAAACCTCACCCATCTGAGCCTAACCATCAACGAAATTAAAGAATAAGACATTGCCAAAATATCTACAAAACATGCTTACCCCTTAAAACCTAACCCAACCTAACCTGACCATCACCGAAGTCAGAGAATTCGACATTGCCAAAATATCCACAAAAAGTTCTTATCCTACCAAACCTCACCCATCTGAGCCTAACCATCAACGAAATTAAAGAATTAGACATTGCCAAAATATCTACAAAACATGCTTACCCCTTAAAACCTAACCCAACCTAACCTAACCATCACCGAAGTCAGAGAATTCGACATTGCCAAAATATCCACAAAAAGTTCATACCCCACCAAACCACACCCATCTGAACCTAACCATCACCGAAATCGAAAAAATGGACATTGCCAAAATATCCACAAAACGTGCTTACCTCACTATACCTTATTCAACCTAACCTAACCATCACCGAAGTCAGAGAATTCGACATTGCCAAAATATCCACAAAAAGTTCTTATCCTACCAAACCTCACCCATCTGAGCCTAACCATCAACGAAATTAAAGAATTAGACATTGCCAAAATATCTACAAAACATGCTTACCCCTTAATACCTAACCCAACCTAACCTTACCATCACCGAAGTCAGAGAATTCGACATTGCCAAAATATCCACAAAAAGTTCTTATCCTACCAAACCTCACCCAATTGAACCTAACCATCACCGAAATCAAAGAATTGGACATTGCAAAAATATCCACAAAACGTGCTTACCTCACAATACCTAACCTAACCTAACCTAACCATCACCGAAGTCAGAGAATTCGACTTTGCCAAAATATCCACAAAAAGTTCTTATCCTACCAAACCTCACCCATCTGAACCTAACCATCACCGAAATCAAAGAATTGGACATTGCCAAAATATCCACAAAACGTGCTTACCTCACAATACCTTACCCAACCTAACCTAACCATCACTGAAGTCAGAGAATCCAACATTGCCAAAATATCCACAAAAAGTTCATACCTTACCAAACCTCACCCAATTGAACCTAACCATCACCGAAATCAAAGAATTGGACATTGCAAAAATATCCACAAAACGTGCTTACCTCACAATACCTAACCTAACCTAACCTAACCATCACCGAAGTCAGAGAATTCGACTTTGCCAAAATATCCACAAAAAGTTCTTATCCTACCAAACCTCACCCATCTGAACCTTACCATCACCGAAATCAAAGAATTGGACATTGCAAAAATATCCACAAAACGTGCTTACCTTACAATACCTAACCCAACCTAACCTAACCATCACCGAAGTCAGAGAATTCGACATTGCCAAAATATCCACAAAAAGTTCTTATCCTACCAAACCTCACTTATCTGAACCTAACCATCACCGAAATCAAAGAATTGGACAATGATAAAATATCCACAAAACGTGCTTACCTCACAATACCTAACCCAACCTAACCTAACCATCACCGAAGTCAAAGAATTCAACATTGCCAAAATATCCACAAAAAGTTCTTATCCTACCAAACCTCACCCATCTGAACCTAACCATCACCGAAATCAAAGAATTCGACATTGCCAAAATATCCACAAAACGTGCTTACCTCACAATACCTAACCTTACCTAACCTAACCATCACCGAAGTCAGAGAATTCAACATTGCCATAATATCTACAAAAAGTTCATACCCCACCAAACCTCACCCATCTGAACCTAACCATCACCGAAATCGAAGAAATGGACATTGCCAAAATATCCACAAAACGTGCTTACCTCACTATACCTTATCCAACCTAACCTAACCATCACCAAAAATAGAGAATTCGACATTGCCAAAATATCCACAAAAAGTTCTTATCCTACCAAACCTCTCCCATCTGAACCTAACCATCACCGAAATCAAAGAATTGGACATCGCCAAAATAACAACAAAACGTGCTTACCTCACAATTCCTAACCCAACCTAACCTAACCATCACCGAAGTCAGAGAATTCGACATTGCCAAAATATCCACAAAAAGTTCTTATCCTACCAAACCTCACCCATCTGAACCTAACCATCACCGAAATCAAAGAATTGGACATTGCAAAAATATCCACAAAACGTGCTTACCTTACAATACCTTACCCAACCTAACCTAACCATCACCGAAGTCAGAGAATTCGACATTGCCAAAATATCCACAAAAAGTTCTTATCCTACCAAACCTCACTTATCTGAACCTATCCATCACCGAAATCAAAGAATTGGACAATGATAAAATATCCACAAAACGTGCTTACCTCACAATACCTAACCCAACCTAACCTAACCATCACCGAAGTCAAAGAATTCAACATTGCCAAAATATCCACAAAAAGTTCTTATCCTACCAAACCTCACCCATCTGAACCTAACCATCACCGAAATCAAAGAATTCGACATTGCCAAAATATCCACAAAACGTGCTTACCTCACAATACCTAACCTTACCTAACCTAACCATCACCGAAGTCAGAGAATTCAACATTGCCAAAATATCTACAAAAAGTTCATACCCCACCAAACCTCACCCATCTGAACCTAACCATCACCGAAATCGAAGAAATGGACATTGCCAAAATATCCACAAAACGTGCTTACCTCACTAAACCTTATCCAACCTAACCTAACCATCACCAAAAATAGAGAATTCGACATTGCCAAAATATCCACAAAAAGTTCTTATCCTACCAAACCTCTCCCATCTGAACCTAACCATCACCGAAATCAAAGAATTGGACATCGCCAAAATAACAACAAAACGTGCTTACCTCACAATTCCTAACCCAACCTAACCTAACCATCACCGAAGTCAAAGAATTCGACATTGCCAAAATATCCACAAAAAGTTCTTATCCTACCAAACCTCACCCATCTGAACCTAACCATCACCGAAATCAAAGAATTCGACATTGCCAAAATATTCACAAAACGTGCTTACCTCACAATACCTAACCTAACCTAACCTAACCATCACCGAAGTCAGAGAATTGAACATTGCCAAAATATCTACAAAAAGTTCATACCCCACCAAACCTCACCCATCTGAACCTAACCATCACCGAAATCGAAGAAATGGACATTGCCAAAATATCCACAAAACGTGCTTACCTCACTATACCTTATCCAACCTAACCTTACCATCACCGAAAATAGAGAATTCGACATTGCCAAAATATCCACAAAAAGTTCTTATCCTACCAAACCTCACCCATCTGAACCTAACCATCACCGAAATCAAAGAATTGGACATTGCAAAAATATCCACAAAACGTGCTTACCTCACAATACCTAACCTTACCTAACCTAACCATCACCGAAGTCAGAGAATTCTACATTGCCAAAATATCCACAAAAAGTTCTTATCCTACCAAACCTCACCCATCTGAGCCTAACCATCAACGAAATTAAAGAATTAGACATTGCCAAAATATCTACAAAACATGCTTACCCCTTAAAACCTAACCCAACCTAACCTAACCATCACCGAAGTCAGAGAATTCGACATTGCCAAAATATCCACAAAAAGTTCTTATCCTACCAAACCTCACCCATCTGAGCCTAACCATCAACTAAATTAAAGAATTAGACATTGCCAAAATATCTACAAAACATGCTTACCCCTTAAAACCTAACCTAACCTAACCTGACCATCACCGAAGTCAGAGAATTCGACATTGCCAAAATATCCACAAAAAGTTCTTATCCTACCAAACCTCTCCCATCTGAACCTAACCATCACCGAAATCAAAGAATTGGACATTGCCAAAATATTCACAAAACGTGCTTACCTCACAATACCTAACCTAACCTAACCTAACCATCACCGAAGTCAGAGAATTGAACATTGCCAAAATATCTACAAAAAGTTCATACCCCACCAAACCTCACCCATCTGAACCTAACCATCACCGAAATCGAAGAAATGGACATTGCCAAAATATCCACAAAACGTGCTTACCTCACTATACCTTATCCAACCTAACCTAACCATCACCGAAAATAGAGAATTCGACATTGCCAAAATATCCACAAAAAGTTCTTATCCTACCAAACCTCACCCATCTGAACCTAACCATCACCGAAATCAAAGAATTCGACATTGCCAAAATATTCACAAAACGTGCTTACCTCACAATACCTAACCTAACCTAACCTAACCATCACCGAAGTCAGAGAATTGAACATTGCCAAAATATCTACAAAAAGTTCATACCCCACCAAACCTCACCCATCTGAACCTAACCATCACCGAAATCGAAGAAATGGACCATGCCAAAATATCCACAAAACGTGCTTACCTCACTATACCTTATCCAACCTAACCTAACCATCACCGAAAATAGAGAATTCGACATTGCCAAAATATCCACAAAAAGTTCTTATCCTACCAAACCTCACCCATCTGAACCTAACCATCACCGAAATCAAAGAATTCGACATTGCCAAAATATTCACAAAACGTGCTTACCTCACAATACCTAACCTAACCTAACCTAACCATCACCGAAGTCAGAGAATTGAACATTGCCAAAATATCTACAAAAAGTTCATACCCCACCAAACCTCACCCATCTGAACCTAACCATCACCGAAATCGAAGAAATGGACATTGCCAAAATATCCACAAAACGTGCTTACCTCACTATACCTTATCCAACCTAACCTAACCATCACCGAAAATAGAGAATTCGACATTGCCAAAATATCCACAAAAAGTTCTTATCCTACCAAACCTCACCCATCTGAACCTAACCATCACCGAAATCAAAGAATTGGACATTGCAAAAATATCCACAAAACGTGCTTACCTCACAATACCTAACCTTACCTAACCTAACCATCACCGAAGTCAGAGAATTCTACATTGCCAAAATATCCACAAAAAGTTCTTATCCTACCAAACCTCACCCATCTGAGCCTAACCATCAACGAAATTAAAGAATTAGACATTGCCAAAATATCTACAAAACATGCTTACCCTTTAAAACCTAACCCAACCTAACCTAACCATCACCGAAGTCAGAGAATTCGACATTGCCAAAATATCCACAAAAAGTTCTTATCCTACCAAACCTCACCCATCTGAGCCTAACCATCAACTAAATTAAAGAATTAGACATTGCCAAAATATCTACAAAACATGCTTACCCCTTAATACCTAACCCAACCTAACCTAACCATCACCGAAGTCAGAGAATTCGACATTGCCAAAATATCCACAAAAAGTTCATATCCTACCAAACCTCACCCATCTGAACCTAACCATCACCGAAATCAAAGAATTAGGCATTGCCAAAATATCCACAAAACGTGCTTACCTCACAATACCTAACCCAACCTAACCTATTCATCACCGAAGTCCGAGAATTCGACATTATCAAAATATCCACAAAAAGTTCTTATCCTACCAAACCTCACTTATCTGAACCTAACCATCACCGAAGTCAAAGAATTGGACAATGATAAAATATCCACAAAACGTGCTTACCTCACAATACCTAACCCAACCTAACCTAACCATCACCGAAGTCAAAGAATTCGACATTGCCAAAATATCCACAAAAAGTTCTTATCCTACCAAACCTCACCCATCTGAACCTAACCATCACCGAAATCAAAGAATTCGACATTGCCAAAATATTCACAAAACGTGCTTACCTCACAATACCTAACCTAACCTAACCTAACCATCACCGAAGTCAGAGAATTGAACATTGCCAAAATATCTACAAAAAGTTCTTACCCCACCAAACCTCACCCATCTGAACCTAACCATCACCGAAATCGAAGAAATGGACATTGCCAAAATATCCACAAAACGTGCTTACCTCACTATACCTTATCCAACCTAACCTAACCATCACCGAAAATAGAGAATTCGACATTGCCAAAATATCCACAAAAAGTTCTTATCCTACCAAACCTCACCCATCTGAACCTAACCATCACCGAAATCAAAGAATTGGACATTGCAAAAATATCCACAAAACGTGCTTACCTCACAATACCTAACCTTACCTAACCTAACCATCACCGAAGTCAGAGAATTCTACATTGCCAAAATATCCACAAAAAGTTCTTATCCTACCAAACCTCACCCATCTGAGCCTAACAATCAACGAAATTAAAGAATTAGACATTGCCAAAATATCTACAAAACATGCTTACCCCTTAAAACCTAACCCAACCTAACCTAACCATCACCGAAGTCAGAGAATTCGACATTGCCAAAATATCCACAAAAAGTTCTTATCCTACCAAACCTCACCCATCTGAGCCTAACCATCAACTAAATTAAAGAATTAGACATTGCCAAAATATCTACAAAACATGCTTACCCCTTAAAACCTAACCCAACCTAACCTGACCATCACCGAAGTCAGAGAATTCGACATTGCCAAAATATCCACAAAAAGTTCTTATCCTACCAAACCTCTCCCATCTGAACCTAACCATCACCGAAATCAAAGAATTGGACATTGCAAAAATATCCAAAAAACGTGCCTACCTCACAATACCTAACCTAACCTAACCTAACCATCACCGAAGTCAGAGAATTCGACATTGCCAAAATATCCACAAAAAGTTCTTATCCTACCAAACCTCACCCATCTGAGCCTAACCATCAACGAAATTAAAGAATTAGAACTTGCCAAAATATCTACAAAACATGCTTACCCCTTAATACCTAACCCAACCTAACCTTACCATCACCGAAGTCAGAGAATTCGACATTGCCAAAATATCCACAAAAAGTTCTTATCCTACCAAACCTCACCCAATTGAACCTAACCATCACCGAAATCAAAGAATTGGACATCGCCAAAATAACAACAAAACGTGCTTACCTCACAATACCTAACCCAACCTAACCTAACCATCACCGAAGTCAGAGAATTAGACATTGCCAAAATATCCACAAAAAGTTCTTATCCTACCAAACCTCACCCATCTGAACCTAACCATCACCGAAATCAAAGAATTGGACATTGCAAAAATATCCACAAAACGTGCTTACCTCACAATACCTAACCCAACCTAACCTATCCATCACCGAAGTCCGAGAATTCGACATTGCCAAAATATCCACAAAAAGTTCTTATCCTACCAAACCTCACCCATCTGAACCTAACCATCACCGAAATCAAAGAATTCGACATTGCTAAAATATCCACAAAACGTGCTTACCTCACTATACCTTATCCAACCTAACCTAACCATCACCGAAAATAGAGAATTCGACAATGCCAAAATATCCACAAAAAGTTCTTATCCTACCAAACCTCACCCATCTGAGCCTAACCATCAACGAAATTAAAGAATTAGACATTGCCAAAATATCTACAAAACATGCTTACCCCTTAATACCTAACCCAACCTAACCTTACCATCACCGAAGTCAGAGAATTCGACATTGCCAAAATATCCACAAAAAGTTCTTATCCTACCAAACCTCACCCAATTGAACCTAACCATCACCGAAATCAAAGAATTGGACATCGCCAAAATAACAACAAAACGTTCTTACCTCACAATACCTAACCCAACCTAACCTAACCATCACCGAAGTCAGAGAATTAGACATTGCCAAAATATCCACAAAAAGTTCTTATCCTACCAAACCTCACCCATCTGAACCTAACCATCACCGAAATCAAAGAATTGGACATTGCAAAAATATACACAAAACGTGCTTACCTCACAATACTTAACCTAACCTAACCTAACCATCACCGAAGTCAGAGAATTCGACATTGCCAAAATATCCACAAAAAGTTCTTATCCTACCAAACCTCACCCATCAGAGCCTAACCATCAACGAAATTAAAGAATTAGACATTGGCAAAATATCTACAAAACATGCTTACCCCTTAATACCTAACCCAACCTAACCTAACCATCACCGAAGTCAGAGAATTCGACATTGCCAAAATATCCACAAAAAGTTCATATCCTACCAAACCTCACCCATCTGAACCTAACCATCACCGAAATCAAAGAATTAGGCATTGCTAAAATATCCACAAAACGTGCTTACCTCACAATACCTAACCCAACCTAACCTATCCATCACCGAAGTCCGAGAATTCGACATTGCCAAAATATCCACAAAAAGTTCTTATCCTACCAAACCTCACCCATCTGAACCTAACCATCACCGAAATCAAAGAATTCGACATTGCCAAAATATCCACAAAACGTGCTTACCTCACTATACCTTATCCAACCTAACCTAACCATCACCGAAAATAGAGAATTCGACATTGCCAAAATATCCACAAAAAGTTCTTATCCTACCAAACCTCACCCAATTGAACCTAACCATCACCGAAATCAAAGAATTGGACATTGCAAAAATATCCACAAAACGTGCTTACCTCGCAATACTTAACCTAACCTAACCTAACCATCACCGAAGTCAGAGAATTCGACATTGCCAAAATATCCACAAAAAGTTCTTATCCTACCAAACCTCACCCATCAGAGCCTAACCATCAACGAAATTAAAGAATTAGACATTGCCAAAATATCTACAAAACATGCTTACCCCTTAAAACCTAACCCAACCTAACCTGACCATCACCGAAGTCAGAGAATTCGACATTGCCAAAATATCCACAAAAAGTTCTTATCCTACCAAACCTCTCCCATCTGAACCTAACCATCACCGAAATCAAAGAATTGGACATTGCAAAAATATCCACAAAACGTGCTTACCTCACAATACCTAACCCAACCTAACCTATCCATCACCGAAGTCCGAGAATTCGACATTGCCAAAATATCCACAAAAAGTTCTTATCCTACCAAACCTCACCCATCTGAACCTAACCATCACCGAAATCAAAGAATTCGACATTGCCAAAATATCCACAAAACGTGCTTACCTCACTATACCTTATCCAACCTAACCTAACCATCACCGAAAATAGAGAATTCGACATTGCCAAAATATCCACAAAAAGTTCTTATCCTACCAAACCTCACCCAATTGAACCTAACCATCACCGAAATCAAAGAATTCGACATTGCTAAAATATCCACAAAACGTGCTTACCTCACTATACCTTATCCAACCTAACCTAACCATCACCGAAAATAGAGAATTCGACATTGCCAAAATATCCACAAAAAGTTCTTATCCTACCAAACCTCACCCATCTGAGCCTAACCATCAACGAAATTAAAGAATTAGACATTGCCAAAATATCTACAAAACATGCTTACCCCTTAATACCTAACCCAACCTAACCTTACCATCACCGAAGTCAGAGAATTCGACATTGCCAAAATATCCACAAAAAGTTCTTATCCTACCAAACCTCACCCAATTGAACCTAACCATCACCGAAATCAAAGAATTGGACATCGCCAAAATAACAACAAAACGTGCTTACCTCACAATACCTAACCCAACCTAACCTAACCATCACCGAAGTCAGAGAATTAGACATTGCCAAAATATCCACAAAAAGTTCTTATCCTACCAAACCTCACCCATCTGAACCTAACCATCACCGAAATCAAAGAATTGGACATTGCAAAAATATACACAAAACGTGCTTACCTCACAATACTTAACCTAACCTAACCTAACCATCACCGAAGTCAGAGAATTCGACATTGCCAAAATATCCACAAAAAGTTCTTATCCTACCAAACCTCACCCATCAGAGCCTAACCATCAACGAAATTAAAGAATTAGACATTGGCAAAATATCTACAAAACATGCTTACCCCTTAATACCTAACCCAACCTAACCTAACCATCACCGAAGTCAGAGAATTCGACATTGCCAAAATATCCACAAAAAGTTCATATCCTACCAAACCTCACCCATCTGAACCTAACCATCACCGAAATCAAAGAATTAGGCATTGCTAAAATATCCACAAAACGTGCTTACCTCACAATACCTAACCCAACCTAACCTATCCATCACCGAAGTCCGAGAATTCGACATTGCCAAAATATCCACAAAAAGTTCTTATCCTACCAAACCTCACCCATCTGAACCTAACCATCACCGAAATCAAAAAATTCGACATTGCCAAAATATCCACAAAACGTGCTTACCTCACTATACCTTATCCAACCTAACCTAACCATCACCGAAAATAGAGAATTCGACATTGCCAAAATATCCACAAAAAGTTCTTATCCTACCAAACCTCACCCAATTGAACCTAACCATCACCGAAATCAAAGAATTGGACATTGCAAAAATATCCACAAAACGTGCTTACCTCACAATACTTAACCTAACCTAACCTAACCATCACCGAAGTCAGAGAATTCGACATTGCCAAAATATCCACAAAAAGTTCTTATCCTACCAAACCTCACCCATCAGAGCCTAACCATCAACGAAATTAAAGAATTAGACATTGCCAAAATATCTACAAAACATGCTTACCCCTTAAAACCTAACCCAACCTAACCTGACCATCACCGAAGTCAGAGAATTCGACATTGCCAAAATATCCACAAAAAGTTCTTATCCTACCAAACCTCTCCCATCTGAACCTAACCATCACCGAAATCAAAGAATTGGACATTGCAAAAATATCCAAAAAACGTGCCTACCTCACAATACCTAACCTAACCTTACCTAACCATCACCGAAGTCAGAGAATTCGACATTGCCAAAATATCCACAAAAAGTTCTTATCCTACCAAACCTCACCCATCTGAGCCTAACCATCAACGAAATTAAAGAATTAGACATTGCCAAAATATCTACAAAACATGCTTACCCCTTAATACCTAACCCAACCTAACCTTACCATCACCGAAGTCAGAGAATTCGACATTGCCAAAATATCCACAAAAAGTTCTTATCCTACCAAACCTCACCCAATTGAACCTAACCATCACCGAAATCAAAGAATTGGACATCGCCAAAATAACAACAAAACGTGCTTACCTCACAATACCTAACCCAACCTAACCTAACCATCACCGAAGTCAGAGAATTAGACATTGCCAAAATATCCACAAAAAGTTCTTATCCTACCAAACCTCACCCATCTGAACCTAACCATCACCGAAATCAAAGAATTGGACATTGCAAAAATATACACAAAACGTGCTTACCTCACAATACTTAACCTAACCTAACCTAACCATCACCGAAGTCAGAGAATTCGACATTGCCAAAATATCCACAAAAAGTTCTTATCCTACCAAACCTCACCCATCTGAGCCTGACCATCAACGAAATTAAAGAATAAGACATTGCCAAAATATCTACAAAACATGCTTACCCCTTAATACCTAACCTAACCTAACCTAACCATCACCGAAGTCAGAGAATTCGACATTGCCAAAATATCCACAAAAAGTTCATATCCTACCAAACCTCACCCATCTGAACCTAACCATCACCGAAATCAAAGAATTCGACATTGCCAAAATTTCCACAAAACGTGCTTACTTCACAATACCTAACCCAACCTAACCTAACCATCACCGAAGTCAGAGAATTAGACATTGCCAAAATATCCACAAAAAGTTCTTATCCTACCAAACCTCACCCATCTGAACCTAACCATCACCGAAATCGAAGAAATGGACATTGCCAAAATATCCACAAAACGTGCTTACCTCACTATACCTTATCCAACCTTACCTAACCATCACCGAAAATAGAGAATTCGACATTGCCAAAATATCCACAAAAAGTTCTTATCCTACCAAACCTCACCCATCTGAACCTAACCATCACCGAAATCAAAGAATTGGACATTGCAAAAATATCCACAAAACGTGCTTACCTCACAATACCTAACCTTACCTAACCTAACCATCACCGAAGTCAGAGAATTCTACATTGCCAAAATATCCACAAAAAGTTCTTATCCTACCAAACCTCACCCATCTGAGCCTAACCATCAACGAAATTAAAGAATTAGACATTGCCAAAATATCTACAAAACATGCTTTCCCCTTAAAACCTAACCCAACCTAACCTTACCATCACCGAAGCCAGAGAATTCGACATTGCCAAAATATCCACAAAAAGTTCTTATCCTACCAAACCTCACCCATCTGAGCCTAACCATCAACGAAATCAAAGAATTGGACATTGCAAAAATATCCAAAAAACGTGCCTACCTCACAATACCTAACCTTACCTAACCTAACCATCACCGAAGTCAGAGAATTCGACATTGCCAAAATATCCACAAAAAGTTCTTATCCTACCAAACCTCACCCATCTGAACCTAACCATCACCGAAATCAAAGAATTCGACATTGCCAAAATATCCACAAAACGTGCTTACCTCACAATACCTAACCTTACCTAACCTAACCATCACCGAAGTCAGAGAATTCAACATTGCCAAAATATCTACAAAAAGTTCATACCCCACCAAACCTCACCCATCTGAACCTAACCATCACCGAAATCGAAGAAATGGACATTGCCAAAATATCCACAAAACGTGCTTACCTCACTATACCTTATCCAACCTAACCTAACCATCACCAAAAATAGAGAATTCGACATTGCCAAAATATCCACAAAAAGTTCTTATCCTACCAAACCTCACCCATCTGAGCCTAACCATCAACGAAATTAAAGAATTAGACATTGCCAAAATATCTACAAAACATGCTTACCCCTTAATACCTAACCCAACCTAACCTAACCATCACCGAAGTCAGAGAATTCGACATTGCCAAAATATCCACAAAAAGTTCATATCCTACCAAACCTCACCCATCTGAACCTAACCATCACCGAAATCAAAGAATTAGGCATTGCCAAAATATCCACAAAACGTGCTTACCTCACAATACCTAACCCAACCTAACCTATTCATCACCGAAGTCCGAGAATTCGACATTATCAAAATATCCACAAAAAGTTCTTATCCTACCAAACCTCACTTATCTGAACCTAACCATCACCGAAGTCAAAGAATTGGACAATGATAAAATATCCACAAAACGTGCTTACCTCACAATACCTAACCCAACCTAACCTAACCATCACCGAAGTCAAAGAATTCGACATTGCCAAAATATCCACAAAAAGTTCTTATCCTACCAAACCTCACCCATCTGAACCTAACCATCACCGAAATCAAAGAATTCGACATTGCCAAAATATCCACAAAACGTGCTTACCTCACAATACCTAACCTAACCTAACCTAACCATCACCGAAGTCAGAGAATTGAACATTGCCAAAATATCTACAAAAAGTTTATACCCCACCAAACCTCACCCATCTGAACCTAACCATCACCGAAATCGAAGAAATGGACATTGCCAAAATATCCACAAAACGTGCTTACCTCACTATACCTTATCCAACCTAACCTAACCATCACCAAAAATAGAGAATTCGACATTGCCAAAATATCCACAAAAAGTTCTTATCCTACCAAACCTCACCCATCTGAACCTAACCATCACCGAAATCAAAGAATTGGACATTGCAAAAATATCCACAAAACGTGCTTACCTCACAATACCTAACCTTACCTAACCTAACCATCACCGAAGTCAGAGAATTCTACATTGCCAAAATATCCACAAAAAGTTCTTATCCTACCAAACCTCACCCATCTGAGCCTAACCATCAACGAAATTAAAGAATTAGACATTGCCAAAATATCTACAAAACATGCTTACCCCTTAAAACCTAACCCAACCTAACCTAACCATCACCGAAGTCAGAGAATTCGACATTGCCAAAATATCCACAAAAAGTTCTTATCCTACCAAACCTCACCCATCTGAGCCTAACCATCAACGAAATTAAAGAATTAGACATTGCCAAAATATCTACAAAACATGCTTACCCCTTAAAACCTAACCCAACCTAACCTGACCATCACCGAAGTCAGAGAATTCGACATTGCCAAAATATCCACAAAAAGTTCTTATCCTACCAAACCTCTCCCATCTGAACCTAACCATCACGGAAATCAAAGAATTGGACATTGCAAAAATATCCAAAAAACGTGCCTACCTCACAATACCTAACCTAACCTAACCTAACCATCACCGAAGTCAGAGAATTCGACATTGCCAAAATATCCACAAAAAGTTCTTATCCTACCAAACCTCACCCATCTGAGCCTAACCATCAACGAAATTAAAGAATTAGACATTGCCAAAATATCTACAAAACATGCTTACCCCTTAAAACCTAACCCAACCTAACCTAACCATCACCGAAGTCAGAGAATTCGACATTGCCAAAATATCCACAAAAAGTTCTTATCCTACCAAACCTCACCCATCTGAGCCTAACCATCAACGAAATTAAAGAATTAAACATTGCCAAAATATCTACAAAACATGCTTACCCCTTAAAACCTAACCCAACCTAACCTGACCATCACCGAAGTCAGAGAATTCGACATTGCCAAAATATCCACAAAAAGTTCTTATCCTACCAAACCTCTCCCATCTGAACCTAACCATCACCGAAATCAAAGAATTGGACATTGCAAAAATATCCAAAAAACGTGCCTACCTCACAATACCTAACCTAACCTAACCTAACCATCACCGAAGTCAGAGAATTCGACATTGCCAAAATATCCACAAAAAGTTCTTATCCTACCAAACCTCACCCATCTGAGCCTAACCATCAACGAAATTAAAGAATTAGACATTGCCAAAATATCTACAAAACATGCTTACCCCTTAATACCTAACCCAACCTAACCTTACCATCACCGAAGTCAGAGAATTCGACATTGCCAAAATATCCACAAAAAGTTCTTATCCTACCAAACCTCACCCAATTGAACCTAACCATCACCGAAATCAAAGAATTGGACATCGCCAAAATAACAACAAAACGTGCTTACCTCACAATACCTAACCCAACCTAACCTAACCATCACCGAAGTCAGAGAATTAGACATTGCCAAAATATCCACAAAAAGTTCTTATCCTACCAAACCTCACCCATCTGAACCTAACCATCACCGAAATCAAAGAATTGGACATTGCAAAAATATACACAAAACGTGCTAACCTCACAATACTTAACCTAACCTAACCTAACCATCACCGAAGTCAGAGAATTCGACATTGCCAAAATATCCACAAAAAGTTCTTATCCTACCAAACCTCACCCATCTGAGCCTGACCATCAACGAAATTAAAGAATAAGACATTGCCAAAATATCTACAAAACATGCTTACCCCTTAATACCTAACCTAACCTAACCTAACCATCACCGAAGTCAGAGAATTCGACATTGCCAAAATATCCACAAAAAGTTCATATCCTACCAAACCTCACCCATCTGAACCTAACCATCACCGAAATCAAAGAATTAGGCATTGCCAAAATATCCACAAAACGTGCTTACCTCACAATACCTAACCCAACCTAACCTATCCATCACCGAAGTCCGAGAATTCGACATTGCCAAAATATCCACAAAAAGTTCTTATCCTACCAAACCTCACCCATCTGAACCTAACCATCACCGAAATCAAAGAATTCGACATTGCCAAAATATCCACAAAACGTGCTTACCTCACAATACCTAACCCAACCTAACCTAACCATCACCGAAGTCAGAGAATTAGACATTGCCAAAATATCCACAAAAAGTTCTTATCCTACCAAACCTCACCCATCTGAACCTAACCATCACCGAAATCAAAGAATTGGACATTGCAAAAATATACACAAAACGTGCTTACTTCACAATACTTAACCTAACCTAACCTAACCATCACCGAAGTCAGAGAATTCGACATTGCCAAAATATCCACAAAAAGTTCTTATCCTACCAAACCTCACCCATCTGAGCCTAACCATCAACGAAATTAAAGAATTAGACATTGCCAAAATAACTACAAAACATGCTTACCCCTTAATACCTAACCCAACCTAACCTAACCATCACCGAAGTCAGAGAATTCGACATTGCCAAAATATCCACAAAAAGTTCATATCCTACCAAACCTCACCCATCTGAACCTAACCATAACCGAAAACAAAGAATTAGGCATTGCCAAAATATCCACAAAACGTGCTTACCTCACAATACCTAACCCAACCTAACCTATCCATCACCGAAGTCCGAGAATTCGACATTGCCAAAATATCCACAAAAATTTCTTATCCTACCAAACCTCACCCATCTGAGCCTAACCATCAACGAAATTAAAGAATTAGACATTGCCAAAATATCTACAAAACATGCTCACCCCTTAAAACCTAACCCAACCAAACCTAACCATCACCGAAGTCAGAGAATTCGACATTGCCAAAATATCCACAAAAAGTTCTTATCCTACCAAACCTCACCCATCTGAGCCTAACCATCAACGAAATTAAAGAATTAGACATTGCCAAAATATCTACAAAACATGCTTACCCCTTAAAACCTAACCCAACCTAACCTGACCATCACCGAAGTCAGAGAATTCGACATTGCCAAAATATCCACAAAAAGTTCTTATCCTACCAAACCTCTCCCATCTGAACCTAACCATCACCGAAATCAAAGAATTGGACATTGCAAAAATATCCACAAAACGTGCTTACCTCACAATACCTAACTTAACCTAACCTAACCATCACCGAAGTCAGAGAATTCGACATTGCCAAAATATCCACAAAAAGTTCTTATCCTACCAAACCTCACCCATCTGAGCCTAACCATCAACGAAATTAAAGAATTAGACATTGCCAAAATATCTACAAAACATGCTTACCCCTTAATACCTAACCCAACCTAACCTTACCATCACCGAAGTCAGAGAATTCGACATTGCCAAAATATCCACAAAAAGTTCTTATCCTACCAAACCTCACCCAATTGAACCTAACCATCACCGAAATCAAAGATTTGGACATTGCAAAAATATCCACAAAACGTGCTTACCTCACAATACCTAACCCAACCTAACCTAACCATCACTGAAGTCAGAGAATCCAACATTGCCAAAATATCCACAAAAAGTTCATACCCCACCAAACCTCACCCATCTGAACCTAACCATCACCGAAATCGAAAAATGGACATTGCCAAAATATCCACAAAACGTGCTTACCTCACTATACCTTATCCAACCTAACCTAACCATCACCGAAAATAGAGAATTCGACATTGCCAAAATATCCACAAAAAGTTCTTATCCTACCAAACCTCACCCAATTGAACCTAACCATCACCGAAATCAAAGAATTGGACATTGCAAAAATATCCACAAATTGTGCTTACCTCACAATACCTAACCTAACCTAACCTAACCATCACCGAAGTCAGAGAATTCGACATTGCCAAAATATCCACAAAAAGTTCTTATCCTACCAAACCTCACCCATCTGAGCCTTACCATCAACCAAATTAAAGAATTAGACATTGCCAAAATATCTACAAAACATGCTTACCCCTTAAAACCTAACCCAACCTAACCTAACCATCACCGAAGTCAGAGAATTCGACATTGCCAAAATATCCACAAAAAGTTCTTATCCTACCAAACCTCACCCATCTGAGCCTAACCATCAACGAAATTAAAGAATTAGACATTGCCAAAATATCTACAAAACATGCTTACCCCTTAAAACCTAACCCAACCTAACCTGACCATCACCGAAGTCAGAGAATTCGACATTGCCAAAATATCCACAAAAAGTTCTTATCCTACCAAACCTCTCCCATCTGAACCTAACCATCACCGAAATCAAAGAATTGGACATTGCAAAAATATCCACAAAACGTGCTTACCTCACAAAACCTAACCTAACCTAACCTAACCATCACCGAAGTCAGAGAATTCGACATTGCCAAAATATCCACAAAAAGTTCTTATCCTACCAAACCTCACCCATCTGAGCCTAACCATCAACGAAATTAAAGAATTAGACATTGCCAAAATATCTACAAAACATGCTTACCCCTTAAAACCTAACCCAACCTAACCTAACCATCACCGAAGTCAGAGAATTCGACATTACAAAATATCCACAAAAAGTTCTTATCCTACCAAACCTCACCCATCTGAGCCTAACCATCAACGAAATTAAAGAATTAGACATTGCCAAAATATCTACAAAACATGCTTACCCCTTAAAACCTAACCCAACCTAACCTGACCATCACCGAAGTCAGAGAATTCGACATTGCCAAAATATCCACAAAAAGTTCTTATCCTACCAAACCTCACCCATCTGAGCCTAACCATCAACGAAATTAAAGAATTAGACATTGCCAAAATATCTACAAAACATGCTTACCCCTTAAAACCTAACCCAACCTAACCTGACCATCACCGAAGTCAGAGAATTCGACATTGCCAAAATATCCACAAAAAGTTCTTATCCTACCAAACCTCTCCCATCTGAACCTAACCATCACCGAAATCAAAGAATTGGACATTGCAAAAATATCCAAAAAACGTGCCTACCTCACAATACCTAACCTAACCTAACCTAACCATCACCGAAGTCAGAGAATTCGACATTGCCAAAATATCCACAAAAAGTTCTTATCCTACCAAACCTCACCCATCTGAGCCTAACCATCAACGAAATTAAAGAATTAGACATTGCCAAAATATCTACAAAACATGCTTACCCCTTAATACCTAACCCAACCTAACCTTACCATCACCGAAGTCAGAGAATTCGACATTGCCAAAATATCCACAAAAAGTTCTTATCCTACCAAACCTCACCCAATTGAACCTAACCATCACCGAAATCAAAGAATTGGACATCGCCAAAATAACAACAAAACGTGCTTACCTCACAATACCTAACCCAACCTAACCTAACCATCACCGAAGTCAGAGAATTAGACATTGCCAAAATATCCACAAAAAGTTCTTATCCTACCAAACCTCACCCATCTGAACCTAACCATCACCGAAATCAAAGAATTGGACATTGCAAAAATATACACAAAACGTGCTAACCTCACAATACTTAACCTAACCTAACCTAACCATCACCGAAGTCAGAGAATTCGACATTGCCAAAATATCCACAAAAAGTTCTTATCCTACCAAACCTCACCCATCTGAGCCTGACCATCAACGAAATTAAAGAATAAGACATTGCCAAAATATCTACAAAACATGCTTACCCCTTAATACCTAACCTAACCTAACCTAACCATCACCGAAGTCAGAGAATTCGACATTGCCAAAATATCCACAAAAAGTTCATATCCTACCAAACCTCACCCATCTGAACCTAACCATCACCGAAATCAAAGAATTAGGCATTGCCAAAATATCCACAAAACGTGCTTACCTCACAATACCTAACCCAACCTAACCTATCCATCACCGAAGTCCGAGAATTCGACATTGCCAAAATATCCACAAAAAGTTCTTATCCTACCAAACCTCACCCATCTGAACCTAACCATCACCGAAATCAAAGAATTCGACATTGCCAAAATATCCACAAAACGTGCTTACCTCACAATACCTAACCCAACCTAACCTAACCATCACCGAAGTCAGAGAATTAGACATTGCCAAAATATCCACAAAAAGTTGTTATCCTACCAAACCTCACCCATCTGAACCTAACCATCACCGAAATCAAAGAATTGGACATTGCAAAAATATACACAAAACGTGCTTACCTCACAATACTTAACCTAACCTAACCTAACCATCACCGAAGTCAGAGAATTCGACATTGCCAAAATATCCACAAAAAGTTCTTATCCTACCAAACCTCACCCATCTGAGCCTAACCATCAACGAAATTAAAGAATTAGACATTGCCAAAATAACTACAAAACATGCTTACCCCTTAATACCTAACCCAACCTAACCTAACCATCACCGAAGTCAGAGAATTCGACATTGCCAAAATATCCACAAAAGGTTCATATCCTACCAAACCTCACCCATCTGAACCTAACCATAACCGAAAACAAAGAATTAGGCATTGCCAAAATATCCACAAAACGTGCTTACCTCACAATACCTAACCCAACCTAACCTATCCATCACCGAAGTCCGAGAATTCGACATTGCCAAAATATCCACAAAAATTTCTTATCCTACCAAACCTCACCCATCTGAGCCTAACCATCAACGAAATTAAAGAATTAGACATTGCCAAAATATCTACAAAACATGCTTACCCCTTAAAACCTAACCCAACCAAACCTAACCATCACCGAAGTCAGAGAATTCGACATTGCCAAAATATCCACAAAAAGTTCTTATCCTACCAAACCTCACCCATCTGAGCCTAACCATCAACGAAATTAAAGAATTAGACATTGCCAAAATATCTACAAAACATGCTTACCCCTTAAAACCTAACCCAACCTAACCTGACCATCACCGAAGTCAGAGAATTCGACATTGCCAAAATATCCACAAAAAGTTCTTATCCTACCAAACCTCTCCCATCTGAACCTAACCATCACCGAAATCAAAGAATTGGACATTGCAAAAATATCCACAAAACGTGCTTACCTCACAATACCTAACTTAACCTAACCTAACCATCACCGAAGTCAGAGAATTCGACATTGCCAAAATATCCACAAAAAGTTCTTATCCTACCAAACCTCACCCATCTGAGCCTAACCATCAACGAAATTAAAGAATTAGACATTGCCAAAATATCTACAAAACATGCTTACCCCTTAATACCTAACCCAACCTAACCTTACCATCACCGAAGTCAGAGAATTCGACATTGCCAAAATATCCACAAAAAGTTCTTATCCTACCAAACCTCACCCAATTGAACCTAACCATCACCGAAATCAAAGATTTGGACATTGCAAAAATATCCACAAAACGTGCTTACCTCACAATACCTAACCCAACCTAACCTAACCATCACTGAAGTCAGAGAATCCAACATTGCCAAAATATCCACAAAAAGTTCATACCCCACCAAACCTCACCCATCTGAACCTAACCATCACCGAAATCGAAAAATGGACATTGCCAAAATATCCACAAAACGTGCTTACCTCACTATACCTTATCCAACCTAACCTAACCATCACCGAAAATAGAGAATTCGACATTGCCAAAATATCCACAAAAAGTTCTTATCCTACCAAACCTCACCCAATTGAACCTAACCATCACCGAAATCAAAGAATTGGACATTGCAAAAATATCCACAAATTGTGCTTACCTCACAATACCTAACCTAACCTAACCTAACCATCACCGAAGTCAGAGAATTCGACATTGCCAAAATATCCACAAAAAGTTCTTATCCTACCAAACCTCACCCATCTAAACCTTACCATCAACGAAATTAAAGAATTAGACATTGCCAAAATATCTACAAAACATGCTTACCCCTTAAAACCTAACCCAACCTAACCTAACCATCACCGAAGTCAGAGAATTCGACATTGCCAAAATATCCACAAAAAGTTCTTATCCTACCAAACCTCACCCATCTGAGCCTAACCATCAACGAAATTAAAGAATTAGACATTGCCAAAATAACTACAAAACATGCTTACCCCTTAATACCTAACCCAACCTAACCTAACCATCACCGAAGTCAGAGAATTCGACATTGCCAAAATATCCACAAAAAGTTCATATCCTACCAAACCTCACCCATCTGAACCTAACCATAACCGAAAACAAAGAATTAGGCATTGCCAAAATATCCACAAAACGTGCTTACCTCACAATACCTAACCCAACCTAACCTATCCATCACCGAAGTCCGAGAATTCGACATTGCCAAAATATCCACAAAAATTTCTTATCCTACCAAACCTCACCCATCTGAGCCTAACCATCAACGAAATTAAAGAATTAGACATTGCCAAAATATCTACAAAACATGCTCACCCCTTAAAACCTAACCCAACCAAACCTAACCATCACCGAAGTCAGAGAATTCGACATTGCCAAAATATCCACAAAAAGTTCTTATCCTACCAAACCTCACCCATCTGAGCCTAACCATCAACGAAATTAAAGAATTAGACATTGCCAAAATATCTACAAAACATGCTTACCCCTTAAAACCTAACCCAACCTAACCTGACCATCACCGAAGTCAGAGAATTCGACATTGCCAAAATATCCACAAAAAGTTCTTATCCTACCAAACCTCTCCCATCTGAACCTAACCATCACCGAAATCAAAGAATTGGACATTGCAAAAATATCCACAAAACGTGCTTACCTCACAATACCTAACTTAACCTAACCTAACCATCACCGAAGTCAGAGAATTCGACATTGCCAAAATATCCACAAAAAGTTCTTATCCTACCAAACCTCACCCATCTGAGCCTAACCATCAACGAAATTAAAGAATTAGACATTGCCAAAATATCTACAAAACATGCTTACCCCTTAATACCTAACCCAACCTAACCTTACCATCACCGAAGTCAGAGAATTCGACATTGCCAAAATATCCACAAAAAGTTCTTATCCTACCAAACCTCACCCAATTGAACCTAACCATCACCGAAATCAAAGATTTGGACATTGCAAAAATATCCACAAAACGTGCTTACCTCACAATACCTAACCCAACCTAACCTAACCATCACTGAAGTCAGAGAATCCAACATTGCCAAAATATCCACAAAAAGTTCATACCCCACCAAACCTCACCCATCTGAACCTAACCATCACCGAAATCGAAAAATGGACATTGCCAAAATATCCACAAAACGTGCTTACCTCACTATACCTTATCCAACCTAACCTAACCATCACCGAAAATAGAGAATTCGACATTGCCAAAATATCCACAAAAAGTTCTTATCCTACCAAACCTCACCCAATTGTACCTAACCATCACCGAAATCAAAGAATTGGACATTGCAAAAATATCCACAAATTGTGCTTACCTCACAATACCTAACCTAACCTAACCTAACCATCACCGAAGTCAGAGAATTCGACATTGCCAAAATATCCACAAAAAGTTCTTATCCTACCAAACCTCACCCATCTGAGCCTTACCATCAACCAAATTAAAGAATTAGACATTGCCAAAATATCTACAAAACATGCTTACCCCTTAAAACCTAACCCAACCTAACCTAACCATCACCGAAGTCAGAGAATTCGACATTGCCAAAATATCCACAAAAAGTTCTTATCCTACCAAACCTCACCCATCTGAGCCTAACCATCAACGAAATTAAAGAATTAGACATTGCCAAAATATCTACAAAACATGCTTACCCCTTAAAACCTAACCCAACCTAACCTGACCATCACCGAAGTCAGAGAATTCGACATTGCCAAAATATCCACAAAAAGTTCTTATCCTACCAAACCTCTCCCATCTGAACCTAACCATCACCGAAATCAAAGAATTGGACATTGCAAAAATATCCACAAAACGTGCTTACCTCACAAAACCTAACCTAACCTAACCTAACCATCACCGAAGTCAGAGAATTCGACATTGCCAAAATATCCACAAAAAGTTCTTATCCTACCAAACCTCACCCATCTGAGCCTAACCATCAACGAAATTAAAGAATTAGACATTGCCAAAATATCTACAAAACATGCTTACCCCTTAAAACCTAACCCAACCTAACCTAACCATCACCGAAGTCAGAGAATTCGACATTACAAAATATCCACAAAAAGTTCTTATCCTACCAAACCTCACCCATCTGAGCCTAACCATCAACGAAATTAAAGAATTAGACATTGCCAAAATATCTACAAAACATGCTTACCCCTTAAAACCTAACCCAACCTAACCTGACCATCACCGAAGTCAGAGAATTCGACATTGCCAAAATATCCACAAAAAGTTCTTATCCTACCAAACCTCACCCATCTGAGCCTAACCATCAACGAAATTAAAGAATTAGACATTGCCAAAATATCTACAAAACATGCTTACCCCTTAAAACCTAACCCAACCTAACCTGACCATCACCGAAGTCAGAGAATTCGACATTGCCAAAATATCCACAAAAAGTTCTTATCCTACCAAACCTCTCCCATCTGAACCTAACCATCACCGAAATCAAAGAATTGGACATTGCAAAAATATCCAAAAAACGTGCCTACCTCACAATACCTAACCTAACCTAACCTAACCATCACCGAAGTCAGAGAATTCGACATTGCCAAAATATCCACAAAAAGTTCTTATCCTACCAAACCTCACCCATCTGAGCCTAACCATCAACGAAATTAAAGAATTAGACATTGCCAAAATATCTACAAAACATGCTTACCCCTTAATACCTAACCCAACCTAACCTAACCATCACCGAAGTCAGAGAATTAGACATTGCCAAAATATCCACAAAAAGTTCTTATCCTACCAAACCTCACCCATCTGAACCTAACCATCACCGAAATCAAAGAATTGGACATTGCAAAAATATACACAAAACGTGCTAACCTCACAATACTTAACCTAACCTAACCTAACCATCACCGAAGTCAGAGAATTCGACATTGCCAAAATATCCACAAAAAGTTCTTATCCTACCAAACCTCACCCATCTGAGCCTAACCATCAACGAAATTAAAGAATTAGACATTGCCAAAATATCTACAAAACATGCTTACCCCTTAAAACCTAACCCAACCTAACCTGACCATCACCGAAGTCAGAGAATTCGACATTGCCAAAATATCCACAAAAAGTTCTTATCCTACCAAACCTCTCCCATCTGAACCTAACCATCACCGAAATCAAAGAATTGGACATTGCAAAAATATCCACAAAACGTGCTTACCTCACAAAACCTAACCTAACCTAACCTAACCATCACCGAAGTCAGAGAATTCGACATTGCCAAAATATCCACAAAAAGTTCTTATCCTACCAAACCTCACCCATCTGAGCCTAACCATCAACGAAATTAAAGAATTAGACATTGCCAAAATATCTACAAAACATGCTTACCCCTTAAAACCTAACCCAACCTAACCTAACCATCACCGAAGTCAGAGAATTCGACATTACAAAATATCCACAAAAAGTTCTTATCCTACCAAACCTCACCCATCTGAGCCTAACCATCAACGAAATTAAAGAATTAGACATTGCCAAAATATCTACAAAACATGCTTACCCCTTAAAACCTAACCCAACCTAACCTGACCATCACCGAAGTCAGAGAATTCGACATTGCCAAAATATCCACAAAAAGTTCTTATCCTACCAAACCTCACCCATCTGAGCCTAACCATCAACGAAATTAAAGAATTAGACATTGCCAAAATATCTACAAAACATGCTTACCCCTTAAAACCTAACCCAACCTAACCTGACCATCGACGAAGTCAGAGAATTCGACATTGCCAAAATATCCACAAAAAGTTCTTATCCTACCAAACCTCTCCCATCTGAACCTAACCATCACCGAAATCAAAGAATTGGACATTGCAAAAATATCCAAAAAACGTGCCTACCTCACAATACCTAACCTAACCTAACCTAACCATCACCGAAGTCAGAGAATTCGACATTGCCAAAATATCCACAAAAAGTTCTTATCCTACCAAACCTCACCCATCTGAGCCTAACCATCAACGAAATTAAAGAATTAGACATTGCCAAAATATCTACAAAACATGCTTACCCCTTAATACCTAACCCAACCTAACCTTACCATCACCGAAGTCAGAGAATTCGACATTGCCAAAATATCCACAAAAAGTTCTTATCCTACCAAACCTCACCCAATTGAACCTAACCATCACCGAAATCAAAGAATTGGACATCGCCAAAATAACAACAAAACGTGCTTACCTCACAATACCTAACCCAACCTAACCTAACCATCACCGAAGTCAGAGAATTAGACATTGCCAAAATATCCACAAAAAGTTCTTATCCTACCAAACCTCACCCATCTGAACCTAACCATCACCGAAATCAAAGAATTGGACATTGCAAAAATATACACAAAACGTGCTAACCTCACAATACTTAACCTAACCTAACCTAACCATCACCGAAGTCAGAGAATTCGACATTGCCAAAATATCCACAAAAAGTTCTTATCCTACCAAACCTCACCCATCTGAGCCTGACCATCAACGAAATTAAAGAATAAGACATTGCCAAAATATCTACAAAACATGCTTACCCCTTAATACCTAACCTAACCTAACCTAACCATCACCGAAGTCAGAGAATTCGACATTGCCAAAATATCCACAAAAAGTTCATATCCTACCAAACCTCACCCATCTGAACCTAACCATCACCGAAATCAAAGAATAAGGCATTGCCAAAATATCCACAAAACGTGCTTACCTCACAATACCTAACCCAACCTAACCTATCCATCACCGAAGTCCGAGAATTCGACATTGCCAAAATATCCACAAAAAGTTCTTATCCTACCAAACCTCACCCATCTGAACCTAACCATCACCGAAATCAAAGAATTCGACATTGCCAAAATATCCACAAAACGTGCTTACCTCACAATACCTAACCCAACCTAACCTAACCATCACCGAAGTCAGAGAATTAGACATTGCCAAAATATCCACAAAAAGTTCTTATCCTACCAAACCTCACCCATCTGAACCTAACCATCACCGAAATCAAAGAATTGGACATTGCAAAAATATACACAAAACGTGCTTACCTCACAATACTTAACCTAACCTAACCTAACCATCACCGAAGTCAGAGAATTCGACATTGCCAAAATATCCACAAAAAGTTCTTATCCTACCAAACCTCACCCATCTGAGCCTAACCATCAACGAAATTAAAGAATTAGACATTGCCATAATAACTACAAAACATGCTTACCCCTTAATACCTAACCCAACCTAACCTAACCATCACCGAAGTCAGAGAATTCGACATTGCCAAAATATCCACAAAAAGTTCATATCCTACCAAACCTCACCCATCTGAACCTAACCATAACCGAAAACAAAGAATTAGGCATTGCCAAAATATCCACAAAACGTGCTTACCTCACAATACCTAACCCAACCTAACCTATCCATCACCGAAGTCCGAGAATTCGACATTGCCAAAATATCCACAAAAATTTCTTATCCTACCAAACCTCACCCATCTGAGCCTAACCATCAACGAAATTAAAGAATTAGACATTGCCAAAATATCTACAAAACATGCTTACCCCTTAAAACCTAACCCAACCAAACCTTACCATCACCGAAGTCAGAGAATTCGACATTGCCAAAATATCCACAAAAAGTTCTTATCCTACCAAACCTCACCCATCTGAGCCTAACCATCAACGAAATTAACGAATTAGACATTGCCAAAATATCTACAAAACATGCTTACCCCTTAAAACCTAACCCAACCTAACCTGACCATCACCGAAGTCAGAGAATTCGACATTGCCAAAATATCCACAAAAAGTTCTTATCCTACCAAACCTCTCCCATCTGAACCTAACCATCACCGAAATCAAAGAATTGGACATTGCAAAAATATCCACAAAACGTGCTTACCTCACAATACCTAACTTAACCTAACCTAACCATCACCGAAGTCAGAGAATTCGACATTGCCAAAATATCCACAAAAAGTTCTTATCCTACCAAACCTCACCCATCTGAGCCTAACCATCAACGAAATTAAAGAATTAGACATTGCCAAAATATCTACAAAACATGCTTACCCCTTAATACCTAACCCAACCTAACCTTACCATCACCGAAGTCAGAGAATTCGACATTGCCAAAATATCCACAAAAAGTTCTTATCCTACCAAACCTCACCCAATTGAACCTAACCATCACCGAAATCAAAGATTTGGACATTGCAAAAATATCCACAAAACGTGCTTACCTCACAATACCTAACCCAACCTAACCTAACCATCACTGAAGTCAGAGAATCCAACATTGCCAAAATATCCACAAAAAGTTCATACCCCACCAAACCTCACCCATCTGAACCTAACCATCACCGAAATCGAAAAATGGACATTGCCAAAATATCCACAAAACGTGCTTACCTCACTATACCTTATCCAACCTAACCTAACCATCACCGAAAATAGAGAATTCGACATTGCCAAAATATCCACAAAAAGTTCTTATCCTACCAAACCTCACCCAATTGAACCTTACCATCACCGAAATCAAAGAATTGGACATTGCAAAAATATCCACAAATTGTGCTTACCTCACAATACCTAACCTAACCTAACCTAACCATCACCGAAGTCAGAGAATTCGACATTGCCAAAATATCCACAAAAAGTTCTTATCCTACCAAACCTCACCCATCTGAGCCTTACCATCAACGAAATTAAAGAATTAGACATTGCCAAAATATCTACAAAACATGCTTACCCCTTAAAACCTAACCCAACCTAACCTAACCATCACCGAAGTCAGAGAATTCGACATTGCCAAAATATCCACAAAAAGTTCTTATCCTACCAAGCCTCACCCATCTGAGCCTAACCATCAACGAAATTAAAGAATTAGACATTGCCAAAATATCTACAAAACATGCTTACCCCTTAAAACCTAACCCAACCTAACCTGACCATCACCGAAGTCAGAGAATTCGACATTGCCAAAATATCCACAAAAAGTTCTTATCCTACCAAACCTCTCCCATCTGAACCTAACCATCACCGAAATCAAAGAATTGGACATTGCAAAAATATCCACAAAACGTGCTTACCTCACAAAACCTAACCTAACCTAACCTAACCATCACCGAAGTCAGAGAATTCGACATTGCCAAAATATCCACAAAAAGTTCTTATCCTACCAAACCTCACCCATCTGAGCCTAACCATCAACGAAATTAAAGAATTAGACATTGCCAAAATATCTACAAAACATGCTTACCCCTTAAAACCTAACCCAACCTAACCTAACCATCACCGAAGTCAGAGAATTCGACATTACAAAATATCCACAAAAAGTTCTTATCCTACCAAACCTCACCCATCTGAGCCTAACCATCAACGAAATTAAAGAATTAGACATTGCCAAAATATCTACAAAACATGCTTACCCCTTAAAACCTAACCCAACCTAACCTGACCATCACCGAAGTCAGAGAATTCGACATTGCCAAAATATCCACAAAAAGTTCTTATCCTACCAAACCTCACCCATCTGAGCCTAACCATCAACGAAATTAAAGAATTAGACATTGCCAAAATATCTACAAAACATGCTTACCCCTTAAAACCTAACCCAACCTAACCTAACCATCACCGAAGTCAGAGAATTCGACATTGCCAAAATATCCACAAAAAGTTCTTATCCTACCAAACCTCACCCATCTGAACCTAACCATCACCGAAATCAAAGAATTGGACATTGCCAAAATATCCACAAAACGTGCTTACCTCACAATACCTAACCAAACCTAACCTAACCATCACTGAAGTCAGAGAATCCAACATTGCCAAAATATCCACAAAAAGTTCATACCCCACCAAACCACACCCATCTGAACCTAACCATCACCGAAATCGAAAAAATGGACATTGCCAAAATATCCACAAAACGTGCTTACCTCACTTTACCTTATTCAACCTAACCTAACCATCACCGAAGTCAGAGAATTCGACATTGCCAAAATATCCACAAAAAGTTCTTATCCTACCAAACTTCACCCATCTGAACCTAACCATCACCGAAATCAAAGAATTGGACATTGCAAAAATATCCACAAAACGTGCTTACCTTACAATAACTAACCCAACCTAACCTAACCATCACCGAAGTCAGAGAATTCGACATTGCCAAAATATCCACAAAAAGTTCTTATCCTACCAAACCTCACCCATCTGAACCTAACCATCACCGAAATCAAAGAATTGGACATTGCAAAAATATCCACAAAACGTGCTTACCTTACAATAACTAACCCAACCTAACCTAACCATCACCGAAATCAGAGAATTCGACATTGCCAAAATATCCACAAAAAGTTCTTATCCTACCAAACCTCCCCCAATTGAACCTAACCATCACCGAAATCAAAGAATTGGACATTGCAAAAATATCCACAAAACGTGCTTACCTCACAATACCTAACCTAACCTAACCTAACCATCACCGAAGTCAGAGAATTCGACATTGCCAAAATATCCACAAAAAGTTCTTATCCTACCAAAACTCACCCATCTGAGCCTAACCATCACCGAAATCAAAGAATTGGACATTGCAAAAATATCCACAAAACGTGCTTACCTTACAATAACTAACCCAACCTAACCTAACCATCACCGAAATCAGAGAATTCGACATTGCCAAAATATCCACAAAAAGTTCTTATCCTACCAAACCTCCCCCAATTGAACCTAACCATCACCGAAATCAAAGAATTGGACATTGCAAAAATATCCACAAAACGTGCTTACCTCACAATACCTAACCTAACCTAACCTAACCATCACCGAAGTCAGAGAATTCGACATTGCCAAAATATCCACAAAAAGTTCTTATCCTACCAAACCTCACCCATCTGAGCCTAACCATCAACGAAATTAAAGAATATGACATTGCCAAAATATCTACAAAACATGCTTACCCCTTAAAACCTAACCCAACCTAACCTAACCATCACCGAAGTCAGAGAATTCGACATTGCCAAAATATCCACAAAAAGTTCTTATCCTACCAAACCTCACCCATCTGAACCTAACCATCACCGAAATCAAAGAATTGGACATTGCAAAAATATCCACAAAACGTGCTTACCTTACAATAACTAACCCAACCTAACCTAACCATCACCGAAGTCAGAGAATTCGACATTGCCAAAATATCCACAAAAAGTTCTTATCCTACCAAACCTCCCCCAATTGAACCTAACCATCACCGAAATCAAAGAATTGGACATTGCAAAAATATCCACAAAACGTGCTTACCTCACAATACCTAACCTAACCTAACCTAACCATCACCGAAGTCAGAGAATTCGACATTGCCAAAATATCCACCAAAAGTTCTTATCCTACCAAACCTCACCCATCTGAACCTAACCATCACCGAAATCGAAGAAATGGACATTGCCAAAATATCCACAAAACGTGCTTACCTCACTATACCTTATACAACCTAACCTAACCATCACCGAAAATAGAGAATTCGACATTGCCAAAATATCCACAAAAAGTTCTTATCCTACCAAATCTCACCCAATTGAACCTAACCATCACCGAAATCAAAGAATTGGACATTGCAAAAATATCCACAAAACGTGCTTACCTCACAATACCTAACCTAACCTAACCTAACCATCACCGAAGTCAGAGAATTCGACATTGCCAAAATATCCACAAAAAGTTCTTATCCTACCAAACCTCACCCATCTGAGCCTAACCATCAACGAAATTAAAGAATTAGACATTGCCAAAATATCTACAAAACATGCTTACCCCTTAAAACCTAACCCAACCTAACCTGACCATCACCGAAAACAGAGAATTCGACATTGCCAAAATATCCACAAAAAGTTCTTATCCTACCAAACCTCTCCCATCTGAACCTAACCATCACCGAAATCAAAGAATTGGACATTGCAAAAATATCCACAAAACGTGCTTACCTCACAATACCTAACCTAACCTAACCTAACCATCACCGAAGTCAGAGAATTCGACATTGCCAAAATATCCACAAAAAGTTCTTATCCTACCAAACCTCACCCATCTGAGCCTAACCATCAACGAAATTAAAGAATTAGACATTGCCAAAATATCTACAAGACATGCTTACCCCTTAAAACCTAACCCAACCTAACCTGACCATCACCGAAGTCAGAGAATTCGACATTGCCAAAATATCCACAAAAAGTTCATATCCTACCAAACCTCTCCCATCTAAACCTAACCATCACCGAAATCAAAGAATTGGACATTGCAAAAATATCCACAAAACGTGCTTACCTCACAATACCTAACCTAACCTAACCTAACCATCACCGAAGTCAGAGAATTCGACATTGCCAAAATATCCACAAAAAGTTCTTATCCTACCAAACCTCACCCATCTGAGCCTAACCATCAACGAAATTAAAGAATTAGACATTGCCAAAATATCTACAAAACATGCTTACCCCTTAATACCTAACCCAACCTAACCTAACCATCACCGAAGTCAGAGAATTCGACATTGCCAAAATATCCACAAAAAGTTCATATCCTACCAAACCTCACCCATCTGAACCTAACCATAACCGAAATCAAAGAATTAGGCATTGCCAAAATATCCACAAAACGTGCTTACCTCACAATACCTAACCCAACCTAACCTATTCATCACCGAAGTCCGAGAATTCGACATTATCAAAATATCCACAAAAAGTTCTTATCCTACCAAACCTCACTTATCTGAACCTAACCATCACCGAAGTCAAAGAATTGGACAATGATAAAATATCCACAAAACGTGCTTACCTCACAATACCTAACCCAACCTAACCTAACCATCACCGAAGTCAAAGAATTCGACATTGCCAAAATATCCACAAAATGTTCTTATCCTACCAAACCTCACCCATCTGAACCTAACCATCACCGAAATCAAAGAATTCGACATTGCCAAAATATCCACAAAACGTGCTTACCTCACAATACCTAACCTAACCTAACCTAACCATCACCGAAGTCAGAGAATTGAACATTGCCAAAATATCTACAAAAAGTTCATACCCCACCAAACCTCACCCATCTGAACCAAACCATCACCGAAATCGAAGAAATGGACATTGCCAAAATATCCACAAAACGTGCCCACCTCACTATACCTTATCCAACCTAACCTAACCATCACCGAAAATAGAGAATTCGACATTGCCAAAATATCCACAAAAAGTTCTTATCCTACCAAACCTCACCCATCTGAACCTAACCATCACCGAAATCAAAGAATTGGACATTGCAAAAATATCCACAAAACGTGCTTACCTCACAATACCTAACCTTACCTAACCTAACCATCACCGAAGTCAGAGAATTCTACATTGCCAAAATATCCACAAAAAGTTCTTATCCTACCAAACCTCACCCATCTGAGCCTAACCATCAACGAAATTAAAGAATTAGACATTGCCAAAATATCTACAAAACATGCTTACCCCTTAAAACCTAACCCAACCTAACCTAACCATCACCGAAGTCAGAGAATTCGACATTGCCAAAATATCCACAAAAAGTTCTTATCCTACCAAACCTCACCCATCTGAGCCTAACCATCAACGAAATTAAAGAATTAGACATTGCCAAAATATCTACAAAACATGCTTACCCCTTAAAACCTAACCCAACCTAACCTGACCATCACCGAAGTCAGAGAATTCGACATTGCCAAAATATCCACAAAAAGTTCTTATCCTACCAAACCTCTCCCATCTGAACCTAACCATCACCGAAATCAAAGAATTGGACATTGCAAAAATATCCAAAAAACGTGCCTACCTCACAATACCTAACCCAACCTAACCTAACCATCACCGAAGTCAAAGAATTCGACATTGCCAAAATATCCACAAAAAGTTCTTATCCTACCAAACCTCACCCATCTGAACCTAACCATCACCGAAATCAAAGAATTCGACATTGCCAAATTATCCACAAAACGTGCTTACCTCACAATACCTAACCTAACCTAACCTAACCATCACCGAAGTCAGAGAATTGAACATTGCCAAAATATCTACAAAAAGTTCATACCCCACCAAACCTCACCCATCTGAACCTAACCATCACCGAAATCGAAGAAATAGACATTGCCAAAATATCCACAAAACGTGCTTACCTCACTATACCTTATCCAAACTAACCTAACCATCACCGAAAATAGAGAATTCGACATTGCCAAAATATCCACAAAAAGTTCTTATCCTACCAAACCTCACCCAATTGAACCTAAACATCACCGAAATCAAAGAATTGGACATTGCAAAAATATCCACAAAACGTGCTTACCTCACAATACCTAACCTAACCTAACCTCACCATCACCGAAGTCAGAGAATTCGACATTGCCAAAATATCCATAAAAAGTTCTTATCTTACCAAACCTCACCCATCTGAACCTTACCATCACCGAAATCAAAGAATTCGACATTGCCAAAATATCCACAAAACGTGCTTACCTCACAATACCTAACCTAACCTAACCTAACCATCACCGAAGTCAGAGAATTCAACATTGCCAAAATATCTACAAAAAGTTCATACCCCACCAAACCTCACCCATCTGAACCTAACCATCACCGAAATCAAAGAATTCGACATTAATAAAATATCCACAAAACGTGTTTACCTCACAATACCTAACCCAACCTAACCTAACCATCACCGAAGTCAGAGAATTCGACATTGCCAAAATATCCACAAAAAGTTATTATCCTACCAAACCTCACCCATCTGAACCTAACCATCACCGAAATCAAAGAATTCGACATTGCCAAAATATCCACAAAACGTGCTTACCTCACAATACCTAACCTAACCTAACCTAACCATCACCGAAGTCAGAGAATTCAACATTGCCAAAATATCTACAAAAAGTTCATACCCCACCAAACCTCACCCATCTGAACCTAACCATCACCGAAATCAAAGAATTCGACATTAATAAAATATCCACAAAACGTGTTTACCTCACAATACCTAACCCAACCTAACCTAACCATCACCAAAGTCAGAGAATTCGACATTGCTAAAATATCCACAAAAAGTTCTTATCCTACCAAACCTCACCCATCTGAACCTAACCATCACCGAAATCAAAGAATTAGACATTGCCAAAATATCAAAAAAACATGCTTACCCCTTAATACCTAACCCAACCTAACCTAACCATCACCGAAGTCAGAGAATTCGACATTGCCAAAATATCCACAAAAAGTTCATTTCCTACCAAACCTCACCCATCTGAACCTAACCATCACCGAAATCAAAGAATTAGGCATTGCCAAAATATCCACAAAACGTGCTTACCTCACAATACCTAACCCAACCTAACCTAACCATCACCGAAGTCAGAGAATTCGACATTGCCAAAATATCCACAAAAAGTTCTTATCCTACCAAACCTCACTTATCTGAACCTAACCATCACCGAAATCAAAGAATTGGACAATGATAAAATATCCACAAAACGTGCTTACCTCACAATACCTAACCCAACCTAACCTAACCATCACCGAAGTCAAAGAATTCGACATTGCCAAAATATCCACAAAAAGTTCTTATCCTACCAAACCCCACCCATCTGAACCTAACCATCACCGAAATCAATGAATTGGACATTGCGAAAATATCCACAAAACGTGCTTACCTCACAATACCTAACCCAACCTAACCTTACCATCACCGAAGTCAGAGAATTCGACATTGCCAAAATATCCACAAAAAGTTCTTATCCTACCAAACCTCACCCATCTGATCCTAACCATCACCGAAATCAATGAATTGGACATTGCGAAAATATCCACAAAACGTGCTTACCTCACAATACCTAACCCTACCTAACCTTACCATCACCGAAGTCAGAGAATTCGACATTGCCAAAATATCCACAAAAAGTTCTTATCCTACCAAACCTCACCCATCTGAACCTAACCATCACCGAAATCAAAGAATTGGACATTGCTAAAATATCCACAAAACGTGCTTACCTCACAATACCTAACCCAACCTAACCTAAGCATCACTGAAGTCAGAGAATCCAACATTGCCAAAATATCCACAAAAAGTTCATACCCCACCAAACCTCACCCATCTGATCCTAACCATCACCGAAATCGAAGAAATGGACATTGCCAAAATATCCACAAAACGTGCTTACCTCACTATACCTTATTCAACCTAACCTAACCATCACCGAAGTCAGAGAATTCGACATTGCCAAAATATCCACAAAAAGTTCTTATCCTACCAAACCTCACCCATCTGAACCTAACCATCACCGAAATCAAAGAATTGGACATTGCAAAGATATCCACAAAACGTGCTTACCTCACAATACCTAACCCTACCTAACCTTACCATCACCGAAGTCAGAGAATTCGACATTGCCAAAATATCCACAAAAAGTTCATATCCTACCAAACCTCACCAATCTGAACCTAACCATCACCGAAATCAAAGAATTGGACATTGCCAAAATATCCACAAAACGTGCTTACCTCACAATACCTAACCCAACCTAACCTAAGCATCACTGAATTCAGAGAATCCAACATTGCCAAAATATCCACAAAAAGTTCATACCCCACCAAACCTCACCCATCTGATCCTAACCATGACCGAAATCGAGGAAATGGACATTGCCAAAATATCCACAAAACGTGCTTACCTCACTATACCTTATTCAACCTAACCTAACCATCACCGAAGTCAGAGAATTCGACATTGCCAAAATATCCACAAAAAGTTCTTATCCTACCAAACCTCACCCATCTGAGCCTAACCATCACCGAAATCAATGAATTGGACATTGCGAAAATTTCCACAAAACGTGCTTGCCTCACAATACCTAACCTAACCTAACCTAACCATCACCGAAGTCAGAGAATTCGACATTGCCAAAATATCCACAAAAAGTTCTTATCCTACCAAACCTCACTTATCTGAACCTAACCATCACCGAAATCAAAGAATTGGACAATGATAAAATATCCACAAAACGTGCTTACCTCACAATACCTAACCCAACCTAACCTAACCATCACCGAAGTCAAAGAATTCGACATTGCCAAAATATCCACAAAAAGTTCTTATCCTACCAAACCTCACCCATCTGAACCTAACCATCACCGAAATCAAAGAATTGGACATTAATAAAATATTCACAAAACGTGCTTACCTCACAATACCTAACCCAACCTAACCTAACTATCACCGAAGTCAGAGAATTCGACATTGCCAAAATATCCACAAAAAGTTTTTATCCTACCAAACCTCTCCCATCTGAACCTAACCATCACCGAAATCAAAGAATTAGACATCGCCAAAATAACAACAAAACGTGCTTACCTCACAATACCTAACCCAACCTAACCTAACCATCACCGAAGTCAGAGAATTCGACATTGCCAAAATATCCACAAAAAGTTCTTATCCTACCAAACCTCACCCATCTGAGCCTAACCATCAACGAAATTAAAGAATTAGACATTGCCAAAATATCTACAAAACATGCTTACCCCTTAATACCTAACCCAACCTAACCTAACCATCACCGAAGTCAGAGAATTCGACATTGCCAAAATATCCACAAAAAGTTCTTATCCTACCAAACCTTTCCCATCTGAACCTAACCATCACCGAAATCAAAGAATTGGACATCGCCAAAATAACAACAAAACGTGCTTACCTCACAATACCTAACCCAACCTAACCTTACCATCACCGAAGTCAGAGAATTCGACATTGCCAAAATATCCACAAAAAGTTCATATCCTACCAAACCTCACCCATCTGAATCTAACCATCACCGAAATCAAAGAATAAGGCATTGCCAAAATATCCACAAAACGTGCTTACCTCACAATACCTAACCCAACCTAACCTAACCATCACCGAAGTCAGAGAATTCGACATTGCCAAAATATCCACAAAAAGTTCTTATCCTACCAAACCTCACTTATCTGAACCTAACCATCACCGAAATCAAAGAATTGGACAATGATAAAATATCAACAAAACGTGCTTACCTCACAATACCTAACCCAACCTAACCTAACCATCACCGAAGTCAAAGAATTCGACCTTGCCAAAATATCCACAAAAAGTTCTTATCCTACCAAACCCCACCCATCTGAACCTAACCATCACCGATATCAATGAATTGGACATTGCGAAAATATCCACAAAACGTGTTTACCTCACAATACCTAACCGAACCTAACCTTACCATCACCGAAGTCAGAGAATTCGACATTGCCAAAATATCCACAAAAAGTTCTTATCCTACCAAACCTCACCCATCTGATCCTAACCATCACCGAAATCAAAGAATTGGACATTGCCAAAATATCCACAAAACGTGCTTACCTCACAATACCTAACCTAACCTAACCTAACCATCACCGAAGTCAGAGAATTTGACATTGCCAAAATATCCACAAAAAGTTCTTATCCTACCAAACCTCACTTATCTGAACCTAACCATCACCCAAATCAAAGAATTGGACAATGATAAAATATCCACAAAACGTGCTTACCTCACAATACCTAACCCAACCTAACCTAACCATCACCGAAGTCAAAGAATTCGACATTGCCAAAATATCCACAAAAAGTTCTTATCCTACCAAACCTCACCCATCTGAACCTAACCATCACCGAAATCAAAGAATTGGACATTAATAAAATATCCACAAAACGTGCTTACCTCACAATACCTAACCCAACCTAACCTAACTGTCACCGAAGTCAGAGAATTCGACATTGCCAAAATATCCACAAAAAGTTCTTATCCTACCAAACCTCTCCCATCTGAACCTAACCATCACCGAAATCAAAGAATTAGACATCGCCAAAATAACAACAAAACGTGCTTACCTCACAATACCTAACCCAACCTAACCTAACCATCACCGAAGTCAGAGAATTCGACATTGCCAAAATATCCACAAAAAGTTCTTATCCTACCAAACCTCACCCATCTGAGCCTAACCATCAACGAAATTAAAGAATTAGACATTGCCAAAATATCTACAAAACATGCTTACCCCTTAATACCTAACCCAACCTAACCTAACCATCACCGAAGTCAGAGAATTCGACATTGCCAAAATATCCACAAAAAGTTCTTATCCTACCAAACCTTTCCCATCTGAACCTAACCATCACCGAAATCAAAGAATTGGACATCGCCAAAATAACAACAAAACGTGCTTACCTCACAATACCTAACCCAACCTAACCTAACCATCACCGAAGTCAGAGAATTCGACATTGCCAAAATATCCACAAAAAGTTCATATCCTACCAAACCTCACCCATCTGAATCTAACCATCACCGAAATCAAAGAATTAGGCATTGCCAAAATATCCACAAAACGTGCTTACCTCACAATACCTAACCCAACCTAACCTAACCATCACCGAAGTCAGAGAATTCGACATTGCCAAAATATCCACAAAAAGTTCTTATCCTACCAAACCTCACTTATCTGAACCTAACCATCACCGAAATCAAAGAATTGGACAATGATAAAATATCAACAAAACGTGCTTACCTCACAATACCTAACCCAACCTAACCTAACCATCACCGAAGTCAAAGAATTCGACCTTGCCAAAATATCCACAAAAAGTTCTTATCCTACCAAACCCCACCCATCTGAACCTAACCATCACCGAAATCAATGAATTGGACATTGCGAAAATATCCACAAAACGTGTTTACCTCACAATACCTAACCCAACCTAACCTTACCATCACCGAAGTCAGAGAATTCGACATTGCCAAAATATCCACAAAAAGTTCTTATCCTACCAAACCTCACCCATCTGATCCTAACCATCACCGAAATCAAAGAATTGGACATTGCCAAAATATCCACAAAACGTGCTTACCTCACAATACCTAACCTAACCTAACCTAACCATCACCGAAGTCAGAGAATTCGACATTGCCAAAATATCCACAAAAAGTTCTTATCCTACCAAACCTCACTTATCTGAACCTAACCATCACCCAAATCAAAGAATTGGACAATAATAAAATATCCACAAAACGTGCTTACCTCACAATACCTAACCCAACCTAACCTAACCATCACCGAAGTCAAAGAATTCGACATTGCCAAAATATCCACAAAAAGTTCTTATCCTACCAAACCTCACCCATCTGAACCTAACCATCACCGAAATCAAAGAATTGGACATTAATAAAATATCCACAAAACGTGCTTACCTCACAATACCTAACCCAACCTAACCTAACTATCACCGAAGTCAGAGAATTCGACATTGCCAAAATATCCACAAAAAGTTCTTATCCTACCAAACCTCTCCCATCTGAACCTAACCATCACCGAAATCAAAGAATTGGACATCGCCAAAATAACAACAAAACGTGCTTACCTCACAATTCCTAACCCAACCTAACCTAACCATCACCGAAGTCAGAGAATTCGACATTGCCAAAATATCCACAAAAAGTTCTTATCCTACCAAACCTCACCCATCTGAACCTAACCATCACCGAAATCAAAGAATTGGACATTGCAAAAATATACACAAAACGTGCTTACCTCACAATACTTAACCTTACCTAACCTAACCATCACCGAAGTCAGAGAATTCGACATTGCCAAAATATCCACAAAAAGTTCTTATCCTACCAAACCTCACCCATCTGAGCCTAACCATCAACGAATTTAAAGAATTAGACATTGCGAAAATATCTACAAAACATGCTTACCCCTTAATACCTAACCCAACCTAACCTAACCATCACCGAAGTCAGAGAATTCGACATTGCCAAAATATCCACAAAAAGTTCATATCCTACCAAACCTCACCCATCTGAACCTAACCATCACCGAAATCAAAGAATAAGGCATTGCCAAAATATCCACAAAACGTGCTTACCTCACAATACCTAACCCAACCTAACCTAACCATCACCGAAGTCAGAGAATTCGACTGTGCCAAAATATCCACAAAAAGTTCTTATCCTACCAAACCTCACTTATCTGAACCTAACCATCACCGAAATCAAAGAATTGGACAATGATAAAATATCCACAAAACGTGCTTACCTCACAATACCTAACCCAACCTAACCTAACCATCACCGAAGTCAAAGAATTCGACATTGCCAAAATATCCACAAAAAGTTCTTATCCTACCAAACCTCACCCATCTGAACCTAACCATCACCGAAATCAATGAAATGGACATTGCGAAAATATCCACAAAACGTGCTTACCTCACAATACCTAACCCTACCTAACCTTACCATCACCGAAGTCAGAGAATTCGACATTGCCAAAATATCCACAAAAAGTTCATATCCTACCAAACCTCACCCATCTGAACCTAACCATCACCGAAATCAAAGAATTAGGCATTGCCAAAATATCCACAAAACGTGCTTACCTCACAATACCTAACCCAACCTAACCTATCCATCACCGAAGTCCGAGAATTCGACATTATCAAAATATCCAAAAAAGTTCTAATCCTACCAAACCTCACTTATCTGAACCTAACCATCACCGAAGTCAAAGAATTGGACAATGATAAAATATCCACAAAACGTGCTTACCTCACAATACCTAACCCAACCTAACCTAACCATCACCGAAATCAAAGAATTCGACATTGCCAAAATATCCACAAAACGTGCTTACCTCACAATACCTAACCTAACCTAACCTAACCATCACCGAAGTCAGAGGATTCAACATTGCCAAAACATCTACAAAAAGTTCATACCCCACCAAACCTCACCCATCTGAACCTAACCATCACCGAAATCGAAGAAATGGACATTGCCAAAATATCCACAAAACGTGCTTACCTCACTATACTTTATCCAACCTAACCTAACCATCACGAAAAATAGAGAATTCGACATTGCCAAAATATCCACAAAGAGTTCTTATCCTACCAAACCTCACCCAATTGAACCTAACCATCACCGAAATGAAAGAATTAGACATTGCCAAAATATCTACAAAACATGCTTACCCCTTAATACCTAACCCAACCAAACCTAACCATCACCGAAGTCAGAGAATTCGACATTGCCAAAATATCCACAAAAAGTTCATATCCTACCAAACCTCACCCATCTGAACCTAACCATCACCGAAATCAAAGAATAAGGCATTGCCAAAATATCCACAAAACGTGCTTAACTCACAATACCTAACCCAACCTAACCTATCCATCACCGAAGTCCGAGAATTCGACATTCTCAAAATATCCACAAAAAGTTCTTATCCTACCAAACCTCACTTATCTGAACCTTACCATCACCGAAGTCAAAGAATTGGACAATGATAAAATATCCACAAAACGTGCTTACCTCACAATACCTAACCCAACCTAACCTAACCATCACCGAAGTCAAAGAATTCGACATTGCCAAAATATCCACAAAAAGTTCTTATCCTACCAAACCTCACCCATCTGAACCTAACCATCAACGAAATTAAAAAATTAGACATTGCCAAAATATCTACAAAACATGCTTACCCCTTAATACCTAACCCAACCTAACCTAACCATCACCGAAGTCAGAGAATTCGACATTGCCAAAATATCCACAAAAAGTTCATATCCTACCAAACCTCACCCATCTGAACCTAACCATCACCGAAATCAAAGAATTAGGCATTGCCAAAATATCCACAAAACGTGCTTACCTCACAATACCTAACCCAACCTAACCTATCCATCACCGAAGTCCGAGAATTCGACATTGCCAAAATATCCACAAAAAGTTCTTATCCTACCAAACCTCACTTATCTGAACCTAACTATCACCGAAGTCAAAGAATTGGACAATGATAAAATATCCACAAAACGTGCTTACCTCACAATACCTAACCCAACCTAACCTAACCATCACCGAAGTCAAAGAATTCGACATTGCCAAAATATCCACAAAAAGTTCTTATCCTACCAAACCTCACCCATCTGAACCTAACCATCACCGAAATCAAAGAATTCGACATTGCCAAAATATACACAAAACGTGCTTACCTCACAATACCTAACCTTACCTAACCTAACCATCACCGAAGTCAGAGAATTCAACATTGCCAAAATATCTACAAAAAGTTCATACCCCACCAAACCTCACCCATCTGAACCTAACCATCACCGAAATCGAAGAAATGGACATTGCCAAAATATCCACAAAACGTGCTTACTTCACTATACCTTATCCAACCTAACCTAACCATCACCGAAAATAGAGAATTCGACATTGCCAAAATATCCACAAAAAGTTCTTATCCTACCAAACCTCACCCATCTGAGCCTAACCATCAACGAAATTAAAGAATAAGACATTGCCAAAATATCTACAAAACATGCTTACCCCTTAATACCTAACCCAACCTAACCTAACCATCACCGAAGTCAGAGAATTCGACATTGCCAAAATATCCACAAAAAGTTCATATCCTACCAAACCTCACCCATCTGAACCTAACCATCACCGAAATCAAAGAATAAGCATTGCCAAAATATCCACAAAACGTGCTTACCTCACAATACCTAACCCAACCTAACCTATCCATCACCGAAGTCCGAGAATTCGACATTGCCAAAATATCCACAAAAAGTTCTTATCCTACCAAACCTCACCCATCTGAGCCTAACCATCAACGAAATTAAAGAATAAGACATTGCCAAAATATCAACAAAACATGCTTACCCCTTAAAACCTAACCCAACCTAACCTAACCATCACCGAAGTCAGAGAATTCGACATTGCCAAAATATCCACAAAAAGTTCTTATCCTACCAAACCTCACCCATCTGAGCCTAACCATCAACGAAATTAAAGAATTAGACATTGCCAAAATATCTACAAAACATGCTTACCCCTTAAAACCTAACCCAACCTAACCTGACCATCACCGAAGTCAGAGAATTCGACATTGCCAAAATATCCACAAAAAGTTCTTATCCTACCAAACCTCTCCCATCTGAACCTAACCATCACCGAAATCGAAGAAATGGACATTGCCAAAATATCCACAAAACGTGCTTACCTCACTATACCTTATCCAACCTAACCTAACCATCACCGAAAATAGAGAATTCGACATTGCCAAAATATCCACAAAAAGTTCTTATCCTACCAAACCTCACCCAATTGAACCTAACCATCACCGAAATCAAGGAATTGGACATTGCAAAAATATCCACAAATTGTGCTTACCTCACAATACCTAACCTAACCTAACCTTACCATCACCGAAGTCAGAGAATTCGACATTGCCAAAATATCAACAAAAAGTTCTTATCCTACCAAACCTCACCCATCTGAGCCTTACCATCAACGAAATTAAAGAATTAGACATTGCCAAAAAATCTACAAAACATGCTTACCCCTTAAAACCTAACCCAACCTAACCTAACCATCACCGAAGTCAGAGAATTCGACATTGCCAAAATATCCACAAAAAGTTCTTATCCTACCAAACCTCACCCAATTGAACCTAACCATCACCGAAATCAAAGAATTGGACATTGCAAAAATATCACAAAACGTGCTTAACTCACATTACCTAACCTAACCTAACCTAACCATCACCGAAGTCAGAGTATTCGACATTGCCAAAATATCCACAAAAAGTTCTTATCCTACCAAACCTCACCCATCTGAACCTAACCATCACCGAAATCAAAGAATTGGACATTGCCAAAATATCCACAAAACGTGCTTACCTCACAATACCTAACCCAACCTAACCTAACCATCACTGAAGTCAGAGAATCCAACATTGCCAAAATATCCACAAAAAGTTCATACCCCACCAAACCTCACCCATCTGAACCTAACCATCATCGAATTCGAAAAAATGGACATTGCCAAAATATCCACAAAACGTGCTTACCTCACTATACCTTATTCAACCTAACCTAACCATCACCGAAGTCAGAGAATTCGACATTGCCAAAATATCCACCAAAAGTTCTTATCCTACCAAACCTCACCCATCTGAACCTAACCATCACCGAAATCGAAGAAATGGACATTGCCAAAATATCCACAAAACGTGCTTACCTCACTCTACCTTATTCAACCTAACCTAACCATCACCGAAGTCAGAGAATTCGACATTGCCAAAATATCCACAAAAAGTTCTTATCCTACCAAACCTCACCCATCTGAACCTTACCATCACCGAAATCAAAGAATTGGACATTAATAAAATATCCACAAAACGTGGTTACCTTACAATACCTAACCCAACCTAACCTAACCATCACCGAAGTCAGAGAATTCGACATTGCCAAAATATCCACAAAAAGTTCTTATCCTACCAAACCTCACCCATCTGAGCCTAACCATCAACGAAATTAAAGAATTAGACATTGCCAAAATATCTACAAAACATGCTTTCCCCTTAATACCTAACCAAACCTAACCTAACCATCACCGAAGTCAGAGAATTCGACATTGCCAAAATATCCACAAAAAGTTCTTATCCTACCAAATCTCTCCCATCTGAACCTAACCATCACCGAAATCAAAGAATTGGACATTGCCAAAATATCCACAAAACGAGCTTACCTCACAATACCTAACCTAACCTAACCTAACCATCACTGAAGTCAGAGAATCCAACATTGTCAAAATATCCACAAAAAGTTCATACCCCACCAAACCACACCCATCTGAACCTAACCATCACCGAAATCGAAGAAATGGACATTGCCAAAATAACCTCAAAACGTGCTTACCTCACTATACCTTATTCAACCTAAGCTAACCATCACCGAAGTCAGAGAATTCGACATTGCCAAAATATCCACAAAAAGTTCTTATCCTACCAAACCTCACCCATCTGAACCTAACCATCACCGAAATCAAAGAATTGGACATTGCAAAAATATCCACAAAACGTGCTTACCTTACAATACCTAACCCAACCTAACCTAACCATCACCGAAGTCAGAGAATTCGACATTGCCAAAATATCCACAAAAAGTTCTTATCCTACAAAACCTCACTTATCTGAACCTAACCATCACCGAAATCAAAGAATTGGACATTGCAAAAATATCCACAAAACGTGCTTACCTCACAATACCTAACCTAACCTAACCTAACCATCACCGAAGTCAGAGAATTCGACATTGCCAAAATATCCACCAAAAGTTCTTATCCTACCAAACCTCACCCATCTGAACCTAACCATCACCGAAATCGAAGAAATGGACATTGCCAAAATATCCACAAAACGTGCTTACCTCACTATACCTTATTCAACCTAACCTAACAATCACCGAAGTCAGAGAATTCGACATTGCCAAAATATCCACAAAAAGTTCTTATCCTACCAAACCTCACCCATCTGAACCTTACCATCACCGAAATCAAAGAATTGGACATTAATAAAATATCCACAAAACGTGCTTACCTTACAATACCTAACCCAACCTAACCTAACCATCACCGAAGTCAGAGAATTCGACATTGCCAAAATATCCACAAAAAGTTCTTATCCTACCAAACCTCACCCATCTGAGCCTAACCATCAACGAAATTAAAGAATTAGACATTGCCAAAATATCTACAAAACATGCTTACCCCTTAATACCTAACCAAACCTAACCTTACCATCACCGAAGTCAAAGAATTCGACATTGCCAAAATATCCACAAAAAGTTCTTTTCCTACCAAATCTCTCCCATCTGAACCTAACCATCACCGAAATCAAAGAATTGGACATTGCCAAAATATCCACAAAACGGGCTTACCTCACAATACTTAACCCAACCTAACCTAACCATCACTGAAGTCAGAAAATCCAACATTGCCAAAATATCCACAAAAAGTTCATACCCCACCAAACCACACCCATCTGAACCTAACCATCACCGAAATCGAAGAAATGGACATTGCCAAAATATCCTCAAAACGTGCTTACCTCACTATACCTTATTCAACCTAACCTAACCATCACCGAAGTCAGAGAATTCGACATTGCCAAAATATCCACAAAAAGTTCTTATCCTACCAAACCTCACCCATCTGAGCCTAAACATCAACGAAATTAAAGAATTAGACATTGCCAAAATATCTACAAAACATGCTTACCCCTTAAAACCTAACCCAACCTAACCTGACCATCACCGAAGTCAGAGAATTCGACATTGCCAAAATATCCACAAAAAGTTCTTATCCTACCAAACCTCTCCCATCTGAACCTAACCATCACCGAAATCAAAGAATTGGACATTGCAAAAATATCCACAAAACGTGCTCACCTCACAATACCTAACCTAACCTAACCTAACCATCACCGAAGTCAGAGAATTCGACATTGCCTAAATATCCACAAAAAGTTCTTATCCTACCAAACCTCACCCATCTGAGCCTAACCATCAACAAAATTAAAGAATTAGACATTGCCAAAATATCTACAAAACATGCTTACCCCTTAATACCTAACCCAACCTAACCTTACCATCACCGAAATCAGAGAATTCGACATTGCCAAAATATCCACAAAAAGTTCTTATCCTACCAAACCTCTCCCATCTGAACCTAACCATCACCGAAATCAAAGAATTGGACATTGCAAAAATATCCACAAAACGTGCTTACCTCACAATACCTAACCTAACCTAACCTAACCATCACCGAAGTCAGAGAATTCGACATTGCCAAAATATCCACAAAAAGTTCTTATCCTACCAAACCTCACCCATCTGAGCCTAACCATCAACGAAATTAAAGAATTAGACATTGCCAAAATATCTACAAAACATGCTTTCCCCTTAATACCTAACCAAACCTAACCTAACCATCACCGAAGTCAGAGAATTCGACATTGCCAAAATATCCACCAAAAGTTCTTATCCTACCAAACCTCACCCATCTGAACCTAACCATCACCGAAATCGAAGAAATGGACATTGCCAAAATATCCACAAAACGTGCTTACCTCACTCTACCTTATTCAACCTAACCTAACCATCACCGAAGTCAGAGAATTCGACATTGCCAAAATATCCACAAAAAGTTCTTATCCTACCAAACCTCACCCATCTGAACCTTACCATCACCGAAATCAAAGAATTGGACATTAATAAAATATCCACAAAACGTGGTTACCTTACAATACCTAACCCAACCTAACCTAACCATCACCGAAGTCAGAGAATTCGACATTGCCAAAATATCCACAAAAAGTTCTTATCCTACCAAACCTCACCCATCTGAGCCTAACCATCAACGAAATTAAAGAATTAGACATTGCCAAAATATCTACAAAACATGCTTTCCCCTTAATACCTAACCAAACCTAACCTAACCATCACCGAAGTCAGAGAATTCGACATTGCCAAAATATCCACAAAAAGTTCTTATCCTACCAAATCTCTCCCATCTGAACCTAACCATCACCGAAATCAAAGAATTGGACATTGCCAAAATATCCACAAAACGAGCTTACCTCACAATACCTAACCTAACCTAACCTAACCATCACTGAAGTCAGAGAATCCAACATTGTCAAAATATCCACAAAAAGTTCATACCCCACCAAACCACAGCCATCTGAACCTAACCATCACCGAAATCGAAGAAATGGACATTGCCAAAATAACCTCAAAACGTGCTTACCTCACTATACCTTATTCAACCTAAGCTAACCATCACCGAAGTCAGAGAATTCGACATTGCCAAAATATCCACAAAAAGTTCTTATCCTACCAAACCTCACCCATCTGAACCTAACCATCACCGAAATCAAAGAATTGGACATTGCAAAAATATCCACAAAACGTGCTTACCTTACAATACCTAACCCAACCTAACCTAACCATCACCGAAGTCAGAGAATTCGACATTGCCAAAATATCCACAAAAAGTTTTTATCCTACAAAACCTCACTTATCTGAACCTAACCATCACCGAAATCAAAGAATTGGACATTGCAAAAATATCCACAAAACGTGCTTACCTCACAATACCTAACCTAACCTAACCTAACCATCACCGAAGTCAGAGAATTCGACATTGCCAAAATATCCACAAAAAGTTCTTATCCTACCAAACCTCACCCATCTGAACCTTACCATCACCGAAATCAAAGAATTGGACATTAATAAAATATCCACAAAACGTGCTTACCTTACAATACCTAACCCAACCTAACCTAACCATCACCGAAGTCAGAGAATTCGACATTGCCAAAATATCCACAAAAAGTTCTTATCCTACCAAACCTCACCCATCTGAGCCTAACCATCAACGAAATTAAAGAATTAGACATTGCCAAAATATCTACAAAACATGCTTACCCCTTAATACCTAACCAAACCTAACCTTACCATCACCGAAGTCAAAGAATTCGACATTGCCAAAATATCCACAAAAAGTTCTTATCCTACCAAACCTCACCCATCTGAACCTTACCATCACCGAAATCAAAGAATTGGACATTAATAAAATATCCACAAAACGTGCTTACCTCACAATTCCTAACCCAACCTAACCTAACCATCACTGAAGTCAGAAAATCCAACATTGCCAAAATATCCACAAAAAGTTCATACCCCACCAAACCACACCCATCTGAACCTAACCATCACCGAAATCGAAGAAATGGACATTGCCAAAATATCCTCAAAACGTGCTTACCTCACTATACCTTATTCAACCTAACCTAACCATCACCGAAGTCAGAGAATTCGACATTGCCAAAATATCCACAAAAAGTTCTTATCCTACCAAACCTCACCCATCTGAGCCTAAACATCAACGAAATTAAAGAATTAGACATTGCCAAAATATCTACAAAACATGCTTACCCCTTAAAACCTAACCCAACCTAACCTGACCATCACCGAAGTCAGAGAATTCGACATTGCCAAAATATCCACAAAAAGTTCTTATCCTACCAAACCTCTCCCATCTGAACCTAACCATCACCGAAATCAAAGAATTGGACATTGCAAAAATATCCACAAAACGTGCTCACCTCACAATACCTAACCTAACCTAACCTAACCATCACCGAAGTCAGAGAATTCGACATTGCCTAAATATCCACAAAAAGTTCTTATCCTACCAAACCTCACCCATCTGAGCCTAACCATCAACAAAATTAAAGAATTAGACATTGCCAAAATATCTACAAAACATGCTTACCCCTTAATACCTAACCCAACCTTACCTTACCATCACCGAAATCAGAGAATTCGACATTGCCAAAATATCCACAAAAAGTTCTTATCCTACCAAACCTCTCCCATCTGAACCTAACCATCACCGAAATCAAAGAATTGGACATTGCAAAAATATCCACAAAACGTGCTTACCTCACAATACCTAACCTAACCTAACCTAACCATCACCGAAGTCAGAGAATTCGACATTGCCAAAATATCCACAAAAAGTTCTTATCCTACCAAACCTCACCCATCTGAGCCTAACCATCAACGAAATTAAAGAATTAGACATTGCCAAAATATCTACAAAACATGCTTTCCCCTTAATACCTAACCAAACCTAACCTAACCATCACCGAAGTCAGAGAATTCGACATTGCCAAAATATCCACCAAAAGTTCTTATCCTACCAAACCTCACCCATCTGAACCTAACCATCACCGAAATCGAAGAAATGGACATTGCCAAAATATCCACAAAACGTGCTTACCTCACTCTACCTTATTCAACCTAACCTAACCATCACCGAAGTCAGAGAATTCGACATTGCCAAAATATCCACAAAAAGTTCTTATCCTACCAAACCTCACCCATCTGAACCTTACCATCACCGAAATCAAAGAATTGGACATTAATAAAATATCCACAAAACGTGGTTACCTTACAATACCTAACCCAACCTAACCTAACCATCACCGAAGTCAGAGAATTCGACATTGCCAAAATATCCACAAAAAGTTCTTATCCTACCAAACCTCACCCATCTGAGCCTAACCATCAACGAAATTAAAGAATTAGACATTGCCAAAATATCTACAAAACATGCTTTCCCCTTAATACCTAACCAAACCTAACCTAACCATCACCGAAGTCAGAGAATTCGACATTGCCAAAATATCCACAAAAAGTTCTTATCCTACCAAATCTCTCCCATCTGAACCTAACCATCACCGAAATCAAAGAATTGGACATTGCCAAAATATCCACAAAACGAGCTTACCTCACAATACCTAACCTAACCTAACCTAACCATCACTGAAGTCAGAGAATCCAACATTGTCAAAATATCCACAAAAAGTTCATACCCCACCAAACCACACCCATCTGAACCTAACCATCACCGAAATCGAAGAAATGGACATTGCCAAAATAACCTCAAAACGTGCTTACCTCACTATACCTTATTCAACCTAAGCTAACCATCACCGAAGTCAGAGAATTCGACATTGCCAAAATATCCACAAAAAGTTCTTATCCTACCAAACCTCACCCATCTGAACCTAACCATCACCGAAATCGAAGAAATGGACATTGCCAAAATAACCTCAAAACGTGCTTACCTCACTATACCTTATTCAACCTAAGCTAACCATCACCGAAGTCAGAGAATTCGACATTGCCAAAATATCCACAAAAAGTTCTTATCCTACCAAACCTCACCCATCTGAGCCTAACCATCAACGAAATTAAAGAATTAGACATTGCCAAAATATCTAAAAAACATGCTTACCCCTTAATACCTAACCAAACCTAACCTTACCATCACCGAAGTCAAAGAATTCGACATTGCCAAAATATCCACAAAAAGTTCTTTTCCTACCAAATCTCTCCCATCTGAACCTAACCATCACCGAAATCAAAGAATTGGACATTGCCAAAATATCCACAAAACGGGCTTACCTCACAATACTTAACCCAACCTAACCTAACCATCACTGAAGTCAGAAAATCCAACATTGCCAAAATATCCACAAAAAGTTCATACCCCACCAAACCACACCCATCTGAACCTAACCATCACCGAAATCGAAGAAATGGACATTGCCAAAATATCCTCAAAACGTGCTTACCTCACTATACCTTATTCAACCTAACCTAACCATCACCGAAGTCAGAGAATTCGACATTGCCAAAATATCCACAAAAAGTTCTTATCCTACCAAACCTCACCCATCTGAGCCTAAACATCAACGAAATTAAAGAATTAGACATTGCCAAAATATCTACAAAACATGCTTACCCCTTAAAACCTAACCCAACCTAACCTGACCATCACCGAAGTCAGAGAATTCGACATTGCCAAAATATCCACAAAAAGTTCTTATCCTACCAAACCTCTCCCATCTGAACCTAACCATCACCGAAATCAAAGAATTGGACATTGCAAAAATATCCACAAAACGTGCTCACCTCACAATACCTAACCTAACCTAACCTAACCATCACCGAAGTCAGAGAATTCGACATTGCCTAAATATCCACAAAAAGTTCTTATCCTACCAAACCTCACCCATCTGAGCCTAACCATCAACAAAATTAAAGAATTAGACATTGCCAAAATATCTACAAAACATGCTTACCCCTTAATACCTAACCCAACCTAACCTTACCATCACCGAAATCAGAGAATTCGACATTGCCAAAATATCCACAAAAAGTTCTTATCCTACCAAACCTCTCCCATCTGAACCTAACCATCACCGAAATCAAAGAATTGGACATTGCAAAAATATCCACAAAACGTGCTTACCTCACAATACCTAACCTAACCTAACCTAACCATCACCGAATTCAGAGAATTCGACATTGCCAAAATATCCACAAAAAGTTCTTATCCTACCAAACCTCACCCATCTGAGCCTAACCATCAACGAAATTAAAGAATTAGACATTGCCAAAATATCTACAAAACATGCTTTCCCCTTAATACCTAACCAAACCTAACCTAACCATCACCGAAGTCAGAGAATTCGACATTGCCAAAATATCCACCAAAAGTTCTTATCCTACCAAACCTCACCCATCTGAACCTAACCATCACCGAAATCGAAGAAATGGACATTGCCAAAATATCCACAAAACGTGCTTACCTCACTCTACCTTATTCAACCTAACCTAACCATCACCGAAGTCAGAGAATTCGACATTGCCAAAATATCCACAAAAAGTTCTTATCCTACCAAACCTCTCCCATCTGAACCTAACCATCACCGAAATCAAAGAATTGGACATTGCAAAAATATCCACAAAACGTGCTCACCTCACAATACCTAACCTAACCTAACCTAACCATCACCGAAGTCAGAGAATTCGACATTGCCTTAATATCCACAAAAAGTTCTTATCCTACCAAACCTCACCCATCTGAGCCTAACCATCAACAAAATTAAAGAATTAGACATTGCCAAAATATCTACAAAACATGCTTACCCCTTAATACCTAACCCAACCTAACCTTACCATCACCGAAATCAGAGAATTCGACATTGCCAAAATATCCACAAAAAGTTCTTATCCTACCAAACCTCTCCCATCTGAACCTAACCATCACCGAAATCAAAGAATTGGACATTGCAAAAATATCCACAAAACGTGCTTACCTCACAATACCTAACCTAACCTAACCTAACCATCACCGAAGTCAGAGAATTCGACATTGCCAAAATATCCACAAAAAGTTCTTATCCTACCAAACCTCACCCATCTGAGCCTAACCATCAACGAAATTAAAGAATTAGACATTGCCAAAATATCTACAAAACATGCTTTCCCCTTAATACCTAACCAAACCTAACCTAACCATCACCGAAGTCAGAGAATTCGACATTGCCAAAATATCCACCAAAAGTTCTTATCCTACCAAACCTCACCCATCTGAACCTAACCATCACCGAAATCGAAGAAATGGACATTGCCAAAATATCCACAAAACGTGCTTACCTCACTCTACCTTATTCAACCTAACCTAACCATCACCGAAGTCAGAGAATTCGACATTGCCAAAATATCCACAAAAAGTTCTTATCCTACCAAACCTCTCCCATCTGAACCTAACCATCACCGAAATCAAAGAATTGGACATTGCAAAAATATCCACAAAACGTGCTCACCTCACAATACCTAACCTAACCTAACCTAACCATCACCGAAGTCAGAGAATTCGACATTGCCTAAATATCCACAAAAAGTTCTTATCCTACCAAACCTCACCCATCTGAGCCTAACCATCAACAAAATTAAAGAATAAGACATTGCCAAAATATCTACAAAACATGCTTACCCCTTAAAACCTAACCCAACCTAACCTTACCATCACCGAAATCAGAGAATTCGACATTGCCAAAATATCCACAAAAAGTTCTTATCCTACCAAACCTCTCCCATCTGAACCTAACCATCACCGAAATCAAAGAATTGGACATTGCAAAAATATCCACAAAACGTGCTTACCTCACAATACCTAACCTAACCTAACCTAACCATCACCGAAGTCAGAGAATTCGACATTGCCAAAATATCCACCAAAAGTTCTTATCCTACCAAACCTCACCCATCTGAACCTAACCATCACCGAAATCGAAGAAATGGACATTGCCAAAATATCCACAAAACGTGCTTACCTCACTATACCTTATTCAACCTAACCTAACCATCACCGAAGTCAGAGAATTCGACATTGCCAAAATATCCACAAAAAGTTCTTATCCTACCAAACCTCACCCATCTGAACCTTACCATCACCGAAATCAAAGAATTGGACATTAATAAAATATCCACAAAACGTGCTTACCTTACAATACCTAACCCAACCTAACCTAACCATCACCGAAGTCAGAGAATTCGACATTGCCAAAATATCCACAAAAAGTTCTTATCCTACCAAACCTCACCCATCTGAGCCTAACCATCAACGAAATTAAAGAATAAGACATTGCCAAAATATCTACAAAACATGCTTACCCCTTAATACCTAACCAAACCTAACCTTACCATCACCGAAGTCAAAGAATTCGACATTGCCAAAATATCCACAAAAAGTTCTTTTCCTACCAAATCTCTCCCATCTGAACCTAACCATCACCGAAATCAAAGAATTGGACATTGCCAAAATATCCACAAAACGGGCTTACCTCACAATACTTAACCCAACCTAACCTAACCATCACTGAAGTCAGAAAATCCAACATTGCCAAAATATCCACAAAAAGTTCATACCCCACCAAACCACACCCATCTGAACCTAACCATCACCGAAATCGAAGAAATGGACATTGCCAAAATATCCTCAAAACGTGCTTACCTCACTATACCTTATTCAACCTAACCTAACCATCACCGAAGTCAGAGAATTCGACATTGCCAAAATATCCACAAAAAGTTCTTATCCTACCAAACCTCACCCATCTGAGCCTAAACATCAACGAAATTAAAGAATTAGACATTGCCAAAATATCTACAAAACATGCTTACCCCTTAAAACCTAACCCAACCTAACCTGACCATCACCGAAGTCAGAGAATTCGACATTGCCAAAATATCCACAAAAAGTTCTTATCCTACCAAACCTCTCCCATCTGAACCTAACCATCACCGAAATCAAAGAATTGGACATTGCAAAAATATCCACAAAACGTGCTCACCTCACAATACCTAACCTAACCTAACCTAACCATCACCGAAGTCAGAGAATTCGACATTGCCTAAATATCCACAAAAAGTTCTTATCCTACCAAACCTCACCCATCTGAGCCTAACCATCAACAAAATTAAAGAATTAGACATTGCCAAAATATCTACAAAACATGCTTACCCCTTAATACCTAACCCAACCTAACCTTACCATCACCGAAATCAGAGAATTCGACATTGCCAAAATATCCACAAAAAGTTCTTATCCTACAAAACCTCTCCCATCTGAACCTAACCATCACCGAAATCAAAGAATTGGACATTGCAAAAATATCCACAAAACGTGCTTACCTCACAATACCTAACCTAACCTAACCTAACCATCACCGAAGTCAGAGAATTCGACATTGCCAAAATATCCACAAAAAGTTCTTATCCTACCAAACCTCACCCATCTGAGCCTAACCATCAACGAAATTAAAGAATTAGACATTGCCAAAATATCTACAAAACATGCTTTCCCCTTAATACCTAACCAAACCTAACCTAACCATCACCGAAGTCAGAGAATTCGACATTGCCAAAATATCCACCAAAAGTTCTTATCCTACCAAACCTCACCCATCTGAACCTAACCATCACCGAAATCGAAGAAATGGACATTGCCAAAATATCCACAAAACGTGCTTACCTCACTCTACCTTATTCAACCTAACCTAACCATCACCGAAGTCAGAGAATTCGACATTGCCAAAATATCCACAAAAAGTTCTTATCCTACCAAACCTCACCCATCTGAACCTTACCATCACCGAAATCAAAGAATTGGACATTAATAAAATATCCACAAAACGTGGTTACCTTACAATACCTAACCCAACCTAACCTAACCATCACCGAAGTCAGAGAATTCGACATTGCCAAAATATCCACAAAAAGTTCTTATCCTACCAAACCTCACCCATCTGAGCCTAACCATCAACGAAAATAAAGAATTAGACATTGCCAAAATATCTACAAAACATGCTTTCCCCTTAATACCTAACCAAACCTAACCTAACCATCACCGAAGTCAGAGAATTCGACATTGCCAAAATATCCACAAAAAGTTCTTATCCTACCAAACCTCTCCCATCTGAACCTAACCATCACCGAAATCAAAGAATTGGACATTGCAAAAATATCCACAAAACGTGCTCACCTCACAATACCTAACCTAACCTAACCTAACCATCACCGAAGTCAGAGAATTCGACATTGCCAAAATATCCACAAAAAGTTCTTATCCTACCAAACCTCACCCATCTGAGCCTAACCATCAAGGAAATTAAAGAATTAGACATTGCCAAAATATCTACAAAACATGCTTACCCCTTAATACCTAACCCAACCTAACCTTACCATCACCGAAGTCAGAGAATTCGACATTGCCAAAATATCCACAAAAAGTTCTTATCCTACCAAACCTCACCCAATTGAACCTAACAATCACCGAAATCAAATAATTGGACATTGCAAAAATATCCACAAAACGTGCTTACCTCACAATACCTAACCTAACCTAACCTAACCATCACTGAAGTCAGAGAATCCAACATTGCCAAAATATCCACAAAAAGTTCATACCCCACCAAACCTCACCCATCTGAACCTAACCATCACCGAAATCGAAGAAATGGACATTGCCAAAATATCCACAAAACGTGCTTACCTCACTATACCTTATTCAACCTAACCTAACCATCACCGAAGTCAGAGAATTCGACATTGCCAAAATATCCACAAAAAGTTCTTATCCTACCAAACCTAACCCATCTGAACCTAACGATCACCGAAATCAAAGAATTGGACATTGCAAAAATATCCACAAAACGTGCTTACTTTACAATACCTAACCCAACCTAACCTAACCATCACCGAAGTCAGAGAATTCGACATTGCCAAAATATCCACAAAAAGTTCTTATCCTACCAAACCTCACCCATCTGAACCTAACCATCACCGAAATCAAAGAATTGGACATTGCCAAAATATCCACAAAACGGGCTTACCTCACAATATTTAACCCAACCTAACCTAACCATCACTGAAGTCAGAAAATCCAACATTGCCAAAATATCCACAAAAAGTTCATACCCCACCAAACCACACCCATCTGAACCTAACCATCACCGAAATCGAAGAAATGGACATTGCCAAAATATCCTCAAAACGTGCTTACCTCACTATACCTTATTCAACCTAACCTAACCATCACCGAAGTCAGAGAATTCGACATTGCCAAAATATCCACAAAAAGTTCTTATCCTACCAAACCTCACCCATCTGAGCCTAAACATCAACGAAATTAAAGAATTAGACATTGCCAAAATATCTACAAAACATGCTTACCCCTTAATACCTAACCCAACCTAACCTTACCATCACCGAAGTCAGAGAATTCGACATTGCCAAAATATCCACAAAAAGTTCTTATCCTACCAAACCTCTCCCATCTGAACCTAACCATCACCGAAATCAAAGAATTGGACATTGCAAAAATATCCACAAAACGTGCTTACCTCACAATACCTAACCTAACCTAACCTAACCATCACCGAAGTCAGAGAATTCGACATTGCCAAAATATCCACAAAAAGTTCTTATCCTACCAAACCTCACCCATCTGAGCCTAACCATCAACGAAATTAAAGAATTAGACATTGCCAAAATATCTACAAAACATGCTTACCCCTTAATACCTAACCCAACCTAACCTTACCATCACCGAAGTCAGAGAATTCGACATTGCCAAAATATCCACAAAAAGTTCTTATCCTACCAAACCTCACCCAATTGAACCTAACAATCACCGAAATCAAATAATTGGACATTGCAAAAATATCCACAAAACGTGCTTACCTCACAATACCTAACCTAACCTAACCTAACCATCACTGAAGTCAGAGAATCCAACATTGCCAAAATATCCACAAAAAGTTCATACCCCACCAAACCTCACCCATCTGATCCTAACCATGACCGAAATCGAAGAAATAAACATTGCCAAAATATCCACAAAACGTGCTTACCTCACTATACCTTATTCAACCTAACCTAACCATCACCGAAGTCAGAGAATTCGACATTGCCAAAATATCCACAAAAAGTTCTTATCCTACCAAACCTCACCCATCTGAACCTAACCATCACCAAAATCAAAGAATTGGACATTGCCAAAATATCCACAAAACGTGCTTACCTCACAATACCTAACCCAACCTAACCTAACCATCACTGAAAACAGAGAATCCAACATTGCCAAAATATCCACAAAAAGTTCATACCCCACCAAACCTCACCCATCTGAACCTAACCATCACCGAATTCGAAAAAATGGACATTGCCAAAATATCCACAAAACGTGCTTACCTCACTATACCTTATTCAACCTAACCTAACCATCACCGAAGTCAGAGAATTAAACATTGCCAAAATATCCACAAAAAGTTCTTATCCTACCAAACCTCACCCATCTGAACCTAACCATCACCGAAATCAAAGAATTGGACATTGCAAAAATATCCACAAAACGTGCTTACCTTACAATAACTAACCCAACCTAACCTAACCATCACCGAAGTCAGAGAATTCGACATTGCCAAAATATCCACAAAAAGTTCTTATCCTACCAAACCTCACCCAATTGAACCTAACCATCACCGAAATCAAAGAATTGGACATTGCAAAAATATCCACAAAACGTGCTTACCTCACAATACCTAACCTAACCTAACTTAACCATCACCGAAGTCAGAGAATTCGACATTGCCAAAATATCCACCAAAAGTTCTTATCCTACCAAACCTCACCCATCTGAACCTAACCATCACCGAAATCGAAGAAATGGACATTGCCAAAATATCCACAAAACGTGCTTACCTCACTATACCTTATTCAACCTAACCTAACCATCACCGAAGTCAGAGAATTCGACATTGCCAAAATATCCACAAAAAGTTCTTATCCTACCAAACCTCACCCATCTGAACCTTACCATCACCGAAATCAAAGAATTGGACATTAAATAAATATCCACAAAACGTGCTTACCTTACAATACCTAACCCAACCTAACCTAACCATCACCGAAGTCAGAGAATTCGACATTGCCAAAATATCCACAAAAAGTTCTTATCCTACCAAACCTCACCCATCTGAGCCTAACCATCAACGAAATTAAAGAATTAGACATTGCCAAAATATCTACAAAACATGCTTACCCCTTAATACCTAACCAAACCTAACCTAACCATCACCGAAGTCAGAGAATTCGACATTGCCAAAATATCCACAAAAAGTTCTTATCCTACAAAATCTCTCCCATCTGAACCTAACCATCACCGAAATCAAAGAATTGGACATTGCCAAAATATCCACAAAACGGGCTTACCTCACAATACCTAACCCAACCTAACCTAACCATCACTGAAGTCAGAAAATCCAACATTGCCAAAATATCCACAAAAAGTTCATACCCCACCAAACCACACCCATCTGAACCTAACCATCACCGAAATCGAAGAAATGGACATTGCCAAAAAATCCTCAAAACGTGCTTACCTCACTATACCTTATTCAACCTAACCTAACCATCACCGAAGTCAGAGAATTCGACATTGCCAAAATATCCACAAAAAGTTTTTATCCTACCAAACCTCACCCATCTGAACCTAACCATCACCGAAATCAAAGAATTGGACATTTCAAAAATATCCACAAAACGTGCTTACCTCACAATACCTAACCTAACCTAACCTAACCATCACCGAAGTCAGAGAATTCGACATTGCCAAAATATCCACAAAAAGTTCTTATCCTACCAAACCTCACCCATCGGAGCCTAACCATCAACGAAATTAAAGAATTAGACATTGCCAAAATATCTACAAAACATGCTTACCCCTTAATACCTAACCAAACCTAACCTAACCATCACCGAAGTCAGAGAATTCGACATTGCCAAAATATCCACAAAAAGTTCTTATCCTACCAAACCTCACCCATCTGAACCTAACCATCACCGAAATCAAAGAATTGGACATTGCCAAAATATCCACAAAACGGGCTTACCTCACAATACCTAACCCAACCTAACCTAACCATCACTGAAGTCAAAGAATCCAACATTGCCAAAATATCCACAAAAAGTTCATACCCCACCAAACCTCACCCATCTGAACCTAACCATCACCGAAATCGAAGAAATGGACATTGCCAAAATATCCACAAAACGTGCTTACCTCACTATACCTTATTCAACCTAACCTAACCATCACCGAAGTCAGAGAATTCGACATTGCCAAAATATCCACAAAAAGTTCTTATCCTACCAAACCTCACCCATCTGAGCCTAACCATCAACGAAATTAAAGAATTAGACATTGCCAAAATATCTACAAAACATGCTTACCCCTTAATACCTAACCAAACCTAACCTAACCATCACCGAAGTCAGAGAATTCGACATTGCCAAAATATCCACAAAAAGTTCTTATCCTACCAAACCTCACCCATCTGAAACTACCCATCACCGAAATCAAAGAATTGGACATTAATAAAATATCCACAAAACGTGCTTACCTTACAATACCTAACCCAACCTAACCTAACCATCACCGAAGTCAGAGAATTCGACATTGCCAAAATATCCACAAAAAGTTCTTATCCTACCAAACCTCACTTATCTGAACCTAACCATCACCGAAATCAAAGAATTGGACAATGCTAAAATATCCACAAAACGTGCTTACCTCACAATACCTAACCCAACCTAACCTAACCATCACCGAAGTCAAAGAATTCGACATTGCCAAAATATCCACAAAAAGTTCTTATCCTACCAAACCTCACCCATCTGAACCTAACCCTCACCGAAATCAAAGAATTCGACATTGCCAAAATATCCACAAAAAGTTCTTATCCTACCAAACCTCACTTATCTGAACCTAACCATCACCGAAATCAAAGAATTCGACATTGCCAAAATATCCACAAAACGTGCTTACCTCACAACACCTAACCTAACCTAACCTAACGATCACCGAAGTCAGAGAATTCAACATAGCCAAAATATCTACAAAAAGTTCATACCCCACCAAACCTCACCCATCTGAACCTAACCATCACCGAAATCGAAGAAATGGACATTGCCAAAATATCCACAAAACGTGCTTACCTCACTATACCATATCCAACCTAACCTAACCATCACCGAAAATAGAGAATTCGACATTGCCAAAATATCCACAAAAAGTTCTTATCCTACCAAACCTCACCCAATTGAACCTAACCATAGCCGAAATCAAAAAATTGGACATTGCAAAAATATCCACAAATTGTGCTTACCTCACAATACCTAACCTAACCTAACCTAACCATCACCGAATTTAGAGAATTCGACATTGCCAAAATATCCACAAAAAGTTCTTATCCTACCAAACCTCACCCATCTGAGCCTAACCATCAACGAAATTAAAGAATTAGACATTGCCAAAATATCTACAAAACATGCTTACCCCTTAATACCTAACCCAACCTAACCTAACCATCACCGAAGTCAGAGAATTCGACATTGCCAAAATATCCACAAAAAGTTCTTATCCTACCAAACCTCACCCAATTGAACCTAACCATCACCGAAATCAAAGAATTGGACATTTCAAAAATATCCGCAAAACGTGCTTACCTCACAATACCTAACCAAACCTAACCTAACCATCACCGAAGTCAGAGAATTCGACATTGCCAAAATATCCACAAAAAGTTCTTATCCTACCAAACCTCACCCATCTGAACCTAACCATCACCGAAATCAAAGAATTGGACATTGCCAAAATATCTACAAAACGGGCTTACCTCACAATACCTAACCTAACCTAACCTAACCATCACTGAAGTCAAAGAATCCAACATTGCCAAAATATCCGCAAAAAGTTCATACCCCACCAAACCTCACCCATCTGAACCTAACCATCACCGAAATCGAAGAAATGGACATTGTCAAAATATCCACAAAACGTGCTTACCTCACTATACCTTATTCAACCTAACCTAACCATCACCGAAGTCAGAGAATTCGACATTGCCAAAATATCCACAAAAAGTTCTTATCCTACCAAACCTCACCCATCTAAAACTAACCATCACCGAAATCAAAGAATTGGACATTAATAAAATATCCACAAAACGTGCTTACCTTACAATAACTAACCCAACCTAACCTAACCATCACCGAAGTCAGAGAATTCGACATTGCCAAAATATCCACAAAAAGTTCTTATCCTACCAAACCTCACCCAATTGAACCTAACCATCACCGAAATCAAAGAATTGGACATTGCAAAAATATCCACAAAACGTGCTTACCTCACAATACCTAACCTAACCTAACTTAACCATCACCGAAGTCAGAGAATTCGACATTGCCAAAATATCCACCAAAAGTTCTTATCCTACCAAACCTCACCCATCTGAACCTAACCATCACCGAAATCGAAGAAATGGACATTGCCAAAATATCCACAAAACGTGCTTACCTCACTATACCTTATTCAACCTAACCTAACCATCACCGAAGTCAGAGAATTCGACATTGCCAAAATATCCACAAAAAGTTCTTATCCTACCAAACCTCACCCATCTGAACCTTACCATCACCGAAATCAAAGAATTGGACATTAAATAAATATCCACAAAACGTGCTTACCTTACAATACCTAACCCAACCTAACCTAACCATCACCGAAGTCAGAGAATTCGACATTGCCAAAATATCCACAAAAAGTTCTTATCCTACCAAACCTCACCCATCTGAGCCTAACCATCAACGAAATTAAAGAATTAGACATTGCCAAAATATCTACAAAACATGCTTACCCCTTAATACCTAACCAAACCTAACCTAACCATCACCGAAGTCAGAGAATTCGACATTGCCAAAATATCCACAAAAAGTTCTTATCCTACAAAATCTCTCCCATCTGAACCTAACCATCACCGAAATCAAAGAATTGGACATTGCCAAAATATCCACAAAACGGGCTTACCTCACAATACCTAACCCAACCTAACCTAACCATCACTGAAGTCAGAAAATCCAACATTGCCAAAATATCCACAAAAAGTTCATACCCCACCAAACCACACCCATCTGAACCTAACCATCACCGAAATCGAAGAAATGGACATTGCCAAAAAATCCTCAAAACGTGCTTACCTCACTATACCTTATTCAACCTAACCTAACCATCACCGAAGTCAGAGAATTCGACATTGCCAAAATATCCACAAAAAGTTTTTATCCTACCAAACCTCACCCATCTGAACCTAACCATCACCGAAATCAAAGAATTGGACATTTCAAAAATATCCACAAAACGTGCTTACCTCACAATACCTAACCTAACCTAACCTAACCATCACCGAAGTCAGAGAATTCGACATTGCCAAAATATCCACAAAAAGTTCTTATCCTACCAAACCTCACCCATCGGAGCCTAACCATCAACGAAATTAAAGAATTAGACATTGCCAAAATATTTACAAAACATGCTTACCCCTTAATACCTAACCAAACCTAACCTAACCATCACCGAAGTCAGAGAATTCGACATTGCCAAAATATCCACAAAAAGTTCTTATCCTACCAAACCTCACCCATCTGAACCTAACCATCACCGAAATCAAAGAATTGGACATTGCCAAAATATCCACAAAACGGGCTTACCTCACAATACCTAACCCAACCTAACCTAACCATCACTGAAGTCAAAGAATCCAACATTGCCAAAATATCCACAAAAAGTTCATACCCCACCAAACCTCACCCATCTGAACCTAACCATCACCGAAATCGAAGAAATGGACATTGCCAAAATATCCACAAAACGTGCTTACCTCACTATACCTTATTCAACCTAACCTAACCATCACCGAAGTCAGAGAATTCGACATTGCCAAAATATCCACAAAAAGTTCTTATCCTACCAAACCTCACCCATCTGAGCCTAACCATCAACGAAATTAAAGAATTAGACATTGCCAAAATATCTACAAAACATGCTTACCCCTTAATACCTAACCAAACCTAACCTAACCATCACCGAAGTCAGAGAATTCGACATTGCCAAAATATCCACAAAAAGTTCTTATCCTACCAAACCTCACCCATCTGAAACTAACCATCACCGAAATCAAAGAATTGGACATTAATAAAATATCCACAAAACGTGCTTACCTTACAATACCTAACCCAACCTAACCTAACCATCACCGAAGTCAGAGAATTCGACATTGCCAAAATATCCACAAAAAGTTCTTATCCTACCAAACCTCACTTATCTGAACCTAACCATCACCGAAATCAAAGAATTGGACAATGCTAAAATATCCACAAAACGTGCTTACCTCACAATACCTAACCCAACCTAACCTAACCATCACCGAAGTCAAAGAATTCGACATTGCCAAAATATCCACAAAAAGTTCTTATCCTACCAAACCTCACCCATCTGAACCTAACCCTCACCGAAATCAAAGAATTCGACATTGCCAAAATATCCACAAAAAGTTCTTATCCTACCAAACCTCACTTATCTGAACCTAACCATCACCGAAATCAAAGAATTCGACATTGCCAAAATATCCACAAAACGTGCTTACCTCACAACACCTAACCTAACCTAACCTAACGATCACCGAAGTCAGAGAATTCAACATAGCCAAAATATCTACAAAAAGTTCATACCCCACCAAACCTCACCCATCTGAACCTAACCATCACCGAAATCGAAGAAATGGACATTGCCAAAATATCCACAAAACGTGCTTACCTCACTATACCATATCCAACCTAACCTAACCATCACCGAAAATAGAGAATTCGACATTGCCAAAATATCCACAAAAAGTTCTTATCCTACCAAACCTCACCCAATTGAACCTAACCATAGCCGAAATCAAAAAATTGGACATTGCAAAAATATCCACAAATTGTGCTTACCTCACAATACCTAACCTAACCTAACCTAACCATCACCGAATTTAGAGAATTCGACATTGCCAAAATATCCACAAAAAGTTCTTATCCTACCAAACCTCACCCATCTGAGCCTAACCATCAACGAAATTAAAGAATTAGACATTGCCAAAATATCTACAAAACATGCTTACCCCTTAATACCTAACCCAACCTAACCTAACCATCACCGAAGTCAGAGAATTCGACATTGCCAAAATATCCACAAAAAGTTCTTATCCTACCAAACCTCACCCAATTGAACCTAACCATCACCGAAATCAAAGAATTGGACATTTCAAAAATATCCGCAAAACGTGCTTACCTCACAATACCTAACCAAACCTAACCTAACCATCACCGAAGTCAGAGAATTCGACATTGCCAAAATATCCACAAAAAGTTCTTATCCTACCAAACCTCACCCATCTGAACCTAACCATCACCGAAATCAAAGAATTGGACATTGCCAAAATATCTACAAAACGGGCTTACCTCACAATACCTAACCTAACCTAACCTAACCATCACTGAAGTCAAAGAATCCAACATTGCCAAAATATCCGCAAAAAGTTCATACCCCACCAAACCTCACCCATCTGAACCTAACCATCACCGAAATCGAAGAAATGGACATTGTCAAAATATCCACAAAACGTGCTTACCTCACTATACCTTATTCAACCTAACCTAACCATCACCGAAGTCAGAGAATTCGACATTGCCAAAATATCCACAAAAAGTTCTTATCCTACCAAACCTCACCCATCTAAAACTAACCATCACCGAAATCAAAGAATTGGACATTAATAAAATATCCACAAAACGTGCTTACCTTACAATACCTAACCCAACCTAACCTAACCATCACCGAAGTCAGAGAATTCGACATTGCCAAAATATCCACAAAAAGTTCTTATCCTACCAAACCTCACTTATCTAAACCTAACCATCACCGAAATCAAAGAATTGGACAATGCTAAAATATCCACAAAACGTGCTTACCTCACAATACCTAACCCAACCTTACCTAACCATCACCGAAGTCAAAGAATTCGACATTGCCAAAATATCCACAAAAAGTTCTTATCCTACCAAACCTCACCCATCTGAACCTAACCATCACCGAAATCAAAGAATTCGACATTGCCAAAATATCCACAAAACGTGCTTACCTCACAATACCTAACCTAACCTAACCTAACCATCACTGAAGTCAGAGAATTCAACATTGCCAAAATATCCACAAAAAGTTCATACCCCACCAAACCTCACCCATCTGAACCTAACCATCACCGAAATCGAAGTAATGGACATTGCCAAAATATCCACAAAACGTGCTTACCTCACTATACCTTATCCAACCTAACCTAACCATCACCGAAAATAGAGAATTCGACATTGCCAAAATATCCACAAAAAGTTCTTATCCTACCAAACCTCACCCAATTGAACCTAACCATCACCGAAATCAAAGAATTGGACATTGCAAAAATATCCACAAAACGTGCTTACCTCACAATACCTAACATAACCTAACCTAACCATCACCGAAGTCAGAGAATTCGACATTGCCAAAATATCCACAAAAAGTTCTTATCCTACCAATCCTCACCCATCTGAGCCTAACCATCAACGAAATTAAAGAATTAGACATTGCCAAAATATCTCCAAAACATGCTTACCCCTTAATACCTAACCCAACCTAACCTTACCATCACCGAAGTCAGAGAATTCGACATTGCCAAAATATCCACAAAAAGTTCTTATCCTACCAAACCTCACCCATCTGAACCTAACCATCACCGAAATCAAAGAATTGGACATTGCCAAAATATCCACAAAACGTGCTTACCTCACTATACCATATCCAACCTAACCTAACCATCACTGAAGTCAGAGAATCCAACATTGCCAAAATATCCACAAAAAGTTCATACCCCACCAAACCTCACCCATATGAACCTAACCATCACCGAAATCGAAGAAATGGACATTGCCAAAATAACCACAAAACGTGCTTACCTCACTATACCTTATTCAACCTAACCTAACCATCACCGAAGTCAGAGAATTCGACATTGCCAAAATATCCACAAAAAGTTCTTATCCTACCAAACCTCACCCATCTGAACCTAACCATCACCGAAATCAAAGAATTGGACATTGCAAAAATATCCACAAATTGTGCTTACCTCACAATACCTAACCTAACCTAACCTAACCATCACCGAAGTCAGAGAATTCGACATTGCCAAAATATCCACAAAAAGTTCTTATCCTACCAAACCTCACTTATCTGAACCTAACCATCACCGAAATCAAAGAATTGGACAATGATAAAATATCCACAAAACGTGCTTACCTCACAATACCTAACCTAAACTAACCTAACCATCACCGAAGTCAGAGAATTCAACATTGCCAAAATATCTACAAAAAAATCATACCCCACCAAACCTCACCCATCTGAACCTAACCATCACCGAAATCGAAGAAAAGGACATTGCCAAAATATCCACAAAACGTGCTTACCTCACTATACCTTATCCAACCTAACCTAACCATCACCGAAAATAGAGAATTCGACATTGCCAAAATATCCACAAAAAGTTCTTATCCTACCAAACCTCACCCATCTGAACCTAACCATCACCGAAATCAAAGAATTAGACATTGCAAAAATATCCACAAAACGTGCTTACCTCACAATACCTAACCTAACCTAACCTAACCATCACCGAAGTCAGAGAATTCGACATTGCCAAAATATCCACAAAAAGTTCTTATCCTACCAAACCTCACCCATCTGAGCCTAACCATCAACGAAACTAAAGAATTAGACATTGCCAAAATATCTACAAAACATGCTTACCCCTTAATACCTAACCCAACCTAACCTTACCATCACCGAAGTCAGAGAATTCGACATTGCCAAATTATCCACAAAAAGTTCTTATCCTACCAAACCTCACCCATCTGAACCTAACCATCACCGAAATCAAAGAATTGGACATTGCCAAAATATCCACAAAACGTGCTTACCTCACAATACCTAACCCAACCTAACCTAACCATCACCGAAGTCAGAGAATTCAACATTGCCAAAATATCTATATAAAGTTCATACCCCACCAAACCTCACCCATCTGAACATAACCATCACCGAAATCGAAGAAATGGACATTGCCAAAATATCCACAAAACGAGCTTACCTCACTATACCTTATCCAACCTAACCTAACCATCACCGAAAATAGAGAATTCGACATTGCCAAAATATCCACAAAAAGTTCTTATCCTACCAAACCTCACCCAATTGAACCTCACCATCACCGAAATCAAAGAATTGGACTATGCAAAAATATCCACAAATTGTGCTTACCTCACAATACCTAACCTAACCTAACCTAACCATCACCGAAGTCAGAGAATTCGACATTGCCAAAATATCCACAAAAAGTTCTTATCCTACCAAATCTCACCCATCTGAGCCTAACCATCAACGAAATTAAAGAATTAGACATTGCCAAAATATCTACAAAGAATGCTTACCCCTTAAAACCTAACCCAACCTAACCTCACCATCACCGAAGTCAGAGAATTCGACATTGCCAAAATATCCACAAAAAGTTCTTATCCTACCAAACCTTTCCCATCTGAACCTAACCATCACCGAAATCAAAGAATTGGACATTGCAAAAATATCCACAAAACGTGCTTACCTCAAAATACCTAACCTAACCTAACCTAACCATCACCGAAGTCAGAGAATTCGACATTGCCAAAATATCCACAAAAAGTTCTTATCCTACCAAACCTCACCCAATTGAACCTAACCATAGCCGAAATCAAAGAATTGGACATTGCAAAAATATCCACAAATTGTGCTTACCTCACAATACCTAACCTAACCTAACCTAACCATCACCGAATTTAGAGAATTCGACATTGCCAAAATATCCACAAAAAGTTCTTATCCTACCAAACCTCACCCATCTGAGCCTAACCATCAACGAAATTAAAGAATTAGACATTGCCAAAATATCTACAAAACATGCTTACCCCTTAATACCTAACCCAACCTAACCTAACCATCACCGAAGTCAGAGAATTCGACATTGCCAAAATATCCACAAAAAGTTCTTATCCTACCAAACCTCACCCAATTGAACCTAACCATCACCGAAATCAAAGAATTGGACATTTCAAAAATATCCGCAAAACGTGCTTACCTCACAATACCTAACCAAACCTAACCTAACCATCACCGAAGTCAGAGAATTCGACATTGCCAAAATATCCACAAAAAGTTCTTATCCTACCAAACCTCACCCATCTAAAACTAACCATCACCGAAATCAAAGAATTGGACATTAATAAAATATCCACAAAACGTGCTTACCTTACAATACCTAACCCAACCTAACCTAACCATCACCGAAGTCAGAGAATTCGACATTGCCAAAATATCCACAAAAAGTTCTTATCCTACCAAACCTCACTTATCTGAACCTAACCATCACCGAAATCAAAGAATTGGACAATGCTTAAATATCCACAAAACGTGCTTACCTCACAATACCTAACTTAACCTAACCTAACCATCACCGAAGTCAAAGAATTCGACATTGCCAAAATATCCACAAAAAGTTCTTATCCTACCAAACCTCACCCATCTAAACCTAACCATCACCGAAATCAAAGAATTCGACATTGCCATAATATCCACAAAACGTGCTTACCTCACAATACCTAACCTAACCTAACCTAACCATCACTGAAGTCAGAGAATTCAACATTGCCAAAATATCCACAAAAAGTTCATACCCCACCAAACCTCACCCATCTGAACCTAACCATCACCGAAATCGAAGTAATGGACATTGCCAAAATATCCACAAAACGTGCTTACCTCACTATACCTTATCCAACCTAACCTAACCATCACCGAAAATAGAGAATTCGACATTGCCAAAATATCCACAAAAAGTTCTTATCCTACCAAACCTCACCCAATTGAACCTAACCATCACCGAAATCAAAGAATTGGACATTGCAAAAATATCCACAAAACGTGCTTACCTCACAATACCTAACATAACCTAACCTTACCATCACCGAAGTCAGAGAATTCGACATTGCCAAAATATCCACAAAAAGTTCTTATCCTACCAATCCTCACCCATCTGAGCCTAACCATCAACGAAATTAAAGAATTAGACATTGCCAAAATATCTCCAAAACATGCTTACCCCTTAATACCTAACCCAACCTAACCTTACCATCACCGAAGTCAGAGAATTCGACATTGCCAAAATATCCACAAAAAGTTCTTATCCTACCAAACCTCACCCATCTGAACCTAACCATCACCGAAATCGAAGAAAAGGACATTGCCAAAATATCCACAAAACGTGCTTACCTCACTATACCTTATCCAACCTAACCTAACCATCACCAAAAATAGAGAATTCGACATTGCCAAAATATCCACAAAAAGTTCTTATCCTACCAAACCTCACCCAATTGAACCTAACCATCACCGAAATCGAAGAAATGGACATTGCCAAAATATCCACAAAACAAGCTTACCTCACTATACCTTATTCAACCTAACCTAACCATCACCGAAGTCAGAGAATTCGACATTGCCAAAATATCCACAAAAAGTTCTTATCCTACCAAACTTCACCCATCTGAACCTAACCATCACCGAAATCAAAGAATTAGACATTGCAAAAATATCCACAAAACGTGCTTACCTCACAATACCTAACCTAACCTTACCTTACCATCACCGAAGTCAGAGAATTCGACATTGCCAAAATATCCACAAAAAGTTCTTATCCTACCAAACCTCACCCATCTGAGCCTAACCATCAACGAAATTAAAGAATTAGATATTGCCAAAATATCTACAAAACATGCTTACCCCTTAATACCTAACCCAACCTAACCTTACCATCACCGAAGTCAGAGAATTCGACATTGCCAAATTATCCACAAAAAGTTCTTATCCTACCAAACCTCACCCATCTGAACCTAACCATCACCGAAATCAAAGAATTGGACATTGCCAAAATATCCACAAAACGTGCTTACCTCACAATACCTAACCCAACCTAACCTAACCATCACCGAAGTCAGAGAATTCAACATTGCCAAAATATCTATAAAAAGTTCATACCCCACCAAACCTCACCCATCTGAACCTAACCATCACCGAAATCGAAGAAATGGACATTGCCAAAATATCCACAAAACGTGCTTACCTCACTATACCTTATCCAACCTAACCTAACCATCACCGAAAATAGAGAATTCGACATTGCCAAAATATCCACAAAAAGTTCTTATCCTACCAAACCTCACCCAATTGAACCTAACCATCACCGAAATCAAAGAATTGGACATTGCAAAAATATCCACAAAACGTGCTTACCTCACAATACCTAACATAACCTAACCTTACCATCACCGAAGTCAGAGAATTCGACATTGCCAAAATATCCACAAAAAGTTCTTATCCTACCAATCCTCACCCATCTGAGCCTAACCATCAACGAAATTAAAGAATTAGACATTGTTAAAATATCTCCAAAACATGCTTACCCCTTAATACCTAACCCAACCTAACCTAACCATCACCGAAGTCAGAGAATTCGACATTGCCAAAATATCCACAAAAAGTTCTTATCCTACCAAATCTCACCCATCTGAGCCTAACCATCAACGAAATTAAAGAATTAGACATTGCCAAAATATCTACAAAGAATGCTTACCCCTTAAAACCTAACCCAACCTAACCTAACCATCACCGAAGTCAGAGAATTCGACATTGCCAAAATATCCACAAAAAGTTCTTATCCTACCAAACCTCTCCCATCTGAACCTAACCATCACCGAAATCAAAGAATTGGACATTGCAAATATATCCACAAAACGTGCTTACCTCAAAATACCTAACCTTACCTAACCTAACCATCACCGAAGTCAGAGAATTCGACATTGCCAAAATATCCACAAAAAGTTCTTATCCTACCAAACCTCACCCATCTGAGCCTAACCATCAACGAAATTAAAGAATTAGACATTGCCAAAATATCTACAAAACATGCTTACCCCTTAATACCTAACCCAACCTAACCTTACCATCACCGAAGTCAGAGAATTCGACATTGCCAAAATATCCACAAAAAGTTCTTATCCTACCAAACCTCACCCAATTGAACCTAACCATCACCGAAATCAAAGAATTGGACATTGCAAAAATATCCACAAAACGTGCTTACCTCACAATACCTAACCTAACCTAACCTAACCATCACCGAAGTCAGAGAATTCGACTTTGCCAAAATATCCACAAAAAGTTCTTATCCTACCAAACCTCACCCATCTGAACCTAACCATCACCGAAATCAAAGAATTGGACATTGCCAAAATATCCACAAAACGTGCTTACCTCACAATACCTAAGCCAACCTAACCAAACCATCACTGAAGTCAGAGAATCCAACATTGCCAAAATATCCACAAAAAGTTCATACCCCACCAAACCTCACCCAATTGAACCTAACCATCACCGAAATCAAAGAATTGGACATTGCAAAAATATCCACAAAACGTGCTTACCTCACAATACCTAACCTAACCTAACCTAACCATCACCGAAGTCAGAGAATTCGACTTTGCCAAAATATCCACAAAAAGTTCTTATCCTACCAAACCTCACCCATCTGAACCTTACCATCACCGAAATCAAAGAAATGGACATTGCAAAAATATCCACAAAACGTGCTTACCTTACAATACCTAACCCAACCTAACCTAACCATCACCGAAGTCAGAGAATTCGACATTGCCAAAATATCCACAAAAAGTTCTTATCCTATTAAACCTCACTTATCTGAACCTAACCATCACCGAAATCAAAGAATTGGACAATGATAAAATATCCACAAAACGTGCTTACCTCACAATACCTAACCCAACCTAACCTAACCATCACCGAAGTCAAAGAATTCGACATTGCCAAAATATCCACAAAAAGTTCTTATCCTACCAAACCTCACCCATCTGAACCTAACCATCACCGAAATCAAAGAATTCGACATTGCCAAAATATCCACAAAACGTGCTTACCTCACAATACCTAACCTAACCTAACCTAACCATCACCGAAGTCAGAGAATTCAACATTGCCAAAATATCTACAAAAAGTTCATACCCCACCAAACCTCACCCATCTGAACCTAACCATCACCGAAATCGAAGAAATGGACATTGCCAAAATATCCACAAAACGTGCTTACCTCACTATACCTTATCCAACCTAACCTAACCATCACCAAAAATAGAGAATTCGACATTACCAAAATATCCACAAAAAGTTCTTATCCTACCAAACCTCTCCCATCTGAACCTAACCATCACCGAAATCAAAGAATTGGACATCGCCAAAATAACAACAAAACGTGCTTACCTCACAATTCCTAACCCAACCTAACCTAACCATCACCGAAGTCAGAGAATTCGACATTGCCAAAATATCCACAAAAAGTTCTTATCCTACCAAACCTCACCCATCTGAACCTAACCATCACCGAAATCAAAGAATTGGACATTGCAAAAATATACACAAAACGTGCTTACCTCAAAATACCTAACCTAACCTAACCTAACCATCACCGAAGTCAGAGAATTCGACATTGCCAAAATATCCACAAAAAGTTCTTATCCTACCAAACCTCACCCATCTGAGCCTAACCATCAACGAAATTAAAGAATTAGACATTGCCAAAATATCTACAAAACATGCTTACCCCTTAATACCTAACCCAACCTAACCTTACCATCACCGAAGTCAGAGAATTCGACATTGCCAAAATATCCACAAAAAGTTCTTATCCTACCAAACCTCACCCAATTGAACCTAACCATCACCGAAATCAAAGAATTGAACATTGCAAAAATATCCACAAAACGTGCTTACCTCACAATACCTAACCTAACCTAACCTAACCATCACCGAAGTCAGAGAATTCGACTTTGCCAAAATATCCACAAAAAGTTCTTATCCTACCAAACCTCACCCATCTGAACCTAACCATCACCGAAATCAAAGAATTGGACATTGCCAAAATATCCACAAAACGTGCTTACCTCACAATACCTAAGTTAACCTAACCTAACCATCACTGAAGTCAGAGAATCCAACATTGCCAAAATATCCACAAAAAGTTCATACCCCACCAAACCTCACCCAATTGAACCTAACCATCACCGAAATCAAAGAATTGGACATTGCAAAAATATCCACAAAACGTGCTTACCTCACAATACCTAACCTAACCTAACCTAACCATCACCGAAGTCAGAGAATTCGACTTTGCCAAAATATCCACAAAAAGTTCTTATCCTACCAAACCTCACCCATCTGAACCTTACCATCACCGAAATCAAAGAAATGGACATTGCAAAAATATCCACAAAACGTGCTTACCTTACAATACCTAACCCAACCTAACCTAACCATCACCGAAGTCAGAGAATTCGACATTGCCAAAATATCCACAAAAAGTTCTTATCCTATTAAACCTCACTTATCTGAACCCAACCATCACCGAAATCAAAGAATTGGACAATGATAAAATATCCACAAAACGTGCTTACCTCACAATACCTAACCCAACCTAACCTAACCATCACCGAAGTCAAAGAATTCGACATTGCCAAAATATCCACAAAAAGTTCTTATCCTACCAAACCTCACCCATCTGAACCTAACCATCACCGAAATCAAAGAATTCGACATTGCCAAAATATCCACAAAACGTGCTTACCTCACAATACCTAACCTAACCTAACCTAACCATCACCGAAGTCAGAGAATTCAACATTGCCAAAATATCTACAAAAAGTTCATACCCCACCAAACCTCACCCATCTGAACCTAACCATCACCGAAATCGAAGAAATGGACATTGCCAAAATATCCACAAAACGTGCTTACCTCACTATACCTTATCCAACCTAACCTAACCATCACCAAAAATAGAGAATTCGACATTACCAAAATATCCACAAAAAGTTCTTATCCTACCAAACCTCTCCCATCTGAACCTAACCATCACCGAAATCAAAGAATTGGACATCGCCAAAATAACAACAAAACGTGCTTACCTCACAATTCCTAACCCAACCTAACCTAACCATCACCGAAGTCAGAGAATTCGACATTGCCAAAATATCCACAAAAAGTTCTTATCCTACCAAACCTCACCCATCTGAACCTAACCATCACCGAAATCAAAGAATTGGACATTGCAAAAATATACACAAAACGTGCTTACCTCACAATACTTAACCTAACCTAACCTAACCATCACCGAAGTCAGAAAATTCGACATTGCCAAAATATCCACAAAAAGTTCTTATCCTACCAAACCTCACCCATCTGAGCCTAACCATCAACGAAATTAAAGAATTAGACATTGCCAAAATATCTATAAAACATGCTTACCCCTTAATACCTAACCCAACCTAAACTAACCATCACCGAAGTCAGAGTATTCGACATTGCCAAAATATCCACAAAAAGTTCATATCCTAGCAAACCTCACCCATCTGAACCTAACCATCACCGAAATCAAAGAATTAGGCATTGCCAAAATATCCACAAAACGTGCTTACCTCACAATACCTAACCCAACCTAACCTATTCATCACCGAAGTCCGAGAATTCGACATTATCAAAATATCCACAAAAAGTTCTTATCCTACCAAACCTCACTTATCTGAACCTAACCATCACCGAAGTCAAAGAATTGGACAATGATAAAATATCCACAAAACGTGCTTACCTCACAATACCTAACCCAACCTAACCTTACCATCACCGAAGTCAAAGAATTCGACATTGCCAAAATATCCACAAAAAGTTCTTATCCTACCAAACCTCACCCATCTGAACCTAACTATCACCGAAATCAAAGAATTCGACATTGCCAAAATATCCACAAAACGTGCTTACCTCACAATACCTAACCTCACCTAACCTAACCATCACCGAAGTCAGAGAATTGAACATTGCCAAAATATCTACAAAAAGTTCATACCCCACCAAACCTCACCCATCTGAACCTAACCATCACCGAAATCGAAGAAATGGACATTGCCAAAATATCCACAAAACGTGCTTACCTCACTATACCTTATCCAACCTAACCTAACCATCACCGAAAATAGAGAATTCGACATTGCCAAAATATCCACAAAAAGTTCTTATCCTACCAAACCTCACCCAATTGAACCTAACCATCACCGAAATCAAAGAATTGGACATTGCAAAAATATCCACAAAACGTGCTTACCTCACAATACCTAACCTTACCTAACCTAACCATCACCGAAGTCAGAGAATTCTACATTGCCAAAATATCCACAAAAAGTTCTTATCCTACCAAACCTCACCCATCTGAGCCTAACCATCAACGAAATTAAAGAATTAGACATTGCCAAAATATCTACAAAACATGATTACCCCTCAAAACCTAACCCAACCTAACCTGACCATCACCGAAGTCAGAGAATTCGACATTGCCAAAATATCCACAAAAAGTTCTTATCCTACCAAACCTCTCCCATCTGAACCTAACCATCACCGAAATCAAAGAATTGGACATTGCAAAAATATCCAAAAAACGTGCCTACCTCACAATACCTAACCTAACCTAACCTAACCATCACCGAAGTCAGAGAATTCGACATTGCCAAAATATCCACAAAAAGTTCTTATCCTACCAAACCTCACCCATCTGAGCCTAACCATCAACGAAATTAAAGAATAAGACATTGCCAAAATATCTACAAAACAAGCTTACCCCTTAATACCTAACCCATCCTAACCTTACCATCACCGAAGTCAGAGAATTCGACATTGCCAAAATATCCACAAAAAGTTCTTATCCTACCAAACCTCACCCAATTGAACCTAACCATCACCGAAATCAAAGAATTGGACATCGCCAAAATAACAACAAAACGTGCTTACCTCACAATACCTAACCCAACCTAACCTAACCATCACCGAAGTCAGAGAATTAGACATTGCCAAAATATCCACAAAAAGTTCTTATCCTACCAAACCTCACCCATCTGAACCTAACCATCACCGAAATCAAAGAATTGGACATTGCAAAAATATACACAAAACGTGCTTACCTCACAATACTTAACCTAACCTAACCTAACCATCACCGAAGTCAGAGAATTCGACATTGCCAAAATATTCACAAAAAGTTCTTATCCTACCAAACCTCACCCATCTGAGCCTAACCATCAACGAAATTAAAGAATTAGACATTGCCAAAATATCTACAAAACATGCTTACCCCTTAATACCTAACCCAACCTAACCTAACCATCACCGAAGTCAGAGAATTCGACATTGCCAAAATATCCACAAAAAGTTCATATCCTACCAAACCTCACCCATCTGAACCTAACCATCACCGAAATCAAAGAATTAGGCATTGCCAAAATATCCACAAAACGTGCTTACCTCACAATACCTAACCCAACCTAACCTATCCATCACCGAAGTCCGAGAATTTGACATTGCCAAAATATCCACAAAAAGTTCTTATCCTACCAAACCTCACCCATCTGAACCTAACCATCACCGAAATCAAAGAATTCGACATTGCCAAAATATCCACAAAACGTGCTTACCTCACAATACCTAACCCAACCTAACCTATCCATCACCGAAGTCCGAGAATTTGACATTGCCAAAATATCCACAAAAAGTTCTTATCCTACCAAACCTCACCCATCTGAACCTAACCATCACCGAAATCAAAGAATTCGACATTGCCAAAATATCCACAAAACGTGCTTACCTCACAATACCTAACCTAACCTAACCTAACCATCACCGAAGTCAGAGAATTCAACATTGCCAAAATATCTACAAAAAGTTCATACCCCACCAAACCTCACCCATCTGAACCTAACCATCACCGAAATCGAAGAAATGGACATTGCCAAAATATCCACAAAACGTGCTTACCTCACTATACCTTATCCAACCTAACCTAACCATCACCCAAAATAGAGAATTCGACATTGCCAAAATATCCACAAAAAGTTCTTATCCTACCAAACCTCACCCAATTGAACCTAACCATCACCGAAATCAAAGAATTGGACATTGCAAAAATATCCACAAAACGTGCTTACCTCACAATACCTAACCTTACCTAACCTAACCATCACCGAAGTCAGAGAATTCTACATTGCCAAAATATCCACAAAAAGTTCTTATCCTACCAAACCTCACCCATCTGAGCCTAACCATCAACGAAATTAAAGAATTAGACATTGCCAAAATATCTCCAAAACATGCTTACCCCTTAAAACCTAACCCAACCTAACCTAACCATCACCGAAGTCAGAGAATTCGACATTGCCAAAATATCCACAAAAAGTTCTTATCCTACCAAACCTCACCCATCTGAGCCTAACCATCAACGAAATTAAAGAATTAGACATTGCCAAAATATCTACAAACATGCTTACCCCTTAATACCTAACCCAACCTAACCTTACCATCACCGAAGTCAGAGAATTCGACATTGCCAAAATATCCACAAAAAGTTCTTATCCTACCAAACCTCACCCAATTGAACCTAACCATCACCGAAATCAAAGAATTGGACATCGCCAAAATAACAACAAAACGTGCTTACCTCACAATACCTAACCCAACCTAACCTAACCATCACCGAAGTCAGAGAATTAGACATTGCCAAAATATCCACAAAAAGTTCTTATCCTACCAAACCTCACCCATCTGAGCCTAACCATCAACGAAATTAAAGAATTAGACATTGCCAAAATATCTACAAAACATGCTTACCCCTTAATACCTAACCCAACCTAACCTTACCATCACCGAAGTCAGAGAATTCGACATTGCCAAAATATCCACAAAAAGTTCTTATCCTACCAAACCTCACCCATCTGAACCTAAACCATCACCGAAATCAAAGAATTGGACATTGCAAAAATATAAACAAAACGTGCTTACCTCACAATACTTAACCTAACCTAACCTAACCATCACCGAAGTCAGAGAATTCGACATTGCCAAAATATCCACAAAAAGTTCTTATCCTACCAAACCTCACCCATCTGAGCCTAACCATCAACGAAATTAAAGAATTAGACATTGCCAAAATATCTACAAAACATGCTTACCCCTTAATACCTAACCCAACCTAACCTTACCATCACCGAAGTCAGAGAATTCGACATTGCCAAAATATCCACAAAAAGTTCTTATCCTACCAAACCTCACCCAATTGAACCTAACCATCACCGAAATCAAAGAATTGGACATTGCAAAAATATCCACAAAACGTGCTTACCTCACAATACCTAACCTTACCTAACCTAACCATCACCGAAGTCAGAGAATTCGACTTTGCCAAAATATCCACAAAAAGTTCTTATCCTACCAAACCTCACCCATCTGAACCTAACCATCACCGAAATCAAAGAATTGGACATTGCCAAAATATCCACAAAACGTGCTTACCTCACAATACCTAAGCCAACCTAACCTAACAATCACTGAAGTCAGAGAATCCAACATTGCCAAAATATCCACAAAAAGTTCATACCCCACCAAACCTCACCCAATTGAACCTAACCATCACCGAAATCAAAGAATTGGACATTGCAAAAGTATCCACAAAACGTGCTTACCTCACAATACCTAACCTAACCTAACCTAACCATCACCGAAGTCAGAGAATTCGACTTTGCCAAAATATCCACAAAAAGTTCTTATCCTACCAAACCTCACCCATCTGAACCTTACCATCACCGAAATCAAAGAATTGGACATTGCAAAAATATCCACAAAACGTGCTTACCTTACAATACCTAACCCAACCTAACCTAACCATCACCGAAGTCAGAGAATTCGACATTGCCAAAATATCCACAAAAAGTTCTTATCCTACCAAACCTCACTTATCTGAACCTAACCATCACCGAAATCAAAGAATTGGACAATGATAAAATATCCACAAAACGTGCTTACCTCACAATACCTAACCCAACCTAACCTAACCATCACCGAAGTCAAAGAATTCGACATTGCCAAAATATCCACAAAAAGTTCTTATCCTACCAAACCTCACCCATCTGAACCTAACCATCACCGAAATCAAAGAATTCGACATTGCCAAAATATCCACAAAACGTGCTTACCTCACAATACCTAACCTTACCTAACCTAACCATCACCGAAGTCAGAGAATTCAACATTGCCAAAATATCTACAAAAAGTTCATACCCCACCAAACCTCACCCATCTGAACCTAACCATCACCGAAATCGAAGAAATGGACATTGCCAAAATATCCACAAAACGTGCTTACCTCACTATACCTTATCCAACCTAACCTAACCATCACCAAAAATAGAGAATTCGACATTGCCAAAATATCCACAAAAAGTTCTTATCCTACCAAACCTCTCCCATCTGAACCTAACCATCACCGAAATCAAAGAATTGGACATCGCCAAAATAACAACAAAACGTGCTTACCTCACAATTCCTAACCCAACCTAACCTAACCATCACCGAAGTCAGAGAATTCGACATTGCCAAAATATCCACAAAAAGTTCTTATCCTACCAAACCTCACCCATCTGAACCTAACCATCACCGAAATCAAAGAATTGGACATTGCAAAAATATACACAAAACGTGCTTACCTCACAATACTTAACCTAACCTAACCTAACCATCACCGAAGTCAGAGAATTCGACATTGCCAAAATATCCACAAAAAGTTCTTATCCTACCAAACCTCACCCATCTGAGCCTTACCATCAACGAAATTAAAGAATTAGACATTGCCAAAATATCTACAAAACATGCTTACCCCTTAATACCTAACCCAACCTAACCTAACCATCACCGAAGTCAGAGAATTCGACATTGCCAAAATATCCACAAAAAGTTCATATCCTACCAAACCTCACCCATCTGAACCTAACCATCACCGAAATCAAAGAATTAGGCATTGCCAAAATATCCACAAAACGTGCTTACCTCACAATAACTAACCCAACCTAACCTATTCATCACCGAAGTCCGAGATTTCGACATTATCAAAATATCCACAAAAAGTTCTTATCCTACCAAACCTCACTTATCTGAACCTAACCATCACCGAAGTCAAAGAATTGGACAATGATAAAATATCCACAAAACGTGCTTACCTCACAATACCTAACCCAACCTAACCTAACCATCACCGAAGTCAAAGAATTCGACATTGCCAAAATATCCACAAAAAGTTCTTATCCTACCAAACCTCACCCATCTGAACCTAACCATCACCGAAATCAAAGAATTCGACATTGCCAAAATATCCACAAAACGTGCTTACCTCACAATACCTAACCTAACCTAACCTAACCATCACCGAAGTCAGAGAATTGAACATTGCCAAAATATCTACAAAAAATTCATACCCCACCAAACCTCACCAATCTGAACCTAACCATCACCGAAATCGAAGAAATGGACATTGCCAAAATATCCACAAAACGTGCTTACCTCACTATACCTTATCCAACCTAACCTAACCATCACCGAAAATAGAGAATTCGACATTGCCAAAATATCCACAAAAAGTTCTTATCCTACCAAACCTCACCCATCTGAACCTAACCATCACCGAAATCAAAGAATTGGACATTGCAAAAATATCCACAAAACGTGCTTACCTCACAATACCTAACCTTACCTAACCTAACCATCACCGAAGTCAGAGAATTCTACATTGCCAAAATATCCACAAAAAGTTCTTATCCTACCAAACCTCACCCATCTGAGCCTTACCATCAACGAAATTAAAGAATTAGACATTGCCAAAATATCTACAAAACATGCTTACCCCTTAATACCTAACCCAACCTAACCTTACCATCACCGAAGTCAGAGAATTCGACATTGCCAAAATATCCACAAAAAGTTCTTATCCTACCAAACCTCACCCATCTGAACCTAACCATCACCGAAATCAAAGAATTGGACATTGCAAAAATATCCACAAAACGTGCTTACCTTACAATAACTAACCCAACCTAACCTAACCATCACCGAAGTCAGAGAATTCGACATTGCCAAAATATCCACAAAAAGTTCTTATCCTACCAAACCTCACCCAATTGAACCTAACCATCACCGAAATCAAAGAATTGGACATTGCAAAAATATCCACAAAACGTGCTTACCTCACAATACCTAACCTAACCTAACCTAACCATCACCGAAGTCAGAGAATTCGACATTGCCAAAATATCCACCAAAAGTTCTTATCCTACCAAACCTCACCCATCTGAACCTAACCATCACCGAAATCGAAGAAATGGACATTGCCAAAATATCCACAAAACGTGCTTACCTCACTATACCTTATTCAACCTAACCTAACCATCACCGAAGTCAGAGAATTCGACATTGCCAAAATATCCACAAAAAGTTCTTATCCTACCAAACCTCACCCATCTGAACCTTACCATCACCGAAATCAAAGAATTGGACATTAAATAAATATCCACAAAACGTGCTTACCTTACAATACCTAACCCAACCTAACCTAACCATCACCGAAGTCAGAGAATTCGACATTGCCAAAATATCCACAAAAAGTTCTTATCCTACCAAACCTCACCCATCTGAGCCTAACCATCAACGAAATTAAAGAATTAGACATTGCCAAAATATCTACAAAACATGCTTACCCCTTAATACCTAACCAAACCTAACCTAACCATCACCGAAGTCAGAGAATTCGACATTGCCAAAATATCCACAAAAAGTTCTTATCCTACCAAATCTCTCCCATCTGAACCTAACCATCACCGAAATCAAAGAATTGGACATTGCCAAAATATCCACAAAACGGGCTTACCTCACAATACCTAACCCAACCTAACCTAACCATCACTGAAGTCAGAAAATCCAACATTGCCAAAATATCCACAAAAAGTTCATACCCCACCAAACCACACCCATCTGAACCTAACCATCACCGAAATCGAAGAAATGGACATTGCCAAAATATCCTCAAAACGTGCTTACCTCACTATACCTTATTCAACCTAACCTAACCATCACCGAAGTCAGAGAATTCGACATTGCCAAAATATCCACAAAAAGTTCTTATCCTACCAAACCTCACCCATCTGAACCTAACCATCACCGAAATCAAAGAATTGGACATTTCAAAAATATCCACAAAACGTGCTTACCCCACAATACCTAACCTAACCTAACCTTACCATCACCGAAGTCAGAGAATTCGACATTGCCAAAATATCCACAAAAAGTTCTTATCCTACCAAACCTCACCCATCTGAACCTAACCATCAACGAAATTAAAGAATTAGACATTGCCAAAATATCTACAAAACATGCTTACCCCTTAATACCTAACCAAACCTAACCTAACCATCACCGAAGTCAGAGAATTCGACATTGCCAAAATATCCACAAAAAGTTCTTATCCTACCAAACCTCACCCATCTGAACCTAACCATCACCGAAATCAAAGAATTGGACATTGCCAAAATATCCACAAAACGAGCTTACCTCACAATACCTAACCCAACCTAACCTAACCATCACTGAAGTCAAAGAATCCAACATTGCCAAAATATCCACAAAAAGTTCATACCCCACCAAACCTCACCCATCTGAACCTAACCATCACCGAAATCGAAGAAATGGACATTGCCAAAATATCCACAAAACGTGCTTACCTCACTATACCTTATTCAACCTAACCTAACCATCACCGAAGTCAGAGAATTCGACATTGCCAAAATATCCACAAAAAGTTCTTATCCTACCAAACCTCACCCATCTGAGCCTAACCATCAACGAAATTAAAGAGTTAGACATTGCCAAAATATCTACAAAACATGCTTTCCCCTTAATACCTAACCAAACCTAACCTAACCATCACCGAAGTCAGAGAATTCGACATTGCCAAAATATCCACAAAAAGTTCTTATCCTACCAAACCTCACCCATCTGAAACTAACCATCACCGAAATCAAAGAATTGGACATTAATAAAATATCCACAAAACGTGCTTACCTTACAATACCTAACCCAACCTAACCTAACCATCACCGAAGTCAGAGAATTCGACATTGCCAAAATATCCACAAAAAGTTCTTATCCTACCAAACCTCACTTATCTGAACCTAACCATCACCGAAATCAAAGAATTGGACAATGTTAAAATATCCACAAAACGTGCTTACCTCACAATACCTAACCCAACCTAACCTAACCATCACCGAAGTCAAAGAATTCGACATTGCCAAAATATCCACAAAAAGTTCTTATCCTACCAAACCTCACCCAATTGAACCTAACCATAGCCGAAATCAAAGAATTGGACATTGCAAAAATATCCACAAATTGTGCTTACCTCACAATACCTAACCTAACCTAACCTAACCATCACCGAATTTAGAGAATTCGACATTGCCAAAATATCCACAAAAAGTTCTTATCCTACCAAACCTCACCCATCTGAGCCTAACCATCAACGAAATTAAAGAATTAGACATTGCCAAAATATCTACAAAACATGCTTACCCCTTAATACCTAACCCAACCTAACCTAACCATCACCGAAGTCAGAGAATTCGACATTGCCAAAATATCCACAAAAAGTTCTTATCCTACCAAACCTCACCCAATTGAACCTAACCATCACCGAAATCAAAGAATTGGACATTTCAAAAATATCCGCAAAACGTGCTTACCTCACAATACCTAACCAAACCTAACCTAACCATCACCGAAGTCAGAGAATTCGACATTGCCAAAATATCCACAAAAAGTTCTTATCCTACCAAACCTCACCCATCTGAACCTAACCATCACCGAAATCAAAGAATTGGACATTGCCAAAATATCTACAAAACGGGCTTACCTCACAATACCTAACCCAACCTAACCTAACCATCACTGAAGTCAAAGAATCCAACATTGCCAAAATATCCACAAAAAGTTCATACCCCACCAAACCTCACCCATCTGAACCTAACCATCACCGAAATCGAAGAAATGGACATTGTCAAAATATCCACAAAACGTGCTTACCTCACTATACCTTATTCAACCTAACCTAACCATCACCGAAGTCAGAGAATTCGACATTGCCAAAATATCCACAAAAAGTTCTTATCCTACCAAACCTCACCCATCTAAAACTAACCATCACCGAAATCAAAGAATTGGACATTAATAAAATATCCACAAAACGTGCTTACCTTACAATACCTAACCCAACCTAACCTAACCATCACCGAAGTCAGAGAATTCGACATTGCCAAAATATCCACAAAAAGTTCTTATCCTACCAAACCTCACTTATCTGAACCTAACCATCACCGAAATCAAAGAATTGGACAATGCTAAAATATCCACAAAACGTGCTTACCTCACAATACCTAACCCAAACGAACCTAACCATCACCGAAGTCAAAGAATTCGACATTGCCAAAATATCCACAAAAAGTTCTTATCCTTCCAAACCTCACCCATCTGAACCTAACCATCACCGAAATCAAAGAATTCGACATTGCCAAAATATCCACAAAACGTGCTTACCTCACAATACCTAACCTAACCTAACCTAACCATCACTGAAGTCAGAGAATTCAACATTGCCAAAATATCCACAAAAAGTTTATACCCCACCAAACCTCACCCATCTGAACCTAACCATCACCGAAATCGAAGTAATGGACATTGCCAAAATATCCACAAAACGTGCTTACCTCACTATACCTTATCCAACCTAACCTAACCATCACCGAAAATAGAGAATTCGACATTGCCAAAATATCCACAAAAAGTTCTTATCCTACCAAACCTCACCCAATTGAACCTAACCATCACCGAAATCAAAGAATTGGACATTGCAAAAATATCCACAAAACGTGCTTACCTCACAATACCTAACATAACCTAACCTAACCATCACCGAAGTCAGAGAATTCGACATTGCCAAAATATCCACAAAAAGTTCTTATCCTACCAATCCTCACCCATCTGAGCCTAACCATCAACGAAATTAAAGAATTAGACATTGCCAAAATATCTCCAAAACATGCTTACCCCTTAATACCTAACCCAACCTAACCTTACCATCACCGAAGTCAGAGAATTCGACATTGCCAAAATATCCACAAAAAGTTCTTATCCTACCAAACCTCACCCATCTGAACCTAACCATCACCGAAATCAAAGAATTGGACATTGCAAAAATATCCACAAATTGTGCTTACCTCACAATACCTAACCTAACCTAACCTAACCATCACCGAAGTCAGAGAATTCGACATTGCCAAAATATCCACAAAAAGTTCTTATCCTACCAAACCTCACTTATCTGAACCTAACCATCACCGAAATCAAAGAATTGGACAATGATAAAATATCCACAAAACGTGCTTACCTCACAATACCTAACCTAAACTAACCTAACCATCACCGAAGTCAGAGAATTCAACATTGCCAAAATATCTACAAAAAGTTCATACCCCACTAAACCTCACCCATCTGAACCTAACCATCACCGAAATCGAAGAAAAGGACATTGCCAAAATATCCACAAAACGTGCTTACCTCACTATACTTTATCCAACCTAACCTAACCATCACCGAAAATAGAGAATTCGACATTGCCAAAATATCCACAAAAAGTTCTTATCCTACCAAACCTCAACCCATTGAACCTAACCATCACCGAAATCGAAGAAATGGACATTGCCAAAATATCCACAAAACAAGCTTACCTCACTATACCTTATTCAACCTAACCTAACCATCACCGAAGTCAGAGAATTCGACATTGCCAAAATATCCACAAAAAGTTCTTATCCTACCAAACCTCACCCATCTGAACCTAACCATCACCGAAATCAAAGAATAAGACATTGCAAAAATATCCACAAAACGTGCTTCCCTCACAATACCTAACCTAACCTAACCTAACCATCACCGAAGTCAGAGAATTCGACATTGCCAAAATATCCACAAAAAGTTCTTATCCTACCAAACCTCACCCATCTGAGCCTAACCATCAACGAAATTAAAGAATTAGACATTGCCAAAATATCTACAAAACATGCTTACCCCTTAATACCTAACCCAACCTAACCTTACCATCACCGAAGTCAGAGAATTCGACATTGCCAAATTATCCACAAAAAGTTCTTATCCTACCAAACCTCACCCATCTGAACCTAACCATCACCGAAATCAAAGAATTGGACATTGCCAAAATATCCACAAAACGTGCTTACCTCACAATACCTAACCCAACCTAACCTTACCATCACCGAAGTCAGAGAATTCAACATTGCCAAAATATCTATAAAAAGTTCATACCCCACCAAACCTCACCCATCTGAACCTAACCATCACCGAAATCGAAGAAATGGACATTGCCAAAATATCCACAAAACGAGCTTACCTCACTATACCTTATCCAACCTAACCTAACCATCACCGAAAATAGAGAATTCGACATTGCCAAAATATCCACAAAAAGTTCTTATCCTACCAAACCTCACCCAATTGAACCTCACCATCACCGAAATCAAAGAATTGGACTATGCAAAAATATCCACAAATTGTGCTTACCTCACAATACCTAACCTAACCTAACCTAACCATCACCGAAGTCAGAGAATTCGACATTGCCAAAATATCCACAAAAAGTTCTTATCCTACCAAATCTCACCCATCTGAGCCTAACCATCAACGAAATTAAAGAATTAGACATTGCCAAAATATCTACAAAGAATGCTTACCCCTTAAAACCTAACCCAACCTAACCTAACCATCACCGAAGTCAGAGAATTCGACATTGCCAAAATATCCACAAAAAGTTCTTATCCTACCAAACCTCACTTATCTGAACCTAACCATCACCGAAATCAAAGAATTGGACAATGATAAAATATCCACAAAACGTGCTTACCTCACAATACCTAACCTAAACTAACCTAACCATCACCGAAGTCAGAGAATTCAACATTGCCAAAATATCTACAAAAAGTTCATACCCCACTAAACCTCACCCATCTGAACCTAACCATCACCGAAATCGAAGAAAAGGACATTGCCAAAATATCCACAAAACGTGCTTACCTCACTATACTTTATCCAACCTAACCTAACCATCACCGAAAATAGAGAATTCGACATTGCCAAAATATCCACAAAAAGTTCTTATCCTACCAAACCTCAACCCATTGAACCTAACCATCACCGAAATCGAAGAAATGGACATTGCCAAAATATCCACAAAACAAGCTTACCTCACTATACCTTATTCAACCTAACCTAACCATCACCGAAGTCAGAGAATTCGACATTGCCAAAATATCCACAAAAAGTTCTTATCCTACCAAACCTCACCCATCTGAACCTAACCATCACCGAAATCAAAGAATAAGACATTGCAAAAATATCCACAAAACGTGCTTCCCTCACAATACCTAACCTAACCTAACCTAACCATCACCGAAGTCAGAGAATTCGACATTGCCAAAATATCCACAAAAAGTTCTTATCCTACCAAACCTCACCCATCTGAGCCTAACCATCAACGAAATTAAAGAATTAGACATTGCCAAAATATCTACAAAACATGCTTACCCCTTAATACCTAACCCAACCTAACCTTACCATCACCGAAGTCAGAGAATTCGACATTGCCAAATTATCCACAAAAAGTTCTTATCCTACCAAACCTCACCCATCTGAACCTAACCATCACCGAAATCAAAGAATTGGACATTGCCAAAATATCCACAAAACGTGCTTACCTCACAATACCTAACCCAACCTAACCTTACCATCACCGAAGTCAGAGAATTCAACATTGCCAAAATATCTATAAAAAGTTCATACCCCACCAAACCTCACCCATCTGAACCTAACCATCACCGAAATCGAAGAAATGGACATTGCCAAAATATCCACAAAACGAGCTTACCTCACTATACCTTATCCAACCTAACCTAACCATCACCGAAAATAGAGAATTCGACATTGCCAAAATATCCACAAAAAGTTCTTATCCTACCAAACCTCACCCAATTGAACCTCACCATCACCGAAATCAAAGAATTGGACTATGCAAAAATATCCACAAATTGTGCTTACCTCACAATACCTAACCTAACCTAACCTAACCATCACCGAAGTCAGAGAATTCGACATTGCCAAAATATCCACAAAAAGTTCTTATCCTACCAAATCTCACCCATCTGAGCCTAACCATCAACGAAATTAAAGAATTAGACATTGCCAAAATATCTACAAAGAATGCTTACCCCTTAAAACCTAACCCAACCTAACCTAACCATCACCGAAGTCAGAGAATTCGACATTGCCAAAATATCCACAAAAAGTTCTTATCCTACCAAACCTCTCCCATCTGAACCTAACCATCACCGAAATCAAAGAATTGGACATTGCAAAAATATCCACAAAACGTGCTTACCTCAAAATACCTAACCTAACCTAACCTAACCATCACCGAAGTCAGAGAATTCGACATTGCCAAAATATCCACAAAAAGTTCTTATCCTACCAAACCTCACCCATCTGAGCCTAACCATCAACGAAATTAAAGAATTAGACATTGCCAAAATATCTACAAAACATGCTTACCCCTTAATACCTAACCCAACCTAACCTTACCATCACCGAAGTCAGAGAATTCGACATTGCCAAAATATCCACAAAAAGTTCTTATCCTACCAAACCTCACCCAATTGAACCTAACCATCACCGAAATCAAAGAATTGGACATTGCAAAAATATCCACAAAACGTGCTTACCTCACAATACCTAACCTAACCTAATTTAACCATCACCGAAGTCAGAGAATTCGACTATGCAAAAATATCAACAAATTGTGCTTACCTCACAATACCTAACCTAACCTAACCTAACCATCACCGAAGTCAGAGAATTCGACATTGCCAAAATATCCACAAAAAGTTCTTATCCTACCAAATCTCACCCATCTGAGCCTAACCATCAACGAAATTAAAGAATTAGACATTGCCAAAATATCTACAAAGAATGCTTACCCCTTAAAACCTAACCCAACCTAACCTAACCATCACCGAAGTCAGAGAATTCGACATTGCCAAAATATCCACAAAAAGTTCTTATCCTACCAAACCTCTCCCATCTGAACCTAACCATCACCGAAATCAAAGAATTGGACATTGCAAAAATATCCACAAAACGTGCTTACCTCAAAATACCTAACCTAACCTAACCTAACCATCACCGAAGTCAGAGAATTCGACATTGCCAAAATATCCACAAAAAGTTCTTATCCTACCAAACCTCACCCATCTGAGCCTAACCATCAACGAAATTAAAGAATTAGACATTGCCAAAATATCTACAAAACATGCTTACCCCTTAATACCTAACCCAACCTAACCTTACCATCACCGAAGTCAGAGAATTCGACATTGCCAAAATATCCACAAAAAGTTCTTATCCTACCAAACCTCACCCAATTGAACCTAACCATCACCGAAATCAAAGAATTGGACATTGCAAAAATATCCACAAAACGTGCTTACCTCACAATACCTAACCTAACCTAATTTAACCATCACCGAAGTCAGAGAATTCGACTTTGCCAAAATATCCACAAAAAGTTCTTATCCTACCAAACCTCACCCATCTGAACCTAACCATCACCGAAATCAAAGAATTGGACATTGCCAAAATATCCACAAAACGTGCTTACCTCACAATACCTAAGCCAACCTAACCTAACCATCACTGAAGTCAGAGAATCCAACATTGCCAAAATATCCACAAAAAGTTCTTACCCCACCAAACCTCACCCAATTGAACCTAACCATCACCGAAATCAAAGAATTGGACATTGCAAAAATATCCACAAAACGTGCTTACCTCACAATACCTAACCCAACCTAACCTAACCATCACCGAAGTCAAAGAATTCGACATTGCCAAAATATCCACAAAAAGTTCTTATCCTACCAAACCTCACCCATCTGAACCTAACCATCACCGAAATCAAAGAATTCGACATTGCCAAAATATCCACAAAACGTGCTTACCTCACAATACCTAACCTAACCTAACCTAACCATCACCGAAGTCAGAGAATTTAACATTGCCAAAATATCTACAAAAAGTTCATACCCCACCAAACCTCACCCATCTGAACCTCACCATCACCGAAATCGAAGAAATGGACATTGCCAAAATATCCACAAAACGTGCTTACCTCACTATACCTTATCCAACCTAACCTAACCATCACCAAAAATAGAGAATTCGACATTACCAAAATATCCACAAAAAGTTCTTATCCTACCAAACCTCTCCCATCTGAACCTAACCATCACCGAAATCAAAGAATTGGACATCGCCAAAATAACAACAAAACGTGCTTACCTCACAATTCCTAACCCAACCTAACCTAACCATCACCGAAGTCAGAGAATTCGACATTGCCAAAATATCCACAAAAAGTTCTTATCCTACCAAACCTCACCCATCTGAACCTAACCATCACCGAAATCAAAGAATTGGACATTGCAAAAATATACACAAAACGTGCTTACCTCACAATACTTAACCTAACCTAACCTAACCATCACCGAAGTCAGAGAATTCGACATTGCCAAAATATCCACAAAAAGTTCTTATCCTACCAAACCTCACCCATCTGAGCCTACCCATCAACGAAATTAAAGAATTAGACATTGCCAAAATATCTACAAAACATGCTTACCCCTTAATACCTAACCCAACCTAACCTAACCATCACCGAAGTCAGAGAATTCGACATTGCCAAAATATCCACAAAAAGTTCATATCCTACCAAACCTCACCCATCTGAACCTAACCATCACCGAAATCAAAGAATTAGGCATTGCCAAAATATCCACAAAACGTGCTTACCTCACAATACCTAACCCAACCTAACCTATTCATCACCGAAGTCCGAGAATTCGACATTATCAAAATATCCACAAAAAGTTCTTATCCTACCAAACCTCACTTATCTGAACCTAACCATCACCGAAGTCAAAGAATTGGACAATGATAAAATATCCACAAAACGTGCTTACCTCTTAATACCTAACCCAACCTAACCTAACCATCACCGAAGTCAAAGAATTCGACATTGCCAAAATATCCACAAAAAGTTCTTATCCTACCAAACCTCACCCATCTGAACCTAACTATCACCGAAATCAAAGAATTCGACATTGCCAAAATATCCACAAAACGTGCTTACCTCACAATACCTAACCTAACCTAACCTAACCATCACCGAAGTCAGAGAATTGAACATTGCCAAAATATCTACAAAAAGTTCATACCCCACCAAACCTCACCCATCTGAACCTAACCATCACCGAAATCGAAGAAATGGACATTGCCAAAATATCCACAAAACGTGCTTACCTCACTATACCTTATCCAACCTAACCTAACCATCACCGAAAAAAGAGAATTCGACATTGCCAAAATATCCACAAAAAGTTCTTATCCTACCAAACCTCACCCAATTGAACCTAACCATCACCGAAATCAAAGAATTGGACATTGCAAAAATATCCACAAAACGTGCTTACCTCACAATACCTAACCTTACCTAACCTAACCATCACCAAAGTCAGAGAATTCTACATTGCCAAAATATCCACAAAAAGTTCTTATCCTACCAAACCTCACCCATCTGAGCCTAACCATCAACGAAATTAAAGAATTAGACATTGCCAAAATATCTACAAAACATGCTTACCCCTTAATACCTAACCCAACCTAACCTAACCATCACCGAAGTCAGAGAATTCGACATTGCCAAAATATCCACAAAAAGTTCATATCCTACCAAACCTCACCCATCTGAACCTAACCATCACCGAAATCAAAGAATTAGGCATTGCCAAAATATCCACAAAACGTGCTTACCTCACAATACCTAACCCAACCTAACCTATCCATCACCGAAGTCCGAGAATTTGACATTGCCAAAATATCCACAAAAAGTTCTTATCCTACCAAACCTCACCCATCTGAACCTAACCATCACCGAAATCAAAGAATTCGACATTGCCAAAATATCCACAAAACGTGCTTACCTCACAATACCTAACCCAACCTAACCTATCCATCACCGAAGTCCGAGAATTCGACATTGCCAAAATATCCACAAAAAGTTCTTATCCTACCAAACCTCACCCATCTGAACCTAACCATCACCGAAATCAAAGAATTCGACATTGCCAAAATATCCACAAAACGTGCTTACCTCACAATACCTAACCTAACCTAACCTAACCATCACCGAAGTCAGAGAATTCAACATTGCCAAAATATCTACAAAAAGTTCATACCCCACCAAACCTCACCCATCTGAACCTAACCATCACCGAAATCGAAGAAATGGACATTGCCAAAATATCCACAAAACGTGCTTACTTCACTATACCTTATCCAACCTAACCTAACCATCACCGAAAATAGAGAATTCGACATTGCCAAAATATCCACAAAAAGTTCTTATCCTACCAAACCTCACCCAATTGAACCTAACCATCACCGAAATCAAAGAATTGGACATTGCAAAAATATCCACAAAACGTGCTTACCTCACAATACCTAACCTTACCTAACCTAACCATCACCGAAGTCAGAGAATTCTACATTGCCAAAATATCCACAAAAAGTTCTTATCCTGCCAAACCTCACCCATCTGAGCCTATCCATCAACGAAATTAAAGAATTAGACATTGCCAAAATATCTCCAAAACATGCTTACCCCTTAAAACCTAACCCAACCTAACCTAACCATCACCGAAGTCAGAGAATTCGACATTGCCAAAATATCCACAAAAAGTTCTTATCCTACCAAACCTCACCCATCTGAGCCTAACCATCAACGAAATTAAAGAATTAGACATTGCTAAAATATCTACAAAACATGCTTACCCCTTAATACCTAACCCAACCTAACCTTACCATCACCGAAGTCAGAAAATTCGACATTGCCAAAATATCCACAAAAAGTTCTTATCCTACCAAACCTCACCCAATTGAACCTAACCATCACCGAAATCAAAGAATTGGACATCGCCAAAATAACAACAAAACGTGCTTACCTCACAATACCTAACCCAACCTAACCTAACCATCACCGAAGTCAGAGAATTAGACATTGCCAAAATATCCACAAAAAGTTCTTATCCTACCAAACCTCACCCATCTGAGCCTAACCATCAACGAAATTAAAGAATTAGACATTGCCAAAATATCTACAAAACATGCTTACCCCTTAATACCTAACCCAACCTAACCTTACCATCACCGAAGTCAGAGAATTCGACATTGCCAAAATATCCACAAAAAGTTCTTATCCTACCAAACCTCACCCATCTGAACCTAAACCATCACCGAAATCAAAGAATTGGACATTGCAAAAATATCCACAAAACGTGCTTACCTCACAATACCTAACCTTACCTAACCTAACCATCACCGAAGTCAGAGAATTCGACATTGCCAAAATATCCACAAAAAGTTCTTATCCTACCAAACCTCACCCAATTGAACCTAACCATCACCGAAATCAAAGAATTGGACATTGCAAAAATATCCACAAAACGTGCTTACCTCACAATACCTAACCTAACCTAACCTAACCATCACCGAAGTCAGAGAATTCGACTTTGCCAAAATATCCACAAAAAGTTCTTATCCTACCAAACCTCACCCATCTGAACCTAACCATCACCGAAATCAAAGAATTGGACATTGCCAAAATATCCACAAAACGTGCTTACCTCACAATACCTAAGCCAACCTAACCTAACCATCACTGAAGTCAGAGAATCCAACATTGCCAAAATATCCACAAAAAGTTCATACCCCACCAAACCTCTCCCAATTGAACCTAACCATCACCGAAATCAAAGAATTGGACATTGCAAAAGTATCCACAAAACGTGCTTACCTCACAATACCTAACCTAACCTAACCTAACCATCACCGAAGTCAGAGAATTCGACTTTGCCAAAATATCCACAAAAAGTTCTTATCCTACCAAACCTCACCCATCTGAACCTTACTATCACCGAAATCAAAGAATTGGACATTGCAAAAATATCCACAAAACGTGCTTACCTTACAATACCTAACCCAACCTAACCTAACCATCACCGAAGTCAGAGAATTCGACATTGCCAAAATATCCACAAAAAGTTCTTATCCTACCAAACCTCACTTATCTGAAGCTAACCATCACCGAAATCAAAGAATTGGACAATGATTAAATATCCACAAAACGTGCTTACCTCACAATACCTAACCCAACTTAACCTAACCATCACCAAAGTCAAAGAATTCGACATTGCCAAAATATCCACAAAAAGTTCTTATCCTACCAAACCTCACCCATCTGAACCTAACCATCACCGAAATCAAAGAATTCGACATTGCCAAAATATCCACAAAACGTGCTTACCTCACAATACCTAACCTAACCTAACCTAATTATCACCGAAGTCAGAGAATTCAACATTGCCAAAATATCTACAAAAAGTTCATACCCCACCAAACCTCACCCATCTGAACCTAACCATCACCGAAATCGAAGAAATGGACATTGCCAAAATATCCACAAAACGTGCTTACCTCACTATACCTTATCCAACCTAACCTAACCATCACCAAAAATAGAGAATTCGACATTGCCAAAATATCCACAAAAAGTTCTTATCCTACCAAACCTCTCCCATCTGAACCTAACCATCACCGAAATCAAAGAATTGGACATCGCCAAAATAACAACAAAACGTGCTTACCTCACAATTCCTAACCCAACCTAACCTAACCATCACCGAAGTCAGAGAATTCGACATTGCCAAAATATCCACAAAAAGTTCTTATCCTACCAAACCTCACCCGTCTGAACCTAACCATCACCGAAATCAAAGAATTGGACATTGCAAAAATATACACAAAACGTGCTTACCTCACAATACTTAACCAAACCTAACCTAACCATCACCGAAGTCAGAGAATTCGACATTGCCAAAATATCCACAAAAAGTTCTTATCCTACCAAACCTCACCCATCTGAGCCTAACCATCAACGAAATTAAAGAATTAGACATTGCCAAAATAACTACAAAACATGCTTACCCCTTAATACCTAACCCAACCTAACCTAACCATCACCGAAGTCAGAGAATTCGACATTGCCAAAATATCCACAAAAAGTTCATATCCTACCAAACCTCACCCATCTGAACCTAACCATCACCGAAAACAAAGAATTAGGCATTGCCAAAATATCCACAAAACGTGCTTACCTCACAATACCTAACCCAACCTAACCTATCCATCACCGAAGTCCGAGAATTCGACATTGCCAAAATATCCACAAAAAGTTCTTATCCTACCAAACCTCACCCATCTGAGCCTAACCATCAACGAAATTAAAGAATTAGACATTGCCAAAATATCTACAAAACATGCTTACCCCTTAAAACCTAACCCAACCAAACCTAACCATCACCGAAGTCAGAGAATTCGACATTGCCAAAATATCCACAAAAAGTTCTTATCCTACCAAACCTCACCCATCTGAGCCTAACCATCAACGAAATTAAAGAATTAGACATTGCCAAAATATCTACAAAACATGCTTACCCCTTAAAACCTAACCCAACCTAACCTGACCATCACCGAAGTCAGAGAATTCGACATTGCCAAAATATCCACAAAAAGTTCTTATCCTACCAAACCTCTCCCATCTGAACCTAACCATCACCGAAATCAAAGAATTGGACATTGCAAAAATATCCACAAAACGTGCTTACCTCACAATACCTAACCTTACCTAACCTAACCATCACCGAAGTCAGAGAATTCTACATTGCCAAAATATCCACAAAAAGTTCTTATCCTACCAAACCTCACCCATCTGAGCCTAACCATCAACGAAATTAAAGAATTAGACATTGCCAAAATATCTACAAAACATGCTTACCCCTTAATACCTAACCCAACCTAACCTAACCATCACCGAAGTCAGAGAATTCGACATTGCCAAAATATCCACAAAAAGTTCATATCCTACCAAACCTCACCCATCTGAACCTAACCATCACCGAAATCAAAGAATTAGGCATTGCCAAAATATCCACAAAACGTGCTTACCTCACAATACCTAACCCAACCTAACCTATCCATCACCGAAGTCCGAGAATTTGACATTGCCAAAATATCCACAAAAAGTTCTTATCCTACCAAACCTCACCCATCTGAACCTAACCATCACCGAAATCAAAGAATTCGACATTGCCAAAATATCCACAAAACGTGCTTACCTCACAATACCTAACCCAACCTAACCTATCCATCACCGAAGTCCGAGAATTCGACATTGCCAAAATATCCACAAAAAGTTCTTATCCTACCAAACCTCACCCATCTGAACCTAACCATCACCGAAATCAAAGAATTCGACATTGCCAAAATATCCACAAAACGTGCTTACCTCACAATACCTAACCTAACCTAACCTAACCATCACCGAAGTCAGAGAATTCAACATTGCCAAAATATCTACAAAAAGTTCATACCCCACCAAACCTCACCCATCTGAACCTAACCATCACCGAAATCAAAGAATTGGACATCGCCAAAATAACAACAAAACGTGCTTACCTCACAATTCCTAACCCAACCTAACCTAACCATCACCGAAGTCAGAGAATTCGACATTGCCAAAATATCCACAAAAAGTTCTTATCCTACCAAACCTCACCCATCTGAACCTAACCATCACCGAAATCAAAGAATTGGACATTGCAAAAATATACACAAAACGTGCTTACCTCACAATACTTAACCAAACCTAACCTAACCATCACCGAAGTCAGAGAATTCGACATTGCCAAAATATCCACAAAAAGTTCTTATCCTACCAAACCTCACCCATCTGAGCCTAACCATCAACGAAATTAAAGAATTAGACATTGCCAAAATAACTACAAAACATGCTTACCCCTTAATACCTAACCCAACCTAACCTAACCATCACCGAAGTCAGAGAATTCGACATTGCCAAAATATCCACAAAAAGTTCATATCCTACCAAACCTCACCCATCTGAACCTAACCATCACCGAAAACAAAGAATTAGGCATTGCCAAAATATCCACAAAACGTGCTTACCTCACAATACCTAACCCAACCTAACCTATCCATCACCGAAGTCCGAGAATTCGACATTGCCAAAATATCCACAAAAAGTTCTTATCCTACCAAACCTCACCCATCTGAGCCTAACCATCAACGAAATTAAAGAATTAGACATTGCCAAAATATCTACAAAACATGCTTACCCCTTAAAACCTAACCCAACCAAACCTAACCATCACCGAAGTCAGAGAATTCGACATTGCCAAAATATCCACAAAAAGTTCTTATCCTACCAAACCTCACCCATCTGAGCCTAACCATCAACGAAATTAAAGAATTAGACATTGCCAAAATATCTACAAAACATGCTTACCCCTTAAAACCTAACCCAACCTAACCTGACCATCACCGAAGTCAGAGAATTCGACATTGCCAAAATATCCACAAAAAGTTCTTATCCTACCAAACCTCTCCCATCTGAACCTAACCATCACCGAAATCAAAGAATTGGACATTGCAAAAATATCCACAAAACGTGCTTACCTCACAATACCTAACTTAACCTAACCTAACCATCACCGAAGTCAGAGAATTCGACATTGCCAAAATATCCACAAAAAGTTCTTATCCTACCAAACCTCACCCATCTGAGCCTAACCATCAACGAAATTAAAGAATTAGACATTGCCAAAATATCTACAAAACATGCTTACCCCTTAATACCTAACCCAACCTAACCTTACCATCACCGAAGTCAGAGAATTCGACATTGCCAAAATATCCACAAAAAGTTCTTATCCTACCAAACCTCACCCAATTGAACCTAACCATCACCGAAATCAAAGATTTGGACATTGCAAAAATATCCACAAAACGTGCTTACCTCACAATACCTAACCCAACCTAACCTAACCATCACTGAAGTCAGAGAATCCAACATTGCCAAAATATCCACAAAAAGTTCATACCCCACCAAACCTCACCCATCTGAACCTAACCATCACCGAAATCGAAAAATGGACATTGCCAAAATATCCACAAAACGTGCTTACCTCACTATACCTTATCCAACCTAACCTAACCATCACCGAAAATAGAGAATTCGACATTGCCAAAATATCCACAAAAAGTTCTTATCCTACCAAACCTCACCCAATTGAACCTAACCATCACCGAAATCAAAGAATTGGACATTGCAAAAATATCCACAAATTGTGCTTACCTCACAATACCTAACCTAACCTAACCTAACCATCACCGAAGTCAGAGAATTCGACATTGCCAAAATATCCACAAAAAGTTCTTATCCTACCAAACCTCACCCATCTGAGCCTTACCATCAACGAAATTAAAGAATTAGACATTGCCAAAATATCTACAAAACATGCTTACCCCTTAAAACCTAACCCAACCTAACCTAACCATCACCGAAGTCAGAGAATTCGACATTGCCAAAATATCCACAAAAAGTTCTTATCCTACCAAACCTCACCCATCTGAGCCTAACCATCAACGAAATTAAAGAATTAGACATTGCCAAAATATCTACAAAACATGCTTACCCTTTAAAACCTAACCCAACCTAACCTGACCATCACCGAAGTCAGAGAATTCGACATTGCCAAAATATCCACAAAAAGTTCTTATCCTACCAAACCTCTCCCATCTGAACCTAACCATCACCGAAATCAAAGAATTGGACATTGCAAAAATATCCACAAAACGTGCTTACCTCACAATACCTAACCTAACCTAACCTAACCATCACCGAAGTCAGAGAATTCGACATTGCCAAAATATCCACAAAAAGTTCTTATCCTACCAAACCTCACCCATCTGAGCCTAACCATCAACGAAATTAAAGAATTAGACATTGCCAAAATATCTACAAAACATGCTTACCCCTTAAAACCTAACCCAACCTAACCTAACCATCACCGAAGTCAGAGAATTCGACATTGCCAAAATATCCACAAAAAGTTCTTATCCTACCAAACCTCACCCATCTGAGCCTAACCATCAACGAAATTAAAGAATTAGACATTGCCAAAATATCTACAAAACATGCTTACCCCTTAAAACCTAACCCAACCTAACCTGACCATCACCGAAGTCAGAGAATTCGACATTGCCAAAATATCCACAAAAAGTTCTTATCCTACCAAACCTCACCCATCTGAGCCTAACCATCAACGAAATTAAAGAATTAGACATTGCCAAATTATCTACAAAACATGCTTACCCCTTAAAACCTAACCCAACCTAACCTAACCATCACCGAAGTCAGAGAATTCGACATTGCCAAAATATCCACAAAAAGTTCTTATCCTACCAAACCTCACCCATCTGAACCTAACCATCACCGAAATCAAAGAATTGGACATTGCCAAAATATCCACAAAACGTGCTTACCTCACAATACCTAACCAAACCTAACCTAACCATCACTGAAGTCAGAGAATCCAACATTGCCAAAATATCCACAAAAAGTTCATACCCCACCAAACCACACCCATCTGAACCTAACCATCACCGAAATCGAAAAAATGGACATTGCCAAAATATCCACAAAACGTGCTTACCTCACTATACCTTATTCAACCTAACCTAACCATCACCGAAGTCAGAGAATTCGACATTGCCAAAATATCCACAAAAAGTTCTTATCCTACCAAACCTCACCCATCTGAGCCTAACCATCAACAAAATTAAAGAATTAGACATTGCCAAAATATCTACAAAACATGCTTACCCCTTAATACCTAACCCAACCTAACCTTACCATCACCGAAGTCAGAGAATTCGACATTGCCAAAATATCCACAAAAAGTTCTTATCCTACCAAACCTCACCCAATTGAACCTAACCATCACCGAAATCAAAGAATTGGACATTGCAAAAATATCCACAAAACGTGCTTACCTCACAATACCTAACCTAACCTAACCTAACCATCACCGAAGTCAGAGAATTCGACTTTGCCAAAATATCCACAAAAAGTTCTTATCCTACCAAACCTCACCCATCTGAACCTAACCATCACCGAAATCAAAGAATTGGACATTGCCAAAATATCCACAAAACGTGCTTACCTCACAATACCTTACCCAACCTAACCTAACCATCACTGAAGTCAGAGAATCCAACATTGCCAAAATATCCACAAAAAGTTCATACCTTACCAAACCTCACCCAATTGAACCTAACCATCACCGAAATCAAAGAATTGGACATTGCAAAAATATCCACAAAACGTGCTTACCTCACAATACCTAACCTAACCTAACCTAACCATCACCGAAGTCAGAGAATTCGACTTTGCCAAAATATCCACAAAAAGTTCTTATCCTACCAAACCTCACCCATCTGAACCTTACCATCACCGAAATCAAAGAATTGGACATTGCAAAAATATCCACAAAACGTGCTTACCTTACAATACCTAACCCAACCTAACCTAACCATCACCGAAGTCAGAGAATTCGACATTGCCAAAATATCCACAAAAAGTTCTTATCCTACCAAACCTCACTTATCTGAACCTAACCATCACCGAAATCAAAGAATTGGACAATGATAAAATATCCACAAAACGTGCTTACCTCACAATACCTAACCCAACCTAACCTAACCATCACCGAAGTCAAAGAATTCGACATTGCCAAAATATCCACAAAAAGTTCTTATCCTACCAAACCTCACCCATCTGAACCTAACCATCACCGAAATCAAAGAATTCGACATTGCCAAAATATCCACAAAACGTGCTTACCTCACAATACCTAACCTTACCTAACCTTACCATCACCGAAGTCAGAGAATTCAACATTGCCAAAATATCTACAAAAAGTTCATACCCCACCAAACCTCACCCATCTGAACCTAACCATCACCGAAATCGAAGAAATGGACATTGCCAAAATATCCACAAAACGTGCTTACCTCACTATACCTTATCCAACCTAACCTAACCATCACCAAAAATAGAGAATTCGACATTGCCAAAATATCCACAAAAAGTTCTTATCCTACCAAACCTCTCCCATCTGAACCTAACCATCACCGAAATCAAAGAATTGGACATCGCCAAAATAACAACAAAACGTGCTTACCTCACAATTCCTAACCCAACCTAACCTAACCATCACCGAAGTCAGAGAATTCGACATTGCCAAAATATCCACAAAAAGTTCTTATCCTACCAAACCTCACCCATCTGAACCTAACCATCACCGAAATCAAAGAATTGGACATTGCAAAAATATACACAAAACGTGCTTACCTCACAATACTTAACCTAACCTAACCTAACCATCACCGAAGTCAGAGAATTCGACATTGCCAAAATATCCACAAAAAGTTCTTATCCTACCAAACCTCACCCATCTGAGCCTAACCATCAACGAAATTAAAGAATTAGACATTGCCAAAATATCTACAAAACATGCTTACCCCTTAATACCTAACCCAACCTAACCTAACCATCACCGAAGTCAGAGAATTCGACATTGCCAAAATATCCACAAAAAGTTCATATCCTACCAAACCTCACCCATCTGAACCTAACCATCACCGAAATCAAAGAATTAGGCATTGCCAAAATATCCACAAAACGTGCTTACCTCACAATACCTAACCCAACCTAACCTATTCATCACCGAAGTCCGAGAATTCGACATTATCAAAATATCCACAAAAAGTTCTTATCCTACCAAACCTCACTTATCTGAACCTAACCATCACCGAAGTCAAAGAATTGGACAATGATAAAATATCCACAAAACGTGCTTACCTCACAATACCTAACCCAACCTAACCTAACCATCACCGAAGTCAAAGAATTCGACATTGCCAAAATATCCACAAAAAGTTCTTATCCTACCAAACCTCACCCATCTGAACCTAACCATCACCGAAATCAAAGAATTCGACATTGCCAAAATATCCACAAAACGTGCTTACCTCACAATACCTAACCTAACCTAACCTAACCATCACCGAAGTCAGAGAATTGAACATTGCCAAAATATCTACAAAAAGTTCATACCCCACCAAACCTCACCCATCTGAACCTAACCATCACCGAAATCGAAGAAATGGACATTGCCAAAATATCCACAAAACGTGCTTACCTCACTATACCTTATCCAACCTAACCTAACCATCACCGAAAATAGAGAATTCGACATTGCCAAAATATCCACAAAAAGTTCTTATCCTACCAAACCTCACCCATCTGAACCTAACCATCACCGAAATCAAAGAATTGGACATTGCAAAAATATCCACAAAACGTGCTTACCTCACAATACCTAACCTTACCTAACCTAACCATCACCGAAGTCAGAGAATTCTACATTGCCAAAATATCCACAAAAAGTTCTTATCCTACCAAACCTCACCCATCTGAGCCTAACCATCAACAAAATTAAAGAATTAGACATTGCCAAAATATCTACAAAACATGCTTACCCCTTAAAACCTAACCCAACCTAACCTAACCATCACCGAAGTCAGAGAATTCGACATTGCCAAAATATCCACAAAAAGTTCTTATCCTACCAAACCTCACCCATCTGAGCCTAACCATCAACGAAATTAAAGAATTAGACATTGCCAAAATATCTACAAAACATGCTTACCCCTTAAAACCTAACCCAACCTAACCTGACCATCACCGAAGTCAGAGAATTCGACATTGCCAAAATATCCACAAAAAGTTCTTATCCTACCAAACCTCTCCCATCTGAACCTAACCATCACCGAAATCAAAGAATTGGACATTGCAAAAATATCCAAAAAACGTGCCTACCTCACAATACCTAACCTAACCTAACCTAACCATCACCGAAGTCAGAGAATTGAACATTGCCAAAATATCTACAAAAAGTTCATACCCCACCAAACCTCACCCATCTGAACCTAACCATCACCGAAATCGAAGAAATGGACATTGCCAAAATATCCACAAAACGTGCTTACCTCACTATACCTTATCCAACCTAACCTAACCATCACCGAAAATAGAGAATTCGACATTGCCAAAATATCCACAAAAAGTTCTTATCCTACCAAACCTCACCCAATTGAACCTAACCATCACCGAAATCAAAGAATTGGACATTGCAAAAATATCCACAAAACGTGCTTACCTCACAATACCTAACCTTACCTAACCTAACCATCACCGAAGTCAGAGAATTCTACATTGCCAAAATATCCACAAAAAGTTCTTATCCTACCAAACCTCACCCATCTGAGCCTAACCATCAACGAAATTAAAGAATTAGACATTGCCAAAATATCTACAAAACATGCTTACCCCTTTAAACCTAACCCAACCTAACCTTACCATCACCGAAGTCAGAGAATTCGACATTGCCAAAATATCCACAAAAAGTTCTTATCCTACCAAACCTCACCCATCTGAGCCTAACCATCAACGAAATTAAAGAATTAGACATTGCCAAAATATCTACAAAACATGCTTACCCCTTAATACCTAACCCAACCTAACCTTACCATCACCGAAGTCAGAGAATTCGACATTGCCAAAATATCCACAAAAAGTTCTTATCCTACCAAACCTCACCCAATTGAACCTAACCATCACCGAAATCAAAGAATTGGACATCGCCAAAATAACAACAAAACGTGCTTACCTCACAATACCTAACCCAACCTAACCTAACCATCACCGAAGTCAGAGAATTAGACATTGCCAAAATATCCACAAAAAGTTCTTATCCTACCAAACCTCACCCATCTGAACCTAACCATCACCGAAATCAAAGAATTGGACATTGCAAAAATATACACAAAACGTGCTTACCTCACAATACTTAACCTAACCTAACCTAACCATCACCGAAGTCAGAGAATTCGACATTGCCAAAATATCCACAAAAAGTTCTTATCCTACCAAACCTCACCCATCTGAGCCTAACCATCAACGAAATTAAAGAATTAGACATTGCCAAAATATCTACAAAACATGCTTACCCCTTAATACCTAACCCAACCTAACCTTACCATCACCGAAGTCAGAGAATTCGACATTGCCAAAATATCCACAAAAAGTTCTTATCCTACCAAACCTCACCCAATTGAACCTAACCATCACCGAAATCAAAGAATTGGACATTGCAAAAATATCCACAAAACGTGCTTACCTCACAATACCTAACCTAACCTAACCTAACCATCACCGAAGTCAGAGAATTCGACTTTGCCAAAATATCCACAAAAAGTTCTTATCCTACCAAACCTCACCCATCTGAACCTAACCATCACCGAAATCAAAGAATTGGACATTGCAAAAATATACACAAAACGTGCTTACCTCACAATACTTAACCTAACCTAACCTAACCATCACCGAAGTCAGAGAATTCGACATTGCCAAAATATCCACAAAAAGTTCTTATCCTACCAAACCTCACCCATCTGAGCCTAACCATCAACGAAATTAAAGAATAAGACATTGCCAAAATATCTACAAAACATGCTTACCCCTTAATACCTAACCCAACCTAACCTAACCATCACCGAAGTCAGAGAATTCGACATTGCCAAAATATCCACAAAAAGTTCATATCCTACCAAACCTCACCCATCTGAACCTAACCATCACCGAAATCAAAGAATTAGGCATTGCCAAAATATCCACAAAACGTGCTTACCTCACAATACCTAACCCAACCTAACCTATTCATCACCGAAGTCCGAGAATTCGACATTATCAAAATATCCACAAAAAGTTCTTATCCTACCAAACCTCACTTATCTGAACCTAACCATCACCGAAGTCAAAGAATTGGACAATGATAAAATATCCACAAAACGTGCTTACCTCACAATACCTAACCCAACCTAACCTAACCATCACCGAAGTCAAAGAATTCGACATTGCCAAAATATCCACAAAAAGTTCTTATCCTACCAAACCTCACCCATCTGAACCTAACCATCACCGAAATCAAAGAATTCGACATTGCCAAAATATTCACAAAACGTGCTTACCTCACAATACCTAACCTAACCTAACCTAACCATCACCGAAGTCAGAGAATTGAACATTGCCAAAATATCTACAAAAAGTTCATACCCCACCAAACCTCACCCATCTGAACCTAACCATCACCGAAATCGAAGAAATGGACATTGCCAAAATATCCACAAAACGTGCTTACCTCACTATACCTTATCCAACCTAACCTAACCATCACCGAAAATAGAGAATTCGACATTGCCAAAATATCCACAAAAAGTTCTTATCCTACCAAACCTCACCCATCTGAACCTAACCATCACCGAAATCAAAGAATTGGACATTCCAAATTATCCACAAAACGTGCTTACCTCACAATACCTAACCTTACCTAACCTAACCATCACCGAAGTCAGAGAATTCTACATTGCCAAAATATCCACAAAAAGTTCTTATCCTACCAAACCTCACCCATCTGAGCCTAACCATCAACGAAATTAAAGAATTAGACATTGCCAAAATATCTACAAAACATGCTTACCCCTTAAAACCTAACCCAACCTAACCTAACCATCACCGAAGTCAGAGAATTCGACATTGCCAAAATATCCACAAAAAGTTCTTATCCTACCAAACCTCACCCATCTGAGCCTAACCATCAACGAAATTAAAGAATTAGACATTGCCAAAATATCTACAAAACATGCTTACCCCTTAAAACCTAACCCAACCTAACCTGACCATCACCGAAGTCAGAGAATTCGACATTGCCAAAATATCCACAAAAAGTTCTTATCCTACCAAACCTCTCCCATCTGAACCTAACCATCACCGAAATCAAAGAATTGGACATTGCAAAAATATCCAAAAAACGTGCCTACCTCACAATACCTAACCTAACCTAACCTAACCATCACCGAAGTCAGAGAATTCGACATTGCCAAAATATCCACAAAAAGTTCTTATCCTACCAAACCTCACCCATCTGAGCCTAACCATCAACGAAATTAAAGAATTAGACATTGCCAAAATATCTACAAAACATGCTTACCCCTTAATACCTAACCCAACCTAACCTTACCATCACCGAAGTCAGAGAATTCGACATTGCCAAAATATCCACAAAAAGTTCTTATCCTACCAAACCTCACCCAATTGAACCTAACCATCACCGAAATCAAAGAATTGGACATCGCCAAAATAACAACAAAACGTGCTTACCTCACAATACCTAACCCAACCTAACCTAACCATCACCGAAGTCAGAGAATTAGACATTGCCAAAATATCCACAAAAAGTTCTTATCCTACCAAACCTCACCCATCTGAACCTAACCATCACCGAAATCAAAGAATTGGACATTGCAAAAATATACACAAAACGTGCTTACCTCACAATACTTAACCTAACCTAACCTAACCATCACCGAAGTCAGAGAATTCGACATTGCCAAAATATCCACAAAAAGTTCTTATCCTACCAAACCTCACCCATCTGAGCCTAACCATCAACGAAATTAAAGAATTAGACATTGGCAAAATATCTACAAAACATGCTTACCCCTTAATACCTAACCCAACCTAACCTAACCATCACCGAAGTCAGAGAATTCGACATTGCCAAAATATCCACAAAAAGTTCATATCCTACCAAACCTCACCCATCTGAACCTAACCATCACCGAAATCAAAGAATTAGGCATTGCTAAAATATCCACAAAACGTGCTTACCTCACAATACCTAACCTTACCTAACCTAACCATCACCGAAGTCAGAGAATTCTACATTGCCAAAATATCCACAAAAAGTTCTTATCCTACCAAACCTCACCCATCTGAGCCTAACCATCAACGAAATTAAAGAATTAGACATTGCCAAAATATCTACAAAACATGCTTACCCCTTAATACCTAACCCAACCTAACCTAACCATCACCGAAGTCCGAGAATTCGACATTGCCAAAATATCCACAAAAAGTTCTTATCCTACCAAACCTCACCCATCTGAACCTAACCATCACCGAAATCAAAGAATTCGACATTGCCAAAATATCCACAAAACGTGCTTACCTCACTATACCTTATCCAACCTAACCTAACCATCACCGAAAATAGAGAATTCGACATTGCCAAAATATCCACAAAAAGTTCTTATCCTACCAAACCTCACCCAATTGAACCTAACCATCACCGAAATCAAAGAATTGGACATTGCAAAAATATCCACAAAACGTGCTTACCTCACAATACCTAACCTTACCTAACCTAACCATCACCGAAGTCAGAGAATTCTACATTGCCAAAATATCCACAAAAAGTTCTTATCCTACCAAACCTCACCCATCTGAGCCTAACCATCAACGAAATTAAAGAATTAGACATTGCCAAAATATCTACAAAACATGTTTACCCCTTAAAACCTAACCCAACCTAACCTAACCATCACCGAAGTCAGAGAATTCGACATTGCCAAAATATCCACAAAAAGTTCTTATCCTACCAAACCTCACCCATCTGAGCCTAACCATCAACGAAATTAAAGAATTAGACATTGCCAAAATATCTACAAAACATGCTTACCCCTTAAAACCTAACCCAACCTAACCTGACCATCACCGAAGTCAGAGAATTCGACATTGCCAAAATATCCACAAAAAGTTCTTATCCTACCAAACCTCTCCCATCTGAACCTAACCATCACCGAAATCAAAGAATTGGACATTGCAAAAATATCCAAAAAACGTGCCTACCTCACAATACCTAACCTAACCTAACCTAACCATCACCGAAGTCAGAGAATTCGACATTGCCAAAATATCCACAAAAAGTTCTTATCCTACCAAACCTCACCCATCTGAGCCTAACCATCAACGAAATTAAGGAATTAGACATTGCCAAAATATCTACAAAACATGCTTACCCCTTAATACCTAACCCAACCTAACCTTACCATCACCGAAGTCAGAGAATTCGACATTGCCAAAATATCCACAAAAAGTTCTTATCCTACCAAACCTCACCCAATTGAACCTAACCATCACCGAAATCAAAGAATTGGACATCGCCAAAATAACAACAAAACGTGCTTACCTCACAATACCTAACCCAACCTAACCTAACCATCACCGAAGTCAGAGAATTAGACATTGCCAAAATATCCACAAAAAGTTCTTATCCTACCAAACCTCACCCATCTGAACCTAACCATCACCGAAATCAAAGAATTGGACATTGCAAAAATATACACAAAACGTGCTTACCTCACAATACTTAACCTAACCTAACCTAACCATCACCGAAGTCAGAGAATTCGACATTGCCAAAATATCCACAAAAAGTTCTTATCCTACCAAACCTCACCCATCTGAACCTAACCATCACCGAAATCAAAGAATTCGACATTGCCAAAATATCCACAAAACGTGCTTACCTCACAATACCTAACCTTACCTAACCTAACCATCACCGAAGTCAGAGAATTCAACATTGCCAAAATATCTACAAAAAGTTCATACCCCACCAAACCTCACCCATCTGAACCTAACCATCACCGAAATCGAAGAAATGGACATTGCCAAAATATCCACAAAACGTGCTTACCTCACTATACCTTATCCAACCTAACCTAACCATCACCAAAAATAGAGAATTCGACATTGCCAAAATATCCACAAAAAGTTCTTATCCTACCAAACCTCTCCCATCTGAACCTAACCATCACCGAAATCAAAGAATTGGACATCGTCAAAATAACAACAAAACGTGCTTACCTCACAATTCCTAACCCAACCTAACCTAACCATCACCGAAGTCAGAGAATTCGACATTGCCAAAATATCCACAAAAAGTTCTTATCCTACCAAACCTCACCCATCTGAACCTAACCATCACCGAAATCAAAGAATTGGACATTGCAAAAATATACACAAAACGTGCTTACCTCACAATACTTAACCTAACCTAACCTAACCATCACCGAAGTCAGAGAATTCGACATTGCCAAAATATCCACAAAAAGTTCTTATCCTACCAAACCTCACCCATCTGAGCCTAACCATCAACGAAATTAAAGAATTAGACATTGCCAAAATATCTACAAAACATGCTTACCCCTTAATACCTAACCCAACCTAACCTAACCATCACCGAAGTCAGAGAATTCGACATTGCCAAAATATCCACAAAAAGTTCATATCCTACCAAACCTCACCCATCTGAACCTAACCATCACCGAAATCAAAGAATTAGGCATTGCCAAAATATCCACAAAACGTGCTTACCTCACAATACCTAACCTAACCTAACCTAACCATCACCGAAGTCAGAGAATTGAACATTGCCAAAATATCTACAAAAAGTTTATACCCCACCAAACCTCACCCATCTGAACCTAACCATCACCGAAATCAAAGAATTCGACATTGCCAAAATATCCACAAAACGTGCTTACCTCAAAATACCTAACCTAACCTAACCTAACCATCACCGAAGTCAGAGAATTGAACATTGCCAAAATATCTACAAAAAGTTTATACCCCACCAAACCTCACCCATCTGAACCTAACCATCACCGAAATCGAAGAAATGGACATTGCCAAAATATCCACAAAACGTGCTTACCTCACTATACCTTATCCAACCTAACCTAACCATCACCGAAAATAGAGAATTCGACATTGCCAAAATATCCACAAAAAGTTCTTATCCTACCAAACCTCACCCATCTGAACCTAACCATCACCGAAATCAAAGAATTGGACATTGCAAAAATATCCACAAAACGTGCTTACCTCACAATACCTAACCTTACCTAACCTAACCATCACCGAAGTCAGAGAATTCTACATTGCCAAAATATCCACAAAAAGTTCTTATCCTACCAAACCTCACCCATCTGAGCCTAACCATCAACGAAATTAAAGAATTAGACATTGCCAAAATATCTACAAAACATGCTTACCCCTTAAAACCTAACCCAACCTAACCTAACCATCACCGAAGTCAGAGAATTCGACATTGCCAAAATATCCACAAAAAGTTCTTATCCTACCAAACCTCACCCATCTGAGCCTAACCATCAACGAAATTAAAGAATTAGACATTGCCAAAATATCTACAAAACATGCTTACCCCTTAAAACCTAACCCAACCTAACCTGACCATCACCGAAGTCAGAGAATTCGACATTGCCAAAATATCCACAAAAAGTTCTTATCCTACCAAACCTCTCCCATCTGAACCTAACCATCACCGAAATCAAAGAATTGGACATTGCAAAAATATCCAAAAAACGTGCCTACCTCACAATACCTAACCTAACCTAACCTAACCATCACCGAAGTCAGAGAATTCGACATTGCCAAAATATCCACAAAAAGTTCTTATCCTACCAAACCTCACCCATCTGAGCCTAACCATCAACGAAATTAAAGAATTAGACATTGCCAAAATATCTACAAAACATGCTTACCCCTTAATACCTAACCCAACCTAACCTTACCATCACCGAAGTCAGAGAATTCGACATTGCCAAAATATCCACAAAAAGTTCTTATCCTACCAAACCTCACCCAATTGAACCTAACCATCACCGAAATCAAAGAATTGGACATCGCCAAAATAACAACAAAACGTGCTTACCTCACAATACCTAACCCAACCTAACCTAACCATCACCGAAGTCAGAGAATTCGACATTGCCAAAATATCCACAAAAAGTTCTTATCCTACCAAACCTCACCCATCTGAGCCTGACCATCAACGAAATTAAAGAATAAGACATTGCCAAAATATCTACAAAACATGCTTACCCCTTAATACCTAACCTAACCTAACCTAACCATCACCGAAGTCAGAGAATTCGACATTGCCAAAATATCCACAAAAAGTTCATATCCTACCAAACCTCACCCATCTGAACCTAACCATCACCGAAATCAAAGAATTAGGCATTGCCAAAATATCCACAAAACGTGCTAACCTCACAATACCTAACCCAACCTAACCTATCCATCACCGAAGTCCGAGAATTCGACATTGCCAAAATATCCACAAAAAGTTCTTATCCTACCAAACCTCACCCATCTGAACCTAACCATCACCGAAATCAAAGAATTCGACATTGCCAAAATATCCACAAAACGTGCTTACCTCACAATACCTAACCCAACCTAACCTAACCATCACCGAAGTCAGAGAATTAGACATTGCCAAAATATCCACAAAAAGTTCTTATCCTACCAAACCTCACCCATCTGAACCTAACCATCACCGAAATCAAAGAATTGGACAATGATAAAATATCCACAAAACGTGCTTACCTCACAATACCTAACCCAACCTAACCTAACCATCACCGAAGTCAAAGAATTCGACATTGCCAAAATATCCACAAAAAGTTCTTATCCTACCAAACCTCACCCATCTGAACCATAACCATCACCGAAATCAAAGAATTCGACATTGCCAAAATATCCACAAAACGTGCTTACCTCACAATACCTAACCTAACCTAACCTAACCATCACCGAAGTCAGAGAATTGAACATTGCCAAAATATCTACAAAAAGTTTATACCCCACCAAACCTCACCCATCTGAACCTAACCATCACCGAAATCGAAGAAATGGACATTGCCAAAATATCCACAAAACGTGCTTACCTCACTATACCTTATCCAACCTAACCTAACCATCACCGAAAATAGAGAATTCGACATTGCCAAAATATCCACAAAAAGTTCTTATCCTACCAAACCTCACCCATCTGAACCTAACCATCACCGAAATCAAAGAATTGGACATTGCAAAAATATCCACAAAACGTGCTTACCTCACAATACCTAACCTTACCTAACCTAACCATCACCGAAGTCAGAGAATTCTACATTGCCAAAATATCCACAAAAAGTTCTTATCCTACCAAACCTCACCCATCTGAACCTAACCATCACCGAAATCAAAGAATTGGACATTGCAAAAATATACACAAAACGTGCTTACCTCACAATACTTAACCTAACCTAACCTTACCATCACCGAAGTCAGAGAATTCGACATTGCCAAAATATCCACAAAAAGTTCTTATCCTACCAAACCTCACCCATCTGAGCCTAACCATCAACGAAATTAAAGAATTAGACATTGCCAAAATATCTACAAAACATGCTTACCCCTTAATACCTAACCCAACCTAACCTAACCATCACCGAAGTCAGAGAATTCGACATTGCCAAAATATCCACAAAAAGTTCATATCCTACCAAACCTCACCCATCTGAACCTAACCATCACCGAAATCAAAGAATTAGGCATTGCCAAAATATCCACAAAACGTGCTTACCTCACAATACCTAACCTAACCTAACCTAACCATCACCGAAGTCAGAGAATTGAACATTGCCAAAATATCTACAAAAAGTTTATACCCCACCAAACCTCACCCATCTGAACCTAACCATCACCGAAATCAAAGAATTCGACATTGCCAAAATATCCACAAAACGTGCTTACCTCAAAATACCTAACCTAACCTAACCTAACCATCACCGAAGTCAGAGAATTGAACATTGCCAAAATATCTACAAAAAGTTTATACCCCACCAAACCTCACCCATCTGAACCTAACCATCACCGAAATCGAAGAAATGGACATTGCCAAAATATCCACAAAACGTGCTTACCTCACTATACCTTATCCAACCTAACCTAACCATCACCGAAAATAGAGAATTCGACATTGCCAAAATATCCACAAAAAGTTCTTATCCTACCAAACCTCACCCATCTGAACCTAACCATCACCGAAATCGAAGAAATGGACATTGCCAAAATATCCACAAAACGTGCTTACCTCACTATACCTTATCCAACCTAACCTAACCATCACCGAAAATAGAGAATTCGACATTGCCAAAATATCCACAAAAAGTTCTTATCCTACCAAACCTCACCCATCTGAACCTAACCATCACCGAAATCAAAGAATTGGACATTGCAAAAATATCCACAAAACGTGCTTACCTCACAATACCTAACCTTACCTAACCTAACCATCACCGAAGTCAGAGAATTCTACATTGCCAAAATATCCACAAAAAGTTCTTATCCTACCAAACCTCACCCATCTGAACCTAACCATCACCGAAATCAAAGAATTGGACATTGCAAAAATATACACAAAACGTGCTTACCTCACAATACTTAACCTAACCTAACCTAACCATCACCGAAGTCAGAGAATTCGACATTGCCAAAATATCCACAAAAAGTTCTTATCCTACCAAACCTCACCCATCTGAGCCTAACCATCAACGAAATTAAAGAATTAGACATTGCCAAAATATCTACAAAACATGCTTACCCCTTAATACCTAACCCAACCTAACCTAACCATCACCGAAGTCAGAGAATTCGACATTGCCAAAATATCCACAAAAAGTTCATATCCTACCAAACCTCACCCATCTGAACCTAACCATCACCGAAATCAAAGAATTAGGCATTGCCAAAATATCCACAAAACGTGCTTACCTCACAATACCTAACCTAACCTAACCTAACCATCACCGAAGTCAGAGAATTGAACATTGCCAAAATATCTACAAAAAGTTTATACCCCACCAAACCTCACCCATCTGAACCTAACCATCACCGAAATCAAAAAATTCGACATTGCCAAAATATCCACAAAACGTGCTTACCTCAAAATACCTAACCTAACCTAACCTAACCATCACCGAAGTCAGAGAATTGAACATTGCCAAAATATCTACAAAAAGTTTATACCCCACCAAACCTCACCCATCTGAACCTAACCATCACCGAAATCGAAGAAATGGACATTGCCAAAATATCCACAAAACGTGCTTACCTCACTATACCTTATCCAACCTAACCTAACCATCACCGAAAATAGAGAATTCGACATTGCCAAAATATCCACAAAAAGTTCTTATCCTACCAAACCTCACCCATCTGAACCTAACCATCACCGAAATCAAAGAATTGGACATTGCAAAAATATCCACAAAACGTGCTTACCTGACAATACCTAACCTTACCTAACCTAACCATCACCGAAGTCAGAGAATTCTACATTGCCAAAATATCCACAAAAAGTTCTTATCCTACCAAACCTCACCCATCTGAGCCTAACCATCAACGAAATTAAAGAATTAGACATTGCCAAAATATCTACAAAACATGCTTACCCCTTAAAACCTAACCCAACCTAACCTAACCATCACCGAAGTCAGAGAATTCGACATTGCCAAAATATCCACAAAAAGTTCTTATCCTACCAAACCTCACCCATCTGAGCCTAACCATCAACGAAATTAAAGAATTAGACATTGCCAAAATATCTACAAAACATGCTTACCCCTTAAAACCTAACCCAACCTAACCTGACCATCACCGAAGTCAGAGAATTCGACATTGCCAAAATATCCACAAAAAGTTCTTATCCTACCAAACCTCTCCCATCTGAACCTAACCATCACCGAAATCAAAGAATTGGACATTGCAAAAATATCCAAAAAACGTGCCTACCTCACAATACCTAACCTAACCTAACCTAACCATCACCGAAGTCAGAGAATTCGACATTGCCAAAATATCCACAAAAAGTTCTTATCCTACCAAACCTCACCCATCTGAGCCTAACCATCAACGAAATTAAAGAATTAGACATTGCCAAAATATCTACAAAACATGCTTACCCCTTAATACCTAACCCAACCTAACCTTACCATCACCGAAGTCAGAGAATTCGACATTGCCAAAATATCCACAAAAAGTTCTTATCCTACCAAACCTCACCCAATTGAACCTAACCATCACCGAAATCAAAGAATTGGACATCGCCAAAATAACAACAAAACGTGCTTACCTCACAATACCTAACCCAACCTAACCTAACCATCACCGAAGTCAGAGAATTCGACATTGCCAAAATATCCACAAAAAGTTCTTATCCTACCAAACCTCACCCATCTGAGCCTGACCATCAACGAAATTAAAGAATAAGACATTGCCAAAATATCTACAAAACATGCTTACCCCTTAATACCTAACCTAACCTAACCTAACCATCACCGAAGTCAGAGAATTCGACATTGCCAAAATATCCACAAAAAGTTCATATCCTACCAAACCTCACCCATCTGAACCTAACCATCACCGAAATCAAAGAATTAGGCATTGCCAAAATATCCACAAAACGTGCTTACCTCACAATACCTAACCCAACCTAACCTATCCATCACCGAAGTCCGAGAATTCGACATTGCCAAAATATCCACAAAAAGTTCTTATCCTACCAAACCTCACCCATCTGAACCTAACCATCACCGAAATCAAAGAATTCGACATTGCCAAAATATCCACAAAACGTGCTTACCTCACAATACCTAACCCAACCTAACCTAACCATCACCGAAGTCAGAGAATTAGACATTGCCAAAATATCCACAAAAAGTTCTTATCCTACCAAACCTCACCCATCTGAACCTAACCATCACCGAAATCAAAGAATTGGACAATGATAAAATATCCACAAAACGTGCTTACCTCACAATACCTAACCCAACCTAACCTAACCATCACCGAAGTCAAAGAATTCGACATTGCCAAAATATCCACAAAAAGTTCTTATCCTACCAAACCTCACCCATCTGAACCATAACCATCACCGAAATCAAAGAATTCGACATTGCCAAAATATCCACAAAACGTGCTTACCTCACAATACCTAACCTAACCTAACCTAACCATCACCGAAGTCAGAGAATTGAACATTGCCAAAATATCTACAAAAAGTTTATACCCCACCAAACCTCACCCATCTGAACCTAACCATCACCGAAATCGAAGAAATGGACATTGCCAAAATATCCACAAAACGTGCTTACCTCACTATACCTTATCCAACCTAACCTAACCATCACCGAAAATAGAGAATTCGACATTGCCAAAATATCCACAAAAAGTTCTTATCCTACCAAACCTCACCCATCTGAACCTAACCATCACCGAAATCAAAGAATTGGACATTGCAAAAATATCCACAAAACGTGCTTACCTAACAATACCTAACCTTACCTAACCTAACCATCACCGAAGTCAGAGAATTCTACATTGCCAAAATATCCACAAAAAGTTCTTATCCTACCAAACCTCACCCATCTGAACCTAACCATCACCGAAATCAAAGAATTGGACATTGCAAAAATATACACAAAACGTGCTTACCTCACAATACTTAACCTAACCTAACCTAACCATCACCGAAGTCAGAGAATTCGACATTGCCAAAATATCCACAAAAAGTTCTTATCCTACCAAACCTCACCCATCTGAGCCTAACCATCAACGAAATTAAAGAATTAGACATTGCCAAAATATCTACAAAACATGCTTACCCCTTAATACCTAACCCAACCTAACCTAACCATCACCGAAGTCAGAGAATTCGACATTGCCAAAATATCCACAAAAAGTTCATATCCTACCAAACCTCACCCATCTGAACCTAACCATCACCGAAATCAAAGAATTAGGCATTGCCAAAATATCCACAAAACGTGCTTACCTCACAATACCGAACCTAACCTAACCTAACCATCACCGAAGTCAGAGAATTGAACATTGCCAAAATATCTACAAAAAGTTTATACCCCACCAAACCTCACCCATCTGAACCTAACCATCACCGAAATCAAAGAATTCGACATTGCCAAAATATCCACAAAACGTGCTTACCTCAAAATACCTAACCTAACCTAACCTAACCATCACCGAAGTCAGAGAATTGAACATTGCCAAAATATCTACAAAAAGTTTATACCCCACCAAACCTCACCCATCTGAACCTAACCATCACCGAAATCGAAGAAATGGACATTGCCAAAATATCCACAAAACGTGCTTACCTCACTATACCTTATCCAACCTAACCTAACCATCACCGAAAATAGAGAATTCGACATTGCCAAAATATCCACAAAAAGTTCTTATCCTACCAAACCTCACCCATCTGAACCTAACCATCACCGAAATCAAAGAATTGGACATTGCAAAAATATCCACAAAACGTGCTTACCTGACAATACCTAACCTTACCTAACCTAACCATCACCGAAGTCAGAGAATTCTACATTGCCAAAATATCCACAAAAAGTTCTTATCCTACCAAACCTCACCCATCTGAGCCTAACCATCAACGAAATTAAAGAATTAGACATTGCCAAAATATCTACAAAACATGCTTACCCCTTAAAACCTAACCCAACCTAACCTAACCATCACCGAAGTCAGAGAATTCGACATTGCCAAAATATCCACAAAAAGTTCTTATCCTACCAAACCTCACCCATCTGAGCCTAACCATCAACGAAATTAAAGAATTAGACATTGCCAAAATATCTACAAAACATGCTTACCCCTTAAAACCTAACCCAACCTAACCTGACCATCACCGAAGTCAGAGAATTCGACATTGCCAAAATATCCACAAAAAGTTCTTATCCTACCAAACCTCTCCCATCTGAACCTAACCATCACCGAAATCAAAGAATTGGACATTGCAAAAATATCCAAAAAACGTGCCTACCTCACAATACCTAACCTAACCTAACCTAACCATCACCGAAGTCAGAGAATTCGACATTGCCAAAATATCCACAAAAAGTTCTTATCCTACCAAACCTCACCCATCTGAGCCTAACCATCAACGAAATTAAAGAATTAGACATTGCCAAAATATCTACAAAACATGCTTACCCCTTAATACCTAACCCAACCTAACCTTACCATCACCGAAGTCAGAGAATTCGACATTGCCAAAATATCCACAAAAAGTTCTTATCCTACCAAACCTCACCCAATTGAACCTAACCATCACCGAAATCAAAGAATTGGACATCGCCAAAATAACAACAAAACGTGCCTACCTCACAATACCTAACCCAACCTAACCTAACCATCACCGAAGTCAGAGAATTCGACATTGCCAAAATATCTACAAAAAGTTCTTATCCTACCAAACCTCACCCATCTGAGCCTGACCATCAACGAAATTAAAGAATAAGACATTGCCAAAATATCTACAAAACATGCTTACCCCTTAATACCTAACCTAACCTAACCTAACCATCACCGAAGTCAGAGAATTCGACATTGCCAAAATATCCACAAAAAGTTCATATCCTACCAAACCTCACCCATCTGAACCTAACCATCACCGAAATCAAAGAATTAGGCATTGCCAAAATATCCACAAAACGTGCTTACCTCACAATACCTAACCCAACCTAACCTATCCATCACCGAAGTCCGAGAATTCGACATTGCCAAAATATCCACAAAAAGTTCTTATCCTACCAAACCTCACCCATCTGAACCTAACCATCACCGAAATCAAAGAATTCGACATTGCCAAAATATCCACAAAACGTGCTTACCTCACAATACCTAACCCAACCTAACCTAACCATCACCGAAGTCAGAGAATTAGACATTGCCAAAATATCCACAAAAAGTTCTTATCCTACCAAACCTCACCCATCTGAACCTAACCATCACCGAAATCAAAGAATTGGACAATGATAAAATATCCACAAAACGTGCTTACCTCACAATACCTAACCCAACCTAACCTAACCATCACCGAAGTCAAAGAATTCGACATTGCCAAAATATCCACAAAAAGTTCTTATCCTACCAAACCTCACCCATCTGAACCATAACCATCACCGAAATCAAAGAATTCGACATTGCCAAAATATCCACAAAACGTGCTTACCTCACAATACCTAACCTAACCTAACCTAACCATCACCGAAGTCAGAGAATTGAACATTGCCAAAATATCTACAAAAAGTTTATACCCCACCAAACCTCACCCATCTGAACCTAACCATCACCGAAATCGAAGAAATGGACATTGCCAAAATATCCACAAAACGTGCTTACCTCACTATACCTTATCCAACCTAACCTAACCATCACCGAAAATAGAGAATTCGACATTGCCAAAATATCCACAAAAAGTTCTTATCCTACCAAACCTCACCCATCTGAACCTAACCATCACCGAAATCAAAGAATTGGACATTGCAAAAATATCCACAAAACGTGCTTACCTCACAATACCTAACCTTACCTAACCTAACCATCACCGAAGTCAGAGAATTCTACATTGCCAAAATATCCACAAAAAGTTCTTATCCTACCAAACCTCACCCATCTGAGCCTAACCATCAACGAAATTAAAGAATTAGACATTGCCAAAATATCTACAAAACATGCTTACCCCTTAAAACCTAACCCAACCTAACCTAACCATCACCGAAGTCAGAGAATTCGACATTGCCAAAATATCCACAAAAAGTTCTTATCCTACCAAACCTCACCCATCTGAGCCTAACCATCAACGAAATTAAAGAATTAGACATTGCCAAAATATCTACAAAACATGCTTACCCCTTAAAACCTAACCCAACCTAACCTGACCATCACCGAAGTCAGAGAATTCGACATTGCCAAAATATCCACAAAAAGTTCTTATCCTACCAAACCTCTCCCATCTGAACCTAACCATCACCGAAATCAAAGAATTGGACATTGCAAAAATATCCAAAAAACGTGCCTACCTCACAATACCTAACCTAACCTAACCTAACCATCACCGAAGTCAGAGAATTCGACATTGCCAAAATATCCACAAAAAGTTCTTATCCTACCAAACCTCACCCATCTGAGCCTAACCATCAACGAAATTAAAGAATTAGACATTGCCAAAATATCTACAAAACATGCTTACCCCTTAAAACCTAACCCAACCAAACCTAACCATCACCGAAGTCAGAGAATTCGACATTGCCAAAATATCCACAAAAAGTTCTTATCCTACCAAACCTCACCCATCTGAGCCTAACCATCAACGAAATTAAAGAATTAGACATTGCCAAAATATCTACAAAACATGCTTACCCCTTAAAACCTAACCCAACCTAACCTGACCATCACCGAAGTCAGAGAATTCGACATTGCCAAAATATCCACAAAAAGTTCTTATCCTACCAAACCTCTCCCATCTGAACCTAACCATCACCGAAATCAAAGAATTGGACATTGCAAAAATATCCAAAAAACGTGCCTACCTCACAATACCTAACCTAACCTAACCTAACCATCACCGAAGTCAGAGAATTCGACATTGCCAAAATATCCACAAAAAGTTCTTATCCTACCAAACCTCACCCATCTGAGCCTAACCATCAACGAAATTAAAGAATTCGACATTGCCAAAATATCCACAAAACGTGCTTACCTCAAAATACCTAACCTAACCTAACCTAACCATCACCGAAGTCAGAGAATTGAACATTGCCAAAATATCTACAAAAAGTTTATACCCCACCAAACCTCACCCATCTGAACCTAACCATCACCGAAATCGAAGAAATGGACATTGCCAAAATATCCACAAAACGTGCTTACCTCACTATACCTTATCCAACCTAACCTAACCATCACCGAAAATAGAGAATTCGACATTGCCAAAATATCCACAAAAAGTTCTTATCCTACCAAACCTCACCCATCTGAACCTAACCATCACCGAAATCAAAGAATTGGACATTGCAAAAATATCCACAAAACGTGCTTACCTGACAATACCTAACCTTACCTAACCTAACCATCACCGAAGTCAGAGAATTCTACATTGCCAAAATATCCACAAAAAGTTCTTATCCTACCAAACCTCACCCATCTGAGCCTAACCATCAACGAAATTAAAGAATTAGACATTGCCAAAATATCTACAAAACATGCTTACCCCTTAAAACCTAACCCAACCTAACCTAACCATCACCGAAGTCAGAGAATTCGACATTGCCAAAATATCCACAAAAAGTTCTTATCCTACCAAACCTCACCCATCTGAGCCTAACCATCAACGAAATTAAAGAATTAGACATTGCCAAAATATCTACAAAACATGCTTACCCCTTAAAACCTAACCCAACCTAACCTGACCATCACCGAAAACAGAGAATTCGACATTGCCAAAATATCCACAAAAAGTTCTTATCCTACCAAACCTCTCCCATCTGAACCTAACCATCACCGAAATCAAAGAATTGGACATTGCAAAAATATCCACAAAACGTGCTTACCTCACAATACCTAACCTAACCTAACCTAACCATCACCGAAGTCAGAGAATTCGACATTGCCAAAATATCCACAAAAAGTTCTTATCCTACCAAACCTCACCCATCTGAGCCTAACCATCAACGAAATTAAAGAATTAGACATTGCCAAAATATCTACAAAACATGCTTACCCCTTAAAACCTAACCCAACCTAACCTGACCATCACCGAAGTCAGAGAATTCGACATTGCCAAAATATCCACAAAAAGTTCTTATCCTACCAAACCTCTCCTATCTAAACCTAACCATCACCGATATCAAAGAATTGGACATTGCAAAAATATCCACAAAACGTGCTTACCTCACAATACCTAACCTAACCTAACCTAACCATCACCGAAGTCAGAGAATTCGACATTGCCAAAATATCCACAAAAAGTTCTTATCCTACCAAACCTCACCCAATTGAACCTAACCATCACCGAAATCAAAGAATTGGACATTGCAAAAATATCCACAAAACGTGCTTACCTCACAATACCTAACCCAACCTAACCTAACCATCACTGAAGTCAAAGAATCCAACATTGCCAAAATATCCACAAAAAGTTCATACCCCACCAAACCTCACCCATCTGAACCTAACCATCACCGAAATCGAAGAAATGGACATTGCCAAAATATCCACAAAACGTGCTTACCTCACTATACCTTATTCAACCTAACCTAACCATCACCGAAGTCAGAGAATTCGACATTGCCAAAATATCCACAAAAAGTTCTTATCCTACCAAACCTCACCCATCTGAACCTAACCATCACCGAAATCAAAGAATTGGACATTGCAAAAATATCCACAAAACGTGCTTACCCCTTAAAACCTAACCCAACCTAACCTTACCATCACCGAAGTCAGAGAATTCGACATTGCCAAAATATCCACAAAAAGTTCTTATCCTACCAAACCTCACCCATCTGAGCCTAACCATCAACGAAATCAAAGAATTGGACATTGCAAAAATATCCAAAAAACGTGCCTTCCTCACAATACCTAACCTTACCTAACCTAACCATCACCGAAGTCAGAGAATTCTACATTGCCAAAATATCCACAAAAAGTTCTTTTCCTACCAAACCTCACCCATCTGAGCCTAACCATCAACGAAATTAAAGAATTAGACATTGCCAAAATATCTACAAAACATGCTTACCCCTTAAAACCTAACCCAACCTAACCTTACCATCACCGAAGTCAGAGAATTCGACATTGCCAAAATATCCACAAAAAGTTCTTATCCTACCAAACCTCACCCATCTGAGCCTAACCATCAACGAAATCAAAGAATTGGACATTGCAAAAATATCCAAAAAACGTGCCTTCCTCACAATACCTAACCTTACCTAACCTAACCATCACCGAAGTCAGAGAATTCGACATTGCCAAAATATCCACAAAAAGTTCTTATCCTACCAAACCTCACCCATCTGAACCTAACCATCACCGAAATCAAAGAATTGGACATTGCAAAAATATCCACAAAACGTGCTTACCTTACAATAACTAACCCAACCTAACCTAACCATCACCGAAGTCAGAGAATTCGACATTGCCAAAATATCCACAAAAAGTTCTTATCCTACCAAACCTCCCCCAATTGAACCTAACCATCACCGAAATCAAAGAATTGGACATTGCAAAAATATCCACAAAACGTGCTTACCTTACAATAACTAACCCAACCTAACCTAACCATCACCGAAGTCAGAGAATTCGACATTGCCAAAATATCCACAAAAAGTTCTTATCCTACCAAACCTCACCCATCTGAGCCTAACCATCAACGAAATTAAAGAATTAGACATTGCCAAAATATCTACAAAACATGCTTACCCCTTAAAACCTAACCCAACCTAACCTAACCATCACCGAAGTCAGAGAATTCGACATTGCCAAAATATCCACAAAAAGTTCTTATCCTACCAAACCTCACCCATCTGAACCTAACCATCACCGAAATCAAAGAATTGGACATTGCCAAAATATCCACAAAACGTGCTTACCTCACAATACCTAACCAAACCTAACCTAACCATCACTGAAGTCAGAGAATCCAACATTGCCAAAATATCCACAAAAAGTTCATACCCCACCAAACCACACCCATCTGAACCTAACCATCACCGAAATCGAAAAAATGGACATTGCCAAAATATCCACAAAACTTGATTACCTCACTATACCTTATTCAACCTAACCTAACCATCACCGAAGTCAGAGAATTCGACATTGCCAAAATATCCACAAAAAGTTCTTATCCTACCAAACCTCACCCATCTGAGCCTAACCATCAACGAAATTAAAGAATTAGACATTGCCAAAATATCTACAAAACATGCTTACCCCTTAAAACCTAACCCAACCTAACCTGACCATCACCGAAAACAGAGAATTCGACATTGCCAAAATATCCACAAAAAGTTCTTATCCTACCAAACCTCTCCCATCTGAACCTAACCATCACCGAAATCAAAGAATTGGACATTGCAAAAATATCCACAAAACGTGCTTACCTCACAATACCTAACCTAACCTAACCTAACCATCACCGAAGTCAGAGAATTCGACATTGCCAAAATATCCACAAAAAGTTCTTATCCTACCAAACCTCACCCATCTGAGCCTAACCATCAACGAAATTAAAGAATTAGACATTGCCAAAATATCTACAAAACATGCTTACCCCTTAAAACCTAACCCAACCTAACCTGACCATCACCGAAGTCAGAGAATTCGACATTGCCAAAATATCCACAAAAAGTTCTTATCCTACCAAACCTCTCCCATCTAAACCTAACCATCACCGAAATCAAAGAATTGGACATTGCAAAAATATCCACAAAACGTGCTTACCTCACAATACCTAACCCAACCTAACCTAACCATCACTGAAGTCAGAGAATCCAACATTGCCAAAATATCCACAAAAAGTTCATACCCCACCAAACCTCACCCATCTGAACCTAACCATCACCGAAATCGAAGAAATGGACATTGCCAAAATATCCACAAAACGTGCTTACCTCACTATACCTTATTCAACCTAACCTAACCATCACCGAAGTCAGAGAATTCGACATTGCCAAAATATCCACAAAAAGTTCTTATCCTACCAAAACTCACCCATCTGAACCTAACCATCACCGAAATCAAAGAATTGGACATTGCAAAAATATCCACAAAACGTGCTTACCTCACAATACCTAACCTTACCTAACCTAACCATCACCGAAGTCAGAGAATTCTACATTGCCAAAATATCCACAAAAAGTTCTTATCCTACCAAACCTCACCCATCTGAGCCTAACCATCAACGAAATTAAAGAATTAGACATTGCCAAAATATCTACAAAACATGCTTACCCCTTAAAACCTAACCCAACCTAACCTTACCATCACCGAAGTCAGAGAATTCGACATTGCCAAAATATCCACAAAAAGTTCTTATCCTACCAAACCTCACCCATCTGAGCCTAACCATCAACGAAATCAAAGAATTGGACATTGCAAAAATATCCAAAAAACGTGCCTACCTCACAATACCTAACCTTACCTAACCTAACCATCACCGAAGTCAGAGAATTCGACATTGCCAAAATATCCACAAAAAGTTCTTATCCTACCAAACCTCACCCATCTGAACCTAACCATCACCGAAATCAAATAATTCGACATTGCCAAAATATCCACAAAACGTGCTTACCTCACAATACCTCACCTTACCTAACCTAACCATCACCGAAGTCAGAGAATTCAACATTGCCAAAATATCTACAAAAAGTTCATACCCCACCAAACCTCACCCATCTGAACCTAACCATCACCGAAATCGAAGAAATGGACATTGCCAAAATATCCACAAAACGTGCTTACCTCACTATACCTTATCCAACCTAACCTAACCATCACCAAAAATAGAGAATTCGACATTGCCAAAATATCCACAAAAAGTTCTTATCCTACCAAACCTCTCCCATCTGAACCTAACCATCACCGAAATCAAAGAATTGGACATCGTCAAAATAACAACAAAACGTGCTTACCTCACAATTCCTAACCCAACCTAACCTAACCATCACCGAAGTCAGAGAATTCGACATTGCCAAAATATCCACAAAAAGTTCTTATCCTACCAAACCTCACCCATCTGAACCTAACCATCACCGAAATCAAAGAATTGGACATTGCAAAAATATACACAAAACGTGCTTACCTCACAATACTTAACCTAACCTAACCTAACCATCACCGAAGTCAGAGAATTCGACATTGCCAAAATATCCACAAAAAGTTCTTATCCTACCAAACCTCACCCATCTGAGCCTAACTATCAACAAAATTGAAGAATTAGACATTGCCAAAATATCTACAAAACATGCTTACCCCTTAATACCTAACCCAACCTAACCTAACCATCACCGAAGTCAGAGAATTCGACATTGCCAAAATATCCACAAAAAGTTCATATCCTACCAAACCTCACCCATCTGAACCTAACCATCACCGAAATCAAAGAATTAGGCATTGCCAAAATATCCACAAAACGTGCTTACCTCACAATACCTAACCCAACCTAACCTATTCATCACCGAAGTCCGAGAATTCGACATTATCAAAATATCCACAAAAAGTTCTTATCCTACCAAACCTCACTTATCTGAACCTAACCATCACCGAAGTCAAAGAATTGGACAATGATAAAATATCCACAAAACGTGCTTACCTCACAATACCTAACCCAACCTAACCTAACCATCACCGAAGTCAAAGAATTCGACATTGCCAAAATATCCACAAAAAGTTCTTATCCTACCAAACCTCACCCATCTGAACCTAACCATCACCGAAATCAAAGAATTCGACATTGCCAAAATATCCACAAAACGTGCTTACCTCACAATACCTAACCAAACCTAACCTAACCATCACTGAAGTCAGAGAATCCAACATTGCCAAAATATCCACAAAAAGTTCATACCCCACCAAACCACACCCATCTGAACCTAACCATCACCGAAATCGAAAAAATGGACATTGCCAAAATATCCACAAAACTTGCTTACCTCACTATACCTTATTCAACCTAACCTAACCATCACCGAAGTCAGAGAATTCGACATTGCCAAAATATCCACAAAAAGTTCTTATCCTACCAAACCTCACCCATCTGAACCTAACCATCACCGAAATCAAAGAATTGGACATTGCAAAAATATCCACAAAACGTGCTTACCTTACAATAACTAACCCAACCTAACCTAACCATCACCGAAGTCAGAGAATTCGACATTGCCAAAATATCCACCAAAAGTTCTTATCCTACCAAACCTCACCCATCTGAACCTAACCATCACCGAAATCGAAGAAATGGACATTGCCAAAATATCCACAAAACGTGCTTACCTCACTATACCTTATACAACCTAACCTAACCATCACCGAAAATAGAGAATTCGACATTGCCAAAATATCCACAAAAAGTTCTTATCCTACCAAACCTCACCCAATTGAACCTAACCATCACCGAAATCAAAGAATTGGACATTGCAAAAATATCCACAAAACGTGCTTACCTCACAATACCTAACCTAACCTAACCTAACCATCACCGAAGTCAGAGAATTCGACATTGCCAAAATATCCACAAAAAGTTCTTATCCTACCAAACCTCACCCATCTGAGCCTAACCATCAACGAAATTAAAGAATTAGACATTGCCAAAATATCTACAAAACATGCTTACCCCTTAAAACCTAACCCAACCTAACCTGACCATCACCGAAAACAGAGAATTCGACATTGCCAAAATATCCACAAAAAGTTCTTATCCTACCAAACCTCTCCCATCTGAACCTAACCATCACCGAAATCAAAGAATTGGACATTGCAAAAATATCCACAAAACGTGCTTACCTCACAATACCTAACCTAACCTAACCTAACCATCACCGAAGTCAGAGAATTCGACATTGCCAAAATATCCACAAAAAGTTCTTATCCTACCAAACCTCACCCAATTGAACCTAACCATCACCGAAATCAAAGAATTGGACATTGCAAAAATATCCACAAAACGTGCTTACCTCACAATACCTAACCCAACCTAACCTAACCATCACTGAAGTCAGAGAATCCAACATTGCCAAAATATCCACAAAAAGTTCATACCCCACCAAACCTCACCCATCTGAACCTAACCATCACCGAAATCGAAGAAATGGACATTGCCAAAATATCCACAAAACGTGCTTACCTCACTATACCTTATTCAACCTAACCTAACCATCACCGAAGTCAGAGAATTCGACATTGCCAAAATATCCACAAAAAGTTCTTATCCTACCAAACCTCACCCATCTGAACCTAACCATCACCGAAATCAAAGAATTGGACATTGCAAAAATATCCACAAAACGTGCTTACCTCACAATACCTATTCTTACCTAACCTAACCATCACCGAAGTCAGAGAATTCTACATTGCCAAAATATCCACAAAAAGTTCTTATCCTACCAAACCTCACCCATCTGAGCCTAACCATCAACGAAATTAAAGAATTAGACATTGCCAAAATATCTACAAAACATGCTTACCCCTTAAAACCTAACCCAACCTAACCTTACCATCACCGAAGTCAGAGAATTCGACATTGCCAAAATATCCACAAAAAGTTCTTATCCTACCAAACCTCACCCATCTGAGCCTAACCATCAACGAAATCAAAGAATTGGACATTGCAAAAATATCCAAAAAACGTGCCTACCTCACATCACCTAACCTTACCTAACCTAACCATCACCGAAGTCAGAGAATTCGACATTGCCAAAATATCCACAAAAAGTTCTTATCCTACCAAACCTCACCCATCTGAACCTAACCATCACCGAAATCAAAGAATTCGACATTGCCAAAATATCCACAAAACGTGCTTACCTCACAATACCTAACCTAACCTAACCTAATCATCACCGAAGTCAGAGAATTCAACATTGCCAAAATATCTACAAAAAGTTCATACCCCACCAAACCTCACCCATCTGAACCTAACCATCACCGAAATCGAAGAAATGGACATTGCCAAAATATCCACAAAACGTGCTTACCTCACTATACCTTATCCAACCTAACCTAACCATCACCAAAAATAGAGAATTCGACATTGCCAAAATATCCACAAAAAGTTCTTATCCTACCAAACCTCTCCCATCTGAACCTAACCATCACCGAAATCAAAGAATTGGACATCGTCAAAATAACAACAAAACGTGCTTACCTCACAATTCCTAACCCAACCTAACCTAACCATCACCGAAGTCAGAGAATTCGACATTGCCAAAATATCCACAAAAAGTTCATATCCTACCAAACCTCACCCATCTGAACCTAACCATCACCGAAATCAAAGAATTAGGCATTGCCAAAATATCCACAAAACGTGCTTACCTCACAATACCTAACCCAACCTAACCTATTCATCACCGAAGTCCGAGAATTCGACATTATCAAAATATCCACAAAAAGTTCTTATCCTACCAAACCTCACTTATCTGAACCTAACCATCACCGAAGTCAAAGAATTGGACAATGATAAAATATCCACAAAACGTGCTTACCTCACAATACCTAACCCAACCTAACCTAACCATCACCGAAGTCAAAGAATTCGACATTGCCAAAATATCCACAAAAAAATCTTATCCTACCAAACCTCACCCATCTGAACCTAACCATCACCGAAATCAAAGAATTCGACATTGCCAAAATATCCACAAAACGTGCTTACCTCACAATACCTAACCTAACCTAACCTAACCATCACCGAAGTCAGAGAATTGAACATTGCCAAAATATCTACAAAAAGTTTATACCCCACCAAACCTCACCCATCTGAACCTAACCATCACCGAAATCGAAGAAATGGACATTGCCAAAATATCCACAAAACGTGCTTACCTCACTATACCTTATCCAACCTAACCTAACCATCACGGAAAATAGAGAATTCGACATTGCCAAAATATCCACAAAAAGTTCTTATCCTACCAAACCTCACCCATCTGAACCTAACCATCACCGAAATCAAAGAATTGGACATTGCAAAAATATCCACAAAACGTGCTTACCTCACAATACCTAACCTTACCTAACCTAACCATCACCGAAGTCAGAGAATTCTACATTGCCAAAATATCCACAAAAAGTTCTTATCCTACCAAACCTCACCCATCTGAGCCTAACCATCAACGAAATTAAAGAATTAGACATTGCCAAAATATCTACAAAACATGCTTACCCCTTAAAACCTAACCCAACCTAACCTAACCATCACCGAAGTCAGAGAATTCGACATTGCCAAAATATCCACAAAAAGTTCTTATCCTACCAAACCTCACCCATCTGAGCCTAACCATCAACGAAATTAAAGAATTAGACATTGCCAAAATATCTACAAAACATGCTTACCCCTTAAAACCTAACCCAACCTAACCTGACCATCACCGAAGTCAGAGAATTCGACATTGCCAAAATATCCACAAAAAGTTCTTATCCTACCAAACCTCTCCCATCTGAACCTAACCATCACCGAAATCAAAGAATTGGACATTGCAAAAATATCCAAAAAACGTGCCTACCTCACAATACCTAACCTAACCTAACCTAACCATCTTCGAAGTCAGAGAATTCGACATTGCCAAAATATCCACAAAAAGTTCTTAACCTACCAAACCTCACCCATCTGAGCCTAACCATCAACGAAATTAAAGAATTAGACATTGCCAAAATATCTACAAAACATGCTTACCCCTTAATACCTAACCCAACCTAACCTTACCATCACCGAAGTCAGAGAATTCGACATTGCCAAAATATCCACAAAAAGTTCTTATCCTACCAAACCTCACCCAATTGAACCTAACCATCACCGAAATCAAAGAATTGGACATCGCCAAAATAACAACAAAACGTGCTTACCTCACAATACCTAACCCAACCTAACCTAACCATCACCGAAGTCAGAAAATTAGACATTGCCAAAATATCCACAAAAAGTTCTTATCCTACCAAACCTCACCCATCTGAACCTAACCATCACCGAAATCAAAGAATTGGACATTGCAAAAATATACACAAAACGTGCTTACCTCACAATACTTAACCTAACCTAACCTAACCATCACCGAAGTCAGAGAATTCGACATTGCCAAAATATCCACAAAAAGTTCTTATCCTACCAAACCTCACCCATCTGAGCCTGACCATCAACGAAATTAAAGAATAAGACATTGCCAAAATATCTACAAAACATGCTTACCCCTTAATACCTAACCTAACCTAACCTAACCATCACCGAAGTCAGAGAATTCGACATTGCCAAAATATCCACAAAAAGTTCATATCCTACCAAACCTCACCCATCTGAACCTAACCATCACCGAAATCAAAGAATTAGGCATTGCCAAAATATCCACAAAACGTGCTTACTTCACAATATTTAACCCAACCTAACCTATCCATCACCGAAGTCCGAGAATTCGACATTGCCAAAATATCCACAAAAAGTTCTTATCCTACCAAACCTCACCCATCTGAACCTAACCATCACCGAAATCAAAGAATTCGACATTGCCAAAATATCCACAAAACGTGCTTACCTCACAATACCTAACCCAACCTAACCTAACCATCACCGAAGTCAGAGAATTAGACATTGCCAAAATATCCACAAAAAGTTCTTATCCTACCAAACCTCACCCATCTGAGCCTAACCATCAACGAATTTAAAGAATTAGACATTGCCAAAATAACTACAAAACATGCTTACCCCTTAATACCTAACCCAACCTAACCTAACCATCACCGAAGTCAGAGAATTCGACATTGCCAAAATATCCACAAAAAGTTCATATCCTACCAAACCTCACCTATCTGAACCTAACCATCACCGAAAACAAAGAATTGAGCATTGCCAAAATATCCACAAAACGTGCTTACCTCACAATACCTAACCCAACCTAACCTATCCATCACCGAAGTCCGAGAATTCGACATTGCCAAAATATCCACAAAAAGTTCTTATCCTACCAAACCTCACCCATCTGAGCCTAACCATCAACGAAATTAAAGAATTAGACATTGCCAAAATATCTACAAAACATGCTTACCCCTTAAAACCTAACCCAACCAAACCTAACCATCACCGAAGTCAGAGAATTCGACATTGCCAAAATATCCACAAAAAGTTCTTATCCTACCAAACCTCACCCATCTGAGCCTAACCATCAACGAAATTAAAGAATTAGACATTGCCAAAATATTTACAAAACATGCTTACCCCTTAAAACCTAACCCAACCTAACCTGACCATCACCGAAGTCAGAGAATTCGACATTGCCAAAATATCCACAAAAAGTTCTTATCCTACCAAACCTCTCCCATCTGAACCTAACCATCACCGAAATCAAAGAATTGGACATTGCAAAAATATCCACAAAACGTGCTTACCTCACAATACCTAACTTAACCTAACCTAACCATCACCGAAGTCAGAGAATTCGACATTGCCAAAATATCCACAAAAAGTTCTTATCCTACCAAACCTCACCCATCTGAGCCTAACCATCAACGAAATTAAAGAATAAGACATTGCCAAAATATCTACAAAACATGCTTACCCCTTAAAACCTAACCCAACCTAACCTGACCATCACCGAAGTCAGAGAATTCGACATTGCCAAAATATCCACAAAAAGTTCTTATCCTACCAAACCTCTCCCATCTGAACCTAACCATCACCGAAATCAAAGAATTGGACATTGCAAAAATATCCAAAAAACGTGCCTACCTCACAATACCTAACCTAACCTAACCTAACCATCTTCGAAGTCAGAGAATTCGACATTGCCAAAATATCCACAAAAAGTTCTTAACCTACCAAACCTCACCCATCTGAGCCTAACCATCAACGAAATTAAAGAATTAGACATTGCCAAAATATCTACAAAACATGCTTACCCCTTAATACCTAACCCAACCTAACCTTACCATCACCGAAGTCAGAGAATTCGACATTGCCAAAATATCCACAAAAAGTTCTTATCCTACCAAACCTCACCCAATTGAACCTAACCATCACCGAAATCAAAGAATTGGACATCGCCAAAATAACAACAAAACGTGCTTACCTCACAATACCTAACCCAACCTAACCTAACCATCACCGAAGTCAGAAAATTAGACATTGCCAAAATATCCACAAAAAGTTCTTATCCTACCAAACCTCACCCATCTGAACCTAACCATCACCGAAATCAAAGAATTGGACATTGCAAAAATATACACAAAACGTGCTTACCTCACAATACTTAACCTAACCTAACCTAACCATCACCGAAGTCAGAGAATTCGACATTGCCAAAATATCCACAAAAAGTTCTTATCCTACCAAACCTCACCCATCTGAGCCTGACCATCAACGAAATTAAAGAATAAGACATTGCCAAAATATCTACAAAACATGCTTACCCCTTAATACCTAACCTAACCTAACCTAACCATCACCGAAGTCAGAGAATTCGACATTGCCAAAATATCCACAAAAAGTTCATATCCTACCAAACCTCACCCATCTGAACCTAACCATCACCGAAATCAAAGAATTAGGCATTGCCAAAATATCCACAAAACGTGCTTACTTCACAATACCTAACCCAACCTAACCTATCCATCACCGAAGTCCGAGAATTCGACATTGCCAAAATATCCACAAAAAGTTCTTATCCTACCAAACCTCACCCATCTGAACCTAACCATCACCGAAATCAAAGAATTCGACATTGCCAAAATATCCACAAAACGTGCTTACCTCACAATACCTAACCCAACCTAACCTAACCATCACCGAAGTCAGAGAATTAGACATTGCCAAAATATCCACAAAAAGTTCTTATCCTACCAAACCTCACCCATCTGAACCTAACCATCACCGAAATCAAAGAATTGGACATTGCAAAAATATACACAAAACGTGCTTACCTCACAATACTTAAACTAACCTAACCTAACCATCACCGAAGTCAGAGAATTCGACATTGCCAAAATATCCACAAAAAGTTCTTATCCTACCAAACCTCACCCATCTGAGCCTAACCATCAACGAATTTAAAGAATTAGACATTGCCAAAATAACTACAAAACATGCTTACCCCTTAATACCTAACCCAACCTAACCTAACCATCACCGAAGTCAGAGAATTCGACATTGCCAAAATATCCACAAAAAGTTCATATCCTACCAAACCTCACCCATCTGAACCTAACCATCACCGAAAACAAAGAATTGAGCATTGCCAAAATATCCACAAAACGTGCTTACCTCACAATACCTAACCCAACCTAACCTATCCATCACCGAAGTCCGAGAATTCGACATTGCCAAAATATCCACAAAAAGTTCTTATCCTACCAAACCTCACCCATCTGAGCCTAACCATCAACGAAATTAAAGAATTAGACATTGCCAAAATATCTACAAAACATGCTTACCCCTTAAAACCTAACCCAACCAAACCTAACCATCACCGAAGTCAGAGAATTCGACATTGCCAAAATATCCACAAAAAGTTCTTATCCTACCAAACCTCACCCATCTGAGCCTAACCATCAACGAAATTAAAGAATTAGACATTGCCAAAATATTTACAAAACATGCTTACCCCTTAAAACCTAACCCAACCTAACCTGACCATCACCGAAGTCAGAGAATTCGACATTGCCAAAATATCCACAAAAAGTTCTTATCCTACCAAACCTCTCCCATCTGAACCTAACCATCACCGAAATCAAAGAATTGGACATTGCAAAAATATCCACAAAACGTGCTTACCTCACAATACCTAACTTAACCTAACCTAACCATCACCGAAGTCAGAGAATTCGACATTGCCAAAATATCCACAAAAAGTTCTTATCCTACCAAACCTCACCCATCTGAGCCTAACCATCAACGAAATTAAAGAATAAGACATTGCCAAAATATCTACAAAACATGCTTACCCCTTAATACCTAACTCAACCTAACCTTACCATCACCGAAGTCAGAGAATTCGACATTGCCAAAATATCCACAAAAAGTTCTTATCCTACCAAACCTCACCCAATTGAACCTAACCATCACCGAAATCAAAGATTTGGACATTGCAAAAATATCCACAAAACGTGCTTACCTCACAATACCTAACCCAACCTAACCTAACCATCACTGAAGTCAGAGAATCCAACATTGCCAAAATATCCACAAAAAGTTCATACCCCACCAAACCTCACCCATCTGAACCTAACCATCACCGAAATCGAAAAATGGACATTGCCAAAATATCCACAAAACGTGCTTACCTCACTATACCTTATCCAACCTAACCTAACCATCACCGAAAATAGAGAATTCGACATTGCCAAAATATCCACAAAAAGTTCTTATCCTACCAAACCTCACCCAATTGAACCTAACCATCACCGAAATCAAAGAATTGGACATTGCAAAAATATCCACAAATTGTGCTTACCTCACAATACCTAACCTAACCTAACCTAACCATCACCGAAGTCAGAGAATTCGACATTGCCAAAATATCCACAAAAAGTTCTTATCCTACCAAACCTCACCCATCTGAGCCTTACCATCAACGAAATTAAAGAATTAGACATTGCCAAAATATCTACAAAACATGCTTACCCCTTAAAACCTAACCCAACCTAACCTAACCATCACCGAAGTCAGAGAATTCGACATTGCCAAAATATCCACAAAAAGTTCTTATCCTACCAAACCTCACCCATCTGAGCCTAACCATCAACGAAATTAAAGAATTAGACATTGCCAAAATATCTACAAAACATGCTTACCCCTTAAAACCTAACCCAACCTAACCTGACCATCACCGAAGTCAGAGAATTCGACATTGCCAAAATATCCACAAAAAGTTCTTATCCTACCAAACCTCTCCCATCTGAACCTAACCATCACCGAAATCAAAGAATTGGACATTGCAAAAATATCCACAAAACGTGCTTACCTCACAATACCTAACCTAACCTAACCTAACCATCACCGAAGTCAGAGAATTCGACATTGCCAAAATATCCACAAAAAGTTCTTATCCTACCAAACCTCACCCATCTGAGCCTAACCATCAACGAAATTAAAGAATTAGACATTGCCAAAATATCTACAAAACATGCTTACCCCTTAAAACCTAACCCAACCTAACCTGACCATCACCGAAGTCAGAGAATTCGACATTGCCAAAATATCCACAAAAAGTTCTTATCCTACCAAACCTCACCCATCTGAGCCTAACCATCAACGAAATTAAAGAATTAGACATTGCCAAAATATCTACAAAACATGCTTACCCCTTAAAACCTAACCCAACCTAACCTAACCATCACCGAAGTCAGAGAATTCGACATTGCCAAAATATCCACAAAAAGTTCTTATCCTACCAAACCTCACCCATCTGAACCTAACCATCACCGAAATCAAAGAACTGGACATTGCCAAAATATCCACAAAACGTGCTTACCTCACAATACCTAACCAAACCTAACCTAACCATCACTGAAGTCAGAGAATCCAACATTGCCAAAATATCCACAAAAAGTTCATACCCCACCAAACCACACCCATCTGAACCTAACCATCACCGAAATCGAAAAAATGGACATTGCCAAAATATCCACAAAACGTGCTTACCTCACTATACCTTATTCAACCTAACCTAACCATCACCGAAGTCAGAGAATTCGACATTGCCAAAATATCCACAAAAAGTTCTTATCCTACCAAACCTCACCCATCTTAACCTAACCATCACCGAAATCAAAGAATTGGACATTGCAAAAATATCCACAAAACGTGCTTACCTTACAATAACTAACCCAACCTAACCTAACCATCACCGAAGTCAGAGAATTCGACATTGCCAAAATATCCACAAAAAGTTCTTATCCTACCAAACCTCACCCATCTGAGCCTAACCATCAACGAAATTAAAGAATTAGACATTGCCAAAATATCTACAAAACATGCTTACCCCTTAAAACCTAGCCCAACCTAACCTAACCATCACCGAAGTCAGAGAATTTGACATTGCCAAAATATCCACAAAAAGTTCTTATCCTACCAAACCTCACCCATCTGAGCCTAACCATCAACGAAATTAAAGAATTAGACATTGCCAAAATATCTACAAAACATGCTTACCCCTTAAAACCTAACCCAACCTAACCTAACCATCACCGAAGTCAGAGAATTCGACATTGCCAAAATATCCACAAAAAGTTCTTATCCTACCAAACCTCTCCCATCTGAACCTAACCATCACCGAAATCAAAGAATTGGACATTGCAAAAATATCCAAAAAACGTGCCTACCTCACAATACCTAACCTAACCTAACCTAACCATCACCGAAGTCAGAGAATTCGACATTGCCAAAATATCCACAAAAAGTTCTTATCCTACCAAACCTCACCCATCTGAGCCTTACCATCAACGAAATTAAAGAATTAGACATTGCCAAAATATCTACAAAACATGCTTACCCCTTAAAACCTAACCCAACCTAACCTAACCATCACCGAAGTCAGAGAATTCGACATTGCCAAAATATCCACAAAAAGTTCTTATCCTACCAAACCTCACCCATCTGAGCCTAACCATCAACGAAATTAAAGAATTAGACATTGCCAAAATATCTATAAAACATGCTTACCCCTTAAAACCTAACCCAACCTAACCTGACCATCACCGAAGTCAGAGAATTCGACATTGCCAAAATATCCACAAAAAGTTCTTATCCTACCAAACCTCTCCCATCTGAACCTAACCATCACCGAAATCAAAGAATTGGTTATTGCAAAAATATCCACAAAACGTGCTTACCTCACAATACCTAACCTAACCTAACCTAACCATCACCGAAGTCAGAGAATTCGACATTGCCAAAATATCCACAAAAAGTTCTTATCCTACCAAACCTCACCCATCTGAGCCTAACCATCAACGAAATTAAAGAATTAGACATTGCCAAAATATCTACAAAACATGCTTACCCCTTAAAACCTAACCCAACCTAACCTAACCATCACCGAAGTCAGAGAATTCGACATTGCCAAAATATCCACAAAAAGTTCTTATCCTACCAAACCTCACCCATCTGAGCCTAACCATCAACGAAATTAAAGAATTAGACATTGCCAAAATATCTACAAAACATGCTTACCCCTTAAAACCTAACCCAACCTAACCTGACCATCACCGAAGTCAGAGAATTCGACATTGCCAAAATATCCACAAAAAGTTCTTATCCTACCAAACCTCTCCTATCTGAACCTAACCATCACCGAAATCAAAGAATTGGTTATTGCAAAAATATCCACAAAACGTGCTTACCTCACAATACCTAACCTAACCTAACCTAACCATCACCGAAGTCAGAGAATTCGACATTGCCAAAATATCCACAAAAAGTTCTTATCCTACCAAACCTCACCCATCTGAGCCTAACCATCAACGAAATTAAAGAATTAGACATTGCCAAAATATCTACAAAACATGCTTCTCCCTTAAAACCTAACCCAACCTAACCTAACGATCACCGAAGTCAGAGAATTCGACATTGCCAAAATATCCACAAAAAGTTCTTATCCTACCAAACCTCACCCATCTGAGCCTAACCATCAACGAAATTAAAGAATTAGACATTGCCAAAATATCTACAAAACATGCTTACCCCTTAAAACCTAACCCAACCTAACCTGACCATCACCGAAGTCAGAGAATTCGACATTGCCAAAATATCCACAAAAAGTTCTTATCCTACCAAACCTCACCCATCTGAGCCTAACCATCAACGAAATTAAAGAATTAGAAATTGCCAAAATATCTACAAAACATGCTTACCCCTTAAAACCTAACCCAACCTAACCTAACCATCACAGAAGTCAGAGAATTCGACATTGCCAAAATATCCACAAAAAGTTCTTATCCTACCAAACCTCACCCATCTGAACCTAACCATCACCGAAATCAAAGAATTGGACATTGCCAAAATATCCACAAAACGTGCTTACCTCACAATACCTAACCAAACCTAACCTTACCATCACTGAAGTCAGAGAATCCAACATTGCCAAAATATCCACAAAAAGTTCATACCCCACCAAACCACACCCATCTGTACCTAACCATCACCGAAATCGAAAAAATGGACATTGCCAAAATATCCACAAAACGTGCTTACCTCACTATACCTTATTCAACCTAACTTAACCATCACCGAAGTCAGAGAATTCGACATTGCCAAAATATCCACAAAAAGTTCTTATCCTACCAAACCTCACCCATCTGAACCTAACCATCACCGAAATCAAAGAATTGGACATTGCAAAATTATCCACAAAACGTGCTTACCTTACAATAACTAACCCAACCTAACCTAACCATCACCGAAATCAGAGAATTCGACATTGCCAAAATATCCACAAAAAGTTCTTATCCTTCCAAACCTCCCCCAATTGAACCTAACCATCACCGAAATCAAAGAATTGGACATTGCAAAAATATCCACAAAACGTGCTTACCTCACAATACCTAACCTAACCTAACCTAACCATCACCGAAGTCAGAGAATTCGACATTGCCAAAATATCCACAAAAAGTTTTTATCCTACCAAACCTCACCCATCTGAGCCTAACCATCAACGAAATTAAAGAATTAGACATTGCCAAAATATCTACAAAACATGCTTACCCCTTAAAACCTAACCCAACCTAACCTAACCATCACCGAAGTCAGAGAATTCGACATTGCCAAAATATCCACAAAAAGTTCTTATCCTACCAAACCTCACCCATCTGAGCCTAACCATCAACGAAATTAAAGAATTAGACATTGCCAAAATATCTACAAAACATGCTTACCCCTTAAAACCTAACCCAACCTAACCTGACCATCACCGAAGTCAGAGAATTCGACATTGCCAAAATATCCACAAAAAGTTCTTATCCTACCAAACCTCACCCATCTGAGCCTAACCATCAACGAAATTAAAGAATTAGACATTGCCAAAATATCTACAAAACATGCTTACCCCTTAAAACCTAACCCAACCTAACCTAACCATCACCGAAGTCAGAGAATTCGACATTGCCAAAATATCCACAAAAAGTTCTTATCCTACCAAACCTCACCCATCTGAACCTAACCATCACCGAAATCAAAGAATTGGACATTGCCAAAATATCCACAAAACGTGCTTACCTCACAATACCTAACCAAACCTAACCTAACCATCACTGAAGTCAGAGAATCCAACATTGCCAAAATATCCACAAAAAGTTCATACCCCACCAAACCACACCCATCTGAACGTAACCATCACCGAAATCGAAAAAATGGACATTGCCAAAATATCCACAAAACGTGCTTACCTCACTATACCTTATTCAACCTAACCTAACCATCACCGAAGTCAGAGAATTCGACATTGCCAAAATATCCACAAAAAGTTCTTATCCTACCAAACCTCACCCATCTGAACCTAACCATCACCGAAATCAAAGAATTGGACATTGCAAAAATATCCACAAAACGTGCTTACCTTACAATAACTAACCCAACCTAACCTAACCATCACCGAAGTCAGAGAATTCGACATTGCCAAAATATCCACAAAAAGTTCTTATCCTACCAAACCTCCCCCAATTGAACCTAACCATCACCGAAATCAAAGAATTGGACATTGCAAAAATATCCACAAAACGTGCTTACCTCACAATACCTAACCTAACCTAACCTAACCATCACCGAAGTCAGAGAATTCGACATTGCCAAAATATCCACCAAAAGTTCTTATCCTACCAAACCTCACCCATCTGAACCTAACCATCACCGAAATCGAAGAAATGGACATTGCCAAAATATCCACAAAACGTGCTTACCTCACTATACCTTATACAACCTAACCTAACCATCACCGAAAATAGAGAATTCGACATTGCCAAAATATCCACAAAAAGTTCTTATCCTACCAAACCTCACCCAATTGAACCTAACCATCACCGAAATCAAAGAATTGGACATTGCAAAAATATCCACAAAACGTGCTTACCTCACAATACCTAACCTAACCTAACCTAACCATCACCGAAGTCAGAGAATTCGACATTGCCAAAATATCCACAAAAAGTTCTTATCCTACCAAACCTCACCCATCTGAGCCTAACCATCAACGAAATTAAAGAATTAGACATTGCCAAAATATCTACAAAACATGCTTACCCCTTAAAACCTAACCCAACCTAACCTGACCATCACCGAAAACAGAGAATTCGACATTGCCAAAATATCCACAAAAAGTTCTTATCCTACCAAACCTCTCCCATCTGAACCTAACCATCACCGAAATCAAAGAATTGGACATTGCAAAAATATCCACAAAACGTGCTTACCTCACAATACCTAACCTAACCTAACCTAACCATCACCGAAGTCAGAGAATTCGACATTGCCAAAATATCCACAAAAAGTTCTTATCCTACCAAACCTCACCCATCTGAGCCTAACCATCAACGAAATTAAAGAATTAGACATTGCCAAAATATCTACAAAACATGCTTACCCCTTAAAACCTAACCCAACCTAACCTGACCATCACCGAAGTCAGAGAATTCGACATTGCCAAAATATCCACAAAAAGTTCTTATCCTACCAAACCTCCCCCAATTGAACCTAACCATCACCGAAATCAAAGAATTGGACATTGCAAAAATATCCACAAAACGTGCTTACCTCACAATACCTAACCTAACCTAACCTAACCATCACCGAAGTCAGAGAATTCGACATTGCCAAAATATCCACAAAAAGTTCTTATCCTACCAAACCTCACCCAATTGAACCTAACCATCACCGAAATCAAAGAATTGGACATTGCAAAAATATCCACAAAACGTGCTTACCTCACAATACCTAACCCAACCTAACCTAACCATCACTGAAGTCAGAGAATCCAACATTGCCAAAATATCCACAAAAAGTTCATACCCCACCAAACCTCACCCATCTGAACCTAACCATCACCGAAATCGAAGAAATGGACATTGCCAAAATATCCACAAAACGTGCTTACCTCACTATACCTTATTCAACCTAACCTAACCATCACCGAAGTCAGAGAATTCGACATTGCCAAAATATCCACAAAAAGTTCTTATCCTACCAAACCTCACCCATCTGAACCTAACCATCACCGAAATCAAAGAATTGGACATTGCAAAAATATCCACAAAACGTGCTTACCTCACAATACCTAACCTAACCTAACCTAACCATCACCGAAGTCAGAGAATTCGACATTGCCAAAATATCCACAAAAAGTTCTTATCCTACCAAACCTCACCCATCTGAGCCTTACCATCAACGAAATTAAAGAATTAGACATTGCCAAAATATCTACAAAACATGCTTACCCCTTAAAACCTAACCCAACCTTACCTAACCATCACCGAAGTCAGAGAATTCGACATTGCCAAAATATCCACAAAAAGTTCTTATCCTACCAAACCTCACTTATCTGAACCTAACCATCACCGAAATCAAAGAATTGGACAATGATAAAATATCCACAAAACGTGCTTACCTCACAATACCTAACCCAACCTAACCTAACCATCACCGAAGTCAGAGAATTCGACATTGCCAAAATATCCACAAAAAGTTCTTATCCTACCAAACCTCACCCATCTGAGCCTTACCATCAACGAAATTAAAAAATTAGACATTGCCAAAATATCTACAAAACATGCTTACCCCTTAAAACCTAACCCAACCTAACCTGACCATCACCGAAGTCAGAGAATTCGACATTGCCAAAATATCCACAAAAAGTTCTTATCCTACCAAACCTCACCCAATTGAACCTAACCATCACCGAAATCAAAGAATTGGACATTGCAAAAATATCCACAAATTGTGCTTACCTCACAATACCTAACCTAACCTAACCTAACCATCACCGAAGTCAGAGAATTCGACATTGCCAAAATATCCACAAAAAGTTCTTATCCTACCAAACCTCACCCATCTGAGCCTTACCATCAACGAAATTAAAGAATTAGACATTGCCAAAATATCTACAAAACATGCTTACCCCTTAAAACCTAACCCAACCTAACCTAACCATCACCGAAGTCAGAGAATTCGACATTGCCAAAATATCCACAAAAAGTTCTTATCCTACCAAACCTCACCCATCTGAGCCTAACCATCAACGAAATTAAAGAATTAGACATTGCCAAAATATCTACAAAACATGCTTACCCCTTAAAACCTAACCCAACCTAACCTGACCATCACCGAAGTCAGAGAATTCGACATTGCCAAAATATCCACAAAAAGTTCTTATCCTACCAAACCTCTCCCATCTGAACCTAACCATCACCGAAATCAAAGAATTGGTTATTGCAAAAATATCCACAAAACGTGCTTACCTCACAATACCTAACCTAACCTAACCTAACCATCACCGAAGTCAGAGAATTCGACATTGCCAAAATATCCACAAAAAGTTCTTATCCTACCAAACCTCGCCCATCTGAGCCTAACCATCAACGAAATTAAAGAATTAGACATTGCCAAAATATCTACAAAACATGCTTACCCCTTAAAACCTAACCCAACCTAACCTAACCATCACCGAAGTCAGAGAATTCGACATTGCCAAAATATCCACAAAAAGTTCTTATCCTACCAAACCTCACCCATCTGAGCCTAACCATCAACGAAATTAAAGAATTAGACATTGCCAAAATATCTACAAAACATGCTTACCCCTTAAAACCTAACCCAACCTAACCTGACCATCACCGAAGTCAGAGAATTCGACATTGCCAAAATATCCACAAAAAGTTCTTATCCTACCAAACCTCACCCATTTGAGCCTAACCATCAACGAAATTAAAGAATTAGACATTGCCAAAATATCTTCAAAACATGCTTACCCCTTAAAACCTAACCCAACCTAACCTAACCATCACCGAAGTCAGAGAATTCGACATTGCCAAAATATCCACAAAAAGTTCTTATCCTACCAAACCTCACCCATCTGAACCTAACCATCACCGAAATCAAAGAATTGGACATTGCCAAAATATCCACAAAACGTGCTTACCTCACAATACCTAACCAAACCTAACCTTACCATCACTGAAGTCAGAGAATCCAACATTGCCAAAATATCCACAAAAAGTTCATACCCCACCAAACCACACCCATCTGAACCTAACCATCACCGAAATCGAAAAAATGGACATTGCCAAAATATCCACAAAACGTGCTTACCTCACTATACCTTATTCAACCTAACCTAACCATCACCGAAGTCAGAGAATTCGACATTGCCAAAATATCCACAAAAAGTTCTTATCCTACCAAACCTCACCCATCTGAACCTAACCATCACCGAAATCAAAGAATTGGACATTGCAAAAATATCCACAAAACGTGCTTACCTTACAATAACTAACCCAACCTAACCTAACCATCACCGAAATCAGAGAATTCGACATTGCCAAAATATCCACAAAAAGTTCTTATCCTACCAAACCTCCCCCAATTGAACCTAACCATCACCGAAATCAAAGAATTGGACATTGCAAAAATATCCACAAAACGTGCTTACCTCACAATACCTAACCTAACCTAACCTAACCATCACCGAAGTCAGAGAATTCGACATTGCCAATATATCCACAAAAAGTTCTTATCCTACCAAACCTCACCCATCTGAGCCTAACCATCAACGAAATTAAAGAATAAGACATTGCCAAAATATCTACAAAACATGCTTACCCCTTAAAACCTAACCCAACCTAACCTAACCATCACCGAAGTCAGAGAATTCGACATTGCCAAAATATCCACAAAAAGTTCTTATCCTACCAAACCTCACCCATCTGAGCCTAACCATCAACGAAATTAAAGAATTAGACATTGCCAAAATATCTACAAAACATGCTTACCCCTTAAAACCTAACCCAACCTAACCTGACCATCACCGAAGTCAGAGAATTCGACATTGCCAAAATATCCACAAAAAATTCTTATCCTACCAAACCTCACCCATCTGAGCCTAACCATCAACGAAATTAAAGAATTAGACATTGCCAAAATATCTACAAAACATGCTTACCCCTTAAAACCTAACCCAACCTAACCTAACCATCACCGAAGTCAGAGAATTCGACATTGCCAAAATATCCACAAAAAGTTCTTATCCTACCAAACCTCACCCATCTGAACCTAACCATCACCGAAATCAAAGAATTGGACATTGCCAAAATATCCACAAAACGTGCTTACCTCACAATACCTAACCAAACCTAACCTAACCATCACTGAAGTCAGAGAATCCAACATTGCCAAAATATCCACAAAAAGTTCATACCCCACCAAACCACACCCATCTGAACCTAACCATCACCGAAATCGAAAAAATGGACATTGCCAAAATATCCACAAAACGTGCTTACCTCACTTTACCTTATTCAACCTAACCTAACCATCACCGAAGTCAGAGAATTCGACATTGCCAAAATATCCACAAAAAGTTCTTATCCTACCAAACCTCACCCATCTGAACCTAACCATCACCGAAATCGAAGAAAAGGACATTGCCAAAATATCCACAAAACGTGCTTACCTCACTATACCTTATCCAACCTAACCTAACCATCACCGAAAATAGAGAATTCGACATTGCCAAAATATCCACAAAAAGTTTTTATCCTACCAAACCTCCCCCAATTGAACCTAACCATCACCGAAATCAAAGAATTGGACATTGCAAAAATATCCACAAAACGTGCTTACCTCACAATACCTAACCTAACCTAACCTAACCATCACCGAAGTCAGAGAATTCGACATTGCCAAAATATCCACAAAAAGTTCTTATCCTACCAAACCTCACCCATCTGAGCCTAACCATCAACGAAATTAAAGAATTAGACATTGCCAAAATATCTACAAAACATGCTTACCCCTTAAAACCTAACCCAACCTAACCTAACCATCACCGAAGTCAGAGAATTCGACATTGCCAAAATATCCACAAAAAGTTCTTATCCTACCAAACCTCACCCATCTGAGCCTAACCATCAACGAAATTAAAGAATTAGACATTGCCAAAATATCTACAAAACATGCTTACCCCTTAAAACCTAACCCAACCTAACCTGACCATCACCGAAGTCAGAGAATTCGACATTGCCAAAATATCCACAAAAAGTTCTTATCCTACCAAACCTCACCCATCTGAGCCTAACCATCAACGAAATTAAAGAATTAGACATTGCCAAAATATCTACAAAACATGCTTACCCCTTAAAACCTAACCCAACCTAACCTAACCATCACCGAAGTCAGAGAATTCGACATTGCCAAAATATCCACAAAAAGTTCTTATCCTACCAAACCTCACCCATCTGAACCTAACCATCACCGAAATCAAAGAATTGGACATTGCCAAAATATCCACAAAACGTGCTTACCTCACAATACCTAACCAAACCTAACCTAACCATCACTGAAGTCAGAGAATCCAACATTGCCAAAATATCCACAAAAAGTTCATACCCCACCAAACCACACCCATCTGAACCTAACCATCACCTAAATCGAAAAAATGGACATTGCCAAAATATCCACAAAACGTGCTTACCTCACTTTACCTTATTCAACCTAACCTAACCATCACCGAAGTCAGAGAATTCGACATTGCCAAAATATCCACAAAAAGTTCTTATCCTACCAAACCTCACCCATCTGAACCTAACCATCACCGAAATCGAAGAAAAGGACATTGCCAAAATATCCACAAAACGTGCTTACCTCACTATACCTTATCCAACCTAACCTAACCATCACCGAAAATAGAGAATTCGACATTGCCAAAATATCCACAAAAAGTTCTTATCCTACCAAACCTCACCCAATTGAACCTAACCATCACCGAAATCGAAGAAATGGACATTGCCAAAATATCCACAAAACGTGCTTACCTCACTATACCTTATTCAACCTAACCTAACCATCACCGAAGTCAGAGAATTCGACATTGCCAAAATATCCACAAAAAGTTCTTATCCTACCAAACCTCACCCAATTGAACCTAACCATCACCGAAATCAAAGAATTGGACATTGCAAAAATATCCACAAATTGTGCTTACCTCACAATACCTAACCTAACCTAACCTAACCATCACCGAAGTCAGAGAATTCGACATTGCCAAAATATCCACAAAAAGTTCTTATCCTACCAAACCTCACCCATCTGAGCCTTACCATCAACGAAATTAAAGAATTAGACATTGCCAAAATATCTACAAAACATGCTTACCCCTTAAAACCTAACCCAACCTAACCTAACCATCACCGAAGTCAGAGAATTCGACATTGCCAAAATATCCACAAAAAGTTCTTATCCTACCAAACCTCACCCATCTGAGCCTAACCATCAACGAAATTAAAGAATTAGACATTGCCAAAATATCTACAAAACATGCTTACCCCTTAATACCTAACCCAACCTAACCTTACCATCACCGAAGTCAGAGAATTCGACATTGCCAAAATATCCACAAAAAATTCTTATCCTACCAAACCTCACCCATCTGAACCTAACCATCACCGAAATCAAAGAATTGGACATTGCAAAAATATCCACAAAACGTGCTTACCTCACAATACCTAACCTAACCTAACCTAACCATCACCGAAGTCAGAGAATTCGACATTGCCAAAATATCCACAAAAAGTTCTTATCCTACCAAACCTCACCCATCTGAGCCTAACCATCAACGAAATTAAAGAATTAGACATTGCCAAAATATCTACAAAACATGCTTACCCCTTAAAACCTAACCCAACCTAACCTAACCATCACCGAAGTCAGAGAATTCGACATTGCCAAAATATCCACAAAAAGTTCTTATCCTACCAAACCTCACCCATCTGAGCCTAACCATCAACGAAATTAAAGAATTAGACATTGCCAAAATATCTACAAAACATGCTTACCCCTTAAAACCTAACCCAACCTAACCTGACCATCACCGAAGTCAGAGAATTCGACATTGCCAAAATATCCACAAAAAGTTCTTATCCTACCAAACCTCTCCCATCTAAACCTAACCATCACCGAAATCAAAGAATTGGACATTGCAAAAATATCCACAAAACGTGCTTACCTCACAATACCTAACCTAACCTAACCTAACCATCACCGAAGTCAGAGAATTCGACATTGCCAAAATATCCACAAAAAGTTCTTATCCTACCAAACCTCACCCAATTGAACCTAACCATCACCGAAATCAAAGAATTGGACATTGCAAAATAATCCACAAAACGTGTTTACCTCACAATACCTAACCCAACCTAACCTAACCATCACTGAAGTCAGAGAATCCAACATTGCCAAAATATCCACAAAAAGTTCATACCCCACCAAACCTCACCCATCTGAACCTAACCATCACCGAAATCGAATAAATGGACATTGCCAAAATATCCACAAAACGTGCTTACCTCACAATACCTTATTCAACCTAACCTAACCATCACCGAAGTCAGAGAATTCGACATTGCCAAAATATCCACAAAAAGTTCTTATCCTACCAAACCTCACCCATCTGAACCTAACCATCACGGAAATCAAAGAATTGGACATTGCAAAAATATCCACAAAACGTGCTTACCTTACAATAACTAACCCAACCTAACCTTACCATCACCGAAGTCAGAGAATTCGACATTGCCAAAATATCCACAAAAAGTTCTTATCCTACCAAACCTCCCCCAATTGAACCTAACCATCACCGAAATCAAAGAATTGGACATTGCAAAAATATCCACAAAACGTGCTTACCTCACAATACCTAACCTAACCTAACCTAACCATCACCGAAGTCAGAGAATTCGACATTGCCAAAATATCCACAAAAAGTTCTTATCCTACCAAACCTCACCCATCTGAGCCTTACCATCAACGAAATTAAAGAATTAGACATTGCCAAAATATCTACAAAACATGCTTACCCCTTAAAACCTAACCCAACCTAACCTAACCATCACCGAAGTCAGAGAATTCGACATTGCCAAAATATCCACAAAAAGTTCTTATCCTACCAAACCTCACTTATCTGAACCTAACCATCACCGAAATCAAAGAATTGGACAATGATAAAATATCCACAAAACGTGCTTACCTCACAATACCTAACCCAACCTAACCTAACCATCACCGAAGTCAGAGAATTCGACATTGCCAAAATATCCACAAAAAGTTCTTATCCTACCAAACCTCACCCATCTGAACCTAACCATCACCGAAATCAAAGAATTGGACATTGCAAAAATATCCACAAAACGTGCTTACCTCACAATACCTAACCTAACCTAACCTAACCATCACCGAAGTCAGAGAATTCGACATTGCCAAAATATCCACAAAAAGTTCTTATCCTACCAAACCTCACCCATCTGAGCCTAACCATCAACGAAATTAAAGAATTAGACATTGCCAAAATATCTACAAAACATGCTTACCCCTTAAAACCTAACCCAACCTAACCTAACCATCACCGAAGTCAGAGAATTCGACATTGCCAAAATATCCACAAAAAGTTCTTATCCTACCAAACCTCACCCATCTGAGCCTAACCATCAACGAAATTAAAGAATTAGACATTGCTAAAATATCTACAAAACATGCTTACCCCTTAAAACCTAACCCAACCTAACCTGACCATCACCGAAGTCAGAGAATTCGACATTGCCAAAATATCCACAAAAAGTTCTTATCCTACCAAACCTCTCCCATCTAAACCTAACCATCACCGAAATCAAAGAATTGGACATTGCAAAAATATCCACAAAACGTGCTTACCTCACAATACCTAACCTAACCTAACCTAACCATCACCGAAGTCAGAGAATTCGACATTGCCAAAATATCCACAAAAAGTTCTTATCCTACCAAACCTCACCCAATTGAACCTAACCATCACCGAAATCAAAGAATTGGACATTGCAAAAATATCCACAAAACGTGTTTACCTCACAATACCTAACCCAACCTAACCTAACCATCACTGAAGTCAGAGAATCCAACATTGCCAAAATATCCACAAAAAGTTCATACCCCACCAAACCTCACCCATCTGAACCTAACCATCACCGAAATCGAATAAATGGACATTGCCAAAATATCCACAAAACGTGCTTACCTCACTATACCTTATTCAACCTAACCTAACCATCACCGAAGTCAGAGAATTCGACATTGCCAAAATATCCACAAAAAGTTCTTATCCTACCAAACCTCACCCATCTGAACCTAACCATCACCGAAATCAAAGAATTGGACATTGCAAAAATATCCACAAAACGTGCTTACCTTACAATAACTAACCCAACCTAACCTTACCATCACCGAAGTCAGAGAATTCGACATTGCCAAAATATCCACAAAAAGTTCTTATCCTACCAAACCTCCCCCAATTGAACCTAACCATCACCGAAATCAAAGAATTGGACATTGCAAAAATATCCACAAAACGTGCTTACCTCACAATACCTAACCTAACCTAACCTAACCATCACCGAAGTCAGAGAATTCGACATTGCCAAAATATCCACAAAAAGTTCTTATCCTACCAAACCTCACCCATCTGAGCCTTACCATCAACGAAATTAAAGAATTAGACATTGCCAAAATATCTACAAAACATGCTTACCCCTTAAAACCTAACCCAACCTAACCTAACCATCACCGAAGTCAGAGAATTCGACATTGCCAAAATATCCACAAAAAGTTCTTATCCTACCAAACCTCACTTATCTGAACCTAACCATCACCGAAATCAAAGAATTGGACAATGATAAAATATCCACAAAACGTGCTTACCTCACAATACCTAACCCAACCTAACCTAACCATCACCGAAGTCAGAGAATTCGACATTGCCAAAATATCCACAAAAAGTTCTTATCCTACCAAACCTCCCCCAATTGAACCTAACCATCACCGAAATCAAAGAATTGGACATTGCAAAAATATCCACAAAACGTGCTTACCTCACAATACCTAACCTAACCTAACCTAACCATCACCGAAGTCAGAGAATTCGACATTGCCAAAATATCCACAAAAAGTTCTTATCCTTCCAAACCTCACCCATCTGAACCTTACCATCACCGAAATCAAAGAATTGGACATTAATAAAATATCCACAAAACGTGCTTACCTTACAATACCTAACCCAACCTAACCTAACCATCACCGAAGTCAGAGAATTCGACATTGCCAAAATATCCACAAAAAGTTCTTATCCTACCAAACCTCACCCATCTGAGCCTAACCATCAATGAAATTAAAGAATAAGACATTGCCAAAATATCTACAAAACATGCTTACCCCTTAATACCTAACCAAACCTACCCTGACCATCACCGAAGTCAGAGAATTCGACATTGCCAAAATATCCACAAAAAGTTCTTATCCTACCAAATCTCTCCCATCTGAAACTAACCATCAACGAAATCAAAGAATTGGACATTGCCAAAAAATCCACAAAACGGGCTTACCTCACAATACCTAACCCAACCTAACCTAACCATCACTGAAGTCAGAGAATCCAACATTGCCAAAATATCCACAAAAAGTTCATACCCCACCAAACCACACCCATCTGAACCTAACCATCACCGAAATCGAAGAAATGGACATTGCTAAAATATCCTCAAAACGTGCTTTCCTCACTATACCTTATTCAACCTAACCTAACCATCACCGAAGTCAGAGAATTCGACATTGCCAAAATATCCACAAAAAGGTCTTATCCTACCAAACCTCACCCATCTGAACCTAACCATCACCGAAATCAAAGAATTGGACATTGCAAAAATATCCACAAAACGTGCTTACCTTACAATACCTAACCTAACCTAACCTAACCATCACCGAAGTCAGAGAATTCGACATTGCCAAAATATCCACCAAAAGTTCTTATCCTACCAAACCTCACCCATCTGAACCTAACCATCACCGAAATCGAAGAAATGGACATTGCCAAAATATCCACAAAACGTGCTTACCTCACTATACCTAATTCAACCTAACCTAACCATCACCGAAGTCAGAGAATTCGACATTGCCAAAATATCCACAAAAAGTTCTTATCCTACCAAACCTCACCCATCTGAACCTTACCATCACCGAAATCAAAGAATTGGACATTAATTAAATATCCAAAAAACGTGCTTACCTTACAATACCTAACCCAACCTAACCTAACCATCACCGAAGTCAGAGAATTCGACATTGCCAAAATATCCACAAAAAGTTCTTATCCTACCAAACCTCACCCATCTGAGCCTAACCATCAACGAAATTAAAGAATTAGACATTGCCAAAATATCTACAAAACATCCTTACTCCTTAATACCTAACCAAACCTAACCTTACCATCACCGAAGTCAGATAATTCGACATTGCCAAAATATCCACAAAAAGTTCTTATCCTACCAAATCTCTCCCATCTGAACCTAACCATCACCGAAATCAAAGAATTGGACATTGCCAAAATATCCACAAAACGGGCTTACCTCACAATACCTAACCCAACCTAACCTAACCATCACTGAAGTCAGAGAATCCAACATTGCCAAAATATCCACAAAAAGTTCATACCCCACCAAACCTCACCCATATGAACCTAACCATCACCGAAATCGAAGAAATAGACATTGCCAAAATATCCACAAAACGTGCTTACCTCACTATACCTTATTCAACCTAACCTAACCATCACCGAAGTCAGAGAATTCGACATTGCCAAAATATCCACAAAAAGTTCATACCCCACCAAACCTCACCCATATGAACCTAACTATCACCGAAATCGAAGAAATGGACATTGCCAAAATATCCACAAAACGTGCTTACCTCACTATACCTTATTCAACCTAACCTAACCATCACCGAAGTCAGAGAATTCGACATTGCCAAAATATCCACAAAAAGTTCTTATCCTACCAAACCTCACTTATCTGAACCTAACCATCACCGAAATCAAAGAATTCGACATTGCCAAAATATCCACAAAACTTGCTTACCTCACAATACCTAACCTAACCTAACCTAACCATCACCGAAGTCAGAGAATTCGACATTGCCAAAATATCGGCCAAAAGTTCTTATCCTACCAAACCTCACCCATCTGAACCTAACCATCACCGAAATCGAAGAAATGGACATTGCCAAAATATCCACAAAACGTGCTTACCTCACTATACCTAATTCAACCTAACCTAACCATCACCGAAGTCAGAGAATTCGACATTGCCAAAATATCCACAAAAAGTTCTTATCCTACCAAACCTCACCCATCTGAACCTTACCATCACCGAAATCAAAGAATTGGACATTAATAAAATATCCAAAAAACGTGCTTACCTTACAATACCTAACCCAACCTAACCTAACCATCACCGAAGTCAGAGAATTCGACATTGCCAAAATATCCACAAAAAGTTCTTATCCTACCAAACCTCAACCATCTGAGCCTAACCATCAACGAAATTAAAGAATTAGACATTGCCAAAATATCTACAAAACATCCTTACCCCTTAATACCTAACCAAACCTAACCTTACCATCACCGAAGTCAGAGAATTCGACATTGCCAAAATATCCACAAAAAGTTCTTATCCTACCAAACCTCACCCATCTGAACCTAACCATCACCGAAATCAAAGAATTGGACATTGCAAAAATATCCAAAAATTGTGCTTACCTCACAATACCTAACCTAACCTAACCTAACCATCACCGAAGTCAGAGAATTCGACATTGCCAAAATATCCACAAAAAGTTCTTATCCTACCAAACCTCACTTATCTGAACCTAACCATCAACGAAATCAAAGAATTGGACAAAGATAAAATATCCACAAAACGTGCTTACCTCACAATACCTAACCTAAACTAACCTAACCATCACCGAAGTCAGAGAATTCAACATTGCCAAAATATCTACAAAAAGTTCATACCCCACCAAACCTCACCCATCTGAACCTTACCATCACCGAAATCGAAGAAAAGGACATTGCCAAAAAATCCACAAAACGTGCTTACCTCACTATACCTTATCCAACCTAACCTAACCATCACCGAAAATAGAGAATTCGACATTGCCAAAATATTCACAAAAAGTTCTTATCCTACCAAACCTCACCCAATTGAACCTAACCATCACCGAAATCGAAGAAATGGACATTGCCAAAATATCCACAAAACGTGCTTACCTCACTATACCTTATTCAACCTAACCTAACCATCACCGAAGTCAGAGAATTCGACATTGCCAAAATATCCACAAAAAGTTCTTATCCTACCAAACCTCACCCATCTGAACCTAACCATCACCGAAATCAAAGAAATGGACATTGCAAAAATATCCACAAAACGTGCTTACCTCACAATACCTAACCTAACCTAACCTAACCATCACCGAAGTCAGAGAATTCGACATTGCCAAAATATCCACAAAAAGTTCTTATCCTACCAAACCTCACCCATCTGAGCCTAACCATCAACGAAATTAAAGAATTAGACATTGCCAAAATATCTTCAAAACATGCTTACCCCTTAATACCTAACTTAACCTAACCTTACCATCACCGAAGTCAGAGAATTCGACATTGCCAAAATATCCACAAAAAATTCTTATCCTACCAAACCTCACCCATCTGAACCTAACCATCACCGAAATCAAAGAATTGGACATTGCAAAAATATCCACAAATTGTGCTTACCTCACAATACCTAACCTAACCTAACCTAACCATCACCGAAGTCAGAGAATTCGACATTGCCAAAATATCCACAAAAAGTTCTTATCCTACCAAACCTCACTTATCTGAACCTAACCATCACCGAAATCAAAGAATTGGACAATGATAAAATATCCACAAAACGTGCTTACCTCACAATACCTAACCTAACCTAACCTAACCATCACCGAAGTCAGAGAATTCAACATTGCCAAAATATCTACAAAAAGTTCATACCCCACCAAACCTCACCCATCTGAACCTAACCATCACCGAAATCGAAGAAATGGACATTGCCAAAATATCCACAAAACGTGCTTACCTCACTTTACCTTATCCAACCTAACCTAACCATCACCGAAAATAGAGAATTCGACATTGCCAAAATATCCACAAAAAGTTCTTATCCTACCAAACCTCACCCAATTGAACCTCACCATCACCGAAATCAAAGAAATGGACTATGCAAAAATATCCACAAATTGTGCTTACCTCACAATACCTAACCTAACCTAACCTAACCATCACCGAAGTCAGAGAATTCGACATTGCCAAAATATCCACAAAAAGTTCTTATCCTACCAAATCTCACCCATCTGAGCCTAACCATTAACGAAATTAAAGAATTAGACATTGCCAAAATATCTAAAAAGAATGCTTACCCCTTAAAACCTAACCGAACCTAACCTAACCATCACCGAAGTCAGAGAATTCGACATTGCCAAAATATCCACAAAAAGTTCTTATCCTACCAAACCTCTCCCATCTGAACCTAACCATCACCGAAATCAAAGAATTGGACATTGCAAAAATATCCACAAAACGTGCTTACCTCACAATACCTAACCTTACCTAACCTAACCATCACCGAAGTCAGAGAATTCTACATTGCCAAAATATCCACAAAAAGTTCTTATCCTACCAAACCTCACCCATCTGAGCCTAACCATCAACGAAATTAAAGAATTAGACATTTCCAAAATATCTACAAAACATGCTTACCCCTTAAAACCTAACCCAACCTAACCTAACCATCACCGAAGTCAGAGAATTCGACATTGCCAAAATATCCACAAAAAAATCTTATCCTACCAAACCTCACCCATCTGAGCCTAACCATCAACGAAATTAAAGAATTAGACATTGCCAAAATATCTACAAAACATGCTTACCCCTTAAAACCTAACCCAACCTAACCTTACCATCACCGAAGTCAGAGAATTCGACATTGCCAAAATATCCACAAAAAGTTCTTATCCTACCAAACCTCTCCCATCTGAACCTAACCATCACCGAAATCAAAGAATTGGACATTGCAAAAATATCCAAAAAACGTGCCTACCTCACAATACCTAACCTAATCTAACCTAACCATCACCGAAGTCAGAGAATTCGACATTGCCAAAATATCCACAAAAAGTTCTTATCCTACCAAACCTCACCCATCTGAGCCTAACCATCAACGAAATTAAAGAATTAGACATTGCCAAAATATCTACAAAACATGCTTACCCCTTAATACCTAACCCAACCTAACCTTACCATCACCGAAGTCAGAGAATTCGACATTGCCAAAATATCCACAAAAAGTTCTTATCCTACCAAACCTCACCCAATTGAACCTAACCATCACCGAAATCAAAGAATTGGACATTGCAAAAATATCCACAAATTGTGCTTACCTCACAATACCTAACCTAACCTAACCTAACCATCACCGAAGTCAGAGAATTCGACATTGCCAAAATATCCACAAAAAGTTCTTATCCTACCAAACCTCACTTATCTGAACCTAACCATCACCGAAATCAAAGAATTGGACAAAGATAAAATATCCACAAAACGTGCTTACCTCACAATACCTAACCTAAACTAACCTAACCATCACCGAAGTCAGAGAATTCAACATTGCCAAAATATCTACAAAAAGTTCATACCCCACCAAACCTCACCCATCTGAACCTAACCATCACCGAAATCGAAGAAAAGGACATTGCCAAAATATCCACAAAACGTGCTTACCTCACTATACCTTATCCAACCTAACCTAACCATCACCGAAAATAGAGAATTCGACATTGCCAAAATATCCACAAAAAGTTCTTATCCTACCAAACCTCACCCAATTGAACCTAACCATCACCGAAATCGAAGAAATGGACATTGCCAAAATATCCACAAAACGTGCTTACCTCACTATACTTTATTCAACCTAACCTAACCATCACCGAAGTCAGAGAATTCGACATTGCCAAAATATCCACAAAAAGTTCTTATCCTACCAAACCTCACCCATCTGAACCTAACCATCACCGAAATCAAAGAATTGGACATTGCAAAAATATCCACAAAACGTGCTTACCTCACAATACCTAACCTAACCTAACCTAACCATCACCGAAGTCAGAGAATTCGACATTGCCAAAATATCCACAAAAAGTTCTTATCCTACCAAACCTCACCCATCTGAGCCTAACCATCAACGAAATTAAAGAATTAGACATTGCCAAAATATCTACAAAACATGCTTACCCCTTAATACCTAACCCAACCTAACCTTACCATCACCGAAGTCAGAGAATTCGACATTGCCAAAATATCCACAAAAAGTTCTTATCCTACCAAACCTCACTTATCTGAACCTAACCATCACCGAAATCAAAGAATTGGACAATGATAAAATATCCACAAAACGTGCTTACCTCAAAATACCTAACCTAACCTAACCTAACCATCACCGAAGTCAGAGAATTCAACATTGCCAAAATATCTACAAAAAGTTCATACCCCACCAAACCTCACCCATCTGAACCTAACCATCACCGAAATCGAAGAAATGGACATTGCCAAAATATCCACAAAACGTGCTTACCTCACTATACCTTATCCAACCTAACCTAACCATCACCGAAAATAGAGAATTCGACATTGCCAAAATATCCACAAAAAGTTCTTATCCTACCAAACCTCACCCAATTGAACCTCACCATCACCGAAATCAAAGAATTGGACTATGCAAAAATATCCACAAATTGTGCTTACCTCACAATACCTAACCTAACCTAACCTAACCATCACCGAAGTCAGAGAATTCGACATTGGCAAAATATCCACAAAAAGTTCTTATCCTACCAAATCTCACCCATCTGAGCCTAACCATCAACGAAATTAAAGAATTAGACATTGCCAAAATATCTAAAAAGAATGCTTACCCCTTAAAACCTAACCGAACCTAACCTAACCATCACCGAAGTCAGAGAATTCGACATTGCCAAAATATCCACAAAAAGTTCTTATCCTACCAAACCTCTCCCATCTGAACCTAACCATCACCGAAATCAAAGAATTGGACATTGCAAAAATATCCACAAAACGTGCTTACCTCACAATACCTAACCTTACCTAACCTAACCATCACCGAAGTCAGAGAATTCTACATTGCCAAAATATCCACAAAAAGTTCTTATCCTACCAAACCTCACCCATCTGAGCCTAACCATCAACGAAATTAAAGAATTAGACATTGCCAAAATATCTACAAAACATGCTTACCCCTTAAAACCCAACCCAACCTAACCTAACCATCACCGAAGTCAGAGAATTCGACATTGCCAAAATATCCACAAAAAGTTCTTATCCTACCAAACCTCACCCATCTGAGCCTAACCATCAACGAAATTAAAGAATTAGACATTGCCAAAATATCTACAAAACATGCTTACCCCTTAAAACCTAACCCAACCTAACCTGACCATCACCGAAGTCAGAGAATTCGACATTGCCAAAATATCCACAAAAAGTTCTTATCCTACCAAACCTCTCCCATCTGAACCTAACCATCACCGAAATCAAAGAATTGGACATTGCAAAAATATCCAAAAAACGTGCCTACCTCACAATACCTAACCTAATCTAACCTAACCATCACCGAAGTCAGAGAATTCGACATTGCCAAAATATCCACAAAAAGTTCTTATCCTACCAAACCTCACCCATCTGAGCCTAACCATCAACGAAATTAAAGAATTAGACATTGCCAAAATATCTACAAAACATGCTTACCCCTTAATACCTAACCCAACCTAACCTTACCATCACCGAAGTCAGAGAATTCGACATTGCCAAAATATCCACAAAAAGTTCTTATCCTACCAAACCTCACCCAATTGAACCTAACCATCACCGAAATCAAAGAATTGGACATCGCCAAAATAACAACAAAACGTGCTTACCTCACAATACTTAACCTAACCTAACCTAACCATCACCGAAGTCAGAGAATTCGACATTGCCAAAATATCCACAAAAAATTCTTATCCTACCAAACCTCACCCATCTGAGCCTAACCATCAACGAAATTAAAGAATTAGACATTGCCAAAATATCTACAAAACATGCTTTCCCCTTAATACCTAACCCAACCTAACCTAACCATCACCGAAGTCAAAGAATTCGACATTGCCAAAATATCCACAAAACGTGCTTACCTCACAATACCTAACCTAACCTAACCTAACCATCACCGAAGTCAGAGAATTCAACATTGCCAAAATATCTACAAAAAGTTCATACCCCACCAAACCTCACCCATCTGAACCTAACCATCACCGAAATCGAAGAAATGGACATTGCCAAAATATCCACAAAACGTGCTTACCTCACTATACCTTATCCAACCTAACCTAACCATCACCGAAAATAGAGAATTCGACATTGCCAAAATATCCACAAAAAGTTCTTATCCTACCAAACCTTACCCAATTGAACCTAACCATCACCGAAATCAAAGAATTGGACATTGCAAAAATATCCACAAAACGTGCTTACCTCACAATACCTTACCTTACCTAACCTAACCATCACCGAAGTCAGAGAATTCTACATTGCCAAAATATCCACAAAAAGTTCTTATCCTACCAAACCTCACCCATCTGAGCCTAACTATCAACGAAATTAAAGAATTAGACATTGCCAAAATATCTACAAAACATGCTTACCCCTTAAAACCTAACCCAACCTAACCTAACCATCACCGAAGTCAGAGAATTCGACATTGCCAAAATATCCACAAAAAGTTCTTATTCTACCAAACCTCACGCATCTGAGCCTAACCATCAACGAAATTAAAGAATTAGACATTGCCAAAATATCTACAAAACATGCTTACCCCTTAATACCTAACCCAACCTAACCTTACCATCACCGAAGTCAGAGAATTCGACATTGCCAAAATATCCACAAAAAGTTCTTATCCTACCAAACCTCACTCAATTGAACCTAACCATCACCGAAATCAAAGAATTGGACATCGCCAAAATAACAACAAAACGTGCTTACCTCACAATACCTAACCCAACCTAACCTAACCATCACCGAAGTCAGAGAATTAGACATTGCCAAAATATCCACAAAAAGTTCTTATCCTACCAAACCTCACCCATCTGAACCTAACCATCACCGAAATCAAAGAATTGGACATTGCAAAAATATACACAAAACGTGCTTACCTCACAATACTTAACCTTACCTAACCTAACCATCACCGAAGTCAGAGAATTCGACATTGCCAAAATATCCACAAAAAGTTCTTATCCTACCAAACCTCACCCATCTGAGCCTAACCATCAACGAAATTAAAGAATTAGACATTGCCAAAATATCTACAAAACATGCTTACCCCTTAATACCTAACCCAACCTAACCTTACCATCACCGAAGTCAGAGAATTCGACATTGCCAAAATATCCACAAAAAGTTCTTATCCTACCAAACCTCACCCAATTGAACCTAACCATCACCGAAATCAAAGAATTGGACATTGCCAAAATATCCACAAAACGTGCTTACCTCACAATACCCAAGCCAACCTAACCTAACCATCACTGAAGTCAGAGAATCCAACATTGCCAAAATATCCACAAAAAGTTCATACCCCCCCTAACCTCACCCAATTGAACCTAACCATCACCGAAATCAAAGAATTGGACATTGCAAAAATATCCACAAAACGTGCTTACCTCACAATACCTAACCTAACCTAACCTAACCATCACCGAAGTCAGAGAATTCGACTTTGCCAAAATATCCACAAAAAGTTCTTATCCTACCAAACCTCACCCATCTGAACCTTACCATCACCGAAATCAAAGAATTGGACATTGCAAAAATATCCACAAAACGTGCTTACCTTACAATACCTAACCCAACCTAACCTAACCATCACCGAAGTCAGAGAATTCGACATTGCCAAAATATCCACAAAAAGTTCTTATCCTACCAAACCTCACTTATCTGAACCTAACCATCACCGAAATCAAAGAATTGGACAAAGATAAAATATCCACAAAACGTGCTTACCTCACAATACCTAACCCAACCTAACCTAACCATCACCGAAGTCAAAGAATTCGACATTGCCAAAATATCCACAAAAAGTTCTTATCCTACCAAACCTCACCCATCTGAACCTAACCATCACCGAAATCAAAGAATTCGACATTGCCAAAATATCCACAAAACGTGCTTACCTCACAATACCTAACCTAACCTAACCTAACCATCACCGAAGTCAGAGAATTCAACATTGCCAAAATATCTACAAAAAGTTCATACCCCACCAAACCTCACCCATCTGAACCTAACCATCACCGAAATCGAAGAAATGGACATTGCCAAAATATCCACAAAACGTGCTTACCTCACTATACCTTATCCAACCTAACCTAACCATCACCAAAAATAGAGAATTCGACATTGCCAAAATATCCACAAAAAGTTCTTATCCTACCAAACCTCTCCCATCTGAACCTAACCATCACCGAAATCAAAGAATTGGACATCGCCAAAATAACAACAAAACGTGCTTACCTCACAATTCCTAACCCAACCTAACCTAACCATCACCGAAGTCAGAGAATTCGACATTGCCAAAATATCCACAAAAAGTTCTTATCCTACCAAACCTCACCCATCTGAACCTAACCATCACCGAAATCAAAGAATTGGACAATGCAAAAATATACACAAAACGTGCTTACCTCACAATACTTAACCTAACCTAACCTAACCATCACCGAAGTCAGAGAATTCGACATTGCCAAAATATCCACAAAAAGTTCTTATCCTACCAAACCTCACCCATCTGAGCCTAACCATCAACGAAATTAAAGAATTAGACATTGCCAAAATATCTACAAAACATGCTTACCCCTTAATACCTAACCCAACCTAACCTAACCATCACCGAAGTCAGAGAATTCGACATTGCCAAAATATCCACAAAAAGTTCATATCCTACCAAACCTCACCCATCTGAACCTAACCATCACCGAAATCAAAGAATTAGGCATTGCCAAAATATCCACAAAACGTGCTTACCTCACAATACCTAACCCAACCTAACCTATCCATCACCGAAGTCCGAGAATTCGACATTGCCAAAATATCCACAAAAAGTTCTTATCCTACCAAACCTCACCCATCTGAACCTAACCATCACCGAAATCAAAGAATTCGACATTGCCAAAATATCCACAAAACGTGCTTACCTCACAATACCTAACCCAACCTAACCTATCCATCACCGAAGTCCGAGAATTCGACATTGCCAAAATATCCACAAAAAGTTCTTATCCTACCAAACCTCACCCATCTGAACCTAACCATCACCGAAATCAAAGAATTCGACATTGCCAAAATATCCACAAAACGTGCTTACCTCACAATACCTAACCTAACCTAACCTAACCATCACCGAAGTCAGAGAATTCAACATTGCCAAAATATCTACAAAAAGTTCATACCCCACCAAACCTCACCCATCTGAACCTAACCATCACCGAAATCGAAGAAATGGACATTGCCAAAATATCCACAAAACGTGCTTACCTCACTATACCTTATCCAACCTAACCTAACCATCACCGAAAATAGAGAATTCGACATTGCCAAAATATCCACAAAAAGTTCTTATCCTACCAAACCTCACCCAATTGAACCTAACCATCACCGAAATCAAAGAATTGGACATTGCAAAAATATCCACAAAACGTGCTTACCTCACAATACCTAACCTTACCTAACCTAACCATCACCGAAGTCAGAGAATTCTACATTGCCAAAATATCCACAAAAAGTTCTTATCCTACCAAACCTCACCCATCTGAGCCTAACTATCAACGAAATTAAAGAATTAGACATTGCCAAAATATCTACAAAACATGCTTACCCCTTAAAACCTAACCCAACCTAACCTAACCATCACCGAAGTCAGAGAATTCGACATTGCCAAAATATCCACAAAAAGTTCTTATCCTACCAAACCTCACGCATCTGAGCCTAACCATCAACGAAATTAAAGAATTAGACATTGCCAAAATATCTACAAAACATGCTTACCCCTTAATACCTAACCCAACCTAACCTTACCATCACCGAAGTCAGAGAATTCGACATTGCCAAAATATCCACAAAAAGTTCTTATCCTACCAAACCTCACTCAATTGAACCTAACCATCACCGAAATCAAAGAATTGGACATCGCCAAAATAACAACAAAACGTGCTTACCTCACAATACCTAACCCAACCTAACCTAACCATCACCGAAGTCAGAGAATTAGACATTGCCAAAATATCCACAAAAAGTTCTTATCCTACCAAACCTTACCCATCTGAACCTAACCATCACCGAAATCAAAGAATTGGACATTGCAAAAATATACACAAAACGTGCTTACCTCACAATACTTAACCTTACCTAACCTAACCATCACCGAAGTCAGAGAATTCGACATTGCCAAAATATCCACAAAAAGTTCTTATCCTACCAAACCTCACCCATCTGAGCCTAACCATCAACGAAATTAAAGAATTAGACATTGCCAAAATATCTACAAAACATGCTTACCCCTTAATACCTAACCCAACCTAACCTTACCATCACCAAAGTCAGAGAATTCGACATTGCCAAAATATCCACAAAAAAATCTTATCCTACCAAACCTCACCCAATTGAACCTAACCATCACCGAAATCAAAGAATTGGACATTGCCAAAATATCCACAAAACGTGCTTACCTCACAATACCTAAGCCAACCTAACCTAACCATCACTGAAGTCAGAGAATCCAACATTGCCAAAATATCCACAAAAAGTTCATACCCCACCTAACCTCACCCAATTGAACCTAACCATCACCGAAATCAAAGAATTGGACATTGCAAAAATATCCACAAAACGTGCTTACCTCACAATACCTAACCTAACCTAACCTAACCATCACCGAAGTCAGAGAATTCGACTTTGCCAAAATATCCACAAAAAGTTCTTATCCTACCAAACCTCACCCATCTGAACCTTACCATCACCGAAATCAAAGAATTAAACATTGCAAAAATATCCACAAAACGTGCTTACCTTACAATACCTAACCCAACCTAACCTAACCATCACCGAAGTCAGAGAATTCGACATTGCCAAAATATCCACAAAAAGTTCTTATCCTACCAAACCTCACTTATCTGAACCTAACCATCACCGATATCAAAGAATTGGACAATGATAAAATATCCACAAAACGTGCTTACCTCACAATACCTAACCCAACCTAACCTAACCATCACCGAAGTCAAAGAATTCGACATTGCCAAAATATCCACAAAAAGTTCTTATCCTACCAAACCTCACCCATCTGAACCTAACCATCACCGAAATCAAAGAATTCGACATTGCCAAAATATCCACAAAACGTGCTTACCTCACAATACCTAACCTAACCTAACCTAACCATCACCGAAGTCAGAGAATTCGACTTTGCCAAAATATCCACAAAAAGTTCTTATCCTACCAAACCTCACCCATCTGAACCATACCATCACCGAAATCAAAGAATTGGACATTGCAAAAATATCCACAAAACGTGCTTACCTTACAATACCTAACCCAACCTAACCTAACCATCACCGAAGTCAGAGAATTCGACATTATCAAAATATCCACAAAAAGTTCTTATCCTACCAAACCTCACTTATCTGAACCTAACGATCACCGAAGTCAAAGAATTGGACAATGATAAAATATCCACAAAACGTGCTTACCTCACAATACCTAACCCAACCTAACCTAACCATCACCGAAGTCAAAGAATTCGACATTGCCAAAATATCCACAAAAAGTTCTTATCCTACCAAACCTCACCCATCTGAACCTAACCATCACCGAAATCAAAGAATTCGACATTGCCAAAATATCCACAAAACGTGCTTACCTCACAATACCTAACCCAACCTAACCTATTCATCACCGAAGTCCGAGAATTCGACATTATCAAAATATCCACAAAAAGTTCTTATCCTACCAAACCTCACTTATCTGAACCTAACCATCACCGAAGTCAAAGTATTGGACAATGATAAAATATCCACAAAACGTGCTTACCTCACAATACCTAACCCAACCTAACCTAACCATCACCGAAGTCAAAGAATTCGACATTGCCAAAATATCTACAAAAAGTTCATACCCCACCAAACCTCACCCATCTGAACCTAACCATCACCGAAATCGAAGAAATGGACATTGCCAAAATATCCACAAAACGTGCTTACCTCACTATACCTTATCCAACCTAACCTAACCATCACCGAAAATAGAGAATTCGACATTGCCAAAATATCCACAAAAAGTTCTTATCCTACCAAACCTCACCCAATTGAACCTAACTATCACCGAAATCAAAGAATTGGACATTGCAAAAATATCCACAAAACGTGCTTACCTCACAATACCTAACCTTACCTAACCTAACCATCACCGAAGTCAGAGAATTCTACATTGCCAAAATATCCACAAAAAGTTCTTATCCTACCAAACCTCACCCATCTGAGCCTAACCATCAACGAAATTAAAGAATTAGACATTGCCAAAATATCTACAAAACATGCTTACCCCTTAATACCTAACCCAACCTAACCTTACCATCACCGAAGTCAGAGAATTCGACATTGCCAAAATATCCACAAAAAGTTCTTATCCTACCAAACCTCACCCAATTGAACCTAACCATCACCGAAATCAAAGAATTGGACATCGCCAAAATAACAACAAAACGTGCTTACCTCACAATACTTAACCTAACCTAACCTAACCATCACCGAAGTCAGAGAATTCGACATTGCCAAAATATCCACAAAAAATTCTTATCCTACCAAACCTCACCCATCTGAGCCTAACCATCAACGAAATTAAAGAATTAGACATTGCCAAAATATCTACAAAACATGCTTACCCCTTAATACCTAACCCAACCTAACCTAACCATCACCGAAGTCAGAGAATTCGACATTGCCAAAATATCCACAAAAAGTTCATATCCTACCAAACCTCACCCATCTGAACCTAACCATCACCGAAATCAAAGAATTAGGCATTGCCAAAATATCCACAAAACGTGCTTACCTCACAATACCTAACCCAACCTAACCTATCCATCACCGAAGTCCGAGAATTCGACATTGCCAAAATATCCACAAAAAGTTCTTATCCTACCAAACCTCACCCATCTGAACCTAACCATCACCGAAATCAAAGAATTCGACATTGCCAAAATATCCACAAAACGTGCTTACCTCACAATACCTAACCCAACCTAACCTATCCATCACCGAAGTCCGAGAATTCGACATTGCCAAAATATCCACAAAAAGTTCTTATCCTACCAAACCTCACCCATCTGAACCTAACCATCACCGAAATCAAAGAATTCGACATTGCCAAAATATCCACAAAACGTGCTTACCTCACAATACCTAACCTAACCTAACCTAACCATCACCGAAGTCAGAGAATTCAACATTGCCAAAATATCTACAAAAAGTTCATACCCCACCAAACCTCACCCATCTGAACCTAACCATCACCGAAATCGAAGAAATGGACATTGCCAAAATATCCACAAAACGTGCTTACCTCACTATACCTTATCCAACCTAACCTAACCATCACCGAAAATAGAGAATTCGACATTGCCAAAATATCCACAAAAAGTTCTTATCCTACCAAACCTCACCCAATTGAACCTAACCATCACCGAAATCAAAGAATTGGACATTGCAAAAATATCCACAAAACGTGCTTACCTCACAATACCTAACCTTACCTAACCTAACCATCACCGAAGTCAGAGAATTCTACATTGCCAAAATATCCACAAAAAGTTCTTATCCTACCAAACCTCACCCATCTGAGCCTAACTATCAACGAAATTAAAGAATTAGACATTGCCAAAATATCTACAAAACATGCTTACCCCTTAAAACCTAACCCAACCTAACCTAACCATCACCGAAGTCAGAGAATTCGACATTGCCAAAATATCCACAAAAAGTTCTTATCCTACCAAACCTCACGCATCTGAGCCTAACCATCAACGAAATTAAAGAATTAGACATTGCCAAAATATCTACAAAACATGCTTACCCCTTAATACCTAACCCAACCTAACCTTACCATCACCGAAGTCAGAGAATTCGACATTGCCAAAATATCCACAAAAAGTTCTTATCCTACCAAACCTCACTCAATTGAACCTAACCATCACCGAAATCAAAGAATTGGACATCGCCAAAATAACAACAAAACGTGCTTACCTCACAATACCTAACCCAACCTAACCTAACCATCACCGAAGTCAGAGAATTAGACATTGCCAAAATATCCACAAAAAGTTCTTATCCTACCAAACCTCACCCATCTGAACCTAACCATCACCGAAATCAAAGAATTGGACATTGCAAAAATATACACAAAACGTGCTTACCTCACAATACTTAACCTTACCTAACCTAACCATCACCGAAGTCAGAGAATTCGACATTGCCAAAATATCCACAAAAAGTTCTTATCCTACCAAACCTCACCCATCTGAGCCTAACCATCAACGAAATTAAAGAATTAGACATTGCCAAAATATCTACAAAACATGCTTACCCCTTAATACCTAACCCAACCTAACCTTACCATCACCGAAGTCAGAGAATTCGACATTGCCAAAATATCCACAAAAAGTTCTTATCCTACCAAACCTCACCCAATTGAACCTAACCATCACCGAAATCAAAGAATTGGACATTGCCAAAATATCCACAAAACGTGCTTACCTCACAATACCTAAGCCAACCTAACCTAACCATCACTGAAGTCAGAGAATCCAACATTGCCAAAATATCCACAAAAAGTTCATACCCCACCTAACCTCACCCAATTGAACCTAACCATCACCGAAATCAAAGAATTGGACATTGCAAAAATATCCACAAAACGTGCTTACCTCACAATACCTAACCTAACCTAACCTAACCATCACCGAAGTCAGAGAATTCGACTTTGCCAAAATATCCACAAAAAGTTCTTATCCTACCAAACCTCACCCATCTGAACCTTACCATCACCGAAATCAAAGAATTGGACATTGCAAAAATATCCACAAAACGTGCTTACCTTACAATACCTAACCCAACCTAACCTAACCATCACCGAAGTCAGAGAATTCGACATTGCCAAAATATCCACAAAAAGTTCTTATCCTACCAAACCTCACTTATCTGAACCTAACCATCACCGATATCAAAGAATTGGACAATGATAAAATATCCACAAAACGTGCTTACCTCACAATACCTAACCCAACCTAACCTAACCATCACCGAAGTCAAAGAATTCGACATTGCCAAAATATCCACAAAAAGTTCTTATCCTACCAAACCTCTCCCATCTGAACCTAACCATCACCGAAATCAAAGAATTGGACATCGCCAAAATAACAACAAAACGTGCTTACCTCACAATTCCTAACTTAACCTAACCTAACCATCACCGAAGTCAGAGAATTCGACATTGCCAAAATATCCACAAAAAGTTCTTATCCTACCAAACCTCACCCATCTGAACCTAACCATCACCGAAATCAAAGAATTGGACAATGCAAAAATATACACAAAACGTGCTTACCTCACAATACTTAACCTAACCTAACCTAACCATCACCGAAGTCAGAGAATTCGACATTGCCAAAATATCCACAAAAAGTTCTTATCCTACCAAACCTCACCCATCTGAGCCTAACCATCAACGAAATTAAAGAATTAGACATTGCCAAAATATCTACAAAACATGCTTACCCCTTAATACCTAACCCAACTTAACCTAACCATCACCGAAGTCAGAGAATTCGACATTGCCAAAATATCCACAAAAAGTTCATATCCTACCAAACCTCACCCATCTGAACCTAACCATCACCGAAATCAAAGAATTAGGCATTGCCAAAATATCCACAAAACGTGCTTACCTCACAATACCTAACCCAACCTAACCTATTCATCACCGAAGTCCAAGAATTCGACATTATCAAAATATCCACAAAAAGTTCTTATCCTACCAAACCTCACTTATCTGAACCTAACGATCACCGAAGTCAAAGAATTGGACAATGATAAAATATCCACAAAACGTGCTTACCTCACAATACCTAACCCAACCTAACCTAACCATCACCGAAGTCAAAGAATTCGACATTGCCAAAATATCCACAAAAAGTTCTTATCCTACCAAACCTCACCCATCTGAACCTAACCATCACCGAAATCAAAGAATTAGGCATTGCCAAAATATCCACAAAACGTGCTTACCTCACAATACCTAACCCAACCTAACCTATTCATCACCGAAGTCCAAGAATTCGACATTATCAAAATATCCACAAAAAGTTCTTATCCTACCAAACCTCACTTATCTGAACCTAACGATCACCGAAGTCAAAGAATTGGACAATGATAAAATATCCACAAAACGTGCTTACCTCACAATACCTAACCCAACCTAACCTAACCATCACCGAAGTCAAAGAATTCGACATTGCCAAAATATCTACAAAAAGTTCATACCCCACCAAACCTCACCCATCTGAACCTAACCATCACCGAAATCGAAGAAATGGACATTGCCAAATTATCCACAAAACGTGCTTACCTCACTATACCTTATCCAACCTAACCTAACCATCACCGAAAATAGAGAATTCGACATTGCCAAAATATCCACAAAAAGTTCTTATCCTACCAAACCTCACCCAATTGAACCTAACCATCACCGAAATCAAAGAATTGGACATTGCAAAAATATCCACAAAACGTGCTTACCTCACAATACCTAACCTTACGTAACCTAACCATCACGGAAGTCAGAGAATTCTACATTGCCAAAATATCCACAAAAAGTTCTTATCCTACCAAACCTCACCCATCTGAGCCTAACCATCAACGAAATTAAAGAATTAGACATTGCCAAAATATCTACAAAACATGCTTACCCCTTAAAACCTAACCCAACCTAACCTAACCATCACCGAAGTCAGAGAATTCGACATTGCCAAAATATCCACAAAAAGTTCTTATCCTACCAAACCTCACCCATCTGAGCCTAACCATCAACGAAATTAAAGAATTAGACATTGCCAAAATATCTACAAAACATGCTTACCCCTTAAAACCTAACCCAACCTAACCTGACCATCACCGAAGTCAGAGAATTCGACATTGCCAAAATATCCACAAAAAGTTCTTATCCTACCAAACCTCTCCCATCTGAACCTAACCATCACCGAAATCAAAGAATTGGACATTGCAAAAATATCCAAAAAACGTGCCTACCTCACAATACCTAACCTAACCTAACCTAACCATCACCGAAGTCAGAGAATTCGACATTGCCAAAATATCTACAAAAAGTTCTTATCCTACCAAACCTCACCCATCTGAGCCTAACCATCAACGAAATTAAAGAATTAGACATTGCCAAAATATCTACAAAACATGCTTACCCCTTAATACCTAACCCAACCTAACCTTACCATCACCGAAGTCAGAGAATTCGACATTGCCAAAATATCCACAAAAAGTTCTTATCCTACCAAACCTCACCCAATTGAACCTAACCATCACCGAAATCAAAGAATTGGACATCGCCAAAATAACAACAAAACGTGCTTACCTCACAATACTTAACCTAACCTAACCTAACCATCACCGAAGTCAGAGAATTCGACATTGCCAAAATATCCACAAAAAATTCTTATCCTACCAAACCTCACCCATCTGAGCCTAACCATCAACGAAATTAAAGAATTAGACATTGCCAAAATATCTACAAAACATGCTTACCCCTTAATACCTAACCCAACCTAACCTAACCATCACCGAAGTCAGAGAATTCGACATTGCCAAAATATCCACAAAAAGTTCATATCCTACCAAACCTCACCCATCTGAACCTAACCATCACCGAAATCAAAGAATTAGGCATTGCCAAAATATCCACAAAACGTGCTTACCTCACAATACCTAACCCAACCTAACCTATCCATCACCGAAGTCCGAGAATTCGACATTGCCAAAATATCCACAAAAAGTTCTTATCCTACCAAACCTCACCCATCTGAACCTAACCATCACCGAAATCAAAGAATTCGACATTGCCAAAATATCCACAAAACGTGCTTACCTCACAATACCTAACCCAACCTAACCTATCCATCACCGAAGTCCGAGAATTCGACATTGCCAAAATATCCACAAAAAGTTCTTATCCTACCAAACCTCACCCATCTGAACCTAACCATCACCGAAATCAAAGAATTCGACATTGCCAAAGTATCCACAAAACGTGCTTACCTCACAATACCTAACCTAACCTAACCTAACCATCACCGAAGTCAGAGAATTCAACATTGCCAAAATATCTACAAAAAGTTCATACCCCACCAAACCTCACCCATCTGAACCTAACCATCACCGAAATCGAAGAAATGGACATTGCCAAAATATCCACAAAACGTGCTTACCTCACTATACCTTATCCAACCTAACCTAACCATCACCGAAAATAGAGAATTCGACATTGCCAAAATATCCACAAAAAGTTCTTATCCTACCAAACCTCACCCAATTGAACCTAACCATCACCGAAATCAAAGAATTGGACATTGCAAAAATATCCACAAAACGTGCTTACCTCACAATACCTTACCTTACCTAACCTAACCATCACCGAAGTCAGAGAATTCTACATTGCCAAAATATCCACAAAAAGTTCTTATCCTACCAAACCTCACCCATCTGAGCCTAACTATCAACGAAATTAAAGAATTAGACATTGCCAAAATATCTACAAAACATGCTTACCCCTTAAAACCTAACCCAACCTAACCTAACCATCACCGAAGTCAGAGAATTCGACATTGCCAAAATATCCACAAAAAGTTCTTATCCTACCAAACCTCACGCATCTGAGCCTAACCATCAACGAAATTAAAGAATTAGACATTGCCAAAATATCTACAAAACATGCTTACCCCTTAATACCTAACCCAACCTAACCTTACCATCACCGAAGTCAGAGAATTCGACATTGCCAAAATATCCACAAAAAGTTCTTATCCTACCAAACCTCACTCAATTGAACCTAACCATCACCGAAATCAAAGAATTGGACATCGCCAAAATAACAACAAAACGTGCTTACCTCACAATACCTAACCCAACCTAACCTAACCATCACCGAAGTCAGAGAATTAGACATTGCCAAAATATCCACAAAAAGTTCTTATCCTACCAAACCTCACCCATCTGAACCTAACCATCACCGAAATCAAAGAATTGGACATTGCAAAAATATACACAAAACGTGCTTACCTCACAATACTTAACCTTACCTAACCTAACCATCACCGAAGTCAGAGAATTCGACATTGCCAAAATATCCACAAAAAGTTCTTATCCTACCAAACCTCACCCATCTGAGCCTAACCATCAACGAAATTAAAGAATTAGACATTGCCAAAATATCTACAAAACATGCTTACCCCTTAATACCTAACCCAACCTAACCTTACCATCACCGAAGTCAGAGAATTCGACATTGCCAAAATATCCACAAAAAGTTCTTATCCTACCAAACCTCACCCAATTGAACCTAACCATCACCGAAATCAAAGAATTGGACATTGCCAAAATATCCACAAAACGTGCTTACCTCACAATACCTAAGCCAACCTAACCTAACCATCACTGAAGTCAGAGAATCCAACATTGCCAAAATATCCACAAAAAGTTCATACCCCACCTAACCTCACCCAATTGAACCTAACCATCACCGAAATCAAAGAATTGGACATTGCAAAAATATCCACAAAACGTGCTTACCTCACAATACCTAACCTAACCTAACCTAACCATCACCGAAGTCAGAGAATTCGACTTTGCCAAAATATCCACAAAAAGTTCTTATCCTACCAAACCTCACCCATCTGAACCTTACCATCACCGAAATCAAAGAATTGGACATTGCAAAAATATCCACAAAACGTGCTTACTTTACAATACCTAACCCAACCTAACCTAACCATCACCGAAGTCAGAGAATTCGACATTGCCAAAATATCCACAAAAAGTTCTTATCCTACCAAACCTCACTTATCTGAACCTAACCATCACCGATATCAAAGAATTGGACAATGATAAAATATCCACAAAACGTGCTTACCTCACAATACCTAACCCAACCTAACCTAACCATCACCGAAGTCAAAGAATTCGACATTGCCAAAATATCCACAAAAAGTTCTTATCCTACCAAACCTCACCCATCTGAACCTAACCATCACCGAAATCAAAGAATTCGACATTGCCAAAATATCCACAAAACGTGCTTACCTCACAATACCTAACCTAACCTAACCTAACCATCACCGAAGTCAGAGAATTCAACATTGCCAAAATATCTACAAAAAGTTCATACCCCACCAAACCTCACCCATCTGAACCTAACCATCACCGAAATCGAAGAAATGGACATTGCCAAAATATCCACAAAACGTGCTTACCTCACTATACCTTATCCAACCTAACCTAACCATCACCAAAAATAGAGAATTCGACATTGCCAAAATATCCACAAAAAGTTCTTATCCTACCAAACCTCTCCCATCTGAACCTAACCATCACCGAAATCAAAGAATTGGACATCGCCAAAATAACAACAAAACGTGCTTACCTCACAATTCCTAACCCAACCTAACCTAACCATCACCGAAGTCAGAGAATTCGACATTGCCAAAATATCCACAAAAAGTTCTTATCCTACCAAACCTCACCCATCTGAACCTAACCATCACCGAAATCAAAGAATTGGACAATGCAAAAATATACACAAAACGTGCTTACCTCACAATACTTAACCTAACCTAACCTAACCATCACCGAAGTCAGAGAATTCGACATTGCCAAAATATCCACAAAAAGTTCTTATCCTACCAAACCTCACCCATCTGAGCCTAACCATCAACGAAATTAAAGAATTAGACATTGCCAAAATATCTACAAAACATGCTTACCCCTTAATACCTAACCCAACCTAACCTAACCATCACCGAAGTCAGAGAATTCGACATTGCCAAAATATCCACAAAAAGTTCATATCCTACCAAACCTCACCCATCTGAACCTAACCATCACCGAAATCAAAGAATTAGGCATTGCCAAAATATCCACAAAACGTGCTTACCTCACAATACCTAACCCAACCTAACCTATTCATCACCGAAGTCCAAGAATTCGACATTATCAAAATATCCACAAAAAGTTCTTATCCTACCAAACCTCACTTATCTGAACCTAACGATCACCGAAGTCAAAGAATTGGACAATGATAAAATATCCACAAAACGTGCTTACCTCACAATACCTAACCCAACCTAACCTAACCATCACCGAAGTCAAAGAATTCGACATTGCCAAAATATCCACAAAAAGTTCTTATCCTACCAAACCTCACCCATCTGAACCTAACCATCACCGAAATCAAAGAATTCGACATTGCCAAAATATCCACAAAACGTGCTTACCTCACAATACCTAACCCAACCTAACCTATTCATCACCGAAGTCCGAGAATTCGACATTATCAAAATATCCACAAAAAGTTCTTATCCTACCAAACCTCACTTATCTGAACCTAACCATCACCGAAGTCAAAGTATTGGACAATGATAAAATATCCACAAAACGTGCTTACCTCACAATACCTAACCCAACCTAACCTAACCATCACCGAAGTCAAAGAATTCGACATTGCCAAAATATCTACAAAAAGTTCATACCCCACCAAACCTCACCCATCTGAACCTAACCATCACCGAAATCGAAGAAATGGACATTGCCAAAATATCCACAAAACGTGCTTACCTCACTATACCTTATCCAACCTAACCTAACCATCACCGAAAAAAGAGAATTCGACATTGCCAAAATATCCACAAAAAGTTCTTATCCTACCAAACCTCACCCAATTGAACCTAACCATCACCGAAATCAAAGAATTGGACATTGCAAAAATATCCACAAAACGTGCTTACCTCACAATACCTAACCTTACCTAACCTAACCATCACCGAAGTCAGAGAATTCTACATTGCCAAAATATCCACAAAAAGTTCTTATCCTACCAAACCTCACCCATCTGAGCCTAACCATCAACGAAATTAAAGAATTAGACATTGCCAAAATATCTACAAAACATGCTTACCCCTTAAAACCTAACCCAACCTAACCTAACCATCACCGAAGTCAGAGAATTCGACATTGCCAAAATATCCACAAAAAGTTCTTATCCTACCAAACCTCACCCATCTGAGCCTAACCATCAACGAAATTAAAGAATTAGACATTGCCAAAATATCTACAAAACATGCTTACCCCTTAAAACCTAACCCAACCTAACCTGACCATCACCGAAGTCAGAGAATTCGACATTGCCAAAATATCCACAAAAAGTTCTTATCCTACCAAACCTCTCCCATCTGAACCTAACCATCACCGAAATCAAAGAATTGGACATTGCAAAAATATCCAAAAAACGTGCCTACCTCACAATACCTAACCTAACCTAACCTTACCATCACCGAAGTCAGAGAATTCGACATTGCCAAAATATCTACAAAAAGTTCTTATCCTACCAAACCTCACCCATCTGAGCCTAACCATCAACGAAATTAAAGAATTAGACATTGCCAAAATATCTACAAAACATGCTTACCCCTTAATACCTAACCCAACCTAACCTTACCATCACCGAAGTCAGAGAATTCGACATTGCCAAAATATCCACAAAAAGTTCTTATCCTACCAAACCTCACCCAATTGAACCTAACCATCACCGAAATCAAAGAATTGGACATCGCCAAAATAACAACAAAACGTGCTTACCTCACAATACCTAACCCAACCTAACCTAACCATCACCGAAGTCAGAGAATTAGACATTGCCAAAATATCCACAAAAAGTTCTTATCCTACCAAACCTCACCCATCTGAACCCAACCATCACCGAAATCAAAGAATTGGACATTGCAAAAATATACACAAAACGTGCTTACCTCACAATACTTAACCTAACCTAACCTAACCATCACCGAAGTCAGAGAATTCGACATTGCCAAAATATCCACAAAAAGTTCTTATCCTACCAAACCTCACCCATCTGAGCCTAACCATCAACGAAATTAAAGAATTAGACATTGCCAAAATATCTACAAAACATGCTTACCCCTTAATACCTAACCCAACCTAACCTAACCATCACCGAAGTCAGAGAATTCGACATTGCCAAAATATCCACAAAAAGTTCATATCCTACCAAACCTCACCCATCTGAACCTAACCATCACCGAAATCAAAGAATTAGGCATTGCCAAAATATCCACAAAACGTGCTTACCTCACAATACCTAACCCAACCTAACCTATCCATCACCGAAGTCCGAGAATTCGACATTGCCAAAATATCCACAAAAAGTTCTTATCCTACCAAACCTCACCCATCTGAACCTAACCATCACCGAAATCAAAGAATTCGACATTGCCAAAATATCCACAAAACGTGCTTACCTCACAATACCTAACCTAACCTAACCTAACCATCACCGAAGTCAGAGAATTCAACATTGCCAAAATATCTACAAAAAGTTCATACCCCACCAAACCTCACCCATCTGAACCTAACCATCACCGAAATCGAAGAAATGGACATTGCCAAAATATCCAAAAAACGTGCTTACCTCACTATACCTTATCCAACCTAACCTAACCATCACCGAAAATAGAGAATTCGACATTGCCAAAATATCCACAAAAAGTTCTTATCCTACCAAACCTCACCCAATTGAACCTAACCATCACCGAAATCAAAGAATTGTACATTGCAAAAATATCCACAAAACGTGCTTACCTCACAATACCTAACCTAACCTAACCTAACCATCACCGAAGTCAGAGAATTCGACATTGCCAAAATATCCACAAAAAGTTCTTATCCTACCAAACCTCACCCAATTGAACCTAACCATCACCGAAATCAAAGAATTGGACATTGCAAAAATATCCACAAAACGTGCTTACCTCACAATACCTAACCCAACCTAACCTAACCATCACTGAAGTCAGAGAATCCAACATTGCCAAAATATCCACAAAAAGTTCATACCCCACCAAACCTCACCCATCTGAACCTAACCATCACCGAAATCGAAGAAATGGACATTGCCAAAATATCCACAAAACGTGTTTACCTCACTATACCTTATTCAACCTAACCTAACCATCACCGAAGTCAGAGAATTCGACATTGCCAAAATATCCACAAAAAGTACTTATCCTACCAAACCTCACCCATCTGAACCTTACCATCACCGAAATCAAAGAATTGGACATTGCAAAAATATCCACAATACGTGCTTACCTTACAATACCTAACCCAACCTAACCTAACCATCACCGAAGTCAGAGAATTCGACATTGCCAAAATATCCACAAAAAGTTCTTATCCTACCAAACCTCACTTATCTGAACCTAACCATCACCGAAATCAAAGAATTGGACAATGATAAAATATCCACAAAACGTGCTTACCTCACAATACCTAACCCAACCTAACCTAACCATCACCGAAGTCAAAGAATTCGACATTGCCAAAATATCCACAAAAAGTTCTTATCCTACCAAACCTCACCCATCTGAACCTAACCATCACCGAAATCAAAGAATTCGACATTGCCAAAATATCCATAAAACGTGCTTACCTCACAATACCTAACCTAACCTAACCTAACCATCACCGAAGTCAGAGAATTCGACATTGCCAAAATATCCACAAAAAGTTCATATCCTACCAAACCTCACCCATCTGAACCTAATCATCACCGAAATCAAAGAATAAGGCATTGCCAAAATATCCACAAAACGTGCTTACCTCACAATACCTAACCCAACCTAACCTATCCATCACCGAAGTCCGAGAATTCGACATTGCCAAAATATCCACAAAAAGTTCTTATCCTACCAAACCTCACCCATCTGAACCTAACCATCACCGAAATCAAAGAATTCGACATTGCCAAAATATCCACAAAACGTGCTTACCTCACAATACCTAACCTAACCTAACCTAACCATCACCGAAGTCAGAGAATTCAACATTGCCAAAATATCTACAAAAAGTTCATACCCCACCAAACCTCACCCATCTGAACCTAACCATCACCGAAATCGAAGAAATGGACATTGCCAAAATATCCACAAAACGTGCTTACCTCACTATACCTTATCCAACCTAACCTAACCATCACCGAAAATAGAGAATTCGACATTGCCAAAATATCCACAAAAAGTTCTTATCCTACCAAACCTCACCCAATTGAACCTAACCATCACCGAAATCAAAGAATTGGACATTGCAAAAATATCCACAAAACGTGCTTACCTCACAATACCTAACCTAACCTAACCTAACCATCACCGAAGTCAGAGAATTCGACATTGCCAAAATATCCACAAAAAGTTCTTATCCTACCAAACCTCACCCAATTGAACCTAACCATCACCGAAATCAAAGAATTGGACATTGCAAAAATATCCACAAAACGTGCTTACCTCACAATACCTAACCCAACCTAACCTAACCATCACTGAAGTCAGAGAATCCAACATTGCCAAAATATCCACAAAAAGTTCATACCCCACCAAACTTCACCCATCTGAACCTAACCATCACCGAAATCGAAGAAATGGACATTGCCAAAATATCCACAAAACATGCTTACCTCACTATACCTTATTCAACCTAACCTAACCATCACCGAAGTCAGAGAATTCGACATTGCCAAAATATCCACAAAAAGTACTTATCCTACCAAACCTCACCCATCTGAACCTTACCATCACCGAAATCAAAGAATTGGACATTGCAAAAATATCCACAAAACGTGCTTACCTTACAATACCTAACCCAACCTAACCTAACCATCACCGAAGTCAGAGAATTCGACATTGCCAAAATATCCACAAAAAGTTCTTATCCTACCAAACCTCACTTATCTGAACCTAACCATCACCGAAATCAAAGAATTGGACAATGATAAAATATCCACAAAACGTGCTTACCTCACAATACCTAACCCAACCTAACCTAACCATCACAGAAGTCAAAGAATTCGACATTGCCAAAATATCCACAAAAAGTTCTTATCCTACCAAACCTCACCCATCTGAACCTAACCATCACCGAAATCAAAGAATTCGACATTGCCAAAATATCCACAAAACGTGCTTACCTCACAATACCTAACCTAACCTAACCTAACCATCACCGAAGTCAGAGAATTCAACATTGCCAAAATATCTACAAAAAGTTCATACCCCACCAAACCTCACCCATCTGAACCTAACCATCACCGAAATCGAAGAAATGGACATTGCCAAAATATCCACAAAACGTGCTTACCTCACTTTACCTTATCCAACCTAACCTAACCATCACCGAAAATAGAGAATTCGACATTGCCAAAATATCCACAAAAAGTTCTTATCCTACCAAAACTCTCCCATCTGAACCTAACCATCACCGAAATCAAAGAATTGAACATCGCCAAAATAACAACAAAACGTGCTTACCTCACAATACCTAACCCAACCTAACCTAACCATCACCGAAGTCAGAGAATTCGACATTGCCAAAATATCCACAAAAAGTTCTTATCCTACCAAACCTCACCCATCTGAACCTAACCATCACCGAAATCAAAGAATTGGACATTGCAAAAATATACACAAAACGTGCTTACCTCACAATACTTAACCTAACCTAACCTAACCATCACCGAAGTCAGAGAATTCGACATTGCCAAAATATCCACAAAAAGTTCTTATCCTACCAAACCTCACCCATCTGAGCCTAACCATCAACGAAATTAAAGAATTAGACATTGCCAAAATATCTACAAAACATGCTTACCCCTTAATACCTAACCCAACCTAACCTAACCATCACCGAATTCAGAGAATTCGACATTGCCAAAATATCCACAAAGGGGTTCATATCCTACCAAACCTCACCCATCTGAACCTAACCATCACCGAAATCAAAGAAAGAGGCATTGCCAAAATATCCACAAAACGTGCTTACCTCACAATACCTAACCCAACCTAACCTATCCATCACCGAAGTCCGAGAATTCGACATTATCAAAATATCCACAAAAAGTTCTTATCCTACCAAACCTCACTTATCTGAACCTAACCATCACCGAAGTCAAAGAATTGGACAATGATAAAATATCCACAAAACGTGCTTACCTCACAATACCTAACCCAACCTAACCTAACCATCACCGAAGTCAAAGAATTCGACATTGCCAAAATATCCACAAAAAGTTCTTATCCTACCAAACCTCACCCATCTGAACCTAACCATCACCGAAATCAAAGTATTCGACATTGCCAAAATATCCACAAAACGTGTTTACCTCACAATACCTAACCTAACCTAACCTAACCATCACCGAAGTCAGAGGATTCAACATTGCCAAAATATCTACAAAAAGTTCATACCCCACCAAACCTCACCCATCTGAACCTAACCATCACCGAAATCGAAGAAATGGACATTGCCAAAATATCCACAAAACGTGCTTACCTCACTATACCTTATCCAACCTTACCTAACCATCACCGAAAATAGAGAATTCGACATTGCCAAAATATCCACAAAAAGTTCTTATCCTACCAAACCTCTCCCATCTGAACCTAACCATCACCGAAATCAAAGAATTGGACATTGCAAAAATATCCACAAAACGTGCTTACCTCACAATACCTAACCTAACCTAACCTAACCATCACCGAAGTCAGAGAATTCGACATTGCCAAAATATCCACAAAAAGTTCTTATCCTACCAAACCTCACCCATCTGAGCCTAACCATCAACGAAATTAAAGAATTAGACATTGCCAAAATATCTACAAAACATGTTTACCCCTAAATACCTAACCCAACCTAACCTTACCATCACCGAAGTCAGAGAATTCGACATTGCCAAAATATCCACAAAAAGTTCTTATCCTACCAAACCTCACCCAATTGAACCTAACCATCACCGAAATCAAAGAATTGGACATCGCCGAAATAACAACAAAACGTGCTTACCTCACAATACCTAACCCAACCTAACCTAACCATCACCGAAGTCAGAGAATTAGACATTGCCAAAATATCCACAAAAAGTTCTTATCCTACCAAACCTCACCCATCTGAGCCTAACCATCAACGAAATTAAAGAATTAGACATTGCCAAAATATCTACAAAACATGCTTACCCCTTAATACCTAACCCAACCTAACCTAACCATCACTGAAGTCAGAGAATTCGACATTGCCAAAATATCCACAAAAAGTTCATATCCTACCAAACCTCACCCATCTGAACCTAACCATCACCGAAATCAAAGAATTAGGCATTGCCAAAATATCCACAAAACGTGCTTACCTCACAATACCTAACCCAACCTAACCTATCCATCACCGAAGTCCGAGAATTCGACATTATCAAAATATCCACAAAAAGTTCTTATCCTACCAAACCTCACTTATCTGAACCTAACAATCACCGAAGTCAAAGAATTGGACAATGATAAAATATCCACAAAACGTGCTTACCTCACAATACCTAACCCAACCCAACCTAACCATCACCAAAGTCAAAGAATTCGACATTGCCAAAATATCCACAAAAAGTTCTTATCCTACCAAACCTCACCCATCTGAACCTAACCATCACCGAAATCAAAGAATTCGACATTGCCAAAATATCCACAAAACGTGCTTACCTTACAATACCTAACCCAACCTAACCTAACCATCACCGAAGTCAGAGAATTCGACATTGCCAAAATATCCACAAAAAGTTCTTATCCTACCAAACCTCACTTATCTGAACCTAACCATCACCGAAATCAAAGAATTGGACAATGATAAAATATCCACAAAACGTGCTTACCTCACAATACCTAACCCAACCTAACCTAACCATCACAGAAGTCAAAGAATTCGACATTGCCAAAATATCCACAAAAAGTTCTTATCCTACCAAACCTCACCCATCTGAACCTAACCATCACCGAAATCAAAGAATTCGACATTGCCAAAATATCCACAAAACGTGCTTACCTCACAATACCTAACCTAACCTAACCTAACCATCACCGAAGTCAGAGAATTCAACATTGCCAAAATATCTACAAAAAGTTCATACCCCACCAAACCTCACCCATCTGAACCTAACCATCACCGAAATCGAAGAAATGGACATTGCCAAAATATCCACAAAACGTGCTTACCTCACTATACCTTATCCAACCTAACCTAACCATCACCGAAAATAGAGAATTCGACATTGCCAAAATATCCACAAAAAGTTCTTATCCTACCAAAACTCTCCCATCTGAACCTAACTGGAAAAGACTTCGATAATGGTTTGATGTAGTTTATTGAAATGTAAAATTTGCACGTGGTGGTTCAGCGGAGCGTACGGAACACAAGTTGTCCGTACGCCGTCTGCTCGAACTCTGTCGACCGTCGCGTATTTCCGCTTGGGCCGACACTAATGCCAACTCGTCAATAATGCCAATCGACAATCAGTTAATAAGACTGTTTGCCACACGTCATTACAAAAGTCGGAACATAGTCCCACATAGGAAAACTGTTGAACAATACAGTTATTCTACAGAGTTACAGCATTACTGACGAGTCGTTTACAATAAATCATAGCTCTTAAAATAATTAAATAGAGGGTGAATAATGAAACCTTTGCCTCATCCAGTGTGAGGATAAAATCAATTTATTGGTTCAGTAATATTTCAACTTATAGGTATACCTCTGGTGAATGTTGTTTCTCTTTACATTAAAATTTTTGAAATCTCCTTTGAAGCTGTGAATAAGCATTACAAGATAAGTTTACTTTAAAGAAGAGAGAGTGGACTGTATATGGTTTAAAACTTAAGCATTCCTCATCTTGATGTTAACTTAGACAATACAATGTTGACACTGTTACAGTTGTCAAGACAGATCAGCTATTACCGATCAACTAAACTTGATTAGTGAGTGTAATGCTCCTAAGTTAACTTGATTTCATCAACAAGTAGCACAAACATTGCTAAATTAAAAGTAAATTGGAAAGTCATTCATTCATTCCTACAAGCAGGAAATGAAGGCGAACTATGATTATAGATGTCTCTACGTTACATCGAAATGTTCAGTATTATAATATTTACTTATTCTATGATTCACATAAATACTATAAACAGTAAGAGTTAACTTATGTTTTCATAACAAGAAACATAAGACCTGCGGATGACTCCCGGCAGGTTATAATTAAGTAGACATGAAATAATTTAAGATGCTCCATTAAGTGTGGCTTGGAGACTAACATTAACAAATCATGAATCTAATTTTAACTGTCAAATTTGAACAGTTTATTTTAAACTCGGATATAATCCTTCCGAGTGATGACATGAGACAAGTCTTATATTATAAAGACAAAATGATTAGATTAAATTCGGAGATATATACTGCCGAATGTTAAAATGAAAATAGCTTAAATTATACACACAACACAATTAAAGTGAATTACGGAGTACTACTATTAACATTGACTGATTTAAACTCATGATTACATCTAATAAGTAATATGAGTTGGGGGTAGTGTCTTCGGGTTAAACTAAGCTACCGAAGTTGACGGAATTGAAGCTGCTGTTTCTCCTCCCTCTTGCTGATCTTCCTTCCTGTCAAGTGGTCCTTGTGGTAGAATCGGCAATGGCGCCACTAGATGACTGGACCGACGAAACTCTCCGCTGGCAGTAAAGACGTCGACGACTCGAACTCTGCCATCTGGTCCGGGATACAATTTAGTGACTCGACCCAAGACCCATCGGGTTGGCAGCATGTGTTCCTCCTTTAACAGGACCATTTGACCCACACTCAGATTGTTGCTCGAGTCCTTCTTCCATTTGTGTCGTAACTGCAAAGAATGTAAATATTCCGCCGACCAACGTTTCCAAAATGCTGCTGTGGTCAATTGTATCTGAAGCAGATTGGCATGGACATTAGTGTTATATTTAACCTCCATTGGAAGAGCGAGTAAGGATCTGCCAATTAAGAAATGTCCAGGTGTGAGGGGTAAAAGGTCTAGTGGATCCGAAGACAAGGGACTAAGAGGACGGGAATTCATGCAAGCTTCTATTTGAGTCAATACCGTACAAAATGATTCGAAATTTAAGGTGGTGGCCTTTAACACCTTGTTTAAATGAATCTTCATGGATTTAACCGCTGCTTCCCACAGCCCTCCCATGTGAGGCGCCCTTGGCGGGTTAAACTTCCAACGAATCCCTTCGGAGGCTACATACCGTAGTAGCTTCTCCTCATGAGGACGTTCGTAAATTAATTTTACTAAATTAACGAGTTCACGACTTGCACCGACAAAATTAGTAGCATTGTCGGAATATATCGTATTGGGCCTGCCACGTCTGGCTACGAATCTTCTTAAACAATTTAAGAAATTTGAACTCGTTAAGTCTCCGACAAGTTCCAAGTGAACTGCCTTACTGGAAAAACACACAAAGACACAAACGTAACCCTTAATTATCTTAGAATTCTTATTGCAACCACTCTTCACAGGAAAAGGTCCTGCGAAATCTATCCCCACATGACTGAAAGGAAAATTCGCAGTGGTACGTTCAAGCGGGAGTAATCCCATTAATCTATTGTGTGACAGTGGTTTATTTCTGAAACAAATGACACATGAACGCACCACTCCTTTGACAGTATTATGTCCGGCCAATGGCCAATAGGTCTGCCGCAATAACGACAGTAAGGCTTGAGTACCCAAGTGAATATATTTCAAGTGCGCATCTCGGACAATCATGTGTGTAAGTTTATGCTTATTTGACAAGATAATGGGTGACGTTGATAGAGTTGTTCCCAGAGGAAGTCTACTTCCAACACAAATTAAATTCTCGTGGAATAGAGGGGACAATTTAGCTAATTTACTGCTACTGGGAATTGGATGTCCCTTGCTCAGCAAACGATATTCCAATGGAAATGATTCCATTTGCGATAACCTTATCAAATTATTTAAAGCATCTTTTAATTCTAAAGCGGACGGTTCGTTATTTTCTTTAACGTTTAATTGTTTATTCCTTAGTGGCCGACGAACATATGATAAAACTCGAAGGAGTCTTGGAAGATGAGAATGTTTATCTATCCAATTATTTTCCCTCACAAGGGTAGCGTTAGTGACTACCCTTCTCTCTGGAAGATCTATTGTGATCTCAGGAGGTCTTCGAGGCCATCGTGATTCGTCTAATTTCAACCAACTAGGGCCGTCCCACCATAACGAATTATGATTTAATTCTGATGGTTGAGTCCCTCGAGAAATTAAATCTGCTGGATTGTCTGTAGAGGAGACATGGTACCACTCAATGGGTTGAGATATTGATTGGATTTCGGCCACTCGATTGGCAACGAAGGTGGTCCATTTACATGACTCTCCTCTAATCCAATGCAATGCGACGGTTGAATCCGTCCAATAATATTTTTCATTAATATGAATTGTTAATTGGTCTATTGTTGACTTCATTAACTTTGATAATAACATAGCGGAGCACAGCTCTAAACGCGGAATAGTTACAAAACTGAGCGGAGCGACTCTCGAACGAGAACACACAAGATGACATTTGGAATTTCCCAATTGATCAGTACATTTTACATAAATACAAGCACCATAAGCTTTCTCGGATGCGTCACAAAATCCGTGTGCCTGTATATTAATGACATTATTTGGTATTATCAATCTAGGAATTTTATAAAGTTTCATGACTGTATTGGATAATTGACAATCTTTCCATTTTTTGAAGATTGTCTGAGGAATGAATTCATCCCAACCAATGGTTTGTTGCCAGACAGATTGCATTAATATCTTATAATTAATTAACAATGGAGATAATAGTCCTAATGGGTCGAAGATCTGACTAATTACTGATAAAAAGTTTCTTTTTGTTATATTTTCAGTCTCGACTTCGGTTTGAACCTTAAATACAAAAACGTCTTCCCGCGGTTTCCAAAATAAACCTAAAGTTTTGTGTGATTCGTTAGAGAAGTTAAAATCTGAACAATCGTCAGCTTTAACATCCGTGATTATATCGGAGTTGTTCGATGTCCATTTGCTTAAGGGCATACCGGCTGATAATAATATGGTTTCCAGTTGAACCTTTAATAATTGACCAGCTTCAATAGTATTAGTTCCCGTGAGCAAATCATCAACATAAAAATCACGTTCGATCACTTTACTAGCGATGGGATATTTGTTTCTATTCTCCTCTGCTAACTGATTTAGACATCTAGTAGCTAAAAATGGGGCTGAAGCAGTTCCGAATGTTACTGTATTAAGCTTGTAATGCTTGAATTTACTCTGGGGATCTGTTCGCCAAATGATTCGTTGTACATTTTTATTTTTCTCTGCTATTTGAATCTGTCGGTACATCTGCTTAATATCCGCAGTAATCACGTATTTATGGAGTCGAAAGTTGAGTAGTAAACTTAACAAATCTGATTGGACATTAGGTCCCACCATCAAAATATTATTTAGTGAGATATTAGACGTTGTCTTTGCGGACGCATCAAAAACTACACGATATTTAGTGGTAAGGCTAGACTCCTTAACCACGACGTGATGAGGTAAATAACAATGAACCTCATGTGCCTCCGGAGGTTCACACTCTGACATATGTCCTAAATTTATGTACTCTTCTAAAACTTTATTGTATTCCATTTTTAAATTATTATTGGCTAAAAAACGTCTTTCCAAAGTTTTGTGTCTTTTCTCCGCAATGTGCAATGAACTTCCTAATACTACCGGGGAATTTTTATATGGTAAAGCTACACAAAATCTACCGTTTTTATCTCGTGATGTGTGTGCTTGGAAATGTTCCTCACATCTTTTCTCCTCAAGAGATTGATGTTTTACCATAGGAACCTGGTCTATCATCCAAAAGTTTTGAATGTGACTGTCTAATTGACTTAAGCCTATGTGGCTCTTCCCTGGAGCATTATTTACTTCGGGATATGGACCAACTATTGTCCATCCGAATTCGGTATCCTTTAAGATAGGCATACCTTTTCCTAACTGGATGGTTCCTGCTTTCATAGCATGAACGCAAATCTCGGCGCCGAGCAATAAATCGATTGGCGTCGGTTTATTCCAAAGGGGATCTGATAACTTGATTCCCGCTGGTATTGAAATTAACTGTTGATCCAGTTTCACAGTTGGAATTTCGCCAGTAATTTCTGGTAATACCAAACACAACACTTTGGTTGAGTAATTAGTGGTTGAAGACCTTATGGTCACCTTGGTGATGTGACGAATGCTACTTTCTTGATTAGCGATACCTACAATTTTTTGAGAGATTTTCTCTAATTTGAAGTTATTCTTCTTAGCGAAAGATGTGGTAACATAGTTGACTTGTGAGCCGGAATCTAATAATGTGCGACCCTTAACGACCGTTCCATTGGACGTTATAATGTCTACTTGTACCGTGGGTAAAATTATCTCCCTTTGAGAGAAATGAGTAGAATGAGCATTAATTGACTTCCTTCCCGTATTATTGGAACTAAATGTATCGTCCTGATGCAACAAAGTGTGATGGTTTTGTTTGCACCTTAAGCAATTATAGTTAGACTTGCAATTTGTTATCTTATGCGATGAATTTAAACATTTAAAACACATGTTATTAGATTTAACGAATTCATTTCTTTCCATACTGGATTTTGCTTTGAATTTATCACATTTGCCTATGAAATGATTATTTCGACAGAATGCGCATGCGTTTACCTTACTTGATGGGTTTTTGTTCGCGACATGAGTTCTCATGATTCTTTGACGACTATGAGGGAATTCCTTCACCGTAGTTACAGATGCAGTAGATTGTAATACATTACATCTATTCTGCAAGAATGTCTCTAAACTTTCATATGGTGGCATTTCTCTGCTAACCAGCGATATTTCCCAGTCTCTTACTATATTAAAAGGTAATTTCCTTAGAACTAAACATGTTACCCATGGATCTAAAATTTCTCTCGCGTAACCCAACGATTCAATGTTTTTAATACACACTGTTACCTGATTCAATAGATTTCTCAATTCGATATGTGATTCTCTTGTGATTAATTTTAAGTCACAAAGTGAATTAATCCTAGTTTTGAGATTAAGTCTTGGTAAATTATATTGCTTGTCTAAAATACTCCAAGCTATTTCGTAATTGTCTGAGCTAATATCTAAACCTGATACAGCTGCCAAAGCGGGACCGATTAAGGATTGATGCAAATATTGCAATTTCGTGACATTCGAATATTCCGTTTTGTTTCCTATTATATTCTTAAAAGCTTGTTGAAACGATTGCCATTCAGATGGATCTCCCTGAAATGTGGGAATGGTTAACGTCGGTAACTTATCTCTAGCAAATTTAATTGTTGCTTGCTCTACCTTTAGTTTACTATCTTGAAAGGATTGGCAATCTAATGCTGCTTTAAGATTTTTAACTGTTATTGTAATTGCATCGTACTCTTCGTCTATTTTGGCCGCTTTCGGTATGTCTGTAAGGTTATCTAAATATTCGTAATGGAGTTTTCGGACATAATCGTATGCTTCTTTAATGGTTTGATACTGTCCTTCATCTAATTCGGAGGATTTATCTATTTTTCCTTTTAGTCTTTGTACCGCGCCTGAATACCTTAATTCTATTGACGTCATTATAACTTCTACTTTATTTTCCTTCGCTAATATTTCTATCGATTGAGTCTGACTTCGAGTCTGATGTATTCTAGAGCTTGACCTGTCTCTAATAGGTTCTACGTCCCTAGTTGGATTTCGACCTTTATGCGACTTGGAAGTCGAAGCTTCTATTTCCTCGTTTTCAGCACTTGACATTTGTTTCAGAAAGTTGCACTATTTCGTCTCATAAATACAGTTGTTCTCTACTATAGCTGTCAATTGAACTATTCGTAGAGATAAGGTAATAATATTCAATGATTAACCGTGAATCTTAATATTCTACTTTAACTATTATCACCAGAATCTATCCAACATATTTTGGAAGAAATTACAACCCTAAATTGGTGGGTGCTTGATTTAAACCACTTTGGGGCTACAAGTCTTGTGATTTATTTTAAATCACCACTGTTTCATCACACATTATGAAACAAAGAGATCTACCGATGTATGAATATGCCGGTATGTACTTGATTTAATCCACTTTGGGGCTACAAGTGTAATTCCACATTTATCGTGGAAGGGGGGGGGGGGGGAGGGTGTTTCTACACACATTAAGAAACAAAGATCTACCGATATGCATATACCGGTATGTACTTGGTTTAAGCCACTTTGGGGCTACAAGTATAATTCCACATTTATCGTGGAAGGGGGGGGGGGGGAGGGTGTTTCTACACACATTAAGAAACAAAGATCTACCGATATGCATATACCGGTATGTACTTGGTTTAAGCCACTTTGGGGCTACAAGTATAATTCCACATTTATCGTGGAAGGGGGGGGGGGGGAGGGTGTTTCTACACACATTAAGAAACAAAGATCTACCGATATGCATATACCGGTATGTACTTGGTTTAAGCCACTTTGGGGCTACAAGTATAATTCCACATTTATCGTGGAAGGGGGGGGGGGGGAGGGTGTTTCTACACACATTAAGAAACAAAGATCTACCGATATGAATATACCGGTATGTACTTGGTTTAAGCCACTTTGGGGCTACAAGTATAATTCCCCACGTGCTTTGCTAATTTTACACTACATCTGATTTTACACTTTTAATACGAAATTCGATGCGACCGATGAAACATTCCTTCGTAGCGCGATATTATTTTATACAATCGCGTTAATTAATTGTTATACTTTAAAACATATTTTAAAAACTGACCTACCCACATGATTGCCTTTTGAACAGATTGCCTGAGATTGAATACATTCACTTACTTGAATATCCTTTACGATGTTTATGTGATCGTTCCGATAATTTTGGATTACCTCTGTGTCCCATGCGTCTTTGTAGGTTATGTTTTTATTTATATATTTTCTGCGTCAATCACGCGGTCATGTACCTCTGTACATCAATCAATATATTGCTGAAATAGAAGCAAACATGTTATTAGTATTGGAAAGGTATGGATAGTAACAAAGGAACGATACCGATTTCTTAATTGACATCCATTTTTTCTCGACCACGTTTTTTCCTATTGGTTTGTCCGTTTGGTGTTGTGGCCTAGGTTACTGGTGTCCGGTTCGAAGTGACCATCATGGAAAAGACTTCGATAATGGTTTGATGTAGTTTATTGAAATGTAAAATTTGCACGTGGTGGGCCAGCGGAGCGTACGGAACACAAGCTGTCCGTACGCCGTCTACTCGGTGACTCTGTCGACCGTCGCGTATTTCCGCTTGGGCCGACACTAATGCCAACTCGTCAATAATGCCAATCGACAATCAGTTAATAAGACTGTTTGCCACACGTCATTACAAAAGTCGGAACACTAACCATCACCGAAATCAAAGAATTGGACATCGCCAAAATAACAACAAAACGTGCTTACCTCACAATACCTAACCCAACCTAACCTAACCATCACCGAAGTCAGAGAATTCGACATTGCCAAAATATCCACAAAAAGTTCTTATCCTACCAAACCTCACCCATCTGAACCTAACCATCACCGAAATCAAAGAATTGGACATTGCAAAAATATACACAAAACGTGCTTACCTCACAATACTTAACCTAACCTAACCTAACCATCACCGAAGTCAGAGAATTCGACATTGCCAAAATATCCACAAAAAGTTCTTATCCTACCAAACCTCACCCATCTGAGCCTAACCATCAACGAAATTAAAGAATTAGACATTGCCAAAATATCTACAAAACATGCTTACCCCTTAATACCTAACCCAACCTAACCTAACCATCACCGAATTCAGAGAATTCGACATTGCCAAAATATCCACAAAGGGGTTCATATCCTACCAAACCTCACCCATCTGAACCTAACCATCACCGAAATCAAAGAATTAGGCATTGCCAAAATATCCACAAAACGTGCTTACCTCACAATACCTAACCCAACCTAACCTATCCATCACCGAAGTCCGAGAATTCGACATTATCAAAATATCCACAAAAAGTTCTTATCCTACCAAACCTCACTTATCTGAACCTAACCATCACCGAAGTCAAAGAATTGGACAATGATAAAATATCCACAAAACGTGCTTACCTCACAATACCTAACCCAACCTAACCTAACCATCACCGAAGTCAAAGAATTCGACATTGCCAAAATATCCACAAAAAGTTCTTATCCTACCAAACCTCACCCATCTGAACCTAACCATCACCGAAATCAAAGTATTCGACATTGCCAAAATATCCACAAAACTTGCTTACCTCACAATACCTAACCTAACCTAACCTAACCATCACCGAAGTCAGAGGATTCAACATTGCCAAAATATCTACAAAAAGTTCATACCCCACCAAACCTCACCCATCTGAACCTAACCATCACCGAAATCGAAGAAATGGACATTGCCAAAATATCCACAAAACGTGCTTACCTCACTATACCTTATCCAACCTTACCTAACCATCACCGAAAATAGAGAATTCGACATTGCCAAAATATCCACAAAAAGTTCTTATCCTACCAAACCTCTCCCATCTGAACCTAACCATCACCGAAATCAAAGAATTGGACATTGCAAAAATATCCACAAAACGTGCTTACCTCACAATACCTAACCTAACCTAACCTAACCATCACCGAAGTCAGAGAATTCGACATTGCCAAAATATCCACAAAAAGTTCTTATCCTACCAAACCTCACCCATCTGAGCCTTACCATCAACGAAATTAAAGAATTAGACATTGCCAAAATATCTACAAAACATGCTTACCCCTAAATACCTAACCCAACCTAACCTTACCATCACCGAAGTCAGAGAATTCGACATTGCCAAAATATCCACAAAAAGTTCTTATCCTACCAAACCTCACCCAATTGAACCTAACCATCACCGAAATCAAAGAATTGGACATCGCCGAAATAACAACAAAACGTGCTTACCTCACAATACCTAACCCAACCTAACCTAACCATCACCGAAGTCAGAGAATTAGACATTGCCAAAATATCCACAAAAAGTTCTTATCCTACCAAACCTCACCCATCTGAGCCTAACCATCAACGAATTTAAAGAATTAGACATTGCCAAAATATCTACAAAACATGCTTACCCCTTAATACCTAACCCAACCTAACCTAACCATCACCGAAGTCAGAGAATTCGACATTGCCAAAATATCCACAAAAAGTTCATATCCTACCAAACCTCACCCATCTGAACCTAACCATCACCGAAATCAAAGAATTAGGCATTGCCAAAATATCCACAAAACGTGCTTACCTCACAATACCTAACCCAACCTAACCTATCCATCACCGAAGTCCGAGAATTCGACATTATCAAAATATCCACAAAAAGTTCTTATCCTACCAAACCTCACTTATCTGAACCTAACAATCACCGAAGTCAAAGAATTGGACAATGATAAAATATCCACAAAACGTGCTTACCTCACAATACCTAACCCAACCTAACCTAACCATCACCAAAGTCAAAGAATTCGACATTGCCAAAATATCCACAAAAAGTTCTTATCCTACCAAACCTCACCCATCTGAACCTAACCATCACCGAAATCAAAGAATTCGACATTGCCAAAATATCCACAAAACGTGCTTACCTCACAATACCTAACCTAACCTAACCTAACCATCACCGAAGTCAGAGGATTCAACATTGCCAAAATATCTACAAAAAGTTCATACCCCACCAAACCTCACCCATCTGAACCTAACCATCACCGAAATCGAAGAAATGGACATTGCCAAAATATCCACAAAACGTGCTTACCTCACTATACTTTATCCAACCTAACCTAACCATCACCGAAAATAGAGAATTCGACATTGCCAAAATATCCACAAAAAGTTCTTATCCTACCAAACCTCACCCAATTGAACCTAACCATCACCGAAATCAAAGAATTGGACATTGCAAAAATATCCACAAAACGTGCTTACCTCACAATACCTAACTTTACCTAACCTAACCATCACCGAAGTCAGAGAATTCGACATTGCCAAAATATCCACAAAAAGTTCTTATCCTACCAAACCTCACCCATCTGAGCCTAACCATCAACGATATTAAAGAATTAGACATTGCCAAAATATCTACAAAACATGCTTACCCCTTAAAACCTAACCCAACCTAACCTAACCATCACCGAAGTCAGAGAATTCGACATTGCCAAAATATCCACAAAAAGTTCTTATCCTACCAAACCTCACCCATCTGAGCCTAACCATCAACGAAATTAAAGAATTAGACATTGCCAAAATATCTACAAAACATGCTTACCCCTTAAAACCTAACCCAACCTAACCTGACCATCACCGAAGTCAGAGAATTCGACATTGCCAAAATATCCACAAAAAGTTCATATCCTACCAAACCTCACCCATCTGAACCTAACCATCACCGAAATCAAAGAATTAGGCATTGCCAAAATATCCACAAAACGTGCTTACCTCACAACACCTAACCCAACCTAACCTATCCATCACCGAAGTCCGAGAATTCGACATTATCAAAATATCCACAAAAAGTTCTTATCCTACCAAACCTCACTTATCTGAACCTAACAATCACCGAAGTCAAAGAATTGGACAATGATAAAATATCCACAAAACGTGCTTACCTCACAATACCTAACCCAACCTAACCTAACCATCACCGAAGTCAAAGAATTCGACATTGCCAAAATATCCACAAAAAGTTCTTATCCTACCAAACCTCACCCATCTGAACCTAACCATCACCGAAATCGAAGAAATGGACATTGCCAAAATATCCACAAAAGTGCTTACCTCACTATACCTTATCCAACCTAACCTAACCATCACCGAAAATAGAGAATTCGACATTGCCAAAATATCCACAAAAAGTTCTTATCCTACCAAACCTCACCCAATTGAACCTTACCATCACCGAAATCAAAGAATTGGACATTGCAAAAATATCCACAAAACGTGCTTACCTCACAATACCTAACCTTACCTAACCTAACCATCACCGAAGTCAGAGAATTCGACATTGCCAAAATATCCACAAAACGTGCTTACCTCACAATACCTAACCTAACCTAACCTAACCATCACCGAAGTCAGAGGATTCAACATTGCCAAAATATCTACAAAAAGTTCATACCCCACCAAACCTCACCCATCTGAACCTAACCATCACCGAAATCGAAGAAATGGACATTGCCAAAATATCCACAAAAGTGCTTACCTCACTATACCTTATCCAACCTAACCTAACCATCACCGAAAATAGAGAATTCGACATTGCCAAAATATCCACAAAAAGTTCTTATCCTACCAAACCTCACCCAATTGAACCTTACCATCACCGAAATCAAAGAATTGGACATTGCAAAAATATCCACAAAACGTGCTTACCTCACAATACCTAACCTTACCTAACCTAACCATCACCGAAGTCAGAGAATTCGACATTGCCAAAATATCCACAAAAAGTTCTTATCCTACCAAACCTCACCCATCTGAGCCTAACCATCAACGAAATTGAAGAATTAGACATTGCCAAAATATCTACAAAACATGCTTACCCCTTAAAACCTAACCCAACCTAACCTGACCATCACCGAAGTCAGAGAATTCGACATTGCCAAAATATCCACAAAAAGTTCTTTTCCTACCAAACCTCTCCCATCTGAACCTAACCATCACCGAAATCAAAGAATTGGACATTGCAAAAATATCCACAAAACGTGCTTACCTCACAAAACCTAACCTAACCTAACCTAACCATCACCGAAGTCAGAGAATTCGACATTGCCAAAATATCCACAAAAAGTTCTTATCCTACCAAACCTCACCCATCTGAGCCTAACCATCAACGAAATTAAAGAATTAGACATTGCCAAAATATCTACAAAACATGCTTACCCCTAAATACCTAACCCAACCTAACCTTACCATCGACGAAGTCAGAGAATTCGACATTGCCAAAATATCCACAAAAAGTTCTTATCCTACCAAACCTCACCCAATTGAACCTAACCATCACCGAAATCAAAGAATTGGACATCGCCAAAATAACAACAAAACGTGCTTACCTCACAATACCTAACCCAACCTAACCTAACCATCACCGAAGTCAGAGAATTAGACATTGCCAAAATATCCACAAAAAGTTCTTATCCTACCAAACCTCACCCATCTGAACCTAACCATCACCGAAATCAAAGAATTGGACATTGCAAAAATATACACAAAACGTGCTTACCTCACAATACTTAACCTAACCTAACCTAACCATCACCGAAGTCAGAGAATTCGACATTGCCAAAATATCCACAAAAAGTTCTTATCCTACCAAACCTCACCCATCTGAGCCTAACCATCAACGAAATTAAAGAATTAGACATTGCCAAAATATCTACAAAACATGCTTACCCCTTAATACCTAACCCAACCTAACCTAACCATCACCGAAGTCAGAGAATTCGACATTGCCAAAATATCCACAAAAAGTTCATATCCTACCAAACCTCACCCATCTGAACCTAACCATCACCGAAATCAAAGAATAAGGCATTGCCAAAATATCCACAAAACGTGCTTACCTCACAATACCTAACCCAACCTAACCTATCCATCAGCGAAGTCCGAGAATTCGACATTGCCAAAATATCCACAAAAAGTTCTTATCCTACCAAAACTCACTTATCTGAACCTAACCATCACCGAAGTCAAAGAATTGGACAATGATAAAATATCCACAAAACGTGCTTACCTCACAATACCTAACCCAACCTAACCTAACCATCACCGAAGTCAAAGAATTCGACATTGCCAAAATATCCACAAAAAGTTCTTATCCTACCAAACCTCACCCATCTGAACCTAACCATCACCGAAATCAAAGAATTCGACATTGGCAAAATATCCACAAAACGTGCTTACCTCACAATACCTAACCTAACCTAACCTAACCATCACCGAAGTCAGAGGATTCAACATTGCCAAAATATCTACAAAAAGTTCATACCCCACCAAACCTCACCCATCTGAACCTAACCATCACCGAAATCGAAGAAATGGACATTGCCAAAATATCCACAAAACGTGCTTACCTCACTATACCTTATCCAACCTAACCTAACCATCACCGAAAATAGAGAATTCGACATTGCCAAAATATCCACAAAAAGTTCTTATCCTACCAAACCTCACCCAATTGAACCTAACCATCACCGAAATCAAAGAATTGGACATTGCAAAAATATCCACAAAACGTGCTTACCTCACAATACCTAACCTTACCTAACCTAACCATCACCGAAGTCAGAGAATTCGACATTGCCAAAATATCCACAAAAAGTTCTTATCCTACCAAACCTCACCCATCTGAGCCTAACCATCAACGAAATTAAAGAATAAGACATTGCCAAAATATCTACAAAACATGCTTACCCCTTAAAACCTAACCCAACCTAACCTAACCATCACCGAAGTCAGAGAATTCGACATTGCCAAAATATCCACAAAAAGTTCTTATCCTACCAAACCTCACCCATCTGAGCCTAACCATCAACGAAATTAAAGAATTAGACATTGCCAAAATATCTACAAAACATGCTTACCCCTTAATACCTAACCCAACCTAACCTAACCATCACCGAAGTCAGAGAATTCGACATTGCCAAAATATCCACAAAAAGTTCATATCCTACCAAACCTCACCCATCTGAACCTAACCATCACCGAAATCAAAGAATTAGGCATTGCCAAAATATCCACAAAACGTGCTTACCTCACAATACCTAACCCAACCTAACCTATCTAACACCGAAGTCCGAGAATTCGACATTGCCAAAATATCCACAAAAAGTTCTTATCCTACCAAACCTCACCCATCTGAACCTAACCATCACCGAAATCAAAGAATTCGACATTGCCAAAATATCCACAAAACGTGCTTACCTCACAATACCTAACCCAACCTAACCTATCCATCACCGAAGTCCGAGAAATCGACATTGCCAAAATATCCACAAAAAGTTCTTATCCTACCAAACCTCACCCATCTGAACCTAACCATCACCGAAATCAAAGAATTCGACATTGCCAAAATATCCACAAAACGTGCTTACCTCACAATACCTAACCTAACCTAACCTTACCATCACCGAAGTCAGAGAATTCAACATTTCCAAAATATCTACAAAAAGTTCATACCCCACCAAACCTCACCCATCTGGACCTAACCATCACCGAAATCGAAGAAATGGACATTGCCAAAATATCCACAAAACGTGCTTACCTCACTATACCTTATACAACCTAACCTAACCATCACCGAAAATAGAGAATTCGACATTGCCAAAATATCCACAAAAAGTTCTTATCCTACCAAACCTCACCCAATTGAACCTAACCATCACCGAAATCAAAGAATTGGACATTGCAAAAATATCCACAAAACGTGCTTACCTCACAATACCTAACCTAACCTAACCTAACCATCACCGAAGTCAGAGAATTCGACATTGCCAAAATATCCACAAAAAGTTCTTATCCTACCAAACCTCACCCATCTGAGCCTAACCATCAACGAAATTAAAGAATTAGACATTGCCAAAATATCTACAAAACATGCTTACCCCTTAAAACCTAACCCAACCTAACCTAACCATCACCGAAGTCAGAGAATTCGACATTGCCAAAATATCCACAAAAAGTTCTTATCCTACCAAACCTCACCCATCTGAGCCTAACCATCAACGAAATTAAAGAATTAGACATTGCCAAAATATCTACAATACATGCTTACCCCTTAATACCTAACCCAACCTAACCTAACCATCACCGAAGTCAGAGAATTCGACATTGCCAAAATATCCACAAAAAGTTCATATCCTACCAAACCTCACCCATCTGAACCTAACCATCACCGAAATCAAAGAATTAGGCATTGCCAAAATATCCACAAAACGTGCTTACCTCACAATACCTAACCCAACCTAACCTATCCATCACCGAAGTCCGAGAATTCGACATTGCCAAAATATCCACAAAAAGTTCTTATCCTACCGAACCTCACCCATCTGAACCTAACCATCACCGAAATCAAAGAATTCGACATTGCCAAAATATCCACAAAACGTGCTTACCTCACAATACCTAACCCAACCTAACCTATCCATCACCGAAGTCCGAGAATTCGACATTATCAAAATATCCACAAAAAGTTCTTATCCTACCAAACCTCACTTATCTGAACCTAACCATCACCGAAGTCAAAGAATTGGACAATGATAAAATATCCACAAAACGTGCTTACCTCACAATACCTAACCCAACCTAACCTAACCATCACCGAAGTCAAAGAATTCGACATTGCCAAAATATCCACAAAAAGTTCTTATCCTACCAAACCTCACCCATCTGAACCTAACCATCACCGAAATCAAAGTATTCGACATTGCCAAAATATCCACAAAACTTGCTTACCTCACAATACCTAACCTAACCTAACCTAACCATCACCGAAGTCAGAGGATTCAACATTGCCAAAATATCTACAAAAAGTTCATACCCCACCAAACCTCACCCATCTGAACCTAACCATCACCGAAATCGAAGAAATGGACATTGCCAAAATATCCACAAAACGTGCTTACCTCACTATACCTTATCCAACCTTACCTAACCATCACCGAAAATAGAGAATTCGACATTGCCAAAATATCCACAAAAAGTTCTTATCCTACCAAACCTCTCCCATCTGAACCTAACCATCACCGAAATCAAAGAATTGGACATTGCAAAAATATCCACAAAACGTGCTTACCTCACAATACCTAACCTAACCTAACCTAACCATCACCGAAGTCAGAGAATTCGACATTGCCAAAATATCCACAAAAAGTTCTTATCCTACCAAACCTCACCCATCTGAGCCTAACCATCAACGAAATTAAAGAATTAGACATTGCCAAAATATCTACAAAACATGCTTACCCCTAAATACCTAACCCAACCTAACCTTACCATCACCGAAGTCAGAGAATTCGACATTGCCAAAATATCCACAAAAAGTTCTTATCCTACCAAACCTCACCCAATTGAACCTAACCATCACCGAAATCAAAGAATTGGACATCGCCGAAATAACAACAAAACGTGCTTACCTCACAATACCTAACCCAACCTAACCTAACCATCACCGAAGTCAGAGAATTAGACATTGCCAAAATATCCACAAAAAGTTCTTATCCTACCAAACCTCACCCATCTGAGCCTAACCATCAACGAAATTAAAGAATTAGACATTGCCAAAATATCTACAAAACATGCTTACCCCTTAATACCTAACCCAACCTAACCTAACCATCACCGAAGTCAGAGAATTCGACATTGCCAAAATATCCACAAAAAGTTCATATCCTACCAAACCTCACCCATCTGAACCTAACCATCACCGAAATCAAAGAATTAGGCATTGCCAAAATATCCACAAAACGTGCTTACCTCACAATACCTAACCCAACCTAACCTATCCATCACCGAAGTCCGAGAATTCGACATTATCAAAATATCCACAAAAAGTTCTTATCCTACCAAACCTCACTTATCTGAACCTAACAATCACCGAAGTCAAAGAATTGGACAATGATAAAATATCCACAAAACGTGCTTACCTCACAATACCTAACCCAACCTAACCTAACCATCACCAAAGTCAAAGAATTCGACATTGCCAAAATATCCACAAAAAGTTCTTATCCTACCAAACCTCACCCATCTGAACCTAACCATCACCGAAATCAAAGAATTCGACATTGCCAAAATATCCACAAAACGTGCTTACCTCACAATACCTAACCTAACCTAACCTAACCATCACCGAAGTCAGAGGATTCAACATTGCCAAAATATCTACAAAAAGTTCATACCCCACCAAACCTCACCCATCTGAACCTAACCATCACCGAAATCGAAGAAATGGACATTGCCAAAATATCCACAAAACGTGCTTACCTCACTATACTTTATCCAACCTAACCTAACCATCACCGAAAATAGAGAATTCGACATTGCCAAAATATCCACAAAAAGTTCTTATCCTACCAAACCTCACCCAATTGAACCTAACCATCACCGAAATCAAAGAATTGGACATTGCAAAAATATCCACAAAACGTGCTTACCTCACAATACCTAACTTTACCTAACCTAACCATCACCGAAGTCAGAGAATTCGACATTGCCAAAATATCCACAAAAAGTTCTTATCCTACCAAACCTCACCCATCTGAGCCTAACCATCAACGATATTAAAGAATTAGACATTGCCAAAATATCTACAAAACATGCTTACCCCTTAAAACCTAACCCAACCTAACCTAACCATCACCGAAGTCAGAGAATTCGACATTGCCAAAATATCCACAAAAAGTTCTTATCCTACCAAACCTCACCCATCTGAGCCTAACCATCAACGAAATTAAAGAATTAGACATTGCCAAAATATCTACAAAACATGCTTACCCCTTAAAACCTAACCCAACCTAACCTGACCATCACCGAAGTCAGAGAATTCGACATTGCCAAAATATCCACAAAAAGTTCATATCCTACCAAACCTCACCCATCTGAACCTAACCATCACCGAAATCAAAGTATTCGACATTGCCAAAATATCCACAAAACTTGCTTACCTCACAATACCTAACCTAACCTAACCTAACCATCACCGAAGTCAGAGGATTCAACATTGCCAAAATATCTACAAAAAGTTCATACCCCACCAAACCTCACCCATCTGAACCTAACCATCACCGAAATCGAAGAAATGGACATTGCCAAAATATCCACAAAACGTGCTTACCTCACTATACCTTATCCAACCTTACCTAACCATCACCGAAAATAGAGAATTCGACATTGCCAAAATATCCACAAAAAGTTCTTATCCTACCAAACCTCTCCCATCTGAACCTAACCATCACCGAAATCAAAGAATTGGACATTGCAAAAATATCCACAAAACGTGCTTACCTCACAATACCTAACCTAACCTAACCTAACCATCACCGAAGTCAGAGAATTCGACATTGCCAAAATATCCACAAAAAGTTCTTATCCTACCAAACCTCACCCATCTGAGCCTAACCATCAACGAAATTAAAGAATTAGACATTGCCAAAATATCTACAAAACATGCTTACCCCTAAATACCTAACCCAACCTAACCTTACCATCACCGAAGTCAGAGAATTCGACATTGCCAAAATATCCACAAAAAGTTCTTATCCTACCAAACCTCACCCAATTGAACCTAACCATCACCGAAATCAAAGAATTGGACATCGCCGAAATAACAACAAAACGTGCTTACCTCACAATACCTAACCCAACCTAACCTAACCATCACCGAAGTCAGAGAATTAGACATTGCCAAAATATCCACAAAAAGTTCTTATCCTACCAAACCTCACCCATCTGAGCCTAACCATCAACGAAATTAAAGAATTAGACATTGCCAAAATATCTACAAAACATGCTTACCCCTTAATACCTAACCCAACCTAACCTAACCATCACCGAAGTCAGAGAATTCGACATTGCCAAAATATCCACAAAAAGTTCATATCCTACCAAACCTCACCCATCTGAACCTAACCATCACCGAAATCAAAGAATTAGGCATTGCCAAAATATCCACAAAACGTGCTTACCTCACAATACCTAACCCAACCTAACCTATCCATCACCGAAGTCCGAGAATTCGACATTATCAAAATATCCACAAAAAGTTCTTATCCTACCAAACCTCACTTATCTGAACCTAACAATCACCGAAGTCAAAGAATTGGACAATGATAAAATATCCACAAAACGTGCTTACCTCACAATACCTAACCCAACCTAACCTAACCATCACCAAAGTCAAAGAATTCGACATTGCCAAAATATCCACAAAAAGTTCTTATCCTACCAAACCTCACCCATCTGAACCTAACCATCACCGAAATCAAAGAATTCGACATTGCCAAAATATCCACAAAACGTGCTTACCTCACAATACCTAACCTAACCTAACCTAACCATCACCGAAGTCAGAGGATTCAACATTGCCAAAATATCTACAAAAAGTTCATACCCCACCAAACCTCACCCATCTGAACCTAACCATCACCGAAATCGAAGAAATGGACATTGCCAAAATATCCACAAAACGTGCTTACCTCACTATACTTTATCCAACCTAACCTAACCATCACCGAAAATAGAGAATTCGACATTGCCAAAATATCCACAAAAAGTTCTTATCCTACCAAACCTCACCCAATTGAACCTAACCATCACCGAAATCAAAGAATTGGACATTGCAAAAATATCCACAAAACGTGCTTACCTCACAATACCTAACTTTACCTAACCTAACCATCACCGAAGTCAGAGAATTCGACATTGCCAAAATATCCACAAAAAGTTCTTATCCTACCAAACCTCACCCATCTGAGCCTAACCATCAACGATATTAAAGAATTAGACATTGCCAAAATATCTACAAAACATGCTTACCCCTTAAAACCTAACCCAACCTAACCTAACCATCACCGAAGTCAGAGAATTCGACATTGCCAAAATATCCACAAAAAGTTCTTATCCTACCAAACCTCACCCATCTGAGCCTAACCATCAACGAAATTAAAGAATTAGACATTGCCAAAATATCTACAAAACATGCTTACCCCTTAAAACCTAACCCAACCTAACCTGACCATCACCGAAGTCAGAGAATTCGACATTGCCAAAATATCCACAAAAAGTTCATATCCTACCAAACCTCACCCATCTGAACCTAAACATCACCGAAATCAAAGAATTAGGCATTGCCAAAATATCCACAAAACGTGCTTACCTCACAATACCTAACCCAACCTAACCTATCCATCACCGAAGTCCGAGAATTCGACATTATCAAAATATCCACAAAAAGTTCTTATCCTACCAAACCTCACTTATCTGAACCTAACAATCACCGAAGTCAAAGAATTGGACAATGATAAAATATCCACAAAACGTGCTTACCTCACAATACCTAACCCAACCTAACCTAACCATCACCGAAGTCAAAGAATTCGACATTGCCAAAATATCCACAAAAAGTTCTTATCCTACCAAACCTCACCCATCTGAACCTAACCATCACCGAAATCGAAGAAATGGACATTGCCAAAATATCCACAAAAGTGCTTACCTCACTATACCTTATCCAACCTAACCTAACCATCACCGAAAATAGAGAATTCGACATTGCCAAAATATCCACAAAAAGTTCTTATCCTACCAAACCTCACCCAATTGAACCTTACCATCACCGAAATCAAAGAATTGGACATTGCAAAAATATCCACAAAACGTGCTTACCTCACAATACCTAACCTTACCTAACCTAACCATCACCGAAGTCAGAGAATTCGACATTGCCAAAATATCCACAAAACGTGCTTACCTCACAATACCTAACCTAACCTAACCTAACCATCACCGAAGTCAGAGGATTCAACATTGCCAAAATATCTACAAAAAGTTCATACCCCACCAAACCTCACCCATCTGAACCTAACCATCACCGAAATCGAAGAAATGGACATTGCCAAAATATCCACAAAAGTGCTTACCTCACTATACCTTATCCAACCTAACCTAACCATCACCGAAAATAGAGAATTCGACATTGCCAAAATATCCACAAAAAGTTCTTATCCTACCAAACCTCACCCAATTGAACCTTACCATCACCGAAATCAAAGAATTGGACATTGCAAAAATATCCACAAAACGTGCTTACCTCACAATACCTAACCTTACCTAACCTAACCATCACCGAAGTCAGAGAATTCGACATTGCCAAAATATCCACAAAAAGTTCTTATCCTACCAAACCTCACCCATCTGAGCCTAACCATCAACGAAATTGAAGAATTAGACATTGCCAAAATATCTACAAAACATGCTTACCCCTTAAAACCTAACCCAACCTAACCTGACCATCACCGAAGTCAGAGAATTCGACATTGCCAAAATATCCACAAAAAGTTCTTTTCCTACCAAACCTCTCCCATCTGAACCTAACCATCACCGAAATCAAAGAATTGGACATTGCAAAAATATCCACAAAACGTGCTTACCTCACAAAACCTAACCTAACCTAACCTAACCATCACCGAAGTCAGAGAATTCGACATTGCCAAAATATCCACAAAAAGTTCTTATCCTACCAAACCTCACCCATCTGAGCCTAACCATCAACGAAATTAAAGAATTAGACATTGCCAAAATATCTACAAAACATGCTTACCCCTAAATACCTAACCCAACCTAACCTTACCATCGACGAAGTCAGAGAATTCGACATTGCCAAAATATCCACAAAAAGTTCTTATCCTACCAAACCTCACCCAATTGAACCTAACCATCACCGAAATCAAAGAATTGGACATCGCCAAAATAACAACAAAACGTGCTTACCTCACAATACCTAACCCAACCTAACCTAACCATCACCGAAGTCAGAGAATTAGACATTGCCAAAATATCCACAAAAAGTTCTTATCCTACCAAACCTCACCCATCTGAACCTAACCATCACCGAAATCAAAGAATTGGACATTGCAAAAATATACACAAAACGTGCTTACCTCACAATACTTAACCTAACCTAACCTAACCATCACCGAAGTCAGAGAATTCGACATTGCCAAAATATCCACAAAAAGTTCTTATCCTACCAAACCTCACCCATCTGAGCCTAACCATCAACGAAATTAAAGAATTAGACATTGCCAAAATATCTACAAAACATGCTTACCCCTTAATACCTAACCCAACCTAACCTAACCATCACCGAAGTCAGAGAATTCGACATTGCCAAAATATCCACAAAAAGTTCATATCCTACCAAACCTCACCCATCTGAACCTAACCATCACCGAAATCAAAGAATAAGGCATTGCCAAAATATCCACAAAACGTGCTTACCTCACAATACCTAACCCAACCTAACCTATCCATCAGCGAAGTCCGAGAATTCGACATTGCCAAAATATCCACAAAAAGTTCTTATCCTACCAAAACTCACTTATCTGAACCTAACCATCACCGAAGTCAAAGAATTGGACAATGATAAAATATCCACAAAACGTGCTTACCTCACAATACCTAACCCAACCTAACCTAACCATCACCGAAGTCAAAGAATTCGACATTGCCAAAATATCCACAAAAAGTTCTTATCCTACCAAACCTCACCCATCTGAACCTAACCATCACCGAAATCAAAGAATTCGACATTGGCAAAATATCCACAAAACGTGCTTACCTCACAATACCTAACCTAACCTAACCTAACCATCACCGAAGTCAGAGGATTCAACATTGCCAAAATATCTACAAAAAGTTCATACCCCACCAAACCTCACCCATCTGAACCTAACCATCACCGAAATCGAAGAAATGGACATTGCCAAAATATCCACAAAACGTGCTTACCTCACTATACCTTATCCAACCTAACCTAACCATCACCGAAAATAGAGAATTCGACATTGCCAAAATATCCACAAAAAGTTCTTATCCTACCAAACCTCACCCAATTGAACCTAACCATCACCGAAATCAAAGAATTGGACATTGCAAAAATATCCACAAAACGTGCTTACCTCACAATACCTAACCTTACCTAACCTAACCATCACCGAAGTCAGAGAATTCGACATTGCCAAAATATCCACAAAAAGTTCTTATCCTACCAAACCTCACCCATCTGAGCCTAACCATCAACGAAATTAAAGAATAAGACATTGCCAAAATATCTACAAAACATGCTTACCCCTTAAAACCTAACCCAACCTAACCTAACCATCACCGAAGTCAGAGAATTCGACATTGCCAAAATATCCACAAAAAGTTCTTATCCTACCAAACCTCACCCATCTGAGCCTTACCATCAACGAAATTAAAGAATTAGACATTGCCAAAATATCTACAAAACATGCTTACCCCTTAATACCTAACCCAACCTAACCTAACCATCACCGAAGTCAGAGAATTCGACATTGCCAAAATATCCACAAAAAGTTCATATCCTACCAAACCTCACCCATCTGAACCTAACCATCACCGAAATCAAAGAATTAGGCATTGCCAAAATATCCACAAAACGTGCTTACCTCACAATACCTAACCCAACCTAACCTATCTAACACCGAAGTCCGAGAATTCGACATTGCCAAAATATCCACAAAAAGTTCTTATCCTACCAAACCTCACTTATCTGAACCTAACCATCACCGAAGTCAAAGAATTGGACAATGATAAAATATCCACAAAACGTGCTTACCTCACAATACCTAACCCGACCTAACCTAACCATCACCGAAGTCAAAGAATTCGACATTGCCAAAATATCCACGAAAAGTTCTTATCCTACCAAACCTCACCCATCTGAGCCTAACCATCAACGAAATTAAAGAATTAGACATTGCCAAAATATCTACAAAACATGCTTACCCCTTAATACCTAACCCAACCTAACCTAACCATCACCGAAGTCAGAGAATTCGACATTGCCAAAATATCCACAAAAAGTTCATATCCTACCAAACCTCACCCATCTGAACCTAACCATCACCGAAATCAAAGAATTCGACATTGCCAAAATATCCACAAAACGTGCTTACCTCACAATACCTAACCCAACCTAACCTATCCATCACCGAAGTCCGAGAATTCGACATTGCCAAAATATCCACAAAAAGTTCTTATCCTACCAAACCTCACCCATCTGAACCTAACCATCACCGAAATCAAAGAATTCGACATTGCCAAAATATCCACAAAACGTGCTTACCTCACAATACCTAACCCAACCTAACCTATCCATCACCGAAGTCCGAGAAATCGACATTGCCAAAATATCCACAAAAAGTTCTTATCCTACCAAACCTCACCCATCTGAACCTAACCATCACCGAAATCAAAGAATTCGACATTGCCAAAATATCCACAAAACGTGCTTACCTCACAATACCTAACCTAACCTAACCTTACCATCACCGAAGTCAGAGAATTCAACATTTCCAAAATATCTACAAAAAGTTCATACCCCACCAAACCTCACCCATCTGGACCTAACCATCACCGAAATCGAAGAAATGGACATTGCCAAAATATCCACAAAACGTGCTTACCTCACTATACCTTATACAACCTAACCTAACCATCACCGAAAATAGAGAATTCGACATTGCCAAAATATCCACAAAAAGTTCTTATCCTACCAAACCTCACCCAATTGAACCTAATTATCACCGAAATCAAAGAATTGGACATTGCAAAAATATCCATACCTAACCTAACCTAACCTAACCATCACCGAAGTCAGAGAATTCGACATTGCCAAAATATCCACAAAAAGTTCTTATCCTACCAAACCTCACCCATCTGAGCCTAACCATCAACGAAATTAAAGAATTAGACATTGCCAAAATATCTACAAAACATGCTTACCCCTTAAAACCTAACCCAACCTAACCTAACCATCACCGAAGTCAGAGAATTCGACATTGCCAAAATATCCACAAAAAGTTCTTATCCTACCAAACCTCACCCATCTGAGCCTAACCATCAACGAAATTAAAGAATTAGACATTGCCAAAATATCTACAATACATGCTTACCCCTTAATACCTAACCCAACCTAACCTAACCATCACCGAAGTCAGAGAATTCGACATTGCCAAAATATCCACAAAAAGTTCATATCCTACCAAACCTCACCCATCTGAACCTAACCATCACCGAAATCAAAGAATTAGGCATTGCCAAAATATCCACAAAACGTGCTTACCTCACAATACCTAACCCAACCTAACCTATCCATCACCGAAGTCCGAGAATTCGACATTGCCAAAATATCCACAAAAAGTTCTTATCCTACCGAACCTCACCCATCTGAACCTAACCATCACCGAAATCAAAGAATTCGACATTGCCAAAATATCCACAAAACGTGCTTTCCTCACAATACCTAACCTAACCTAACCTAACCATCACCGAAGTCAGAGAATTCAACATTTCCAAAATATCTACAAAAAGTTCATACCCCACCAAACCTCACCCATCTGGACCTAACCATCACCGAAATCGAAGAAATGGACATTGCCAAAATATCCACAAAACGTGCGTACCTCACTATACCTTATACAACCTAACCTAACCATCACCGAAAATAGAGAATTCGACATTGCCAAAATATCCACAAAAAGTTCTTATCCTACCAAACCTCACCCAATTGAACCTAACCATCACCGAAATCAAAGAATTGGACATTGCAAAAATATCCACAAAACGTGCTTACCTCACAATACCTAACCTAACCTAACCTAACCATCACCGAAGTCAGAGAATTCGACATTGCCAAAATATCCACAAAAAGTTCTTATCCTACCAAACCTCACCCATCTGAGCCTAACCATCAACGAAATTAAAGAATTAGACATTGCCAAAATATCTACAAAACATGCTTACCCCTTAAAACCTAACCCAACCTAACCTAACCATCACCGAAGTCAGAGAATTCGACATTGCCAAAATATCCACAAAAAGTTCTTATCCTACCAAACCTCACCCATCTGAGCCTAACCATCAACGAAATTAAAGAATTAGACATTGCCAAAATATCTACAAAACATGCTTACCCCTTAAAACCTAACCCAACCTAACCTGACCATCACCGAAGTCAGCGAATTCGACATTGCCAAAATATCCACAAAAAGTTCTTATCCTACCAAACCTCTCCCATCTGAACCTAACCATCACCGAAATCAAAGAATTGGACATTGCAAAAATATCCACAAAACGTGTTTACCTCACAATACCTAACCTAACCTAACCTAACCATCACCGAAGTCAGAGAATTCGACATTGCCAAAATATCCACAAAAAGTTCTTATCCTACCAAACCTCACCCATCTGGGCCTAACCATCAACGAAATTAAAGAATTAGACATTGCCAAAATATCTACAAAACATGCTTACCCCTTAATACCTAACCCAACCTAACCTTACCATCACCGAAGTCAGAGAATTCGACATTGCCAAAATATCCACAAAAAGTTCTTATCCTACCAAACCTCACCCAATTGAACCTAACCATCACCGAAATCAAAGAATTGGACATTGCAAAAATATCCACAAAACGTGCTTACCTCACAATACCTAACCCAACCTAACCTAACCATCACTGAAGTCAGAGAATCCAACATTGCCAAAATATCCACAAAAAGTTCATACCCCACCAAACCTCACCCATCTGAACCTAACCATCACCGAAATCGAAAAATGGACATTGCCAAAATATCCACAAAACGTGCTTACCTCACTATACCTTATCTAACCTAACCTAACCATCAACGAAAATAGAGAATTCGACATTGCCAAAATATCCACAAAAAGTTCTTATCCTACCAAACCTCACCCATCTGAGCCTTACCATCAACGAAATTAAAGAATTAGACATTGCCAAAATATCTTCAAAACATGCTTACCCCTTAAAACCTAACCCAACCTAACCTAACCATCACCGAAGTCAGAGAATCCGACATTGCCAAAATATCCACAAAAAGTTCTTATCCTACCAAACCTCGCCCATCTGAGCCTAACCATCAACGAAATTAAAGAATTAGACATTGCCAAAATATCTACAAAACATGCTTACCCCTTAAAACCTAACCCAACCTAACCTGACCATCACCGAAGTCAGAGAATTCGACATTGCCAAAATATCCACAAAAAGTTCTTATCCTACCAAACCTCTCCCATCTGAACCTAACCATCGACGAAATCAAAGAATTGGACATTGCAAAAATATCCACAAAACGTGCTTACCTCACAATACCTAACCTAACCTAACCTAACCATCACCGAAGTCAGAGAATTCGACATTGCCAAAATATCCACAAAAAGTTCTTATCCTACCAAACCTCACACATCTGAGCCTAATTATCAACGAAATTAAAGAATTAGACATTGCCAAAATATCTACAAAACATGCTTACCCCTTAAAACCTAACCCAACCTAACCTAACCATCACCGAAGTCAGAGAATTCGACATTACCAAAATATCCACAAAAAGTTCTTATCCTACCAAACCTCACCCATCTGAGCCTCACCATCAACGAAATTAAAGAATTAGACATTGCCAAAATATCTACAAAACATGCTTACCCCTTAAAACCTAACCCAACCTAACCTAACCATCACCGAAGTCAGAGAATTCGACATTGCCAAAATATCCACAAAAAGTTCTTATCCTACCAAACCTCACCCATCTGAACCTAACCATCACCGAAATCAAAGAATTGGACATTGCCAAAATATCCACAAAACGTGCTTACCTCACAATACCTAACCAAACCTAACCTAACCATCACTGAAGTCAGATAATCCAACATTGCCAAAATATCCACAAAAAGTTCATACCCCACCAAACCTCACCCATCTGAACCTAACCATCACCGAAATCAAAGAATTAGGCATTGCCAAAATATCCACAAAACGTGCTTACCTCACAATACCTAACCCAACCTAACCTATCCATCACCGAAGTCCGAGAATTCGACATTATCAAAATATCCACAAAAAGTTCTTATCCTACCAAACCTCACTTATCTGAACCTAACAATCACCGAAGTCAAAGAATTGGACAATGATAAAATATCCACAAAACGTGCTTACCTCACAATACCTAACCCAACCTAACCTAACCATCACCAAAGTCAAAGAATTCGACATTGCCAAAATATCCACAAAAAGTTCTTATCCTACCAAACCTCACCCATCTGAACCTAACCATCACCGAAATCAAAGAATTCGACATTGCCAAAATATCCACAAAACGTGCTTACCTCACAATACCTAACCTAACCTAACCTAACCATCACCGAAGTCAGAGGATTCAACATTGCCAAAATATCTACAAAAAGTTCATACCCCACCAAACCTCACCCATCTGAACCTAACCATCACCGAAATCGAAGAAATGGACATTGCCAAAATATCCACAAAACGTGCTTACCTCACTATATTTTATCCAACCTAACTTAACCATCACCGAAAATAGAGAATTCGACATTGCCAAAATATCCACAAAAAGTTCTTATCCTACCAAACCTCACCCAATTGAACCTAACCATCACCGAAATCAAAGAATTGGACATTGCAAAAATATCCACAAAACGTGCTTACCTCACAATACCTAACTTTACCTAACCTAACCATCACCGAAGTCAGAGAATTCGACATTGCCAAAATATCCACAAAAAGTTCTTATCCTACCAAACCTCACCCATCTGAGCCTAACCATCAACGATATTAAAGAATTAGACATTGCCAAAATATCTACAAAACATGCTTACCCCTTAAAACCTAACCCAACCTAACCTAACCATCACCGAAGTCAGAGAATTCGACATTGCCAAAATATCCACAAAAAGTTCTTATCCTACCAAACCTCACCCATCTGAGCCTAACCATCAACGAAATTAAAGAATTAGACATTGCCAAAATATCTACAAAACATGCTTACCCCTTAAAACCTAACCCAACCTAACCTGACCATCACCGAAGTCAGAGAATTCGACATTGCCAAAATATCCACAAAAAGTTCATATCCTACCAAACCTCACCCATCTGAACCTAACCATCACCGAAATCAAAGAATTAGGCATTGCCAAAATATCCACAAAACGTGCTTACCTCACAATACCTAACCCAACCTAACCTATCCATCACCGAAGTCCGAGAATTCGACATTATCAAAATATCCACAAAAAGTTCTTATCCTACCAAACCTCACTTATCTGAACCTAACAATCACCGAAGTCAAAGAATTGGACAATGATAAAATATCCACAAAACGTGCTTACCTCACAATACCTAACCCAACCTAACCTAACCATCACCGAAGTCAAAGAATTCGACATTGCCAAAATATCCACAAAAAGTTCTTATCCTACCAAACCTCACCCATCTGAACCTAACCATCACCGAAATCAAAGAATTCGACATTGCCAAAATATCCACAAAACGTGCTTACCTCACAATACCTAACCTAACCTAACCTAACCATCACCGAAGTCAGAGGATTCAACATTGCCAAAATATCTACAAAAAGTTCATACCCCACCAAACCTCACCCATCTGAACCTAACCATCACCGAAATCGAAGAAATGGACATTGCCAAAATATCCACAAAAGTGCTTACCTCACTATACCTTATCCAACCTAACCTAACCATCACCGAAAATAGAGAATTCGACATTGCCAAAATATCCACAAAAAGTTCTTATCCTACCAAACCTCACCCAATTGAACCTTACCATCACCGAAATCAAAGAATTGGTCATTGCAAAAATATCCACAAAACGTGCTTACCTCACAATACCTAACCTTACCTAACCTAACCATCACCGAAGTCAGAGAATTCGACATTGCCAAAATATCCACAAAAAGTTCTTATCCTACCAAACCTCACCCATCTGAGCCTAACCATCAACGAAATTGAAGAATTAGACATTGCCAAAATATCTACAAAACATGCTTACCCCTTAAAACCTAACCCAACCTAACCTGACCATCACCGAAGTCAGAGAATTCGACATTGCCAAAATATCCACAAAAAGTTCTTATCCTACCAAACCTCTCCCATCTGAACCTAACCATCACCGAAATCAAAGAATTGGACATTGCAAAAATATCCACAAAACGTGCTTACCTCACAAAACCTAACCTAACCTAACCTAACCATCACCGAAGTCAGAGAATTCGACATTGCCAAAATATCCACAAAAAGTTCTTATCCTACCAAACCTCACCCATCTGAGCCTAACCATCAACGAAATTAAAGAATTAGACATTGCCAAAATATCTACAAAACATGCTTACCCCTAAATACCTAACCCAACCTAACCTTACCATCGACGAAGTCAGAGAATTCGACATTGCCAAAATATCCACAAAAAGTTCTTATCCTACCAAACCTCACCCAATTGAACCTAACCATCACCGAAATCAAAGAATTGGACATCGCCAAAATAACAACAAAACGTGCTTACCTCACAATACCTAACCCAACCTAACCTAACCATCACCGAAGTCAGAGAATTAGACATTGCCAAAATATCCACAAAAAGTTCTTATCCTACCAAACCTCACCCATCTGAACCTAACCATCACCGAAATCAAAGAATTGGACATTGCAAAAATATACACAAAACGTGCTTACCTCACAATACTTAACCTAACCTAACCTAACCATCACCGAAGTCAGAGAATTCGACATTGCCAAAATATCCACAAAAAGTTCTTATCCTACCAAACCTCACCCATCTGAGCCTAACCATCAACGAAATTAAAGAATTAGACATTGCCAAAATATCTACAAAACATGCTTACCCCTTAATACCTAACCCAACCTAACCTAACCATCACCGAAGTCAGAGAATTCGATATTGCCAAAATATCCACAAAAAGTTCATATCCTACCAAACCTCACCCATCTGAACCTAACCATCACCGAAATCAAAGAATAAGGCATTGCCAAAATATCCACAAAACGTGCTTACCTCACAATACCTAACCCAACCTAACCTATCCATCAGCGAAGTCCGAGAATTCGACATTGCCAAAATATCCACAAAAAGTTCTTATCCTACCAAAACTCACTTATCTGAACCTAACCATCACCGAAGTCAAAGAATTGGACAATGATAAAATATCCACAAAACGTGCTTACCTCACAATACCTAACCCAACCTAACCTAACCATCACCGAAGTCAAAGAATTCGACATTGCCAAAATATCCACAAAAAGTTCTTATCCTACCAAACCTCACCCATCTGAACCTAACCATCACCGAAATCAAAGAATTCGACATTGGCAAAATATCCACAAAACGTGCTTACCTCACAATACCTAACCTAACCTAACCTAACCATCACCGAAGTCAGAGGATTCAACATTGCCAAAATATCTACAAAAAGTTCATACCCCACCAAACCTCACCCATCTGAACCTAACCATCACCGAAATCGAAGAAATGGACATTGCCAAAATATCCACAAAACGTGCTTACCTCACTATACCTTATCCAACCTAACCTAACCATCACCGAAAATAGAGAATTCGACATTGCCAAAATATCCACAAAAAGTTCTTATCCTACCAAACCTCACCCAATTGAACCTAACCATCACCGAAATCAAAGAATTGGACATTGCAAAAATATCCACAAAACGTGCTTACCTCACAATACCTAACCTTACCTAACCTAACCATCACCGAAGTCAGAGAATTCGACATTGCCAAAATATCCACAAAAAGTTCTTATCCTACCAAACCTCACCCATCTGAGCCTAACCATCAACGAAATTAAAGAATAAGACATTGCCAAAATATCTACAAAACATGCTTACCCCTTAAAACCTAACCCAACCTAACCTAACCATCACCGAAGTCAGAGAATTCGACATTGCCAAAATATCCACAAAAAGTTCTTATCCTACCAAACCTCACCCATCTGAGCCTAACCATCAACGAAATTAAAGAATTAGACATTGCCAAAATATCTACAAAACATGCTTACCCCTTAATACCTAACCCAACCTAACCTAACCATCACCGAAGTCAGAGAATTCGACATTGCCAAAATATCCACAAAAAGTTCATATCCTACCAAACCTCACCCATCTGAACCTAACCATCACCGAAATCAAAGAATTAGGCATTGCCAAAATATCCACAAAACGTGCTTACCTCACAATACCTAACCCAACCTAACCTATCTAACACCGAAGTCCGAGAATTCGACATTGCCAAAATATCCACAAAAAGTTCTTATCCTACCAAACCTCACTTATCTGAACCTAACCATCACCGAAGTCAAAGAATTGGACAATGATAAAATATCCACAAAACGTGCTTACCTCACAATACCTAACCCGACCTAACCTAACCATCACCGAAGTCAAAGAATTCGACATTGCCAAAATATCCACGAAAAGTTCTTATCCTACCAAACCTCACCCATCTGAGCCTAACCATCAACGAAATTAAAGAATTAGACATTGCCAAAATATCTACAAAACATGCTTACCCCTTAATACCTAACCCAACCTAACCTAACCATCACCGAAGTCAGAGAATTCGACATTGCCAAAATATCCACAAAAAGTTCATATCCTACCAAACCTCACCCATCTGAACCTAACCATCACCGAAATCAAAGAATTCGACATTGCCAAAATATCCACAAAACGTGCTTACCTCACAATACCTAACCCAACCTAACCTATCCATCACCGAAGTCCGAGAATTCGACATTGCCAAAATATCCACAAAAAGTTCTTATCCTACCAAACCTCACCCATCTGAACCTAACCATCACCGAAATCAAAGAATTCGACATTGCCAAAATATCCACAAAACGTGCTTTCCTCACAATACCTAACCCAACCTAACCTATCCATCACCGAAGTCCGAGAAATCGACATTGCCAAAATATCCACAAAAAGTTCTTATCCTACCAAACCTCACCCATCTGAACCTAACCATCACCGAAATCAAAGAATTCGACATTGCCAAAATATCCACAAAACGTGCTTACCTCACAATACCTAACCTAACCTAACCTTACCATCACCGAAGTCAGAGAATTCAACATTTCCAAAATATCTACAAAAAGTTCATACCCCACCAAACCTCACCCATCTGGACCTAACCATCACTGAAATCGAAGAAATGGACATTGCCAAAATATCCACAAAACGTGCTTACCTCACTATACCTTATACAACCTAACCTAACCATCACCGAAAATAGAGAATTCGACATTGCCAAAATATCCACAAAAAGTTCTTATCCTACCAAACCTCACCCAATTGAACCTAACCATCACCGAAATCAAAGAATTGGACATTGCAAAAATATCCACAAAACGTGCTTACCTCACAATACCTAACCTAACCTAACCTAACCATCACCGAAGTCAGAGAATTCGACATTGCCAAAATATCCACAAAAAGTTCTTATCCTACCAAACCTCACCCATCTGAGCCTAACCATCAACGAAATTAAAGAATTAGACATTGCCAAAATATCTACAAAACATGCTTACCCCTTAAAACCTAACCCAACCTAACCTAACCATCACCGAAGTCAGAGAATTCGACATTGCCAAAATATCCACAAAAAGTTCTTATCCTACCAAACCTCACCCATCTGAGCCTAACCATCAACGAAATTAAAGAATTAGACATTGCCAAAATATCTACAATACATGCTTACCCCTTAATACCTAACCCAACCTAACCTAACCATCACCGAAGTCAGAGAATTCGACATTGCCAAAATATCCACAAAAAGTTCATATCCTACCAAACCTCACCCATCTGAACCTAACCATCACCGAAATCAAAGAATTAGGCATTGCCAAAATATCCACAAAACGTGCTTACCTCACAATACCTAACCCAACCTAACCTATCCATCACCGAAGTCCGAGAATTCGACATTGCCAAAATATCCACAAAAAGTTCTTATCCTACCGAACCTCACCCATCTGAACCTAACCATCACCGAAATCAAAGAATTCGACATTGCCAAAATATCCACAAAACGTGCTTTCCTCACAATACCTAACCTAACCTAACCTAACCATCACCGAAGTCAGAGAATTCAACATTTCCAAAATATCTACAAAAAGTTCATACCCCACCAAACCTCACCCATCTGGACCTAACCATCACCGAAATCGAAGAAATGGACATTGCCAAAATATCCACAAAACGTGCGTACCTCACTATACCTTATACAACCTAACCTAACCATCACCGAAAATAGAGAATTCGACATTGCCAAAATATCCACAAAAAGTTCTTATCCTACCAAACCTCACCCAATTGAACCTAACCATCACCGAAATCAAAGAATTGGACATTGCAAAAATATCCACAAAACGTGCTTACCTCACAATACCTAACCTAACCTAACCTAACCATCACCGAAGTCAGAGAATTCGACATTGCCAAAATATCCACAAAAAGTTCTTATCCTACCAAACCTCACCCATCTGAGCCTAACCATCAACGAAATTAAAGAATTAGACATTGCCAAAATATCTACAAAACATGCTTACCCCTTAAAACCTAACCCAACCTAACCTAACCATCACCGAAGTCAGAGAATTCGACATTGCCAAAATATCCACAAAAAGTTCTTATCCTACCAAACCTCACCCATCTGAGCCTAACCATCAACGAAATTAAAGAATTAGACATTGCCAAAATATCTACAAAACATGCTTACCCCTTAAAACCTAACCCAACCTAACCTGACCATCACCGAAGTCAGCGAATTCGACATTGCCAAAATATCCACAAAAAGTTCTTATCCTACCAAACCTCTCCCATCTGAACCTAACCATCACCGAAATCAAAGAATTGGACATTGCAAAAATATCCACAAAACGTGTTTACCTCACAATACCTAACCTAACCTAACCTAACCATCACCGAAGTCAGAGAATTCGACATTGCCAAAATATCCACAAAAAGTTCTTATCCTACCAAACCTCACCCATCTGGGCCTAACCATCAACGAAATTAAAGAATTAGACATTGCCAAAATATCTACAAAACATGCTTACCCCTTAATACCTAACCCAACCTAACCTTACCATCACCGAAGTCAGAGAATTCGACATTGCCAAAATATCCACAAAAAGTTCTTATCCTACCAAACCTCACCCAATTGAACCTAACCATCACCGAAATCAAAGAATTGGACATTGCAAAAATATCCACAAAACGTGCTTACCTCACAATACCTAACCCAACCTAACCTAACCATCACTGAAGTCAGAGAATCCAACATTGCCAAAATATCCACAAAAAGTTCATACCCCACCAAACCTCACCCATCTGAACCTAACCATCACCGAAATCGAAAAATGGACATTGCCAAAATATCCACAAAACGTGCTTACCTCACTATACCTTATCTAACCTAACCTAACCATCAACGAAAATAGAGAATTCGACATTGCCAAAATATCCACAAAAAGTTCTTATCCTACCAAACCTCACCCATCTGAGCCTTACCATCAACGAAATTAAAGAATTAGACATTGCCAAAATATCTTCAAAACATGCTTACCCCTTAAAACCTAACCCAACCTAACCTAACCATCACCGAAGTCAGAGAATTCGACATTGCCAAAATATCCACAAAAAGTTCTTATCCTACCAAACCTCGCCCATCTGAGCCTAACCATCAACGAAATTAAAGAATTAGACATTGCCAAAATATCTACAAAACATGCTTACCCCTTAAAACCTAACCCAACCTAACCTGACCATCACCGAAGTCAGAGAATTCGACATTGCCAAAATATCCACAAAAAGTTCTTATCCTACCAAACCTCTCCCATCTGAACCTAACCATCGACGAAATCAAAGAATTTGACATTGCAAAAATATCCACAAAACGTGCTTACCTCACAATACCTAACCTAACCTAACCTAACCATCACCGAAGTCAGAGAATTCGACATTGCCAAAATATCCACAAAAAGTTCTTATCCTACCAAACCTCACACATCTGAGCCTAACCATCAACGAAATTAAAGAATTAGACATTGCCAAAATATCTACAAAACATGCTTACCCCTTAAAACCTAACCCAACCTAACCTAACCATCACCGAAGTCAGAGAATTCGACATTGCCAAAATATCCACAAAAAGTTCTTATCCTACCAAACCTCACCCATCTGAGCCTCACCATCAACGAAATTAAAGAATTAGACATTGCCAAAATATCTACAAAACATGCTTACCCCTTAAAACCTAACCCAACCTAACCTAACCATCACCGAAGTCAGAGAATTCGACATTGCCAAAATATCCACAAAAAGTTCTTATCCTACCAAACCTCACCCATCTGAACCTAACCATCACCGAAATCAAAGAATTGGACATTGCCAAAATATCCACAAAACGTGCTTACCTCACAATACCTAACCAAACCTAACCTAACCATCACTGAAGTCAGATAATCCAACATTGCCAAAATATCCACAAAAAGTTCATACCCCACCAAACCTCACCCATCTGAACCTAACCATCACCGAAATCGAAAAAATGGTTATTGCCAAAATATCCACAAAACGTGCTTACCTCACTATACCTTATTCAACCTAACCTAACCATCACCGAAGTCAGAGAATTCGACATTGCCAAAAAATCCACAAAAAGTTCTTATCCTACCAAACCTCACCCATCTGAACCTAACCATCACCGAAATCAAAGAATTGGACATTGCAAAAATATCCACAAAACGTGCTTACCTTACAATAACTAACCCAACCTAACCTAACCATCACCGAAGTCAGAGAATTCGACATTGCCAAAATATCCACAAAAAGTTCTTATCCTACCAAACCTCCCCCAATTGAACCTAACCATCACCGAAATCAAAGAATTGGACATTGCAAAAATATCCACAAAACGTGCTTACCTCACAATACCTAACCTAACCTAACCTAACCATCACCGAAGTCAGAGAATTCGACATTGCCAAAATATCCACAAAAAGTTCTTATCCTACCAAACCTCACCCATCTGAGCCTAACCATCAACGAAATTAAAGAATTAGACATTGCCAAAATATCCACAAAAAGTTCTTATCCTACCAAACCTCACCCATCTGAGCCTTACCATCAACGAAATTAAAGAATTAGACATTGCCAAAATATCTACAAAACATGCTTACCCCTTAAAACCTAACCCAACCTAACCTAACCATCACCGAAGTCAGAGAATTCGACATTGCCAAAATATCCACAAAAAGTTCTTATCCTACCAAACCTCTCCCATCTGAACCTAACCATCACCGAAATCAAAGAATTGGACATTGCCAAAATATCCACAAAACGTGCTTACCTCACAATACCTAACCCAACCTAACCTATCCATCACCGAAGTCCGAGAAATCGACATTGCCAAAATATCCACAAAAAGTTCTTATCCTACCAAACCTCACCCATCTGAACCTAACTATCACCGAAATCAAAGAATTCGACATTGCCAAAATATCCACAAAACGTGCTTACCTCACAATACCTAACCTAACCTAACCTAACCATCACCGAAGTCAGAGAATTCAACATTTCCAAAATATCTACAAAAAGTTCATACCCCACCAAACCTCACCCATCTGGACCTAACCATCACCGAAATCGAAGAAATGGACATTGCCAAAATATCCACAAAACGTGCTTACCTCACTATACCTTATACAACCTAACCTAACCATCACCGAAAATAGAGAATTCGACATTGCCAAAATATCCACAAAAAGTTCTTATCCTACCAAACCTCACCCAATTGAACCTAACCATCACCGAAATCAAAGAATTGGACATTGCAAAAATATCCACAAAACGTGCTTACCTCACAATACCTATCCAACCTAACCTAACCATCAACGAAAATAGAGAATTCGACATTGCCAAAATATCCACAAAAAGTTCTTATCCTACCAAACCTCACCCATCTGAGCCTTACCATCAACGAAATTAAAGAATTAGACATTGCCAAAATATCTTCAAAACATGCTTACCCCTTAAAACCTAACCCAACCTAACCTAACCATCACCGAAGTCAGAGAATTCGACATTGCCAAAATATCCACAAAAAGTTCTTATCCTACCAAACCTCGCCCATCTGAGCCTAACCATCAACGAAATTAAAGAATAAGACATTGCCAAAATATCTACAAAACATGCTTACCCCTTAAAACCTAACCCAACCTAACCTGACCATCACCGAAGTCAGAGAATTCGACATTGCCAAAATATCCACAAAAAGTTCTTATCCTACCAAACCTCTCCCATCTGAACCTAACCATCACCGAAATCAAAGAATTGGACATTGCAAAAATATCCACAAAACGTGCTTACCTCACAATACCTAACCTAACCTAACCTAACCATCACCGAAGTCAGAGAATTCGACATTGCCAAAATATCCACAAAAAGTTCTTATCCTACCAAACCTCACCCATCTGAGCCTAACCATCAACAAAATTAAAGAATTAGACATTGCCAAAATATCTACAAAACATGCTTTCCCCTTAAAACCTAACCCAACCTAACCTAACCATCACCGAAGTCAGAGAATTCGACATTGCCAAAATATCCACAAAAAGTTCTTATCCTACCAAACCTCACCCATCTGAGCCTCACCATCAACGAAATTAAAGAATTAGACATTGCCAAAATATCTACAAAACATGCTTACCCCTTAAAACCTAACCCAACCTAACCTGACCATCACCGAAGTCAGAGAATTCGACATTGCCAAAATATCCACAAAAAGTTCTTATCCTACCAAACCTCTCCCATCTGAACCTAACCATCACCGAAATCAAAGAATTGGACATTGCAAAAATATCCACAAAACGTGCTTACCTCACAATACCTAACCTAACCTAACCTAACCATCACCGAAGTCAGAGAATTCGACATTGCCAAAATATCCACAAAAGGTTCTTATCCTACCAAACCTCACCCATCTGAGCCTAACCATCAACGAAATTAAAGAATTAGACATTGCCAAAATATCTACAAAACATGCTTACCCCTTAAAACCTAACCCAACCTAACCTAACCATCACCGAAGTCAGAGAATTCGACATTGCCAAAATATCCACAAAAAGTTCTTATCCTACCAAACCTCACCAATCTGAGCCTAACCATCAACGAAATTAAAGAATTAGACATTGCCAAAATATCTACAAAACATGCTTACCCCTTAAAACCTAACCCAACCTAACCTGACCATCACCGAAGTCAGAGAATTCGACATTGCCAAAATATCCACAAAAAGTTCTTATCCTACCAAACCTCTCCCATCTAAACCTAACCATCACCGAAATCAAAGAATTGGACATTGCAAAAATATCCACAAAACGTGCTTACCTTACAATAACTAACCCAACCTAACCTAACCATCACCGAAGTCAGAGAATTCGACATTGCCAAAATATCCACAAAAAGTTCTTATCCTACCAAACCTCCCCCAATTGAACCAAACCATCACCGAAATCAAAGAATTGGACATTGCAAAAATATCCACAAAACGTGCTTACCTCACAATACCTAACCTAACCTAACCTAACCATCACCGAAGTCAGAGAATTCGACATTGCCAAAATATCCACCAAAAGTTCTTATCCTACCAAACCTCACCCATCTGAACCTAACCATCACCGAAATCGAAGAAATGGACATTGCCAAAATATCCACAAAACGTGCTTACCTCACTATACCTTATACAACCTAACCTAACCATCACCGAAAATAGAGAATTCGACATTGCCAAAATATCCACAAAAAGTTCTTATCCTACCAAACCTCACCCAATTGAACCTAACCATCATCGAAATCAAAGAATTGGACATTGCAAAAATATCCACAAAATGTGCATACCTCACAATACCTAACCTAACCTAACCTAACCATCACCGAAGTCAGAGATTTCGACATTGCCAAAATATCCACAAAAAGTTCTTATCCTACCAAACCTCACCCATCTGAGCCTAACCATCAACGAAATTAAAGAATTAGACATTGCCAAAATATCTACAAAACATGCTTACCCCTTAAAACCTAACCCAACCTAACCTGACCATCACCGAAGTCAGAGAATTCGACATTGCCAAAATATCCACAAAAAGTTCTTATCCTACCAAACCTCTCCCATCTGAACCTAACCATCACCGAAATCAAAGAATTGGACATTGCAAAAATATCCACAAAACGTGCTTACCTCACAATACCTAACCTAACCTAACCTAACCATCACCGAAGTCAGAGAATTCGACATTGCCAAAATATCCACAAAAAGTTCTTATCCTACCAAACCTCACCCATCTGAGCCTAACCATCAACGAAATTAAAGAATTAGACATTGCCAAAATATCTACAAAACATGCTTACCCCTTAAAACCTAACCCAACCTAACCTAACCATCACCGAAGTCAGAGAATTCGACATTGCCAAAATATCCACAAAAAGTTCTTATCCTACCAAACCTCACCCATCTGAGCCTAACCATCAACGAAATTAAAGAATTAGACATTGCCAAAATATCTACAAAACATGCTTACCCCTTAAAACCTAACCCAACCTAACCTGACCATCACCGAAGTCAGAGAATTCGACATTGCCAAAATATCCACAAAAAGTTCTTATCCTACCAAACCTCTCCCATCTAAACCTAACCATCACCGAAATCAAAGAATTGGACATTGCAAAAATATCCACAAAACGTGCTTACCTCACAATACCTAACCTAACCTAACCTAACCATCACCGAAGTCAGAGAATTCGACATTGCCAAAATATCCACAAAAAGTTCTTATCCTACCAAACCTCACCCAATTGAACCTAACCATCACCGAAAACAAAGAATTGGACATTGCAAAAATATCCACAAAATGTGCTTACCTCACAATACCTAACCTAACCTAACCTAACCATCACCGAAGTCAGAGAATTCGACATTGCCAAAATATCCACAAAAAGTTCTTATCCTACCAAACCTCACCCATCTGAGCCTAACCATCAACGAAATTAAAGAATTAGACATTGCCAAAATATCTACAAAACATGCTTACCCCTTAAAACCTAACCCAACCTAACCTAACCATCACCGAAGTCAGAGAATTCGACATTGCCAAAATATCCACAAAAAGTTCTTATCCTACCAAACCTCACCCATCTGAGCCTAACCATCAACGAAATTAAAGAATTAGACATTGCCAAAATATCTACAAAACATGCTTACCCCTTAAAACCTAACCCAACCTAACCTGACCATCACCGAAGTCAGAAAATTCGACATTGCCAAAATATCCACAAAAAGTTCTTATCCTACCAAACCTCTCCCATCTGAACCTAACCATCACCGAAATCAAAGAATTGGACATTGCAAAAATATCCACAAAACGTGCTTACCTCACAATACCTAACCTAACCTAACCTAACCATCACCGAAGTCAGAGAATTCGACATTGCCAAAATATCCACAAAAAGTTCTTATCCTACCAAACCTCACCCATCTGAGCCTAACCATCAACGAAATTAAAGAATAAGACATTGCCAAAATATCTACAAAACATGCTTACCCCTTAAAACCTAACCCAACCTAACCTAACCATCACCGAAGTCAGAGAATTCGACATTGCCAAAATATCCACAAAAAGTTCTTATCCTACCAAACCTCACCCATCTGAGCCTAACCATCAACGAAATTAAAGAATTAGACATTGCCAAAATATCTACAAAACATGCTTACCCCTTAAAACCTAACCCAACCTAACCTGACCATCACCGAAGTCAGAGAATTCGACATTGCCAAAATATCCACAAAAAGTTCTTATCCTACCAAACCTCTCCCATCTGAACCTAACCATCACCGAAATCAAAGAATTGGACATTGCCAAAATATCCACAAAACGTGCTTACCTCACAATACCTAACCCAACCTAACCTATCCATCACCGAAGTCCGAGAATTCGACATTGCCAAAATATCCACAAAAAGTTCTTATCCTACCAAACCTCACCCATCTGAACCTAACCATCACCGAAATCAAAGAATTTGACATTGCCAAAATATCCACAAAACGTGCTTACCTCACAATACCTAACCCAACCTAACCTATCCATCACCGAAGTCCGAGAAATCGACATTGCCAAAATATCCACAAAAAGTTCTTATCCTACCAAACCTCACCCATCTGAACCTAACCATCACCGAAATCAAAGAATTCGACATTGCCAAAATATCCACAAAACGTGCTTACCTCACAATACCTAACCTAACCTAACCTAACCATCACCGAAGTCAGAGAATTCAACATTTCCAAAATATCTACAAAAAGTTCATACCCCACCAAACCTCACCCATCTGGACCTAACCATCACCGAAATCGAAGAAATGGACATTGCCAAAATATCCACAAAACGTGCTTACCTCACTATACCTTATACAACCTAACCTAACCATCACCGAAAATAGAGAATTCGACATTGCCAAAATATCCACAAAAAGTTCTTATCCTACCAAACCTCACCCAATTGAACCTAACCATCACCGAAATCAAAGAATTGGACATTGCAAAAATATCCACAAAACGTGCTTACCTCACAATACCTAACCTAACCTAACCTAACCATCACCGAAGTCAGAGAATTCGACATTGCCAAAATATCCACAAAAAGTTCTTATCCTACCAAACCTCACCCATCTGAGCCTAACCATCAACGAAATTAAAGAATTAGACATTGCCAAAATATCTACAAAACATGCTTACCCCTTAAAACCTAACCCAACCTAACCTAACCATCACCGAAGTCAGAGAATTCGACATTGCCAAAATATCCACAAAAAGTTCTTATCCTACCAAACCTCACCCATCTGAGCCTAACCATCAACGAAATTAAAGAATTAGACATTGCCAAAATATCTACAAAACATGCTTACCCCTTAAAACCTAACCCAACCTAACCTGACCATCACCGAAGTCAGAGAATTCGACATTGCCAAAATATCCACAAAAAGTTCTTATCCTACCAAACCTCTCCCATCTGAACCTAACCATCACCGAAATCAAAGAATTGGACATTGCAAAAATATCCACAAAACGTGCTTACCTCACAATACCTAACCTAACCTAACCTAACCATCACCGAAGTCAGAGAATTCGACATTGCCAAAATATCCACAAAAAGTTCTTATCCTACCAAACCTCACCCATCTGAGCCTAACCATCAACGAAATTAAAGAATTAGACATTGCCAAAATATCTACAAAACATGCTTACCCCTTAATACCTAACCCAACCTAACCTTACCATCACCGAAGTCAGAGAATTCGACATTGCCAAAATATCCACAAAAAGTTCTTATCCTACCAAACCTCACCCAATTGAACCTAACCATCACCGAAATCAAAGAATTGGACATTGCAAAAATATCCACAAAACGTGCTTACCTCACAATACCTAACCCAACCTAACCTAACCATCACTGAAGTCAGAGAATCCAACATTGCCAAAATATCCACAAAAAGTTCTAACCCCACCAAACCTCACCCATCTGAACCTAACCATCACCGAAATCGAAAAATGGACATTGCCAAAATATCCACAAAACGTGCTTACCTCACTATACCTTATCCAACCTAACCTAACCATCAACGAAAATAGAGAATTCGACATTGCCAAAATATCCACAAAAAGTTCTTATCCTACCAAACCTCACCCATCTGAGCCTTACCATCAACGAAATTAAAGAATTAGATATTGCCAAAATATCCACAAAACGTGCTTACCTCACAATACCTAACCTAACCTAACCTAACCATCACCGAAGTCAGAGAATTCGACATTGCCAAAATATCCACAAAAAGTTCTTATCCTACCAAACCTCACCCATCTGAGCCTAACCATCAACGAAATTAAAGAATTAGACATTGCCAAAATATCTACAAAACATGCTTACCCCTTAAAACCTAACCCAACCTAACCTAACCATCACCGAAGTCAGAGAATTCGACATTGCCAAAATATCCACAAAAAGTTCTTATCCTACCAAACCTCACCCATCTGAGCCTAACCATCAACGAAATTAAAGAATTAGACATTGCCAAAATATCTACAAAACATGCTTACCCCTTAAAACCTAACCCAACCTAACCTGACCATCACCGAAGTCAGAGAATTCGACATTGCCAAAATATCCACAAAAAGTTCTTATCCTACCAAACCTCTCCCATCTGAACCTAACCATCACCGAAATCAAAGAATTGGACATTGCAAAAATATCCACAAAACGTGCTTACCTCACAATACCTAACCTAACCTAACCTAACCATCACCGAAGTCAGAGAATTCGACATTGCCAAAATATCCACAAAAAGTTCTTATCCTACCAAACCTCACCCATCTGAGCCTAACCATCAACGAAATTAAAGAATTAGACATTGCCAAAATATCTACAAAACATGCTTACCCCTTAATACCTAACCCAACCTAACCTTACCATCACCGAAGTCAGAGAATTCGACATTGCCAAAATATCCACAAAAAGTTCTTATCCTACCAAACCTCACCCAATTGAACCTTACCATCACCGAAATCAAAGAATTGGACATTGCAAAAATATCCACAAAACGTGCTTACCTCACAATACCTTACCCAACCTAACCTAACCATCACTGAAGTCAGAGAATCCAACATTGCCAAAATATCCACAAAAAGTTCTAACCCCACCAAACCTCACCCATCTGAACCTAACCATCACCGAAATCGAAAAATGGACATTGCCAAAATATCCACAAAACGTGCTTACCTCACTATACCTTATCCAACCTAACCTAACCATCAACGAAAATAGAGAATTCGACATTGCCAAAATATCCACAAAAAGTTCTTATCCTACCAAACCTCACCCATCTGAGCCTTACCATCAACGAAATTAAAGAATTAGACATTGCCAAAATATCTTCAAAACATGCTTACCCCTTAAAACCTAACCCAACCTAACCTAACCATCACCGAAGTCAGAGAATTCGACATTGCCAAAATATCCACAAAAAGTTCTTATCCTACCAAACCTCGCCCATCTGAGCCTAACCATCAACGAAATTAAAGAATTAGACATTGCCAAAATATCTACAAAACATGCTTACCCCTTAAAACCTAACCCAACCTAACCTGACCATCACCGAAGTCAGAGAATTCGACATTGCCAAAATATCCACAAAAAGTTCTTATCCTACCAAACCTCTCCCATCTGAACCTAACCATCACCGAAATCAAAGAATTGGACATTGCAAAAATATCCACAAAACGTGCTTACCTCACAATACCTAACCTAACCTAACCTAACCATCACCGAAGTCAGAGAATTCGACATTGCCAAAATATCCACAAAAAGTTCTTATCCTACCAAACCTCACCCATCTGAGCCTAACCATCAACGAAATTAAAGAATTAGACATTGCCAAAATATCTACAAAACATGCTTTCCCCTTAAAACCTAACCCAACCTAACCTAACCATCACCGAAGTCAGAGAATTCGACATTGCCAAAATATCCACAAAAAGTTCTTATCCTACCAAACCTCACCCATCTGAGCCTCACCATCAACGAAATTAAAGAATTAGACATTGCCAAAATATCTACAAAACATGCTTACCCCTTAAAACCTAACCCAACCTAACCTAACCATCACCGAAGTCAGAGAATTCGACATTGCCAAAATATCCACAAAAAGTTCTTATCCTACCAAACCTCACCCATCTGAACCTAACCATCACCGAAATCAAAGAATTGGACATTGCCAAAATATCCACAAAACGTGCTTACCTCACAATACCTAACCAAACCTAACCTAACCATAACTGAAGTCAGAGAATCCAACATTGCCAAAATATCCACAAAAAGTTCATACCCCACCAAACCTCACCCATCTGAACCTAACCATCACCGAAATCGAAAAAATGGACATTGCCAAAATATCCACAAAACGTGCTTACCTCACTATACCTTATTCAACCTAACCTAACCATCACCGAAGTTAGAGAATTCGACATTGCCAAAATATCCACAAAAAGTTCTTATCCTACCAAACCTCACCCATCTGAACCTAACCATCACCGAAATCAAAGAATTGGACATTGCAAAAATATCCACAAAACGTGCTTACCTTACAATAACTAACCCAACCTAACCTAACCATCACCGAAGGCAGAGAATTCGACATTGCCAAAATATCCACAAAAAGTTCTTATCCTACCAAACCTCCCCCAATTGAACCTAACCATCACCGAAATCAAAGAATTGGACATTGCAAAAATATCCACAAAACGTGCTTACCTCACAATACCTAACCTTACCTAACCTAACCATCACCGAAGTCAGAGAATTCGACATTGCCAAAATATCCACAAAAAGTTCTTATCCTACCAAACCTCACCCATCTGAACCTAACCATCACCGAAATCAAAGAATTCGACATTGCCAAAATATCCACAAAACGTGCTTACCTCACAATACCTAACCCAACCTAACCTATCCATCACCGAAGTCCGAGAAATCGACATTGCCAAAATATCCACAAAAAGTTCTTATCCTACCAAACCTCACCCATCTGAACCTAACCATCACCGAAATCAAAGAATTCGAAATTGCCAAAATATCCACAAAACGTGCTTACCTCACAATACCTAACCTAACCTAACCTAACCATCACCGAAGTCAGAGAATTCAACATTTCCAAAATATCTACAAAAAGTTCATACCCCACCAAACCTCACCCATCTGGACCTAACCATCACCGAAATCGAAGAAATGGACATTGCCAAAATATCCACAAAACGTGCTTACCTCACTTTACCTTATACAACCTAACCTAACCATCACCGAAAATAGAGAATTCGACATTGCCAAAATATCCACAAAAAGTTCTTATCCTACCAAACCTCACCCAATTGAACCTAACCATCACCGAAATCAAAGAATTGGACATTGCAAAAATATCCACAAAACGTGCTTACCTCACAATACCTAACCTAACCTAACCTAACCATCACCGAAGTCAGAGAATTCGACATTGCCAAAATATCCACAAAAAGTTCTTATCCTACCAAACCTCACCCATCTGAGCCTAACCATCAACGAAATTAAAGAATTAGACATTGCCAAAATATCTACAAAACATGCTTACCCCTTAAAACCTAACCCAACCTAACCTAACCATCACCGAAGTCAGAGAATTCGACATTGCCAAAATATCCACAAAAAGTTCTTATCCTACCAAACCTCACCCATCTGAGCCTAACCATCAACGAAATTAAAGAATTAGACATTGCCAAAATATCTACAAAACATGCTTACCCCTTAAAACCTAACCCAACCTAACCTGACCATCACCGAAGTCAGAGAATTCGACATTGCCAAAATATCCACAAAAAGTTCTTATCCTACCAAACCTCTCCCATCTGAACCTAACCATCACCGAAATCAAAGAATTGGACATTGCAAAAATATCCACAAAACGTGCTTACCTCACAATACCTAACCTAACCTAACCTAACCATCACCGAAGTCAGAGAATTCGACATTGCCAAAATATCCACAAAAAGTTCTTATCCTACCAAACCTCACCCATCTGAGCCTAACCATCAACGAAATTAAAGAATTAGACATTGCCAAAATATCTACAAAACATGCTTACCCCTTAAAACCTAACCCAACCTAACCTAACCATCACCGAAGTCAGAGAATTCGACATTGCCAAAATATCCACAAAAAGTTCTAATCCTACCAAACCTCACCCATCTGAGCCTAACCATCAAAGAAATTAAAGAATTAGACATTGCCAAAATATCTACAAAACATGCTTACCCCTTAAAACCTAACCCAACCAAACCTGACCATCACCGAAGTCAGAGAATTCGACATTGCCAAAATATCCACAAAAAGTTCTTATCCTACCAAACCTCTCCCATCTGAACCTAACCATCACCGAAATCAAAGAATTGGACATTGCAAAAATATCCACAAAACGTGCTTACCTCACAATACCTAACCTAACCTAACCTAACCATCACCGAAGTCAGAGAATTCGACATTGCCAAAATAACCACAAAAAGTTCTTATCCTACCAAACCTCACCCATCTGAGCCTAACCATCAACGAAATTAAAGAATAAGACATTGCCAAAATATCTACAAAACATGCTTACCCCTTAAAACCTAACCCAACCTAACCTAACCATCACCGAAGTCAGAGAATTCAACATTGCCAAAATATCCACAAAAAGTTCTTATCCTACCAAACCTCACCCATCTGAGCCTAACCATCAACGAAATTAAAGAATTAGACATTGCCAAAATATCTACAAAACATGCTTACCCCTTAAAACCTAACCCAACCTAACCTGACCATCACCGAAGTCAGAGAATTCGACATTGCCAAAATATCCACAAAAAGTTCTTATCCTACCAAACCTCTCCCATCTGAACCTAACCATCACCGAAATCAAAGAATTGGACATTGCAAAAATATCCACAAAACGTGCTTACCTCACAATACCTAACCTAACCTAACCTAACCATCACCGAAGTCAGAGAATTCGACATTGCCAAAATAACCACAAAAAGTTCTTATCCTACCAAACCTCACCCATCTGAGCCTAACCATCAACGAAATTAAAGAATAAGACATTGCCAAAATATCTACAAAACATGCTTACCCCTTAAAACCTAACCCAACCTAACCTAACCATCACCGAAGTCAGAGAAATCGACATTGCCAAAATATCCACAAAAAGTTCTTATCCTACCAAACCTCACCCATCTGAACCTAACCATCACCGAAATCAAAGAATTGGACATTGCAAAATATCCACAAAACGTACTTACCTTACAATAACTAACCCAACCTAACCTAACCATCACCGAAGTCAGAGAATTCGACATTGCCAAAATATCCACAAAAAGTTCTTATCCTACCAAACCTCCCCCAATTGAACCTAACCATCACCGAAATCAAAGAATTGGACATTGCAAAAATATCCACAAAACGTGCTTACCTCACAATACCTAACCTAACCTAACCTAACCATCACCGAAGTCAGAGAATTCGACATTGCCAAAATATCCACAAAAAGTTCTTATCCTACCAAACCTCACCCAATTGAACCTAACAATCACCGAAATCAAAGAATTGGACATTGCAAAAATATCCACAAAACGTGCTTACCTCACAATACCTAACCTAACCTAACCTAACCAGCACCGAAGTCAGAGAATTCGACATTGCCAAAATATCCACAAAAAGTTCTTATCCTACCAAACCTCACCCATCTGAGCCTAACCATCAACGAAATTAAAGAATTAGACATTGCCAAAATATCTACAAAACATGCTTACCCCTTAAAATCTAACCCAACCTAACCTAACCATCACCGAAGTCAGAGAATTCGACATTGCCAAAATATCCACAAAAAGTTCTTATCCTACCAAACCTCACCCATCTGAGCCTAACCATCAACGAAATTAAAGAATTAGACATTGCCAAAATATCTACAAAACATGCTTACCCCTTAAAACCTAACCCAACCTAACCTGACCATCACCGAAGTCAGAGAATTCGACATTGCCAAAATATCCACAAAAAGTTCTTATCCTACCAAACCTCTCCCATCTGAACCTAACCATCACCGAAATCAAAGAATTGGACATTGCAAAAATATCCACAAAACGTGCTTACCTCACAATACCTAACCTAACCTAACCTAACCATCACCGAAGTCAGAGAATTCGACATTGCCAAAATATCCACAGAAAGTTCTTATCCTACCAAACCTCACCCATCTGAACCTAACCATCACCGAAATCAAAGAATTCGACATTGCCAAAATATCCACAAAACGTGCTTACCTCACAATACCTAACCCAACCTAACCTATCCATCACCGAAGTCCGAGAAATCGACATTGCCAAAATATCCACAAAAAGTTCTTATCCTACCAAACCTCACCCATCTGAACCTAACCATCACCGAAATCAAAGAATTCGACATTGCCAAAATATCCACAAAACGTGCTTACCTCACAATACCTAACCTAACCTAACCTAACCATCACCGAAGTCAGAGAATTCAACATTTCCAAAATATCTACAAAAAGTTCATACCCCACCAAACCTCACCCATCTGGACCTAACCATCACCGAAATCGAAGAAATGGACATTGCCAAAATATCCACAAAACGTGCTTACCTCACTATACCTTATACAACCTAACCTAACCATCACCGAAAATAGAGAATTCGACATTGCCAAAATATCCACAAAAAGTTCTTATCCTACCAAACCTCACACAATTGAACCTAACAATCACCGAAATCAAAGAATTGGACATTGCAAAAATATCCACAAAACGTGCTTACCTCACAATACCTAACCTAACCTAACCTAACCAGCACCGAAGTCAGAGAATTCGACATTGCCAAAATATCCACAAAAAGTTCTTATCCTACCAAACCTCACCCATCTGAGCCTAACCATCAACGAAATTAAAGAATTAGACATTGCCAAAATATCTACAAAACATGCTTACCCCTTAAAACCTAACCCAACCTAACCTAACCATCACCGAAGTCAGAGAATTCGACATTGCCAAAATATCCACAAAAAGTTCTTATCCTACCAAACCTCACCCATCTGAGCCTAACCATCAACGAAATTAAAGAATTAGACATTGCCAAAATATCTACAAAACATGCTTACCCCTTAAAACCTAACCCAACCTAACCTGACCATCACCGAAGTCAGAGAATTCGACATTGCCAAAATATCCACAAAAAGTTCTTATCCTACCAAACCTCTCCCATCTGAACCTAACCATCACCGAAATCAAAGAATTGGACATTGCAAAAATATCCACAAAACGTGCTTACCTCACAATACCTAACCTAACCTAACCTAACCATCACCGAAGTCAGAGAATTCGACATTGCCAAAATATCCACAAAAAGTTCTTATCCTACCAAACCTCACCCATCTGAGCCTAACCATCAACGAAATTAAAGAATTAGACATTGCCAAAATATCTACAAAACATGCTTACCCCTTAAAACCTAACCCAACCTAACCTAACCATCACCGAAGTCAGAGAATTCGACATTGCCAAAATATCCACAAAAAGTTCTAATCCTACCAAACCTCACCCATCTGAGCCTAACTATCAACGAAATTAAAGAATTAGACATTGCCAAAATATCTACAAAACATGCTTACCCCTTAAAACCTAACCCAACCTAACCTGACCATCACCGAAGTCAGAGAATTCGACATTGCCAAAATATCCACAAAAAGTTCTTATCCTACCAAACCTCTCCCATCTGAACCTAACCATCACCGAAATCAAAGAATTGGACATTGCAAAAATATCCACAAAACGTGCTTACCTCACAATACCTAACCTAACCTAACCTAACCATCACCGAAGTCAGAGAATTCGACATTGCCAAAATAACCACAAAAAGTTCTTATCCTACCAAACCTCACCCATCTGAGCCTAACCATCAACGAAATTAAAGAATAAGACATTGCCAAAATATCTACAAAACATGCTTACCCCTTAAAACCTAACCCAACCTAACCTAACCATCACCGAAGTCAGAGAATTCGACATTGCCAAAATATCCACAAAAAGTTCTTATCCTACCAAACCTCACCCATCTGAGCCTAACCATCAACGAAATTAAAGAATTAGACATTGCCAAAATATCTACAAAACATGCTTACCCCTTAAAACCTAACCCAACCTAACCTGACCATCACCGAAGTCAGAGAATTCGACATTGCCAAAATATCCACAAAAAGTTCTTATCCTACCAAACCTCTCCCATCTGAACCTAACCATCACCGAAATCAAAGAATTGGACATTGCCAAAATATCCAGAAAACGTGCTTACCTCACAATACCTAACCCAACCTAACCTATCCATCACCGAAGTCCGAGAATTCGACATTGCCAAAATATCCACAAAAAGTTCTTATCCTACCAAACCTCACCCATCTGAACCTAACCATCACCGAAATCAAAGAATTCGACATTGCCAAAATATCCACAAAACGTGCTTACCTCACAATACCTAACCTAACCTAACCTAACCATCACCGAAGTCAGAGAATTCAACATTTCCAAAATATCTACAAAAAGTTCATACCCCACCAAACCTCACCCATATGGACCTAACCATCACCGAAATCGAAGAAATGGACATTGCCAAAATATCCACAAAACGTGCTTACCTCACTATACCTTATACAACCTAACCTAACCATCACCGAAAATAGAGAATTCGACATTGCCAAAATATCCACAAAAAGTTCTTATCCTACCAAACCTCACCCAATTGAACCTAACCATTACCGAAATCAAAGAATTGGACATTGCAAAAATATCCACAAAACGTGCTTACCTCACAATACCTAACCTAACCTAACCTAACCATCACCGAAGTCAGAGAATTCGACATTGCCAAAATATCCACAAAAAGTTCTTATCCTACCAAACCTCACCCATCTGAGCCTAACCATCAACGAAATTAAAGAATTAGACATTGCCAAAATATCAACAAAACATGCTTACCCCTTAAAACCTAACCCAACCTAACCTAACCATCACCGAAGTCAGAGAATTCGACATTGCCAAAATATCCACAAAAAGTTCTTATCCTACCAAACCTCACCCATCTGAGCCTAACCATCAACGAAATTAAAGAATTAGACATTGCCAAAATATCTACAAAACATGCTTACCCCTTAAAACTTAACCCAACCTAACCTGACCATCACCGAAGTCAGAGAATTCGACATTGCCAAAATATCCACAAAAAGTTCTTATCCTACCAAAGCTCTCCCATCTGAACCTAACCATCACCGAAATCAAAGAATTGGACATTGCAAAAATATCCACAAAACGTGCTTACCTCACAATACCTAACCTAACCTAACCTAACCATCACCGAAGTCAGAGAATTCGACATTGCCAAAATATCCACAAAAAGTTCTTATCCTACCAAACCTCACCCATCTGAGCCTAACCATCAACGAAATTAAAGAATTAGACATTGCCAAAATATCTACAAAACATGCTTACCCCTTAATACCTAACCCAACCTAACCTTACCATCACCGAAGTCAGAGAATTCGACATTGCCAAAATATCCACAAAAAGTTCTTATCCTACCAAACCTCACCCAATTGAACCTAACCATCACCGAAATCAAAGAATTGGACATTGCAAAAATATCCACAAAACGTGCTTACCTCACAATACCTAACCCAACCTAACCTAACCATCACTGAAGTCAGAGAATCCAACATTGCCAAAATATCCACAAAAAGTTCTAACCCCACCAAACCTCACCCATCTGAACCTAACCATCACCGAAATCGAAAAATGGACATTGCCAAAATATCCACAAAACGTGCTTACCTCACTATACCTTATCCAACCTAACCTAACCATCAACGAAAATAGAGAATTCGACATTGCCAAAATATCCACAAAAAGTTCTTATCCTACCAAACCTCACCCATCTGAGCCTTACCATCAACGAAATTAAAGAATTAGACATTGCCAAAATATCTTCAAAACATGCTTACCCCTTAAAACCTAACCCAACCTAACCTAACCATCACCGAAGTCAGAGAATTCGACATTGCCAAAATATCCACAAAAAATTCTTATCCTACCAAACCTCTCCCATCTGAACCTAACCATCACCGAAATCAAAGAATTGGACATTGCAAAAATATCCACAAAACGTGCTTTCCTCACAATACCTAACCTAACCTAACCTAACCATCACCGAAGTCAGAGAATTCGACATTGCCAAAATATCCACAAAAAATTCTTATCCTACCAAACCTCACCCATCTGAGCCTAACCATCAACGAAATTAAAGAATTAGACATTGCCAAAATATCTACAAAACATGCTTTCCCCTTAAAACCTAACCCAACCTAACCTAACCATCACCGAAGTCAGAGAATTCGACATTGCCAAAATATCCACAAAAAGTTCTTATCCTACCAAACCTCACCCATCTGAACCTAACCATCACCGAAATCAAAGAATTGGACATTGCCAAAATATCCACAAAACGTGCTTACCTCACAATACCTAACCAAACCTAACCTAACCATCACTGAAGTCAGAGAATCCAACATTGCCAAAATATCCACAAAAAGTTCATACCCCACCAAACCTCACCCATCTGAACCTAAACATCACCGAAATCGAAAAAATGGACATTGCCAAAATATCCACAAAACGTGCTTACCTCACTATACCTTATTCAACCTAACCTAACCATCACCGAAGTCAGAGAATTCGACATTGCCAAAATATCCACAAAAAGTTCTTATCCTACCAAACCTCACCCATCTGAACCTAACCATCACCGAAATCAAAGAATTGGACATTGCAAAAATATCCACAAATCGTGCTTACCTTACAATAACTAACCCAACCTAACCTAACCATCACCGAAGTCAGAGAATTCGACATTGCCAAAATATCCACAAAAAGTTCTTATCCTACCAAACCTCCCCCAATTGAACCTAACCATCACCGAAATCAAAGAATTGGACATTGCAAAAATATCCACAAAACGTGCTTACCTCACAATACCTAACCTAACCTAACCTAACCATCACCGAAGTCAGAGAATTCGACATTGCCAAAATATCCACCAAAAGTTCTTATCCTACCAAACCTCACCCATCTGAACCTAACCATCACCGAAATCGAAGAAATGGACATTGCCAAAATATCCACAAAACGTGCTTACCTCACTATACCTTATACAACCTAACCTAACCATCACCGAAAATAGAGAATTCGACATTGCCAAAATATCCACAAAAAGTTCTTATCCTACCAAACCTCTCCCATCTGAACCTAACCATCACCGAAATCAAAGAATTGGACATTGCAAAAATATCCACAAAACGTGCTTACCTGACAATACCTAACCTAACCTAACCTAACCATCACCGAAGTCAGAGAATTCGACATTGCCAAAATATCCACAAAAAGTTCTTATCCTACCAAACCTCACCCATCTGAGCCTAACCATCAACGAAATTAAAGAATTAGACATTGCCAAAATATCTACAAAACATGCTTACCCCTTAAAACCTAACCCAACCTAACCTGACCATCACCGAAGTCAGAGAATTCGACATTGCCAAAATATCCACAAAAAGTTCTTATCCTACCAAACCTCTCCCATCTAAACCTAACCATCACCGAAATCAAAGAATTGGACATTGCAAAAATATCCACAAAACGTGCTTACCTCACAATACCTAACCTAACCTAACCTAACCATCACCGAAGTCAGAGAATTCGACATTGCCAAAATATCCACAAAAAGTTCTTATCCTACCAAACCTCACCCAATTGAACCTAACCATCACCGAAAACAAAGAATTGGACATTGCAAAAATATCCACAAAATGTGCTTACCTCACAATACCTAACCTAACCTAACCTAACCATCACCGAAGTCAGAGAATTCGACATTGCCAAAATATCCACAAAAAGTTCTTATCCTACCAAACCTCACCCATCTGAGCCTAACCATCAACGAAATTAAAGAATTAGACATTGCCAAAATATCTACAAAACATGCTTACCCCTTAAAACCTAACCCAACCTAACCTAACCATCACCGAAGTCAGAGAATTCGACATTGCCAAAATATCCACAAAAAGTTCTTATCCTACCAAACCTCACCCATCTGAGCCTAACCATCAACGAAATTAAAGAATTAGACATTGCCAAAATATCTACAAAACATGCTTACCCCTTAAAACCTAACCCAACCTAACCTGACCATCACCGAAGTCAGAGAATTCGACATTGCCAAAATATCCACAAAAAGTTCTTATCCTACCAAACCTCACCCATCTGAACCTAACCATCACCGAAATCAAAGAATTGGACATTGCCAAAATATCCACAAAACGTGCTTACCTCACAATACCTAACCAAACCTAACCTAACCATCACTGAAGTCAGAGAATCCAACATTGCCAAAATATCCACAAAAAGTTCATACCCCACCAAACCTCACCCATCTGAACCTAACCATCACCGAAATCGAAAAAATGGACATTGCCAAAATATCCACAAAACGTGCTTACCTCACTATACCTTATTCAACCTAACCTAACCATCACCGAAGTCAGAGAATTCGACATTGCCAAAATATCCACAAAAAGTTCTTATCCTACCAAACCTCACCCATCTGAACCTAACCATCACCGAAATCAAAGAATTGGACATTGCAAAAATATCCACAAATCGTGCTTACCTTACAATAACTAACCCAACCTAACCTAACCATCACCGAAGTCAGAGAATTCGACATTGCCAAAATATCCACAAAAAGTTCTTATCCTACCAAACCTCCCCCAATTGAACCTAACCATCACCGAAATCAAAGAATTGGACATTGCAAAAATATCCACAAAACGTGCTTACCTCACAATACCTAACCTAACCTAACCTAACCATCACCGAAGTCAGAGAATTCGACATTGCCAAAATATCCACCAAAAGTTCTTATCCTACCAAACCTCACCCATCTGAACCTAACCATCACCGAAATCGAAGAAATGGACATTGCCAAAATATCCACAAAACGTGCTTACCTCACTATACCTTATACAACCTAACCTAACCATCACCGAAAATAGAGAATTTGACATTGCCAAAATATCCACAAAAAGTTCTTATCCTACCAAACCTCTCCCATCTGAACCTAACCATCACCGAAATCAAAGAATTGGACATTGCAAAAATATCCACAAAACGTGCTTACCTGACAATACCTAACCTAACCTAACCTAACCATCACCGAAGTCAGAGAATTCGACATTGCCAAAATATCCACAAAAAGTTCTTATCCTACCAAACCTCACCCATCTGAGCCTAACCATCAACGAAATTAAAGAATTAGACATTGCCAAAATATCTACAAAACATGCTTACCCCTTAAAACCTAACCCAACCTAACCTAACCATCACCGAAGTCAGAGAATTCGACATTGCCAAAATATCCACAAAAAGTTCTTATCCTACCAAACCTCACCCATCTGAGCCTAACCATCAACGAAATTAAAGAATTAGACATTGCCAAAATATCTACAAAACATGCTTACCCCTTAAAACCTAACCCAACCTAACCTGACCATCACCGAAGTCAGAGAATTCGACATTGCCAAAATATCCACAAAAAGTTCTTATCCTACCAAACCTCTCCCATCTGAACCTAACCATCACCGAAATCAAAGAATTGGACATTGCAAAAATATCCACAAAACGTGCTTACCTCACAATACCTAACCTAACCTAACCTAACCATCACCGAAGTCAGAGAATTCGACATTGCTAAAATATCCACAAAAAGTTCTTATCCTACCAAACCTCACCCATCTGAGCCTAACCATCAACGAAATTAAAGAATTAGACATTGCCAAAATATCTACAAAACATGCTTACCCCTTAAAACCTAACCCAACCTAACCTAACCATCACCGAAGTCAGAGAATTCGACATTGCCAAAATATCCACAAAAAGTTCTTATCCTACCAAACCTCACCCATCTGAGCCTAACCATCAACGAAATTAAAGAATTAGACATTGCCAAAATATCTACAAAACATGCTTACCCCTTAAAACCTAACCCAACCTAACCTGACCATCACCGAAGTCAGAGAATTCGACATTGCCAAAATATCCACAAAAAGTTCTTATCCTACCAAACCTCTCCCATCTAAACCTAACCATCACCGAAATCAAAGAAATGGACATTGCAAAAATATCCACAAAACGTGCTTACCTCACAATACCTAACCTAACCTAACCTAACCATCACCGAAGTCAGAGAATTCGACATTGCCAAAATATCCACAAAAAGTTCTTATCCTACCAAACCTCACCCAATTGAACCTAACCATCACCGAAAACAAAGAATTGGACATTGCAAAAATATCCACAAAACGTGCTTACCTCACAATACCTAACCCAACCTAACCTAACCATCACTGAAGTCAGAGAATCCAACATTGCCAAAATATCCACAAAAAGTTCATACCCCACCAAACCTCACCCATCTGAACCTAACCATCACCGAAATCGAAGAAATGGACATTGCCAAAATATCCACAAAACGTGCTTACCTCACTATACCTTATTTAACCTAACCTAACCATCACCGAAGTCAGAGAATTCGACATTGCCAAAATATCCACAAAAAGTTCTTATCCTACCAAACCTCACCCATCTGAACCTAACCATCACCGAAATCAAAGAATTGGACATTGCAAAAATATCCACAAAACGTGCATACCTTACAATAACTAACCCAACCTAACCTTACCATCACCGAAGTCAGAGAATTCGACATTGCCAAAATATCCACAAAAAGTTCTTATCCTACCAAACCTCCCCCAATTGAACCTAACCATCACCGAAATCAAAGAATTGGACATTGCAAAAATATCCACAAAACGTGCTTACCTCACAATACCTAACCTAACCTAACCTAACCATCACCGAAGTCAGAGAATTCGACATTGCCAAAATATCCACCAAAAGTTCTTATCCTACCAAACCTCACCCATCTGAACCTAACCATCACCGAAATCGAAGAAATGGACATTGCCAAAATATCCACAAAACGTGCTTACCTCACTATACCTTATTCAACCTAACCTAACCATCACCGAAGTCAGAGAATTCGACATTGCCAAAATATCCACAAAAAGTTCTTATCCTACCAAACCTCACCCATCTGAACCTTACCATCACCGAAATCAAAGAATTGGACATTGCAAAAATATCCACAAAACGTGCTTACCTTACAATACCTAACCCAACCTAACCTAACCATCACCGAAGTCAGAGAATTCGACATTGCCAAAATATCCACAAAAAGTTCTTATCCTACCAAACCTCACCCATCTGAGCCTAACCATCAATGAAATTAAAGAATTAGACATTGCCAAAATATCTACAAAACATGCTTACCCCTTAATACCTAACCAAACCTACCCTAACCATCACCGAAGTCAGAGAATTCGACATTGCCAAAATATCCACAAAAAGTTCTTATCCTACCAAATCTCTCCCATCTGAAACTAACCATCAACGAAATCAAAGAATTGGACATTGCCAAAATATCCACAAAACGGGCTTACCTCACAATACCTAACCCAACCTAACCTAACCATCACTGAAGTCAGAGAATCCAACATTGCCAAAATATCCACAAAAAGTTCATACCCCACCAAACCACACCCATCTGAACCTAACCATCACCGAAATCGAAGAAATGGACATTGCCAAAATATCCTCAAAACGTGCTTACCTCACTATACCTTATTCAACCTAACCTAACCATCACCGAAGTCAGAGAATTCGACATTGCCAAAATATCCACAAAAAGTTCTTATCCTACCAAACCTCACCCATCTGAACCTAACCATCACCGAAATCAAAGAATTGGACATTGCAAAAATATCCACAAAACGTGCTTACCTTACACAACCTAACCCAACCTAACCTAACCATCACCGAAGTCAGAGAATTCGACATTGCCAAAATATCCACAAAAAGTTCTTATCCTACCAAACCTCACCCATCTGAACCTTACCATCACCGAAATCAAAGAATTGGACATTAATAAAATATCCAAAAAACGTGCTTACCTTACAATACCTAACCCAACCTAACCTAACCATCACCGAAGTCAGAGAATTCGACATTGCCAAAATATCCACAAAAAGTTCTTATCCTACCAAACCTCACCCATCTGAGCCTAAACATCAACGAAATTAAAGAATTAGACATTGCCAAAATATCTACAAAACATCCTTACCCCTTAATACCTAACCAAACCTAACCTTACCATCACCGAAGTCAGAGAATTCGACATTGCCAAAATATCCACAAAAAGTTCTTATCCTACCAAATCTCTCCCATCTGAACCTAACCATCACCGAAATCAAAGAATTGGACATTGCCAAAATATCCACAAAACGGGCTTACCTCACAATACCTAACCCAACCTAACCTAACCATCACTGAAGTCAGAGAATCCAACATTGCCAAAATATCCACAAAAAGTTCATACCCCACTAAACCTCACCCATATGAACCTAACCATCACCGAAATCGAAGAAATGGACATTGCCAAAATATCCACAAAACGTGCTTACCTCACTATACCTTATTCAACCTAACCTAACCATCACCGAAGTCAGAGAATTCGACATTGCCAAAATATCCACAAAAAGTTCTTATCCTACCAAACCTCACCCATCTGAACCTAACCATCACCGAAATCAAAGAATTGGACATTGCAAAAATATCCACAAATTGTGCTTACCTCACAATACCTAACCTAACCTAACCTAACCATCACCGAAGTCAGAGAATTCGACATTGCCAAAATATCCACAAAAATTTCTTATCCTACCAAACCTCACTTATCTGAACCTAACCATCACCGAAATCAAAGAATTGGACAAAGATAAAATATCCACAAAACGTGCTTACCTCACAATACCTAACCTAAACTAACCTAACCATCACCGAAGTCAGAGAATTCAACATTGCCAAAATATCTACAAAAAGTTCATACCCCACCAAACCTCACCCATCTGAACCTAACCATCACCGAAATCGAAGAAAAGGACATTGCCAAAATATCCACAAAACGTGCTTACCTCACTATACCTTATCCAACCTAACCTAACCATCACCGAAAATAGAGAATTTGACATTGCCAAAATATCCACAAAAAGTTCTTATCCTACCAAACCTCACCCAATTGAACCTAACCATCACCGAAATCGAAGAAATGGACATTGCCAAAATATCCACAAAACGTGCTTACCTCACTATACCTTATTCAACCTAACCTAACCATCACCGAAGTCAGAGAATTCGACATTGCCAAAATATCCACAAAAAGTTCTTATCCTACCAAACCTCACCCATCTGAACCTAACCATCACCGAAATCAAAGAATTGGACATTGCAAAAATATACACAAAACGTGCTTACCTCTCAATACTTAACCTAACCTAACCTAACCATCACCGAAGTCAGAGAATTCGACATTGCCAAAATATCCACCAAAAGTTCTTATCCTACCAAACCTCACCCATCTGAACCTAACCATCACCGAAATCGAAGAAATGGACATTGCCAAAATATCCAAAAATTGTGCTTACCTCACAATACCTAACCTAACCTAACCTAACCATCACCGAATTCAGAGAATTCGACATTGCCAAAATATCCACAAAAAGTTCTTATCCTACCAAACCTCACTTATCTGAACCTAACCATCACCGAAATCAAAGAATTGGACAATGATAAAATATCCACAAAACGTGCTTACCTCACAATACCTAACCTAACCTAACCTAACCATCACCGAAGTCAGAGAATTCAACATTGCCAAAATATCTACAAAAAGTTCATACCCCACCAAACCTCACCAATCTGAACCTAATAATCACCGAAATCGAAGAAATGGACATTGCCAAAATATCTACAAAACGTGCTTACCTCACTATACCTTATCCAACCTAACCTAACCATCACCAAAAATAGAGAATTCGACATTGCCAAAATATCCACAAAAAGTTCTTATCCTACCAAACCTCACCCAATTGAACCTCACCATCACCGAAATCAAAGAATTAGACTATGCAAAAATATCCACAAATTGTGCTTACCTCACAATACCTAACCTAACCTAACCTAACCATCACCGAAGTCAGAGAATTCGACATTGCCAAAATATCCACAAAAAGTTCTTATCCTACCAAATCTCACCCATCTGAGCCTAACCATCAACGAAATTAAAGAATTAGACATTGCCAAAATATCATAAAAGAATGCTTACCCCTTAAAACCTAACCGAACCTAACCTAACCATCACCGAAGTTAGAGAATTCGACATTGCCAAAATATCCACAAAAAGTTCTTATCCTACCAAACCTCTCCCATCTGAACCTAACCATCACCGAAATCAAAGAATTGGACATTGCAAAAATATCCACAAAACGTGCGTACCTCAAAATACCTAACCTAACCTAACCTCACCATCACTGAAGTCAGAGAATTCGACATTGCCAAAATATCCACAAAAAGTTCTTATCCTACCAAACCTCACCCATCTGAGCCTAACCATCAACGAAATTAAAGAATTAGACATTGCCAAAATATCAACAAAACATGCTTTCCCCTTAATACCTAACCCAACCTAACCTTACCATCACCGAAGTCAGAGAATTCGACATTGCCAAAATATCCACAAAAAGTTCTTATCCTACCAAACCTCACCCAATTGAACCTAACCATCACCGAAATCAAAGAATTGGACATTGCAAAAATATCCACAAAACGTGCTTACCTCACAATACCTAACCTAACCTAACCTAACCATCACCGAAGTCAGAGAATTCGACTTTGCCAAAATATCCACAAAAAGTTCTTATCCTACCAAACCTCACCCATCTGAACCTAACCATCACCGAAATCAAAGAATTGGACATTGCCAAAATATCCACAAAACGTGCTTACCTCACAATACCTAACCCAACCTAACCTAACCATCACTGAAGTCAGAGAATCCAACATTGCCAAAATATCCACAAAAAGTTCATACCCCACCAAACTTTACCCATCTGAACCTAACCATCACCGAAATCGAAGAAATGGACATTGCCAAAATATCCACAAAACGTGCTTTCCTCACTATACCTTGTTCAACCTAACCTAACCGTCACCGAAGTCAGAGAATTCGACATTGCCAAAATATCCACAAAAAGTTCTTATCCTACCAAACCTCACCCATCTGAACCTTACCATCACCGAAATCAAAGAATTGGACATTGCAAAAATATCCACAAAACGTGCTTACCTTACAATACCTAACCCAACCTAACCTAACCATCACCGAAGTCAGAGAATTCGACATTGCCAAAATATCCACAAAAAGTTCTTATCCTACCAAACCTCACTTATCTGAACCTAACCATCACCGAAATCAAAGAATTGGACAATGATAAAATATCCACAAAACGTGCTTACCTCACAATACTTAACCTAACCTAACCTAACCATCACCGAAGTCAGAGAATTCGACATTGCCAAAATATCCACAAAAAGTTCTTATCCTACCAAACCTCACCCATCTGAGCCTAACCATCAACGAAATTAAAGAATTAGACATTGCCAAAATATCTACAAAACATGCTTACCCCTTAATACCTAACCCAACCTAACCTAACCATCACCGAAGTCAGAGAATTCGACATTGCCAAAATATCCACAAAAAGTTCTTATCCTACCAAACCTCACCCATCTGAACCTAACCATCACCGAAATCAAAGAATTGGACATTGCAAAAATATACACAAAACGTGCTTACCTCACAATACTTAACCTAACCTAACCTAACCATCACCGAAGTCAGAGAATTCGACATTGCCAAAATATCCACCAAAAGTTCTTATCCTACCAAACCTCACCCATCTGAACCTAACCATCACCGAAATCGAAGAAATGGACATTGCCAAAATATCCACAAAACGTGCTTACCTCACTATACCTAATTTAACCTAACCTAACCATCACCGAAGTCAGAGAATTCGACATTGCCAAAATATCCACAAAAAGTTCTTATCCTACCAAACCTCACCCATCTGAACCTTACCATCACCGAAATCAAAGAATTGGACATTGCCAAAATATCCACAAAACGGGCTTACCTCACAATACCTAACCCAACCTAACCTAACCATCACTGAAGTCAGAGAATCCAACATTGCCAAAATATCCACAAAAAGTTCATACCCCACCAAACCTCACCCATATGAACCTAACCATCACCGAAATCGAAGAAATGGACATTGCCAAAATATCCACAAAACGTGCTTACCTCACTATACCTTATTCAACCTAACCTAACCATCACCGAAGTCAGAGAATTCGACATTGCCAAAATATCCACAAAAAGTTCTTATCCTACCAAACCTCACTTATCTGAACCTAACTATCACCGAAATCAAAGAATTGGACAATGATAAAATATCCACAAAACGTGCTTACCTCACAATACCTAACCCAACCTAACCTAACCATCACCGAAGTCAAAGAATTTGACATTGCCAAAATATCCACAAAAAGTTCTTATCCTACCAAACCTCACCCATCTGAACCTAACCATCACCGAAATCAAAGAATTCGACATTGCCAAAATATCCACAAAACGTGCTTACCTCACAATACCTAACCTAACCTAACCTAACCATCACCGAAGTCAGAGAATTCAACATTGCCAAAATATCTACAAAAAGTTCATACCCCACCAAACCTCACCCATCTGAACCTAACCATCACCGAAATCAAAGAATTGGACATTGCAAAAATATCCACAAAACGTGCTTACCTCAAAATACCTAACCTAACCTAACCTAACCATCACCGAAGTCAGAGAATTCGACATTGCCAAAATATCCACAAAAAGTTCTTATCCTACCAAACCTCACCCATCTGAGCCTAACCATCAACGAAATTAAAGAATTAGACATTGCCAAAATATCTACAAAACATGCTTACCCCTTAATACCTAACCCAACCTAACCTTACCATCACCGAAGTCAGAGAATTCGACATTGCCAAAATATCCACAAAAAGTTCTTATCCTACCAAACCTCACCCAATTGAACATAACCATCACCGAAATCAAAGAATTGGTCATTGCAAAAATATCCACAAAACGTGCTCACCTCACAATACCTAACCTAACCTAACCTAACCATCACCGAAGTCAGAGAATTCGACTTTGCCAAAATATCCACAAAAAGTTCTTATCCTACCAAACCTCACCCATCTGAACCTAATTATCACCGAAATCAAAGAATTGGACATTGCCAAAATACCCACAAAACGTGCTTACCTCACAATACCTAACCCAACCTAACCTATCCATCACCGAAGTCCGAGAATTCGACATTGCCAAAATATCCACAAAAAGTTCTTTTCCTACCAAACCTCACTTATCTGAACCTAACCATCACCGAAGTCAAAGAATTGGACAATGATTAAATATCTACAAAACGTGCTTACCTCACAATACCTAACCCAACCTAACCTAACCATCACCGAAGTCAAAGAATTCGGCATTGCCAAAATATCCACAAAAAGTTCTTATCCTACCAAACCTCACCCATCTGAACCTAACCATCACCGAAATCAAAGAATTGGACATTGCAAAAATATCCACAAAACGTGCTTACCTCACAATACCTAACCTAACCTAACCTAACCATCACCGAAGTCAGAGAATTCAACATTGCCAAAATATCTACAAAAAGTTCATACCCCACCAAACCTCACCCATCTGAACCTAACCATCACCGAAATCGAAGAAATGGACATTGCCAAAATATCCACAAAACGTGCTTACCTCACTATACCTTATCCAACCTAACCTAACCATCACCGAAAATAGAGAATTCGACATTGCCAAAATATCCACAAAAAGTTCTTATCCTACCAAACCTCACCCAATTGAACCTAACCATCACCGAAATCAAAGAATTGGACATTGCAAAAATATCCACAAAACGTGCTTACCTCACAATACCTAACCTAACCTAACCTAACCATCACCGAAGTCAGAGAATTCGACATTGCCAAAATATCCACAAAAAGTTCTTATCCTACCAAACCTCACCCATCTGAGCCTAACCATCAACGAAATTAAAGAATAAGACATTGCCAAAATATCTACAAAACATGCTTACCCCTTAAAACCTAACCCAACCTAACCTAACCATCACCGAAGTCAGAGAATTCGACATTGCCAAAATATCCACAAAAAGTTCTTATCCTACCAAACCTCACCCATCTGAGCCTAACCATCAACGAAATTAAAGAATTAGACATTGCCAAAATATCTACAAAACATGCTTACCCCTTAATACCTAACCCAACCTAACCTTACCATCACCGAAGTCAGAGAATTCGACATTGCCAAAATATCCACAAAAAGTTCTTATCCTACCAAACCTCACCCAATTGAACCTAACCATCACCGAAATCAAAGAATTGGACATTGCAAAAATATCCACAAAACGTGCTTACCTTACAATACCTAACCTAACCTAACCTAACCATCACTGAAGTCAGAGAATCCAACATTGCCAAAATATCCACAAAAAGTTCATACCCCACCAAACCTCACCCATCTGAACCTAACCATCACCGAAATCGACGAAATTGACATTACCAAAATATCCACAAAACGTGCTTACCTCACTATACCCTATTCAACCTAACCTAACCATCACCGAAGTCAGAGAATTCGACATTGCCAAAATATCCACAAAAAGTTCTTATCCTACCAAACTATATCCATCTGAACCTAACCATCACCGAAATCAAAGAATTGGACATTGCAAAAATATCCACAAAACGTGCTTACCTTACAATACCTAACCTAACCTAACCTAACCATCACCGAAGTCAGAGAATTCGACTTTGCCAAAATATCCACAAAAAGTTCTTATCCTACCAAACCTCACCCATCTGAACCTAACCATCACCGAAATCAAAGAATTGGACATTGCCAAAATATCCACAAAACGTGCTTACCTCACAATACCTAACCCAACCTAACCTAACCATCACTGAAGTCAGAGAATCCAACATTGCCAAAATATCCACAAAAAGTTCATACCCCACCAAACCTCACCCATCTGAACCTAACCATCACCGAAATCGAAGAAATGGACATTGCCAAAATATCCACAAAACGTGCTTACCTCACTATACCTTATCCAACCTAACCTAACCATCACCGAAAAAAGAGAATTCGACATTGCCAAAATATCCACAAAAAGTTCTTATCCTACCAAACCTCTCCCATCTGAACCTAACCATCACCGAAATCAAAGAATTGGACATCGCCAAAATAACAACAAAACGTGCTTACCTCACAATACCTAACCCAACCTTACCTAACCATCACCGAAGTCAGAGAATTCGACATTGCCAAAATATCCACAAAAAGTTCTTATCCTACCAAACCTCACCCATCTGAACCTAACCATCACCGAAATCAAAGAATTGGACATTGCAAAAATATACACAAAACGTGCTTACCTCACAATACCTAACCTAACCTAACCTAACCATCACCGAAGTCAGAGAATCCAACATTGCCAAAATATCCACAAAAAGTTCATACCCCACCAAACCTCACCCATCTGAACCTAACCATCACCGAAATCGACGAAATTGACATTACCAAAATATCCACAAAACGTGCTTACCTCACTATACCTTATTCAACCTAACCTAACCATCACCGAAGTCAGAGAATTCGACCTTGCCAAAATATCCACAAAAAGTTCTTATCCTACCAAACCTCACCCATCTGAGCCTAACCATCAACGAAATTAAAGAATAAGACATTGCCAAAATATCTACAAAACATGCTTACCCCTTAATACCTAACCCAACCTAACCTAACCATCACCGAAGTCAGAGAATTCGACATTGCCAAAATATCCACAAAAAGTTCATATCCTACCAAACCTCACCCATCTGAACCTAACCATCACCGAAATCAAAGAATTAGGCATTGCCAAAATACCCACAAAACGTGCTTACCTCACAATACCTAACCCAACCTAACCTATCCATCACCGAAGTCCGAGAATTCGACATTGCCAAAATATCCACAAAAAGTTCTTTTCCTACCAAACCTCACTTATCTGAACCTAACCATCACCGAAGTCAAAGAATTGGACAATGATTAAATATCTACAAAACGTGCTTACCTCACAATACCTAACCTAACCTAACCTTACCATCACCGAAGTCAGAGAATTCAACATTGCCAAAATATCTACAAAAAGTTCATACCCCACCAAACCTCACCCATCTGAACCTAACCATCACCGAAATCGAAGAAATGGACATTGCCAAAATATCCACAAAACGTGCTTACCTCACTATACCTTATCCAACCTAACCTAACCATCACCGAAAATAGAGAATTCGACATTGCCAAAATATCCACAAAAAGTTCTTATCCTACCAAACCTCACCCAATTGAACCTAACCATCACCGAAATCAAAGAATTAGACATTGCAAAAATATCCACAAAACGTGCTTACCTCACAATACCTAACCTAACCTAACCTAACCATCACCGAAGTCAGAGAATTCGACATTGCCAAAATATCCACAAAAAGTTCTTATCCTACCAAACCTCACCCATCTGAGCCTAACCATCAACGAAATTAAAGAATAAGACATTGCCAAAATATCTACAAAACATGCTTACCCCTTAAAACCTAACCCAACCTAACCTAACCATCACCGAAGTCAGAGAATTCGACATTGCCAAAATATCCACAAAAAGTTCTTATCCTACCAAACCTCACCCATCTGAGCCTAACCATCAACGAAATTAAAGAATTAGACATTGCCAAAATATCTACAAAACATGCTTACCCCTTAATACCTAACCCAACCTAACCTTACCATCACCGAAGTCAGAGAATTCGACATTGCCAAAATATCCACAAAAAGTTCTTATCCTACCAAACCTCACCCAATTGAACCTAACCATCACCGAAATCAAAGAATTGGACATTGCAAAAATATCCACAAAACGTGCTTACCTTACAATACCTAACCTAACCTAACCTAACCATCACTGAAGTCAGAGAATCCAACATTGCCAAAATATCCACAAAAAGTTCATACCCCACCAAACCTCACCCATCTGAACCTAACCATCACCGAAATCGACGAAATTGACATTACCAAAATATCCACAAAACGTGCTTACCTCACTATACCTTATTCAACCTAACCTAACCATCACCGAAGTCAGAGAATTCGACATTGCCAAAATATCCACAAAAAGTTCTTATCCTACCAAACCTCATCCATCTGAACCTAACCATCACCGAAATCAAAGAATTGGACATTGCAAAAATATCCACAAAACGTGCTTACCTTACAATACCTAACCTAACCTAACCTAACCATCACCGAAGTCAGAGAATTCGACTTTGCCAAAATATCCACAAAAAGTTCTTATCCTACCAAACCTCACCCATCTGAACCTAACCATCACCGAAATCAAAGAATTGGACATTGCCAAAATATCCACAAAACGTGCTTACCTCACAATACCTAACCCAACCTAACCTAACCATCACTGAAGTCAGAGAATCCAACATTGCCAAAATATCCACAAAAAGTTCATACCCCACCAAACCTCACCCATCTGAACCTAACCATCACCGAAATCGAAGAAATGGACATTGCCAAAATATCCACAAAACGTGCTTACCTCACTATACCTTATCCAACCTAACCTAACCATCACCGAAAATAGAGAATTCGACATTGCCAAAATATCCACAAAAAGTTCTTATCCTACCAAACCTCACCCAATTGAACCTAACCATCACCGAAATCAAAGAATTGGACATTGCAAAAATATCCACAAAACGTGCTTACCTCACAATACCTAACCTAACCTAACCTAACCATCACCGAAGTCAGAGAATTCGACATTGCCAAAATATCCACAAAAAGTTCTTATCCTACAGAACCTCACCCATCTGAGCCTAACCATCAACGAAATTAAAGAATAAGACATTGCCAAAATATCTACAAAACATGCTTACCCCTTAAAACCTAACCCAACCTAACCTAACCATCACCGAAGTCAGAGAATTCGACATTGCCAAAATATCCACAAAAAGTTCTTATCCTACCAAACCTCACCCATCTGAGCCTAACCATCAACGAAATTAAAGAATTAGACATTTCCAAAATATCTACAAAACATGCTTACCCCTTAATACCTAACCCAACCTAACCTTACCATCACCGAAGTCAGAGAATTCGACATTGCCAAAATATCCACAAAAAGTTCTTATCCTACCAAACCTCACCCAATTGAACCTAACCATCACCGAAATCAAAGAATTGGACATTGCAAAAATATCCACAAAACGTGCTTACTTCACAATACCTAACCCAACCTAACCTAACTATCACTGAAGTCAGAGAATCCAACATTGCCAAAATATCCACAAAAAGTTCATACCCCACCAAACCTCACCCATCTGAACCTAACCATCACCGAAATCGACGAAATTGACATTACCAAAATATCCACAAAACGTGCTTACCTCACTATACCTTATTCAACCTAACCTAACCATCACCGAAGTCAGAGAATTCGACATTGCCAAAATATCCACAAAAAGTTCTTATCCTACCAAACCTCATCCATCTGAACCTAACCATCACCGAAATCAAAGAATTGGACATTGCAAAAATATCCACAAAACGTGCTTACCTTACAATACCTAACCCAACCTAACCTAACCATCACCGAAGTCAGAGAATTCGACATTGCCAAAATATCCACAAAAAGTTCTTATCCTACCAAACCTCACTTATCTGAACCTAACCATCACCGAAATCAAAGAATTGGACAATAATAAAATATCCACAAAACGTGCTTACCTCACAATACCTAACCCAACCTAACCTAACCATCACCGAAGTCAAAGAATTCGACATTGCCAAAATATCCACAAAAAGTTCTTATCCTACCAAACCTCACCCATCTGAACCTAACCATCACCGAAATCACAGAATTGGACATTGCAAAAATATACACAAAACGTGCTTACCTCACAATACTTAATCTAACCTAACCTAACCATCACCGAAGTCAGAGAATTCGACATTGCCAAAATATCCACAAAAAGTTCTTATCCTACCAAACCTCACCCATCTGAACCTAACCATCACCGAAATCAAAGAATTCGACATTGCCAAAATATCCACAAAACGTGCTTACCTCACAATACCTAACCTAACCTAACCTAACCATCACCGAAGTCAGAGAATTCAACATTGCCAAAATATCTACAAAAAGTTCATACCCCACCAAACCTCACCCATCTGAACCTAACCATCACCGAAATCGAAAAAATGGACATTGCCAAAATATCCACAAAACGTGCTTACCTCACTATACCTTATCCAACCTAACCTAACCATCACCGAAAATAGAGAATTCGACATTGCCAAAATATCCACAAAAAGTTCTTATCCTACCAAACCTTTTTTTTTTTTTTTTTTTTTCCTATGCGTGGGAGGAGAAAATCTTCAATAAGACTCCCTCTAGTCCGCACTAGAGGGAAGTGTCAGATTTTTACTGACTAAAAAACTCCCCCGACTCACCTCACCCCTTTGGGGACCCCACTCGTTGGTGGATTGCTTCCGCAGGGGCTGATTTCGTCCTTGTTGGCTTCTCCTTTTTGTGCGGATCCCTCCTTTCCAGTTCATCTAGTTGACCCGCTTGGTTTCTGTTTCCTGAAAACATTCATTTGCAGTATTAATCATAAGCTGGTAATAGTATATCTATATCTATGGGTTGACATCTATTCATTTCCTTCTATAAGTCTTTCCGCTTTCCTTAGCCGTTCGGCCTCCTCCTTCTGCTTCATGACGCTCCTTGCGAACTCTGCGAATGCTTCCCAAGAGGCTACGTCTTTAGTGATGTTCTGTGCTATGTCTTCAGTGTTGACCGGGGTGCTTTCTTCGAGTGTCGCTCTTTCAGATTCCCATGCAGGGCATACGAGGAGTGTATGTTCTGCGTCATCTCTGATTGATGCACAGTGGTGACATCCTGCTGTCGTTTCCTTTCCGATGCGGTTGAGGAATGCTCCGAAACACCCATGGCTGGTTAGTAGCTGGGTTGTGTGGTAGTCCGGTTTTGCGCTTTTCCTCCTTGTCCAGGCTGCGATTGATGGGATCAGTCGATGTGTCCATCTACCTTTGTCTGCGCCGTCCCAGCGGACCTGCCATTCCGTCATGAGCTCCGCCCGTGCCGTCGCTCTTACTTTTTTCGTTCCCTCCTTTCTTCCCTCGTATACCTTCTTTCTTTCATGTGCCAGTAGGTCGATGGGTGGTACTCCAGCAATAACCAGTACTGCGCACTCGGATACTGTTGTATATGCCGATACGATTCTCAGTACGCCCCTGCGTTGTACTCTTGCGAGGTATTTCCTGGTTCTCTCCACTGCCATGCTGGGCGCCCATATTGGTGCACCGTATAGGATCACCGAGTGCACTACGCTGTTGAGTAGTTTTCTTCGGCATGGTTTGGGCCCTCCGATGTTGGGCATTAGTCGTCCGATGTTGTTGACAGCTCTTGCCGCTTTCTCCGCGGCATGCTCAGCTTGTTTCTTAAAGGTTAATTTGTCATCTAGAATTATTCCAAGATAAGTCAAATACCTTTTTAGTCTCACGTCGTATCCCGAAATGGTGATTTTCGGGGGTTCGATTTTTCTTTTTCTGGTGAACAAAACCGCCTCGGTTTTTTGTGGTGCAAGCTGTAGTCCGGCTTCCGTCATCCAGTCGTTCACCAGGTCGAGAGTGTCGTTTGTGGCGGTCTCGAGGTCCGTTATTTTCCTAGCCACAACAATGATAGCTACGTCGTCTGCAAAACCCACCAGCTTCGCTCCTCCTGGAAGTCTTAATTTAAGAAGTGAGTCGTACATTATGTTCCATAATGTTGGTCCCATGACAGAGCCCTGTGGAACACCAGAGGAGATCTTGCGTTCTGCCAGTCTTGTGATCAGAACCCTCTCCGACAGGTAACTTCCTATTATTCTTACAAGGTAGTCTGGTATTCCACCGAGCTCCGATAGAGCCGACATTATTTTATCCCATCTGGCAGAATTGAAAGCATTTTTAACGTCCAGTGTCACCATTATGCAGTGACTGCTCGTTTTTAATGTTCCACTATGAGCGTCTTTTATTGTCTTTATGACCTCGGCTATTGCGTCTACCGTGGACCGACCGGGTCTGAACCCGTATTGCTGCGAACATAACCCGCCTTCCGTCTCCGTCGTCTTCGCTACTCTCTGTAATATGAGGCGCTCGAGGAGTTTGCCCAATCCGTCCAACATGCACAGTGGCCGGTATGACGACGGCTCCTCCGGTGGTTTGTTGCCCTTGGGTATGAGCACGAGTTTCTGCCTTTTCCATATTTTTGGGAATTCTCCGCTCTTGAGGCAGCTGTTGAATGTCCGCAGCAATGTTTTCGGGCAGACTTTAGCCGATATGCGGAGAATTTCATTCGGTATTCCGTCAGGTCCAGGTGATTTGTCAGTGGACAGCCGTTTTGTTGCCGAGTATAGTTCACCCAGTGTAAACTCTGGGATGTCTTCGGGCTCTATGATCCACGCTTGTGGTGTCGTCTCTTTGTGTGTAGGGAAAAGGTGTGAAACTATCGTTTCCAAATTTCCATCTCTGTTTAAGAAGGGAATTTGGCGGTGGCCGGACAGCTTACCACGGACCATACGATACGCTTGGCCCCATGGGTCCAGGTCCACCGTCGCTATGAGTTGTTCCCACATCAACTTTTTACTCCTCCTGATTGCGTAGGTGACTGCTCTTCTTGCTTCTTTGTGGGCTTCGCTTGCGGTTTCGATGGCCGTTTGGTCGTCTTCGTGGCCTGATCTGTGTCTTCGTTCAGTCCGACAGTGCTCTCTTCGTTTTCTTGTGCAGGTTCTTCGCAGCTCTGCAATTTCGTCGTTCCACCAATATTGTGGTTTCCGTCCCACTCCACCCTTCTTCGGCATCGAGGCCTCGCAAGCCCGAGTGATCGCTGCCGTTGTCTCTTTGCAAAGTTCTGTTCCAGTTGTGGTATCTTGAATACGGCCACACTCGAACTTGAGCGTCTCTTCGCACGTTTTAGTGTCTAGCTTGCCGACGGCCCACCTTGTCGGCTCGGTCTTATGCGGGGTCGAATCGGTCGTTCTTGTGTCTCTTAGCTCGTATGAGATGTATTGGTGGTCGCTTAGTGTTGTGTCGCTGAGCACCTCCCAGTTGGTAATGCGGCCAATGGTGTCCTCGTCCGCGAAAGCGACGTCGACTATGGAGCCAGTGCTTCCTCTGACGAAGGTATTTGCACTTCCGGTGTTCAGGACATGCAGGTTTAGTCTGGCCATTGTGTCAGCTAGTAGGCGACCGCGCTCATCGGTGATAGGTGATTCCCACTCTGTAGACTTTGCATTGAAGTCTCCGGCAACGACCACTCGTCCTGTGCTCCTGCTGACGCTCGCCTCCAATTCGTGCAAAAACAGTACGAAGTCCGAGACCGAGGCGTTCGGCGAACAGTAACAGCTGTAGAACCGCACGCCCCGCACCCGAACCCAGACTGCACCTACCTGTGGTGTTCCTGCCTCTGTGATTATCCCGCTTCCGCGTGAGATGTAGATCGCCGAGCGCTGGGTTGTGTCGGCGAACCAATCTCCATTTAATGGGCGATGTTGTTTGCTTATTATTGTGATGTCAATTTTTTTCTCATAGATGGTCTGCAGGAGGAGGTCCTGCGCAGCCCTGCAATGGTTAAGGTTTACCTGGAGGACTCTTATTTTTCCATTTGCAGCCATTATGTTTGTGTCTTCCCCTTCCTCTGTCTCTCCAGTTCGGTTTTGTATGCAGGACACTTGGGTGTACCTGCCATGTGCTGTGTGTCCGTGCCGCGGTCTTTGCAGACAATGCAGCACAGACTGTTCTCGCATTTGGCCGCTATGTGGCCTCCTTTACCACATCGGCGACACAGTTGGGACCTGTCACTTCCGCTGCAGGTGGCTGCCAAGTGTCCGTACTCCTGGCACTTGTAACAGCGGACCGCTTCTATGTGCTGTCGTACGCGGCAGTTTACCCATCCTACGCGAAGCTTACCTTTTTTTAGGATTGTACGTGCTTTGTCGCTTGCCATCTTTACAACTGCGACTCTTGTTCCGTTGTAAGTGTTGAATAGGCTGACCACTTCAGCCTCCTCGACTGTAAGCGTTCCCAGTACTGGTTTGAGGGCGTCCATCACATCTTGGCGCTCTTCTCCTTCATCCAGGTCCCGCACCTCTATCTTCACCATCGTCGTTAATCTCCTGACCGTTGTGTCGTCACCTAGTGCTGTTTTAATGGCGTCTGCTAGCGTTGTGGGGTTGCCGCCGTTCCTTTCCAGTTCCATTAGGATCATACCGTTCCGGGTTTTTCTGATGCGGTCCACCTGGCATCCAGTTGCAGCGATGTCTACGGTGGTTCTTATTTTTTTGAGAATATCCGCGTACGTGTTGTTATTACTTTCGCTTCGCTTCAGTGTTATCGCTTCGGTTTTTGGGCGCTATAGTCAGTTTGGGTTTTTTCTGCTGGACCTTGTTTTGTTGTTGTCGTTGCTGCTGCGTCTGCGGCTGTGGATACGGCTGTGGGCGCTGCTGCTGTTTTTCTTCCTGTTGCGCTTGCTCCTGTTCCTGTTGCTTCTGTAGCGGCTTCTGGGGCTTCCACTTTTGCTTCCGCTGCTGTTTCCGTTGGGTCTTCCACTCTTCGGTCTCGGTCTGAGTGTTTTTCTCTGTCGTCTCTGTCGCCGTGCTCGCGTCGGAAGCTTTAGATGCAGTTTTGTTGATATCCTACCAAACCTCACCCAATTGAACCTAACCATCACCGAAATCAAAGAATTGGACATTGCAAAAATATCCACAAATTGTGCTTACCTCACAATACCTAACCTAACCTAACCTAACCATCACCGAAGTCAGAGAATTCGACATTGCCAAAATATCCACAAAAAGTTCTTATCCTACCAAACCTCACCCATCTGAGCCTAACCATCAACGAAATTAAAGAATTAGACATTGCCAAAATATCTACAAAACATGCTTACCCCTTAAAACCTAACCCAACCTAACCTAACCATCACCGAAGTCAGAGAATTCGACATTGCCAAAATATCCACAAAAAGTTCTTATCCTACCAAACCTCTACCATCTGAACCTAACCATCACCGAAATCAAAGAATTGGACATTGCAAAAATATCCACAAAACGTGCTTACCTCAAAATACCTAACCTAACCTAACCTAACCATCACCGAAGTCAGAGAATTCGACATTGCCAAAATATCCACAAAAAGTTCTTATCCTACCAAACCTCACCCATCTGAGCCTAACCATCAACGAAATTAAAGAATTAGACATTGCCAAAATATCTACAAAACATGCTTACCCCTTAATACCTAACCCAACCTAACCTAACCATCACCGAAGTCAGAGAATTCGACATTGCCAAAATATCCACAAAAAGTTCTTATCCTACCAAACCTCACCCAATTGAACCTAACCATCACCGAAATCAAAGAATTGGACATTGCAAAAATATCCACAAAACGTGCTTACCTCACAATACCTAACCTAACCTAACCTAACCATCACCGAAGTCAGAGAATTCGACTTTGCCAAAATATCCACAAAAAGTTCTTATCCTACCAAACCTCACCCATCTGAACCTAACCATCACCGAAATCAAAGAATTAGACATTGCCAAAATATCCACAAAACGTGCTTACCTCACAATACCTAACCCAACCTAACCTTACCATCACTGAAGTCAGAGAATCCAACATTGCCAAAATATCCACAAAAAGTTCATACCCCACCAAACCTCACCCATCTGAACCTAACCATCACCGAAATCGAAGAAATGGACATTGCCAAAATATCCACAAAACGTGCTTACCTCACTATACCTTATTTAACCTAACCTAACCATCACCGAAGTCAGAGAATTCGACATTGCCAAAATATCCACAAAAAGTTCTTATCCTACCAAACCTCACCCATCTGAACCTTACCATCATCGAAATCAAAGAATTCGACATTGCCAAAATATCCACAAAACGTGCTTACCTCACAATACCTAACCTAACCTAACCTTACCATCACCGAAGTCAGAGAATTCAACAATGCCAAAATATCTACAAAAAATTCATACCCCACCAAACCTCACCCATCTGAACCTAACCATCACCGAAATCGAAGAAATGGACATTGCCAAAATATCCACAAAACGTGCTAACCTCACTATACCTTATCCAACCTAACCTAACCATCACCGAAAATAGAGAATTTGACATTGCCAAAATATCCACAAAAAGTTCTTATCCTACAAAACCTCTCCCATCTGAACCTAACCATCACCGAAATCAAAGAATTGGACATCGCCAAAATAACAACAAAACGTGCTTACCTCACAATACCTAACCCAACCTAACCTAACCATCACCGAAGTCAGAGAATTCGACATTGCCAAAATATCCACAAAAAGTTCTTATCCTACCAAACCTCACCCATCTGAACCTAACCATCACCGAAATCAAAGAATTGGACATTGCAAAAATATACACAAAACGTGCTTACCTCACAATACTTAATCTAACCTAACCTAACCATCACCGAAGTCAGAGAATTCGACATTGCCAAAATATCCACAAAAAGTTCTTATCCTACCAAACCTCACCCATCTGAGCCTAACCATCAACGAAATTAAAGAATTAGACATTGCCAAAATATCTACAAAACATGCTTACCCCTTAATACCTAACCCAACCTAACCTAACCATCACCGAAGTCAGAGAATTCGACATTGCCAAAATATCCACAAAAAGTTCATATCCTACCAAACCTCACCCATCTGAACCTAACCATCACCGAAATCAAAGAATTAGGCATTGCCAAAATATCCACAAAACGTGTTTACCTCACAATACCTAACCTAACCTAACCTAACCATCACCGAAGTCAGAGAATTCGACTTTGCCAAAATATCCACAAAAAGTTCTTATCCTACCAAACCTCACCCATCTGAACCTAACCATCACCGAAATCAAAGAATTCGACATTGCCAAAATATCCACAAAACGTGCTTACCTCACAATACCTAACCTTACCTAACCTAACCATCACCGAAATCAGAGAATTCAACATTGCCAAAATATCTACAAAAAGTTCATACCCCACCAAACCTCACCCATCTGAACCTAACCATCACCGAAATCGAAGAAATAAACATTGCCAAAATATCCACAAAACGTGCTTACCTCACTATACCTTATTCAACCTAACCTAACCATCACCGAAGTCAGAGAATTCGACATTGCCAAAATATCCACAAAAAGTTCTTATCCTACCAAACCTCACCCATCTGAACCTAACCATCACCGAAATCAAAGAATTGGACATTGCAAAAATATCCACAAAACGTGCTTACCTTACAATACCTAACCAAACCTAACCTAACCATCACCGAAGTCAGAGAATTCGACATTGCCAAAATATCCACAAAAAGTTCTTATCCTACCAAACCTCACTTATCTGAACCTAACTATCACCGAAATCAAAGAATTGGACAATGATAAAATATCCACAAAACGTGCTTACCTCACAATACCTAACCCAACCTAACCTAACCATCACCGAAGTCAAAGAATTTGACATTGCCAAAATATCCACAAAAAGTTCTTATCCTACCAAACCTCACCCATCTGAACCTAACCATCACCGAAATCAAAGAATTCGACATTGCCAAAATATCCACAAAACGTGCTTACCTCACAATACCTAACCTAACCTAACCTAACCATCACCGAAGTCAGAGAATTCAACATTGCCAAAATATCTACAAAAAGTTCATACCCCACCAAACCTCACCCATCTGAACCTAACCATCACCGAAATCAAAGAATTGGACATTGCAAAAATATCCACAAAACGTGCTTACCTCAAAATACCTAACCTAGCCTAACCTAACCATCACCGAAGTCAGAGAATTCGACATTGCCAAAACATCCACAAAAAGTTCTTATCCTACCAAACCTCACCCATCTGAGCCTAACCATCAACGAAATTAAAGAATTAGACATTGCCAAAATATCTACAAAACATGCTTACCCCTTAATACCTAACCCAACCTAACCTTACCATCACCGAAGTCAGAGAATTCGACATTGCCAAAATATCCACAAAAAGTTCTTATCCTACCAAACCTCACCCAATTGAACATAACCATCACCGAAATCAAAGAATTGGTCATTGCAAAAATATCCACAAAACGTGCTCACCTCACAATACCTAACCTAACCTAACCTAACCATCACCGAAGTCAGAGAATTCGACTTTGCCAAAATATCCACAAAAAGTTCTTATCCTACCAAACCTCACCCATCTGAACCTAATTATCACCGAAATCAAAGAATTGGACATTGCCAAAATATCCACAAAACGTGCTTACCTCACAATACCTAACCCAACCTAACCTAACCATCACTGAAGTCAGAGAATCCAACATTGCCAAAATATCCACAAAAAGTTCATACCCCACCAAACCTCACCCATCTGAAACTAACCATCACCGAAATCGAAGAAATGGACATTGCCAAAATATCCACAAAACGTGCTTACCTCACTATACCTTATTCAACCTAACCTAACCATCACCGAAGTCAGAGAATTCGACATTGCCAAAATATCCACAAAAAGTTCTTATCCTACCAAACCTCACCCATCTGAACCTTACCATCACCGAAATCAAAGAATTGGATATTGCAAAAATATCCACAAAACGTGCTTACCTTACAATACCTAACCCAACCTAACCTAACCATCACCGAAATCAGAGAATTCGACATTGCCAAAATATCCACAAAAAGTTCTTATCCTACCAAACCTCACCCATCTGAACCTAACCATCACCGAAATCAAAGAATTAGACATTGCAAAAATATACACAAAACGTGCTTACCTCACAATACCTAACCTAACCTAACCTAACCATCACCGAAGTCAGAGAATTCAACATTGCCAAAATATCTACAAAAAGTTCATACCCCACCAAACCTCACCCATCTGAACCTAACCATCACCGAAATCAAAGAATTGGACATTGCAAAAATATCCACAAAACGGGCTTACCTCAAAATACCTAACCTAACCTAACCTAACCATCACCGAAGTCAGAGAATTCGACATTGCCAAAATATCCACAAAAAGTTCTTATCCTACCAAACCTCACCCATCTGAGCCTAACCATCAACGAAATTAAAGAATTAGACATTGCCAAAATATCTACAAAACATGCTTACCCCTTAATACCTAACCCAACCTAACCTTACCATCACCGAAGTCAGAGAATTCGACATTGCCAAAATATCCACAAAAAGTTCTTATCCTACCAAACCTCACCCAATTGAACCTAACCATCACCGAAATCAAAGAATTGGACATTGCAAAAATATCCACAAAACGTGCTCACCTCACAATACCTAACCTAACCTAACCTAACCATCACCGAAGTCAGAGAATTCGACTTTGCCAAAATATCCACAAAAAGTTCTTATCCTACCAAACCTCACCCATCTGAACCTAACCATCACCGAAATCAAAGAATTAGACATTGCCAAAATATCTACAAAACATGCTTACCCCTTAATACCTAACCCAACCTAACCTTTCCATCACCGAAGTCAGAGAATTCGACATTGCCAAAATATCCACAAAAAGTTCTTATCCTACCAAACCTCACCCAATTGAACCTAACCATCACCGAAATCAAAGAATTGGACATTGCAAAAATATCCACAAAACGTGCTTACCTCACAATACCTAACCTAACCTAACCTAACCATCACCGAAGTCAGAGAATTCGACTTTGCCAAAATATCCACAAAAAGTTCTTATCCTACCAAACCTCACCCATCTGAACCTAACCATCACCGAAATCAAAGAATTGGACATTGCCAAAATATCCACAAAACGTGCTTACCTCACAATACCTAACCCAACCTAACCTTACCATCACTGAAGTCAGAGAATCCAACATTGCCAAAATATCCACAAAAAGTTCATACCCCACCAAACCTCACCCATCTGAACCTAACCATCACCGAAATCGAAGAAATGGACATTGCCAAAATATCCACAAAACGTGCTTACCTCACTATACCTTATTTAACCTAACCTAACCATCACCGAAGTCAGAGAATTCGACATTGCCAAAATATCCACAAAAAGTTCTTATCCTACCAAACCTCACCCATCTGAACCTTACCATCATCGAAATCAAAGAATTCGACATTGCCAAAATATCCACAAAACGTGCTTACCTCACAATACCTAACCTAACCTAACCTTACCATCACCGAAGTCAGAGAATTCAACATTGCCAAAATATCTACAAAAAATTCATACCCCACCAAACCTCACCCATCTGAACCTAACCATCACCGAAATCGAAGAAATGGACATTGCCAAAATATCCACAAAACGTGCTTACCTCACTATACCTTATCCAACCTAACCTAACCATCACCGAAAATAGAGAATTTGACATTGCCAAAATATCCACAAAAAGTTCTTATCCTACAAAACCTCTCCCATCTGAACCTAACCATCACCGAAATCAAAGAATTGGACATCGCCAAAATAACAACAAAACGTGCTTACCTCACAATACCTAACCCAACCTAACCTAACCATCACCGAAGTCAGAGAATTCGACATTGCCAAAATATCCACAAAAAGTTCTTATCCTACCAAACCTCACCCATCTGAACCTAACCATCACCGAAATCAAAGAATTGGACATTGCAAAAATATACACAAAACGTGCTTACCTCACAATACTTAATCTAACCTAACCTAACCATCACCGAAGTCAGAGAATTCGACATTGCCAAAATATCCACAAAAAGTTCTTATCCTACCAAACCTCACCCATCTGAGCCCAACCATCAACGAAATTAAAGAATTAGACATTGCCAAAATATCTACAAAACATGCTTACCCCTTAATACCTAACCCAACCTAACCTAACCATCACCGAAGTCAGAGAATTCGACATTGCCAAAATATCCACAAAAAGTTCATATCCTACCAAACCTCACCCATCTGAACCTAACCATCACCGAAATCAAAGAATTAGGCATTGCCAAAATATCCACAAAACGTGTTTACCTCACAATACCTAACCTAACCTAACCTAACCATCACCGAAGTCAGAGAATTCGACTTTGCCAAAATATCCACAAAAAGTTCTTATCCTACCAAACCTCACCCATCTGAACCTAACCATCACCGAAATCAAAGAATTCGACATTGCCAAAATATCCACAAAACGTGCTTACCTCACAATACCTAACCTTACCTAACCTAACCATCACCGAAATCAGAGAATTCAACATTGCCAAAATATCTACAAAAAGTTCATACCCCACCAAACCTCACCCATCTGAACCTAACCATCACCGAAATCGAAGAAATAAACATTGCCAAAATATCCACAAAACGTGCTTACCTCACTATACCTTATTCAACCTAACCTAACCATCACCGAAGTCAGAGAATTCGACATTGCCAAAATATCCACAAAAAGTTCTTATCCTACCAAACCTCACCCATCTGAACCTAACCATCACCGAAATCAAAGAATTCGACATTGCCAAAATATCCACAAAACGTGCTTACCTCACAATACCTAACCTAACCTAACCTAACCATCACCGAAGTCAGAGAATTCAACATTGCCAAAATATCTACAAAAAGTTCATACCCCACCAAACCTCACCCATCTGAACCTAACCATCACCGAAATCAAAGAATTGGACATTGCAAAAATATCCACAAAACGTGCTTACCTCAAAATACCTAACCTAACCTAACCTAACCATCACCGAAGTCAGAGAATTCGACATTGCCAAAATATCCACAAAAAGTTCTTATCCTACCAAACCTCACCCATCTGAGCCTAACCATCAACGAAATTAAAGAATTAGACATTGCCAAAATATCTACAAAACATGCTTACCCCTTAATACCTAACCCAACCTAACCTTACCATCACCGAAGTCAGAGAATTCGACATTGCCAAAATATCCACAAAAAGTTCTTATCCTACCAAACCTCACCCAATTGAACATAACCATCACCGAAATCAAAGAATTGGTCATTGCAAAAATATCCACAAAACGTGCTCACCTCACAATACCTAACCTAACCTAACCTAACCATCACCGAAGTCAGAGAATTCGACTTTGCCAAAATATCCACAAAAAGTTCTTATCCTACCAAACCTCACCCATCTGAACCTAATTATCACCGAAATCAAAGAATTGGACATTGCCAAAATATCCACAAAACGTGCTTACCTCACAATACCTAACCCAACCTAACCTAACCATCACTGAAGTCAGAGAATCCAACATTGCCAAAATATCCACAAAAAGTTCATACCCCACCAAACCTCACCCATCTGAAACTAACCATCACCGAAATCGAAGAAATGGACATTGCCAAAATATCCACAAAACGTGCTTACCTCACTATACCTTATTCAACCTAACCTAACCATCACCGAAGTCAGAGAATTCGACATTGCCAAAATATCCACAAAAAGTTCTTATCCTACCAAACCTCACCCATCTGAACCTTACCATCACCGAAATCAAAGAATTGGACATTGCAAAAATATCCACAAAACGTGCTTACCTTACAATACCTAACCCAACCTAACCTAACCATCACCGAAATCAGAGAATTCGACATTGCCAAAATATCCACAAAAAGTTCTTATCCTACCAAACCTCACCCATCTGAACCTAACCATCACCGAAATCAAAGAATTAGACATTGCAAAAATATACACAAAACGTGCTTACCTCACAATACCTAACCTAACCTAACCTAACCATCACCGAAGTCAGAGAATTCAACATTGCCAAAATATCTACAAAAAGTTCATACCCCACCAAACCTCACCCATCTGAACCTAACCATCACCGAAATCAAAGAATTGGACATTGCAAAAATATCCACAAAACGGGCTTACCTCAAAATACCTAACCTAACCTAACCTAACCATCACCGAAGTCAGAGAATTCGACATTGCCAAAATATCCACAAAAAGTTCTTATCCTACCAAACCTCACCCATCTGAGCCTAACCATCAACGAAATTAAAGAATTAGACATTGCCAAAATATCTACAAAACATGCTTACCCCTTAATACCTAACCCAACCTAACCTTACCATCACCGAAGTCAGAGAATTCGACATTGCCAAAATATCCACAAAAAGTTCTTATCCTACCAAACCTCACCCAATTGAACCTAACCATCACCGAAATCAAAGAATTGGACATTGCAAAAATATCCACAAAACGTGCTCACCTCACAATACCTAACCTAACCTAACCTAACCATCACCGAAGTCAGAGAATTCGACTTTGCCAAAATATCCACAAAAAGTTCTTATCCTACCAAACCTCACCCATCTGAACCTAACCATCACCGAAATCAAAGAATTAGACATTGCCAAAATATCTACAAAACATGCTTACCCCTTAATACCTAACCCAACCTAACCTTTCCATCACCGAAGTCAGAGAATTCGACATTGCCAAAATATCCACAAAAAGTTCTTATCCTACCAAACCTCACCCAATTGAACCTAACCATCACCGAAATCAAAGAATTGGACATTGCAAAAATATCCACAAAACGTGCTTACCTCACAATACCTAACCTAACCTAACCTAACCATCACCGAAGTCAGAGAATTCGACTTTGCCAAAATATCCACAAAAAGTTCTTATCCTACCAAACCTCACCCATCTGAACCTAACCATCACCGAAATCAAAGAATTGGACATTGCCAAAATATCCACAAAACGTGCTTACCTCACAATACCTAACCCAACCTAACCTTACCATCACTGAAGTCAGAGAATCCAACATTGCCAAAATATCCACAAAAAGTTCATACCCCACCAAACCTCACCCATCTGAACCTAACCATCACCGAAATCGAAGAAATGGACATTGCCAAAATATCCACAAAACGTGCTTACCTCACTATACCTTATTTAACCTAACCTAACCATCACCGAAGTCAGAGAATTCGACATTGCCAAAATATCCACAAAAAGTTCTTATCCTACCAAACCTCACCCATCTGAACCTTACCATCATCGAAATCAAAGAATTCGACATTGCCAAAATATCCACAAAACGTGCTTACCTCACAATACCTAACCTAACCTAACCTTACCATCACCGAAGTCAGAGAATTCAACATTGCCAAAATATCTACAAAAAATTCATACCCCACCAAACCTCACCCATCTGAACCTAACCATCACCGAAATCGAAGAAATGGACATTGCCAAAATATCCACAAAACGTGCTTACCTCACTATACCTTATCCAACCTAACCTAACCATCACCGAAAATAGAGAATTTGACATTGCCAAAATATCCACAAAAAGTTCTTATCCTACAAAACCTCTCCCATCTGAACCTAACCATCACCGAAATCAAAGAATTGGACATCGCCAAAATAACAACAAAACGTGCTTACCTCACAATACCTAACCCAACCTAACCTAACCATCACCGAAGTCAGAGAATTCGACATTGCCAAAATATCCACAAAAAGTTCTTATCCTACCAAACCTCACCCATCTGAACCTAACCATCACCGAAATCAAAGAATTGGACATTGCAAAAATATACACAAAACGTGCTTTCCTCACAATACTTAATCTAACCTAACCTAACCATCACCGAAGTCAGAGAATTCGACATTGCCAAAATATCCACAAAAAGTTCTTATCCTACCAAACCTCACCCATCTGAGCCCAACCATCAACGAAATTAAAGAATTAGACATTGCCAAAATATCTACAAAACATGCTTACCCCTTAATACCTAACCCAACCTAACCTTACCATCACCGAAGTCAGAGAATTCGACATTGCCAAAATATCCACAAAAAGTTCTTATCCTACCAAACCTCACCCAATTGAACATAACCATCACCGAAATCAAAGAATTGGTCATTGCAAAAATATCCACAAAACGTGCTCACCTCACAATACCTAACCTAACCTAACCTAACCATCACCGAAGTCAGAGAATTCGACTTTGCCAAAATATCCACAAAAAGTTCTTATCCTACCAAACCTCACCCATCTGAACCTAATTATCACCGAAATCAAAGAATTGGACATTGCCAAAATATCCACAAAACGTGCTTACCTCACAATACCTAACCCAACCTAACCTAACCATCACTGAAGTCAGAGAATCCAACATTGCCAAAATATCCACAAAAAGTTCATACCCCACCAAACCTCACCCATCTGAAACTAACCATCACCGAAATCGAAGAAATGGACATTGCCAAAATATCCACAAAACGTGCTTACCTCACTATACCTTATTCAACCTAACCTAACCATCACCGAAGTCAGAGAATTCGACATTGCCAAAATATCCACAAAAAGTTCTTATCCTAGCAAACCTCACCCATCTGAACCTTACCATCACCGAAATCAAAGAATTGGACATTGCAAAAATATCCACAAAACGTGCTTACCTTACAATACCTAACCCAACCTAACCTAACCATCACCGAAATCAGAGAATTCGACATTGCCAAAATATCCACAAAAAGTTCTTATCCTACCAAACCTCACCCATCTGAACCTAACCATCACCGAAATCAAAGAATTAGACATTGCAAAAATATACACAAAACGTGCTTACCTCACAATACCTAACCTTACCTAACCTAACCATCACCGAAGTCAGAGAATTCAACATTGCCAAAATATCTACAAAAAGTTCATACCCCACCAAACCTCACCCATCTGAACCTAACCATCACCGAAATCAAAGAATTGGACATTGCAAAAATATCCACAAAACGGGCTTACCTCAAAATACCTAACCTAACCTAACCTAACCATCACCGAAGTCAGAGAATTCGACATTGCCAAAATATCCACAAAAAGTTCTTATCCTACCAAACCTCACCCATCTGAGCCTAACCATCAACGAAATTAAAGAATTAGACATTGCCAAAATATCTACAAAACATGCTTACCCCTTAATACCTAACCCAACCTAACCTTACCATCACCGAAGTCAGAGAATTCGACATTGCCAAAATATCCACAAAAAGTTCTTATCCTACCAAACCTCACCCAATTGAACCTAACCATCACCGAAATCAAAGAATTGGACATTGCAAAAATATCCACAAAACGTGCTCACCTCACAATACCTAACCTAACCTAACCTAACCATCACCGAAGTCAGAGAATTCGACTTTGCCAAAATATCCACAAAAAGTTCTTATCCTACCAAACCTCACCCATCTGAACCTAACCATCACCGAAATCAAAGAATTAGACATTGCCAAAATATCCACAAAACGTGCTTACCTCACAATACCTAACCCAACCTAACCTAACCATCACTGAAGTCAGAGAATCCAACATTGCCAAAATATCCACAAAAAGGGCATACCCCACCAAACTTCACCCATCTGAACCTAACCATCACCGAAATCGAAGAAATGGACATTGCCAAAATATCCACAAAACGTGCTTACCTCACTATACCTTATCCAACCTAACCTAACCATCACCGAAAATAGAGAATTCGACATTGCCAAAATATCCACAAAAAGTTCTTATCCTACCAAACCTCTCCCATCTGAACCTAACCATCACCGAAATCAAAGAATTGGACATCGCCAAAATAACAACAAAATGTGCTTACCTCACAATACCTAACCCAACCTAACCTTACCATCACCGAAGTCAGAGAATTCGACATTGCCAAAATATCCACAAAAAGTTCTTATCCTACCAAACCTCACCCATCTGAACCTAACCATCACCGAAATCAAAGAATTGGACATTGCAAAAATATCCACAAAACGTGCTTTCCTCAAAATACCTAACCTAACCTAACCTAACCATCACCGAAGTCAGAGAATTCGACATTGCCAAAATATCCACAAAAAGTTCTTATCCTACCAAACCTCACCCATCTGAGCCTAACCATCAACGAAATTAAAGAATTAGACATTGCCAAAATATCTACAAAACATGCTTACCCCTTAATACCTAACCCAACCTAACCTTACCATCACCGAAGTCAGAGAATTCGACATTGCCAAAATATCCACAAAAAGTTCTTATCCTACCAAACCTCACCCAATTGAACATAACCATCACCGAAATCAAAGAATTGGTCATTGCAAAAATATCCACAAAACGTGCTCACCTCACAATACCTAACCTAACCTAACCTAACCATCACCGAAGTCAGAGAATTCGACTTTGCCAAAATATCCACAAAAAGTTCTTATCCTACCAAACCTCACCCATCTGAACCTAATTATCACCGAAATCAAAGAATTGGACATTGCCAAAATATCCACAAAACGTGCTTACCTCACAATACCTAACCCAACCTAACCTAACCATCACTGAAGTCAGAGAATCCAACATTGCCAAAATATCCACAAAAAGTTCATACCCCACCAAACCTCACCCATCTGAAACTAACCATCACCGAAATCGAAGAAATGGACATTGCCAAAATATCCACAAAACGTGCTTACCTCACTATACCTTATTCAACCTAACCTAACCATCACCGAAGTCAGAGAATTCGACATTGCCAAAATATCCACAAAAAGTTCTTATCCTACCAAACCTCACCCATCTGAACCTTACCATCACCGAAATCAAAGAATTGGACATTGCCAAAATATCCACAAAACGTGCTTACCTCACAATACCTAACCCAACCTAACCTAACCATCACTGAAGTCAGAGAATCCAACATTGCCAAAATATCCACAAAAAGTTCATACCCCACCAAACCTCACCCATCTGAAACTAACCATCACCGAAATCGAAGAAATGGACATTGCCAAAATATCCACAAAACGTGCTTACCTCACTATACCTTATTCAACCTAACCTAACCATCACCGAAGTCAGAGAATTCGACATTGCCAAAATATCCACAAAAAGTTCTTATCCTACCAAACCTCACCCATCTGAACCTTACCATCACCGAAATCAAAGAATTAGACATTGCCAAAATATCCACAAAACGTGCTTACCTCACAATACCTAACCCAACCTAACCTAACCATCACTGAAGTCAGAGAATCCAACATTGCCAAAATATCCACAAAAAGGGCATACCCCACCAAACTTCACCCATCTGAACCTAACCATCACCGAAATCGAAGAAATGGACATTGCCAAAATATCCACAAAACGTGCTTACCTCACTATACCTTATCCAACCTAACCTAACCATCACCGAAAATAGAGAATTCGACATTGCCAAAATATCCACAAAAAGTTCTTATCCTACCAAACCTCTCCCATCTGAACCTAACCATCACCGAAATCAAAGAATTGGACATCGCCAAAATAACAACAAAATGTGCTTACCTCACAATACCTAACCCAACCTAACCTTACCATCACCGAAGTCAGAGAATTCGACATTGCCAAAATATCCACAAAAAGTTCTTATCCTACCAAACCTCACCCATCTGAACCTAACCATCACCGAAATCAAAGAATTGGACATTGCAAAAATATCCACAAAACGTGCTTTCCTCAAAATACCTAACCTAACCTAACCTAACCATCACCGAAGTCAGAGAATTCGACATTGCCAAAATATCCACAAAAAGTTCTTATCCTACCAAACCTCACCCATCTGAGCCTAACCATCAACGAAATTAAAGAATTGGACATTGCCAAAATATCCACAAAACGTGCTTACCTCACAATACCTAACCCAACCTAACCTAACCATCACTGAAGTCAGAGAATCCAACATTGCCAAAATATCCACAAAAAGTTCATACCCCACCAAACCTCACCCATCTGAAACTAACCATCACCGAAATCGAAGAAATGGACATTGCCAAAATATCCACAAAACGTGCTTACCTCACTATACCTTATTCAACCTAACCTAACCATCACCGAAGTCAGAGAATTCGACATTGCCAAAATATCCACAAAAAGTTCTTATCCTACCAAACCTCACCCATCTGAACCTTACCATCACCGAAATCAAAGAATTAGACATTGCCAAAATATCCACAAAACGTGCTTACCTCACAATACCTAACCCAACCTAACCTAACCATCACTGAAGTCAGAGAATCCAACATTGCCAAAATATCCACAAAAAGTTCATACCCCACCAAACCTCACCCATCTGAAACTAACCATCACCGAAATCGAAGAAATGGACATTGCCAAAATATCCACAAAACGTGCTTACCTCACTATACCTTATTCAACCTAACCTAACCATCACCGAAGTCAGAGAATTCGACATTGCCAAAATATCCACAAAAAGTTCTTATCCTACCAAACCTCACCCATCTGAACCTTACCATCACCGAAATCAAAGAATTGGACATTGCCAAAATATCCACAAAACGTGCTTACCTCACAATACCTAACCCAACCTAACCTAACCATCACTGAAGTCAGAGAATCCAACATTGCCAAAATATCCACAAAAAGTTCATACCCCACCAAACCTCACCCATCTGAAACTAACCATCACCGAAATCGAAGAAATGGACATTGCCAAAATATCCACAAAACGTGCTTACCTCACTATACCTTATTCAACCTAACCTAACCATCACCGAAGTCAGAGAATTCGACATTGCCAAAATATCCACAAAAAGTTCTTATCCTACCAAACCTCACCCATCTGAACCTTACCATCACCGAAATCAAAGAATTAGACATTGCCAAAATATCCACAAAACGTGCTTACCTCACAATACCTAACCCAACCTAACCTAACCATCACTGAAGTCAGAGAATCCAACATTGCCAAAATATCCACAAAAAGGGCATACCCCACCAAACTTCACCCATCTGAACCTAACCATCACCGAAATCGAAGAAATGGACATTGCCAAAATATCCACAAAACGTGCTTACCTCACTATACCTTATCCAACCTAACCTAACCATCACCGAAAATAGAGAATTCGACATTGCCAAAATATCCACAAAAAGTTCTTATCCTACCAAACCTCTCCCATCTGAACCTAACCATCACCGAAATCAAAGAATTGGACATCGCCAAAATAACAACAAAATGTGCTTACCTCACAATACCTAACCCAACCTAACCTTACCATCACCGAAGTCAGAGAATTCGACATTGCCAAAATATCCACAAAAAGTTCTTATCCTACCAAACCTCACCCATCTGAACCTAACCATCACCGAAATCAAAGAATTGGACATTGCAAAAATATCCACAAAACGTGCTTTCCTCAAAATACCTAACCTAACCTAACCTAACCATCACCGAAGTCAGAGAATTCGACATTGCCAAAATATCCACAAAAAGTTCTTATCCTACCAAACCTCACCCATCTGAGCCTAACCATCAACGAAATTAAAGAATTAGACATTGCCAAAATATCTACAAAACATGCTTACCCCTTAATACCTAACCCAACCTAACCTTACCATCACCGAAGTCAGAGAATTCGACATTGCCAAAATATCCACAAAAAGTTCTTATCCTACCAAACCTCACCCAATTGAACATAACCATCACCGAAATCAAAGAATTGGTCATTGCAAAAATATCCACAAAACGTGCTCACCTCACAATACCTAACCTAACCTAACCTAACCATCACCGAAGTCAGAGAATTCGACTTTGCCAAAATATCCACAAAAAGTTCTTATCCTACCAAACCTCACCCATCTGAACCTAATTATCACCGAAATCAAAGAATTGGACATTGCCAAAATATCCACAAAACGTGCTTACCTCACAATACCTAACCCAACCTAACCTAACCATCACTGAAGTCAGAGAATCCAACATTGCCAAAATATCCACAAAAAGTTCATACCCCACCAAACCTCACCCATCTGAAACTAACCATCACCGAAATCGAAGAAATGGACATTGCCAAAATATCCACAAAACGTGCTTACCTCACTATACCTTATTCAACCTAACCTAACCATCACCGAAGTCAGAGAATTCGACATTGCCAAAATATCCACAAAAAGTTCTTATCCTACCAAACCTCACCCATCTGAACCTTACCATCACCGAAATCAAAGAATTGGACATTGCAAAAATATCCACAAAACGTGCTTACCTTACAATACCTAACCCAACCTAACCTAACCATCACCGAAATCAGAGAATTCGACATTGCCAAAATATCCACAAAAAGTTCTTATCCTACCAAACCTCACCCATCTGAACCTAACCATCACCGAAATCAAAGAATTAGACATTGCAAAAATATACACAAAACGTGCTTACCTCACAATACCTTTTTTTTTTTTTTTTTTTTTTTTTTCCTATGCGTGGGAGGAGAAAATCTTCAATAAGACTCCCTCTAGTCCGCACTAGAGGGAAGTGTCAGATTTTTACTGACTAAAAAACTCCCCCGACTCACCTCACCCCTTTGGGGACCCCACTCGTTGGTGGATTGCTTCCGCAGGGGCTGATTTCGTCCTTGTTGGCTTCTCCTTTTTGTGCGGATCCCTCCTTTCCAGTTCATCTAGTTGACCCGCTTGGTTTCTGTTTCCTGAAAAACATTCATTTGCAGTATTAATCATAGGCTGGTAATAGTATATCTATATCTATGGGTTGACATCTATTCATTTCCTTCTATAAGTCTTTCCGCTTTCCTTAGCCGTTCGGCCTCCTCCTTCTGCTTCATGACGCTCCTTGCGAACTCTGCGAATGCTTCCCAAGAGGCTACGTCTTTAGTGATGTTCTGTGCTATGTCTTCAGTGTTGACCGGGGTGCTTTCTTCGAGTGTCGCTCTTTCAGATTCCCATGCAGGGCATACGAGGAGTGTATGTTCTGCGTCATCTCTGATTGATGCACAGTGGTGACATTCTGCTGTCGTTTCCTTTCCGATGCGGTTGAGGAATGCTCCGAAACACCCATGGCTGGTTAGTAGCTGGGTTGTGTGGTAGTCCGGTTTTGCGCTTTTCCTCCTTGTCCAGGCTGCGATTGATGGGATCAGTCGATGTGTCCATCTACCTTTGTCTGCGCCGTCCCAGCGGACCTGCCATTCCGTCATGAGCTCCGCCCGTGCCGTCGCTCTTACTTTTTTCGTTCCCTCCTTTCTTCCCTCGTATACCTTCTTTCTTTCATGTGCCAGTAGGTCGATGGGTGGTACTCCAGCAATAACCAGTACTGCGCACTCGGATACTGTTGTATATGCCGATACGATTCTCAGTACGCCCCTGCGTTGTACTCTTGCGAGGTATTTCCTGGTTCTCTCCACTGCCATGCTGGGCGCCCATATTGGTGCACCGTATAGGATCACCGAGTGCACTACGCTGTTGAGTAGTTTTCTTCGGCATGGTTTGGGCCCTCCGATGTTGGGCATTAGTCGTCCGATGTTGTTGACAGCTCTTGCCGCTTTCTCCGCGGCATGCTCAGCTTGTTTCTTAAAGGTTAATTTGTCATCTAGAATTATTCCAAGATAAGTCAAATACCTTTTTAGTCTCACGTCGTATCCCGAAATGGTGATTTTCGGGGGTTCGATTTTTCTTTTTCTGGTGAACAAAACCGCCTCGGTTTTTTGTGGTGCAAGCTGTAGTCCGGCTTCCGTCATCCAGTCGTTCACCAGGTCGAGAGTGTCGTTTGTGGCGGTCTCGAGGTCCGTTATTTTCCTAGCCACAACAATGATAGCTACGTCGTCTGCAAAACCCACCAGCTTCGCTCCTCCTGGAAGTCTTAATTTAAGAAGTGAGTCGTACATTATGTTCCATAATGTTGGTCCCATGACAGAGCCCTGTGGAACACCAGAGGAGATCTTGCGTTCTGCCAGTCTTGTGATCAGAACCCTCTCCGACAGGTAACTTCCTATTATTCTTACAAGGTAGTCTGGTATTCCACCGAGCTCCGATAGAGCCGACATTATTTTATCCCATCTGGCAGAATTGAAAGCATTTTTAACGTCCAGTGTCACCATTATGCAGTGACTGCTCGTTTTTAATGTTCCACTATGAGCGTCTTTTATTGTCTTTATGACCTCGGCTATTGCGTCTACCGTGGACCGACCGGGTCTGAACCCGTATTGCTGCGAACATAACCCGCCTTCCGTCTCCGTCGTCTTCGCTACTCTCTGTAATATGAGGCGCTCGAGGAGTTTGCCCAATCCGTCCAACATGCACAGTGGCCGGTATGACGACGGCTCCTCCGGTGGTTTGTTGCCCTTGGGTATGAGCACGAGTTTCTGCCTTTTCCATATTTTTGGGAATTCTCCGCTCTTGAGGCAGCTGTTGAATGTCCGCAGCAATGTTTTCGGGCAGACTTTAGCCGATATGCGGAGAATTTCATTCGGTATTCCGTCAGGTCCAGGTGATTTGTCAGTGGACAGCCGTTTTGTTGCCGAGTATAGTTCACCCAGTGTAAACTCTGGGATGTCTTCGGGCTCTATGATCCACGCTTGTGGTGTCGTCTCTTTGTGTGTAGGGAAAAGGTGTGAAACTATCGTTTCCAAATTTCCATCTCTGTTTAAGAAGGGAATTTGGCGGTGGCCGGACAGCTTACCACGGACCATACGATACGCTTGGCCCCATGGGTCCAGGTCCACCGTCGCTATGAGTTGTTCCCACATCAACTTTTTACTCCTCCTGATTGCGTAGGTGACTGCTCTTCTTGCTTCTTTGTGGGCTTCGCTTGCGGTTTCGATGGCCGTTTGGTCGTCTTCGTGGCCTGATCTGTGTCTTCGTTCAGTCCGGCAGTGCTCTCTTCGTTTTCTTGTGCAGGTTCTTCGCAGCTCTGCAATTTCGTCGTTCCACCAATATTGTGGTTTCCGTCCCACTCCACCCTTCTTCGGCATCGAGGCCTCGCAAGCCCGAGTGATCGCTGCCGTTGTCTCTTTGCAAAGTTCTGTTCCAGTTGTGGTATCTTGAATACGGCCACACTCGAACTTGAGCGTCTCTTCGCACGTTTTAGTGTCTAGCTTGCTGACGGCCCACCTTGTCGGCTCGGTCTTATGCGGGGTCGAATCGGTCGTTCTTGTGTCTCTTAGCTCGTATGAGATGTATTGGTGGTCGCTTAGTGTTGTGTCGCTGAGCACCTCCCAGTTGGTAATGCGGCCAATGGTGTCCTCGTCCGCGAAAGCGACGTCGACTATGGAGCCAGTGCTTCCTCTGACGAAGGTATTTGCACTTCCGGTGTTCAGGACATGCAGGTTTAGTCTGGCCATTGTGTCAGCTAGTAGGCGACCGCGCTCATCGGTGATAGGTGATTCCCACTCTGTAGACTTTGCATTGAAGTCTCCGGCAACGACCACTCGTCCTGTGCTCCTGCTGACGCTCGCCTCCAATTCGTGCAAAAACAGTACGAAGTCCGAGACCGAGGCGTTCGGCGAACAGTAACAGCTGTAGAACCGCACGCCCCGCACCCGAACCCAGACTGCACCTACCTGTGGTGTTCCTGCCTCTGTGATTATCCCGCTTCCGCGTGAGATGTAGATCGCCGAGCGCTGGGTTGTGTCGGCGAACCAATCTCCATTTAATGGGCGATGTTGTTCGCTTATTATTGTGATGTCAATTTTTTTCTCATAGATGGTCTGCAGGAGGAGGTCCTGCGCAGCCCTGCAATGGTTAAGGTTTACCTGGAGGACTCTTATTTTTCCATTTGCAGCCATTATGTTTGTGTCTTCCCCTTCCTCTGTCTCTCCAGTTCGGTTTTGTATGCAGGACACTTGGGTGTCCCTGCCATGTGCTGTGTGTCCGTGCCGCGGTCTTTGCAGACAATGCAGCACAGACTGTTCTCGCATTTGGCTGCTATGTGGCCTCCTTTACCACATCGGCGACACAGTTGGGACCTGTCACTTCCGCTGCAGGTGGCTGCCAAGTGTCCGTACTCCTGGCACTTGTAACAGCGGACCGCTTCTATGTGCTGTCGTACGCGGCAGTTTACCCATCCTACGCGAAGCTTACCTTTTTTTAGGATTGTACGTGCTTTGTCGCTTGCCATCTTTACAACTGCGACTCTTGTTCCGTTGTAAGTGTTGAATAGGCTGACCACTTCAGCCTCCTCGACTGTAAGCGTTCCCAGTACTGGTTTGAGGGCGTCCATCACATCTTGGCGCTCTTCTCCTTCATCCAGGTCCCGCACCTCTATCTTCACCATCGTCGTTAATCTCCTGACCGTTGTGTCGTCACCTAGTGCTGTTTTAATGGCGTCTGCTAGCGTTGTGGGGTTGCCGCCGTTCCTTTCCAGTTCCATTAGGATCATACCGTTCCGGGTTTTTCTGATGCGGTCCACCTGGCATCCAGTTGCAGCGATGTCTACGGTGGTTCTTATTTTTTTGAGAATATCCGCGTACGTGTTGTTATTACTTTCGCTTCGCTTCAGTGTTATCGCTTCGGTTTTTGGGCGCTATAGTCAGTTTGGGTTTTTTCTGCTGGACCTTGTTTTGTTGTTGTCGTTGCTGCTGCGTCTGCGGCTGTGGATACGGCTGTGGGCGCTGCTGCTGTTTTTCTTCCTGTTGCGCTTGCTCCTGTTCCTGTTGCTTCTGTAGCGGCTTCTGGGGCTTCCACTTTTGCTTCCGCTGCTGTTTCCGTTGGGTCTTCCACTCTTCGGTCTCGGTCTGAGTGTTTTTCTCTGTCGTCTCTGTCGCCGTGCTCGCGTCGGAAGCTTTAGATGCAGTTTTGTTGATTTTATTCTTTTTCTGCTCTTCCTCGGCTAGGCTTGTCACTAATCTGCGTACTAGGCTAATTTGGGTTCTAATGTTTTCCTTCGTGTTTTTGACGTTTGACACAAACTCCACGAGCATGTCCATTTCCACTTTTATTCTGTTTATTGGATCCATAATTTGTTGCTGTGGCTTTTCGTTGCTCATTGTCATTCATTTATTTATTTATTTATTTTAAACAGACCATTGTGGCTTAACAGGAATTCCTGAAGCGCTAAAGCCTAAAGTGCCACACTGGTCAAAAAAAAATATAACACAAAAAAGAAAAAAAACAAAATACCAATTAAACATAAACATAAATACATTCATACATAAACATGAAGAATAGCATTTATAATGACAGATAAAGTAAATGGACATTCATATCAGCAGATAATCCACGATGTGTCGTTTGTTGTGGTCAGCTGGTCTAAGAATCAGCTGTGCATGTAATGATGTTACGTCTCTCGCGTATGGGGGCAGGTAGTCACGCGCATGTTTGTCAGCTGTTCATAGTGCGAACTATGTATGTCGGCGGTTCGTTCCCGGTGACGTTTACTTCTTACGATTTTTTGTGGTAAAGATTTTTAATTGTGACCATAGATGTCGCTAGTGAATAAATAATTTAATTTAAGGTTTTGATCTTAATTGACCATAGATGTCGCTAGTGTATCAATAATTTAATTAAGGTTTTAATCTAAATTGACCATAGGTGTCGCTAGTGAGTAAATAATTTAATTACGGTTTTAATCTAAATTGACCATAGGTGTCGCTAGTGAATAAATAATTTAATTAGAGTTTTAATCTTAATTGGTTTTGCAGATAATTATTTATATTTGTTTATTTATTTGTATGAATGCCGTGTTGTACAGTAGGTGCTTTGCAACGATCGTCTGTGGCAAGCGGCTCGCCGGCGCCCCCACGATTTAAAAGCTAGTCAGCTGATCGTGTTCGTGTCGCGATCGAAACCGGCGTGGTGTAGTCAGATGGTCTAGGAATGTATTGTATTGTATTGTATTACACGTAATATTACAACAATTTGCGGATGTTTCACTGGCTTTATTCACAGTGTAGCCACCTTTGCCTGAGGCAGGCGTGAAATATAATTGGCTGTCACGCTATTTGACAGCTAGTCAGCTGATCGTATTCGTGTCACGATCGGAACCGGCGTGGTGTGGTACAGCTGTTCAAGCGATGTATTGTATTGTATTACACGTGATATAACGACGATTTGCGGGCGTTTCACTGGCTTTTTTCACAGTGTAGCCACCTTTGACAGTGACTGGCAGCTCCCCGCGCCCCCGAGAAATGTCAATGGTTGTCGCGCGATTTGACAGAAAGTCAGCTGGTCGTATTCGTATAGCGATCGGAACCGGCGTGCGTGGTCAGATGATTAGCGATGTTGTGTTACACGCGATATAACGACAATTTGCAAAGTGTCAATTATTATTATCGCTATGTGCGTGGTGTTTCGACAACTGTCGGTGTGTTATGGGTTGTGTGGTAGTTATAACAACGTGGCGGCCTGGTTTTTTTTTTTTTTTTACATGCAAACACACAGCCTCTCCTACCTCCTTCAGATACGTCTGATACTACTGGCACAGACGCAGTGAAGTGCCAATGGCCCCTCCTGACTCCTAGTTGCGACTCCTGGCTTCTAGTAGCGGTAGCGGTTCTGGACTGTGTAGACAGCCGGCGTCGGTGCTCGGCCGAGAGAGCGCGCACAGACACGTCCACTCGCTCCCACTGTCCGCGCGCTACTCCACCTCACAATACCTAACCTAACCTAACCTAACCATCACCGAAGTCAGAGAATTCAACATTGCCAAAATATCTACAAAAAGTTCATACCCCACCAAACCTCACCCATCTGAACCTAACCATCACCGAAATCAAAGAATTGGACATTGCAAAAATATCCACAAAACGGGCTTACCTCAAAATACCTAACCTAACCTAACCTAACCATCACCGAAGTCAGAGAATTCGACATTGCCAAAATATCCACAAAAAGTTCTTATCCTACCAAACCTCACCCATCTGAGCCTAACCATCAACGAAATTAAAGAATTAGACATTGCCAAAATATCTACAAAACATGCTTACCCCTTAATACCTAACCCAACCTAACCTTACCATCACCGAAGTCAGAGAATTCGACATTGCCAAAATATCCACAAAAAGTTCTTATCCTACCAAACCTCACCCAATTGAACCTAACCATCACCGAAATCAAAGAATTGGACATTGCAAAAATATCCACAAAACGTGCTCACCTCACAATACCTAACCTAACCTAACCTAACCATCACCGAAGTCAGAGAATTCGACTTTGCCAAAATATCCACAAAAAGTTCTTATCCTACCAAACCTCACCCATCTGAACCTAACCATCACCGAAATCAAAGAATTAGACATTGCCAAAATATCCACAAAACGTGCTTACCTCACAATACCTAACCCAACCTAACCTAACCATCACTGAAGTCAGAGAATCCAACATTGCCAAAATATCCACAAAAAGGGCATACCCCACCAAACTTCACCCATCTGAACCTAACCATCACCGAAATCGAAGAAATAGACATTGCCAAAATATCCACAAAACGTGCTTACCTCACTATACCTTATCCAACCTAACCTAACCATCACCGAAAATAGAGAATTCGACATTGCCAAAATATCCACAAAAAGTTCTTATCCTACCAAACCTCTCCCATCTGAACCTAACCATCACCGAAATCAAAGAATTGGACATCGCCAAAATAACAACAAAACGTGCTTACCTCACAATACCTAACCCAACCTAACCTTACCATCACCGAAGTCAGAGAATTCGACATTGCCAAAATATCCACAAAAAGTTCTTATCCTACCAAACCTCACCCATCTGAACCTAACCATCACCGAAATCAAAGAATTGGACATTGCAAAAATATCCACAAAACGTGCTTACCTTACAAAACCTAACCCAACCTAACCTAACCATCACCGAAGTCAGAGAATTCGACATTGCCAAAATATCCACAAAAAGTTCTTATCCTACCAAACCTCACACATCTGAACCTTACCATCACCGAAATCAAAGAATTGGACATTGCAAAAATATCCACAAAACGTGCTTACCTTACAATACCTAACCCAACCTAACCTAACCATCACCGAAGTCAGAGAATTCGACATTGCCAAAATATCCACAAAAAGTTCTTATCCTACCAAACCTCACTTATCTGAACCTAACCATCACCGAAATCAAAGAATTGGACAATGATAAAATATCCACAAAACGTGCTTACCTCACAATACCTAACCCAACCTAACCTAACCATCACCGAAGTCAAAGAATTCGACATTGCCAAAATATCCACAAAAAGTTCTTATCCTACCAAACCTCACCCATCTGAACCTAACCATCACCGAAATCAAAGAATTCGACATTGCCAAAATATCCACAAAACGTGCTTTCCTCACAATACCTAACCTAACCTAACCTAACCATCACCGAAGTCAGAGAATTCGACATTGCCAAAATATCCACAAAAAGTTCTTATCCTACCAAACCTCACTTATCTGAACCTAACCATCACCGAAATCAAAGAATTGGACAATGATAAAATATCCACAAAACGTGCTTACCTCACAATACCTAACCCAACCTAACCTAACCATCACCGAAGTCAAAGAATTCGACATTGCCAAAATATCCACAAAAAGTTCTTATCCTACCAAACCTCACCCATCTGAACCTAACCATCACCGAAATCAAAGAATTCGACATTGCCAAAATATCCAAAAAACGTGCTTACCTCACAATACCTAACCCAACCTAACCTAACCATCACCGAAGTCAAAGAATTCGACATTGCCAAAATATCCACAAAAAGTTCTTATCCTACCAAACCTCACCCATCTGAACCTAACCATCACCGAAATCAAAGAATTCGACATTGCCAAAATATCCACAAAACGTGCTTACCTCACAATACCTAACCTAACCTAACCTAACCATCACCGAAGTCAGAGAATTCGACATTGCCAAAATATCCACAAAAAGTTCTTATCCTACCAAACCTCACACATCTGAACCTTACCATCACCGAAATCAAAAAATTGGACATTGCAAAAATATCCACAAAACGTGCTTACCTTACAATACCTAACCCAACCTAACCTAACCATCACCGAAGTCAGAGAATTCGACATTGCCAAAATATCCACAAAAAGTTCTTATCCTACCAAACCTCACTTATCTGAACCTAACCATCACCGAAATCAAAGAATTGGACAATGATAAATTATCCACAAAACGTGCTTACCTCACAATACCTAACCCAACCTAACCTAACCATCACCGAAGTCAAAGAATTCGACATTGCCAAAATATCCACAAAAAGTTCTTATCCTACCAAACCTCACCCATCTGAACCTAACCATCACCGAAATCAAAGAATTCGACATTGCCAAAATATCCACAAAACGTGCTTACCTCACAATACCTAACCTAACCTAACCTAACCATCACCGAAGTCAGAGAATTCAACATTGCCAAAATATCTACAAAAAGTTCATACCCCACCAAACCTCACCCATCTGAACCTAACCATCACCGAAATCGAAGAAATGGACATTGCCAAAATATCCACAAAACGTGCTTACCTCACTATACCTTATCCAACCTAACCTAACCATCACCGAAAATAGAGAATTCGACATTGCCAAAATATCCACAAAAAGTTCTTATCCTACCAAACCTCTCCCATCTGAACCTAACCATCACCGAAATCAAAGAATTGGACATCGCCAAAATAACAACAAAACGTGCTTACCTCACAATACCTAACCCAACCTAACCTAACCATCACCGAAGTCAGAGAATTCGACATTGCCAAAATATCCACAAAAAGTTCTTATCCTACCAAACCTCACCCATCTGAACCTAACCATCACCGAAATCAAAGAATTGGACATTGCAAAAATATACACAAAACGTGCTTACCTCACAATACTTAACCTAACCTAACCTAACCATCACCGAAGTCAGAGAATTCGACATTGCCAAAATATCCACAAAAAGTTCTTATCCTACCAAACCTCACCCATCTGAGCCTAACCATCAACGAAATTAAAGAATTAGACATTGCCAAAATATCTACAAAACATGCTTACCCCTTAATACTTAACCCAACCTAACCTAACCATCACCGAAGTCAGAGAATTCGACATTGCCAAAATATCCACAAAAAGTTCATGTCCTACCAAACCTCACCCATCTGAACCTAACCATCACCGAAATCAAAGAATTAGGCATTGCCAAAATATCCACAAAACGTGCTTACCTCACAATACCTAACCTAACCTAACCTAACCATCACCGAAGTCAGAGAATTCGACTTTGCCAAAATATCCACAAAAAGTTCTTATCCTACCAAACCTCACCCATCTGAACCTAACCATCACCGAAATCAAAGAATTGGACATTGCCAAAATATCCACAAAACGTGCTTACCTCACAATACCTAACCCAACCTAACCTAACCATCACTGAAGTCAGAGAATCCAACATTGCCAAAATATCCACAAAAAGTTCATACCCCACCAAACCTCACCCATCTGAAACTAACCATCACCGAAATCGAAGAAATGGACATTGCCAAAATATCCACAAAACGTGCTTACCTCACTATACCTTATTCAACCTAACCTAACCATCACCGAAGTCAGAGAATTCGACATTGCCAAAATATCCACAAAAAGTTCTTATCCTACCAAACCTCACCCATTTGAACCTTACCATCACCGAAATCAAAGAATTGGACATTGCAAAAATATCCACAAAACGTGCTTACCTTACAATACCTAACCCAACCTAACCTAACCATCACCGAAGTCAGAGAATTCGACATTGCCAAAATATCCACAAAAAGTTCTTATCCTACCAAACCTCACCCATCTGAACCTAACCATCACCGAAATCAAAGAATTGGACATTGCAAAGATATACACAAAACGTGCTTACCTCACAATACTTAACCTAACCTAACCTAACCATCACCGAAGTCAGAGAATTCGACATTGCCAAAATATCCACAAAAAGTTCTTATCCTACCAAACCTCACCCATCTGAACCTTACCATCACCGAAATCAAAGAATTGGACATTGCAAAAATATCTACAAAACGTGCTTACCTTACAATACCTAACCCATTCTAACCTAACCATCACCGAAGTCAGAGAATTCGACATTGCCAAAATATCCACAAAAAGTTCTTATCCTACCAAACCTCACTTATCTGAACCTAACCATCACCGAAATCAAAGAATTGGACAATGATAAAATATCCACAAAACGTGCTTACCTCACAATACCTAACCCAACCTAACCTAACCATCACCGAAGTCAAAGAATTCGACATTGCCAAAATATCCACAAAAAGTTCTTATCCTACCAAACCTCACCCATCTGAACCTAACCATCACCGAAATCAAAGAATTGGACATTGCAAAAATATACACAAAACGTGCTTACCTCACAATACTTAACCTAGCCTAACCTAACCATCACCGAAGTCAGAGAATTCGACATTGCCAAAATATCCACAAAAAGTTCTTATCCTACCAAAACTCACCCATCTGAACCTTACCATCACCGAAATCAAAGAATTGGACATTGCAAAAATATCCACAAAACGTGCTTACCTTACAATACCTAACCCAACCTAACCTAACCATCACCGAAGTCAGAGAATTCGACATTGCCAAAATATCCACAAAAAGTTCTTATCCTACCAAACCTCACTTATCTGAACCTAACCATCACCGAAATCAAAGAATTGGACAATGATAAAATATCCACAAAACGTGCTTACCTCACAATACCTAACCTAACCTAACCTAACCATCACCGAAGTCAGAGAATTCGACTTTGCCAAAATATCCACAAAAAGTTCTTATCCTACCAAACCTCACCCATCTGAACCTAACCATCACCGAAATCAAAGAATTGGACATTGCCAAAATATCCACAAAACGTGCTTACCTCACAATACCTAACCCAACCTAACCTAACCATCACTGAAGTCAGAGAATCCAACATTGCCAAAATATCCACAAAAAGTTCATACCCCACCAAACCTCACCCATCTGAAACTAACCATCACCGAAATCGAAGAAATGGACATTGCCAAAATATCCACAAAACGTGCTTACCTCACTATACCTTATTCAACCTAACCTAACCATCACCGAAGTCAGAGAATTCGACATTGCCAAAATATCCACAAAAAGTTCTTATCCTACCAAACCTCACCCATCTGAACCTAACCATCACCGAAATCAAAGAATTGGACATTGCAAAAATATCCACAAAACGTGCTTACCTTACAATACCTAACCCAACCTAACCTAACCATCACCGAAGTCAGAGAATTCGACATTGCCAAAATATCCACAAAAAGTTCTTATCCTACCAAACCTCACCCATCTGAGCCTAACCATCAACGAAATTAAAGAATTAGACATTGCCAAAATATCTACAAAACATGCTTACCCCTTAAAACCTAACCCAACCTAACCTGACCATCACCGAAGTCAGAGAATTCGACATTGCCAAAATATCCACAAAAAGTTCTTATCCTACCAAACCTCTCCCATCTGAACCTAACCATCACCGAAATCAAAGAATTGGACATTGCAAAAATATCCACAAAACGTGCTTACCTCACAATACCTAACCTAACCTAACCTAACCATCACCGAAGTCAGAGAATTCGACATTGCCAAAATATCCACAAAAAGTTCTTATCCTACCAAACCTCACCCATCTGAGCCCAACCATCAACGAAATTAAAGAATTAGACATTGCCAAAATTGCTACAAAACATGCTTACCCCTTAATACCTTACCCAACCTAACCTTACCATCACCGAAGTCAGAGAATTCGACATTGCCAAAATATCCACAAAAAGTTCTTATCCTACCAAACCTCACCCAATTGAACCTAACCATCACCGAAATCAAAGAATTGGACAATGATAAAATATCCACAAAACGTGCTTACCTCACAATACCTAACCCAACCTAACCTAACCATCACCGAAGTCAGAGAATTCAACATTGCCAAAATATCTACAAAAAGTTCATACCCCACCAAACCTCACCCATCTGAACCTAACCATCACCGAAATCAAAGAATTAGGCATTGCCAAAATATCCACAAAACGTGCTTTCCTCACAATACCTAACCTAACCTAACCTAACCATCACCGAAGTCAGAGAATTCGACTTTGCCAAAATATCCACAAAAAGTTCTTATCCTACCAAACCTCACCCATCTGAACCTAACCATCACCGAAATCAAAGAATTGGACATTGCCAAAATATCCACAAAACGTGCTTACCTCACAATACCTAACCCAACCTAACCTAACCATCACTGAAGTCAGAGAATCCAACATTGCCAAAATATCCACAAAAAGTTCATACCCCACCAAACCTCACCCATCTGAAACTAACCATCACCGAAATCGAAGAAATGGACATTGCCAAAATATCCACAAAACGTGCTTACCTCACTATACCTTATTCAACCTAACCTAACCATCACCGAAGTCAGAGAATTCGACATTGCCAAAATATCCACAAAAAGTTCTTATCCTACCAAACCTCACCCATTTGAACCTTACCATCACCGAAATCAAAGAATTGGACATTGCAAAAATATCCACAAAACGTGCTTACCTTACAATACCTAACCCAACCTAACCTAACCATCACCGAAGTCAGAGAATTCGACATTGCCAAAATATCCACAAAAAGTTCTTATCCTACCAAACCTCACCCATCTGAACCTAACCATCACCGAAATCAAAGAATTGGACATTGCAAAAATATACACAAAACGTGCTTACCTCACAATACTTAACCTAACCTAACCTAACCATCACCGAAGTCAAAAAATTCGACATTGCCAAAATATCCACAAAAAGTTCTTATCCTACCAAACCTCACCCATCTGAACCTTACCATCACCGAAATCAAAGAATTGGACATTGCAAAAATATCCACAAAACGTGCTTACCTTACAATACCTAACCCAACCTAACCTAACCATCACCGAAGTCAGAGAATTCGACATTGCCAAAATATCCACAAAAAGTTCTTATCCTACCAAACCTCACTTATCTGAACCTAACCATCACCGAAATCAAAGAATTGGACAATGATAAAATATCCATAAAACGTGCTTACCTCACAATAACTAACCCAACCTAACCTAACCATCACCGAAGTCAAAGAATTCGACATTGCCAAAATATCCACAAAAAGTTCTTATCCTACCAAACCTCACCCATCTGAACCTAACCATCACCGAAATCAAAGAATTGGACATTGCAAAAATATACACAAAACGTGCTTACCTCACAATACTTAACCTAACCTAACCTAACCATCACCGAAGTCAGAGAATTCGACATTGCCAAAATATCCACAAAAAGTTCTTATCCTACCAAACCTCACCCATCTGAACCTAACCATCACCGAAATCAAAGAATTGGACATTGCCAAAATATCCACAAAACGTGCTTACCTCACAATACCTAACCCAACTTAACCTAACCATCACTGAAGTCAGAGAATCCAACATTGCCAAAATATCCACAAAAAGGGCATACCCCACCAAACCTCACCCATCTGAACCTAACAATCACCGAAATTGAAGAGATGGACATTGCCAAAATATCCACAAAACGTGCTCACCTCACTATACCTTATCCAACCTAACCTAACCATCACCGAAAATAGAGAATTCGACATTGCCAAAATATCCACAAAAAGTTCTTATCCTACCAAACCTCTCCCATCTGAACCTAACCATCACCGAAATCAAAGAATTGGACATCGCCAAAATAACAAAAAAACGTGCTTACCTCACAATACCTAACCCAACCTAACCTAACCATCACCGAAGTCAGAGAATTCGACATTGCCAAAATATCCACAAAAAGTTCTTATCCTACCAAACCTCACCCATCTGAACCTTACCATCACCGAAATCAAAGAATTGGACATTGCAAAAATATCCACAAAACGTGCTTACCTTACAATACCTAACCCAACCTAACCTAACCATCACCGAAGTCAGAGAATTCGACATTGCCAAAATATCCACAAAAAGTTCTTATCCTACCAAACCTCACCCATCTGAGCCTAACCATCAACGAAATTAAAGAATTAGACATTGCCAAAATATCTACAAAACATGCTTACCCCTTAATACCTAACCCAACCTAACCTAACCATCACCGAAGTCAGAGAATTCGACATTGCCAAAATATCCACAAAAAGTTCATATCCTACCAAACCTCACCCATCTGAACCTAACCATCACCGAAATCAAAGAATTGGACATTGCCAAAATATCCACAAAACGTGCTTACCTCACAATACCTAACCTAACCTAACCTAACCATCACCGAAGTCAGAGAATTCGACTTTGCCAAAATATCCACAAAAAGTTCTTATCCTACCAAACCTCACCCATCTGAACCTAACCATCACCGAAATCAAAGAATTGGACATTGCCAAAATATCCACAAAACGTGCTTACCTCACAATACCTAACCCAACCTAACCTAACCATCACTGAAGTCAGAGAATCCAACATTGCCAAAATATCCACAAAAAGTTCATACCCCACCAAACCTCACCCATCTGAAACTAACCATCACCGAAATCGAAGAAATGGACATTGCCAAAATATCCACAAAACGTGCTTACCTCACTATACCTTATTCAACCTAACCTAACCATCACCGAAGTCAGAGAATTCGACATTGCCAAAATATCCACAAAAAGTTCTTATCCTACCAAACCTCACCCATTTGAACCTTACCATCACCGAAATCAAAGAATTGGACATTGCAAAAATATCCACAAAACGTGCTTACCTTACAATACCTAACCCAACCTAACCTAACCATCACCGAAGTCAGAGAATTCGACATTGCCAAAATATCCACAAAAAGTTCTTATCCTACCAAACCTCACCCATCTGAACCTTACCATCACCGAAATCAAAGAATTGGACATTGCAAAAATATCCACAAAACGTGCTTACCTTACAATACCTAACCCAACCTAACCTAACCATCACCGAAGTCAGAGAATTCGACATTGCCAAAATATCCACAAAAAGTTCTTATCCTACCAAACCTCACTTATCTGAACCTAACCATCACCGAAATCAAAGATTTGGACAATGATAAAATATCCACAAAACGTGCTTACCTCACAATACCTAACCCAACCTAACCTAACCATCACTGAAGTCAAAGAATTCGACATTGCCAAAATATCCACAAAAAGTTCTTATCCTACCAAACCTCACCCATCTGAACCTAACCATCACCGAAATCAAAGAATTGGACATTGCAAAAATATACACAAAATGTGCTTACCTCACAATACTTAACCTAACCTAACCTAACCATCACCGAAGTCAGAGAATTCGACATTGCCAAAATATCCACAAAAAGTTCTTATCCTACCAAACCTCACCCATCTGAGCCTAACCATCAACGAAATTAAAGAATTAGACATTGCCAAAATATCTACAAAACATGCTTACCCCTTAATACCTAACCCAACCTAACCTAACCATCACCGAAGTCAGAGAATTCGAAATTGCCAAAATATCCACAAAAAGTTCTTATCCTACCAAACCTCACCCAATTGAACCTAACCATCACCGAAATCAAAGAATTGGACAATGATAAAATATCCACAAAACGTGCTTACCTCACAATACCTAACCCAAGCTAACCTAACCATCACCGAAGTCAGAGAATTCAACATTGCCAAAATATCTACAAAAAGTTCATACCCCACCAAACCTCACCCATCTGAACCTAACCATTACCGAAATCGAAGAAATGGACATTGCCAAAATATCCACAAAACGTGCTTACCTCACTATACCTTATCCAACCTAACCTAATCATCACCGAAAATAGAGAATTTGACATTGCCAAAATATCCACAAAAAGTTCTTATCCTACCAAACCTCACCCAATTGAACCTAACCATCACCGAAATCAAAGAATTGGACATTCTAAAAATATCCACAAATTGTGCTTACCTCACAATACCTAACCTAACCTAACCTAACCATCACCGAAGTCAGAGAATTCGACATTGCCAAAATATCCACAAAAAGTTCTTATCCTACCAAACCTCACCCATCTGAGCCTAACCATCAACGAAATTAAAGAATTAGACATTGCCAAAATATCTACAAAACATGCTTACCCCTTAAAACCTAACCCAACCTAACCTAACCATCACCGAAGTCAGAGAATTCGACATTGCCAAAATATCCACAAAAAGTTCTTATCCTACCAAACCTCTCCCATCTGAACCTAACCATCACCGAAATCAAAGAAATGGACATCGCCAAAATAACAACAAAACGTGCTTACCTCACAATACCTAAGCCAACCTAACCTAACCATCACCGAAGTCAGAGAATTCGACATTGCCAAAATATCCACAAAAAGTTCTTATCCTACCAAACCTCACCCAATTGAACCTAACCATCACCGAAATCAAAGAATTGGACATTGCAAAAATATCCACAAAACGTGCTCACCTCACAATACCTAACCCAACCTAACCTAACCATCACTGAAGTCAGAGAATCCAACATTGCCAAAATATCCACAAAAAGGGCATACCCCACCAAACCTCACCCATCTGAACCTAACCATCACCGAAATCGAAGAAATGGACATTGCTAAAATATCCACAAAACGTGCTTACCTCACTATACCTTATCCAACCTAACCTAACCATCACCGAAAATAGAGAATTCGACATTGCCAAAATATCCACAAAAAGTTCTTATCCTACCAAACCTCTCCCATCTGAACCTAACCATCACCGAAATCAAAGAATTGGACATCGCCAAAATAACAACAAAACGTGCTTACCTCACAATACCTAACCCAACCTAACCTAACCATCACCGAAGTTAGAGAATTCGATATTGCCAAAATATCCACAAAAAGTTCTTATCCTACCAAACCTCACCCATCTGAACCTAACCATCACCGAAATCAAAGAATTGGACATTGCAAAAATATCCACAAAACGTGCTTACCTTACAATACCTAACCCAACCTAACCTAACCATCACCGAAGTCAGAGAATTCGACATTGCCAAAATATCCACAAAAAGTTCTTATCCTACCAAACCTCACTTATCTGAACCTAACCATCACCGAAATCAAAGAATTGGACAATGATAAAATATCCACAAAACGTGCTTACCTCACAATACCTAACCCAACCTAACCTAACCATCACCGAAGTCAAAGAATTCGACATTGCCAAAATATCCACAAAAAGTTCTTATCCTACCAAACCTCACCCATCTGAACCTAACCATCACCGAAATCAAAGAATTCGACATTGCCAAAATATCCACAAAACGTGCTTACCTCACAATACCTAACCTAACCTAACCTAACCATCACCGAAGTCAGAGAATTCAACATTGCCAAAATATCTACAAAAAGTTCATACCCCACCAAACCTCACCCATCTGAACCTAACCATCACCGAAATCGAAGAAATGGACATTGCCAAAATATCCACAAAACGTGCTTACCTCACTATACCTTATCCAACCTAACCTAACCATCACCGAAAATAGAGAATTCGACATTGCCAAAATATCCACAAAAAGTTCTTATCCTACCAAACCTCTCCCATCTGAACCTAACCATCACCGAAATCAAAGAATTGGACATCGCCAAAATAACAACAAAACGTGCTTACCTCACAATACCTAACCCAACCTAACCTTACCATCACCGAAGTCAGAGAATTCGACATTGCCAAAATATCCACAAAAAGTTCTTATCCTACCAAACCTCACCCATCTGAACCTAACCATCACCGAAATCAAAGAATTGGACATTGCAAAAATATACACAAAACGTGCTTACCTCACAATACTTAACCTAACCTAACCTAACCATCACCGAAGTCAGAGAATTCGACATTGCCAAAATATCCACAAAAAGTTCTTATCCTACCAAACCTCACCCATCTGAGCCTAACCATCAACGAAATTAAAGAATTAGACATTGCCAAAATATCTACAAAACATGCTTACCCCTTAATATCTAACCCAACCTAACCTAACCATCACCGAAGTCAGAGAATTCGACATTGCCAAAATATCCACAAAAAGTTCATATCCTACCAAACCTCACCCATCTGAACCTAACCATCACCGAAATCAAAGAATTAGGCATTGCCAAAATATCCACAAAACGTGTTTACCTCACAATACCTAACCCAACCTAACCTAACCATCACCGAAGTCAGAGAATTCGACATTGCCAAAATATCCACAAAAAGTTCTTATCCTACCAAACCTCACCCATCTGAACCTAACCATCACCGAAATCAAAGAATTGGACATTGCAAAAATATACACAAAACGTGCTTACCTCACAATACTTAACCTAACCTAACCTAACCATCACCGAAGTCAGAGAATTCGACATTGCCAAAATATCCACAAAAAGTTCTTATCCTACCAAACCTCACCCATCTGAACCTTACCATCACCGAAATCAAAGAATTGGACATTGCAAAAATATCCACAAAACGTGCTTACCTTACAATACCTAACCCAACCTAACCTAACCATCACCGAAGTCAGAGAATTCGACATTGCCAAAATATCCACAAAAAGTTCTTATCCTACCAAACCTCACCCATCTGAGCCTAACCATCAACGAAATTAAAGAATTAGACATTGCCAAAATATCTACAAAACATGCTTACCCCTTAATACCTAACCCAACCTAACCTAACCATCACCGAAGTCAGAGAATTCGACATTGCCAAAATATCCACAAAAAGTTCATATCCTACCAAACCTCACCCATCTGAAACTAACCATCACCGAAATCAAAGAATTGGACATTGCCAAAATATCCACAAAACGTGCTTACCTCACAATACCTAACCTAACCTAACCTAACCATCACCGAAGTCAGAGAATTCGACTTTGCCAAAATATCCACAAAAAGTTCTTATCCTACCAAACCTCACCCATCTGAACCTAACCATCACCGAAATCAAAGAATTGGACATTGCCAAAATATCCACAAAACGTGCTTACCTCACAATACCTAACCCAACCTAACCTAACCATCACTGAAGTCAGAGAATCCAACATTGCCAAAATATCCACAAAAAGTTCATACCCCACCAAACCTCACCCATCTGAAACTAACCATCACCGAAATCGAAGAAATGGACATTGCCAAAATATCCACAAAACGTGCTTACCTCACTATACCTTATTCAACCTAACCTAACCATCACCGAAGTCAGAGAATTCGACATTGCCAAAATATCCACAAAAAGTTCTTATCCTACCAAACCTCACCCATTTGAACCTTACCATCACCGAAATCAAAGAATTGGACATTGCAAAAATATCCACAAAACGTGCTTACCTTACAATACCTAACCCAACCTAACCTAACCATCACCGAAGTCAGAGAATTCGACATTGCCAAAATATCCACAAAAAGTTCTTATCCTACCAAACCTCACCCATCTGAACCTAACCATCACCGAAATCAAAGAATTGGACATTGCAAAAATATCCACAAAACGTGCTTACCTTACAATACCTAACCCAACCTAACCTAACCATCACCGAAGTCAGAGAATTCGACATTGCCAAAATATCCACAAAAAGTTCTTATCCTACCAAACCTCACTTATCTGAACCTAACCATCACCGAAATCAAAGATTTGGACAATGATAAAATATCCACAAAACGTGCTTACCTCACAATACCTAACCCAACCTAACCTAACCATCACCGAAGTCAAAGAATTCGACATTGCCAAAATATCCACAAAAAGTTCTTATCCTACCAAACCTCACCCATCTGAACCTAACCATCACCGAAATCAAAGAATTGGACATTGCAAAAATATACACAAAATGTGCTTACCTCACAATACTTAACCTAACCTAACCTAACCATCACCGAAGTCAGAGAATTCGACATTGCCAAAATATCCACAAAAAGTTCTTATCCTACCAAACCTCACCCATCTGAGCCTAACCATCAACGAAATTAAAGAATTAGACATTGCCAAAATATCTACAAAACATGCTTACCCCTTAATACCTAACCCAACCTAACCTAACCATCACCTAAGTCAGAGAATTCGACATTGCCAAAATATCCACAAAAAGTTCATATCCTACCAAACCTCACCCATCTGAACCTAACCATCACCGAAATCAAAGAATTAGGCATTGCCAAAATATCCACAAAAAGTGCTTACCTCACAATACCTAACCCAACCTAACCTATCCATCACCGAAGTCCGAGAATTCGACATTGCCAAAATATCCACAAAAAGTTCTTATCCAACCAAACCTCACTTATCTGAACCTAACCATCACCGAAGCCAAAGAATTGGACAATGATAAAATATCCACAAAACGTGCTTACCTCACAATACCTAACCCAACCTAACCTAACCATCACCGAAGTCAAAGAATTCGACATTGCCAAAATATCCACAAAAAGTTCTTATCCTACCAAACCTCACCCATCTGAACCTAACCATCACCGAAATCAAAGAATTCGACATTGCCAAAATATCCACAAAACGTGCTTACCTCACAATACCTAACCTAACCTAACCTTACCATCACCGAAGTCAGAGAATTCAACATTGCCAAAATATCTACAAAAAGTTCATACCCCACCAAACCTCACCCATCTGAACCTAACCATCACCGAAATCGAAGAAAAGGACATTGCCAAAATATCCACAAAACGTGCTTACCTCACTATACCTTATCCAACCTAACCTAACCATCACCGAAAATAGAGTATTCGACATTGCCAAAATATCCACAAAAAGTTCTTATCCTACCAAACCTCACCCAATTGAACCTAACCATCACCGAAATCAAAGAATTGGACATTGCAAAAATATCCACAAAACGTGCTTACCTCACAATACCTAACCTAACCTAACCTAACCATCACCGAAGTCAGAGAATTCGACATTGCCAAAATATCCACAAAAAGTTCTTATCCTACCAAACCTCACCCATCTGAGCCTAACCATCAACGAAATTAAAGAATTAGACATTGCCAAAATATCTATAAAACATGCATACCCCTTAAAACCTAACCCAACCTAACCTAACCATCACCGAAGTCAGAGAATTCGACATTGCCAAAATATCCACAAAAAGTTCTTATCCTACCAAACCTCACCCATCTGAGCCTAACCATCAACGAAATTAAAGAATTAGACATTGCCAAAATATCTACAAAACATGCTTACCCCTTAAAACCTAACCCAACCTAACCTGACCATCACCGAAGTCAGAGAATTCGACATTGCCAAAATATCCACAAAAAGTTCTTATCCTACCAAACCTCTCCCATCTGAACCTAACCATCACCGAAATCAAAGAATTGGACATTGCAAAAATATCCACAAAACGTGCTTACCTCACAATACCTAACCTAACCTAACCTAACCATCACCGAAGTCAGAGAATTCGACATTGCCAAAATATCCACAAAAAGTTCTTATCCTACCAAACCTCACCCATCTGAGCCCAACCATCAACGAAATTAAAGAATTAGACATTGCCAAAATATCTACAAAACATGCTTACCCCTTAATACCTTACCCAACCTAACCTAACCATCACCGAAGTCAGAGAATTCAACATTGCCAAAATATCTACAAAAAGTTCATACCCCACCAAACCTCACCCATCTGAACCTAACCATTACCGAAATCGAAGAAATGGACATTGCCAAAATATCCACAAAACGTGCTTACCTCACTATACCTTATCCAACCTAACCTAACCATCACCGAAAATAGAGAATTCGACATTGCCAAAATATCCACAAAAAGTTCTTATCCGACCAAACCTCACCCAATTGAACCTAACCATCACCGAAATCAAAGAATTGGACATTCTAAAAATATCCACAAATTGTGCTTACCTCACAATACCTAACCTAACCTAACCTAACCATCACCGAAGTCAGAGAATTCGACATTGCCAAAATATCCACAAAAAGTTCTTATCCTACCAAACCTCACCCATCTGAGCCTAACCATCAACGAAATTAAAGAATTAGACAATGCCAAAATATCTACAAAACATGCTTACCCCTTAAAACCTAACCCAACCTAACCTAACCATCACCGAAGTCAGAGAATTCGACATTGCCAAAATATCCACAAAAAGTTCTTATCCTACCAAACCTCTCCCATCTGAACCTAACCATCACCGAAATCAAAGAAATGGACATCGCCAAAATAACAACAAAACGTGCTTACCTCACAATACCTAAGCCAACCTAACCTAACCAACACCGAAGTCAGAGAATTCGACATTGCCAAAATATCCACAAAAAGTTCTTATCCTACCAAACCTCACCCAATTGAACCTAACCATCACCGAAATCAAAGAATTGGACATTGCAAAAATATCCACAAAACGTGCTCACCTCACAATACCTAACCTAACCTAACCTAACCATCACCGAAGTCAGAGAATTCGACTTTGCCAAAATATCCACAAAAAGTTCTTATCCTACCAAACCTCACCCATCTGAACCTAACCATCACCGAAATCAAAGAATTAGACATTGCCAAAATATCCACAAAACGTGCTTACCTCACAATACCTAACCCAACCTAACCTAACCATCACTGAAGTCAGAGAATCCAACATTGCCAAAATATCCACAAAAAGGGCATACCCCACCAAACCTCACCCATCTGAACCTAACCATCACCGAAATCGAAGAAATGAACATTGCCAAAATATCCACAAAACGTGCTTACCTCACTATACCTTATCCAACCTAACCTAACCATCACCGAAAATAGAGAATTCGACATTGCCAAAATATCCACAAAAAGTTCTTATCCTACCAAACCTCTCCCATCTGAACCTAACCATCACCGAAATCAAAGAATTGGACATCGCCAAAATAACAACAAAACGTGCTTACCTCACAATACCTAACCCAACCTAACCTTACCATCACCGAAGTCAGAGAATTCGACATTGCCAAAATATCCACAAAAAGTTCTTATCCTACCAAACCTCACCCATCTGAACCTAACCATCACCGAAATCAAAGAATTGGACATTGCAAAAATATACACAAAACGTGCTTACCTCACAATACTTAACCTCACCTAACCTAACCATCACCGAAGTCAGAGAATTCGACATTGCCAAAATATCCACAAAAAGTTCTTATCCTACCAAACCTCACCCATCTGAGCCTAACCATCAACGAAATTAAAGAATTAGACATTGCCAAAATATCTACAAAACATGCTTACCCCTTAATATCTAACCCAACCTAACCTAACCATCACCGAAGTCAGAGAATTCGACATTGCCAAAATATCCACAAAAAGTTCATATCCTACCAAACCTCACCCATCTGAACCTAACCATCACCGAAATCAAAGAATTAGGCATTGCCAAAATATCCACAAAACGTGCTTACCTCACAATACCTAACCCAACCTAACCTAACCATCACCGAAGTCAGAGAATTCGACATTGCCAAAATATCCACAAAAAGTTCTTATCCTACCAAACCTCACCCATCTGAACCTAACCATCACCGAAATCAAAGAATTGGACATTGCAAAAATATACACAAAACGTGCTTACCTCACAATACTTAACCTAACCTAACCTAACCATCACCGAAGTCAGAGAATTCGACATTGCCAAAATATCCACAAAAAGTTCTTATCCTACCAAACCTCACCCATCTGAACCTTACCATCACCGAAATCAAAGAATTGGACATTGCAAAAATATCCACAAAACGTGCTTACCTTACAATACCTAACCCAACCTAACCTAACCATCACCGAAGTCAGAGAATTCGACATTGCCAAAATATCCACAAAAAGTTCTTATCCTACCAAACCTCACCCATCTGAGCCTAACCATCAACGAAATTAAAGAATTAGACATTGCCAAAATATCTACAAAACATGCTTACCCCTTAATACCTAACCCAACCTAACCTAACCATCACCGAAGTCAGAGAATTCGACATTGCCAAAATATCCACAAAAAGTTCATATCCTACCAAACCTCACCCATCTGAAACTAACCATCACCGAAATCAAAGAATTGGACATTGCCAAAATATCCACAAAACGTGCTTACCTCACAATACCTAACCTAACCTAACCTAACCATCACCGAAGTCAGAGAATTCGACTTTGCCAAAATATCCACAAAAAGTTCTTATCCTACCAAACCTCACCCATCTGAACCTAACCATCACCGAAATCAAAGAATTGGACATTGCCAAAATATCCACAAAACGTGCTTACCTCACAATACCTAACCCAACCTAACCTAACCATCACTGAAGTCAGAGAATCCAACATTGCCAAAATATCCACAAAAAGTTCATACCCCACCAAACCTCACCCATCTGAAACTAACCATCACCGAAATCGAAGAAATGGACATTGCCAAAATATCCACAAAACGTGCTTACCTCACTATACCTTATTCAACCTAACCTAACCATCACCGAAGTCAGAGAATTCGACATTGCCAAAATATCCACAAAAAGTTCTTATCCTACCAAACCTCACCCATTTGAACCTTACCATCACCGAAATCAAAGAATTGGACATTGCAAAAATATCCACAAAACGTGCTTACCTTACAATACCTAACCCAACCTAACCTAACCATCACCGAAGTCAGAGAATTCGACATTGCCAAAATATCCACAAAAAGTTCTTATCCTACCAAACCTCACCCATCTGAACCTAACCATCACCGAAATCAAAGAATTGGACATTGCAAAAATATCCACAAAACGTGCTTACCTTACAATACCTAACCCAACCTAACCTAACCATCACCGAAGTCAGAGAATTCGACATTGCCAAAATATCCACAAAAAGTTCTTATCCTACCAAACCTCACTTATCTGAACCTAACCATCACCGAAATCAAAGATTTGGACAATGATAAAATATCCACAAAACGTGCTTACCTCACAATACCTAACCCAACCTAACCTAACCATCACCGAAGTCAAAGAATTCGACATTGCCAAAATATCCACAAAAAGTTCTTATCCTACCAAACCTCACCCATCTGAACCTAACCATCACCGAAATCAAAGAATTGGACATTGCAAAAATATACACAAAATGTGCTTACCTCACAATACTTAACCTAACCTAACCTAACCATCACCGAAGTCAGAGAATTCGACATTGCCAAAATATCCACAAAAAGTTCTTATCCTACCAAACCTCACCCATCTGAGCCTAACCATCAACGAAATTAAAGAATTAGACATTGCCAAAATATCTACAAAACATGCTTACCCCTTAATACCTAACCTAACCTAACCTAACCATCACCTAAGTCAGAGAATTCGACATTGCCAAAATATCCACAAAAAGTTCATATCCTACCAAACCTCACCCATCTGAACCTAACCATCACCGAAATCAAAGAATTAGGCATTGCCAAAATATCCACAAAAAGTGCTTACCTCACAATACCTAACCCAACCTAACCTATCCATCACCGAAGTCCGAGAATTCGACATTGCCAAAATATCCACAAAAAGTTCTTATCCAACCAAACCTCACTTATCTGAACCTAACCATCACCGAAGCCAAAGAATTGGACAATGATAAAATATCCACAAAACGTGCTTACCTCACAATACCTAACCCAACCTAACCTAACCATCACCGAAGTCAAAGAATTCGACATTGCCAAAATATCCACAAAAAGTTCTTATCCTACCAAACCTCACCCATCTGAACCTAACCATCACCGAAATCAAAGAATTCGACATTGCCAAAATATCCACAAAACGTGCTTACCTCACAATACCTAACCTAACCTAACCTTACCATCACCGAAGTCAGAGAATTCAACATTGCCAAAATATCCACAAAACGTGCTTACCTCACTATACCTTATCCAACCTAACCTAACCATCACCGAAAATAGAGTATTCGACATTGCCAAAATATCCACAAAAAGTTCTTATCCTACCAAACCTCACCCAATTGAACCTAACCATCACCGAAATCAAAGAATTGGACATTGCAAAAATATCCACAAAACGTGCTTACCTCACAATACCTAACCTAACCTAACCTAACCATCACCGAAGTCAGAGAATTCGACATTGCCAAAATATCCACAAAAAGTTCTTATCCTACCAAACCTCACCCATCTGAGCCTAACCATCAACGAAATTAAAGAATTAGACATTGCCAAAATATCTATAAAACATGCATACCCCTTAAAACCTAACCCAACCTAACCTAACCATCACCGAAGTCAGAGAATTCGACATTGCCAAAATATCCACAAAAAGTTCTTATCCTACCAAACCTCACCCATCTGAGCCTAACCATCAACGAAATTAAAGAATTAGACATTGCCAAAATATCTACAAAACATGCTTACCCCTTAAAACCTAACCCAACCTAACCTGACCATCACCGAAGTCAGAGAATTCGACATTGCCAAAATATCCACAAAAAGTTCTTATCCTACCAAACCTCTCCCATCTGAACCTAACCATCACCGAAATCAAAGAATTGGACATTGCAAAAATATCCACAAAACGTGCTTACCTCACAATACCTAACCTAACCTAACCTAACCATCACCGAAGTCAGAGAATTCGACATTGCCAAAATATCCACAAAAAGTTCTTATCCTACCAAACCTCACCCATCTGAGCCCAACCATCAACGAAATTAAAGAATTAGACATTGCCAAAATATCTACAAAACATGCTTACCCCTTAATACCTTACCCAACCTAACCTAACCATCACCGAAGTCAGAGAATTCAACATTGCCAAAATATCTACAAAAAGTTCATACCCCACCAAACCTCACCCATCTGAACCTAACCATTACCGAAATCGAAGAAATGGACATTGCCAAAATATCCACAAAACGTGCTTACCTCACTATACCTTATCCAACCTAACCTAACCATCACCGAAAATAGAGAATTCGACATTGCCAAAATATCCACAAAAAGTTCTTATCCGACCAAACCTCACCCAATTGAACCTAACCATCACCGAAATCAAAGAATTGGACATTCTAAAAATATCCACAAATTGTGCTTACCTCACAATACCTAACCTAACCTAACCTAACCATCACCGAAGTCAGAGAATTCGACATTGCCAAAATATCCACAAAAAGTTCTTATCCTACCAAACCTCACCCATCTGAGCCTAACCATCAACGAAATTAAAGAATTAGACATTGCCAAAATATCTACAAAACATGCTTACCCCTTAAAACCTAACCCAACCTAACCTAACCATCACCGAAGTCAGAGAATTCGACATTGCCAAAATATCCACAAAAAGTTCTTATCCTACCAAACCTCTCCCATCTGAACCTAACCATCACCGAAATCAAAGAAATGGACATCGCCAAAATAACAACAAAACGTGCTTACCTCACAATACCTAAGCCAACCTAACCTAACCATCACCGAAGTCAGAGAATTCGACATTGCCAAAATATCCACAAAAAGTTCTTATCCTACCAAACCTCACCCAATTGAACCTAACCATCACCGAAATCAAAGAATTGGACATTGCAAAAATATCCACAAAACGTGCTCACCTCACAATACCTAACCTAACCTAACCTAACCATCACCGAAGTCAGAGAATTCGACTTTGCCAAAATATCCACAAAAAGTTCTTATCCTACCAAACCTCACCCATCTGAACCTAACCATCACCGAAATCAAAGAATTAGACATTGCCAAAATATCCACAAAACGTGCTTACCTCACAATACCTAACCCAACCTAACCTAACCATCACTGAAGTCAGAGAATCCAACATTGCCAAAATATCCACAAAAAGGGCATACCCCACCAAACCTCACCCATCTGAACCTAACCATCACCGAAATCGAAGAAATGGACATTGCCAAAATATCCACAAAACGTGCTTACCTCACTATACCTTATCCAACCTAACCTAACCATCACCGAAAATAGAGAATTCGACATTGCCAAAATATCCACAAAAAGTTCTTATCCTACCAAACCTCTCCCATCTGAACCTAACCATCACCGAAATCAAAGAATTGGACATCGCCAAAATAACAACAAAACGTGCTTACCTCACAATACCTAACCCAACCTAACCTAACCATCACCGAAGTCAGAGAATTCGACATTGCCAAAATATCCACAAAAAGTTCTTATCCTACCAAACCTCACCCATCTGAACCTAACCATCACCGAAATCAAAGAATTGGACATTGCAAAAATATACACAAAACGTGCTTACCTCACAATACTTAACCTTACCTAAGCTAACCATCACCGAAGTCAGAGAATTCGACATTGCCAAAATATCCACAAAAAGTTCTTATCCTACCAAACCTCACACATCTGAACCTTACCATCACCGAAATCAAAGAATTGGACATTGCAAAAATATCCACAAAACGTGCTTACCTTACAATACCTAACCCAACCTAACCTAACCATCACCGAAGTCAGAGAATTCGACATTGCCAAAATATCCACAAAAAGTTCTTATCCTACCAAACCTCACTTATCTGAACCTAACCATCACAGAAATCAAAGAATTGGACAATGATAAAATATCCACAAAACGTGCTTACCTCACAATACCTAACCCAACCTAACCTAACCATCACCGAAGTCAAAGAATTCGACATTGCCAAAATATCCACAAAAAGTTCTTATCCTACCAAACCTCACCCATCTGAACCTAACCATCACCGAAATCAAAGAATTCGACATTGCTAAAATATCCACAAAACGTGCTTACCTCACAATACCTAACCTAACCTAACCTAACCATCACCGAAGTCAGAGAATTCAACATTGCCAAAATATCTACAAAAAGTTCATACCCCACCAAACCTCACCCATCTGAACCTAACCATCACCGAAATCGAAGAAATGGACATTGCCAAAATATCCACAAAACGTGCTTACCTCACTTTACCTTATCCAACCTAACCTAACCATCACCGAAAATAGAGAATTCGACATTGCCAAAATATCCACAAAAAGTTCTTATCCTACCAAACCTCTCCCATCTGAACCTAACCATCACCGAAATCAAAGAATTGGACATCGCCAAAATAACAACAAAACGTGCTTACCTCACAATACCTAACCCAACCTAACCTTACCATCACCGAAGTCAGAGAATTCGACATTGCCAAAATATCCACAAAAAGTTCTTATCCTACCAAACCTCACCCAATTGAACCTAACCATCATCGAAATCAAAGAATTGGACAATGATAAAATATCCACAAAACGTGCTTACCTCACAATACCTAACCCAACCTAACCTAACCATCACCGAAGTCAAAGAATTCGACATTGCCAAAATATCCACAAAAAGTTCTTATCCTACCAAACCTCACCCATCTGAACCTAACCATCACCGAAATCAAAGAATTCGACATTGCCAAAATATCCACAAAACGTGCTTACCTCACAATACCTAACCTAACCTAACCTAACCATCACCGAAGTCAGAGAATTCAACATTGCCAAAATATCTACAAAAAGTTCATACCCCACCAAACCTCACCCATCTGAACCTAACCATTACCGAAATCGAAGAAATGGACATTGCCAAAATATCCACAAAACGTGCTTACCTCACTATACCTTATCCAACCTAACCTAACCATCACCGAAAATAGAGAATTCGACATTGCCAAAATATCCACAAAAAGTTCTTATCCTACCAAACCTCACCCAATTGAACCTAACCATCACCGAAATCAAAGAATTGGACATTGCAAAAATATCCACAAAACGTGCTTACCTCACAATACCTAACCTAACCTAACCTAACCATCACCGAAGTCAGAGAATTCGACATTGCCAAAATATCCACAAAAAGTTCTTATCCTACCAAACCTCACCCATCTGAGCCTAACCATCAACGAAATTAAAGAACTAGACATTGCCAAAATATCTATAAAACATGCTTACCCCTTAAAACCTAACCCAACCTAACCTAACCATCACCGAAGTTAGAGAATTCGACATTGCCAAAATATCCACAAAAAGTTCTTATCCTACCAAACCTCACCCATCTGAGCCTAACCATCAACGAAATTAAAGAATTAGACATTGCCAAAATATCTACAAAACATGCTTACCCCTTAAAACCTAACCTAACCTAACCTGACCATCACCGAAGTCAGAGAATTCGACATTGCCAAAATATCCACAAAAAGTTCTTATCCTACCAAACCTCTCCCATCTGAACCTAACCATCACCGAAATCAAAGAATTGGACATTGCAAAAATATCCACAAGACGTGCTTACCTCACAATACCTAACCTAACCTAACCTAACCATCACCGAAGTCAGAGAATTCGACATTGCCAAAATATCCACAAAAAGTTCTTATCCTACCAAACCTCACCAATCTGAGCCTAACCATCAACGAAATTAAAGAATTAGACATTGCCAAAATATCTACAAAACATGCTTACCCCTTAAAACCTTACCCAACCTAACCTTACCATCACCGAAGTCAGAGAATTCGACATTGCCAAAATATCCACAAAAAGTTCTTATCCTACCAAACCTCACCCAATTGAACCTAACCATCACCGAAATCAAAGAATTGGACAATGATAAAATATCCACAAAACGTGCTTACCTCACAATACCTAACCCAACCTAACCTAACCATCACCGAAGTCAAAGAATTCGACATTGCCAAAATATCCACAAAAAGTTCTTATCCTACCAAACCTCACCCATCTGAACCTAACCATCACCGAAATCAAAGAATTCGACATTGCCAAAATATCCACAAAACGTGCTTACCTCACAATACCTAACCTAACCTAACCTAACCATCACCGAAGTCAGAGAATTCAACATTGCCAAAATATCTACAAAAAGTTCATACCCCACCAAACCTCACCCATCTGAACCTAACCATCACCGAAATCGAAAAAATGGACATTGCCAAAATATCCACAAAACGTGCTTACCTCACTATACCTTATCCAACCTAACCTAACCATCACCGAAAATAGAGAATTCGACATTGCCAAAATATCCACAAAAAGTTCTTATCCTACCAAACCTCACCCAATTGAACCTAACCATCACCGAAATCAAAGAATTGGACATTCTAAAAATATTCACAAATTGTGCTTACCTCACAATACCTAACCTAACCTAACCTAACCATCACCGAAGTCAGAGAATTCGACATTGCCAAAATATCCACAAAAAGTTCTTATCCTACCAAACCTCACCCATCTGAGCCTAACCATCAACGAAATTAAAGAATTGGACAATGATAAAATATCCACAAAACGTGCTTACCTCACAATACCTAACCCAACCTAACCTAACCATCACCGAAGTCAAAGAATTCGACATTGCCAAAATATCCACAAAAAGTTCTTATCCAACCAAACCTCACCCATCTGAACCTAACCATCACCGAAATCAAAGAATTCGACATTGCCAAAATATCCACAAAACGTGCTTACCTCACAATACCTAACCTAACCTAACCTAACCATCACCGAAGTCAGAGAATTCAACATTGCCAAAATATCTACAAAAAGTTCATACCCCACCAAACCTCACCCATCTGAACCTAACCATCACCGAAATCGAAGAAATGGACATTGCCAAAATATCCACAAAACGTGCTTACCTCACTATACCTTATCCAACCTAACCTAACCATCACCGAAAATAGAGAATTCGACATTGCCAAAATATCCACAAAAAGTTCTTATCCTACCAAACCTCACCCAATTGAACCTAACCATCACCGAAATCAAAGAATTGGACATTCTAAAAATATCCACAAATTGTGCTTACCTCACAATACCTAACCTAACCTAACCTAACCATCACCGAAGTCAGAGAATTCGACATTGCCAAAATATCCACAAAAAGTTCTTATCCTACCAAACCTCACCCATCTGAGCCTAACCATCAACGAAATTAAAGAATTGGACAATGATAAAATATCCACAAAACGTGCTTACCTCACAATACTTAACCCAACCTAACCTAACCATCACCGAAGTCAAAGAATTCGACATTGCCAAAATATCCACAAAAAGTTCTTATCCTACCAAACCTCACCCAATTGAACCTAACCATCACCGAAATCAAAGAATTGGACAATGATAAAATATCCACAAAACGTGCTTACCTCACAATACCTAACCCAACCTAACCTAACCATCACCGAAGTCAGAGAATTCGACATTGCCAAAATATCCACAAAAAGTTCTTATCCTACCAAACCTCACTTATCTGAACCTAACCATCACCGAAATCAAAGAATTGGACAATGATAAAATATCCACAAAACGTGCTTACCTCACAATACCTAACCCAACCTAACCTAACCATCACCGAAGTCAAAGAATTCGACATTGCCAAAATATCCACAAAAAGTTCTTATCCTACCAAACCTCACCCATCTGAACCTAACCATCACCGAAATCAAAGAATTCGACATTGCCAAAATATCCACAAAACGTGCTTACCTCACAATACCTAACCTAACCTAACCTAACCATCACCGAAGTCAGAGAATTCAACATTGCCAAAATATCTACAAAAAGTTCATACCCCACCAAACCTCACCCATCTGAACCTAACCATCACCGAAATCGAAGAAATGGACATTGCCAAAATATCCACAAAACGTGCTTACCTCACTATACCTTATCCAACCTAACCTAACCATCACCGAAAATAGAGAATTCGACATTGCCAAAATATCCACAAAAAGTTCTTATCCTACCAAACCTCTCCCATCTGAACCTAACCATCACCGAAATCAAAGAATTGGACATCGCCAAAATAACAACAAAACGTGCTTACCTCACAATACCTAACCCAACCTAACCTTACCATCACCGAAGTCAGAGAATTCGACATTGCCAAAATATCCACAAAAAGTTCTTATCCTACCAAACCTCACCCAATTGAACCTAACCATCACCGAAATCAAAGAATTGGACAATGATAAAATATCCACAAAACGTGCTTACCTCACAATACCTAACCCAACCTAACCTAACCATCACCGAAGTCAAAGAATTCGACATTGCCAAAATATCCACAAAAAGTTCTTATCCTACCAAACCTCACCCATCTGAACCTAACCATCACCGAAATCAAAGAATTCGACATTGCCAAAATATCCACAAAACGTGCTTACCTCACAATACCTAACCTAACCTAACCTAACCATCACCGAAGTCAGAGAATTCAACATTGCCAAAATATCTACAAAAAGTTCATACCCCACCAAACCTCACCCATCTGAACCTAACCATTACCGAAATCGAAGAAATGGACATTGCCAAAATATCCACAAAACGTGCTTTCCTCACTATACCTTATCCAACCTAACCTAACCATCACCGAAAATAGAGAATTCGACATTGCCAAAATATCCACAAAAAGTTCTTATCCTACCAAACCTCACCCAATTGAACCTAACCATCACCGAAATCAAAGAATTGGACATTGCAAAAATATCCACAAAACGTGCTTACCTCACAATACCTAACCTAACCTAACCTAACCATCACCGAAGTCAGAGAATTCGACATTGCCAAAATATCCACAAAAAGTTCTTATCCTACCAAACCTCACCCATCTGAGCCTAACCATCAACGAAATTAAAGAATTAGACATTGCCAAAATATCTATAAAACATGCTGACCCCTTAAAACCTAACCCAACCTAACCTAACCATCACCGAAGTTAGAGAATTCGACATTGCCAAAATATCCACAAAAAGTTCTTATCCTACCAAACCTCACCCATCTGAGCCTAACCATCAACGAAATTAAAGAATTAGACATTGCCAAAATATCTACAAAACATGCTTACCCCTTCAAACCTAACCTAACCTAACCTGACCATCACCGAAGTCAGAGAATTCGACATTGCCAAAATATCCACAAAAAGTTCTTATCCTACCAAACCTCTCCCATCTGAACCTAACCATCACCGAAATCAAAGAATTGGACATTGCAAAAATATCCACAAAACGTGCTTACCTCACAATACCTAACCTAACCTAACCTAACCATCACCGAAGTCAGAGAATTCGACATTGCCAAAATATCCACAAAAAGTTCTTATCCTACCAAACCTCACCAATCTGAGCCTAACCATCAACGAAATTAAAGAATTAGACATTGCCAAAATATCTACAAAACATGCTTACCCCTTAATACCTTACCCAACCTAACCTTACCATCACCGAAGTCAGAGAATTCGACATTGCCAAAATATCCACAAAAAGTTCTTATCCTACCAAACCTCACCCAATTGAACCTAACCATCACCGAAATCAAAGAATTGGACAATGATAAAATATCCACAAAACGTGCTTACCTCACAATACCTAACCCAACCTAACCTAACCATCACCGAAGTCAAAGAATTCGACATTGCCAAAATATCCACAAAAAGTTCTTATCCTACCAAACCTCACCCATCTGAACCTAACCATCACCGAAATCAAAGAATTCGACATTGCCAAAATATCCACAAAACGTGCTTACCTCACAATACCTAACCTAACCTAACCTAACCATCACCGAAGTCAGAGAATTCAACATTGCCAAAATATCTACAAAAAGTTCATACCCCACCAAACCTCACCCATCTGAACCTAACCATTACCGAAATCGAAGAAATGGACATTGCCAAAATATCCACAAAACGTGCTTACCTCACTATACCTTATCCAACCTAACCTAACCATCACCGAAAATAGAGAATTCGACATTGCCAAAATATCCACAAAAAGTTCTTATCCTACCAAACCTCACCCAATTGAACCTAACCATCACCGAAATCAAAGAATTGGACATTCTAAAAATATCCACAAATTGTGCTTACCTCACAATACCTAACCTAACCTAACCTAACCATCACCGAAGTCAGAGAATTCGACATTGCCAAAATATCCACAAAAAGTTCTTATCCTACCAAACCTCACCCATCTGAGCCTAACCATCAACGAAATTAAAGAATTAGACATTGCCAAAATATCTACAAAACATGCTTACCCCTTAAAACCTAACCCAACCTAACCTTACCATCACCGAAGTCAGAGAATTCGACATTGCCAAAATATCCACAAAAAGTTCTTATCCTACCAAACCTCTCCCATCTGAACCTAACCATCACCGAAATCAAAGAAATGGACATCGCCAAAATAACAACAAAACGTGCTTACCTCACAATACCTAAGCCAACCTAACCTAACCATCACCGAAGTCAGAGAATTCGACATTGCCAAAATATCCACAAAAAGTTCTTATCCCACCAAACCTCACCCATCTGAACCTAACCATCACCGAAATCAAAGAATTGGACATTGCAAAAATATACACAAAACGTGCTTACCTCACAATACTTAACCTAACCTAACCTAACCATCACCGAAGTCAGAGAATTCGACATTGCCAAAATATCCACAAAAAGTTCTTATCCTACCAAACCTCACCCATCTGAGCCTAACCATCAACGAAATCAAAGAATTGGACATTGCAAAAATATCCACAAAACGTGCTTACCTCACAATACCTAACCTAACCTAACCTAACCATCACCGAAGTCAGAGAATTCGACATTGCCAAAATATCCACAAAAAGTTCTTATCCTACCAAACCTCACCCAATTGAACCTAACCATCACCGAAATCAAAGAATTGGACATTGCAAAAATATCCACAAAACGTGCTTACCTCACAATACCTAACCTAACCTAACCTAACCATCACCGAAGTCAGAGAATTCGACATTGCCAAAATATCCACAAAAAGTTCTTATCCTACCAAACCTCACCAATCTGAGCCTAACCATCAACGAAATTAAAGAATTAGACATTGCCAAAATATCTACAAAACATGCTTACCCCTTAATACCTTACCCAACCTAACCTTACCATCACCGAAGTCAGAGAATTCGACATTGCCAAAATATCCACAAAAAGTTCTTATCCTACCAAACCTCACCCAATTGAACCTAACCATCACCGAAATCAAAGAATTGGACAATGATAAAATATCCACAAAACGTGCTTACCTCACAATACCTAACCCAACCTAACCTAACCATCACCGAAGTCAAAGAATTCGACATTGCCAAAATATCCACAAAAAAATCTTATCCTACCAAACCTCACCCATCTGAACCTAACCATCACCGAAATCAAAGAATTCGACATTGCCAAAATATCCACAAAACGTGCTTACCTCACAATACCTAACCTAACCTAACCTAACCATCACCGAAGTCAGAGAATTCAACATTGCCAAAATATCTACAAAAAGTTCATACCCCACCAAACCTCACCCATCTGAACCTAACCATTACCGAAATCGAAGAAATGGACATTGCCAAAATATCCACAAAACGTGCTTACCTCACTATACCTTATCCAACCTAACCTTACCATCACCGAAAATAGAGAATTCGACATTGCCAAAATATCCACAAAAAGTTCTTATCCTACCAAACCTCACCCAATTGAACCTAACCATCACCGAAATCAAAGAATTGGACATTCTAAAAATATCCACAAATTGTGCTTACCTCACAATACCTAACCTAACCTAACCTAACCATCACCGAAGTCAGAGAATTCGACATTGCCAAAATATCCACAAAAAGTTCTTATCCTACCAAACCTCACCCATCTGAGCCTAACCATCAACGAAATTAAAGAATTAGACATTGCCAAAATATCTACAAAACATGCTTACCCCTTAAAACCTAACCCAACCTAACCTTACCATCACCGAAGTCAGAGAATTCGACATTGCCAAAATATCCACAAAAAGTTCTTATCCTACCAAACCTCTCCCATCTGAACCTAACCATCACCGAAATCAAAGAAATGGACATCGCCAAAATAACAACAAAACGTGCTTACCTCACAATACCTAAGCCAACCTAACCTAACCATCACCGAAGTCAGAGAATTCGACATTGCCAAAATATCCACAAAAAGTTCTTATCCCACCAAACCTCACCCATCTGAACCTAACCATCACCGAAATCAAAGAATTGGACATTGCAAAAATATACACAAAACGTGCTTACCTCACAATACTTAACCTAACCTAACCTAACCATCACCGAAGTCAGAGAATTCGACATTGCCAAAATATCCACAAAAAGTTCTTATCCTACCAAACCTCACCCATCTGAGCCTAATTATCAACGAAATCAAAGAATTGGACATTGCAAAAATATCCACAAAACGTGCTTACCTCACAATACCTAACCTAACCTAACCTAACCATCACCGAAGTCAGAGAATTCGACATTGCCAAAATATCCACAAAAAGTTCTTATCCTACCAAACCTCACCCATCTGAGCCTAACCATCAACGAAATTAAAGAATTAGACATTGCCAAAATATCTACAAAACATGCTTACCCCTTAATACCTAACCAAACCTTACCTTACCATCACCGAAGTCAGAGAATTCGACATTGCCAAAATATCCACAAAAAGTTCTTATCCTACCAAACCTCACCCAATTGAACCTAACCATCACCGAAATTAAAGAATTGGACATTGCAAAAATATCCACAAAACGTGCTTACCTCACAATACCTAACCTAACCTAACCTAACCATCACCGAAGTCAGAGAATTCGACATTGCCAAAATATCCACAAAAAGTTCATATCCTACCAAACCTCACCCATCTGAACCTAACCATCACCGAAATCAAAGAATTAGGCATTGCCAAAATATCCACAAAAAGTGCTTACCTCACAATACCTAACTCAACCTAACCTATCCATCACCGAAGTCCGAGAATTCGACATTGCCAAAATATCCACAAAAAGTTCTTATCCTACCAAACCTCACTTATCTGAACCTAACCATCACCGAAGTCAAAGAATTGGACAATTATCAAATATCCACAAAACGTGCTTACCTCACAATACCTAACCCAACCTAACCTAACCATCACCGAAGTCAAAGAATTCGACATTGCCAAAATATCCACAAAAAGTTCTTATCCTACCAAACCTCACCCATCTGAACCTAACCATCACCGAAATCAAAGAATTCGACATTGCCAAAATATCCACAAAACGTGCTTACCTCACAATACCTAACCTAACCTAACCTAACCATCACCGAAGTCAGAGAATTCAACATTGCCAAAATATCTACAAAAAGTTCATACCCCACCAAACCTCACCCATCTGAACCTAACCATTACCGAAATCGAAGAAATGGACATTGCCAAAATATCCACAAAACGTGCTTACCTCACTATACCTTATCCAACCTAACCTAACCATCACCGAAAATAGAGAATTCGACATTGCCAAAATATCCACAAAAAGTTCTTATCCTACCAAACCTCACCCATCTGAGCCTAACCATCAACGAAATTAAAGAATTAGACATTGCCAAAATATCTACAAAACATGCTTACCCCTTAAAACCTAACCCAACCTAACCTTACCATCACCGAAGTCAGAGAATTCGACATTGCCAAAATATCCACAAAAAGTTCTTATCCTACCAAACCTCTCCCATCATAACCTAACCATCACCGAAATCAAAGAAATGGACATCGCCAAAATAACAACAAAACGTGCTTACCTCACAATACCTAAGCCAACCTAACCTAACCATCACCGAAGTCAGAGAATTCGACATTGCCAAAATATCCACAAAAAGTTCTTATCCCACCAAACCTCACCCATCTGAACCTAACCATCACCGAAATCAAAGAATTGGACATTGCAAAAATATACACAAAACGTGCTTACCTCACAATACTTAACCTAACCTAACCTAACCATCACCGAAGTCAGAGAATTCGACATTGCCAAAATATCCACAAAAAGTTCTTATCCTACCAAACCTCACCCATCTGAGCCTAACCATCAACGAAATCAAAGAATTGGACATTGCAAAAATATCCAAAAAACGTGCTTACCTCACAATACCTAACCTAACCTAACCTAACCATCACCGAAGTCAGAGAATTCGACATTGCCAAAATATCCACAAAAAGTTCTTATCCTACCAAACCTCACCCATCTGAGCCTAACCATCAACGAAATTAAAGAATTAGACATTGCCAAAATATCTACAAAACATGCTTACCCCTTAATACCTAACCAAACCTTACCTTACCATCACCGAAGTCAGAGAATTCGACATTGCCAAAATATCCACAAAAAGTTCTTATCCTACCAAACCTCACCCAATTGAACCTAACCATCACCGAAATCAAAGAATTGGACATTGCAAAAATATCCACAAAACGTGCTTACCTCACAATACCTAACCTAACCTAACCTAACCATCACCGAAGTCAGAGAATTCGACATTGCCAAAATATCCACAAAAAGTTCATATCCTACCAAACCTCACCCATCTGAACCTAACCATCACCGAAATCAAAGAATTAGGCATTGCCAAAATATCCACAAAAAGTGCTTACCTCACAATACCTAACTCAACCTAACCTATCCATCACCGAAGTCCGAGAATTCGACATTGCCAAAATATCCACAAAAAGTTCTTATCCTACCAAACCTCACTTATCTGAACCTAACCATCACCGAAGTCAAAGAATTGGACAATTATCAAATATCCACAAAACGTGCTTACCTCACAATATCTAACCCAACCTAACCTAACCATCACCGAAGTCAAAGAATTCGACATTGCCAAAATATCCACAAAAAGTTCTTATCCTACCAAACCTCACCCATCTGAACCTAACCATCACCGAAATCAAAGAATTCGACATTGCCAAAATATCCACAAAACGTGCTTACCTCACAATACCTAACCTAACCTAACCTTACCATCACCGAAGTCAGAGAATTCAACATTGCCAAAATATCTACAAAAAGTTCATACCCCACCAAACCTCACCCATCTGAACCTAACCATCACCGAAATCGAAGAAATGGACATTGCCAAAATATCCACAAAACGTGCTTACCTCACTATACCTTATCCAACCTAACCTAACCATCACCGACAATAGAGTATTCGACATTGCCAAAATATCCACAAAAAGTTCTTATCCTACCAAACCTCACCCAATTGAACCTAACCATCACCGAAATCAAAGAATTGGACATTGCAAAAATATCCACAAAACGTGCTTATCTCACAATACCTAACCTAACCTAACCTAACCATCACCGAAGTCAGAGAATTCGACATTGCCAAAATATCCACAAAAAGTTCTTATCCTACCAAACCTCACCCATCTAAGCCTAACCATCAACGAAATTAAAGAATTAGACATTGCCAAAATATCTACAAAACATGCTTACCCCTTAAAACCTAACCCAACCTAACCTAACCATCACCGAAGTCAGAGAATTCGACATTGCCAAAATATCCACAAAAAGTTCTTATCCTACCAAACCTCACCCATCTGAGCCTAACCATCAACGAAATTAAAGAATTAGACATTGTTAAAATATCTACAAAACATGCTTACCCCTTAAAACCTAACCCAACCTAACCTGACCATCACCGAAGTCAGAGAATTCGACATTGCCAAAATATCCACAAAAAGTTCTTATCCTACCAAACCTCTCCCATCTGAACCTAACCATCACCGAAATCAAAGAATTGGACATTGCAAAAATATCCACAAAACGTGCTTACCTCAAAATACCTAACCTAACCTAACCTAACCATCACCAAAGTCAGAGAATTCGACATTGCCAAAATATCCACAAAAAGTTCTTATCCTACCAAACCTCACCCATCTGAGCCTAACCATCAACGAAATTAAAGAATTAGACATTGCCAAAATATCTACAAAACATGCTTACCCCTTAATACCTTACCCAACCTAACCTTACCATCATCGAAGTCAAAGAATTCGACATTGCCAAAATATCCACAAAAAGTTCTTATCCTACCAAACCTCACCCAATTGAACCTAACCATCACCGAAATCAAAGAATTGGACAATGATTAAATATCCACAAAACGTGCTTACCTCACAATACCTAACCCAACCTAACCTAACCATCACCGAAGTCAAAGAATTCGACATTGCCAAAATATCCACAAAAAGTTCTTATCCTACCAAACCTCACCCATCTGAACCTAACCATCACCGAAATCAAAGAATTCGACATTGCCAAAATATCCACAAAACGTGCTTACCTCACAATACCTAATCTAACCTAACCTAACCATCACCGAAGTCAGAGAATTCAACATTGCCAAAATATCTACAAAAAGTTCATACCCCACCAAACCTCACCCATCTGAACCTAACCATTACCGAAATCGAAGAAATGGACATTGCCAAAATATCCACAAAACGTGCTTACCTCACTATACCTTATCCAACCTAACCTAACCATCACCGAAAATAGAGAATTCGACATTGCCAAAATATCCACAAAAAGTTCTTATCCTACCAAACCTCACCCAATTGAACCTAACCATCACCGAAATCAAAGAATTGGACATTGCAAAAATATCCACAAATTGTGCTTACCTCACAATACCTAACCTAACCTAACCTAACCATCACCGAAGTCAGAGAATTCGACATTGCCAAAATATCCACAAAAAGTTCTTATCCTACCAAACCTCACCCATCTGAGCCTAACCATCAACGAAATTAAAGAATTAGACATTGCCAAAATATCTACAAAACATGCTTACCCCTTAAAACCTAACCCAACCTAACCTGACCATCACCAAAGTCAGAGAATTCGACATTGCCAAAATATCCACAAAAAGTTCTTATCCTACCAAACCTCTCCCATCTGAACCTAACCATCACCGAAATCAAAGAATTGGACATTGCAAAAATATCCACAAAACGTGCTTACCTTTTTTTTTTTTTTTTTTTTTTTTATCGTCGGAGGTGGGGAATCTTCCAAAGACATCCTCCAGCCCGAACTGGAGGATAGTGTCGGATTTTTACCGACTAAACCCCACCCCCTTGACTCCCCTGCTCCCCGGACACATTTTCATGTTTTGCTTCGGGAAAGCAGTTTTGTCTTAGCCATTTATGGCTCTTCCTTCGAGTTCTCGGGTTCTTTCTGCTTCTTCTTTATTTTTCATTATCATCGAAGCAAATGCTTCCCACGCTGACCAGGCAGTTGCGCTATCCAGTATGACGAAGATTATGTTTATCGGCGTCAGGTGTTCTACGCCGATTACAGTTCTGAATGTTCTTCTGTCGTCTTCCCATGCTGGACAATCAAAGGTTGTGTGGGCCGCGTCGTCTTTCTCGTTTTCACAGTGGTGGCACTTCGGAGTTGTTTCCTTTCCTATTTTGTGTAGGTAGGTCCCGAAGCACCCGTGACCTGTGAGTATTTGGGTCGTGTGGTGATTCAGTTCGCCGTGCTTTCTTTGGCACCACGCTTTTAGGTCTCCGATGAGATGGTGTGTCCATCGACCTTTTTCTGAGTTGTTCCATCTGTCTTGCCATTTGATCATCGTTGTCTCTCTGGCTGCACTCTTCTTTTCACCTCTGTAGATCGCTTGTCGTTCTAGAGCGAGTAAGTCGATCGGTGGAATGGCGCACAACACCAGGATGGCATCTTCAGATACTGTACGGTATGCCGCTGCGACTCTTAATGCAGCTCTTCTTTGTACTCTAGCGAGGCTGAGCCTCGTCCTCTCAACCTTTGTTTTTTCCGCCCAAATCGGAGCACCGTACAGGAGGACTGAGTGTACTACTTCACAGTATAGTTTTCTTCTCCTCTGTTTCGGTCCACCGATGTTGGGCATCAGTCTGGCGAGGTCTTCTGCTATTTGGGCCGCCCTAGCTCCCGCTTTTTCCGCATGTTTTGCAAAGCGTAGTTTGTCATCTAACTGCACTCCCAAATACCGCAGTGATCTGCTGAACGTCACCTCAAAACCGTTGACTGTTATTTGAGGAGGCAGCAGCTTTCTACGTCTTGTGAAGAATACAGCTTCGGTTTTCTGGACGGCGAGCTCCAAGCCCGCATCCACGAGCCATTTTTTAACCCTTCTTATGGCTTCTTCGCTTCTTAGGCGTAAAGATGTTGTGTTCTTTGCGGTGACAAGCAACGCGACATCGTCAGCAAAGGCGACCAGGCTCGTTTCATCTGGCATTGGAATCTTCAACAAGCCGTCGTACATTACATTCCAAAGCGCCGGGCCCAGGACCGATCCCTGTGGTACGCCCGCAGTGACTGATCGTTCGTATTTTTTGCCCATGCATTCATACAGAAGGATTCTGTCCGAAAAATAGCTCTCGATCATCTTGATAAGTTTTTCCGGAGCATTGATAGTGACTAATGCATCGAGAGTCCTTCCCCAGTTGGCAGTGTTGAATGCATTTTTTATGTCGAGCGCGATCATCACAACATGTTTGCTCGCCTTGACGCTCCCACGCCATGCAAGTCTTACGGTGTTTACGACTTCACTGATCGCGTCAATAGTTGAGCGACCGGGTCGAAATCCAAATTGCTGCGATGACAGTCCTGTGTCGCTGTTTTCTAGCTGTTGTTGTAGTCGCTGTAGGAGAAGTCTCTCTAGTAACTTTCCTACCCCGTCAAGTAGGCAGAGTGGCCTGTATGATGAAGGTCCTGGTGGGCCTCCCTTTCCTTTTGAAATCAGCACGAGTTTTTGTCTTTTCCATGGTTTTGGAAAGGTTCCTTCCGACAGACAAGCATTGAAGGTCGTCAACAGCAACGCAGGATCGCTCAAGGCAATTCTTTTAATAACTGCGTTTGGAATGCAGTCCGGTCCCGGCGCCTTTTCAATATTTATTCGTTTGGCGGCTGCTACGACTTCTTCCTCCGTGAAAATCGGCATCTCATCACCAGTACTGCTCGCCGATCGTCTTTCCATCACTGGGTGTTGCGGAAAGAGGCCATCTATGACCAATTGAAGACTCGCCTTATTTTCAAGATATGGATCGACAGTTCCAATTCGGAGCTTTTTCCTTATGATCTTATATGGGCTCCCCCACGGATTCACATCAATCGATTTGCAGAGCTCTTTCCAGCATCTCTCTTTACTTTCTTTTATAGCTTTTCGTAAAGCTATCCTGGCTTCTTGATATTTCACTCTGTGCTGTTCATTGCTTGACCGTCGTTGTGCTCGGCGTCTGCAGGTTAAGCACTCGCGGCGAAGTATGGCGATGTTTTCGGTCCACCAGAAGACCGGGCGCCTCTTTTTACCTCCGCGTCTCGGCATCGATGCGTCGCAGCTCTCACTCAATAGGTCATTTAATGAGTTGGCAATGTCTTCGGCTCCAACCCCGCTGCTTGCGACGTCAGTCACTTTTGATCTTAGTTCTGCAACGGCTTCGTCCAAAGCTACGATGTCCAGCTTACGAGCTCCCCAGCCAGAACTAGAAGGTAACATTTGTGGCCCGGCGAGGCGATCTTCCAACTCGAAGCCAATGTAGCGATGGTCGCTGTGAGAGTAGCTGTCAAGCACTTGCCATTTTCGGATCCTGCCAATTATTGTTTCACCTGCAAATGTGACATCGATGACCGATCCGGTGCTGCCCCGAACGAACGTGTAAGCACTTCCTACGTTGGCCGCATGCAGATGTAAATGCGATGCCATTTCAGAGAGTAAAATACCTCTGCGATCCGTTTTTTGAGAGCCCCACTCTGGAGCTTTTGAGTTAAAATCTCCGGCAACGACAACAGGTAAGGTCGATGTTCTCACGTCATCTTCAAGGCAGACGAGATCTCTCTTGAACTCCTCTATTGTTGCACTAGGAGAAAAATAGCAGCTATAGAACCTCACTCCCCTCATCTCCACCCATGTCCAGCCTTGGACGCCAATTGAAACAGCATTCGTGATTCGCAGGTGGGCAGTTGGTGTGTAGATTGCAGATCTTGAGCTTGCATCCGAATACCATCGATGAGGAATGTTGCGGTACTGTTCAGACACAATCACGAGGTCCGCTCGCCGCTCCTCTGCTGTCTGTATCATCACATCCTGCGCCGCCTGGCATCCATTCAGATTGATCTGGAGTATGCGGATCATTGTTGTGTTCGTCCTTTCAGAGCAGTCCGGAGGGCTGCACAGCTTCGACTACCGGTCTGATGACCGCTGCTTATTTTTTCTCCTTCACAAATGCTGCAGTGTGGGTCGTTCTTACAAATCACAGCTTTATGGCCTTCCTGGCCGCACTTGTTGCATTCTTTGCTTCTGTCTTGTTTGCTGGCGCATTCTACCGCAATGTGTCCGAATCCCCGACACCTGAAGCATCTTATTATATGGACTCGGGGCCTCAAACGACAATTGACCCATCCGATTCGAATTCTTCCGGCCTTAATCAATTCAGTGGCATCGTCTCTCGGGAGTTTGACCATCGCAATCTGAGTGCCTCCATAAGCCGGTTTGAACGTGATCAATCGCGCATTTCTCACCACATGTGGTGAAGCGCTTGCTAATGCCTCCATCAATTCTGTCTCATCCGTGGCCCCATCGATGTCCCGTATTTCAATGACGACTCCAGGGACGAGCTTCTTCACAGTCGCACCATTGCCCAGAATCGCGGAAATTGCACCCATTAGCTCTTCCGTTTTTGTTGTTCCTTTTTGCATTTTTATAAGAACTTCTCCACCCTTTGTTTGACGAATAGCGGCAACATCTACATTCTCCATTGGAATTTCTTTTCTGATTTTCTTTAAGGTGTCTGCATATGTCACCGTGCCGTCTGACTTTATTGTTATAGCCTCATTTCTGGGGCCTGGTGGAAATCGCGCATATCGATCTTGAAAGCTATTTTCAATGTTTGGCTGACGCCGATCGTTGTTGTTGTTGGTGTTCTTTGTATCATTTGTTCTTTTATTCTTTTTATTCCGCCTTCTTTTTGACCTTACTTCTTTCCAGGAATCCTCTTTTGGTTGATCTAGTGAGGATGCCGAGTCCATGATTGCGGGATTTTCCGGTATTAAAGCATTTGGAGGATTCTTTAAAACATCGCTCGAGGTGGGATTGAGTTCTATTAGTGTTTTAGTTTGTAATCTATGCTTTAACAGGTCTAGTTTTATGTCTTTATATGTATTAAAGGCTATCATTGCCTCTTCAACTCCATCCTTGATTGGAACGTAGGTATTTTTACGTATTTTGCTATTGAGATCAATTAGAATTAATTCTAATTTGTGGAATACCTTCTGCTCGAGAGCTTCTTTAGCAGTAATCTCACACATTTCCAAAGATATGCTAGCCATTGATGTCATTATTCCAATTTCTCCGACTAAAAAGTTCACCGTGATCGTTAATTTTTCAATCGGTACGCGCTCGCACACTATTTATTTTGGTCGTTGTTAGTGGTACTTTGATCTGCCGTAATCGCAACAAGTCGTTAGCAACGTAGTTGTTATTGTTATTAATGAGCTGTTGTAAGACTGTTGTAAGCCTTTCGATACAACGTTCACCGTGGTCGTTGATTTTTCAATCGGCACTCGATTGCACTGTTAAAAAACAGCTGTTAGCAACACAATTGTTATCGATGCCTTTTCGTTGAAAGTTTGTGTTGTGATTGAGATGTGAACGCCAACTATGCCTTTTAGCACCAGTTGACAGTCCCAAAATTCACCGCGACGATAATGAAATAAACTTGATTGCTTCCATGCAACGTCTTCTATGTATTCGATGTGATCGCAGATTGCAATTTTTTCGACGCAAAGTTCTTCGTAGCCGTTGGTTTTTATTTACTTTTTTTTTTTTGAACACGCGCATGCGCAATGCTTCACTTGTTCGGAGTTAGTGGTATTATGATCAACCGCAAGCGTAGCCAGCTGTAAACAAGGTTAGCGTATCTATGCAACGTAACGGATTTTTAATGAAAACTTACCTCGATTCCTTACCTCGTCTGGAGCTGATGCAGATGCTATTAGAATGCTAATACATTACTTTGGAGTCAATGAAGTCCTCTGGACACCGCAATGCGACGTTGGAGAGCAGTTGCAGTCAGCTTCAGCAAAAGCAGCAAAGACCGCCGCTATCCCGTCCGCTCACCACGGCTGCTCATACCCGACATCAAAATACCTAACCTAACCTAACCTAACCATCACCGAAGTCAGAGAATTCGACATTGCCAAAATATCCACAAAAAGTTCTTATCCTACCAAACCTCACCCATCTGAGCCTAACCATCAACGAAATTAAAGAATTAGACATTGCCAAAATATCTACAAAACATGCTTACCCCTTAATACCTTACCCAACCTAACCTTACCATCACCGAAGTCAGAGAATTCGACATTGCCAAAATATCCACAAAAAGTTCTTATCCTACCAAACCTCACCCAATTGAACCTAACCATCACCGAAATCAAAGAATTGGACAATGATAAAATATCCACAAAACGTGCTTACCTCACAATACCTAACCCAACCTAACCTAACCATCACCGAAGTCAAAGAATTCGACATTGCCAAAATATCCACAAAAAGTTCTTATCCTACCAAACCTCACCCATCTGAACCTAACCATCACCGAAATCAAAGAATTCGACATTGCCAAAATATCCACAAAACGTGCTTACCTCACAATTCCTAGCCCAACCTAACCTAACCATCACCGAAGTCAAAGAATTCGACATTGCCAAAATATCTACAAAAAGTTCATACCCCACCAAACCTCACCCATCTGAACCTAACCATTACCGAAATCGAAGAAATGGACATTGCCAAAATATCCACAAAACGTGCTTACCTCACTATACCTTATCCAACCTAACCTAACCATCACCGAAAATAGAGAATTCGACATTGCCAAAATATCCACAAAAAGTTCTTATCCTACCAAACCTCACCCAATTGAACCTAACCATCACCGAAATCAAAGAATTGGACATTGCAAAAATATCCACAAATTGTGCTTACCTCACAATACCTAACCTAACCTAACCTAACCATCACCGAAGTCAGAGAATTCGACATTGCCAAAATATCCACAAAAAGTTCTTATCCTACCAAACCTCACCCATCTGAGCCTAACCATCAACGAAATTAAAGAATTAGACATTGCCAAAATATCTACAAAACATGCTTACCCCTTAAAACCTAACCCAACCTAACCTAACCATCACCGAAGTCAGAGAATTCGACATTGCCAAAATATCCACAAAAAGTTCTTATCCTACCAAACCTCTCCCATCTGAACCTAACCATCACCGAAATCAAAGAAATGGACATCGCCAAAATAACAACAAAACGTGCTTACCTCACAATACCTAAGCCAACCTAACCTAACCATCACCGAAGTCAGAGAATTCGACATTGCCAAAATATCCACAAAAAGTTCTTATCCTCCCAAACCTCACCCATCTGAACCTAACCATCACCGAAATCAAAGAATTGGACATTGCAAAAATATACACAAAACGTGCTTACCTCACAATACTTAACCTAACCTAACCTAACCATCACCGAAGTCAGAGAATTCGACATTGCCAAAATATCCACAAAAAGTTCTTATCCTACCAAACCTCACCCAATTGAACCTAACCATCACCGAAATCAAAGAATTAGACATTGCCAAAATATCTACAAAACATGCTTACCACTTAAAACCTAACCCAACCTAACCTTACCATCACCGAAGTCAGAGAATTCGACATTGCCAAAATATCCACAAAAAGTTCTTATCCTACCAAACCTCTCCCATCTGAACCTAACCATCACCGAAATCAAAGAAATGGACATCGCCAAAATAACAACAAAACGTGCTTACCTCACAATACCTAAGCCAACCTAACCTAACCATCACCGAAGTCAGAGAATTCGACATTGCCAAAATATCCACAAAAAGTTCTTATCCCACCAAACCTCACCCATCTGAACCTAACCATCACCGAAATCAAAGAATTGGACATTGCAAAAATATACACAAAACGTGCTTACCTCACAATACTTAACCTAACCTAACCTAACCATCACCGAAGTCAGAGAATTCGACATTGCCAAAATATCCACAAAAAGTTCTTATCCTACCAAACCTCACCCATCTGAGCCTAACCATCAACGAAATCAAAGAATTGGACATTGCAAAAATATCCACAAAACGTGCTTACCTCACAATACCTAACCTAACCTAACCTAACCATCACCGAAGTCAGAGAATTCGACATTGCCAAAATATCCACAAAAAGTTCTTATCCTACCAAACCTCACCCATCTGAACCTAACCATCACCGAAATCAAAGAATTGGACATTGCAAAAATATCCACAAAACGTGCTTACCTCACAATACCTAACCTAACCTAACCTAACCATCACCGAAGTCAGAGAATTCGACATTGCCAAAATATCCACAAAAAGTTCTTATCCTACCAAACCTCTCCCATCTGAACCTAACCATCACCGAAATCAAAGAAATGGACATCGCCAAAATAACAACAAAACGTGCTTACCTCACAATACCTAAGCCAACCTAACCTAACCATCACCGAAGTCAGAGAATTCGACATTGCCAAAATATCCACAAAAAGTTCTTATCCCACCAAACCTCACCCATCTGAACCTAACCATCACCGAAATCAAAGAATTGGACATTGCAAAAATATACACAAAACGTGCTTACCTCACAATACTTAACCTAACCTAACCTAACCATCACCGAAGTCAGAGAATTCGACATTGCCAAAATATCCACAAAAAGTTCTTATCCTACCAAACCTCACCCATCTGAGCCTAACCATCAACGAAATCAAAGAATTGGACATTGCAAAAATATCCACAAAACGTGCTTACCTCACAATACCTAACCTAACCTAACCTAACCATCACCGAAGTCAGAGAATTCGACATTGCCAAAATATCCACAAAAAGTTCTTATCCTACCAAACCTCACCCATCTGAACCTAACCATCACCGAAATCAAAGAATTCGACATTGCCAAAATATCCACAAAACGTGCTTACCTCACAATACCTAACCTAACCTAACCTAACCATCACCGAAGTCAGAGAATTCAACATTGCCAAAATATCTACAAAAAGTTCATACCCCACCAAACCTCACCCATCTGAACCTAACCATCACCGAAATCGAAGAAATGGACATTGCCAAAATATCCACAAAACGTGCTTACCTCACTATACCTTATCCAACCTAACCTAACCATCACCGACAATAGAGTATTCGACATTGCCAAAATATCCACAAAAAGTTCTTATCCTACCAAACCTCACCCAATTGAACCTAACCATCACCGAAATCAAAGAATTGGACATTGCAAAAATATCCACAAAACGTGCTTATCTCACAATACCTAACCTAACCTAACCTAACCATCACCGAAGTCAGAGAATTCGACATTGCCAAAATATCCACAAAAAGTTCTTATCCTACCAAACCTCACCCATCTAAGCCTAACCATCAACGAAATTAAAGAATTAGACATTGCCAAAATATCTACAAAACATGCTTACCCCTTAAAACCTAACCCAACCTAACCTAACCATCACCGAAGTCAGAGAATTCGACATTGCCAAAATATCCACAAAAAGTTCTTATCCTACCAAACCTCACCCATCTGAGCCTAACCATCAACGAAATTAAAGAATTAGACATTGCCAAAATATCTACAAAACATGCTTACCCCTTAAAACCTAACCCAACCTAACCTGACCATCACCAAAGTCAGAGAATTCGACATTGCCAAAATATCCACAAAAAGTTCTTATCCTACCAAACCTCTCCCATCTGAACCTAACCATCACCGAAATCAAAGAATTGGACATTGCAAAAATATCCACAAAACGTGCTTACCTCAAAATACCTAACCTAACCTAACCTAACCATCACCGAAGTCAGAGAATTCGACATTGCCAAAATATCCACAAAAAGTTCTTATCCTACCAAACCTCACCCATCTGAGCCTAACCATCAACGAAATTAAAGAATTAGACATTGCCAAAATATCTACAAAACATGCTCACCCCTTAATACCTTACCCAACCTAACCTTACCATCACCGAAGTTAGAGAATTCGACATTGCCAAAATATCCACAAAAAGTTCTTATCCTACCAAACCTCACCCAATTGAACCTAACCATCACCGAAATCAAAGAATTGGACAATGATAAAATATCCACAAAACGTGCTTACCTCACAATACCTAACCCAACCTAACCTAACCATCACCGAAGTCAAAGAATTCGACATTGCCAAAATATCCACAAAAAGTTCTTATCCTACCAAACCTCACCCATCTGAACCTAACCATCACCGAAATCAAAGAATTCGACATTGCCAAAATATCCACAAAACGTGCTTACCTCACAATTCCTAGCCCAACCTAACCTAACCATCACCGAAGTCAAAGAATTCGACATTGCCAAAATATCTACAAAAAGTTCATACCCCACCAAACCTTACCCATCTGAACCTAACCATTACCGAAATCGAAGAAATGGACATTGCCAAAATATCCACAAAACGTGCTTACCTCACTATACCTTATCCAACCTAACCTAACCATCACCGAAAATAGAGAATTCGACATTGCCAAAATATCCACAAAAAGTTCTTATCCTACCAAACCTCACCCAATTGAACCTAACCATCACCGAAATCAAAGAATTGGACATTGCAAAAATATCCACAAATTGTGCTTACCTCACAATACCTAACCTAACCTAACCTAACCATCACCGAAGTCAGAGAATTCGACATTGCCAAAATATCCACAAAAAGTTCTTATCCTACCAAACCTCACCCATCTGAGCCTAACCATCAACGAAATTAAAGAATTAGACATTGCCAAAATATCTACAAAACATGCTTACCCCTTAAAACTTAACCCAACCTAACCTAACCATCACCGAAGTCAGAGAATTCGACATTGCCAAAATATCCACAAAAAGTTCTTATCCTACCAAACCTCTCCCATCTGAACCTAACCATCACCGAAATCAAAGAATTGGACATTGCCAAAATATCCACAAAACGTGCTTACCTCACAATACCTAACCCAACCTAACCTAACCATCACTGAAGTCAGAGAATCCAACATTGCCAAAATATCCACAAAAAGTTCATACCCCACCAAACCACACCCATCTGAACCTAACCATCACCGAAATCGAAGATATGGACATTGCCAAAATATCCACAAAACGTGCTTACCTCACTATACCATATCCAACCTAACCTAACCATCACCGAAAATAGAGAATTCGACATTGCCAAAATATCCACAAAAAGTTCTTATCCTACCAAACCTCACCCATCTGAACCTTACCATCACCGAAATCAAAGAATTGGACATTTATAAAATATCCACAAAACGTGCTTACCTTACAATACCTAACCCAACCTAACCTAACCATCACCGAAGTCAGAGAATTCGACATTGCCAAAATATCCACAAAAAGTTCTTATCCTACCAAACCTCACCCATCTGAGCCTAACCATCAACGAAATTAAAGAATAAGACAATGCCAAAATATCTACAAAACATGCTTACCCCTTAATACCTAACTAAACCTAACCTAACCATCACCGAAGTCAGAGAATTCGACATTGCCAAAATATCCACAAAAAGTTCTTATCCTACCAAACCTCACCCAATTGAACCTAACCATAGCCGAAATCAAAGAATTGGACATTGCAAAAATATCCACAAAACGTGCTTACCTTACAATACCTAACCCAACCTAACCTAACCATCACCGAAGTCAGAGAATTCGACATTGCCAAAATATCCACAAAAAGTTCTTATCCTACCAAACCTCACTTATCTGAACCTAACCATCACCGAAATCAAAGAATTCGACATTGCCAAAATATCCACAAAACGTGCTTACCTCACAATACCTAACCTAACCTTACCTAACCATCACCGAAGTCAGAGAATTCGACATTGCCAAAATATCCACAAAAAGTTCTTATCCTACCAAACCTCACCCATCTGAGCCTAACCATCAACGAAATTAAAGAATTAGACATTGCCAAAATATCTACAAAACATGCTTACCCCTTAATACCTAACCAAACCTAACCTAACCATCACCGAAGTCAGAGAATTCAACATTGCCAAAATATCTACAAAAAGTTCATACCCCACCAAACCTCACCCATCTGAACCTAACCATCACCGAAATCGAAGAAATAGACATTGCCAAAATATCCACAAAACGTGCTTACCTCACTATACCATATCCAACCTAACCTAACCATCACCGAAAATAGAGAATTCGACATTGCCAAAATATCCACAAAAAGTTCTTATCCTACCAAACCTCACCCATCTGAGCCTAACCATCAACGAAATTAAAGAATTAGACATTGCCAAAATATCTACAAAACATGCTTACCCCTTAATACCTAACCCAACCTAACCTAACCATCACCGAAGTCAGAGAATTCGACATTGCCAAAATATCCACAAAAAGTTCTTATCCTACCAAACCTCACCCAATTGAACCTAACCATCACCGAAATCAAAGAATTGGACATTTCAAAAATATCCACAAAACGTGCTTACCTCACAATACCTAACCTAACCTTACCTAACCATCACCGAAGTCAAAGAATCCAACATTGCCAAAATATCCACAAAAAGTTCATACCCCACCAAACCTCACCCATCTGAACCTAACCATCACCGAAATCGAAGAAATGGACATTGCCAAAATATCCACAAAACGTGCTTACCTCACTATACCTTATTCAACCTAACCTAACCATCACCGAAGTCAGAGAATTCGACATTGCCAAAATATCCACAAAAAGTTCTTATCCTACCAAACCTCACCCATCTGAAACTAACCATCACCGAAATCAAAGAATTGGACATTAAACAAATATCCACAAAACGTGCTTACCTTACAATACCTAACCCAACCTAACCTAACCATCACCGAAGTCAGAGAATTCGACATTGCCAAAATATCCACAAAAAGTTCTTATCCTACCAAACCTCACTTATCTGAACCTAACCATCACCGAAATCAAAGAATTGGACAATGCTTAAATATCCACAAAACGTGCTTACCTCACAATACCTAACCCAACCTAACCTAACCATCACCGAAGTCAAAGAATTCGACATTGCCAAAATATCCACAAAAAGTTCTTATCCTACCAAACCTCACCCATCTGAACCTAACCATCACCGAAATCAAAGAATTCGACATTGCCAAAATATCCACAAAACGTGCTTACCTCACAATACTTAACCTAACCTAACCTAACCATCACCGAAGTCAGAGAATTCAACATTGCCAAAATATCCACAAAAAGTTCTTATCCTACCAAATCTCTCCCATCTGAACCTAACCATCACCGAAATCAAAGAATTGGACATTGCCAAAATATCCACAAAACGGGCTTACCTCACAATACCTAACCCAACCTAACCTAACCATCACTGAAGTCAGAGAATCCAACATTGCCAAAATATCCACAAAAAGTTCATACCCCACCAAACCACACCCATCTGAACCTAACCATCACCGAAATCGAAGAAATTGACATTGCCAAAATATCCACAAAACGTGCTTACCTCACTATACCATATCCAACCTAACCTAACCATCACCGAAAATAGAGAATTCGACATTGCCAAAATATCCACAAAAAGTTCTTATCCTACCAAACCTCACCCATCTGAACCTTACCATCACCGAAATCAAAGAATTGGACATTTATAAAATATCCACAAAACGTGCTTACCTTACAATACCTAACCCAACCTAACCTAACCATCATTGAAGTCAGAGAATTCGACATTGCCAAAATATCCACAAAAAGTTCATACCCCACCAAACCTCACCCATCTGAACCTAACCATCACCGAAATCGAAGAAATGGACATTGCCAAAATATCCACAAAACGTGCTTACCTCACAATACCTAACCCAACCTAACCTCACCATCACCGAAGTCAAAGAATTCGACATTGCCAAAATATCCACAAAAAGTTCTTATCCTACCAAACCTCACCCATCTGAACCTAACCATCACCGAAATCAAAGAATTCGACATTGCCAAAATATCCACAAAACGTGCTTACCTCACAATACTTAACCTAACCTAACCTAACCATCACCGAAGTCAGAGAATTCAACATTGCCAAAATATCTACAAAAAGTTCATACCCCACCAAACCTCACCCATCTGAACCTAACCATCACCAAAATCGAAGAAATGGACATTGCCAACATATCCACAAAACATGCTTACCTCACTATACCTTATCCAACCTAACCTAACCATCACCGAAAATAGAAAATTCGACATTGCCAAAATATCCACAAAAAGTTCTTATCCTACCAAACCTCACCCATCTGAACCTAACCATCACCGAAATCAAAGAATTGGACATTGCCAAAATATCCACAAAACGTGCTTACCTCACAATACCTAACCCAACCTAACCTAACCATCACTGAAGTCAGAGAATCCAACATTGCCAAAATATCCACAAAAAGTTCATACCCCACCAAACCTCACCCATCTGAACCTAACCATCACCGAAATCGAAGAAACGGACATTGCCAAAATATCCACAAAACGTGCTTACCTCACTATACCTTATCCAACCTAACCTAACCATCACCGAAAATAGAGAATTCGACATTGCCAAAATATCCACAAAAAGTTCTTATCCTACCAAACCTCACCCAATTGAACCTAACCATCACCGAAATCAAAGAATTGGACATTGCAAAAATATCCACAAATTGTGCTTACCTCAAAATACCTAACCTAACCTAACCTAACCATCACCGAAATCAGAGAATTCGACATTGCCAAAATATCCACAAAAAGTTCTTATCCTACCAAACCTCACCCATCTGAGCCTAACCATCAACGAAATTAAAGAATTAGACATTGCCAAAATATCTACAAAACATGCTTACCCCTTAAAACCTAACCCAACCTAACCTAACCATCACCGAAGTCAGAGAATTCGACATTGCCAAAATATCCACAAAAAGTTCTTATCCTACCAAACCTCTCCCATCTGAACCTAACCATCACCGAAATCAAAGAAATGGACATCGCTAAAATAACAACAAAACGTGCTTACCTCACAATACCTAAGCCAACCTAACCTAACCATCACCGAAGTCAGAGAATTCGACATTGCCAAAATATCCACAAAAAGTTCTTATCCTACCAAACCTCACCCATCTGAACCTAACCATCACCGAAATCAAAGAATTGGACATTGCAAAAATATACACAAAACGTGCTTACCTCACAATACTTAACCTAACCTAACCTAACCATCACCGAAGTCAGAGAATTCAACATTGCCAAAATATCTACAAAAAGTTCATACCCCACCAAACCTCACCCATCTGAACCTAACCATCACCAAAATCGAAGAAATGGACATTGCCAACATATCCACAAAACGTGCTTACCTCACTATACCTTATCCAACCTAACCTAACCATCACCGAAAATAGAAAATTCGACATTGCCAAAATATCCACAAAAAGTTCTTATCCTACCAAACCTCACCCATCTGAACCTAACAATCACCGAAATCAAAGAATTGGACATTGCCAAAATATCCACAAAACGTGCTTACCTCACAATACCTAACCCAACCTAACCTAACCATCACTGAAGTCAGAGAATCCAACATTGCCAAAATATCCACAAAAAGTTCATACCCCACCAAACCTCACCCATCTGAACCTAACCATCACCGAAATCGAAGAAACGGACATTGCCAAAATATCCACAAAACGTGCTTACCTCACTATACCTTATCCAACCTAACCTAACCATCACCGAAAATAGAGAATTCGACATTGCCAAAATATCCACAAAAAGTTCTTATCCTACCAAACCTCACCCAATTGAACCTAACCATCACCGAAATCAAAGAATTGGAAATTGCAAAAATATCCACAAATTGTGCTTACCTCAAAATACCTAACCTAACCTAACCTAACCATCACCGAAATCAGAGAATTCGACATTGCCAAAATATCCACAAAAAGTTCTTATCCTACCAAACCTCACCCATCTGAGCCTAACCATCAACGAAATTAAAGAATTAGACATTGCCAAAATATCTACAAAACACGCTTACCCCTTAAAACCTAACCCAACCTAACCTAACCATCACCGAAGTCAGAGAATTCGACATTGCCAAAATATCCACAAAAAGTTCTTATCCTACCAAACCTCTCCCATCTGAACCTAACCATCACCGAAATCAAAGAAATGGACATCGCTAAAATAACAACAAAACGTGCTTACCTCACAATACCTAAGCCAACCTAACCTAACCATCACCGAAGTCAGAGAATTCGACATTGCCAAAATATCCACAAAAAGTTCTTATCCTACCAAACCTCACCCATCTGAACCTAACCATCACCGAAATCAAAGAATTGGACATTGCAAAAATATACACAAAACGTGCTTACCTCACAATACTTAACCTAACCTAACCTAACCATCACCGAAGTCAGAGAATTCGACATTGCCAAAATATCCACAAAAAGTTCTTATCCTACCAAACCTCACCCAATTGAACCTAACCATCACCGAAATCAAAGAATTGGACATTGCAAAAATATCCACAAAACGTGCTTACCTCACAATACCTAAGCCAACCTAACCTAACCATCACCGAAGTCAGAGAATTCGACATTGCCAAAATATCCACAAAAAGTTCTTATCCTACCAAACCTCACCCATCTGAACCTAACCATCACCGAAATCAAAGAATTGGACATTGCAAAAATATACACAAAACGTGCTTACCTCACAATACTTAACCTTACCTAACCTAACCATCACCGAAGTCAGAGAATTCGACATTGCCAAAATATCCACAAAAAGTTCTTATCCTACCAAACCTCACCCAATTGAACCTAACCATCACCGAAATCAAAGAATTGGACATTGCAAAAATATCCACAAAACGTGCTTACCTCACAATACCTAACCTAACCTAACCTAACCATCACCGAAGTCAGAGAATCCAACATTGCCAAAATATCCACAAAAAGTTCATACCCCACCAAACCACACCCATCTGAACCTAACCATCACCGAAATCGAAGATATGGACATTGTCAAAATATCCACAAAACGTGCTTACCTCACTATACCATATCCAACCTAACCTAACCATCACCGAAAATAGAGAATTCGACATTGCCAAAATATCCACAAAAAGTTCTTATCCTACCAAACCTCACCCATCTGAACCTTACCATCACCGAAATCAAAGAATTGGACATTTATAAAATATCCACAAAACGTGCTTACCTTACAATACCTAACCCAACCTAACCTAACCATCACCGAAGTCAGAGAATTCGACATTGCCAAAATATCCACAAAAAGTTTTTATCCTACCAAACCTCACCCATCTGAGCCTAACCATCAACGAAATTAAAGAATAAGACATTGCCAAAATATCTACAAAACATGCTTACCCCTTAATACCTAACTAAACCTAACCTAACCATCACCGAAGTCAGAAAATTCGACATTGCCAAAATATCCACAAAAAGTTCTTATCCTACCAAACCTCACCCAATTGAACCTAACCATAGCCGAAATCAAAGAATTGGACATTGCAAAAATATCCACAAAACGTGCTTACCTTACAATACCTAACCCAACCTAACCTAACCATCACCGAAGACAGAGAATTCGACATTGCCAAAATATCCACAAAAAGTTCTTATCCTACCAAACCTCACTTATCTGAACCTAACCATCACCGAAATTAAAGAATTCGACATTGCCAAAATATCCACAAAACGTGCTTACCTTACAATACCTAACCCAACCTAACCTAACCATCACCGAAGTCAGAGAATTCGACATTGCCAAAATATCCACAAAAAGTTCTTATCCTACCAAACCTCACTTATCTGAACCTAACCATCACCGAAATCAAAGAATTCGACATTGCCAAAATATCCACAAAACGTGCTTACCTCACAATACTTAACCTAACCTTACCTAACCATCACCGAAGTCAGAGAATTCGACATTGCCAAAATATCCACAAAAAGTTCTTATCCTACCAAACCTCACCCAATTGAACCTAACCATCACCGAAATCAAAGAATTGGACATTGCAAAAATATCCACAAAACGTGCTTACCTCACAATACCTAACCTAACCTAACCTAACCGTCACCGAAGTCAGAGAATTCGACATTGCCAAAATATCCACAAAAAGTTCTTATCCTACCAAACCTCACCCATCTGAACCTAACCATCACCGAAATCAAAGAATTGGACATTGCCAAAATATCCACAAAACGTGCTTACCTCACAATACCTAACCCAACCTAACCTAACCATCACTGAAGTCAGAGAATCCAACATTGCCAAAATATCCACAAAAAGTTCATACCCCACCAAACCACACCCATCTGAACCTAACCATCACCGAAATCGAAGATATGGACATTGTCAAAATATCCACAAAACGTGCTTACCTCACTATACCATATCCAACCTAACCTAACCATCACCGAAAATAGAGAATTCGACATTGCCAAAATATCCACAAAAAGTTCTTATCCTACCAAACCTCACCCATCTGAACCTTACCATCACCGAAATCAAAGAATTGGACATTTATAAAATATCCACAAAACGTGCTTACCTTACAATACCTAACCCAACCTAACCTAACCATCACCGAAGTCAGAGAATTCGACATTGCCAAAATATCCACAAAAAGTTCTTATCCTACCAAACCTCACCCATCTGAGCCTAACCATCAACGAAATTAAAGAATAAGACATTGCCAAAATATCTACAAAACATGCTTACCCCTTAATACCTAACTAAACCTAACCTAACCATCACCGAAGTCAGAGAATTCGACATTGCCAAAATATCCACAAAAAGTTCTTATCCTACCAAACCTCACCCAATTGAACCTAACCATAGCCGAAATCAAAGAATTGGACATTGCAAAAATATCCACAAAACGTGCTTACCTTACAATACCTAACCCAACCTAACCTAACCATCACCGAAGTCAGAGAATTCGACATTGCCAAAATATCCACAAAAAGTTCTTATCCTACCAAACCTCACTTATCTGAACCTAACCATCACCGAAATCAAAGAATTCGACATTGCCAAAATATCCACAAAACGTGCTTACCTTACAATACCTAACCCAACCTAACCTAACCATCACCGAAGTCAGAGAATTCGACATTGCCAAAATATCCACAAAAAGTTCTTATCCTACCAAACCTCACTTATCTGAACCTAACCATCACCGAAATCAAAGAATTTGACATTGCCAAAATATCCACAAAACGTGCTTACCTCACAATACCTAACCTAACCTTACCTAACCATCACCGAAGTCAGAGAATTCGACATTGCCAAAATATCCACAAAAAGTTCTTATCCTACCAAACCTCACCCATCTGAGCCTAACCATCAACGAAATTAAAGAATTAGACATTGCCAAAATATCTACAAAACATGCTTACCCCTTAATACCTAACCAAACCTAACCTAACCATCACCGAAGTCAGAGAATTCAACATTGCCAAAATATCTACAAAAAGTTCATACCCCACCAAACCTCACCCATCTGAACCTAACCATCACCGAAATCGAAGAAATGGACATTGCCAAAATATCCACAAAACGTGCTTACCTCACTATACCATATCCAACCTAACCTAACCATCACCGAAAATAGAGAATTCGACATTGCCAAAATATCCACAAAAAGTTCTTATCCTACCAAACCTCACCCATCTGAGCCTAACCATCAACGAAATTAAAGAATTAGACATTGCCAAAATATCTACAAAACATGCTTACCCCTTAATACCTAACCCAACCTAACCTAACCATCACCGAAGTCAGAGAATTCGACATTGCCAAAATATCCACAAAAAGTTCTTATCCTACCAAACCTCACCCAATTGAACCTAACCATCACCGAAATCAAAGAATTGGACATTTCAAAAATATCCACAAAACGTGCTTACCTCACAATACCTAACCTAACCTTACCTAACCATCACCGAAGTCAGAGAATTCGACATTGCCAAAATATCCACAAAAAGTTCTTATCCTACCAAACCTCACCCATCTGAGCCTAACCATCAACGAAATTAAAGAATTAGACATTGCCAAAATATCTACAAAACATGCTTACCCCTTAATACCTAACCAAACCTAACCTAACCATCACCGAAGTCAGAGAATTCGACATTGCCAAAATATCCACAAAAAGTTCTTATCCTACCAAACCTCACCCATCTGAACCTAACCATCACCGAAATCAAAAAATTGGACATTGCCAAAATATCCACAAAACGGGCTTACCTCACAATACCTAACCCAACCTAACCTAACCATCACTGAAGTCAAAGAATCCAACATTGCCAAAATATCCACAAAAAGTTCATACCCCACCAAACCTCACCCATCTGAACCTAACCATCACCGAAATCGAAGAAATGGACATTGCCAAAATATCCACAAAACGTGCTTACCTCACTATACCTTATTCAACCTAACCTAACCATCACCGAAGTCAGAGAATTCGACATTGCCAAAATATCCACAAAAAGTTCTTATCCTACCAAACCTCACCCATCTGAAACTCACCATCACCGAAATCAAAGAATTGGACATTAAACAAATATCCACAAAACGTGCTTACCTTACAATACCTAACCCAACCTAACCTAACCATCACCGAAGTCAGAGAATTCGACATTGCCAAAATATCCACAAAAAGTTCTTATCCTACCAAACCTCACTTATCTGAACCTAACCATCACCGAAATCAAAGAATTGGACAATGCTTAAATATCCACAAAACGTGCTTACCTCACAATACCTAACCCAACCTAACCTAACCATCACCGAAGTCAAAGAATTCGACATTGCCAAAATATCCACAAAAAGTTCTTATCCTACCAAACCTCACCCATCTGAACCTAACCATCACCGAAATCAAAGAATTCGACATTGCCAAAATATCCACAAAACGTGCTTACCTCACAATACTTAACCTAACCTAACCTAACCATCACCGAAGTCAGAGAATTCAACATTGCCAAAATATCCACAAAAAGTTCTTATCCTACCAAATCTCTCCCATCTGAACCTAACCATCACCGAAATCAAAGAATTGGACATTGCCAAAATATCCACAAAACGGGCTTACCTCACAATACCTAACCCAACCTAACCTAACCATCACTGAAGTCAGAGAATCCAACATTGCCAAAATATCCACAAAAAGTTCATACCCCACCAAACCACACCCATCTGAACCTAACCATCACCGAAATCGAAGAAATTGACATTGCCAAAATATCCACAAAACGTGCTTACCTCACTATACCATATCCAACCTAACCTAACCATCACCGAAAATAGAGAATTCGACATTGCCAAAATATCCACAAAAAGTTCTTATCCTACCAAACCTCACCCATCTGAACCTTACCATCACCGAAATCAAAGAATTGGACATTTATAAAATATCCACAAAACGTGCTTACCTTACAATACCTAACCCAACCTAACCTAACCATCACCGAAGTCAGAGAATTCGACATTGCCAAAATATCCACAAAAAGTTCTTATCCTACCAAACCTCACCCATCTGAGCCTAACCATCAACGAAATTAAAGAATAAGACATTGCCAAAATATCAACAAAACATGCTTACCCCTTAATACCTAACTAAACCTAACCTAACCATCACCGAAGTCAGAGAATTCGACATTGCCAAAATATCCACAAAAAGTTCTTATCCTACCAAACCTCACCCAATTGAACCTAACCATAGCCGAAATCAAAGAATTCGACATTGCCAAAATATCCACAAAACGTGCTTACCTTACAATACCTAACCCAACCTAACCTAACCATCACCGAAGTCAGAGAATTCGACATTGCCAAAATATCCACAAAAAGTTCTTATCCTACCAAACCTCACTTATCTGAACCTAACCATCACCGAAATCAAAGAATTCGACATTGCCAAAATATCCACAAAACGTGCTTACCTCACAATACCTAACTTAACCTAACCTAACCATCACCGAAGTCAGAGAATTCAACATTGCCAAAATATCTACAAAAAGTTCATACCCCACCAAACCTCACCCATCTGAACCTAACCATCACCGAAATCGAAGAAATGGACATTGCCAAAATATCCACAAAACGTGCTTACCTCACTATACCATATCCAACCTAACCTAACCATCACCGAAAATAGAGAATTCGACATTGCCAAAATATCCACAAAAAGTTCTTATCCTACCAAACCTCACCCATCTGAGCCTAACCATCAACGAAATTAAAGAATTAGACATTGCCAAAATATCTACAAAACATGCTTACCCCTTAATACCTAACCCAACCTAACCTAACCATCACCGAAGTCAGAGAATTCGACATTGCCAAAATATCCACAAAAAGTTCTTATCCTACCAAACCTCACCCAATTGAACCTAACCATCACCGAAATCAAAGAATTGGACATTTCAAAAATATCCACAAAACGTGCTTACCTCACAATACCTAACCTAACCTTACCTAACCATCACCGAAGTCAGAGAATTCGACATTGCCAAAATATCCACAAAAAGTTCTTATCCTACCAAACCTCACCCATCTGAGCCTAACCATCAACGAAATTAAAGAATTAGACATTGCCAAAATATCTACAAAACATGCTTACCCCTTAATACCTAACCAAACCTAACCTAACCATCACCGAAGTCAGAGAATTCGACATTGCCAAAATATCCACAAAAAGTTCTTATCCTACCAAACCTCACCCATCTGAACCTAACCATCACCGAAATCAAAAAATTGGACATTGCCAAAATATCCACAAAACGGGCTTACCTCACAATACCTAACCCAACCTAACCTAACCATCACTGAAGTCAAAGAATCCAACATTGCCAAAATATCCACAAAAAGTTCATACCCCACCAAACCTCACCCATCTGAACCTAACCATCACCGAAATCGAAGAAATGGACATTGCCAAAATATCCACAAAACGTGCTTACCTCACTATACTTTATTCAACCTAACCTAACCATCACCGAAGTCAGAGAATTCGACATTGCCAAAATATCCACAAAAAGTTCTTATCCTACCAAACCTCACCCATCTGAAACTAACCATCACCGAAATCAAAGAATTGGACATTAAACAAATATCCACAAAACGTGCTTACCTTACAATACCTAACCCAACCTAACCTAACCATCACCGAAGTCAGAGAATTCGACATTGCCAAAATATCCACAAAAAGTTCTTATCCTACCAAACCTCACTTATCTGAACCTAACCATCACCGAAATCAAAGAATTGGACAATGCTTAAATATCCACAAAACGTGCTTACCTCACAATACCTAACCCAACCTAACCTAACCATCACCGAAGTCAAAGAATTCGACATTGCCAAAATATCCACAAAAAGTTCTTATCCTACCAAACCTCACACATCTGAACCTAACCATCACCGAAATCAAAGAATTCGACATTGCCAAAATATCCACAAAACGTGCTTACCTCACAATACTTAACCTAACCTAACCTAACCATCACCGAAGTCAGAGAATTCAACATTGCCAAAATATCTACAAAAAGTTCATACCCCACCAAACCTCACCCATCTGAACCTAACCATCACCAAAATCGAAGAAATGGACATTGCCAACATATCCACAAAACGTGCTTACCTCACTATACCTTATCCAACCTAACCTAACCATCACCGAAAATAGAAAATTCGACATTGCCAAAATATCCACAAAAAGTTCTTATCCTACCAAACCTCACCCATCTGAACCTAACCATCACCGAAATCAAAGAATTGGACATTGCCAAAATATCCACAAAACGTGCTTACCTCACAATACCTAACCCAACCTAACCTAACCATCACTGAAGTCAGAGAATCCAACATTGCCAAAATATCCACAAAAAGTTCATACCCCACCAAACCTCACCCATCTGAACCTAATCATCACCGAAATCGAAGAAACGGACATTGCCAAAATTTCCACAAAACGTGCTTACCTCACTATACCTTATTCAACCTAACCTAACCATCACCGAAGTCAGAGAATTCGACATTGCCAAAATATCCACAAAAAGTTCTTATCCTACCAAACCTCACCCATCTGAACCTAACCATCACCGAAATCAAAGAATTGGACATTGCAAAAATATCCACAAAACGTGCTTACCTTACAATACCTAACCCAACCTAACCTTACCATCACCGAAGTCAGAGAATTCGACATTGCCAAAATATCCACAAAAAGTTCTTATCCTACCAAACCTCACTTATCTGAACCTAACCATCACCGAAATCAAAGAATTGGACAATAATAAAATATCCACAAAACGTGTTTTCCTCACAATACCTAACCCAACCTAACCTAACCATCACCGAAGTCAAAGAATTCGACATTGCCAAGATATCCACAAAAAGTTCTTATCCTACCAAACCTCACCCATCTGAACCTAACCATCACCGAAATCAAAGAATTCGACATTGCCAAAATATCCACAAAACGTGCTTACCTCACTATACCTTATCCAACCTAACCTAACCATCACCGAAAATAGAGAATTCGACATTGCCAAAATATCCACAAAAAGTTCTTATCCTACCAAACCTCACCCAATTGAACCTAACCATCACCGAAATCAAAGAATTAGACATTGCAAAAATATCCACAAATTGTGCTAACCTAACCTAACCTAACCTAACCTAACCTAACCTAACCTAACCTAACCTAACCATCACCGAAGTCAGAGAATTCGACATTGCCAAAATATCCACAAAAAGTTCTTATCCTACCAAACCTCACCCATCTGAGCCTAACCATCAACGAAATTAAAGAATTAGACATTGTTAAAATATCAACAAAACATGCTTACCCCTTAAAACCTAACCCAACCTAACCTAACCATCACCGAAGTCAGAGAATTCGACATTGCCAAAATATCCACAAAAAGTTCTTATCCTACCAAACCTCTCCCATCTGAACCTAACCATCACCGAAATCAAAGAAATGGACATCGCCAAAATAACAACAAAACGTGCTTACCTCACAATACCTAACCTAACCTAACCTAACCATCACCGAAGTCAGAGAATTCGACATTGCCAAAATATCCACAAAAAGTTCTTATCCTACCAAACCTCACCCATCTGAGCCTAATCATCAACGAAATTAAAGAATTAAACATTGCCAAAATATCTACAAAACATGCTTACCCCTTAATACCTAACCCAACCTAACCTTACCATCACTGAAGTCAGAGAATTCGACATTGCCAAAATATCCACAAAAAGTTCTTATCCTACCAAACCTCACCCATCTGAACCTAACCATCACCGAAATCAAAGAATTGGTTATTGCAAAAATATCCACAAAACGTGCTTACCTTACAATAACTAACCCAACCTAACCTAACCATCACCGAAGTCAGAGAATTCGACATTGCCAAAATATCCATAAAAAGTTCTTATCCTACCAAACCTCACTTATCTGAACCTAACCATCACCGAAATCAAAGAATTGGACAATAATAAAATATCCACAAAACGTGCTTACCTCACAATACCTAACCCAACCTAACCTAACCATCACCGAAGTCAAAGAATTCGACATTGCCAAAATATCCACAAAAAGTTCTTATCCTACCAAACCTCACCCATCTGAACCTAACCATCACCGAAATCAAAGAATTCGACATTGCCAAATTATCCACAAAACGTGCTTACCTCACAATACCTAACCTAACCTAACCTAACCATCACCGAAGTCAGAGAATTCAACATTGCCAAAATATCTACAAAAAGTTCATACCCCACCAAACCTCACCCATCTGAACCTAACCATCACCGAAATCGAAGAAATGGACATTGCCAAAATATCCACAAAACGTGCTTACCTCACTATAACATATCCAACCTAACCTAACCATCACCGAAAATAGAGAATTCGACATTGCCAAAATATCCACAAAAAGTTCTTATCCTACCAAACCTCACCCATCTGAGCCTAACCATCAACGAAATTAAAGAATTAGACATTGCCAAAATATCTACAAAACATGCTTACCCCTTAAAACCTAACCCAACCTAACCTAACCATCACCGAAGTCAGAGAATTCGACATTGCCAAAATATCCACAAAAAGTTCTTATCCTACCAAACCTCACCCATCTGAACCTAACCATCACCGAAATCAAAGAATTGGACATTGCCAAAATATCCACAAAACGTGCTTACCTAACAATACCTAACCCAACCTAACCTAACCATCACTGAAGTCAGAGAATCCAACATTGCCAAAATATCCACAAAAAGTTCATACCCCACCAAACCTCACCCATCTGAACCTAACCATCACCGAAATCGAAAAAATGGACATTGCCAAAATATCCACAAAACGTGCTTACCTCACGATACCTTATTCAACCTAACCTAACCATCACCGAAGTCAGAGAATTCGACATTGCCAAAATATCCACAAAAAGTTCTTATCCTACCAAACCTCACCCATCTGAGCCTAACCATCAACGAAATTAAAGAATTAGACATTGCCAAAATATCTACAAAACATGCTTACCCCTTAATACCTAACCAAACCTAACCTAACCATCACCGAAGTCAGAGAATTCAACATTGCCAAAATATCTACAAAAAATTCATACCCCACCAAACCTCACCCATCTGAACCTAACCATCACCGAAATCGAAGAAATGGACATTGCCAAAATATCCACAAAACGTGCTTACCTCACTATACCATATCCAACCTAACCTAACCATCACCGAAAATAGAGAATTCGACATTGCCAAAATATCCACAAAAAGTTCTTATCCTACCAAACCTCACCCATCTGAGCCTAACCATCAACGAAATTAAAGAATTAGACATTGCCAAAATATCTACAAAACATGCTTACCCCTTAATACCTAACCCAACCTAACCTAACCATCACCGAAGTCAGAGAATTCGACATTGCCAAAATATCCACAAAAAGTTCTTATCCTACCAAACCTCACCCAATTGAACCTAACCATCACCGAAATCAAAGAATTGGACATTTCAAAAATATCCACAAAACGTGCTTACCTCACAATACCTAACCTAACCTTACCTAACCATCACCGAAGTCAGAGAATTCGACATTGCCAAAATATCCACAAAAAGTTCTTATCCTACCAAACCTCACCCATCTGAGCCTAACCATCAACGAAATTAAAGAATTAGACATTGCCAAAATATCTACAAAACATGCTTACCCCTTAATACCTAACCAAACCTAACCTAACCATCACCGAAGTCAGAGAATTCGACATTGCCAAAATATCCACAAAAAGTTCTTATCCTACCAAACGTCACCCATCTGAACCTAACCATCACCGAAATCAAAAAATTAGACATTGCCAAAATATCCACAAAACGGGCTTACCTCACAATACCTAACCCAACCTAACCTAACCATCACTGAAGTCAAAGAATCCAACATTGCCAAAATATCCACAAAAAGTTCATACCCCACCAAACCTCACCCATCTGAACCTAACCATCACCGAAATCGAAGAAATGGACATTGCCAAAATATCCACAAAACGTGCTTACTTCTTTATACCTTATTCAACCTAACCTAACCATCACCAAAGTCAGAGAATTCGACATTGCCAAAATATCCACAAAAAGTTCTTATCCTACCAAACCTCACCCATCTGAAACTAACCATCACCGAAATCAAAGAATTGGACATTAAACAAATATCCACAAAACGTGCTTACCTTACAATACCTAACCCAACCTAACCTAACCATCACCGAAGTCAGAGAATTCGACATTGCCAAAATATCCACAAAAAGTTCTTATCCTACCAAACCTCACTTATCTGAACCTAACCATCACCGAAATCAAAGAATTGGACAATGCTTAAATATCCACAAAACGTGCTTACCTCACAATACCTAACCCAACCTAACCTAACCATCACCGAAGTCAAAGAATTCGACATTGCCAAAATATCCACAAAAAGTTCTTATCCTACCAAACCTCACCCATCTGAACCTAACCATCACCGAAATCAAAGAATTCGACATTGCCAAAATATCCACAAAACGTGCTTACCTCACAATACTTAACCTAACCTAACCTAACCATCACCGAAGTCAGAGAATTCAACATTGCCAAAATATCCACAAAAAGTTCTTATCCTACCAAATCTCTCCCATCTGAACCTAACCATCACCGAAATCAAAGAATTGGACATTGCCAAAATATCCACAAAACGGGCTTACCTCACAATACCTAACCCAACCTAACCTAACCATCACTGAAGTCAGAGAATCCAACATTGCTGGAAAAGACTTCGATAATGGTTTGATGTAGTTTATTGAAATGTAAAATTTGCACGTGGTGGTTCAGCGGAGCGTACGGAACACAAGTTGTCCGTACGCCGTCTGCTCGAACTCTGTCGACCGTCGCGTATTTCCGCTTGGGCCGACACTAATGCCAACTCGTCAATAATGCCAATCGACAATCAGTTAATAAGACTGTTTGCCACACGTCATTACAAAAGTCGGAACATAGTCCCACATAGGAAAACTGTTGAACAATACAGTTATTCTACAGAGTTACAGCATTACTGACGAGTCGTTTACAATAAATCATAGCTCTTAAAATAATTAAATAGAGGGTGAATAATGAAACCTTTGCCTCATCCAGTGTGAGGATAAAATCAATTTATTGGTTCAGTAATATTTCAACTTATAGGTATACCTCTGGTGAATGTTGTTTCTCTTTACATTAAAATTTTTGAAATCTCCTTTGAAGCTGTGAATAAGCATTACAAGATAAGTTTACTTTAAAGAAGAGAGAGTGGACTGTATATGGTTTAAAACTTAAGCATTCCTCATCTTGATGTTAACTTAGACAATACAATGTTGACACTGTTACAGTTGTCAAGACAGATCAGCTATTACCGATCAACTAAACTTGATTAGTGAGTGTAATGCTCCTAAGTTAACTTGATTTCATCAACAAGTAACACAAACATTGCTAAATTAAAAGTAAATTGGAAAGTCATTCATTCATTCCTACAAGCAGGAAATGAAGGCGAACTATGATTATAGATGTCTCTACGTTACATCGAAATGTTCAGTATTATAATATTTACTTATTCTATGATTCACATAAATACTATAAACAGTAAGAGTTAACTTATGGTTTCATAACAAGAAACATAAGACCTGCGGATGACTCCCGGCAGGTTATAATTAAGTAGACATGAAATAATTTAAGATGCTCCATTAAGTGTGGCTTGGAGACTAACATTAACAAATCATGAATCTAATTTTAACTGTCAAATTTGAACAGTTTATTTTAAACTCGGATATAATCCTTCCGAGTGATGACATGAGACAAGTCTTATATTATAAAGACAAAATGATTAGATTAAATTCGGAGATATATACTGCCGAATGTTAAAATGAAAATAGCTTAAATTATACACACGACACAATTAAAGTGAATTACGGAGTACTACTATTAACATTGAATGATTTAAACTCATGATTACATCTAATAAGTAATATGAGTTGGGGGTAATGTCTTCGGGTTAAACTAAGCTACCGAAGTTGACGGAATTGAAGCTGCTGTTTCTCCTCCCTCTTGCTGATCTTCCTTCCTGTCAAGTGGTCCTTGTGGTAGAATCGGCAATGGCGCCACTAGATGACTGGACCGACGAAACTCTCCGCTGGCAGTAAAGACGTCGACGACTCGAACTCTGCCATCTGGTCCGGGATACAATTTAGTGACTCGACCCAAGACCCATCGGGTTGGCAGCATGTGTTCCTCCTTTAACAGGACCATTTGACCCACACTCAGATTGTTGCTCGAGTCCTTCTTCCATTTGTGTCGTAACTGCAAAGAATGTAAATATTCCGCCGACCAACGTTTCCAAAATGCTGCTGTGGTCAATTGTATCTGAAGCAGATTGGCATGGACATTAGTGTTATATTTAACCTCCATTGGAAGAGCGAGTAAGGATCTGCCAATTAAGAAATGTCCAGGTGTGAGGGGTAAAAGGTCTAGTGGATCCGAAGACAAGGGACTAAGAGGACGGGAATTCATGCAAGCTTCTATTTGAGTCAATACCGTACAAAATGATTCGAAATTTAAGGTGGTGGCCTTTAACACCTTGTTTAAATGAATCTTCATGGATTTAACCGCTGCTTCCCACAGCCCTCCCATGTGAGGCGCCCTTGGCGGGTTAAACTTCCAACGAATCCCTTCGGAGGCTACATACCGTAGTAGCTTCTCCTCATGAGGACGTTCGTAAATTAATTTTACTAAATTAACGAGTTCACGACTTGCACCGACAAAATTAGTAGCATTGTCGGAATATATCGTATTGGGCCTGCCACGTCTGGCTACGAATCTTCTTAAACAATTTAAGAAATTTGAACTCGTTAAGTCTCCGACAAGTTCCAAGTGAACTGCCTTACTGGAAAAACACACAAAGACACAAACGTAACCCTTAATTATCTTAGAATTCTTATTGCAACCACTCTTCACAGGAAAAGGTCCTGCGAAATCTATCCCCACATGACTGAAAGGAAAATTCGCAGTGGTACGTTCAAGCGGGAGTAATCCCATTAATCTATTGTGTGACAGTGGTTTATTTCTGAAACAAATGACACATGAACGCACCACTCCTTTGACAGTATTATGTCCGGCCAATGGCCAATAGGTCTGCCGCAATAACGACAGTAAGGCTTGAGTACCCAAGTGAATATATTTCAAGTGCGCATCTCGGACAATCATGTGTGTAAGTTTATGCTTATTTGACAAGATAATGGGTGACGTTGATAGAGTTGTTCCCAGAGGAAGTCTACTTCCAACACAAATTAAATTCTCGTGGAATAGAGGGGACAATTTAGCTAATTTACTGCTACTGGGAATTGGATGTCCCTTGCTCAGCAAACGATATTCCAATGGAAATGATTCCATTTGCGATAACCTTATCAAATTATTTAAAGCATCTTTTAATTCTAAAGCGGACGGTTCGTTATTTTCTTTAACGTTTAATTGTTTATTCCTTAGTGGCCGACGAACATATGATAAAACTCGAAGGAGTCTTGGAAGATGAGAATATTTATCTATCCAATTATTTTCCCTCACAAGGGTAGCGTTAGTGACTACCCTTCTCTCTGGAAGATCTATTGTGATCTCAGGAGGTCTTCGAGGCCATCGTGATTCGTCTAATTTCAACCAACTAGGGCCGTCCCACCATAACGAATTATGATTTAATTCTGATGGTTGAGTCCCTCGAGAAATTAAATCTGCTGGATTGTCTGTAGAGGAGACATGGTACCACTCAATGGGTTGAGATATTGATTGGATTTCGGCCACTCGATTGGCAACGAAGGTGGTCCATTTACATGACTCTCCTCTAATCCAATGCAATGCGACGGTTGAATCCGTCCAATAATATTTTTCATTAATATGAATTGTTAATTGGTCTATTGTTGACTTCATTAACTTTGATAATAACATAGCGGAGCACAGCTCTAAACGCGGAATAGTTACAAAACTGAGCGGAGCGACTCTCGAACGAGAACACACAAGATGACATTTGGAATTTCCCAATTGATCAGTACATTTTACATAAATACAAGCACCATAAGCTTTCTCGGATGCGTCACAAAATCCGTGTGCCTGTATATTAATGACATTATTTAGTATTATCAATCTAGGAATTTTATAAAGTTTCATGACTGTATTGGATAATTGACAATCTTTCCATTTTTTGAAGATTGTCTGAGGAATGAATTCATCCCAACCAATGGTTTGTTGCCAGACAGATTGCATTAATATCTTATAATTAATTAACAATGGAGATAATAGTCCTAATGGGTCGAAGATCTGACTAATTACTGATAAAAAGTTTCTTTTTGTTATATTTTCAGTCTCGACTTCGGTTTGAACCTTAAATACAAAAACGTCTTCCCGCGGTTTCCAAAATAAACCTAAAGTTTTGTGTGATTCGTTAGAGAAGTTAAAATCTGAACAATCGTCAGCTTTAACATCCGTGATTATATCGGAGTTGTTCGATGTCCATTTGCTTAAGGGCATACCGGCTGATAATAATATGGTTTCCAGTTGAACCTTTAATAATTTACCAGCTTCAATAGTATTAGTTCCCGTGAGCAAATCATCAACATAAAAATCACGTTCGATCACTTTACTAGCGATGGGATATTTGTTTCTATTCTCCTCTGCTAACTGATTTAGACATCTAGTAGCTAAAAATGGGGCTGAAGCAGTTCCGAATGTTACTGTATTAAGCTTGTAATGCTTGAATTTACTCTGGGGATCTGTTCGCCAAATGATTCGTTGTACATTTTTATTTTTCTCTGCTATTTGAATCTGTCGGTACATCTGCTTAATATCCGCAGTAATCACGTATTTATGGAGTCGAAAGTTGAGTAGTAAACTTAACAAATCTGATTGGACACTAGGTCCCACCAACAAAATATTATTTAGTGAGATATTAGACGTTGTCTTTGCGGACGCATCAAAAACTACACGATATTTAGTGGTAAGGCTAGACTCCTTAACCACGACGTGATGAGGTAAATAACAATGAACCTCATGTGCCTCCGGAGGTTCACACTCTGACATATGTCCTAAATTTATGTACTCTTCTAAAACTTTATTGTATTCCATTTTTAAATTATTATTGGCTAAAAAACGTCTTTCCAAAGTTTTGTGTCTTTTCTCCGCAATGTGTAATGAACTTCCTAATACTACCGGGGAATTTTTATATGGTAAAGCTACACAAAATCTACCGTTTTTATCTCGTGATGTGTGTGCTTGGAAATGTTCCTCACATCTTTTCTCCTCAAGAGATTGATGTTTTACCATAGGAACCTGGTCGATCATCCAAAAGTTTTGAATGTGACTGTCTAATTGACTTAAGCCTATGTGGCTCTTCCCTGGAGCATTATTTACTTCGGGATATGGACCAACTATTGTCCATCCGAATTCGGTATCCTTTAAGATAGGCATACCTTTTCCTAACTGGATGGTTCCTGCTTTCATAGCATGAACGCAAATCTCGGCGCCGAGCAAGAAATCGATTGGCGTCGGTTTATTCCAAAGGGGATCTGATAACTTGATTCCCGCTGGTATTGAAATTAACTGTTGATCCAGTTTCACAGTTGGAATTTCGCCAGTAATTTCTGGTAATACCAAACACAACACTTTGGTTGAGTAATTAGTGGTTGAAGACCTTATGGTCACCTTGGTGATGTGACGAATGCTACTTTCTTGATTAGCGATACCTACAATTTTTTGAGAGATTTTCTCTAACTTGAAGTTATTCTTCTTAGCGAAAGATGTGGTAACATAGTTGACTTGTGAGCCGGAATCTAATAATGTGCGACCCTTAACGACCGTTCCATTGGACGTTATAATGTCTACTTGTACCGTCGGTAAAATTATCTCCCTTTGAGAGAAATGAGTAGAATGAGCATTAATTGACTTCCTTCCCGTATTATTGGAACTAAATGTATCGTCCTGATGCAACAAAGTGTGATGGTTTTGTTTGCACCTTAAGCAATTATAGTTAGACTTGCAATTTGTTATCTTATGCGATGAATTTAAACATTTAAAACACATGTTATTAGATTTAACGAATTCATTTCTTTCCATACTGGATTTTGCTTTGAATTTATCACATTTGCCTATGAAATGATTATTTCGACAGAATGCGCATGCGTTTACCTTACTTGATGGGTTTTTGTTCGCGACATGAGTTCTCATGATTCTTTGACGACTATGAGGGAATTCCTTCACCGTAGTTACAGATGCAGTAGATTGTAATACATTACATCTATTCTGCAAGAATGTCTCTAAACTTTCATATGGTGGCATTTCTCTGCTAACCAGCGATATTTCCCAGTCTCTTACTATATTAAAAGGTAATTTCCTTAGAACTAAACATGTTACCCATGGATCTAAAATTTCTCTCGCGTAACCCAACGATTCAATGTTTTTAATACACACTGTTACCTGATTCAATAGATTTCTCAATTCGATATGTGATTCTCTTGTGATTAATTTTAAGTCACAAAGTGAATTAATCCTAGTTTTGAGATTAAGTCTTGGTAAATTATATTGCTTGTCTAAAATACTCCAAGCTATTTCGTAATTGTCTGAGCTAATATCTAAACCTGATACAGCTGCCAAAGCGGGACCGATTAAGGATTGATGCAAATATTGCAATTTCGTGACATTCGAATATTCCGTTTTGTTTCCTATTATATTCTTAAAAGCTTGTTGAAACGATTGCCATTCAGATGGATCTCCCTGAAATGTGGGAATGGTTAACGTCGGTAACTTATCTCTAGCAAATTTAATTGTTGCTTGCTCTACCTTTAGTTTACTATCTTGAAAGGATTGGCAATCTAATGCTGCTTTAAGATTTTTAACTGTTATTGTAATTGCATCGTACTCTTCGTCTATTTTGGCCGCTTTCGGTATGTCTGTAAGGTTATCTAAATACTCGTAATGGAGTTTTCGGACATAATCGTATGCTTCTTTAATGGTTTGATACTGTCCTTCATCTAATTCGGAGGATTTATCTATTTTTCCTTTTAGTCTTTGTACCGCGCCTGAATACCTTAATTCTATTGACGTCATTATGACTTCTACTTTATTTTCCTTCGCTAATATTTCTATCGATTGAGTCTGACTTCGAGTCTGATGTATTCTAGAGCTTGACCTGTCTCTAATAGGTTCTACGTCCCTAGTTGGATTTCGACCTTTATGCGACTGGGAAGTCGAAGCTTCTATTTCCTCGTTTTCAGCACTTGACATTTGTTTCAGAAAGTTGCACTATTTCGTCTCATAAATACAGTTATTCTCTACTATAGCTGTCAATTGAACTATTCGTAGAGATAAGGTAATAATATTCAATGATTCACCGTGAATCTTAATATTCTACTTTAACTATTATCACCAGAATCTATCCAACATATTTTGGAAGAAATAACAACCCTAAATTGGTGGGTGCTTGATTTAAACCACTTTGGGGCTACAAGTCTTGTGATTTATTTTAAATCACCACTGTTTCATCACACATTATGAAACAAAGAGATCTACCGATGTATGAATATGCCGGTATGTACTTGATTTAATCCACTTTGGGGCTACAAGTGTAATTCCACATTTATCGTGGAAGGGGGGGGGGGGAGGGTGTTTCTACACACATTAAGAAACAAAGATCTACCGATATGCATATACCGGTATGTACTTGGTTTAAGCCACTTTGGGGCTACAAGTATAATTCCACATTTATCGTGGAAGGGGGGGGGGGGGAGGAGGGTGTTTCTACACACATTAAGAAACAAAGATCTACCGATATGAATATACCGGTATGTACTTGGTTTAAGCCACTTTGGGGCTACAAGTATAATTCCACATTTATCGTGGAAGGGGGGGGGGGGGAGGGTGTTTCTACACACATTAAGAAACAAAGATCTACCGATATGAATATACCGGTATGTACTTGGTTTAAGCCACTTTGGGGCTACAAGTATAATTCTCCACGTGCTTTGCTAATTTTACACTACATCTGATTTTACACTTTTAATACGAAATTCGATGCGACCGATGAAACCTTCCTTCGTAGCGCGATATTATTTTATACAATCGCGTTAATTAATTGTTATACTTTAAAACATATTTTAAAAACTGACCTACCCACATGATTGCCTTTTGAACAGATTGCCTGAGATTGAATACATTCACTTACTTGAATATCCTTTACGATGTTTATGTGATCGTTCCGATAATTTTGGATTACCTCTGTGTCCCATGCGTCTTTGTAGGTTATGTTTTTATTTATATATTTTCTGCGTCAATCACGCGGTCATGTACCTCTGTACATCAATCAATATATTGCTGAAATAGAAGCAAACATGTTATTAGTATTGGAAAGGTATGGATAGTAACAAAGGAACGATACCGATTTCTTAATTGACATCCATTTTTTCTCGACCACGTTTTTTCCTATTGGTTTGTCCGTTTGGTGTTGTGGCCTAGGTTACTGGTGTCCGGTTCGAAGTGACCATCATGGAAAAGACTTCGATAATGGTTTGATGTAGTTTATTGAAATGTAAAATTTGCACGTGGTGGTTCAGCGGAGCGTACGGAACACAAGTTGTCCGTACGCCGTCTGCTCGAACTCTGTCGACCGTCGCGTATTTCCGCTTGGGCCGACACTAATGCCAACTCGTCAATAATGCCAATCGACAATCAGTTAATAAGACTGTTTGCCACACGTCATTACAAAAGTCGGAACAATTGCCAAAATATCCACAAAAAGTTCATACCCCACCAAACCACACCCATCTGAACCTAACCATCACCGAAATCGAAGAAATTGACATTGCCAAAATATCCACAAAACGTGCTTACCTCACTATACCATATCCAACCTAACCTAACCATCACCGAAAATAGAGAATTCGACATTGCCAAAATATCCACAAAAAGTTCTTATCCTACCAAACCTCACCCATCTGAACCTTACCATCACCGAAATCAAAGAATTGGACATTTATAAAATATCCACAAAACGTGCTTACCTTACAATACCTAACCCAACCTAACCTAACCATCACCGAAGTCAGAGAATTCGACATTGCCAAAATATCCACAAAAAGTTCTTATCCTACCAAACCTCACCCATCTGAGCCTAACCATCAACGAAATTAAAGAATAAGACATTGCCAAAATATCTACAAAACATGCTTACCCCTTAATACCTAACTAAACCTAACCTAACCATCACCGAAGTCAGAGAATTCGACATTGCCAAAATATCCACAAAAAGTTCTTATCCTACCAAACCTCACCCAATTGAACCTAACCATAGCCGAAATCAAAGAATTGGACATTGCAAAAATATCCACAAAACGTGCTTACCTTACAATACTCAACCCAACCTAACCTAACCATCACCGAAGTCAGAGAATTCGACATTGCCAAAATATCCACAAAAAGTTCTTATCCTACCAAACCTCACTTATCTGAACCTAACCATCACCGAAATCAAAGAATTCGACATTGCCAAAATATCCACAAAACGTGCTTACCTTACAATACCTAACCCAACCTAACCTAACCATCACCGAAGTCAGAGAATTCGACATTGCCAAAATATCCACAAAAAGTTCTTATCCTACCAAACCTCACTTATCTGAACCTAACCATCACCGAAATCAAAGAATTCGACATTGCCAAAATATCCACAAAACGTGCTTACCTCACAATACCTAACCTTACCTAACCTAACCATCACCGAAGTCAGAGAATTCAACATTGCCAAAATATCTACAAAAAGTTCATACCCCACCAAACCTCACCCATCTGAACCTAACCATCACCGAAATCGAAGAAATGGACATTGCCAAAATATCCACAAAACGTGCTTACCTCACTATACCATATCCAACCTAACCTAACCATCACCGAAAATAGAGAATTCGACATTGCCAAAATATCCACAAAAAGTTCTTATCCTACCAAACCTCACCCATCTGAGCCTAACCATCAACGAAATTAAAGAATTAGACATTGCCAAAATATCTACAAAACATGCTAACCCCTTAATACCTAACCCAACCTAACCTAACCATCACCGAAGTCAGAGAATTCGACATTGCCAAAATATCCACAAAAAGTTCTTATCCTACCAAACCTCACCCAATTGAACCTAACCATCACCGAAATCAAAGAATTGGACATTTCAAAAATATCCACAAAACGTGCTTACCTCACAATACCTAACCTAACCTTACCTAACCATCACCGAAGTCAGAGAATTCGACATTGCCAAAATATCCACAAAAAGTTCTTATCCTACCAAACCTCACCCATCTGAGCCTAACCATCAACGAAATTAAAGAATTAGACATTGCCAAAATATCTACAAAACATGCTTACCCCTTAATACCTAACCCAACCTAACCTAACCATCACCGAAGTCAGAGAATTCGACATTGCCAAAATATCCACAAAAAGTTCTTATCCTACCAAACCTCACCCAATTGAACCTAACCATCACCGAAATCAAAGAATTGGACATTTCAAAAATATCCACAAAACGTGCTTACCTCACAATACCTAACCTAACCTTACCTAACCATCACCGAAGTCAGAGAATTCGACATTGCCAAAATATCCACAAAAAGTTCTTATCCTACCAAACCTCACCCATCTGAAACTAACCATCACCGAAATCAAAGAATTGGACATTAAACAAATATCCACAAAACGTGCTTACCTTACAATACCTAACCCAACCTAACCTAACCATCACCGAAGTCAGAGAATTCGACATTGCCAAAATATCCACAAAAAGTTCTTTTCCTACCAAACCTCACTTATCTGAACCTAACCATCACCGAAATCAAAGAATTAAACAATGCTTAAATATCCACAAAACGTGCTTACCTCACAATACCTAACCCAACCTAACCTAACCATCACCGAAGTCAAAGAATTCGACATTGCCAAAATATCCACAAAAAGTTCTTATCCTACCAAACCTCACCCATCTGAACCTAACCATCACCGAAATCAAAGAATTCGACATTGCCAAAATATCCACAAAACGTGCTTACCTCACAATACTTAACCTAACCTAACCTAACCATCACCGAAGTCAGAGAATTCAACATTGCCAAAATATCTACAAAAAGTTCATACCCCACCAAACCTCACCCATCTGAACCTAACCATCACCAAAATCGAAGAAATGGACATTGCCAACATATCCACAAAACGTGCTTACCTCACTATACCTTATCCAACCTAACCTAACCATCACCGAAAATAGAAAATTCGACATTGCCAAAATATCCACAAAAAGTTCTTATCCTACCAAACCTCACCCATCTGAACCTAACCATCACCGAAATCAAAGAATTGGACATTGCCAAAATATCCACAAAACGTGCTTACCTCACAATACCTAACCCAACCTAACCTAACCATCACTGAAGTCAGAGAATCCAACATTGCCAAAATATCCACAAAAAGTTCATACCCCACCAAACCTCACCCATCTGAACCTAACCATCACCGAAATCGAAGAAACGGACATTGCCAAAATTTCCACAAAACGTGCTTACCTCACTATACCTTATTCAACCTAACCTAACCATCACCGAAGTCAGAGAATTCGACATTGCCAAAATATCCACAAAAAGTTCTTATCCTACCAAACCTCACCCATCTGAACCTAACCATCACCGAAATCAAAGAATTGGACATTGCAAAAATATCCACAAAACGTGCTTACCTTACAATACCTAACCCAACCTAACCTTACCATCACCGAAGTCAGAGAATTCGACATTGCCAAAATATCCACAAAAAGTTCTTATCCTACCAAACCTCACTTATCTGAACCTAACCATCACCGAAATCAAAGAATTGGACAATAATAAAATATCCACAAAACGTGCTTTCCTCACAATACCTAACCCAACCTAACCTAACCATCACCGAAGTCAAAGAATTCGACATTGCCAAGATATCCACAAAAAGTTCTTATCCTACCAAACCTCACCCATCTGAACCTAACCATCACCGAAATCAAAGAATTCGACATTGCCAAAATATCCACAAAACGTGCTTACCTCACAATACCTAACCTAACCTAACCTAACCATCACCGAAGTCAGAGAATTCGACATTGCCAAAATATCCACAAAAAGTTCTTATCCTACCAAACCTCACCCATCTGAACCTAACCATCACCGAAATCAAAGAATTGGACATTGCAAAAATATACACAAAACGTGCTTACCTCACAATACTTAACCTAACCTAACCTAACCATCACCGAAGTCAGAGAATTCGACATTGCCAAAATATCCACAAAAAGTTCTTATCCTACCAAACCTCACCCATCTGAGCCTAATCATCAACGAAATTAAAGAATTAAACATTGCCAAAATATCTACAAAACATGCTTACCCCTTAATACCTAACCCAACCTAACCTTACCATCACTGATGTCAGAGAATTCGACATTGCCAAAATATCCACAAAAAGTTCTTATCCTACCAAACCTCACCCATCTGAACCTAACCATCACCGAAATCAAAGAATTGGACATTGCAAAAATATCCACAAAACGTGCTTACCTTACAATAACTAACCCAACCTAACCTAACCATCACCGAAGTCAGAGAATTCGACATTGCCAAAATATCCACAAAAAGTGCTTATCCTACCAAACCTCACTTATCTGAACCTAACCATCACCGAAATCAAAGAATTGGACAATAATAAAATATCCACAAAACGTGCTTACCTCACAATACCTAACCCAACCTAACCTAACCATCACCGAAGTCAAAGAATTCGACATTGCCAAAATATCCACAAAAAGTTCTTATCCTACCAAACCTCACCCATCTGAACCTAACCATCACCGAAATCAAAGAATTCGACATTGCCAAATTATCCACAAAACGTGCTTACTTCACAATACCTAACCTAACCTAACCTAACCATCACCGAAGTCAGAGAATTCAACATTGCCAAAATATCTACAAAAAGTTCATACCCCACCAAACCTCACCCATCTGAACCTAACCATCACCGAAATCGAAGAAATGGACATTGCCAAAATATCCACAAAACGTGCTTACCTCACTATAACATATCCAACCTAACCTAACCATCACCGAAAATAGAGAATTCGACATTGCCAAAATATCCACAAAAAGTTCTTATCCTACCAAACCTCACCCATCTGAGCCTAACCATCAACGAAATTAAAGAATTAGACATTGCCAAAATATCTACAAAACATGCTTACCCCTTAAAACCTAACCCAACCTAACCTAACCATCACCGAAGTCAGAGAATTCGACATTGCCAAAATATCCACAAAAAGTTCTTATCCTACCAAACCTCACCCATCTGAACCTAACCATCACCAAAATCAAAGAATTGGACATTGCCAAAATATCCACAAAACGTGCTTACCTTACAATAACTAACCCAACCTAACCTAACCATCACCGAAGTCAGAGAATTCGACATTGCCAAAATATCCACAAAAAGTTCTTATCCTACCAAACCTCACTTATCTGAACCTAACCATCACCGAAATCAAAGAATTGGACAATAATAAAATATCCACAAAACGTGCTTACCTCACAATACCTAACCCAACCTAACCTTACCATCACCGAAGTCAAAGAATTCGACATTGCCAAAATATCCACAAAAAGTTCTTATCCTACCAAACCTCACCCATCTGAACCTAACCATCACCGAAATCAAAGAATTCGACATTGCCAAAATATCCACAAAACGTGCTTACCTCACAATACTTAACCTAACCTAACCTAACCATCACCGAAGTCAGAGAATTCAACATTGCCAAAATATCTACAAAAAGTTCATACCCCACCAAACCTCACCCATCTGAACCTAACCATCACCAAAATCGAAGAAATGGACATTGCCAACATATCCACAAAACGTGCTTACCTCACTTTACCTTATCCAACCTAACCTAACCATCACCGAAAATAGAAAATTCGACATTGCCAAAATATCCACAAAAAGTTCTTATCCTACCAAACCTCACCCATCTGAACCTAACCATCACCGAAATCAAAGAATTGGACATTGCCAAAATATCCACAAAACGTGCTTACCTCACAATACCTAACCCAACCTAACCTAACCATCACTGAAGTCAGAGAATCCAACATTGCCAAAATATCCACAAAAAGTTCATACCCCACCAAACCTCACCCATCTGAACCTAACCATCACCGAAATCGAAGAAACGGACATTGCCAAAATTTCCACAAAACGTGCTTACCTCACTATACCTTATTCAACCTAACCTAACCATCACCGAAGTCAGAGAATTCGACATTGCCAAAATATCCACAAAAAGTTCTTATCCTACCAAACCTCACCCATCTGAACCTAACCATCATCGAAATCAAAGAATTGGACATTGCAAAAATATCCACAAAACGTGCTTACCTTACAATACCTAACCCAACCTAACCTTACCATCACCGAAGTCAGAGAATTCGACATTGCCAAAATATCCACAAAAAGTTCTTATCCTACCAAACCTCACTTATCTGAACCTAACCATATCCGAAATCAAAGAATTGGACAATAATAAAATATCCACAAAACGTGCTTTCCTCACAATACCTAACCCAACCTAACCTAACCATCACCGAAGTCAAAGAATTCGACATTGCCAAGATATCCACAAAAAGTTCTTATCCTACCAAACCTCACCCATCTGAACCTAACCATCACCGAAATCAAAGAATTCGACATTGCCAAAATATCCACAAAACGTGCTTACCTCACAATACCTAACCTAACCTAACCTAACCATCACCGAAGTCAGAGAATTCGACATTGCCAAAATATCCACAAAAAGTTCTTATCCTACCAAACCTCACCCATCTGAGCCTAATCATCAACGAAATTAAAGAATTAAACATTGCCAAAATATCTACAAAACATGCTTACCCCTTAATACCTAACCCAACCTAACCTTACCATCACTGAAGTCAGAGAATTCGACATTGCCAAAATATCCACAAAAAGTTCTTATCCTACCAAACCTCACCCATCTGAACCTAACCATCACCGAAATCAAAGAATTGGACATTGCAAAAATATCCACAAAACGTGCTTACCTTACAATAACTAACCCAACCTAACCTAACCATCACCGAAGTCAGAGAATTCGACATTGCCAAAATATCCACAAAAAGTTCTTATCCTACCAAACCTCACTTATCTGAACCTAACCATCACCGAAATCAAAGAATTGGACAATAATAAAATATCCACAAAACGTGCTTACCTCACAATACCTAACCCAACCTAACCTAACCATCACCGAAGTCAAAGAATTCGACATTGCCAAAATATCCACAAAAAGTTCTTATCCTACCAAACCTCACCCATCTGAACCTAACCATCACCGAAATCAAAGAATTCGACATTGCCAAATTATCCACAAAACGTGCTTACCTCACAATACCTAACCTAACCTAACCTAACCATCACCGAAGTCAGAGAATTCAACATTGCCAAAATATCTACAAAAAGTTCATACCCCACCAAACCTCACCCATCTGAACCTAACCATCACCGAAATCGAAGAAATGGACATTGCCAAAATATCCACAAAACGTGCTTACCTCACTATAACATATCCAACCTAACCTAACCATCACCGAAAATAGAGAATTCGACATTGCCAAAATATCCACAAAAAGTTCTTATCCTACCAAACCTCACCCAATTGAACCTAACCATCACCGAAATCAAAGAATTGGACATTGCAAAAATATCCACAAATTGTGCTTACCTCACAATACCTAACCTAACCTAACCTAACCATCACCGAAGTCAGAGAATTCGACATTGCCAAAATATCCACAAAAAGTTCTTATCCTACCAAACCTCACCCATCTGAGCCTAACCATCAACGAAATTAAAGAATTAGACATTGCCAAAATATCTACAAAACATGCTTACCCCTTAAAACCTAACCCAACCTAACCTGACCATCACCAAAGTCAGAGAATTCGACATTGCCAAAATATCCACAAAAAGTTCTTATCCTACCAAACCTCTCCCATCTGAACCTAACCATCACCGAAATCAAAGAATTGGACATTGCAAAAATATCCACAAAACGTGCTTACCTTTTTTTTTTTTTTTTTTTTTTTTATCGTCGGAGGTGGGGAATCTTCCAAAGACATCCTCCAGCCCGAACTGGAGGATAGTGTCGGATTTTTACCGACTAAACCCCACCCCCTTGACTCCCCTGCTCCCCGGACACATTTTCATGTTTTGCTTCGGGAAAGCAGTTTTGTCTTAGCCATTTATGGCTCTTCCTTCGAGTTCTCGGGTTCTTTCTGCTTCTTCTTTATTTTTCATTATCATCGAAGCAAATGCTTCCCACGCTGACCAGGCAGTTGCGCTATCCAGTATGACGAAGATTATGTTTATCGGCGTCAGGTGTTCTACGCCGATTACAGTTCTGAATGTTCTTCTGTCGTCTTCCCATGCTGGACAATCAAAGGTTGTGTGGGCCGCGTCGTCTTTCTCGTTTTCACAGTGGTGGCACTTCGGAGTTGTTTCCTTTCCTATTTTGTGTAGGTAGGTCCCGAAGCACCCGTGACCTGTGAGTATTTGGGTCGTGTGGTGATTCAGTTCGCCGTGCTTTCTTTGGCACCACGCTTTTAGGTCTCCGATGAGATGGTGTGTCCATCGACCTTTTTCTGAGTTGTTCCATCTGTCTTGCCATTTGATCATCGTTGTCTCTCTGGCTGCACTCTTCTTTTCACCTCTGTAGATCGCTTGTCGTTCTAGAGCGAGTAAGTCGATCGGTGGAATGGCGCACAACACCAGGATGGCATCTTCAGATACTGTACGGTATGCCGCTGCGACTCTTAATGCAGCTCTTCTTTGTACTCTAGCGAGGCTGAGCCTCGTCCTCTCAACCTTTGTTTTTTCCGCCCAAATCGGAGCACCGTACAGGAGGACTGAGTGTACTACTTCACAGTATAGTTTTCTTCTCCTCTGTTTCGGTCCACCGATGTTGGGCATCAGTCTGGCGAGGTCTTCTGCTATTTGGGCCGCCCTAGCTCCCGCTTTTTCCGCATGTTTTGCAAAGCGTAGTTTGTCATCTAACTGCACTCCCAAATACCGCAGTGATCTGCTGAACGTCACCTCAAAACCGTTGACTGTTATTTGAGGAGGCAGCAGCTTTCTACGTCTTGTGAAGAATACAGCTTCGGTTTTCTGGACGGCGAGCTCCAAGCCCGCATCCACGAGCCATTTTTTAACCCTTCTTATGGCTTCTTCGCTTCTTAGGCGTAAAGATGTTGTGTTCTTTGCGGTGACAAGCAACGCGACATCGTCAGCAAAGGCGACCAGGCTCGTTTCATCTGGCATTGGAATCTTCAACAAGCCGTCGTACATTACATTCCAAAGCGCCGGGCCCAGGACCGATCCCTGTGGTACGCCCGCAGTGACTGATCGTTCGTATTTTTTGCCCATGCATTCATACAGAAGGATTCTGTCCGAAAAATAGCTCTCGATCATCTTGATAAGTTTTTCCGGAGCATTGATAGTGACTAATGCATCGAGAGTCCTTCCCCAGTTGGCAGTGTTGAATGCATTTTTTATGTCGAGCGCGATCATCACAACATGTTTGCTCGCCTTGACGCTCCCACGCCATGCAAGTCTTACGGTGTTTACGACTTCACTGATCGCGTCAATAGTTGAGCGACCGGGTCGAAATCCAAATTGCTGCGATGACAGTCCTGTGTCGCTGTTTTCTAGCTGTTGTTGTAGTCGCTGTAGGAGAAGTCTCTCTAGTAACTTTCCTACCCCGTCAAGTAGGCAGAGTGGCCTGTATGATGAAGGTCCTGGTGGGCCTCCCTTTCCTTTTGAAATCAGCACGAGTTTTTGTCTTTTCCATGGTTTTGGAAAGGTTCCTTCCGACAGACAAGCATTGAAGGTCGTCAACAGCAACGCAGGATCGCTCAAGGCAATTCTTTTAATAACTGCGTTTGGAATGCAGTCCGGTCCCGGCGCCTTTTCAATATTTATTCGTTTGGCGGCTGCTACGACTTCTTCCTCCGTGAAAATCGGCATCTCATCACCAGTACTGCTCGCCGATCGTCTTTCCATCACTGGGTGTTGCGGAAAGAGGCCATCTATGACCAATTGAAGACTCGCCTTATTTTCAAGATATGGATCGACAGTTCCAATTCGGAGCTTTTTCCTTATGATCTTATATGGGCTCCCCCACGGATTCACATCAATCGATTTGCAGAGCTCTTTCCAGCATCTCTCTTTACTTTCTTTTATAGCTTTTCGTAAAGCTATCCTGGCTTCTTGATATTTCACTCTGTGCTGTTCATTGCTTGACCGTCGTTGTGCTCGGCGTCTGCAGGTTAAGCACTCGCGGCGAAGTATGGCGATGTTTTCGGTCCACCAGAAGACCGGGCGCCTCTTTTTACCTCCGCGTCTCGGCATCGATGCGTCGCAGCTCTCACTCAATAGGTCATTTAATGAGTTGGCAATGTCTTCGGCTCCAACCCCGCTGCTTGCGACGTCAGTCACTTTTGATCTTAGTTCTGCAACGGCTTCGTCCAAAGCTACGATGTCCAGCTTACGAGCTCCCCAGCCAGAACTAGAAGGTAACATTTGTGGCCCGGCGAGGCGATCTTCCAACTCGAAGCCAATGTAGCGATGGTCGCTGTGAGAGTAGCTGTCAAGCACTTGCCATTTTCGGATCCTGCCAATTATTGTTTCACCTGCAAATGTGACATCGATGACCGATCCGGTGCTGCCCCGAACGAACGTGTAAGCACTTCCTACGTTGGCCGCATGCAGATGTAAATGCGATGCCATTTCAGAGAGTAAAATACCTCTGCGATCCGTTTTTTGAGAGCCCCACTCTGGAGCTTTTGAGTTAAAATCTCCGGCAACGACAACAGGTAAGGTCGATGTTCTCACGTCATCTTCAAGGCAGACGAGATCTCTCTTGAACTCCTCTATTGTTGCACTAGGAGAAAAATAGCAGCTATAGAACCTCACTCCCCTCATCTCCACCCATGTCCAGCCTTGGACGCCAATTGAAACAGCATTCGTGATTCGCAGGTGGGCAGTTGGTGTGTAGATTGCAGATCTTGAGCTTGCATCCGAATACCATCGATGAGGAATGTTGCGGTACTGTTCAGACACAATCACGAGGTCCGCTCGCCGCTCCTCTGCTGTCTGTATCATCACATCCTGCGCCGCCTGGCATCCATTCAGATTGATCTGGAGTATGCGGATCATTGTTGTGTTCGTCCTTTCAGAGCAGTCCGGAGGGCTGCACAGCTTCGACTACCGGTCTGATGACCGCTGCTTATTTTTTCTCCTTCACAAATGCTGCAGTGTGGGTCGTTCTTACAAATCACAGCTTTATGGCCTTCCTGGCCGCACTTGTTGCATTCTTTGCTTCTGTCTTGTTTGCTGGCGCATTCTACCGCAATGTGTCCGAATCCCCGACACCTGAAGCATCTTATTATATGGACTCGGGGCCTCAAACGACAATTGACCCATCCGATTCGAATTCTTCCGGCCTTAATCAATTCAGTGGCATCGTCTCTCGGGAGTTTGACCATCGCAATCTGAGTGCCTCCATAAGCCGGTTTGAACGTGATCAATCGCGCATTTCTCACCACATGTGGTGAAGCGCTTGCTAATGCCTCCATCAATTCTGTCTCATCCGTGGCCCCATCGATGTCCCGTATTTCAATGACGACTCCAGGGACGAGCTTCTTCACAGTCGCACCATTGCCCAGAATCGCGGAAATTGCACCCATTAGCTCTTCCGTTTTTGTTGTTCCTTTTTGCATTTTTATAAGAACTTCTCCACCCTTTGTTTGACGAATAGCGGCAACATCTACATTCTCCATTGGAATTTCTTTTCTGATTTTCTTTAAGGTGTCTGCATATGTCACCGTGCCGTCTGACTTTATTGTTATAGCCTCATTTCTGGGGCCTGGTGGAAATCGCGCATATCGATCTTGAAAGCTATTTTCAATGTTTGGCTGACGCCGATCGTTGTTGTTGTTGGTGTTCTTTGTATCATTTGTTCTTTTATTCTTTTTATTCCGCCTTCTTTTTGACCTTACTTCTTTCCAGGAATCCTCTTTTGGTTGATCTAGTGAGGATGCCGAGTCCATGATTGCGGGATTTTCCGGTATTAAAGCATTTGGAGGATTCTTTAAAACATCGCTCGAGGTGGGATTGAGTTCTATTAGTGTTTTAGTTTGTAATCTATGCTTTAACAGGTCTAGTTTTATGTCTTTATATGTATTAAAGGCTATCATTGCCTCTTCAACTCCATCCTTGATTGGAACGTAGGTATTTTTACGTATTTTGCTATTGAGATCAATTAGAATTAATTCTAATTTGTGGAATACCTTCTGCTCGAGAGCTTCTTTAGCAGTAATCTCACACATTTCCAAAGATATGCTAGCCATTGATGTCATTATTCCAATTTCTCCGACTAAAAAGTTCACCGTGATCGTTAATTTTTCAATCGGTACGCGCTCGCACACTATTTATTTTGGTCGTTGTTAGTGGTACTTTGATCTGCCGTAATCGCAACAAGTCGTTAGCAACGTAGTTGTTATTGTTATTAATGAGCTGTTGTAAGACTGTTGTAAGCCTTTCGATACAACGTTCACCGTGGTCGTTGATTTTTCAATCGGCACTCGATTGCACTGTTAAAAAACAGCTGTTAGCAACACAATTGTTATCGATGCCTTTTCGTTGAAAGTTTGTGTTGTGATTGAGATGTGAACGCCAACTATGCCTTTTAGCACCAGTTGACAGTCCCAAAATTCACCGCGACGATAATGAAATAAACTTGATTGCTTCCATGCAACGTCTTCTATGTATTCGATGTGATCGCAGATTGCAATTTTTTCGACGCAAAGTTCTTCGTAGCCGTTGGTTTTTATTTACTTTTTTTTTTTTGAACACGCGCATGCGCAATGCTTCACTTGTTCGGAGTTAGTGGTATTATGATCAACCGCAAGCGTAGCCAGCTGTAAACAAGGTTAGCGTATCTATGCAACGTAACGGATTTTTAATGAAAACTTACCTCGATTCCTTACCTCGTCTGGAGCTGATGCAGATGCTATTAGAATGCTAATACATTACTTTGGAGTCAATGAAGTCCTCTGGACACCGCAATGCGACGTTGGAGAGCAGTTGCAGTCAGCTTCAGCAAAAGCAGCAAAGACCGCCGCTATCCCGTCCGCTCACCACGGCTGCTCATACCCGACATCAAAATACCTAACCTAACCTAACCTAACCATCACCGAAGTCAGAGAATTCGACATTGCCAAAATATCCACAAAAAGTTCTTATCCTACCAAACCTCACCCATCTGAGCCTAACCATCAACGAAATTAAAGAATTAGACATTGCCAAAATATCTACAAAACATGCTTACCCCTTAATACCTTACCCAACCTAACCTTACCATCACCGAAGTCAGAGAATTCGACATTGCCAAAATATCCACAAAAAGTTCTTATCCTACCAAACCTCACCCAATTGAACCTAACCATCACCGAAATCAAAGAATTGGACAATGATAAAATATCCACAAAACGTGCTTACCTCACAATACCTAACCCAACCTAACCTAACCATCACCGAAGTCAAAGAATTCGACATTGCCAAAATATCCACAAAAAGTTCTTATCCTACCAAACCTCACCCATCTGAACCTAACCATCACCGAAATCAAAGAATTCGACATTGCCAAAATATCCACAAAACGTGCTTACCTCACAATTCCTAGCCCAACCTAACCTAACCATCACCGAAGTCAAAGAATTCGACATTGCCAAAATATCTACAAAAAGTTCATACCCCACCAAACCTCACCCATCTGAACCTAACCATTACCGAAATCGAAGAAATGGACATTGCCAAAATATCCACAAAACGTGCTTACCTCACTATACCTTATCCAACCTAACCTAACCATCACCGAAAATAGAGAATTCGACATTGCCAAAATATCCACAAAAAGTTCTTATCCTACCAAACCTCACCCAATTGAACCTAACCATCACCGAAATCAAAGAATTGGACATTGCAAAAATATCCACAAATTGTGCTTACCTCACAATACCTAACCTAACCTAACCTAACCATCACCGAAGTCAGAGAATTCGACATTGCCAAAATATCCACAAAAAGTTCTTATCCTACCAAACCTCACCCATCTGAGCCTAACCATCAACGAAATTAAAGAATTAGACATTGCCAAAATATCTACAAAACATGCTTACCCCTTAAAACCTAACCCAACCTAACCTAACCATCACCGAAGTCAGAGAATTCGACATTGCCAAAATATCCACAAAAAGTTCTTATCCTACCAAACCTCTCCCATCTGAACCTAACCATCACCGAAATCAAAGAAATGGACATCGCCAAAATAACAACAAAACGTGCTTACCTCACAATACCTAAGCCAACCTAACCTAACCATCACCGAAGTCAGAGAATTCGACATTGCCAAAATATCCACAAAAAGTTCTTATCCTCCCAAACCTCACCCATCTGAACCTAACCATCACCGAAATCAAAGAATTGGACATTGCAAAAATATACACAAAACGTGCTTACCTCACAATACTTAACCTAACCTAACCTAACCATCACCGAAGTCAGAGAATTCGACATTGCCAAAATATCCACAAAAAGTTCTTATCCTACCAAACCTCACCCAATTGAACCTAACCATCACCGAAATCAAAGAATTAGACATTGCCAAAATATCTACAAAACATGCTTACCACTTAAAACCTAACCCAACCTAACCTTACCATCACCGAAGTCAGAGAATTCGACATTGCCAAAATATCCACAAAAAGTTCTTATCCTACCAAACCTCTCCCATCTGAACCTAACCATCACCGAAATCAAAGAAATGGACATCGCCAAAATAACAACAAAACGTGCTTACCTCACAATACCTAAGCCAACCTAACCTAACCATCACCGAAGTCAGAGAATTCGACATTGCCAAAATATCCACAAAAAGTTCTTATCCCACCAAACCTCACCCATCTGAACCTAACCATCACCGAAATCAAAGAATTGGACATTGCAAAAATATACACAAAACGTGCTTACCTCACAATACTTAACCTAACCTAACCTAACCATCACCGAAGTCAGAGAATTCGACATTGCCAAAATATCCACAAAAAGTTCTTATCCTACCAAACCTCACCCATCTGAGCCTAACCATCAACGAAATCAAAGAATTGGACATTGCAAAAATATCCACAAAACGTGCTTACCTCACAATACCTAACCTAACCTAACCTAACCATCACCGAAGTCAGAGAATTCGACATTGCCAAAATATCCACAAAAAGTTCTTATCCTACCAAACCTCACCCATCTGAACCTAACCATCACCGAAATCAAAGAATTGGACATTGCAAAAATATCCACAAAACGTGCTTACCTCACAATACCTAACCTAACCTAACCTAACCATCACCGAAGTCAGAGAATTCGACATTGCCAAAATATCCACAAAAAGTTCTTATCCTACCAAACCTCTCCCATCTGAACCTAACCATCACCGAAATCAAAGAAATGGACATCGCCAAAATAACAACAAAACGTGCTTACCTCACAATACCTAAGCCAACCTAACCTAACCATCACCGAAGTCAGAGAATTCGACATTGCCAAAATATCCACAAAAAGTTCTTATCCCACCAAACCTCACCCATCTGAACCTAACCATCACCGAAATCAAAGAATTGGACATTGCAAAAATATACACAAAACGTGCTTACCTCACAATACTTAACCTAACCTAACCTAACCATCACCGAAGTCAGAGAATTCGACATTGCCAAAATATCCACAAAAAGTTCTTATCCTACCAAACCTCACCCATCTGAGCCTAACCATCAACGAAATCAAAGAATTGGACATTGCAAAAATATCCACAAAACGTGCTTACCTCACAATACCTAACCTAACCTAACCTAACCATCACCGAAGTCAGAGAATTCGACATTGCCAAAATATCCACAAAAAGTTCTTATCCTACCAAACCTCACCCATCTGAACCTAACCATCACCGAAATCAAAGAATTCGACATTGCCAAAATATCCACAAAACGTGCTTACCTCACAATACCTAACCTAACCTAACCTAACCATCACCGAAGTCAGAGAATTCAACATTGCCAAAATATCTACAAAAAGTTCATACCCCACCAAACCTCACCCATCTGAACCTAACCATCACCGAAATCGAAGAAATGGACATTGCCAAAATATCCACAAAACGTGCTTACCTCACTATACCTTATCCAACCTAACCTAACCATCACCGACAATAGAGTATTCGACATTGCCAAAATATCCACAAAAAGTTCTTATCCTACCAAACCTCACCCAATTGAACCTAACCATCACCGAAATCAAAGAATTGGACATTGCAAAAATATCCACAAAACGTGCTTATCTCACAATACCTAACCTAACCTAACCTAACCATCACCGAAGTCAGAGAATTCGACATTGCCAAAATATCCACAAAAAGTTCTTATCCTACCAAACCTCACCCATCTAAGCCTAACCATCAACGAAATTAAAGAATTAGACATTGCCAAAATATCTACAAAACATGCTTACCCCTTAAAACCTAACCCAACCTAACCTAACCATCACCGAAGTCAGAGAATTCGACATTGCCAAAATATCCACAAAAAGTTCTTATCCTACCAAACCTCACCCATCTGAGCCTAACCATCAACGAAATTAAAGAATTAGACATTGCCAAAATATCTACAAAACATGCTTACCCCTTAAAACCTAACCCAACCTAACCTGACCATCACCAAAGTCAGAGAATTCGACATTGCCAAAATATCCACAAAAAGTTCTTATCCTACCAAACCTCTCCCATCTGAACCTAACCATCACCGAAATCAAAGAATTGGACATTGCAAAAATATCCACAAAACGTGCTTACCTCAAAATACCTAACCTAACCTAACCTAACCATCACCGAAGTCAGAGAATTCGACATTGCCAAAATATCCACAAAAAGTTCTTATCCTACCAAACCTCACCCATCTGAGCCTAACCATCAACGAAATTAAAGAATTAGACATTGCCAAAATATCTACAAAACATGCTCACCCCTTAATACCTTACCCAACCTAACCTTACCATCACCGAAGTTAGAGAATTCGACATTGCCAAAATATCCACAAAAAGTTCTTATCCTACCAAACCTCACCCAATTGAACCTAACCATCACCGAAATCAAAGAATTGGACAATGATAAAATATCCACAAAACGTGCTTACCTCACAATACCTAACCCAACCTAACCTAACCATCACCGAAGTCAAAGAATTCGACATTGCCAAAATATCCACAAAAAGTTCTTATCCTACCAAACCTCACCCATCTGAACCTAACCATCACCGAAATCAAAGAATTCGACATTGCCAAAATATCCACAAAACGTGCTTACCTCACAATTCCTAGCCCAACCTAACCTAACCATCACCGAAGTCAAAGAATTCGACATTGCCAAAATATCTACAAAAAGTTCATACCCCACCAAACCTCACCCATCTGAACCTAACCATTACCGAAATCGAAGAAATGGACATTGCCAAAATATCCACAAAACGTGCTTACCTCACTATACCTTATCCAACCTAACCTAACCATCACCGAAAATAGAGAATTCGACATTGCCAAAATATCCACAAAAAGTTCTTATCCTACCAAACCTCACCCAATTGAACCTAACCATCACCGAAATCAAAGAATTGGACATTGCAAAAATATCCACAAATTGTGCTTACCTCACAATACCTAACCTAACCTAACCTAACCATCACCGAAGTCAGAGAATTCGACATTGCCAAAATATCCACAAAAAGTTCTTATCCTACCAAACCTCACCCATCTGAGCCTAACCATCAACGAAATTAAAGAATTAGACATTGCCAAAATATCTACAAAACATGCTTACCCCTTAAAACTTAACCCAACCTAACCTAACCATCACCGAAGTCAGAGAATTCGACATTGCCAAAATATCCACAAAAAGTTCTTATCCTACCAAACCTCTCCCATCTGAACCTAACCATCACCGAAATCAAAGAATTGGACATTGCCAAAATATCCACAAAACGTGCTTACCTCACAATACCTAACCCAACCTAACCTAACCATCACTGAAGTCAGAGAATCCAACATTGCCAAAATATCCACAAAAAGTTCATACCCCACCAAACCACACCCATCTGAACCTAACCATCACCGAAATCGAAGATATGGACATTGCCAAAATATCCACAAAACGTGCTTACCTCACTATACCATATCCAACCTAACCTAACCATCACCGAAAATAGAGAATTCGACATTGCCAAAATATCCACAAAAAGTTCTTATCCTACCAAACCTCACCCATCTGAACCTTACCATCACCGAAATCAAAGAATTGGACATTTATAAAATATCCACAAAACGTGCTTACCTTACAATACCTAACCCAACCTAACCTAACCATCACCGAAGTCAGAGAATTCGACATTGCCAAAATATCCACAAAAAGTTCTTATCCTACCAAACCTCACCCATCTGAGCCTAACCATCAACGAAATTAAAGAATAAGACAATGCCAAAATATCTACAAAACATGCTTACCCCTTAATACCTAACTAAACCTAACCTAACCATCACCGAAGTCAGAGAATTCGACATTGCCAAAATATCCACAAAAAGTTCTTATCCTACCAAACCTCACCCAATTGAACCTAACCATAGCCGAAATCAAAGAATTGGACATTGCAAAAATATCCACAAAACGTGCTTACCTTACAATACCTAACCCAACCTAACCTAACCATCACCGAAGTCAGAGAATTCGACATTGCCAAAATATCCACAAAAAGTTCTTATCCTACCAAACCTCACTTATCTGAACCTAACCATCACCGAAATCAAAGAATTCGACATTGCCAAAATATCCACAAAACGTGCTTACCTCACAATACCTAACCTAACCTTACCTAACCATCACCGAAGTCAGAGAATTCGACATTGCCAAAATATCCACAAAAAGTTCTTATCCTACCAAACCTCACCCATCTGAGCCTAACCATCAACGAAATTAAAGAATTAGACATTGCCAAAATATCTACAAAACATGCTTACCCCTTAATACCTAACCAAACCTAACCTAACCATCACCGAAGTCAGAGAATTCAACATTGCCAAAATATCTACAAAAAGTTCATACCCCACCAAACCTCACCCATCTGAACCTAACCATCACCGAAATCGAAGAAATAGACATTGCCAAAATATCCACAAAACGTGCTTACCTCACTATACCATATCCAACCTAACCTAACCATCACCGAAAATAGAGAATTCGACATTGCCAAAATATCCACAAAAAGTTCTTATCCTACCAAACCTCACCCATCTGAGCCTAACCATCAACGAAATTAAAGAATTAGACATTGCCAAAATATCTACAAAACATGCTTACCCCTTAATACCTAACCCAACCTAACCTAACCATCACCGAAGTCAGAGAATTCGACATTGCCAAAATATCCACAAAAAGTTCTTATCCTACCAAACCTCACCCAATTGAACCTAACCATCACCGAAATCAAAGAATTGGACATTTCAAAAATATCCACAAAACGTGCTTACCTCACAATACCTAACCTAACCTTACCTAACCATCACCGAAGTCAAAGAATCCAACATTGCCAAAATATCCACAAAAAGTTCATACCCCACCAAACCTCACCCATCTGAACCTAACCATCACCGAAATCGAAGAAATGGACATTGCCAAAATATCCACAAAACGTGCTTACCTCACTATACCTTATTCAACCTAACCTAACCATCACCGAAGTCAGAGAATTCGACATTGCCAAAATATCCACAAAAAGTTCTTATCCTACCAAACCTCACCCATCTGAAACTAACCATCACCGAAATCAAAGAATTGGACATTAAACAAATATCCACAAAACGTGCTTACCTTACAATACCTAACCCAACCTAACCTAACCATCACCGAAGTCAGAGAATTCGACATTGCCAAAATATCCACAAAAAGTTCTTATCCTACCAAACCTCACTTATCTGAACCTAACCATCACCGAAATCAAAGAATTGGACAATGCTTAAATATCCACAAAACGTGCTTACCTCACAATACCTAACCCAACCTAACCTAACCATCACCGAAGTCAAAGAATTCGACATTGCCAAAATATCCACAAAAAGTTCTTATCCTACCAAACCTCACCCATCTGAACCTAACCATCACCGAAATCAAAGAATTCGACATTGCCAAAATATCCACAAAACGTGCTTACCTCACAATACTTAACCTAACCTAACCTAACCATCACCGAAGTCAGAGAATTCAACATTGCCAAAATATCCACAAAAAGTTCTTATCCTACCAAATCTCTCCCATCTGAACCTAACCATCACCGAAATCAAAGAATTGGACATTGCCAAAATATCCACAAAACGGGCTTACCTCACAATACCTAACCCAACCTAACCTAACCATCACTGAAGTCAGAGAATCCAACATTGCCAAAATATCCACAAAAAGTTCATACCCCACCAAACCACACCCATCTGAACCTAACCATCACCGAAATCGAAGAAATTGACATTGCCAAAATATCCACAAAACGTGCTTACCTCACTATACCATATCCAACCTAACCTAACCATCACCGAAAATAGAGAATTCGACATTGCCAAAATATCCACAAAAAGTTCTTATCCTACCAAACCTCACCCATCTGAACCTTACCATCACCGAAATCAAAGAATTGGACATTTATAAAATATCCACAAAACGTGCTTACCTTACAATACCTAACCCAACCTAACCTAACCATCATTGAAGTCAGAGAATTCGACATTGCCAAAATATCCACAAAAAGTTCATACCCCACCAAACCTCACCCATCTGAACCTAACCATCACCGAAATCGAAGAAATGGACATTGCCAAAATATCCACAAAACGTGCTTACCTCACAATACCTAACCCAACCTAACCTCACCATCACCGAAGTCAAAGAATTCGACATTGCCAAAATATCCACAAAAAGTTCTTATCCTACCAAACCTCACCCATCTGAACCTAACCATCACCGAAATCAAAGAATTCGACATTGCCAAAATATCCACAAAACGTGCTTACCTCACAATACTTAACCTAACCTAACCTAACCATCACCGAAGTCAGAGAATTCAACATTGCCAAAATATCTACAAAAAGTTCATACCCCACCAAACCTCACCCATCTGAACCTAACCATCACCAAAATCGAAGAAATGGACATTGCCAACATATCCACAAAACATGCTTACCTCACTATACCTTATCCAACCTAACCTAACCATCACCGAAAATAGAAAATTCGACATTGCCAAAATATCCACAAAAAGTTCTTATCCTACCAAACCTCACCCATCTGAACCTAACCATCACCGAAATCAAAGAATTGGACATTGCCAAAATATCCACAAAACGTGCTTACCTCACAATACCTAACCCAACCTAACCTAACCATCACTGAAGTCAGAGAATCCAACATTGCCAAAATATCCACAAAAAGTTCATACCCCACCAAACCTCACCCATCTGAACCTAACCATCACCGAAATCGAAGAAACGGACATTGCCAAAATATCCACAAAACGTGCTTACCTCACTATACCTTATCCAACCTAACCTAACCATCACCGAAAATAGAGAATTCGACATTGCCAAAATATCCACAAAAAGTTCTTATCCTACCAAACCTCACCCAATTGAACCTAACCATCACCGAAATCAAAGAATTGGACATTGCAAAAATATCCACAAATTGTGCTTACCTCAAAATACCTAACCTAACCTAACCTAACCATCACCGAAATCAGAGAATTCGACATTGCCAAAATATCCACAAAAAGTTCTTATCCTACCAAACCTCACCCATCTGAGCCTAACCATCAACGAAATTAAAGAATTAGACATTGCCAAAATATCTACAAAACATGCTTACCCCTTAAAACCTAACCCAACCTAACCTAACCATCACCGAAGTCAGAGAATTCGACATTGCCAAAATATCCACAAAAAGTTCTTATCCTACCAAACCTCTCCCATCTGAACCTAACCATCACCGAAATCAAAGAAATGGACATCGCTAAAATAACAACAAAACGTGCTTACCTCACAATACCTAAGCCAACCTAACCTAACCATCACCGAAATCAGAGAATTCGACATTGCCAAAATATCCACAAAAAGTTCTTATCCTACCAAACCTCACCCATCTGAACCTAACCATCACCGAAATCAAAGAATTGGACATTGCCAAAATATCCACAAAACGTGCTTACCTCACAATACCTAACCCAACCTAACCTAACCATCACTGAAGTCAGAGAATCCAACATTGCCAAAATATCCACAAAAAGTTCATACCCCACCAAACCTCACCCATCTGAACCTAACCATCACCGAAATCGAAGAAACGGACATTGCCAAAATATCCACAAAACGTGCTTACCTCACTATACCTTATCCAACCTAACCTAACCATCACCGAAAATAGAGAATTCGACATTGCCAAAATATCCACAAAAAGTTCTTATCCTACCAAACCTCACCCAATTGAACCTAACCATCACCGAAATCAAAGAATTGGAAATTGCAAAAATATCCACAAATTGTGCTTACCTCAAAATACCTAACCTAACCTAACCTAACCATCACCGAAATCAGAGAATTCGACATTGCCAAAATATCCACAAAAAGTTCTTATCCTACCAAACCTCACCCATCTGAGCCTAACCATCAACGAAATTAAAGAATTAGACATTGCCAAAATATCTACAAAACATGCTTACCCCTTAAAACCTAACCCAACCTAACCTAACCATCACCGAAGTCAGAGAATTCGACATTGCCAAAATATCCACAAAAAGTTCTTATCCTACCAAACCTCTCCCATCTGAACCTAACCATCACCGAAATCAAAGAAATGGACATCGCTAAAATAACAACAAAACGTGCTTACCTCACAATACCTAAGCCAACCTAACCTAACCATCACCGAAATCAGAGAATTCGACATTGCCAAAATATCCACAAAAAGTTCTTATCCTACCAAACCTCACCCATCTGAACCTAACCATCACCGAAATCAAAGAATTCGACATTGCCAAAATATCCACAAAACGTGCTTACCTCACAATACTTAACCTAACCTAACCTAACCATCACCGAAGTCAGAGAATTCAACATTGCCAAAATATCCACAAAAAGTTCTTATCCTACCAAATCTCTCCCATCTGAACCTAACCATCACCGAAATCAAAGAATTGGACATTGCCAAAATATCCACAAAACGGGCTTACCTCACAATACCTAACCCAACCTAACCTAACCATCACTGAAGTCAGAGAATCCAACATTGCCAAAATATCCACAAAAAGTTCATACCCCACCAAACCACACCCATCTGAACCTAACCATCACCGAAATCGAAGAAATTGACATTGCCAAAATATCCACAAAACGTGCTTACCTCACTATACCATATCCAACCTAACCTAACCATCACCGAAAATAGAGAATTCGACATTGCCAAAATATCCACAAAAAGTTCTTATCCTACCAAACCTCACCCATCTGAACCTTACCATCACCGAAATCAAAGAATTGGACATTTATAAAATATCCACAAAACGTGCTTACCTTACAATACCTAACCCAACCTAACCTAACCATCACCGAAGTCAGAGAATTCGACATTGCCAAAATATCCACAAAAAGTTCTTATCCTACCAAACCTCACCCATCTGAGCCTAACCATCAACGAAATTAAAGAATAAGACATTGCCAAAATATCAACAAAACATGCTTACCCCTTAATACCTAACTAAACCTAACCTAACCATCACCGAAGTCAGAGAATTCGACATTGCCAAAATATCCACAAAAAGTTCTTATCCTACCAAACCTCACCCAATTGAACCTAACCATAGCCGAAATCAAAGAATTGGACATTGCAAAAATATCCACAAAACGTGCTTACCTTACAATACCTAACCCAACCTAACCTAACCATCACCGAAGTCAGAGAATTCGACATTGCCAAAATATCCACAAAAAGTTCTTATCCTACCAAACCTCACTTATCTGAACCTAACCATCACCGAAATCAAAGAATTCGACATTGCCAAAATATCCACAAAACGTGCTTACCTTACAATACCTAACCCAACCTAACCTAACCATCACCGAAGTCAGAGAATTCGACATTGCCAAAATATCCACAAAAAGTTCTTATCCTACCAAACCTCACTTATCTGAACCTAACCATCACCGAAATCAAAGAATTCGACATTGCCAAAATATCCACAAAACGTGCTTACCTCACAATACCTAACTTAACCTAACCTAACCATCACCGAAGTCAGAGAATTCAACATTGCCAAAATATCTACAAAAAGTTCATACCCCACCAAACCTCACCCATCTGAACCTAACCATCACCGAAATCGAAGAAATGGACATTGCCAAAATATCCACAAAACGTGCTTACCTCACTATACCATATCCAACCTAACCTAACCATCACCGAAAATAGAGAATTCGACATTGCCAAAATATCCACAAAAAGTTCTTATCCTACCAAACCTCACCCATCTGAGCCTAACCATCAACGAAATTAAAGAATTAGACATTGCCAAAATATCTACAAAACATGCTTACCCCTTAATACCTAACCCAACCTAACCTAACCATCACCGAAGTCAGAGAATTCGACATTGCCAAAATATCCACAAAAAGTTCTTATCCTACCAAACCTCACCCAATTGAACCTAACCATCACCGAAATCAAAGAATTGGACATTTCAAAAATATCCACAAAACGTGCTTACCTCACAATACCTAACCTAACCTTACCTAACCATCACCGAAGTCAGAGAATTCGACATTGCCAAAATATCCACAAAAAGTTCTTATCCTACCAAACCTCACCCATCTGAGCCTAACCATCAACGAAATTAAAGAATTAGACATTGCCAAAATATCTACAAAACATGCTTACCCCTTAATACCTAACCAAACCTAACCTAACCATCACCGAAGTCAGAGAATTCGACATTGCCAAAATATCCACAAAAAGTTCTTATCCTACCAAACCTCACCCATCTGAACCTAACCATCACCGAAATCAAAAAATTGGACATTGCCAAAATATCCACAAAACGGGCTTACCTCACAATACCTAACCCAACCTAACCTAACCATCACTGAAGTCAAAGAATCCAACATTGCCAAAATATCCACAAAAAGTTCATACCCCACCAAACCTCACCCATCTGAACCTAACCATCACCGAAATCGAAGAAATGGACATTGCCAAAATATCCACAAAACGTGCTTACCTCACTATACTTTATTCAACCTAACCTAACCATCACCGAAGTCAGAGAATTCGACATTGCCAAAATATCCACAAAAAGTTCTTATCCTACCAAACCTCACCCATCTGAAACTAACCATCACCGAAATCAAAGAATTGGACATTAAACAAATATCCACAAAACGTGCTTACCTTACAATACCTAACCCAACCTAACCTAACCATCACCGAAGTCAGAGAATTCGACATTGCCAAAATATCCACAAAAAGTTCTTATCCTACCAAACCTCACTTATCTGAACCTAACCATCACCGAAATCAAAGAATTGGACAATGCTTAAATATCCACAAAACGTGCTTACCTCACAATACCTAACCCAACCTAACCTAACCATCACCGAAGTCAAAGAATTCGACATTGCCAAAATATCCACAAAAAGTTCTTATCCTACCAAACCTCACCCATCTGAACCTAACCATCACCGAAATCAAAGAATTCGACATTGCCAAAATATCCACAAAACGTGCTTACCTCACAATACTTAACCTAACCTAACCTAACCATCACCGAAGTCAGAGAATTCAACATTGCCAAAATATCTACAAAAAGTTCATACCCCACCAAACCTCACCCATCTGAACCTAACCATCACCAAAATCGAAGAAATGGACATTGCCAACATATCCACAAAACGTGCTTACCTCACTATACCTTATCCAACCTAACCTAACCATCACCGAAAATAGAAAATTCGACATTGCCAAAATATCCACAAAAAGTTCTTATCCTACCAAACCTCACCCATCTGAACCTAACCATCACCGAAATCAAAGAATTGGACATTGCCAAAATATCCACAAAACGTGCTTACCTCACAATACCTAACCCAACCTAACCTAACCATCACTGAAGTCAGAGAATCCAACATTGCCAAAATATCCACAAAAAGTTCATACCCCACCAAACCTCACCCATCTGAACCTAATCATCACCGAAATCGAAGAAACGGACATTGCCAAAATTTCCACAAAACGTGCTTACCTCACTATACCTTATTCAACCTAACCTAACCATCACCGAAGTCAGAGAATTCGACATTGCCAAAATATCCACAAAAAGTTCTTATCCTACCAAACCTCACCCATCTGAACCTAACCATCACCGAAATCAAAGAATTGGACATTGCAAAAATATCCACAAAACGTGCTTACCTTACAATACCTAACCCAACCTAACCTTACCATCACCGAAGTCAGAGAATTCGACATTGCCAAAATATCCACAAAAAGTTCTTATCCTACCAAACCTCACTTATCTGAACCTAACCATCACCGAAATCAAAGAATTGGACAATAATAAAATATCCACAAAACGTGTTTTCCTCACAATACCTAACCCAACCTAACCTAACCATCACCGAAGTCAAAGAATTCGACATTGCCAAGATATCCACAAAAAGTTCTTATCCTACCAAACCTCACCCATCTGAACCTAACCATCACCGAAATCAAAGAATTCGACATTGCCAAAATATCCACAAAACGTGCTTACCTCACTATACCTTATCCAACCTAACCTAACCATCACCGAAAATAGAGAATTCGACATTGCCAAAATATCCACAAAAAGTTCTTATCCTACCAAACCTCACCCAATTGAACCTAACCATCACCGAAATCAAAGAATTAGACATTGCAAAAATATCCACAAATTGTGCTAACCTAACCTAACCTAACCTAACCTAACCTAACCTAACCTAACCTAACCTAACCATCACCGAAGTCAGAGAATTCGACATTGCCAAAATATCCACAAAAAGTTCTTATCCTACCAAACCTCACCCATCTGAGCCTAACCATCAACGAAATTAAAGAATTAGACATTGTTAAAATATCAACAAAACATGCTTACCCCTTAAAACCTAACCCAACCTAACCTAACCATCACCGAAGTCAGAGAATTCGACATTGCCAAAATATCCACAAAAAGTTCTTATCCTACCAAACCTCTCCCATCTGAACCTAACCATCACCGAAATCAAAGAAATGGACATCGCCAAAATAACAACAAAACGTGCTTACCTCACAATACCTAACCTAACCTAACCTAACCATCACCGAAGTCAGAGAATTAGACATTGCAAAAATATCCACAAATTGTGCTAACCTAACCTAACCTAACCTAACCTAACCTAACCTAACCTAACCTAACCTAACCATCACCGAAGTCAGAGAATTCGACATTGCCAAAATATCCACAAAAAGTTCTTATCCTACCAAACCTCACCCATCTGAGCCTAATCATCAACGAAATTAAAGAATTAAACATTGCCAAAATATCTACAAAACATGCTTACCCCTTAATACCTAACCCAACCTAACCTTACCATCACTGAAGTCAGAGAATTCGACATTGCCAAAATATCCACAAAAAGTTCTTATCCTACCAAACCTCACCCAATTGAACCTAACCATCACCGAAATCAAAGAATTAGACATTGCAAAAATATCCACAAATTGTGCTAACCTAACCTAACCTAACCTAACCTAACCTAACCTAACCTAACCTAACCTAACCATCACCGAAGTCAGAGAATTCGACATTGCCAAAATATCCACAAAAAGTTCTTATCCTACCAAACCTCACCCATCTGAGCCTAATCATCAACGAAATTAAAGAATTAAACATTGCCAAAATATCTACAAAACATGCTTACCCCTTAATACCTAACCCAACCTAACCTTACCATCACTGAAGTCAGAGAATTCGACATTGCCAAAATATCCACAAAAAGTTCTTATCCTACCAAACCTCACCCATCTGAACCTAACCATCACCGAAATCAAAGAATTGGTTATTGCAAAAATATCCACAAAACGTGCTTACCTTACAATAACTAACCCAACCTAACCTAACCATCACCGAAGTCAGAGAATTCGACATTGCCAAAATATCCATAAAAAGTTCTTATCCTACCAAACCTCACTTATCTGAACCTAACCATCACCGAAATCAAAGAATTGGACAATAATAAAATATCCACAAAACGTGCTTACCTCACAATACCTAACCCAACCTAACCTAACCATCACCGAAGTCAAAGAATTCGACATTGCCAAAATATCCACAAAAAGTTCTTATCCTACCAAACCTCACCCATCTGAACCTAACCATCACCGAAATCAAAGAATTCGACATTGCCAAATTATCCACAAAACGTGCTTACCTCACAATACCTAACCTAACCTAACCTAACCATCACCGAAGTCAGAGAATTCAACATTGCCAAAATATCTACAAAAAGTTCATACCCCACCAAACCTCACCCATCTGAACCTAACCATCACCGAAATCGAAGAAATGGACATTGCCAAAATATCCACAAAACGTGCTTACCTCACTATAACATATCCAACCTAACCTAACCATCACCGAAAATAGAGAATTCGACATTGCCAAAATATCCACAAAAAGTTCTTATCCTACCAAACCTCACCCATCTGAGCCTAACCATCAACGAAATTAAAGAATTAGACATTGCCAAAATATCTACAAAACATGCTTACCCCTTAAAACCTAACCCAACCTAACCTAACCATCACCGAAGTCAGAGAATTCGACATTGCCAAAATATCCACAAAAAGTTCTTATCCTACCAAACCTCACCCATCTGAACCTAACCATCACCGAAATCAAAGAATTGGACATTGCCAAAATATCCACAAAACGTGCTTACCTAACAATACCTAACCCAACCTAACCTAACCATCACTGAAGTCAGAGAATCCAACATTGCCAAAATATCCACAAAAAGTTCATACCCCACCAAACCTCACCCATCTGAACCTAACCATCACCGAAATCGAAAAAATGGACATTGCCAAAATATCCACAAAACGTGCTTACCTCACGATACCTTATTCAACCTAACCTAACCATCACCGAAGTCAGAGAATTCGACATTGCCAAAATATCCACAAAAAGTTCTTATCCTACCAAACCTCACCCATCTGAGCCTAACCATCAACGAAATTAAAGAATTAGACATTGCCAAAATATCTACAAAACATGCTTACCCCTTAATACCTAACCAAACCTAACCTAACCATCACCGAAGTCAGAGAATTCAACATTGCCAAAATATCTACAAAAAATTCATACCCCACCAAACCTCACCCATCTGAACCTAACCATCACCGAAATCGAAGAAATGGACATTGCCAAAATATCCACAAAACGTGCTTACCTCACTATACCATATCCAACCTAACCTAACCATCACCGAAAATAGAGAATTCGACATTGCCAAAATATCCACAAAAAGTTCTTATCCTACCAAACCTCACCCATCTGAGCCTAACCATCAACGAAATTAAAGAATTAGACATTGCCAAAATATCTACAAAACATGCTTACCCCTTAATACCTAACCCAACCTAACCTAACCATCACCGAAGTCAGAGAATTCGACATTGCCAAAATATCCACAAAAAGTTCTTATCCTACCAAACCTCACCCAATTGAACCTAACCATCACCGAAATCAAAGAATTGGACATTTCAAAAATATCCACAAAACGTGCTTACCTCACAATACCTAACCTAACCTTACCTAACCATCACCGAAGTCAGAGAATTCGACATTGCCAAAATATCCACAAAAAGTTCTTATCCTACCAAACCTCACCCATCTGAGCCTAACCATCAACGAAATTAAAGAATTAGACATTGCCAAAATATCTACAAAACATGCTTACCCCTTAATACCTAACCAAACCTAACCTAACCATCACCGAAGTCAGAGAATTCGACATTGCCAAAATATCCACAAAAAGTTCTTATCCTACCAAACGTCACCCATCTGAACCTAACCATCACCGAAATCAAAAAATTAGACATTGCCAAAATATCCACAAAACGGGCTTACCTCACAATACCTAACCCAACCTAACCTAACCATCACTGAAGTCAAAGAATCCAACATTGCCAAAATATCCACAAAAAGTTCATACCCCACCAAACCTCACCCATCTGAACCTAACCATCACCGAAATCGAAGAAATGGACATTGCCAAAATATCCACAAAACGTGCTTACTTCACTATACCTTATTCAACCTAACCTAACCATCACCAAAGTCAGAGAATTCGACATTGCCAAAATATCCACAAAAAGTTCTTATCCTACCAAACCTCACCCATCTGAAACTAACCATCACCGAAATCAAAGAATTGGACATTAAACAAATATCCACAAAACGTGCTTACCTTACAATACCTAACCCAACCTAACCTAACCATCACCGAAGTCAGAGAATTCGACATTGCCAAAATATCCACAAAAAGTTCTTATCCTACCAAACCTCACTTATCTGAACCTAACCATCACCGAAATCAAAGAATTGGACAATGCTTAAATATCCACAAAACGTGCTTACCTCACAATACCTAACCCAACCTAACCTAACCATCACCGAAGTCAAAGAATTCGACATTGCCAAAATATCCACAAAAAGTTCTTATCCTACCAAACCTCACCCATCTGAACCTAACCATCACCGAAATCAAAGAATTCGACATTGCCAAAATATCCACAAAACGTGCTTACCTCACAATACTTAACCTAACCTAACCTAACCATCACCGAAGTCAGAGAATTCAACATTGCCAAAATATCCACAAAAAGTTCTTATCCTACCAAATCTCTCCCATCTGAACCTAACCATCACCGAAATCAAAGAATTGGACATTGCCAAAATATCCACAAAACGGGCTTACCTCACAATACCTAACCCAACCTAACCTAACCATCACTGAAGTCAGAGAATCCAACATTGCCAAAATATCCACAAAAAGTTCATACCCCACCAAACCACACCCATCTGAACCTAACCATCACCGAAATCGAAGAAATTGACATTGCCAAAATATCCACAAAACGTGCTTACCTCACTATACCATATCCAACCTAACCTAACCATCACCGAAAATAGAGAATTCGACATTGCCAAAATATCCACAAAAAGTTCTTATCCTACCAAACCTCACCCATCTGAACCTTACCATCACCGAAATCAAAGAATTGGACATTTATAAAATATCCACAAAACGTGCTTACCTTACAATACCTAACCCAACCTAACCTAACCATCACCGAAGTCAGAGAATTCGACATTGCCAAAATATCCACAAAAAGTTCTTATCCTACCAAACCTCACCCATCTGAGCCTAACCATCAACGGAATTAAAGAATAAGACATTGCCAAAATATCTACAAAACATGCTTACCCCTTAATACCTAACTAAACCTAACCTAACCATCACCGAAGTCAGAGAATTCGACATTGCCAAAATATCCACAAAAAGTTCTTATCCTACCAAACCTCACCCAATTGAACCTAACCATAGCCGAAATCAAAGAATTGGACATTGCAAAAATATCCACAAAACGTGCTTACCTTACAATACTCAACCCAACCTAACCTAACCATCACCGAAGTCAGAGAATTCGACATTGCCAAAATATCCACAAAAAGTTCTTATCCTACCAAACCTCACTTATCTGAACCTAACCATCACCGAAATCAAAGAATTCGACATTGCCAAAATATCCACAAAACGTGCTTACCTTACAATACCTAACCCAACCTAACCTAACCATCACCGAAGTCAGAGAATTCGACATTGCCAAAATATCCACAAAAAGTTCTTATCCTACCAAACCTCACTTATCTGAACCTAACCATCACCGAAATCAAAGAATTCGACATTGCCAAAATATCCACAAAACGTGCTTACCTCACAATACCTAACCTTACCTAACCTAACCATCACCGAAGTCAGAGAATTCAACATTGCCAAAATATCTACAAAAAGTTCATACCCCACCAAACCTCACCCATCTGAACCTAACCATCACCGAAATCGAAGAAATGGACATTGCCAAAATATCCACAAAACGTGCTTACCTCACTATACCATATCCAACCTAACCTAACCATCACCGAAAATAGAGAATTCGACATTGCCAAAATATCCACAAAAAGTTCTTATCCTACCAAACCTCACCCATCTGAGCCTAACCATCAACGAAATTAAAGAATTAGACATTGCCAAAATATCTACAAAACATGCTAACCCCTTAATACCTAACCCAACCTAACCTAACCATCACCGAAGTCAGAGAATTCGACATTGCCAAAATATCCACAAAAAGTTCTTATCCTACCAAACCTCACCCAATTGAACCTAACCATCACCGAAATCAAAGAATTGGACATTTCAAAAATATCCACAAAACGTGCTTACCTCACAATACCTAACCTAACCTTACCTAACCATCACCGAAGTCAGAGAATTCGACATTGCCAAAATATCCACAAAAAGTTCTTATCCTACCAAACCTCACCCATCTGAGCCTAACCATCAACGAAATTAAAGAATTAGACATTGCCAAAATATCTACAAAACATGCTTACCCCTTAATACCTAACCCAACCTAACCTAACCATCACCGAAGTCAGAGAATTCGACATTGCCAAAATATCCACAAAAAGTTCTTATCCTACCAAACCTCACCCAATTGAACCTAACCATCACCGAAATCAAAGAATTGGACATTTCAAAAATATCCACAAAACGTGCTTACCTCACAATACCTAACCTAACCTTACCTAACCATCACCGAAGTCAGAGAATTCGACATTGCCAAAATATCCACAAAAAGTTCTTATCCTACCAAACCTCACCCATCTGAAACTAACCATCACCGAAATCAAAGAATTGGACATTAAACAAATATCCACAAAACGTGCTTACCTTACAATACCTAACCCAACCTAACCTAACCATCACCGAAGTCAGAGAATTCGACATTGCCAAAATATCCACAAAAAGTTCTTTTCCTACCAAACCTCACTTATCTGAACCTAACCATCACCGAAATCAAAGAATTAAACAATGCTTAAATATCCACAAAACGTGCTTACCTCACAATACCTAACCCAACCTAACCTAACCATCACCGAAGTCAAAGAATTCGACATTGCCAAAATATCCACAAAAAGTTCTTATCCTACCAAACCTCACCCATCTGAACCTAACCATCACCGAAATCAAAGAATTCGACATTGCCAAAATATCCACAAAACGTGCTTACCTCACAATACTTAACCTAACCTAACCTAACCATCACCGAAGTCAGAGAATTCAACATTGCCAAAATATCTACAAAAAGTTCATACCCCACCAAACCTCACCCATCTGAACCTAACCATCACCAAAATCGAAGAAATGGACATTGCCAACATATCCACAAAACGTGCTTACCTCACTATACCTTATCCAACCTAACCTAACCATCACCGAAAATAGAAAATTCGACATTGCCAAAATATCCACAAAAAGTTCTTATCCTACCAAACCTCACCCATCTGAACCTAACCATCACCGAAATCAAAGAATTGGACATTGCCAAAATATCCACAAAACGTGCTTACCTCACAATACCTAACCCAACCTAACCTAACCATCACTGAAGTCAGAGAATCCAACATTGCCAAAATATCCACAAAAAGTTCATACCCCACCAAACCTCACCCATCTGAACCTAACCATCACCGAAATCGAAGAAACGGACATTGCCAAAATTTCCACAAAACGTGCTTACCTCACTATACCTTATTCAACCTAACCTAACCATCACCGAAGTCAGAGAATTCGACATTGCCAAAATATCCACAAAAAGTTCTTATCCTACCAAACCTCACCCATCTGAACCTAACCATCACCGAAATCAAAGAATTGGACATTGCAAAAATATCCACAAAACGTGCTTACCTTACAATACCTAACCCAACCTAACCTTACCATCACCGAAGTCAGAGAATTCGACATTGCCAAAATATCCACAAAAAGTTCTTATCCTACCAAACCTCACTTATCTGAACCTAACCATCACCGAAATCAAAGAATTGGACAATAATAAAATATCCACAAAACGTGCTTGCCTCACAATACCTAACCCAACCTAACCTAACCATCACCGAAGTCAAAGAATTCGACATTGCCAAGATATCCACAAAAAGTTCTTATCCTACCAAACCTCACCCATCTGAACCTAACCATCACCGAAATCAAAGAATTCGACATTGCCAAAATATCCACAAAACGTGCTTACCTCACAATACCTAACCTAACCTAACCTAACCATCACCGAAGTCAGAGAATTCGACATTGCCAAAATATCCACAAAAAGTTCTTATCCTACCAAACCTCACCCATCTGAACCTAACCATCACCGAAATCAAAGAATTGGACATTGCAAAAATATACACAAAACGTGCTTACCTCACAATACTTAACCTAACCTAACCTAACCATCACCGAAGTCAGAGAATTCGACATTGCCAAAATATCCACAAAAAGTTCTTATCCTACCAAACCTCACCCATCTGAGCCTAATCATCAACGAAATTAAAGAATTAAACATTGCCAAAATATCTACAAAACATGCTTACCCCTTAATACCTAACCCAACCTAACCTTACCATCACTGATGTCAGAGAATTCGACATTGCCAAAATATCCACAAAAAGTTCTTATCCTACCAAACCTCACCCATCTGAACCTAACCATCACCGAAATCAAAGAATTGGACATTGCAAAAATATCCACAAAACGTGCTTACCTTACAATAACTAACCCAACCTAACCTAACCATCACCGAAGTCAGAGAATTCGACATTGCCAAAATATCCACAAAAAGTGCTTATCCTACCAAACCTCACTTATCTGAACCTAACCATCACCGAAATCAAAGAATTGGACAATAATAAAATATCCACAAAACGTGCTTACCTCACAATACCTAACCCAACCTAACCTAACCATCACCGAAGTCAAAGAATTCGACATTGCCAAAATATCCACAAAAAGTTCTTATCCTACCAAACCTCACCCATCTGAACCTAACCATCACCGAAATCAAAGAATTCGACATTGCCAAATTATCCACAAAACGTGCTTACTTCACAATACCTAACCTAACCTAACCTAACCATCACCGAAGTCAGAGAATTCAACATTGCCAAAATATCTACAAAAAGTTCATACCCCACCAAACCTCACCCATCTGAACCTAACCATCACCGAAATCGAAGAAATGGACATTGCCAAAATATCCACAAAACGTGCTTACCTCACTATAACATATCCAACCTAACCTAACCATCACCGAAAATAGAGAATTCGACATTGCCAAAATATCCACAAAAAGTTCTTATCCTACCAAACCTCACCCATCTGAGCCTAACCATCAACGAAATTAAAGAATTAGACATTGCCAAAATATCTACAAAACATGCTTACCCCTTAAAACCTAACCCAACCTAACCTAACCATCACCGAAGTCAGAGAATTCGACATTGCCAAAATATCCACAAAAAGTTCTTATCCTACCAAACCTCACCCATCTGAACCTAACCATCACCAAAATCAAAGAATTGGACATTGCCAAAATATCCACAAAACGTGCTTACCTTACAATAACTAACCCAACCTAACCTAACCATCACCGAAGTCAGAGAATTCGACATTGCCAAAATATCCACAAAAAGTTCTTATCCTACCAAACCTCACTTATCTGAACCTAACCATCACCGAAATCAAAGAATTGGACAATAATAAAATATCCACAAAACGTGCTTACCTCACAATACCTAACCCAACCTAACCTAACCATCACCGAAGTCAAAGAATTCGACATTGCCAAAATATCCACAAAAAGTTCTTATCCTACCAAACCTCACCCATCTGAACCTAACCATCACCGAAATCAAAGAATTCGACATTGCCAAAATATCCACAAAACGTGCTTACCTCACAATACTTAACCTAACCTAACCTAACCATCACCGAAGTCAGAGAATTCAACATTGCCAAAATATCTACAAAAAGTTCATACCCCACCAAACCTCACCCATCTGAACCTAACCATCACCAAAATCGAAGAAATGGACATTGCCAACATATCCACAAAACGTGCTTACCTCACTATACCTTATCCAACCTAACCTAACCATCACCGAAAATAGAAAATTCGACATTGCCAAAATATCCACAAAAAGTTCTTATCCTACCAAACCTCACCCATCTGAACCTAACCATCACCGAAATCAAAGAATTGGACATTGCCAAAATATCCACAAAACGTGCTTACCTCACAATACCTAACCCAACCTAACCTAACCATCACTGAAGTCAGAGAATCCAACATTGCCAAAATATCCACAAAAAGTTCATACCCCACCAAACCTCACCCATCTGAACCTAACCATCACCGAAATCGAAGAAACGGACATTGCCAAAATTTCCACAAAACGTGCTTACCTCACTATACCTTATTCAACCTAACCTAACCATCACCGAAGTCAGAGAATTCGACATTGCCAAAATATCCACAAAAAGTTCTTATCCTACCAAACCTCACCCATCTGAACCTAACCATCATCGAAATCAAAGAATTGGACATTGCAAAAATATCCACAAAACGTGCTTACCTTACAATACCTAACCCAACCTAACCTTACCATCACCGAAGTCAGAGAATTCGACATTGCCAAAATATCCACAAAAAGTTCTTATCCTACCAAACCTCACTTATCTGAACCTAACCATATCCGAAATCAAAGAATTGGACAATAATAAAATATCCACAAAACGTGCTTTCCTCACAATACCTAACCCAACCTAACCTAACCATCACCGAAGTCAAAGAATTCGACATTGCCAAGATATCCACAAAAAGTTCTTATCCTACCAAACCTCACCCATCTGAACCTAACCATCACCGAAATCAAAGAATTCGACATTGCCAAAATATCCACAAAACGTGCTTACCTCACAATACCTAACCTAACCTAACCTAACCATCACCGAAGTCAGAGAATTCGACATTGCCAAAATATCCACAAAAAGTTCTTATCCTACCAAACCTCACCCATCTGAGCCTAATCATCAACGAAATTAAAGAATTAAACATTGCCAAAATATCTACAAAACATGCTTACCCCTTAATACCTAACCCAACCTAACCTTACCATCACTGAAGTCAGAGAATTCGACATTGCCAAAATATCCACAAAAAGTTCTTATCCTACCAAACTTCACCCATCTGAACCTAACCATCACCGAAATCAAAGAATTGGACATTGCAAAAATATCCACAAAACGTGCTTACCTTACAATAACTAACCCAACCTAACCTAACCATCACCGAAGTCAGAGAATTCGACATTGCCAAAATATCCACAAAAAGTTCTTATCCTACCAAACCTCACTTATCTGAACCTAACCATCACCGAAATCAAAGAATTGGACAATAATAAAATATCCACAAAACGTGCTTACCTCACAATACCTAACCCAACCTAACCTAACCATCACCGAAGTCAAAGAATTCGACATTGCCAAAATATCCACAAAAAGTTCTTATCCTACCAAACCTCACCCATCTGAACCTAACCATCACCGAAATCAAAGAATTCGACATTGCCAAATTATCCACAAAACGTGCTTACCTCACAATACCTAACCTAACCTAACCTAACCATCACCGAAGTCAGAGAATTCAACATTGCCAAAATATCTACAAAAAGTTCATACCCCACCAAACCTCACCCATCTGAACCTAACCATCACCGAAATCGAAGAAATGGACATTGCCAAAATATCTACAAAACGTGCTTACCTCACTATAACATATCCAACCTAACCTAACCATCACCGAAAATAGAGAATTCGACATTGCCAAAATATCCACAAAAAGTTCTTATCCTACCAAACCTCACCCATCTGAGCCTAACCATCAACGAAATTAAAGAATTAGACATTGCCAAAATATCTACAAAACATGCTTACCCCTTAAAACCTAACCCAACCTAACCTTACCATCACCGAAGTCAGAGAATTCGACATTGCCAAAATATCCACAAAAAGTTCTTATCCTACCAAACCTCACCCATCTGAACCTAACCATCACCGAAATCAAAGAATTGGACATTGCCAAAATATCCACAAAACGTGCTTACCTTACAATAACTAACCCAACCTAACCTAACCATCACCGAAGTCAGAGAATTCGACATTGCCAAAATATCCACAAAAAGTTCTTATCCTACCAAACCTCACTTATCTGAACCTAACCATCACCGAAATCAAAGAATTGGACAATAATAAAATATCCACAAAACGTGCTTACCTCACAATACCTAACCCAACCTAACCTAACCATCACCGAAGTCAAAGAATTCGACATTGCCAAAATATCCACAAAAAGTTCTTATCCTACCAAACCTCACCCATCTGAACCTAACCATCACCGAAATCAAAGAATTCGACATTGCCAAAATATCCACAAAACGTGCTTACCTCACAATACTTAACCTAACCTAACCTAACCATCACCGAAGTCAGAGAATTCAACATTGCCAAAATATCTACAAAAAGTTCATACCCCACCAAACCTCACCCATCTGAACCTAACCATCACCAAAATCGAAGAAATGGACATTGCCAACATATCCACAAAACGTGCTTACCTCACTATACCTTATCCAACCTAACCTAACCATCACCGAAAATAGAAAATTCGACATTGCCAAAATATCCACAAAAAGTTCTTATCCTACCAAACCTCACCCATCTGAACCTAACCATCACCGAAATCAAAGAATTGGACATTGCCAAAATATCCACAAAACGTGCTTACCTCACAATACCTAACCCAACCTAACCTAACCATCACTGAAGTCAGAGAATCCAACATTGCCAAAATATCCACAAAAAGTTCATACCCCACCAAACCTCACCCATCTGAACCTAACCATCACCGAAATCGAAGAAACGGACATTGCCAAAATTTCCACAAAACGTGCTTACCTCACTATACCTTATTCAACCTAACCTAACCATCACCGAAGTCAGAGAATTCGACATTGCCAAAATATCCACAAAAAGTTCTTATCCTACCAAACCTCACCCATCTGAACCTAACCATCACCGAAATCAAAGAATTGGACATTGCAAAAATATCCACAAAACGTGCTTACCTTACAATACCTAACCCAACCTAACCTAACCATCACCGAAGTCAAAGAATTCGACATTGCCAAGATATCCACAAAAAGTTCTTATCCTACCAAACCTCACCCATCTGAACCTAACCATCACCGAAATCAAAGAATTCGACATTGCCAAAATATCCACAAAACGTGCTTACCTCACAATACCTAACCTAACCTAACCTAACCATCACCGAAGTCAGAGAATTCAACATTGCCAAAATATCTACAAAAAGTTCATACCCCACCAAACCTCACCCATCTGAACCTAACCATCACCGAAATCGAAGAAATGGACATTGTTAAAATATCCACAAAACGTGCTTACCTCACTATACCTTATTCAACCTAACCTAACCATCACCGAAAATAGAGAATTCGACATTGCCAAAATATCCACAAAAAGTTCTTATCCTACCAAACCTCACCCAATTGAACCTAACCATCACCGAAATCAAAGAATTAGACATTGCAAAAATATCCACAAATTGTGCTTACCTCACAATACCTAACCTAACCTAACCTAACCATCACCGAAGTCAGAGAATTCGACATTGCCAAAATATCCACAAAAAGTTCTTATCCTACCAAACCTCACCCATCTGAGCCTAACCATCAACGAAATTAAAGAATTAGACATTGTTAAAATATCTACAAAACATGCTTACCCCTTAAAACCTAACCCAACCTAACCTAACCATCACCGAAGTCAGAGAATTCGACATTGCCAAAATATCCACAAAAAGTTCTTATCCTACCAAACCTCTCCCATCTGAACCTAACCATCACCGAAATCAAAGAAATGGACATCGCCAAAATAACAACAAAACGTGCTTACCTCACAATACCTAACCTAACCTAACCTAACCATCACCGAAGTCAGAGAATTCGACATTGCCAAAATATCCACAAAAAGTTCTTATCCTACCAAACCTCACCCATCTGAACCTAACCATCACCGAAATCAAAGAATTGGACATTGCAAAAATATACACAAAACGTGCTTACCTCACAATACTTAACCTAACCTAACCTAACCATCACCGAAGTCAGAGAATTCGACATTGCCAAAATATCCACAAAAAGTTCTTATCCTACCAAACCTCACCCATCTGAGCCTAATCATCAACGAAATTAAAGAATTAAACATTGCCAAAATATCTACAAAACATGCTTACCCCTTAATACCTAACCCAACCTAACCTTACCATCACTGAAGTCAGAGAATTCGACATTGCCAAAATATCCACAAAAAGTTCTTATCCTACCAAACCTCACCCATCTGAACCTAACCATCACCGAAATCAAAGAATTGGACATTGCAAAAATATCCACAAAACGTGCTTACCTTACAATAACTAACCCAACCTAACCTAACCATCACCGAAGTCAGAGAATTCGACATTGCCAAAATATCCACAAAAAGTTCTTATCCTACCAAACCTCACTTATCTGAACCTAACCATCACCGAAATCAAAGAATTGGACAATAATAAAATATCCACAAAACGTGCTTACCTCACAAATCCTAACCCAACCTAACCTAACCATCACCGAAGTCAAAGAATTCGACATTGCCAAAATATCCACAAAAAGTTCCTATCCTACCAAACCTCACCCATCTGAACCTAACCATCACCGAAATCAAAGAATTCGACATTGCCAAATTATCCACAAAACGTGCTTACCTCACAATACCTAACCTAACCTAACCTAACCATCACCGAAGTCAGAGAATTCAACATTGCCAAAATATCTACAAAAAGTTCATACCCCACCAAACCTCACCCATCTGAACCTAACCATCACCGAAATCGAATAAACGGACATTGTCAAAATATCCACAAAACGTGCTTACCTCACTATACCTTATCCAACCTAACCTAACCATCACCGAAAATAGAGAATTCGACATTGCCAAAATATCCACAAAAAGTTCTTATCCTACCAAACTTCACCCAATTGAACCTAACCATCACCGAAATCAAATAATTGGACATTGCAAAAATATACACAATTTGTGCTTACCTCACAATACCTAACCTAACCTAACCTAACCATCACCGAAGTCAGAGAATTCGACATTGCCAAAATATCCACAAAAAGTTCTTATCCTACCAAACCTCACCCATCTGAGCCTAACCATCAACGAAATTAAAGAATAAGACATTGCCAAAATATCTACAAAACATGCTTACCCCTTAAAACCTAACCCAACCTAACCTAACCATCACCGAAGTCAGAGAATTCGACATTGCCAAAATATCCACAAAAAGTTCTTATCCTACCAAACCTCACCCATCTGAACCTAACCATCACCGAAATCAAAGAATTGGACATTGCCAAAATATCCACAAAACGTGCTTACCTCACAATACCTAACCCAACCTAACCTAACCATCACTGAAGTCAGAGAATCAAACATTGCCAAAATATCCACAAAAAGTTCATACCCCACCAAACATCACCCATCTGAACCTAACCATCACCGAAATCGAAGAAATGGACATTGCCAAAATATCCACAAAACGTGCTTACCTCACTATACCTTATTAAACCTAACCTAACCATCACCGAAGTCAGAGAATTCGACATTACCAAAATATCCACAAAAAGTTCTTATCCTACCAAACCTCACCCATCTGAGCCTAACCATCAACAAAATTAAAGAATAAGACATTGCCAAAATATCTACAAAACATGCATACCCCTTAATACCTAACCCAACCTAACCTTACCATCACCGAAGTCAGAGAATTCGACATTGCCAAAATATCCACAAAAAGTTCTTATCCTACCAAACCTCACCCAATTGAACCTAACCATCACCGAAATCAAAGAATTGGACATTGCCAAAATATCCACAAAACGTGCTTACCTCACAATACCTAACCCAACCTAACCTAACCATCACTGAAGTCAGAGAATCCAACATTGCCAAAATATCCACAAAAAGTTCATACCCCACCAATCCTCACCCATCTGAACCTAACCATCACCGAAATCGAAGAAACGGACATTGCCAAAATATCCACAAAACGTGCTTACCTCACAATACCTAACCCAACCTTACCTAACCATCACCGAAGTCAGAGAATTCGACATTGCCAAAATATCCACAAAAAGTTCTTATCCTACCAAACCTCACCCATCTGAGCCTAACCATCAACGAAATTAGAGAATTAGACATTGCCAAAATATCTACAAAACATGCTTACCCCTTAATACCTAACCCAACCTAACCTTACCATCACCGAAGTCAGAGAATTCGACATTGCCAAAATATCCACAAAAAGTTCTTATCCTACCAAACCTCACCCAATTGAACCTAACCATCACGGAAATCAAAGAATTGGACATTGCAAAAATATCCACAAAACGTGCTTACCTCACAATACCTAACCTAACCTAACCTAACCATTACCGAAGTCAGAGAATTCGACTTTGCTAAAATATTCACAAAAAGTTCTTATCCTACCAAACCTCACCCATCTGAACCTAACCATCACCGAAATCAAAGAATTGGACATTGCCAAAATATCCACAAAACGTGCTTACCTCACAATACCTAACCCAACCTAACCTAACCATCACTGAAGTCAGAGAATCCAACATTGCCAAAATATCCACAAAAAGTTCATACCCCACCAAACCTCACCCATCTGAACCTAACCATCACCGAAATCGAAGAAATGGACATTGCCAAAATATCCACAAAACGAGCTTACCTCACTATACCTTATTCAACCTAACCTAACCATCACCGAAGTCAGAGAATTCGACATTGCCAAAATATCCTCAAAAAGTTCTTATCCTACCAAACCTCACCCATCTGAACCTAACCATCACCGAAATCAAAGAATTGGACATTGCAAAAATATCCACAAAACGTGCTTACCTTACAATACCTAACCCAACCTAACCTTACCCTCACCGAAGTCAGAGAATTCGACATTGCCAAAATATCCACAAAAAGTTCTCATCCTACCAAACCTCACTTATCTGAACCTAACCATCACCGAAATCAAAGATGTGGACAAAGATAAAATATCCACAAAACGTGCTTACCTCACAAAACCTAACCCAACCTAACCTAACCATCACCGAAGTCAGAGAATTCGACATTGCCAAAATATCCACAAAAAGTTCTCATCCTACCAAACCTCACTTATCTGAACCTAACCATCACCGAAATCAAAGATGTGGACAATGATAAAATATCCACAAAACGTGCTTACCTCACAAAACCTAACCCAACCTAACCTAACCATCACCGAAGTCAGAGAATTCGACATTGCCAAAATATCCACAAAAAGTTCTTATCCTACCAAACCTCACCCATCTGAGCCTAACCATCAACGAAATTAAAGAATAAGACATTGCCAAAATATCTACAAAACATGCTTACCCCTTAAAACCTAACCCAACCTAACCTAACCATCACCGAAGTCAGAGAATTCGACATTGCCAAAATATCCACAAAAAGTTCTTATCCTACCAAACCTCACCCATCTGAACCTAACCATCACCGAAATCAAAGAATTGGACATTGCCAAAATATCCACAAAACGTGCTTACCTCACAATACCTAACCCAACCTAACCTAACCATCACTGAAGTCAGAGAATCAAACATTGCCAAAATATCCACAAAAAGTTCATACCCCACCAAACATCACCCATCTGAACCTAACCATCACCGAAATCGAAGAAATGGACATTGCCAAAATATCCACAAAACGTGCTTACCTCACTATACCTTATTAAACCTAACCTAACCATCACCGAAGTCAGAGAATTCGACATTACCAAAATATCCACAAAAAGTTCTTATCCTACCAAACCTCACCCATCTGAGCCTAACCATCAACAAAATTAAAGAATAAGACATTGCCAAAATATCTACAAAACATGCATACCCCTTAATACCTAACCCAACCTAACCTTACCATCACCGAAGTCAGAGAATTCGACATTGCCAAAATATCCACAAAAAGTTCTTATCCTACCAAACCTCACCCAATTGAACCTAACCATCACCGAAATCAAAGAATTGGACATTGCCAAAATATCCACAAAACGTGCTTATCTCACAATACCTAACCCAACCTAACCTAACCATCACTGAAGTCAGAGAATCCAACATTGCCAAAATATCCACAAAAAGTTCATACCCCACCAATCCTCACCCATCTGAACCTAACCATCACCGAAATCGAAGAAACGGACATTGCCAAAATATCCACAAAACGTGCTTTCCTCACAATACCTAACCCAACCTTACCTAACCATCACCGAAGTCAGAGAATTCGACATTGCCAAAATATCCACAAAAAGTTCTTATCCTACCAAACCTCACCCATCTGAGCCTAACCATCAACGAAATTAGAGAATTAGACATTGCCAAAATATCTACAAAACATGCTTACCCCTTAATACCTAACCCAACCTAACCTTACCATCACCGAAGTCAGAGAATTCGACATTGCCAAAATATCCACAAAAAGTTCTTATCCTACCAAACCTCACCCAATTGAACCTAACCATCACGGAAATCAAAGAATTGGACATTGCAAAAATATCCACAAAACGTGCTTACCTCACAATACCTAACCTAACCTAACCTAACCATTACCGAAGTCAGAGAATTCGACTTTGCTAAAATATTCACAAAAAGTTCTTATCCTACCAAACCTCACCCATCTGAACCTAACCATCACCGAAATCAAAGAATTGGACATTGCCAAAATATCCACAAAACGTGCTTACCTCACAATACCTAACCCAACCTAACCTAACCATCACTGAAGTCAGAGAATCCAACATTGCCAAAATATCCACAAAAAGTTCATACCCCACCAAACCTCACCCATCTGAACCTAACCATCACCGAAATCGAAGAAATGGACATTGCCAAAATATCCACAAAACGAGCTTACCTCACTATACCTTATTCAACCTAACCTAACCATCACCGAAGTCAGAGAATTCGACATTGCCAAAATATCCTCAAAAAGTTCTTATCCTACCAAACCTCACCCATCTGAACCTAACCATCACCGAAATCAAAGAATTGGACATTGCAAAAATATCCACAAAACGTGCTTACCTTACAATACCTAACCCAACCTAACCTTACCCTCACCGAAGTCAGAGAATTCGACATTGCCAAAATATCCACAAAAAGTTCTCATCCTACCAAACCTCACTTATCTGAACCTAACCATCACCGAAATCAAAGATGTGGACAATGATAAAATATCCACAAAACGTGCTTACCTCACAAAACCTAACCCAACCTAACCTAACCATCACCGAAGTCAGAGAATTCGACATTGCCAAAATATCCACAAAAAGTTCTTATCCTACCAAACCTCACCCATCTGAACCTAACCATCACCGAAATCAAAGAATTGGACATTGCCAAAATATCCACAAAACGTGCTTACCTCACAATACTTAACCCAACCTAACCTAACCATCACTGAAGTCAGAGAATCCAACATTGCCAAAATATCCACAAAAAGTTCATACCCCACCAAACCTCACCCATCTGAACCTAACCATCACCGAAATCGAAGAAACGGACATTGCCAAAATATCCACAAAACGTGCTTACCTCACTATACCTTATTCAACCTAACCTAACCATCACCGAAGTCAGAGAATTCGACATTGCCAAAATATCCACAAAAAGTTCTTATCCTACCAAACCTCACTTATCTGAACCTAACCATCACCGAAATCAAAGAATTGGACAATGATAAAATATCCACAAAACGTGCTTACCTCACAATACCTAACCCAACCTAACCTAACCATCACCGAAGTCAAAGAATTCGACATTGCCAAAATATCCACAAAAAGTTCTTATCCTACCAAACCTCACCCATCTGAACCCTATTATCACCGAAATCAAAGAATTGGACATTAATAAAATATCCACAAAACGTGCTTACTTTACAATACCTAACCCAACCTTACCTAACCATCACCGAAGTCAGAGAATTCGACATTGCCAAAATATCCACAAAAAGTTCTTATCCTACCAAACCTCACCCATCTGAGCCTAACCATCAACGAAATTAAAGAATTAGACATTGCCAAAATATCTACAAAACATGCTTACCCCTTAATACCTAACCTAACCTAACCTAACCTAACCTAACCTAACCTAACCTTACCATCACCGAAGTCAGAGAATTCGACATTGCAAAAATATCCACAAAAAGTTCTTATCCTACCAAACCTCACCCAATTGAACCTAACCATCACGGAAATCAAAGAATTGGACATTGCAAAAATATCCACAAAACGTGCTTACCTCACAATACCTAACCTAACCTAACCTAACCATCACCGAAGTCAGAGAATTCGACTTTGCCAAAATATTCACAAAAAGTTCTTATCCTACCAAACCTCACCCATCTGAACCTAACCATCACCGAAATCAAAGAATTGGACATTGCCAAAATATCCACAAAACGTGCTTACCTCACAACACCTAACCCAACCTAACCTAACCATCACTGAAGTCAGAGAATCCAACATTGCCAAAATATCCACAAAAAGTTCATACCCCACCAAACCTCACCCATCTGAACCAAACCATCACCGAAATCGAAGAAATGGACATTGCCAAAATATCCACAAAACGTGCTTACCTCACTATACCTTATTCAACCTAACCTAACCATCACCGAAGTCAGAGAATTCGACATTGCCAAAATATCCTCAAAAAGTTCTTATCCTACCAAACCTCACCCATCTGAACCTAACCATCACCGAAATCAAAGAATTGGACATTGCCAAAATATCCACAAAACGTGCTTACCTCACAATACCTAACCCAACCTAACCTAACCATCACTGAAGTCAGAGAATCAAACATTGCCAAAATATCCACAAAAAGTTCATACCCCACCAAACATCACCCATCTGAACCTAACCATCACCGAAATCGAAGAAATGGACATTGCCAAAATATCCACAAAACGTGCTTACCTCACTATACCTTATTAAACCTAACCTAACCATCACCGAAGTCAGAGAATTCGACATTACCAAAATATCCACAAAAAGTTCTTATCCTACCAAACCTCACCCATCTGAGCCTAACCATCAACAAAATTAAAGAATTAGACATTGCCAAAATATCTACAAAACATGCATACCCCTTAATACCTAACCCAACCTAACCTTACCATCACCGAAGTCAGAGAATTCGACATTGCCAAAATATCCACAAAAAGTTCTTATCCTACCAAACCTCACCCAATTGAACCTAACCATCACCGAAATCAAAGAATTGGACATTGCAAAAATATCCACAAAACGTGCTTACCTCACAATACCTAACCTAACCTAACCTTACCATCACCGAAGTCAGAGAATTCGACTTTGCCAAAATATCCACAAAAAGTTCTTATCCTACCAAACCTCACCCATCTGAACCTAACCATCACCGAAATCAAAGAATTGGACATTGCCAAAATATCCACAAAACGTGCTTACCTCACAATACCTAACCCAACCTAACCTAACCATCACTGAAGTCAGAGAATCCAACATTGCCAAAATATCCACAAAAAGTTCATACCCCACCAAACCTCACCCATCTGAACCAAACCATCACCGAAATCGAAGAAATGGACATTGCCAAAATATCCACAAAACGTGCTTACCTCACTATACCTTATTCAACCTAACCTAACCATCACCGAAGTCAGAGAATTCGACATTGCCAAAATATCCTCAAAAAGTTCTTATCCTACCAAACCTCACCCATCTGAACCTAACCATCACCGAAATCAAAGAATTGGACATTGCAAAAATATCCACAAAACGTGCTTACCTTACAATACCTAACCCAACCTAACCTTACCATCACCGAAGTCAGAGAATTCGACATTGCCAAAATATCCACAAAAAGTTCTCATCCTACCAAACCTCACTTATCTGAACCTAACCATCACCGAAATCAAAGATGTGGACAATGATAAAATATCCACAAAACGTGCTTACCTCACAAAACCTAACCCAACCTAACCTAACCATCACCGAAGTCAGAGAATTCGACATTGCCAAAATATCCACAAAAAGTTCTTATCCTACCAAACCTCACCCATCTGAACTTAACCATCACCGAAATCAAAGAATTGGACATTGCAAAAATATACACAAAACGTGCTTACCTCACAATACCTAACCTAACCTAACCTAACCATCACCAAAGTCAGAGAATTCGACATTGCCAAAATATCCACAAAAAGTTCATACCCCACCAAACCTCACCCATCTGAACCTAACCATCACCGATGTCGAAGAAATGGACATTGCCAAAATATCCACAAAACGTGCTTATCTCACTATACCTTATCCAACCTAACCTAACCATCACCGAAAATAGAGAATTCGACATTGCCAAAATATCCACAAAAAGTTCTTATCCTACCAAACCTCACAAATCTGAACCTAACCATCACCGAAATCAAAGAATTGGACATAAATTAAATATCCACAAAACGTGCTTACCTCACAATACCTAACCCAACCTAACCTAACTATCACCGAAGTCAGAGAATTCGACATTGCCAAAATATCCACAAAAAGTTCTTATCCTACCAAACCTCTCCCATCTGAACCTAACCATCACCGAAATCAAAGAATAAGACATTGCAAAAATATACACGAAACGTGCTTACCTCACAATACCTAACCCAACCTAACCTAACCATCACCGAAGTCAAAGAATTCAACATTGCCAAAATATCCACAAAAAGTTCTTATCCTACCAAACCTCACCCATCTGATCCTAACTTTCACCGAAATCAAAGAATTGGACATTGCCAAAATATCCACAAAACGTGCTTACCTCACAATACCTAACCCAACCTAACCTAACAATCACTGAAGTCAGAGAATCCAACATTGCCAAAATATCCACAAAAAGTTCATACCCCACCAAACCTCACCCATCTGATCCTAACCATCAGCGAAATCGAAGAAATGGACATTGCCAAAATATCCACAAAACGTGCTTACCTCACTATACCTTATTCAACCTAACCTAACCATCGCCGAAGTCAGAGAATTCGACATTGCCAAAATATCCACAAAAAGTTCATACCCCACCAAACCTCACCCATCTGAACCTAACCATCACCGATGTCGAAGAAATGGACATTGCCAAAATATCCACAAAACGTGCTTATCTCACTATACCTTATCCAACCTAACCTAACCATCACCGAAAATAGAGAATTCGACATTGCCAAAATATCCACAAAAAGTTCTTATCCTACCAAACCTCACAAATCTGAACCTAACCATCACCGAAATCAAAGAATTGGACATAAATTAAATATCCACAAAACGTGCTTACCTCACAATACCTAACCCAACCTAACCTAACTATCACCGAAGTCAGAGAATTCGACATTGCCAAAATATCCACAAAAAGTTCTTATCCTACCAAACCTCTCCCATCTGAACCTAACCATCACCGAAATCAAAGAATAAGACATTGCAAAAATATACACGAAACGTGCTTACCTCACAATACCTAACCCAACCTAACCTAACCATCACCGAAGTCAAAGAATTCAACATTGCCAAAATATCCACAAAAAGTTCTTATCCTACCAAACCTTACCCATCTGATCCTTACTTTCACCGAAATCAAAGAATTGGACATTGCCAAAATATCCACAAAACGTGCTTACCTCACAATACCTAACCCAACCTAACCTAACAATCACTGAAGTCAGAGAATCCAACATTGCCAAAATATCCACAAAAAGTTCATACCCCACCAAACCTCACCCATCTGATCCTAACCATCAGCGAAATCGAAGAAATGGACATTGCCAAAATATCCACAAAACGTGCTTACCTCACTATACCTTATTCAACCTAACCTAACCATCGCCGAAGTCAGAGAATTCGACATTGCCAAAATATCCACAAAAAGTTCTTATCCTACCAAACCTCACCCATCTGAACCTAACCATCACCGAAATCAAAGAATTGGACATTGCAAAGATATACACAAAACGTGCTTTCCTCACAATACCTAACCTAACCTAACCTAACCATCACCGAAGTCAGAGAATTCGACATTGCCAAAATATCCACAAAAAGTTCTTATCCTACCAAACCTCACCCATCTGAGCCTAACCATCAACGAAATTAAAGAATTAGACATTGCGAAAATATCTACAAAACATGCTTACCCCTTATTACCTAACCCAACCTAACCAAACCATCACCGAAGTCAGAGAATTCGACATTGCCAAAATATCCACAAAAAGTTCTTATCCTACCAAACCTCTCCCATCTGAACCTAACCATCACCGAAATCAAAGAATTGGACATCGCCAAAATAACAACAAAACGTGCTTACCTCACAATACCTAACCCAACCTAACCTAACCATCACCGAAGTCAGAGAATTCGACATTGCCAAAATATCCTCAAAAAGTTCTTATCCTACAAAACCTCACCCATCTAAACCTAACCATCACCGAAATCAAAGAATTGGACATTGCCAAAATATCCACAAAACGTGCTTACCTTACAATACCTAACCCAACCTAACCTTACCATCACCGAAGTCAGAGAATTCGACATTGCCAAAATATCCACAAAAAGTTCTCATCCTACCAAACCTCACTTATCTGAACCTAACCATCACCGAAATCAAAGATGTGGACAATGATAAAATATCCACAAAACGTGCTTACCTCACAAAACCTAACCCAACCTAACCTAACCATCACCGAAGTCAGAGAATTCGACATTGCCAAAATATCCACAAAAAGTTCTTATCCTACCAAACCTCTCCCATCTGAACCTAACCATCACTGAAATCAAAGAATTGGACATTGCCAAAATATCCACAAAACGTGCTTACCTCACAATACCTAACCCAACCTAACCTAACCATCACCGAAGTCAGAGAATTCGACATTGCTAAAATATCCACAAAAAGTTCTTATCCTACCAAACCTCACCCATCTGAACCTAACCATCACCGATATCAAAGAATAAGACATTGCAAAAATATACACAAAACGTGCATACCTCACAATACCTAACCCAACCTAACGTAACCATCACCGAAGTCAAAGAATTCGACATTGCCAAAATATCCACAAAAAGTTCTTATCCTACCAAACCCCACCCATCTGAACCTAACCATCACCGAAATCAATGAATTGGACATTGCGAAAATATCCACAAAACGTGCTTACCTCACAATACCTAACCCAACCTAACCTAACCATCACAAAAGTCAGAGAATTCGACATTGCCAAAATATCCACAAAAAGTTCTTATCCTACCAAACCTCACTTATCTGAACCTAACCATCACCGAAATCAAAGAATTGGACAATAATAAAATATCCACAAAACGTGCTTACCTCACAATACCTAACCCAACCTAACCTAACCATCACTGAAGTCAGAGAATCCAACATTGCCAAAATATCCACAAAAAGTTCATACCCCACCAAACCTCACCCATCTGAACCTAACCATCACCGAAATCGAAGAAACGGACATTGCCAAAATATCCACAAAACGTGCTTACCTCACTATACCTTATTCAACCTAACCTAACCATCACCGAAGTCAGAGAATTCGACATTGCTAAAATATCCACAAAAAGTTCTTATCCTACCAAACCTCACTTATCTGAACCTTACCATCACCGAAATCAAAAAATTGGACAATGATAAAATATCCACAAAACGTGCTTACCTCACAATACCTAACCCAACCTAACCTAACCATCACCGAAGTCAGAGAATTCGACTTTGCCAAAATATCCACAAAAAGTTCTTATCCTACCAAACCTCACCCATCTGAACCTAACCATCACCGAAATCAAGAAATTGGACATTGCCAAAATATCCACAAAACGTGCTTACCTCACAATACCTAATCCAACCTAACCTAACCATCACTGAAGTCAGAGAATCCAACATTGCCAAAATATCCACAAAAAGTTCATACCCCACCAAACCTCACCCATCTGAACCTAACCATCACCGAAATCGAAGAAACGGACATTGCCAAAATATCCACAAAACTTGCTTACCTCACTATACCTTATTCAACCTAACCTAACCATCACCGAAGTCAGAGAATTCGACATTGCCAAAATATCCACAAAAAGTTCTTATCCTACCAAACCTCACTTATCTGAACCTAACCATCACCGAAATCAAAAAATTGGACAATGATAAAATATCCACAAAACGTGCTTACCTCACAATACCTAACCCAACCTAACCTAACCATCACCGAAGTAAAAGAATTCGACATTGCCAAAATATCCACAAAAAGTTCTTATCCTACCAAACCTCACCCATCTGAACCTTACCATCACCGAAATCAAAGAATTGGACATTAATAAAATATCCACAAAACGTGCTTACCTTACAATACCTAACCCAACCTTACCTAACCATCACCGAAGTCAGAGAATTCGACATTGCCAAAATATCCACAAAAAGTTCTTATCCTACCAAACCTCACCCATCTGAGCCTAACCATCAACGAAATTAAAGAATTAGACATTGCCAAAATATCTACAAAACATGCTTACCCCTTAATACCTAACCCAACCTAACCTTACCATCACCGAAGTCAGAGAATTCGACATTGCCAAAATATCCACAAAAAGTTCTTATCCTACCAAACCTCACCCAATTGAACCTAACCATCACGGAAATCAAAGAATTGGACATTGCAAAAATATCCACAAAACGTGCTTACCTCACAATACCTAACCTAACCTAACCTAACCATCACCGAAGTCAGAGAATTCGACTTTGCCAAAATATTCACAAAAAGTTCTTATCCTACCAAACCTCACCCATCTGAACCTAACCATCACCGAAATCAAAGAATTGGACATTGCCAAAATATCCACAAAACGTGCTTACCTCACAATACCTAACCCAACCTAACCTAACCATCACTGAAGTCAGAGAATCCAACATTGCCAAAATATCCACAAAAAGTTCATACCCCACCAAACCTCACCCATCTGAACCTAACCATCACCGAAATCGAAGAAATGGACATTGCCAAAATATCCACAAAACGTGCTTACCTCACTATACCTTATTCAACCTAACCTAACCATCACCAAAGTCAGAGAATTCGACATTGCCAAAATATCCTCAAAAAGTTCTTATCCTACCAAACCTCACCCATTTGAACCTAACCATCACCGAAATCAAAGAATTGGACATTGCAAAGATATACACAAAACGTGCTTACCTCACAATACCTAACCTAACCTAACCTAACCATCACCGAAGTCAGAGAATTCGACATTGCCAAAATATCCACAAAAAGTTCTTATCCTACCAAACCTCACCCATCTGAGCCTAACCATCAACGAAATTAAAGAATTAGACATTGCGAAAATATCTACAAAACATGCTTACCCCTTAATACCTAACCCAACCTAACCAAACCATCACCGAAGTCAGAGAATTCGACATTGCCAAAATATCCACAAAAAGTTCTTATCCTACCAAACCTCTCCCATCTGAACCTAACCATCACCGAAATCAAAGAATTGGACATCGCCAAAATAACAACAAAACGTGCTTACCTCACAATACTTAACCCAACCTAACCTAACCATCACCGAAGTCAGAGAATTCGACATTGCCAAAATATCCTCAAAAAGTTCTTATCCTACCAAACCCCACCCATCTGAACCTAACCATCACCGAAATCAAAGAATTGGACATTGCAAAAATATCCACAAAACGTGCTTACCTTACAATACCTAACCCAACCTAACCTTACCATCACCGAAGTCAGAGAATTCGACATTGCCAAAATATCCACAAAAAGTTCTCATCCTACCAAACCTCACTTATCTGAACCTAACCATCACCGAAATCAAAGATGTGGACAATGATAAAATATCCACAAAACGTGCTTACCTCACAAAACCTAACCCAACCTAACCTAACCATCACCGAAGTCAGAGAATTCGACATTGCCAAAATATCCACAAAAAGTTCTTATCCTACCAAACCTCACCCATCTGAACTTAACCATCACCGAAATCAAAGAATTGGACATTGCAAAAATATACACAAAACGTGCTTACCTCACAATACCTAACCTAACCTAACCTAACCATCACCAAAGTCAGAGAATTCGACATTGCCAAAATATCCACAAAAAGTTCATACCCCACCAAACCTCACCCATCTGAACCTAACCATCACCGATGTCGAAGAAATGGACATTGCCAAAATATCCATAAAACGTGCTTATCTCACTATACCTTATCCAACCTAACCTAACCATCACCGAAAATAGAGAATTCGACATTGCCAAAATATCCACAAAAAGTTCTTATCCTACCAAACCTCACCCATCTGAACCTAACCATCACCGAAATCAAAGAAATAGGCATTGCCAAAATATCCACAAAACGTGCTTACCTCACAATACCTAACCCAACCTAACCTATCCATCACCGAAGTCCGAGAATTCGACATTGCCAAAATATCCACAAAAAGTTCTTATCCTACCAAACCTCACCCATCTGAACCTAACCATCACCGAAATCAAAGAAATAGGCATTGCCAAAATATCCACAAAACGTGCTTACCTCACAATACCTAACCCAACCTAACCTCACCATCACCGAAGTCAAAGAATTCGACATTGCCAAAATATCCACAAAAAGTTCTTATCCTACCAAACCTCACCCATCTGAACCTAACCATCACCGAAATCAAAGAATTGGACATTGCAAAAATATCCACAAAACGTGCTTACCTTACAATACCTAACCCAACCTAACCTAACCATCACCGAAGTCAGAGAATTCGACATTGCCAAAATTTCCACAAAAAGTTCTTATCCTACCAAACCTCACCCATCTGAACCTAACCATCACCGAAATCAAAGAATTGGACATTGCAAAAATATACACAAAACGTGCTTACCTCACAATACTTAACCTAACCTAACCTAACCATCACCGAAGTCAGAGAATTCGACATTGCTAAAATATCCACAAAAAGTTCATACCCCACCAAACCTCACCCATCTGATCCTAACCATCACCGAAATCGAAGAAATGGACATTGCCAAAATATCCACAAAACGTGCTTACCTCACTATACCTTATTCAACCTAACCTAACCATCACCGAAGTCAGAGAATTCGACATTGCCAAAATATCCACAAAAAGTTCTTATCCTACCAAACCTCACCCATCTGAACCTAACCATCACCGAAATCAAAGAATTGGACATTAATTAAATATCCACAAAACGTGCTTACTTTACAATACCTTACCCAACCTAACCTAACCATCACCGAAGTCAGAGAATTCGACTTTGCCAAAATATCCACAAAAAGTTCTTATCCTACCAAACCTCACCCATCTGAACCTAACCATCACCGAAATCAAAGAATTGGACATTGCAAAGATATACACAAAACGTGCTTACCTCACAATACCTAACCTAACCTAACCTAACCATCACCGAAGTCAGAGAATTCGACATTGCCAAAATATCCACAAAAAGTTCTTATCCTACCAAACCTCACCCATCTGAGCCTAACCATCAACGAAATTAAAGAATTAGACATTGCCAAAATATCTACAAAACATGCTTACCCCTTAAAACCTAACTCAACCTAACCTAACCATCACCGAAGTCAGAGAATTCGACATTGCCGAAATATCCACAAAAAGTTCTTATCCTACCAAACCTCTCCCATCTGAACCTAACCATCACCGAAATCAAAGAATTGGACATCGCCAAAATAACAACAAAACGTGCTTACCTCACAATACCTAACCCAACCTAACCTTACCATCACCGAAGTCAGAGAATTCGACATTGCCAAAATATCCACAAAAAGTTCTTATTCTACCAAACCTCACCCATCTGAACCTAACCATCACCGAAATCAAAGAAGTGGACATTGCAAAAATATACACAAAACGTGCTTACCTCACAATATTTAACCTAACCTAACCTAACCATCACCGAAGTCAGAGAATTCGACATTGCCAAAATATCCACAAAAAGTTCATATCCTACCAAACCTCACCCATCTGAACCTAACCATCACCGAAATCAAAGAATTAAGCATTGCCAAAATATCCACAAAACGTGCTTACCTCACAATACCTAACCCAACCTAACCTATCCATCACCGAAGTCCGAGAATTCGACATTGCCAAAATATCCACAAAAAGTTCTTATCCTACCAAACCTCACTTATCTGAACCTAAACATCACCGAAATCAAAGAATTGGACAATGATAAAATATCCACAAAACGTGCTTACCTCACAATACCTAACGCAACCTAACCTAACCATCACCGAAGTCAAAGAATTCGACATTGCCAAAATATCCACAAAAAGTTCTTATCCTACCAAACCTCACCCATCTGAACCTAACCATCACCGAAATCAAAGAATTGGACATTGCCAAAATATCCACAAAACGAGCTTACCTCACAATACCTAACCCAACCTAACCTAACCATCACTAAAGTCAGAGAATCCAACATTGCCAAAATATCCACAAAAAGTTCATACCCCACCAAACCTCACCCATCTGAACCTAACCATCACCGAAATCGAAGAAATGGACATTGCCAAAATATTTACAAAAGGTGCTTACCTCACTATACCTTATTCAACCTAACCTAACCATCACCGAAGTCAGAGAATTCGACATTGCCAAAATATCCACAAAAAGTTCTTATCCTACCAAACCTCACCCATCTGAACCTAACCATCACCGAAATCAAAGAATTCGACATTGCCAAAATATCCACAAAACGTGCTTACCTCACAATACCTAACCTAACCTAACCTAACCATCACCGAAGTCAGAGAATTCAACATTGCCAAAATATCTACAAAAAGTTCATACCCCACCAAACCTCACCCATCTGAACCTAACCATCACCGAAATCGAAGTAATGGACATTGCCAAAATATCCACAAAACGTGCTTACCTCACTAAACCTTATCCAACCTAACCTAACTATCACCGAAAATAGAGAATTCGACATTGCCTAAATATCCACAAAAAGTTCTTATCCTACCAAACCTCACCCATCTGAACCTTACCATCACCGAAATCAAAGAATTGGACATTAATAAAATATCCACAAAACGTGCTTACCTTACAATACCTAACCCAACCTTACCTAACCATCACCGAAGTCAGAGAATTCGACATTGCCAAAATATCCACAAAAAGTTCTTATCCTACCAAACCTCACCCATCTGAGCCTAACCATCAACGAAATTAAAGAATTAGACATTGCCAAAATATCTACAAAACATGCTTACCCCTTAATACCTAACCCAACCTAACCTTACCATCACCGAAGTCAGAGAATTCGACATTGCCAAAATATCCACAAAAAGTTCTTATCCTACCAAACCTCACCCAATTGAACCTAACCATCACGGAAATCAAAGAATTGGACATTGCAAAAATATCCACAAAACGTGCTTACCTCACAATACCTAACCTAACCTAACCTAACCATCACCGAAGTCAGAGAATTCGACTTTGCCAAAATATTCACAAAAAGTTCTTATCCTACCAAACCTCACCCATCTGAACCTAACCATCACCGAAATCAAAGAATTGGACATTGCCAAAATATCCACAAAACGTGCTTACCTCACAATACCTAACCCAACCTAACCTAACCATCACTGAAGTCAGAGAATCCAACATTGCCAAAATATCCACAAAAAGTTCATACCCCACCAAACCTCACCCATCTGAACCTAACCATCACCGAAATCGAAGAAATGGACATTGCCAAAATATCCACAAAACGTGCTTACCTCACTATACCTTATTCAACCTAACCTAACCATCACCAAAGTCAGAGAATTCGACATTGCCAAAATATCCTCAAAAAGTTCTTATCCTACCAAACCTCACCCATTTGAACCTAACCATCACCGAAATCAAAGAATTGGACATTGCAAAGATATACACAAAACGTGCTTACCTCACAATACCTAACCTAACCTAACCTAACCATCACCGAAGTCAGAGAATTCGACATTGCCAAAATATCCACAAAAAGTTCTTATCCTACCAAACCTCACCCATCTGAGCCTAACCATCAACGAAATTAAAGAATTAGACATTGCGAAAATATCTACAAAACATGCTTACCCCTTAATACCTAACCCAACCTAACCAAACCATCACCGAAGTCAGAGAATTCGACATTGCCAAAATATCCACAAAAAGTTCTTATCCTACCAAACCTCTCCCATCTGAACCTAACCATCACCGAAATCAAAGAATTGGACATCGCCAAAATAACAACAAAACGTGCTTACCTCACAATACTTAACCCAACCTAACCTAACCATCACCGAAGTCAGAGAATTCGACATTGCCAAAATATCCTCAAAAAGTTCTTATCCTACCAAACCCCACCCATCTGAACCTAACCATCACCGAAATCAAAGAATTGGACATTGCAAAAATATCCACAAAACGTGCTTACCTTACAATACCTAACCCAACCTAACCTTACCATCACCGAAGTCAGAGAATTCGACATTGCCAAAATATCCACAAAAAGTTCTCATCCTACCAAACCTCACTTATCTGAACCTAACCATCACCGAAATCAAAGATGTGGACAATGATAAAATATCCACAAAACGTGCTTACCTCACAAAACCTAACCCAACCTAACCTAACCATCACCGAAGTCAGAGAATTCGACATTGCCAAAATATCCACAAAAAGTTCTTATCCTACCAAACCTCACCCATCTGAACTTAACCATCACCGAAATCAAAGAATTGGACATTGCAAAAATATACACAAAACGTGCTTACCTCACAATACCTAACCTAACCTAACCTAACCATCACCAAAGTCAGAGAATTCGACATTGCCAAAATATCCACAAAAAGTTCATACCCCACCAAACCTCACCCATCTGAACCTAACCATCACCGATGTCGAAGAAATGGACATTGCCAAAATATCCATAAAACGTGCTTATCTCACTATACCTTATCCAACCTAACCTAACCATCACCGAAAATAGAGAATTCGACATTGCCAAAATATCCACAAAAAGTTCTTATCCTACCAAACCTCACCCATCTGAACCTAACCATCACCGAAATCAAAGAAATAGGCATTGCCAAAATATCCACAAAACGTGCTTACCTCACAATACCTAACCCAACCTAACCTATCCATCACCGAAGTCCGAGAATTCGACATTGCCAAAATATCCACAAAAAGTTCTTATCCTACCAAACCTCACCCATCTGAACCTAACCATCACCGAAATCAAAGAAATAGGCATTGCCAAAATATCCACAAAACGTGCTTACCTCACAATACCTAACCCAACCTAACCTCACCATCACCGAAGTCAAAGAATTCGACATTGCCAAAATATCCACAAAAAGTTCTTATCCTACCAAACCTCACCCATCTGAACCTAACCATCACCGAAATCAAAGAATTGGACATTGCAAAAATATCCACAAAACGTGCTTACCTTACAATACCTAACCCAACCTAACCTAACCATCACCGAAGTCAGAGAATTCGACATTGCCAAAATTTCCACAAAAAGTTCTTATCCTACCAAACCTCACCCATCTGAACCTAACCATCACCGAAATCAAAGAATTGGACATTGCAAAAATATACACAAAACGTGCTTACCTCACAATACTTAACCTAACCTAACCTAACCATCACCGAAGTCAGAGAATTCGACATTGCTAAAATATCCACAAAAAGTTCATACCCCACCAAACCTCACCCATCTGATCCTAACCATCACCGAAATCGAAGAAATGGACATTGCCAAAATATCCACAAAACGTGCTTACCTCACTATACCTTATTCAACCTAACCTAACCATCACCGAAGTCAGAGAATTCGACATTGCCAAAATATCCACAAAAAGTTCTTATCCTACCAAACCTCACCCATCTGAACCTAACCATCACCGAAATCAAAGAATTGGACATTAATTAAATATCCACAAAACGTGCTTACTTTACAATACCTTACCCAACCTAACCTAACCATCACCGAAGTCAGAGAATTCGACTTTGCCAAAATATCCACAAAAAGTTCTTATCCTACCAAACCTCACCCATCTGAACCTAACCATCACCGAAATCAAAGAATTGGACATTGCAAAGATATACACAAAACGTGCTTACCTCACAATACCTAACCTAACCTAACCTAACCATCACCGAAGTCAGAGAATTCGACATTGCCAAAATATCCACAAAAAGTTCTTATCCTACCAAACCTCACCCATCTGAGCCTAACCATCAACGAAATTAAAGAATTAGACATTGCCAAAATATCTACAAAACATGCTTACCCCTTAAAACCTAACTCAACCTAACCTAACCATCACCGAAGTCAGAGAATTCGACATTGCCGAAATATCCACAAAAAGTTCTTATCCTACCAAACCTCTCCCATCTGAACCTAACCATCACCGAAATCAAAGAATTGGACATCGCCAAAATAACAACAAAACGTGCTTACCTCACAATACCTAACCCAACCTAACCTTACCATCACCGAAGTCAGAGAATTCGACATTGCCAAAATATCCACAAAAAGTTCTTATTCTACCAAACCTCACCCATCTGAACCTAACCATCACCGAAATCAAAGAAGTGGACATTGCAAAAATATACACAAAACGTGCTTACCTCACAATATTTAACCTAACCTAACCTAACCATCACCGAAGTCAGAGAATTCGACATTGCCAAAATATCCACAAAAAGTTCATATCCTACCAAACCTCACCCATCTGAACCTAACCATCACCGAAATCAAAGAATTAAGCATTGCCAAAATATCCACAAAACGTGCTTACCTCACAATACCTAACCCAACCTAACCTATCCATCACCGAAGTCCGAGAATTCGACATTGCCAAAATATCCACAAAAAGTTCTTATCCTACCAAACCTCACTTATCTGAACCTAAACATCACCGAAATCAAAGAATTGGACAATGATAAAATATCCACAAAACGTGCTTACCTCACAATACCTAACGCAACCTAACCTAACCATCACCGAAGTCAAAGAATTCGACATTGCCAAAATATCCACAAAAAGTTCTTATCCTACCAAACCTCACCCATCTGAACCTAACCATCACCGAAATCAAAGAATTGGACATTGCCAAAATATCCACAAAACGAGCTTACCTCACAATACCTAACCCAACCTAACCTAACCATCACTAAAGTCAGAGAATCCAACATTGCCAAAATATCCACAAAAAGTTCATACCCCACCAAACCTCACCCATCTGAACCTAACCATCACCGAAATCGAAGAAATGGACATTGCCAAAATATTTACAAAAGGTGCTTACCTCACTATACCTTATTCAACCTAACCTAACCATCACCGAAGTCAGAGAATTCGACATTGCCAAAATATCCACAAAAAGTTCTTATCCTACCAAACCTCACCCATCTGAACCTAACCATCACCGAAATCAAAGAATTCGACATTGCCAAAATATCCACAAAACGTGCTTACCTCACAATACCTAACCTAACCTAACCTAACCATCACCGAAGTCAGAGAATTCAACATTGCCAAAATATCTACAAAAAGTTCATACCCCACCAAACCTCACCCATCTGAACCTAACCATCACCGAAATCGAAGTAATGGACATTGCCAAAATATCCACAAAACGTGCTTACCTCACTAAACCTTATCCAACCTAACCTAACTATCACCGAAAATAGAGAATTCGACATTGCCTAAATATCCACAAAAAGTTCTTATCCTACCAAACCTCACCCAATTGAACCTAACCATCACCGAAATCAAAGAATTGGACATTGCAAAAATATCCACAAAACGTGCTTACCTCACAATACCTAACCTAACCTAACCTAACCATCACCGAAGTCAGAGAATTCGACTTTGCCAAAATATCCACAAAAAGTTCTTATCCTACCAAACCTCACCCATCTGAACCTAACCATCACCGAAATCAAAGAATTGGACATTGCCAAAATATCCACAAAACATGCTTACCTCACAATACCTAACCCAACCTAACCTAACCATCACTGAAGTCAGAGAATCCAACATTGCCAAAATATCCACAAAAAGTTCATACCCCACCAAACCTCACCCATCTGAACCTAACCATCACCGAAATCGAAGAAATGGACATTGCCAAAATATCCACAAAACGTGCTTACCTCACTAACCTAACCTAACCTAACCTTACCTAACCTAACCATCACCGAAGTCAGAGAATTCGACATTGCCAAAATATCCACAAAAAGTTCTTATCCTACCAAACCTCACCCATCTGAACCTAACCATCACCGAAATTAAAGAATTGGACATTGCCAAAATATCCACAAAACATGCTTACCTCACAATACCTAACCCAACCTAACCTAACCATCACTGAAGTCAGAGAATCCAACATTGCCAAAATATCCACAAAAAGTTCATACCCCACCAAACCTCACCCATCTGAACCTAACCATCACCGAAATCGAAGAAATGGACATTGCCAAAATATCCACAAAACGTGCTTACCTCACTAACCTAACCTAACCTAACCTTACCTAACCTAACCATCACCGAAGTCAGAGAATTCGACATTGCCAAAATATCCACAAAAAGTTCTTATCCTACCAAACCTCACCCATCTGAACCTAACCATCACCGAAATCAAAGAATTGGACATTGCAAAAATATACACAAAACGTGCTTACCTCACAATACTTAACCTAACCTAACCTAACCATCACCGAAGTCAGAGAATTCGACATTGCCAAAATATCCACAAAAAGTTCTTATCCTACCAAACCTCACTTATCTGAACCTAACCATCACCGAAATCAAAGAATTGGACAATGATAAAATATCCACAAAACGTGCTTACCTCACAAAACCTAACCCAACCTAACCTAACCATCACCGAAGTCAAAGAATTCGACATTGCCAAAATATCCACAAAAAGTTCTTATCCTACCAAACCTCACCCATCTGAACCTAACCATCACCGAAATCAATGAATTGGACATTGCGAAAATATCCACAAAACGTGCTTTCCTCACAATACCTAACCCTACCTAACCTTACCATCACCGAAGTCAGAGAATTCGACATTGCCAAAATATCCACAAAAAGTTCTTATCCTACCAAACCTCACCCATCTGAACCTAACCATCACCGAAATCAAAGAATTGGACATTGCCAAAATATCCACAAAACGTGCTTACCTCACAATACCTAACCCAACCTAACCTAACCATCACTGAAGTCAGAGAATCCAACATTGCCAAAATATCCACAAAAAGTTCATACCCCACCAAACCTCACCCATCTGATCCTAACCATCACCGAAATCGAAGAAATGGACATTGCCAAAATATCCACAAAACGTGCTTACCTCACTTTACCTTATTCAACCTAACCTAACCATCACCGAAGTCAGAGAATTCGACATTGCCAAAATATCCACAAAAAGTTCTTATCCTACCAAACCTCACCCATCTGAACCTAACCATCACCGAAATCAAAGAATTGGACATTAATTAAATATCCACAAAACGTGCTTACTTTACAATACCTAACCCAACCTAACCTAACCATCACCGAAGTCAGAGAATTCGACATTGCCAAAATATCCACAAAAAGTTCTTATCCTACCAAACCTCACCCATCTGAACCTAACCATCACCGAAATCAAAGAATTGGACATTGCAAAGATATACACAAAACGTGCTTACCTCACAATACCTAACCTAACCTAACCTAACCATCACCGAAGTCAGAGAATTCGACATTGCCAAAATATCCACAAAAAGTTCTTATCCTACCAAACCTCACCCATCTGAGCCTAACCATCAACGAAATTAAAGAATTAGACATTGCCAAAATATCTACAAAACATGCTTACCACTTAAAACCTAACTCAACCTAACCTAACCATCACCGAAGTCAGAGAATTCGACATTGCCGAAATATCCACAAAAAGTTCTTATCCTACCAAACCTCTCCCATCTGAACCTAACCATCACCGAAATCAAAGAATTGGACATCGCCAAAATAACAACAAAACGTGCTTACCTCACAATACCTAACCCAACCTAACCTAACCATCACCGAAGTCAGAGAATTCGACATTGCCAAAATATCTACAAAAAGTTCATACCCCACCAAACCTCACCCATTTGAACCTAACCATCACCGAAATCGAAGTAATGGACATTGCCAAAATATCCACAAAACGTGCTTACCTCACTAAACCTTATCCAACCTAACCTAACTATCACCGAAAATAGAGAATTCGACATTGCCAAAATATCCACAAAAAGTTCTTATCCTACCAAACCTCACCCAATTGAACCTAACCATCACCGAAATCAAAGAATTGGACATTGCAAAAATATCCACAAAACGTGCTTACCTCACAATACCTAACCTAACCTAACCTAACCATCACCGAAGTCAGAGAATTCGACTTTGCCAAAATATCCACAAAAAGTTCTTATCCTACCAAACCTCACCCATCTGAACCTAACCATCACCGTAATCAAAGAATTGGACATTGCCAAAATATCCACAAAACATGCTTACCTCACAATACCTAACCCAACCTAACCTAACCATCACTGAAGTCAGAGAATCCAACATTGCCAAAATATCCACAAAAAGTTCATACCCCACCAAACCTCACCCATCTGAACCTAACCATCACCGAAATCGAAGAAATGGACATTGCCAAAATATCCACAAAACGTGCTTACCTCACTAACCTAACCTAACCTAACCTTACCTAACCTAACCATCACCGAAGTCAGAGAATTCGACATTGCCAAAATATCCACAAAAAGTTCTTATCCTACCAAACCTCACCCATCTGAACCTAACCATCACCGAAATCAAAGAATTGGACATTGCTTAAATATCCACAAAACATGCTTACCTCACAATACCTAACCCAACCTAACCTAACCATCACTGAAGTCAGAGAATCCAACATTGCCAAAATATCCACAAAAAGTTCATACCCCACCAAACCTCACCCATCTGAACCTAACCATCACCGAAATCGAAGAAATGGACATTGCCAAAATATCCACAAAACGTGCTTACCTCACTAACCTAACCTAACCTAACCTTACCTAACCTAACCATCACCGAAGTCAGAGAATTCGACATTGCCAAAATATCCACAAAAAGTTCTTATCCTACCAAACCTCACCCATCTGAACCTAACCATCACCGAAATCAAAGAATTGGACATTGCAAAAATATACACAAAACGTGCTTACCTCACAATACTTAACCTAACCTAACCTAACCATCACCGAAGTCAAAGAATTCGACATTGCCAAAATATCCACAAAAAGTTCTTATCCTACCAAACCTCACCCATCTGAACCTAACCATCACCGAAATCAATGAATTGGACATTGCGAAAATATCCACAAAACGTGCTTTCCTCACAATACCTAACCCTACCTAACCTTACCATCACCGAAGTCAGAGAATTCGACATTGCCAAAATATCCACAAAAAGTTCTTATCCTACCAAACCTCACCCATCTGAACCTAACCATCACCGAAATCAAAGAATTGGACATTGCCAAAATATCCACAAAACGTGCTTACCTCACAATACCTAACCCAACCTAACCTAACCATCACTGAAGTCAGAGAATCCAACATTGCCAAAATATCCACAAAAAGTTCATACCCCACCAAACCTCACCCATCTGATCCTAACCATCACCGAAATCGAAGAAATGGACATTGCCAAAATATCCACAAAACGTGCTTACCTCACTTTACCTTATTCAACCTAACCTAACCATCACCGAAGTCAGAGAATTCGACATTGCCAAAATATCCACAAAAAGTTCTTATCCTACCAAACCTCACCCATCTGAACCTAACCATCACCGAAATCAAAGAATTGGACATTAATTAAATATCCACAAAACGTGCTTACTTTACAATACCTAACCCAACCTAACCTAACCATCACCGAAGTCAGAGAATTCGACATTGCCAAAATATCCACAAAAAGTTCTTATCCTACCAAACCTCACCCATCTGAACCTAACCATCACCGAAATCAAAGAATTGGACATTGCAAAGATATACACAAAACGTGCTTACCTCACAATACCTAACCTAACCTAACCTAACCATCACCGAAGTCAGAGAATTCGACATTGCCAAAATATCCACAAAAAGTTCTTATCCTACCAAACCTCACCCATCTGAGCCTAACCATCAACGAAATTAAAGAATTAGACATTGCCAAAATATCTACAAAACATGCTTACCCCTTAAAACCTAACTCAACCTAACCTTACCATCACCGAAGTCAGAGAATTCGACATTGCCGAAATATCCACAAAAAGTTCTTATCCTACCAAACCTCTCCCATCTGAACCTAACCATCACCGAAATCAAAGAATTGGACATCGCCAAAATAACAACAAAACGTGCTTACCTCACAATACCTAACCCAACCTAACCTTACCATCACCGAAGTCAGAGAATTCGACATTGCCAAAATATCCACAAAAAGTTCTTATTCTACCAAACCTCACCCATCTGAACCTAACCATCACCGAAATCAAAGAATTGGACATTGCAAAAATATACACAAAACGTGCTTACCTCACAATACCTAACCCAACCTAACCTATCCATCACCGAAGTCCGAGAATTCGACATTGCCAAAATATCCACAAAAAGTTCTTATCCTACCAAACCTCACTTATCTGAACCTAACCATCACCGAAATCAAAGAATTGGACAATGATAAAATATCCACAAAACGTGCTTACCTCACAATACCTAACGCAACCTAACCTAACCATCACCGAAGTCAAAGAATTCGACATTGCCAAAATATCCACAAAAAGTTCTTATCCTACCAAACCTCACCCATCTGAACCTAACCATCACCGAAATCAAAGAATTGGACATTGCCAAAATATCCACAAAACGAGCTTACCTCACAATACCTAACCCAACCTAACCTAACCATCACTGAAATCGAAGAAATGGACATTGCCAAAATATCCACAAAAGGTGCTTACCTCACTATACCTTATTCAACCTAACCTAACCATCACCGAAGTCAGAGAATTCGACATTGCCAAAATATCCACAAAAAGTTCTTATCCTACCAAACCTCGCCCAATTGAACCTAACCATCACCGAAATCAAAGAATTGGACATTGCAAAAATATCCACAAAACGTGCTTACCTCACAATACCTAACCTAACCTAACCTAACCATCACCGAAGTCAGAGAATTCGACTTTGCCAAAATATCCACAAAAAGTTCTTATCCTACCAAACCTCACCCATCTGAACCTAACCATCACCGAAATCAAAGAATTGGACATTGCCAAAATATCCACAAAACATGCTTACCTCACAATACCTAACCCAACCTAACCTAACCATCACTGAAGTCAGAGAATCCAACATTGCCAAAATATCCACAAAAAGTTCATACCCCACCAAACCTCACCCATCTGAACCTAACCATCACCGAAATCGAAGAAATGGACATTGCCAAAATATCCACAAAACGTGCTTACCTCACTAACCTAACCTAACCTAACCTTACCTAACCTAACCATCACCGAAGTCAGAGAATTCGACATTGCCAAAATATCCACAAAAAGTTCTTATCCTACCAAACCTCACCCATCTGAACCTAACCATCACCGAAATCAAAGAATTGGACATTGCAAAAATATCCACAAAACGTGCTTACCTTACAATACCTAACCCAACCTAACCTAACCATCACCGAAGTCAGAGAATTCGACATTGCCAAAATATCCACAAAAAGTTCTTATCCTACCAAACCTCACCCATCTGAACCTAACCATCACCGAAATCAAAGAATTGGACATTGCAAAAATATACACAAAACGTGCTTACCCCACAATACTTAACCTAACCTAACCTAACCATCACCGAAGTCAGAGAATTCGACATTGCCATAATATCCACAAAAAGTTCTTATCCTACCAAACCTCACTTATCTGAACCTAACCATCACCGAAATCAAAGAATTGGACAATAATAAAATATCCACAAAACGTGCTTACCTCACAAAACCTAACCCAACCTAACCTAACCATCACCGAAGTCAAAGAATTCGACATTGCCAAAATATCCACAAAAAGTTCTTATCCTACCAAACCTCACCCATCTGAACCTAACCATCACCGAAATCAATGAATTGGACATTGCGAAAATATCCACAAAACGTGCTTTCCTCACAATACCTAACCCTACCTAACCTTACCATCACCGAAGTCAGAGAATTCGACATTGCCAAAATATCCACAAAAAGTTCTTATCCTACCAAACCTCACCCATCTGAACCTAACCATCACCGAAATCAAAGAATTGGACATTGCCAAAATATCCACAAAACGTGCTTACCTCACAATACCTAACCCAACCTAACCTTACCATCACTGAAGTCAGAGAATCCAACATTGCCAAAATATCCACAAAAAGTTCATACCCCACCAAACCTCACCCATCTGATCCTAACCATCACCGAAATCGAAGAAATGGACATTGCCAAAATATCCACAAAACGTGCTTACCTCACTATACCTTATTCAACCTAACCTAACCATCACCGAAGTCAGAGAATTCGACATTGCCAAAATATCCACAAAAAGTTCTTATCCTACCAAACCTCACCCATCTAAACCTAACCATCACCGAAATCAAAGAATTGGACATTAATTAAATATCCACAAAACGTGCTTACTTTACAATACCTAACCCAACCTAACCTAACCATCACCGAAGTCAGAGAATTCGACATTGCCAAAATATCCACAAAAAGTTCTTATCCTACCAAACCTCACCCATCTGAACCTAACCATCACCGAAATCAAAGAATTGGACATTGCAAAGATATACACAAAACGTGCTTACCTCACAATACCTAACCTAACCTAACCTAACCATCACCGAAGTCAGAGAATTCGACATTGCCAAAATATCCACAAAAAGTTCTTATCCTACCAAACCTCACCCATCTGAGCCTAACCATCAACGAAATTAAAGAATTAGACATTGCGAAAATATCTACAAAACATGCTTACCCCTTAATACCTAACCCAACCTAACCTAACCATCACCGAAGTCAGAGAATTCGACATTGCCAAAATATCCACAAAAAGTTCATATCCTACCAAACCTCACCCATCTGAACCTAACCATCACCGAAATCAAAGAATTAGGCATTTATTTATTTTATTTATTTATTTATATATATTTTAGCTATCAAGCTAATTTAAAAAAAAATACATCTTAATTATTATACTTAACTCTAAAATTTATAATTAACTTATATGTACTGTCCCTCACAGAGGTGTCTCTTCGCACCTCGCAGGAATGCATCCATGGTTTTAGCAGACCTGACGCACTCAGGGAGGGCATTATACATGAGCACACCCCTGTGAAAAACACCCCCAGCCGTCTTATTCTTTCTTACTCTACTTACAACTAGTTTGTCCTTATTTCTAGTATAAAAACTATGTTTATCTCTATTCCTTATTATATAATCATCAAAATACTTAGGTAATAACTTATGATCTAACTTATAAACAAAAGACAATGTACTAATATTTAGACTAATTCTAATACTCATCCATCCTAATTCATCTAACATACTTCCAATACTCTTAAATCTACTCACATTCAAAATAGCTCTCATAGCTTTATTCTGTATTTTTTGCATTTTTTCTAAATCTTGGCCACTAAACAAATTAAGCACAGTGGCACAATAAACCACATGTGGCAAGACAATTGAATTAAACACTAAAATTTTACTTTTTTTACTTAAAATATTTCTTAATCTACATAATACACCAACTTTTCTAGCCATTTTTTTTATTATATAGTCAGCGTGCATTTTAAAATTTAGTCCTGAATCTATGTATACACCTAAGTATTTTATATTTTCAACTTTTTCAATTAACTTATCATCAATTCTAATTTCATTCAATATATTTTTATTTTTACCATTCAACCACATCATTTTTGTTTTATTCACATTCAACTTTAATTTATTTTCACACAACCAGTCATTCACATAATTTAATTCTATATTTAAAATCTCAGACATTACATCAACATTCTTTCCAATTATATATATCAATGTATCATCTGCAAACAAATGTATTTTACACATCTTAATTACCTTAACAATATCGTTTATATATAATATAAATAATAAGGGTCCCAATTTGGACCCTTGCGGCACTCCATGAGGTGTTACAAATTCAGAGGATAACACCTTATCAATTTTTACTCTTTGCCTTCTATTATTTAAGTATGATTGACGCCACTTTAATACTATACCATTTATTCCTAACTTATATAATTTTTGTAATAAAATATTCCTATCTACTGTCTCGAACGCTCGCTTAAAATCTAGAAAAACTGCTCCAACAACCATGCTAGATTCATCCATCGTCTCCATCCAATCAGAAACCACCAATTGGATAGCGGTTTCTGTTGAATGTTTCACTCTAAATCCAGACTGTTCCACAACCAAACAATCATTTATACTAATGAACTCTTTCAATTGAATCACAACGATTTCCTCCAGCATCTTCTCAACAATTGGTAACATATTGATGGGCCTCATTTCACTGGCTTTATGTGTGCCCGTAACCTTTGGTACCGGTACAATAGTAGACACCTTCCATGCATCCGGGACGGATCCCACTTCTAACGATTCATTTATTAATTTCAGTAACTGAGGTCCAACCATGTCCCAAGTGTTGATTAAAATATCTAGAGTCAATCCATCCATACTAGAAACTGATTTCATGCCCTTCAATACACCATTTAATCCCTCCATTTCCACTAATTTAAACCTTTCAAACTTATTTAAACCCAAATTAATATCATCATTCACACTATTATGCCTTGTTTGTATTGAATTAACTATATCATTCACACTATTGATGTAAAACTCATTCAATCTTTCAACCATATCCTCTTTATCATTATATACTACTCCCTCGACTTCTAATTCATTCAAAGAAACATTTTTTCCCCCGGAAATCAAAGTTTTAATTATTCGCCACATTTTTGTGGGATCTTTTTTTGCACCATCAATATTTCTTTCATGCCAATCCCTCTTCGCATTACGTAAAACATTCACACATTTATTCCTCTTTCTTTTATACTCTAACCAAGCCTTTTCTAATTGGATTCCATCCATAGCCTTAATAATTTTATATCTTTTATAACTAACATTCTTATCAAGTAAGCTTTCCTTTACTTCCTTGGTAAACCAAGGTTTCAGCTTATGCTTATGCATGATTCTTGTGGTTTTTACGCATTTACTTTTAGAATATGTTATATTACGATACATTATCTCCCACATTTCATTCACACTATCACCATCCTTTCCCCATACACACTCCTTTAACAATTCATTCATCAATTGATAATCAATGTTTTCTCTTTCAGTCACCTGCATATTTTTAAGTCCTCCGTTACTAAACCGCTGTCCCAAAAACATGTTGACAATAGAATGGTCTCCTATTTTCGGTACATCTTTCACCTCACACCGCAGATCCATTATATTTGTTATAACCAAATCAATGAGAGAGCTTGATAAATTATTCACTCTCGTTGCTTCCGTCACTTTTTGTTTAAAACCCAATTCATTTACCCAATTTCTCAACTTTTTTACATAAAATTCTTCTGTCTGTAACCAATTAAAATTCCAGTCCCCAAACATAATTATATTTTTACTCACATCTATACTTCTTTCACTCAATTCTTCTAAAAATTTAAGAAATCTTCCACTTCTACCATTCGGAGAGCGGTAAATTACTAGCAAAAACACAGTAACTCCATTCACAAGCAGATCCACACCAATTGTCCAAAACTCACCATCAACCTTATTAACTATTACATTACCGTAACTTAAATCATCCCTTAAATACAATAGTACCCCACCCGTATGTCTAGAATTAGAGTCACATCTCAAAACACAATATCCATCTATATTCAGCTCAAAATCTTCAAAATCACTAGTTACATGCGTTTCACTTAAACCTATAAATAATGGTTTTTGACTTACAGTTAAACTCCAAACCTCATCCTTGTGAGCAAAAAAACTTTGTACATTTATACCGATACCTTTTGGTGGTTGCTATATATTATTATACTTAATTCTATTTCTCATTAATTCTATATTTCTTTTATATACACTGCACTTAGTGTCCAACGGTCCGTGATTTGTGTTCAAATTTAATTTTAATTTATTATTACTTTTAAAGCAATTATTACATTTTATTATTTTATTGTTACATCCCTCGCTTTTGTGCCCTTCTTCTCCACATTTCGCACATGTCACCTTGTTTCTACAATCCACCGCTTTGTGATTAAATCCGTAACAATTTAGACATCTTAGAATATTAATTTCTTCAAAAACCCTACATCTATCCCAATTTATATTTACTTTTCCATCTTCAATAAATCTTTTAAATGTATTGCAATCTACTTCCACTATCGCATTATATTTATTATTTTTTCTACTTTTCCATATTTTTAACACCTTCAGTTCACCATCATTTATAACTTCTTGATTTTGATTCATCAAACACTCAGCCAACTGTTCACTTGTAAGTTCCTCCGACATATCTACAATTTTAATTTTGGGATTTTTTAATTCCCCTCTTTTAACATTATAATTCTCCCCTAATTTATTTTCTACTTCTTTTATTAATTTAATACTATCCTGTGCACTGTTACACGTTACAGCAATGCCCCCTTTACCGATTTTTTTAACCCCTTGTATTCCTATTTTTAGTTCCTTGGGTTTTATTAAACTTTTGCATTCTTCCTTTGTTTTGTCCGTTTCTTGGATTTTTTTCGGAACAATCATTGTTATGTCTTTATTATTCTTCTTAAGTGCATTTGCATAACTTAAACTATTTTCACTCTTATTTACACTTTTTAAAATGTTTAATTCACTGTTGGTTTTTATTATATTTATGTCTTTTTGTATATTGTTTTTCAAATTTTTAAATTCACTTCTTAATTCACATATTACATCCAAAAATTGTTCCTTATCATTATTTTTATTTTCACAAATATATTCAACTAATTTTTTTACTGATGTAATTAAAAATGTCTTATTGTCATTTGATATACTGTTAGTTTTTGTGGTCAAAATGTCCATAATTTTTTTTTCAATTGTTATTACTTCACTTATGCGTTCTGATGCCATTATTATACACTTAGAACGTACACATAATTATATATTACAAATTTATTTTTAATTTTTTAATTGTTACAATTTCGTTGTCCAAATCGCCACACACGTAATCAACGTCTGTACACGATCACGATAAATATCGTGCCAAAAATATATTGCCAAAATATCCACAAAACGTGCTTACCTCACAATACCTAACCCAACCTAACCTATCCATCACCGAAGTCCGAGAATTCGACATTGCCAAAATATCCACAAAAAGTTCTTATCCTACCAAACCTCACTTATCTGAACCTAACCATCACCGAAATCAAAGAATTGGACAATGATAAAATATCCACAAAACGTGCTTACCTCACAATACCTAACGCAACCTAACCTAACCATCACCGAAGTCAAAGAATTCGACATTGCCAAAATATCCACAAAAAGTTCTTATCCTACCAAACCTCACCCATCTGAACCTAACCATCACCGAAATCAAAGAATTCGACATTGCCAAAATATCCACAAAACGTGCTTACCTCACAATACCTAACCTAACCTAACCTAACCATCACCGAAGTCAGAGAATTCAACATTGCCAAAATATCTACAAAAAGTTCATACCCCACCAAACCTCATCCATCTGAACCTATACATCACCGAAATCGAAGAAATGGACATTGCCAAAATATCCACAAAACGTGCTTACCTCACTATACCTTATCCAACCTAACCTAACCATCACCGAAAATAGAGAATTCGACATTGCCAAAATCTCCACAAAAAGTTCTTATCCTACCAAACCTCACCCAATTGAACCTAACCATCACCGAAATCAAAGAATTGGACATTGCAAAAATATCCACAAAACGTGCTTACCTCACAATACCTAACCTAACCTAACCTAACCATCACCGAAGTCAGAGAATTCGACATTGCCAAAATATCCACAAAAAGTTCTTATCCTACCAAACCTCACCCATCTGAACCTAACCATCACCGAAATCAAAGAATTGGACATTGCCAAAATATCCACAAAACGAGCTTACCTCACAATACCTAACCCAACCTAACCTAACCATCACTGAAGTCAGAGAATCCAACATTGCCAAAATATCCACAAAAAGTTCATACCCCACCAAACCTCACCCATCTGAACCTAACCATCACCGAAATCGAAGAAATGGACATTGCCAAAATATCCACAAAACGTGCTTACCTCACTTTACCTTATTCAACCTAACCTAACCATCACCGAAGTCAGAGAATTCGACATTGCCAAAATATCCACAAAAAGTTCTTATCCTACCAAACCTCACCCATCTGAGCCTAACCATCAACGTAATTAAAGAATTAGACATTTCCAAAATATCTACAAAACATGCTTACCCCTTAATACCTAACCTAACCTAACCTAACCATCACCGAAGTCAGAGAATTCGACATTGCCAAAATATCCACAAAAAGTTCTTATCCTACCAAACCTCACCCATCTGAGCCTAACCATCAACGAAATTAAAGAATTAGACATTGCCAAATTATCTACAAAACATGCTTACCCCTTAAAACCTAACCCAACCTAACCTAACCATCACCGAAGTCAGAGAATTCGACATTGCCAAAATATCCACAAAAAGTTCTTATCCTACCAAACCTCACACATCTGAACCAAACCATCACCGAAATCAAAGAATTGGACATTGCAAAATTATACACAAAACGTGCTTACCTCACAATACTTAACCTAACCTAACCTAACCATCACCGAAGTCAGAGAATTTGACATTGCCAAAATATCCACAAAAAGTTCTTATCCTACCAAACCTCACCCATCTGAACCTAACCATCACCGAAATCAAAGAATTCGACATTGCCAAAATATCCACAAAACGTGCTTACCTCACAATACCTAACCTAACCTAACCTAACCATCACTGAAGTCAGAGAATTCAACATTGCCAAAATATCTACAAAAAGTTCATACCCCACCAAACCTCACCCATCTGAACCTAACCATCACCGAAATCGAAATAATGGACATTGCCAAAATATCCACAAAACGTGCTTACCTCACTAAACCTTATCCAACCTAACCTAACCATCACCGAAAATAGAGAATTCGACATTACCAAAATATCCACAAAAAGTTCTTATCCTACCAAACCTCACCCAATTGAATCTAACCATCACCGAAATCAAAGAATTGGACATTGCAAAAATATCCACAAAACGTGCTTACCTCACAATACCTAACCTAACCTAACCTTACCATCACCGAAGTCAGAGAATTCGACTTTGCCAAAATATCCACAAAAAGTTCTTATCCTACCAAACCTCACCCATCTGAACCTAACCATCACCGAAATCAAAGAATTGGACATTGCCAAAATATCCACAAAACGTGCTTACCTCACATTACCTAACCCAACCTAACCTAACCATCACTGAAGTCAGAGAATCCAACATTGCCAAAATATCCACAAAAAGTTCATACCGCACCAAACCTCACCCATCTGATCCTAACCATCACCGAAATCGAAGAAATGGACATTGCCAAAATATCCACAAAACGTGCTTACCTCACTATACCTTATTCAACCTAACCTAACCATCACCGAAGTCAGAGAATTCGACATTGCCAAAATATCCACAAAAAGTTCTTATCCTACCAAACCTCACCCATCTAAACCTAACCATCACCGAAATCAAAGAATTGGACATTAATTAAATATCCACAAAACGTGCTTACTTTACAATACCTAGCCCAACCTAACCTAACCATCACCGAAGTCAGAGAATTCGACATTGCCAAAATATCCACAAAAAGTTCTTATCCTACCAAACCTCACCCATCTGAACCTAACCATCACCGAAATCAAAGAATTGGACATTGCAAAGATATACACAAAACGTGCTTACCTCACAATACCTAACCTAACCTAACCTAACCATCACCGAAGTCAGAGAATTCGACATTGCCAAAATATCCACAAAAAGTTCTAATCCTACCAAACCTCACCCATCTGAGCCTAACCATCAACGAAATTAAAGAATTAGACATTGCGAAAATATCTACAAAACATGCTTACCCCTTAATACCTAACCCAACCTAACCTAACCATCACCGAAGTCAGAGAATTCGACATTGCCAAAATATCCACAAAAAGTTCTTATCCTACCAAACCTCACCCATCTGAACCTAACCATCACCGAAATCAAAGAATTAGACATTGCAAAAATATACACAAAACGTGCTTACCCCACAATACTTAACCTAACCTAACCTAACCATCACCGAAGTCAGAGAATTCGACATTGCCAAAATATCCACAAAAAGTTCTTATCCTACCAAACCTCACTTATCTGAACCTAACCATCACCGAAATCAAAGAATTGGACAATGATAAAATATCCACAAAACGTGCTTACCTCACAAAACCTAACCCAACCTAACCTAACCATCACCGAAGTCAAAGAATTCGACATTGCCAAAATATCCACAAAAAGTTCTTATCCTACCAAACCTCACCCATCTGAACCTAACCATCACCGAAATCAATGAATTGGACATTGCGAAAATATCCACAAAACGTGCTTTCCTCACAATACCTAACCCTACCTAACCTTACCATCACCGAAGTCAGAGAATTCGACATTGCCAAAATATCCACAAAAAGTTCTTATCCTACCAAACCTCACCCATCTGAACCTAACCATCACCGAAATCAAAGAATTGGACATTGCCAAAATATCCACAAAACGTGCTTACTTCACAATACCTAACCCAACCTAACCTAACCATCACTGAAGTCAGAGAATCCAACATTGCCAAAATATCCACAAAAAGTTCATACCCCACCAAACCTCACCCATCTGATCCTAACCATCACCGAAATCGAAGAAATGGACATTGCCAAAATATCCACAAAACGTGCTTACCTCACAATACTTAACCTAACCTAACCTAACCATCACTGAAGTCAGAGAATTCAACATTGCCAAAATATCTACAAAAAGTTCATACCCCACCAAACCTCACCCATCTGAACCTAACCATCACCGAAATCGAAGTAATGGACATTGCCAAAATATCCACAAAACGTGCTTACCTCACTAAACCTTATCCAACCTAACCTAACCATCACCGAAAATAGAGAATTCGACATTGCCAAAATATCCACAAAAAGTTCTTATCCTACCAAACCTCACCCAATTGAATCTAACCATCACCGAAATCAAAGAATTGGACATTGCAAAAATATCCACAAAACGTGCTTACCTCACAATACCTAACCTAACCTAACCTAACCATCACCGAAGTCAGAGAATTCGACTTTGCCAAAATATCCACAAAAAGTTCTTATCCTACCAAACCTCACCCATCTGAACCTAACCATCACCGAAATCAAAGAATTGGACATTGCCAAAATATCCACAAAACGTGCTTACCTCACATTACCTAACCCAACCTAACCTAACCATCACTGAAGTCAGAGAATCCAACATTGCCAAAATATCCACAAAAAGTTCATACCCCACCAAACCTCACCCATCTGATCCTAACCATCACCGAAATCGAAGAAATGGACATTGCCAAAATATCCACAAACCGTGCTTACCTCACTATACCTTATTCAACCTAACCTAACCATCACCGAAGTCAGAGAATTCGACATTGCCAAAATATCCACAAAAAGTTCTTATCCTACCAAACCTCACCCATCTGAACCTAACCATCACCGAAATCAAAGAATTGGACATTGCAAAGATATACACAAAACGTGCTTACCTCACAATACCTAACCTAACCTAACCTAACCATCACCGAAGTCAGAGAATTCGACATTGCCAAAATATCCACAAAAAGTTCTTATCCTACCAAACCTCACCCATCTGAGCCTAACCATCAACGAAATTAAAGAATTAGACATTGCGAAAATATCTACAAAACATGCTTACCCCTTAATACCTAACCCAACCTAACCTAACCATCACCGAAGTCAGAGAATTCGACATTGCCAAAATATCCACAAAACGTGCTTACCTCACATTACCTAACCCAACCTAACCTAACCATCACTGAAGTCAGAGAATCCAACATTGCCAAAATATCCACAAAAAGTTCATACCCCACCAAACCTCACCCATCTGATCCTAACCATCACCGAAATCGAAGAAATGGACATTGCCAAAATATCCACAAACCGTGCTTACCTCACTATACCTTATTCAACCTAACCTAACCATCACCGAAGTCAGAGAATTCGACATTGCCAAAATATCCACAAAAAGTTCTTATCCTACCAAACCTCACCCATCTGAACCTAACCATCACCGAAATCAAAGAATTGGACATTGCCAAAATATCCACAAAACGTGCTTACCTCACATTACCTAACCCAACCTAACCTAACCATCACTGAAGTCAGAGAATCCAACATTGCCAAAATATCCACAAAAAGTTCATACCCCACCAAACCTCACCCATCTGATCCTAACCATCACCGAAATCGAAGAAATGGACATTGCCAAAATATCCACAAACCGTGCTTACCTCACTATACCTTATTCAACCTAACCTAACCATCACCGAAGTCAGAGAATTCGACATTGCCAAAATATCCACAAAAAGTTCTTATCCTACCAAACCTCACCCATCTGAACCTAACCATCACCGAAATCAAAGAATTGGACATTGCCAAAATATCCACAAAACGAGCTTACCTCACAATACCTAACCCAACCTAACCTAACCATCACTGAAGTCAGAGAATCCAACATTGCCAAAATATCCACAAAAAGTTCATACCCCACCAAACCTCACCCATCTGAACCTAACCATCACCGAAATCGAAGAAATGGACATTGCCAAAATATCCACAAAACGTGCTTACCTCACTTTATCTTATTCAACCTAACCTAACCATCACCGAAGTCAGAGAATTCGACATTGCCAAAATATCCACAAAAAGTTCTTATCCTACCAAACCTCACCCATCTGAGCCTAACCATCAACGTAATTAAAGAATTAGACATTTCCAAAATATCTACAAAACATGCTTACCCCTTAATACCTAACCTAACCTAACCTAACCATCACCGAAGTCAGAGAATTCGACATTGCCAAAATATCCACAAAAAGTTCTTATCCTACCAAACCTCACCCATCTGAGCCTAACCATCAACGAAATTAAAGAATTAGACATTGCCAAATTATCTACAAAACATGCTTACCCCTTAAAACCTAACCCAACCTAACCTAACCATCACCGAAGTCAGAGAATTCGACATTGCCAAAATATCCACAAAAAGTTCTTATCCTACCAAACCTCACACATCTGAACCAAACCATCACCGAAATCAAAGAATTGGACATTGCAAAATTATACACAAAACGTGCTTACCTCACAATACTTAACCTAACCTAACCTAACCATCACCGAAGTCAGAGAATTTGACATTGCCAAAATATCCACAAAAAGTTCTTATCCTACCAAACCTCACCCATCTGAACCTAACCATCACCGAAATCAAAGAATTCGACATTGCCAAAATATCCACAAAACGTGCTTACCTCACAATACCTAACCTAACCTAACCTAACCATCACTGAAGTCAGAAAATTCAACATTGCCAAAATATCTACAAAAAGTTCATACCCCACCAAACCTCACCCATCTGAACCTAACCATCACCGAAATCGAAATAATGGACATTGCCAAAATATCCACAAAACGTGCTTACCTCACTAAACCTTATCCAACCTAACCTAACCATCACCGAAAATAGAGAATTCGACATTACCAAAATATCCACAAAAAGTTCTTATCCTACCAAACCTCACCCAATTGAATCTAACCATCACCGAAATCAAAGAATTGGACATTGCAAAAATATCCACAAAACGTGCTTACCTCACAATACCTAACCTAACCTAACCTTACCATCACCGAAGTCAGAGAATTCGACTTTGCCAAAATATCCACAAAAAGTTCTTATCCTACCAAACCTCACCCATCTGAACCTAACCATCACCGAAATCAAAGAATTGGACATTGCCAAAATATCCACAAAACGTGCTTACCTCACATTACCTAACCCAACCTAACCTAACCATCACTGAAGTCAGAGAATCCAACATTGCCAAAATATCCACAAAAAGTTCATACCCCACCAAACCTCACCCATCTGATCCTAACCATCACCGAAATCGAAGAAATGGACATTGCCAAAATATCCACAAAACGTGCTTACCTCACTATACCTTATTCAACCTAACCTAACCATCACCGAAGTCAGAGAATTCGACATTGCCAAAATATCCACAAAAAGTTCTTATCCTACCAAACCTCACCCATCTAAACCTAACCATCACCGAAATCAAAGAATTGGACATTAATTAAATATCCACAAAACGTGCTTACTTTACAATACCTAGCCCAACCTAACCTAACCATCACCGAAGTCAGAGAATTCGACATTGCCAAAATATCCACAAAAAGTTCTTATCCTACCAAACCTCACCCATCTGAACCTAACCATCACCGAAATCAAAGAATTGGACATTGCAAAGATATACACAAAACGTGCTTACCTCACAATACCTAACCTAACCTAACCTAACCATCACCGAAGTCAGAGAATTCGACATTGCCAAAATATCCACAAAAAGTTCTAATCCTACCAAACCTCACCCATCTGAGCCTAACCATCAACGAAATTAAAGAATTAGACATTGCGAAAATATCTACAAAACATGCTTACCCCTTAATACCTAACCCAACCTAACCTAACCATCACCGAAGTCAGAGAATTCGACATTGCCAAAATATCCACAAAAAGTTCTTATCCTACCAAACCTCACCCATCTGAACCTAACCATCACCGAAATCAAAGAATTGGACATTGCAAAAATATCCACAAAACGTGCTTACCTTACAATACCTAACCCAACCTAACCTAACCATCACCGAAGTCAGAGAATTCGACATTGCCAAAATATCCACAAAAAGTTCTTATCCTACCAAACCTCACCCATCTGAACCTAACCATCACCGAAATCAAAGAATTAGACATTGCAAAAATATACACAAAACGTGCTTACCCCACAATACTTAACCTAACCTAACCTAACCATCACCGAAGTCAGAGAATTCGACATTGCCAAAATATCCACAAAAAGTTCTTATCCTACCAAACCTCACTTATCTGAACCTAACCATCACCGAAATCAAAGAATTGGACAATGATAAAATATCCACAAAACGTGCTTACCTCACAAAACCTAACCCAACCTAACCTAACCATCACCGAAGTCAAAGAATTCGACATTGCCAAAATATCCACAAAAAGTTCTTATCCTACCAAACCTCACCCATCTGAGCCTAACCATCAACGAAATTAAAGAATTAGACATTGCGAAAATATCTACAAAACATGCTTACCCCTTAATACCTAACCCAACCTAACCTAACCATCACCGAAGTCAGAGAATTCGACATTGCCAAAATATCCACAAAACGAGCTTACCTCACAATACCTAACCCAACCTAACCTAACCATCACTGAAGTCAGAGAATCCAACATTGCCAAAATATCCACAAAAAGTTCATACCCCACCAAACCTCACCCATCTGAACCTAACAAGCACCGAAATCGAAGAAATGGACATTGCCAAAATATCCACAAAACGTGCTTACCTCACTATACCTTATCCAACCTAACCTAACCATCACCAAAAATAGAGAATTCGACATTGCCAAAATATCCACAAAAAGTTCTTATCCTACCAAACCTCACCCAATTGAACCTAACCATCACCGAAATCAAAGAATTGGACATTGCAAAAATATCCACAAATTGTGCTTACCTCACAATACCTAACCTAACCTAACCTAACCATCACCGAAGTCAGAGAATTCGACATTGCCAAAATATCCACAAAAAGTTCTTATCCTACCAAACCTCACCCATCTGAGCCTAACCATCAACGAAATTAAAGAATTAGAAATTGCCAAAATATCTACAAAACATGCTTACCCCTTAAAACCTAACCCAACCTAACCTAACCATCACCGAAGTCAGAGAATTCGACATTGCCAAAATATCCACAAAAAGTTCTTATCCTACCAAACCTCACCCATCTGAACCAAACCATCACCGAAATCAAAGAATTGGACATTGCAAAATTATACACAAAACGTGCTTACCTCACAATACTTAACCTAACCTAACCTAACCATCACCGAAGTCAGAGAATTTGACATTGCCAAAATATCCACAAAAAGTTCTTATCCTACCAAACCTCACCCATCTGAACCTAACCATCACCGAAATCAAAGAAATAGGCATTGCCAAAATATCCACAAAACGTGCTTACCTCACAATACCTAACCCAACCTAATCTATCCATCACCGAAGTCCGAGAATTCGACATTGCCAAAATATCCACAAAAAGTTCTTATCCTACCAAACCTCACTTATCTGAACCTAACTATCACCGAAATCGAAGAATTGGACAATGATAAAATATCGACAAAACGTGCTTACCTCACAATACCTAACCCAACCTAACCTAACCATCACCGAAGTCAAAGAATTCGACATTGCCAAAATATCCACAAAAAGTTCTTATCCTACCAAACCTCACCCATCTGAACCTAACCATCACCGAAATCAAAGAATTCGACATTGCCCAAATATCCACAAAACGTGCTTACCTCACAATACCTAACCTAACCTAACCTAACCATCACTGAAGTCAGAGAATTCAACATTGCCAAAATATCTACAAAAAGTTCATACCCCACCAAACCTCACCCATCTGAACCTAACCATCACCGAAATCGAAGTAATGGACATTGCCAAAATATCCACAAAACGTGCTTACCTCACTAAACCTTATCCAACCTAACCTAACCATCACCGAAAATAGAGAATTCGACATTGCCAAAATATCCACAAAAAGTTCTTATCCTACCAAACCTCACCCAATTGAATCTAACCATCACCGAAATCAAAGAATTGGACATTGCAAAAATATCCACAAAACGTGCTTACCTCACAATACCTAACCTAACCTAACCTAACCATCACCGAAGTCAGAGAATTCGACTTTGCCAAAATATCCACAAAAAGTTCTTATCCTACCAAACCTCACCCATCTGAACCTAACCATCACCGAAATCAAAGAATTGGACATTGCCAAAATATCCACAAAACGTGCTTACCTCACATTACCTAACCCAACCTAACCTAACCATCACTGAAGTCAGAGAATCCAACATTGCCAAAATATCCACAAAAAGTTCATACCCCACCAAACCTCACCCATCTGATCCTAACCATCACCGAAATCGAAGAAATGGACATTGCCAAAATATCCACAAAACGTGCTTACCTCACTATACCTTATTCAACCTAACCTAACCTAACCTAACCTAACCATCACCGAAGTCAGAGAATTCGACATTGCCAAAATATCCACAAAAAGTTCTTATCCTACCAAACCTCACCCATCTGAACCTAACCATCACCGAAATCAAAGAATTGGACATTAATAAAATATCCACAAAACGTGCTTACTTTACAATACCTAACCCAACCTAACCTAACCATCACCGAAGTCAGAGAATTCGACATTGCCAAAATATCCACAAAAAGTTCTTATCCTACCAAACCTCACCCATCTGAACCTAACCATCACCGAAATCAAAGAATTGGACATTGCAAAGATATACACAAAACAAGCTTACCTCACAATACCTAACCTAACCTAACCTTACCATCACCGAAGTCAGAGAATTCGACATTGCCAAAATATCCACAAAAAGTTCTTATCCTACCAAACCTCACCCATCTGAGCCTAACCATCAACGAAATTAAAGAATTAGACATTGCGAAAATATCTACAAAACATGCTTACCCCTTAATACCTAACCCAACCTAACCTAACCATCACCGAAGTCAGAGAATTCGACATTGCCAAAATATCCACAAAAAGTTCTTACCCTACCAAACCTCACCCATCTGAACCTAACCATCACCGAAATCAAAGAATTGGACATTGCGAAAATATCCACAAAACGTGCTTACCTTACAATACCTAACCCAACCTAACCTAACCATCACCGAAGTCAGAGAATTCGACATTGCCAAAATATCCACAAAAAGTTCTTATCCTACCAAACCTCACCCATCTGAACCTAACCATCACCGAAATCAAAGAATAAGACATTGCAAAAATATACACAAAACGTGCTTACCCCACAATACTTAACCTAACCTAACCTAACCATCACCGAAGTCAGAGAATTCGACATTGCCAAAATATCCACAAAAAGTTCTTATCCTACCAAACCTCACTTATCTGAACCTAACCATCACCGAAATCAAAGAATTGGACAATGATTAAATATCCACAAAACGTGCTTACCTCACAAAACCTAACCCAACCTAACCTAACCATCACCGAAGTCAAAGAATTCGACATTGCCAAAATATCCACAAAAAGTTCTTATCCTACCAAACCTCACCCATCTGAACCTAACCATCACCGAAATCAATGAATTGGACATTGCGAAAATATCCACAAAACGTGCTTTCCTCACAATACCTAACCCTACCTAACCTTACCATCACCGAAGTCAGAGAATTCGACATTGCCAAAATATCCACAAAAAGTTCTTATCCTACCAAACCTCACCCATCTGAACCTAACCATCACCGAAATCAAAGAATTGGACATTGCCAAAATATCCACAAAACGTGCTTACTTCACAATACCTAACCCAACCTAACCTAACCATCACTAAAGTCAGAGAAACCAACATTGCCAAAATATCCACAAAAAGTTCATACCCCACCAAACCTCACCCATCTGATCCTAACCATCACCGAAATCGAAGAAATGGACATTGCCAAAATATCCACAAAACGTGCTTACCTCACTATACCTTATTCAACCTAACCTAACCATCACCGAAGTCAGAGAATTCGACATTGCCAAAATATCCACAAAAAGTTCTTATCCTACCAAACCTCACCCATCTGAACCTAACCATCACCGAAATCAAAGAATTGGACATTAATAAAATATCCACAAAACGTGCTTACTTTACAATACCTAACACAACCTAACCTAACCATCACCGAAGTCAGAGAATTCGACATTGCCAAAATATCCACAAAAAGTTCTTATCCTACCAAACCTCACCCATCTGAACCTAACCATCACCGAAATCAAAGAATTGGACATTGCAAAGATATACACAAAACGTGCTTACCTCACAATACCTAACCTAACCTAACCTAACCATCACCGAAGTCAGAGAATTCGACATTGCCAAAATATCCACAAAAAGTTCTTATCCTACCAAACCTCATCCATCTGAGCCTAACCATCAACGAAATTAAAGAATTAGACATTGCGAAAATATCTACAAAACATGCTTACCCCTTAATACCTAACCCAACCTAACCTTACCATCACCGAAGTCAGAGAATTCGACATTGCCAAAATATCCACAAAAAGTTCTTATCCTACCAAACCTCTCCCATCTGAACCTAACCATCACCGAAATCAAAGAATTGGACATCGCCAAAATAACAACAAAACGTGCTTACCTCACAATACCTAACCCAACCTAACCTTACCATCACCGAAGTCAGAGAATTCGACATTGCCAAAATATCCACAAAAAGTTCTTATCCTACCAAACCTCACCCATCTGAACCTAACCATCACCGAAATCAAAGAATTGGACATTGCCAAAATATCCACAAAACGTGCTTACCTCAAAATACCTAACCCAACCTAACCTAACCATCACTGAAGTCAGAGAATCCAACATTGCCAAAATATCCACAAAAAGTTCATACCCCACCAAACCTCACCCATCTGATCCTAACCATCACCGAAATCGAAGAAATGGACATTGCCAAAATATCCACAAAACGTGCTTACCTCACTATACCTTATTCAACCTAACCTAACCATCACCGAAGTCAGAGAATTCGACATTGCCAAAATATCCACAAAAAGTTCTTATCCTACCAAACCTCACCCATCTAAACCTAACCATCACCGAAATCAAAGAATTGGACATTAATAAAATATCCACAAAACGTGCTTACTTTACAATACCTAACCCAACCTAACCTAACCATCACCGAAGTCAGAGAATTCGACATTGCCAAAATATCCACAAAAAGTTCTTATCCTACCAAACCTCACCCATCTGAACCTAACCATCACCGAAATCAAAGAATTGGACATTGCAAAGATATACACAAAACGTGCTTACCTCACAATACCTAACCTAACCTAACCTAACCATCACCGAAGTCAGAGAATTCGACATTGCCAAAATATCCACAAAAAGTTCTTATCCTACCAAACCTCACCCATCTGAACCTAACCATCACCGAAATTAAAGAATTGGACATTGCCAAAATATCCACAAAACGTGCTTACCTCACAATACCTAACCCAACCTAACCTAACCATCACTGAATTCAGAGAATCCAACATTGCCAAAATATCCACAAAAAGTTCATACCCCACCAAACCTCACCCATCTGAACCTAACCATCACCGAAATCGAAGAAATGGACATTGCCAAAATATCCACAAAACGTGCTTACCTCACTAACCTAACCTAACTCAACCTAACCTAACCTAACCATCACCGAAGTCAGAGAATTCGACATTGCCAAAATATCCACAAAAAGTTCTTATCCTACCAAACCTCACCCATCTGAACCTAACCATCACCGAAATCAAAGAATTGGACATTGCAAAAATATCCACAAAACGTGCTTACCTTACAATACCTAACCCAACCTAACCTAACCATCACCGAAGTCAGAGAATTCGACATTGCCAAAATATCCACAAAAAGTTCTTATCCTACCAAACCTCACTTATCTGAACCTAACCATCACCGAAATCAAAGAATTGGACAATGATAAAATATCCACAAAACGTGCTTACCTCACAATACCTAACCTAACCAAACCTAACCATCACCGAAGTCAGAGAATTCGACATTGCCAAAATATCCACAAAAAGTTCTTATCCTACCAAACCTCACCCATCTGAGCCTAACCATCAACGAAATTAAAGAATTAGACATTGCCAAAATATCTACAAAACATGCTTACCCCTTAAAACCTAACCCAACCTAACCTAACCATCACCGAAGTCAGAGAATTCGACATTGCCAAAATATCCACAAAAAGTTCTTATCCTACCAAACCTCACCAATCTGAGCCTAACCATCAACGAAATTAAAGAATTAGACATTACCAAAATATCTACAAAACATGCTTACCCCTTAAAACCTAACCCAACCTAACCTAACCATCACCGTAGTCAGAGAATTCGACATTGCCAAAATATCCACAAAAAGTTCTTATCCTACCAAACCTCACCCATCTGAACCTAACCATCACCGAAATCAAAGAATAAGGCATTGCCAAAATATCCACAAAACGTGCTTACCTCACAATACCTAACCCAACCTAACCTAACCATCACCGAAGTCAGAGAATTCGACATTGCCAACATATCCACAAAAAGTTCTTATCCTACCAAACCTCACTTATCTGAACCTAACCATCACCGAAATTAAAGAATTAGACAATAATAAAATATCCACAAAACGTGCTTACCTCATAATACCTAACCCAACCTAACCTAACCATCACCGAAGTCAAAGAATTCGACATTGCCAAAATATCCACAAAAAGTTCTTATCCTACCAAACCTCACCCATCTGAACCTAACCATCACCGAAATCAAAGAATTGGACATTGCCAAAATATCCACAAAACGTGCTTACCTCACTATACCTTATCCAACCTAACCTAACCATCACCGAAAATAGAAAATTCGACATTGCCAAAATATCCACAAAAAGTTCTTATCCTACCAAACCTCACCCAATTGAACCTAACCATCACCGAAATCAAAGAATTGGACATTGCACAAATATTCACAAAACGTGCTTATCTCACAATACCTAACCTAACCTAACCTAACCATCACCGAAGTCAGAGAATTCGACATTGCCAAAATATCCACAAAAAGTTCTTATCCTACCAAACCTCACCCATCTGAGCCTAACTATCAACGAAATTAAAGAATTAGACATTGCCAAAATATCAACAAAACATGCTTACCCCTTAAAACCTAACCCAACCTAACCTAACCATCACCGAAGTCAGAGAATTCGACATTGCCAAAATATCCACAAAAAGTTCTTATCCTACCAAACCTCACCCATCTGAGCCTAACCATCAACGAAATTAAAGAATTAGACATTGCCAAAATATCTACAAAACATGCTTACCCCTTAAAACCTAACCCAACCTAACCTAACCATCACCGTAGTCAGAGAATTCGACATTGCCAAAATATCCACAAAAAGTTCTTATCCTACCAAACCTCACCCATCTGAACCTAACCATCACCGAAATCAAAGAATAAGGCATTGCCAAAATATCCACAAAACGTGCTTACCTCACAATACCTAACCCAACCTAACCTAACCATCACCGAAGTCAGAGAATTCGACATTGCCAAAATATCCACAAAAAGTTCTTATCCTACCAAACCTCACTAATCTGAACCTAACCATCACCGAAATCAAAGAATTGGACAATGATAAAATATCCACAAAACGTGCTTACCTCACAATACCTAACCCAACCTAACCTAACCATCACCGAAGTCAAAGAATTCGACATTGCCAAAATATCCACAAAAAGTTCTTATCCAACCAAACCTCACCCATCTGAACCTAACCATCACCGAAATCAAAGAATTAAACATTGCGAAAATATACACAAAACGTGCTTATCTTACAATACCTAAACCAACCTAACTTTACCATCACCGAAGTCAGAGAATTCGACATTGCCAAAATATCCACAAAAAGTTCTTATCCTACCAAACCTCACCCATCTGAACCTAACCATCACCGAAATCAAAGAATTTGACATTGCCAAAATATCCACAAAACGTGCTTACCTCTTAATACCTAACCCAACCTAACCTATCCATCACTGAAGTCAGAGAATCCAACATTGCCAAAATATCCACAAAAAGTTCATACCCCACCAAACCTCACCCATCTGAACCTAACTATCACCGAAATCGAAGAAATGGACATTGCCAAAATAACCACAAAACGTGCTTACCTCACTATACCTTATTCAACCTAACCTAACCATCACCGAAGTCAGAGAATTCAACATTGCCAAAATATCTACAAAAAGTTCATACCCCACCAAACCTCACCCATCTGAACCTAACCATCACCGAAATCGAAGAAATGGACATTGCCAAAATATCCACAAAACGTGCTTACTTCACTATACCTTATCCAACCTAACCTAACCATCACCGAAAATAGAGAATTCGACATTGCCAAAATATCCACAAAAAGTTCTTATCCTACCAAACCTCACCCATCTGAACCTAACCATCACCGAAATCAAAGAATAAGGCATTGCCAAAATATCCACAAAACGTGCTTACCTCACAATACCTAACCCAACCTAACCTAACCATCACCGAAATCAAAGAGTTGGACATTAATAAAATATCCACAAAACGTGCTTTCCTCACAATACCTAACCCAACCTAACCTAACCATCACCGAAGTCAGAGAATTCGACATTGCCAAAATATCCACAAAAAGTTCTTATCCTACCAAACCTCACCCATCTGAACCTAACCATCACCGAAATCAAAGAATAAGGCATTGCCAAAATATCCACAAAACGTGCTTACCTCACAATACCTAACCCAACCTAACCTAACCATCACCGAAGTCAGAGAATTCGACATTGCCAACATATCCACAAAAAGTTCTTATCCTACCAAACCTCACTTATCTGAACCTAACCATCACCGAAATTAAAGAATTGGACAATAATAAAATATCCACAAAACGTGCTTACCTCAGAATACCTAACCCAACCTAACCTAACCATCACCGAAGTCAAAGAATTCGACATTGCCAAAATATCCACAAAAAGTTCTTATCCTACCAAACCTCACCCATCTGAACCTAACCATCACCGAAATCAAAGAATTGGACATTGCCAAAATATCCACAAAACGTGCTTACCTCACTATACCTTATCCAACCTAACCTAACCATCACCGAAGTCAGAGAATTCGACATTGCCAAAATATCCACAAAAAGTTCTTATCCTACCAAACCTCACCCATCTGAACCTAACCATCACCGAAATCAAATAATTAGGCATTGCCAAAATATCCACAAAACGTGCTTACCTCACAATACCTAACCCAACCTAACCTAACCATCACCGAAGTCAGAGAATTCGACATTGCCAAAATATCCACAAAAAGTTCTTATCCTACCAAACCTCACTTATCTGAACCTAACCATCACCGAAATCAAAGAATTGGACAATGATAAAATATCCACAAAACGTGCTTACCTCACAATACCTAACCCAACCTAACCTAACCATCACCGAAGTCAAAGAATTCGACATTGCCAAAATATCCACAAAAAGTTCTTATCCTACCAAACCTCACCCATCTGAACCTAACCATCACCGAAATCAAAGAATTGGCCATTGCGAAAATATACACAAAACGTGCTTACCTTACAATACCTAAACCAACCTAACTTTACCATCACCAAAGTCAGATAATTCGACATTGCCAAAATATCCACAAAAAGTTCTTATCCTACCAAACCTCACCCATCTGAACCTAACCATCACCGAAATCAAAGAATTGGACATTGCAAAAATATCCACAAAACGTGCTTACCTCACAATACCTAACCTAACCTAACCTAACCATCACCTAAGTCAGAGAATTCGATATTGCCAAAATATCCACAAAAAGTTCTTATCCTACCAAACCTCACCCATCTGAGCCTAACCATCAACGAAATTAAAGAATTAGACATTGCCAAAATATCTACAAAACATGATTACCCCTTTATACCTAACCCAACCTAACCTAACCATCACCGAAGTCAGAGAATTCGACATTGCCAAAATATCCACAAAAAGTTCTTATCCTACCAAACCTCACCCATCTGAACCTAACCATCACCGAAATCAAAGAATAAGGCATTGCCAAAATATCCACAAAACGTGCTTACCTCACAATACCTAACCCAACCTAACCTAACCATCACCGAAGTCAGAGAATTCGACATTGCCAACATATCCACAAAAAGTTCTTATCCTACCAAACCTCACTTATCTGAACCTAACCATCACCGAAATTAAAGAATTGGACAATAATAAAATATCCACAAAACGTGCTTACCTCACAATACCTAACCCAACCTAACCTAACCATCACCGAAGTCAAAGAATTCGACATTGCCAAAATATCCACAAAAAGTTCTTATCCTACCAAACCTCACCCATCTGAACCTAACCATCACCGAAATCAAAGAATTGGACATTGCCAAAATATCCACAAAACGTGCTTACCTCACTATACCTTATCCAACCTAACCTAACCATCACCGAAGTCAGAGAATTCGACATTGCCAAAATATCCACAAAAAGTTCTTATCCTACCAAACCTCACCCATCTGAACCTAACCATCACCGAAATCAAATAATTAGGCATTGCCAAAATATCCACAAAACGTGCTTACCTCACAATACCTAACCCAACCTAACCTAACCATCACCGAAGTCAGAGAATTCGACATTGCCAAAATATCCACAAAAAGTTCTTATCCTACCAAACCTCACTTATCTGAACCTAACCATCACCGAAATCAAAGAATTGGACAATGATAAAATATCCACAAAACGTGCTTACCTCACAATACCTAACCCAACCTAACCTAACCATCACCGAAGTCAAAGAATTCGACATTGCCAAAATATCCACAAAAAGTTCTTATCCTACCAAACCTCACCCATCTGAACCTAACCATCACCGAAATCAAAGAATTGGACATTGCGAAAATATACACAAAACGTGCTTACCTTACAATACCTAAACCAACCTAACTTTACCATCACCAAAGTCAGAGAATTCGACATTGCCAAAATATCCACAAAAAGTTCTTATCCTACCAAACCTCACCCATCTGAACCTAACCATCACCGAAATCAAAGAATTGGACATTGCAAAAATATCCACAAAACGTGCTTACCTCACAATACCTAACCTAACCTAACCTAACCATCACCTAAGTCAGAGAATTCGATATTGCCAAAATATCCACAAAAAGTTCTTATCCTACCAAACCTCACCCATCTGAGCCTAACCATCAACGAAATTAAAGAATTAGACATTGCCAAAATATCTACAAAACATGATTACCCCTTTATACCTAACCCAACCTAACCTTACCATCACCGAAGTCAGAGAATTCGACATTGCCAAAATATCCACAAAAAGTTCTTATCCTACCAAACCTCACCCAATTGAACCTAACCATCACCGAAATCAAAGAATTGGACATTGCAAAAATATCCACAAAACGTGCTTACCTCACAATACCTAACCTAACCTAACCTAACTATCACCGAAGTCAGAGAAATCAACTTTGCCAAAATATCCACAAAAAGTTCATACCCCACCAAACCTCAAACATCTGAACCTAACCATCACCGAAGTCGAAGAAATGGACATTGCTAAAATATCCACAAAACGTGCTTTTCTCACTATACTTTATCCAACCTAACCTAACCATCACCAAAAATAGAGAATTCGACATTACCAAAATATCCACAAAAAGTTCTTATCGTACCAAACCTCACCCATCTGAACCTAACCATCACCGAAATCAAAGAATTGGACATTAATAAAATATCCACAAAACGTGCTTTCCTCACAATACCTAACCCAACCTAACCTAACTATCACTGAAGTCAGAGAATTCGACATTGCCAAAATATCCACAAAAAGTTCTTATTCTACCAAACCTCACCCATCTGAGCCTAACCAACAACGAAATTAAAGAATTAGACATTGCCAAAATATCTACAAAACATGCTTACCCCTTAATACCTAACCCAACCTAACCTAACCATCACAGAAGTCAGAGAATTCGACATTGCCAAAATATCCACAAAACGTGCTTACCTCACAATACCTAACCCAACCTAACCTAACCATCACCGAAGTCAGAGAATTCGACATTGCCAACATATCCACAAAAAGTTCTTATCCTACCAAACCTCACTTATCTGAACCTAACCATCACCGAAATTAAATAATTGGACAATAATAAAATATCCACAAAACGTGCTTACCTCACAATACCTAACCCAACCTAACCTAACCATCACCGAAGTCAAAGAATTCGACATTGCCAAAATATCCACAAAAAGTTCTTATCCTACCAAACCTCACCCATCTGAACCTAACCATCACCGAAATCAAAGAATTTGACATTGCCAAAATATCCACAAAACGTGCTTACCTCTTAATACCTAACCCAACCTAACCTATCCATCACTGAAGTCAGAGAATCCAACATTGCCAAAATATCCACAAAAAGTTCATACCCCACCAAACCTCACCCATCTGAACCTAACTATCACCGAAATCGAAGAAATGGACATTGCCAAAATATCCACAAAACGTGCTTACCTCACTATACCTTATTCAACCTAACCTAACCATCACCGAAGTCAGAGAATTCAACATTGCCAAAATATCTACAAAAAGTTCATACCCCACCAAACCTCACCCATCTGAACCTAACCATCACCGAAATCGAAGAAATGGACATTGCCAAAATATCCACAAAACGTGCTTACTTCACTATACCTTATCCAACCTAACCTAACCATCACCGAAAATAGAGAATTCGACATTGCCAAAATATCCACAAAAAGTTCTTATCCTACCAAACCTCACCCATCTGAACCTAACCATCACCGAAATCAAAGAATAAGGCATTGCCAAAATATCCACAAAACGTGCTTACCTCACAATACCTAACCCAACCTAACCTAACCATCACCGAAATCAAAGAGTTGGACATTAATAAAATATCCACAAAACGTGCTTTCCTCACAATACCTAACCCAACCTAACCTAACCATCACCGAAGTCAGAGAATTCGACATTGCCAAAATATCCACAAAAAGTTCTTATCCTACCAAACCTCACCCATCTGAACCTAACCATCACCGAAATCAAAGAATAAGGCATTGCCAAAATATCCACAAAACGTGCTTACCTCACAATACCTAACCCAACCTAACCTAACCATCACCGAAGTCAGAGAATTCGACATTGCCAACATATCCACAAAAAGTTCTTATCCTACCAAACCTCACTTATCTGAACCTAACCATCACCGAAATTAAAGAATTGGACAATAATAAAATATCCACAAAACGTGCTTACCTCACAATACCTAACCCAACCTAACCTAACCATCACCGAAGTCAAAGAATTCGACATTGCCAAAATATCCACAAAAAGTTCTTATCCTACCAAACCTCACCCATCTGAACCTAACCATCACCGAAATCAAAGAATTGGACATTGCCAAAATATCCACAAAACGTGCTTACCTCACTATACCTTATCCAACCTAACCTAACCATCACCGAAGTCAGAGAATTCGACATTGCCAAAATATCCACAAAAAGTTCTTATCCTACCAAACCTCACCCATCTGAACCTAACCATCACCGAAATCAAATAATTAGGCATTGCCAAAATATCCACAAAACGTGCTTACCTCACAATACCTAACCCAACCTAACCTAACCATCACCGAAGTCAGAGAATTCGACATTGCCAAAATATCCACAAAAAGTTCTTATCCTAAAAAACCTAACTTATCTGAACCTAACCATCACCGAAATCAAAGAATTGGACAATGATAAAATATCCACAAAACGTGCTTACCTCACAATACCTAACCCAACCTAACCTAACCATCACCGAAGTCAAAGAATTCGACATTGCCAAAATATCCACAAAAAGTTCTTATCCTACCAAACCTCACCCATCTGAACCTAACCATCACCGAAATCAAAGAATTGGACATTGCGAAAATATACACAAAACGTGCTTACCTAACAATACCTAAACCAACCTAACTTTACCATCACCAAAGTCAGAGAATTCGACATTGCCAAAATATCCACAAAAAGTTCTTATCCTACCAAACCTCACCCATCTGAACCTAACCATCACCGAAATCAAAGAATTGGACATTGCAAAAATATCCACAAAACGTGCTTACCTCACAATACCTAACCTAACCTAACCTAACCATCACCTAAGTCAGAGAATTCGATATTGCCAAAATATCCACAAAAAGTTCTTATCCTACCAAACCTCACCCATCTGAGCCTAACCATCAACGAAATTAAAGAATTAGACATTGCCAAAATATCTACAAAACATGATTACCCCTTTATACCTAACCCAACCTAACCTAACCATCACCGAAGTCAGAGAATTCGACATTGCCAAAATATCCACAAAAAGTTCTTATCCTACCAAACCTCACCCAATTGAACCTAACCATCACCGAAATCAAAGAATTGGACATTGCAAAAATATCCACAAAACGTGCTTACCTCACAATACCTAACCTAACCTAACCTAACTATCACCGAAGTCAGAGAAATCAACTTTGCCAAAATATCCACAAAAAGTTCATACCCCACCAAACCTCAAACATCTGAACCTAACCATCACCGAAGTCGAAGAAATGGACATTGCTAAAATATCCACAAAACGTGCTTTTCTCACTATACTTTATCCAACCTAACCTAACCATCACCAAAAATAGAGAATTCGACATTACCAAAATATCCACAAAAAGTTCTTATCGTACCAAACCTCACCCATCTGAACCTAACCATCACCGAAATCAAAGAATTGGACATTAATAAAATATCCACAAAACGTGCTTTCCTCACAATTCTCAACCCAACCTAACCTAACTATCACTGAAGTCAGAGAATTCGACATTGCCAAAATATCCACAAAAAGTTCTTATTCTACCAAACCTCACCCATCTGAGCCTAACCAACAACGAAATTAAAGAATTAGACATTGCCAAAATATCTACAAAACATGCTTACCCCTTAATACCTAACCCAACCTAACCTAACCATCACAGAAGTCAGAGAATTCGACATTGCCAAAATATCCACAAAACGTGCTTACCTCACAATACCTAACCCAACCTAACCTAACCATCACCGAAGTCAGAGAAATCGACATTGCCAACAAATCCACAAAAAGTTCTTATCCTACCAAACCTCACTTATCTGAACCTAACCATCACCGAAATTAAATAATTGGACAATAATAAAATATCCACAAAACGTGCTTACCTCACAATACCTAACCCAACCTAACCTAACCATCACCGAAGTCAAAAAATTCGACATTGTCAAAATATCCACAAAAAGTTCTTATCCTACCAAACCTCACCCATCTGAACCTAACCATCACCGAAATCAAAGAATTGGACATTGCCAAAATATCCACAAAACGTGCTTACCTCACTATACCTTATCCAACCTAACCTAACCATCACCGAAGTCAGAGAATTCGACATTGCCAAAATATCCACAAAAAGTTCTTATCCTACCAAACCTCACCCATCTGAACCTAACCATCACCGAAATCAAAGAATTAGGCATTGCAAAAATATCCACAAAACGTGCTTACCTCACAATACCTAACCCAACCTAACCTAACCATCACCGAAGTCAGAGAATTCGACATTGCCAAAATATCCACAAAAAGTTCTTATCCTACCAAACCTCACTTATCTGAACCTAACCATCACCGAAATCAAAGAATTAGACAATGATAAAATATCCACAAAACGTGCTTACCTCACAATACCTAACCCAACCTAACCTAACCATCACCGAAGTCAAAGAATTCGACATTGCCAAAATATCCACAAAAAGTTCTTATCCTACCAAACCTCACCCATCTGAACCTAACCATCACCGAAATCAAAGAATTGGACATTGCCAAAATATCGACAAAACGTGCTTACCTCACAATACCTAACCCAACCTAACCTAACCGTCACTGAAGTCAGAGAATCCAACAATGCCAAAATATCCACAAAAAGTTCTTATCCTACCAAACCTCACCCATCTGAACCTAACCATCACCGAAATCGAAGAAATGGACATTGCCAAAATATCCACAAAACGTGCTTACCTCACTATACCTTATCCAACCTAACCTAACCATCACCGAAGTCAGAGAATTCGACATTGCCAAAATATCCACAAAAAGTTCTTATCCTACCAAACCTCACCCATCTGAACCAACCATTACCGAAATCGAAGAAATGGACATTGCCAAAATATCCACAAAACGTGCTTACCTCACTATATTTTAGCCAACCTAACCTAACCATCACCGAAGTTAGAGAATTCGACATTGCCAAAATATCCACAAAAAGTTCTTATCCTACCAAACCTTACCCATCTGAACTTAACCATCACCGAAATCAAAGAATTGGACAATAATAAAATATCCACAAAACGTGTTTACCTCACAATACCTAACCCAACCTAACCTAACCATCACCGAAGTCAGAGAATTCGACATTGCCAAAATATCCACAAAAAGTTCTTATCCTACCAAACCTTACCCATCTGAACCTAACCATCACCGAAATCAAAGAATTGGACATTGCGAAAATACCCACAAAACGTGCTTACTTCACAATACCTAACATAACCTAACCTAACCATCACCGAAATCAGAGAATTCGACATTGCCAAAATATCCACAAAAAGTTTTTATCATACCAAACCTCACCCATCTGAACCTAACCATCACCGAAATCAAAGAATTGGATATAGCGAAAATATCCACAAAACGTGCTTACCTCACAATACCTAACCCAACCTAACCTAACCATCACCGAAGTCAAAGAATTCGACATTGCCAAAATATCCACAAAAAGTTCTTATCCTACCAAACCTCACCCATCTGAACCTAACCATCACCGAAATCAAAGAATTGGACATTGCCAAAATATCCACAAAACGTGCTTACCTCACAATACCTAACCCAACCTAACCTAACCATCACTGAAGTCAAAGAATCCAACATTGCCAAAATATCCACAAAAAGTTCATACCCCACCAAACCTCACCCATCTGAACCTTACCATCACCGAAATCGAAGAAATGGACATTGCCAAAATATCCACAAAACGTGCTTACCTCACTATACCTTATCCAACCTAACCTAACCATCACCGAAAATAGAAAATTCGACATTGCCAAAATATCCACAAAAAGTTCTTATCCTACCAAACCTCACCCAATTGAACCTAACCATCACCGAAATCAAAGAATTGGACATTGCACAAATATCCACAAAACGTGCTTACCTCACAATACCTAACCTAACCTAACCTAACCATCACCGAAGTCAGAGAATTCGACATTGCCAAAATATCCACAAAAAGTTCTTATCCTACCAAACCTCACTTATCTGAACCTAACCATCACCGAAATCAAAGAATTGGACAATGCTTTAATATCCACAAAACGTGCTTACCTCACAATACCTAACCCATCCTAACCTAACCATCACCGAAGTCAGAGAATTCGACATTGCCAAAATATCCACAAAAAGTTCTTATCCTACCAAACCTCACTTATCTGAACCTAACCATCACCGAAATCAAAGAATTGGACAATGATAAAATATCCACAAAACGTGCTTACCTCACAATACCTAACCCAACCTAACCTAACCATCACCGAAGTCAAAGAATTCGACATTGCCAAAATATCCACAAAAAGTTCTTATCCTACCAAACCTCACCCATCTGAACCTAACCATCACCGAAATCAAAGAATTGGACATTGCGAAAATATACACAAAACGTGCTTACCTTACAATACCTAAACCAACCTAACTTTACCATCACCGAAGTCAGAGAATTCGACATTGCCAAAATATCCACAAAAAGTTCTTATCCTACCAAACCTCACCCATCTGAACCTAACCATCACCGAAATCGAAGAAATGGACATTGTTAAAATATCCACAAAACGTGCTTACTTCACTATACCTTATCCAACCTAACCTAACCATCACCGAAGTCAGAGAATTCGACATTGCCAAAATATCCACAAAAAGTTCTTATCCTACCAAACCTTACCCATCTGAACTTAACCATCACCGAAATCAAAGAATTGGACATTAATAAAATATCCACAAAACGTGTTTACCTCACAATACCTAACCCAACCTAACCTAACCATCACCGAAGTCAGAGAATTCGACATTGCCAAAATATCCACAAAAAGTTCTTATCCTACCAAACCTTACCCATCTGAACCTAACCATCACCGAAATCAAAGAAATGGACATTGCGAAAATACCCACAAAACGTGCTTACTTCACAATACCTAACATAACCTAACCTAACCATCACCGAAATCAGAGAATTCGACATTGCCAAAATATCCACAAAAAGTTTTTATCATACCAAACCTCACCCATCTGAACCTAACCATCACCGAAATCAAAGAATTGGATATAGCGAAAATATCCACAAAACGTGCTTACCTCACAATACCTAACCCAACCTAACCTAACCATCACCGAAGTCAAAGAATTCGACATTGCCAAAATATCCACAAAAAGTTCTTATCCTACCAAACCTCACCCATCTGAACCTAACCATCACCGAAATCAAAGAATTGGACATTGCCAAAATATCCACAAAACGTGCTTACCTCACAAAACCTAACCCAACCTAACCTAACCATCACCGAAGTCAGAGAATTCGACATTGCCAAAATATCCACAAAAAGTTCTTATCCTACCAAACCTCACCCATCTGAGCCTAACCATCAACGAAATTAAAGAATTAGACATTGCCAAATTATCTACAAAACATGCTTACCCCTTAATACCTAACCCAACCTAACCTAACCATCACCGAAGTCAGAGAATTCGACATTGCCAAAATATCCACAAAAAGTTTATATCCTACCAAACCTCACTTATCTGAACCTAACCATCACCGAAATCAAAGAATTCGACATTGCCAAAATATCCACAAAACGTGCTTACCTCACAATACCTAACCTAACCTAACCTTACCATCACCGAAGTCAGAGAATTCGACATTGCCAAAATATCCACAAAAAGTTCTTATCCTACCAAACCTCTCCCATCTGAACCTAACCATCACCGAAATCAAAGAATTGGACATTGCCAAAATATCCACAAAACGTGCTTACCTCACAAAACCTAACCCAACCTAACCTAACCATCACCGAAGTCAGAGAATTCGACATTGCCAAAATATCCACAAAAAGTTCTTATCCTACCAAACCTCACCCAATTGAACCTAACCATCACCGAAATCAAAGAATTGGACATTGCAAAAATATCCACAAAACGTGCTTACCTCACAATACCTAACCTAACCTAACCTCACCATCACCGAAGTCAGAGAATTCGACATTGCCAAAATATCCACAAAAAGTTCATACCCCACCAAACCTCATCCATCTGAACCTAACCATCACCGAAATCGAAGAAATGGACATTGCCAAAATATCCACAAAACGTGCTTACCTCACTATACCTTATCCAACCTAACCTAACCATCACCGAAAATAGAGAATTGGACATCGCGAAAATATCCACAAAACGTGCTGACCTCACAATACCTAACAAAACCAAACCATCACCGAAGTCAGAGAATTCGACATTGCCAAAATATCCACAAAAAGTTCTTTTCCTACCAAACCTCACCCATCTGAACCTAACCATCACCGAAATCGAAGAAATGGACATTGCCAAAATATCCACAAAACGTGCTTACCTCACTATATTTTATCCAACCTAACCTAACCATCACCGAAGATAGAGAATTCGTCATTGCCAAAATATCCACAAAAAGTTCTTATCCTACCAAACCTTACCCATCTGAACTTAACCATCACCGAAATCAAAGAATTGGACATTAATAAAATATCCACAAAACGTGCTTACCTCACAATACCTAACCCAACCTAACCTAACCATCACCGAAGTCAGAGAATTCGACATTGCCAAAATATCCACAAAAAGTTCTTATCCTACCAAACCTTACCCATCTGAACCTAACCATCACCGAAATCAAAAAATTGGACATTGCGAAAACATCCACAAAACGTGCTTACTTCACAATACCTAACATAACCTAACCTAACCATCACCGAAGTCAGAGAATTCGACATTGCCAAAATATCCACAAAAAGTTCTTATCATACCAAACCTCACCCATCTGAACCTAACCATCACCGAAATCAAAGAATTGGACATAGCGAAAATATCCACAAAACGTGCTTACCTCACAATACCTAACCCAACCTAACCTAACCATCACCGAAGTCAGAGAATTCGACATTGCCAAAATATCCACAAAAAGTTCTTATCCTACCAAACCTCACCCATCTGAACCTAACTATCACCGAAATCAAAGAATTCGACATTGCCAAAATATCCACAAAACGTGCTTACCTCACAATACCTAACCTAACCTAACCTTACTATCACCGAAGTCAGAGAATTCAACATTGCCAAAATATCCACAAAAAGTTCATACCCCACTAAACCTCACCCATCTGAACCTAACCATCACCGAAGTCGAAGAAATGGACATTGCCAAAATATTCACAAAACGTGCTTATCTCACTATACCTTATCCAACCTAACCTTACCATCACCGAAAATAGAGAATTCGACATTGCCAAAATACCCACAAAAAGTTCTTACCTACCAAACCTCACCCATCTGAACCTAACCATCACCGAAATCAAAGAATTGGACATTAATAAAATATCCACAAAACGTGCTTACCTCACAATACCTAACTCAACCTAACCTAACTATCACCGAAGTCAGAGAATTCGACATTGCCAAAATATCCACAAAAAGTTCTTATCCTACCAAACCTCTCCCATCTGAACCTAACCATCACCGAAATCAAAGAATTGGACATTGCCAAAATATCCACAAAACGTGCTTACCTCACAAAACCTAACCCAACCTAACCTAACCATCACCGAAGTCAGAGAATTCGACATTGCCAAAATATCCACAAAAAGTTCTTATCCTACCAAACCTCACCCATCTGAACCTAACCATCACCGAATTCAAAGAATCGGACATTGCAAAAATATACACAAAACGTGCTTACCTCACAATACCTAACCCAACCTAACCTAACCATCACCGAAGTCAGAGAATTCGACATTGCCAACATATCCACAAAAAGTTCTTATCCTACCAAACCTCACTTATCTGAACCTAACCATCACCGAAATTAAAGAATTGGACAATAATAAAATATCCACAAAACGTGCTTACCTCACAATACCTAACCCAACCTAACCTAACCATCACCGAAGTCAAAGAATTCGACATTGCCAAAATATCCACAAAAAGTTCTTATCCTACCAAGCCTCACCCATCTGAACCTAACCATCACCGAAATCAAAGAATTGGACATTGCCAAAATATCCACAAAACGTGCTTACCTCACTATACCTTATCCAACCTAACCTAACCATCACCGAAGTCAGAGAATTCGACATTGCCAAAATATCCACAAAAAGTTCTTATCCTACCAAACCTCACCCATCTGAACCTAACCATCACCGAAATCAAAGAATTAGGCATTGCAAAAATATCCACAAAACGTGCTTACCTCACAATACCTAACCCAACCTAACCTAACCATCACCGAAGTCAGAGAATTCGACATTGCCAAAATATCCACAAAAAGTTCTTATCCTACCAAACCTCACTTATCTGAACCTAACCATCACCGAAATCAAAGAATTGGACAATGATAAAATATCCACAAAACGTGCTTACCTCACAATACCTAACCCAACCTAACCTAACCATCACCGAAGTCAAAGAATTCGACATTGCCAAAATATCCACAAAAAGTTCTTATCCTACCAAACCTCACCCATCTGAACCTAACCATCACCGAAATCAAAGAATTGGACATTGCGAAAATATACACAAAACGTGCTTACCTTACAATACCTAAACCAACCTAACTTTACCATCACCGAAGTCAGAGAATTCGACATTGCCAAAATATCCACAAAAAGTTCTTATCCTACCAAACCTCACCCATCTGAACCTAACCATCACCGAAATCGAAGAAATGGACATTGCCAAAATATCTACAAAACGTGCTTACTTCACTATACCTTATCCAACCTAACCTAACCATCACCGAAGTCAGAGAATTCGACATTGCCAAAATATCCACAAAAAGTTCTTATCCTACCAAACCTCACCCATCTGAACCAACCATTACCGAAATCGAAGAAATGGACATTGCCAAAATATCCACAAAACGTGCTTACCTCACTATATTTTAGCCAACCTAACCTAACCATCACCGAAGTTAGAGAATTCGACATTGCCAAAATATCCACAAAAAGTTCTTATCCTACCAAACCTTACCCATCTGAACTTAACCATCACCGAAATCAAAGAATTGGACATTAATAAAATATCCACAAAACGTGTTTACCTCACAATACCTAACCCAACCTAACCTAACCATCACCGAAGTCAGAGAATTCGACATTGCCAAAATATCCACAAAAAGTTCTTATCCTACCAAACCTTACCCATCTGAAACTAACCATCACCGAAATCAAAGAATTGGACATTGCGAAAATACCCACAAAACGTGCTAACTTCACAATACCTAACATAACCTAACCTAACCATCACCGAAATCAGAGAATTCGACATTGCCAAAATATCCACAAAAAGTTTTTATCATACCAAACCTCACCCATCTGAACCTAACCATCACCGAAATCAAAGAATTGGATATAGCGAAAATATCCACAAAACGTGCTTACCTCACAATACCTAACCCAACCTAACCTAACCATCACCGAAGTCAAAGAATTCGACATTGCCAAAATATCCACAAAAAGTTCTTATCCTACCAAACCTCACCCATCTGAACCTAACCATCACCGAAATCAAAGAATTGGACATTGCCAAAATATCCACAAAACGTGCTTACCTCACAAAACCTAACCCAACCTAACCTAACCATCACCGAAGTCAGAGAATTCGACATTGCCAAAATATCCACAAAAAGTTTATATCCTACCAAACCTCACTTATCTGAACCTAACCATCACCGAAATCAAAGAATTCGACATTGCCAAAATATCCACAAAAAGTTCTTTTCCTACCAAACCTCACCCATCTGAACCAACCATTACCGAAATCGAAGAAATGGACATTGCCAAAATATCCACAAAACGTGCTTACCTCACTATATTTTAGCCAACCTAACCTAACCATCACCGAAGTCAGAGAATTCGACATTGCCAAAATATCCACAAAAAGTTCTTATCCTACCAAACCTTACCCATCTGAACCTAACCATCACTGAAATCAAAAAATTGGACATTGCGAAAACATCCACAAAACGTGCTTACTTCACAATACCTAACATAACCTAACCTAACCATCACCGAAGTCAGAGAATTCGACATTGCCAAAATATCCACAAAAAGTTCTTATCATACCAAACCTCACCCATCTGAACCTAACCATCACCGAAATCAAAGAATTGGACATAGCGAAAATATCCACAAAACGTGCTTACCTCACAATACCTAACCCAACCTAACCTAACCATCACCGAAGTCAGAGAATTCGACATTGCCAAAATATCCACAAAAAGTTCTTATCCTACCAAACCTCACCCATCTGAACCTAACTATCACCGAAATCAAAGAATTCGACATTGCCAAAATATCCACAAAACGTGCTTACCTCACAATACCTAACCTAACCTAACCTTACTATCACCGAAGTCAGAGAATTCAACATTGCCAAAATATCCACAAAAAGTTCATACCCCACTAAACCTCACCCATCTGAACCTAACCATCACCGAAGTCGAAGAAATGGACATTGCCAAAATATTCACAAAACGTGCTTATCTCACTATACCTTATCCAACCTAACCTTACCATCACCGAAAATAGAGAATTCAACATTGCCAAAATACCCACAAAAAGTTCTTACCTACCAAACCTCACCCATCTGAACCTAACCATCACCGAAATCAAAGAATTGGACATTAATAAAATATCCACAAAACGTGCTTACCTCACAATACCTAACTCAACCTAACCTAACTATCACCGAAGTCAGAGAATTCGACATTGCCAAAATATCCACAAAAAGTTCTTATCCTACCAAACCTCTCCCATCTGAACCTAACCATCACCGAAATCAAAGAATTGGACATTGCCAAAATATCCACAAAACGTGCTTACCTCACAAAACCTAACCCAACCTAACCTAACCATCACCGAAGTCAGAGAATTCGACATTGCCAAAATATCCACAAAAAGTTCTTATCCTACCAAACCTCACCCATCTGAACCTAACCATCACCGAATTTAAAGAATCGGACATTGCAAAAATATACACAAAACGTGCTTACCTCACAATACCTAACCCAACCTAACCTAACCATCACCGAAGTCAGAGAATTCGACATTGCCAACATATCCACAAAAAGTTCTTATCCTACCAAACCTCACTTATCTGAACCTAACCATCACCGAAATTAAAGAATTGGACAATAATAAAATATCCACAAAACGTGCTTACCTCACAATACCTAACCCAACCTAACCTAACCATCACCGAAGTCAAAGAATTCGACATTGCCAAAATATCCACAAAAAGTTCTTATCCTACCAAGCCTCACCCATCTGAACCTAACCATCACCGAAATCAAAGAATTGGACAATGATAAAATATCCACAAAACGTGCTTACCTCACAATACCTAACCCAACCTAACCTAACCATCACCGAAGTCAAAGAATTCGACATTGCCAAAATATCCACAAAAAGTTCTTATCCTACCAAACCTCACCCATCTGAACCTAACCATCACCGAAATCAAAGAATTGGACATTGCGAAAATATACACAAAACGTGCTTACCTTACAATACCTAAACCAACCTAACTTTACCATCACCGAAGTCAGAGAATTCGACATTGCCAAAATATCCACAAAAAGTTCTTATCCTACCAAACCTCACCCATCTGAACCTAACCATCACCGAAATCGAAGAAATGGACATTGCCAAAATATCTACAAAACGTGCTTACTTCACTATACCTTATCCAACCTAACCTAACCATCACCGAAGTCAGAGAATTCGACATTGCCAACATATCCACAAAAAGTTCTTATCCTACCAAACCTCACTTATCTGAACCTAACCATCACCGAAATTAAAGAATTGGACAATAATAAAATATCCACAAAACGTGCTTACCTCACAATACCTAACCCAACCTAACCTAACCATCACCGAAGTCAAAGAATTCGACATTGCCAAAATATCCACAAAAAGTTCTTATCCTACCAAGCCTCACCCATCTGAACCTAACCATCACCGAAATCAAAGAATTGGACAATGATAAAATATCCACAAAACGTGCTTACCTCACAATACCTAACCCAACCTAACCTAACCATCACCGAAGTCAAAGAATTCGACATTGCCAAAATATCCACAAAAAGTTCTTATCCTACCAAACCTCACCCATCTGAACCTAACCATCACCGAAATCAAAGAATTGGACATTGCGAAAATATACACAAAACGTGCTTACCTTACAATACCTAAACCAACCTAACTTTACCATCACCGAAGTCAGAGAATTCGACATTGCCAAAATATCCACAAAAAGTTCTTATCCTACCAAACCTCACCCATCTGAACCTAACCATCACCGAAATCGAAGAAATGGACATTGCCAAAATATCTACAAAACGTGCTTACTTCACTATACCTTATCCAACCTAACCTAACCATCACCGAAGTCAGAGAATTCGACATTGCCAAAATATCCACAAAAAGTTCTTATCCTACCAAACCTCACCCATCTGAACCAACCATTACCGAAATCGAAGAAATGGACATTGCCAAAATATCCACAAAACGTGCTTACCTCACTATATTTTAGCCAACCTAACCTAACCATCACCGAAGTTAGAGAATTCGACATTGCCAAAATATCCACAAAAAGTTCTTATCCTACCAAACCTTACCCATCTGAACTTAACCATCACCGAAATCAAAGAATTGGACATTAATAAAATATCCACAAAACGTGTTTACCTCACAATACCTAACCCAACCTAACCTAACCATCACCGAAGTCAGAGAATTCGACATTGCCAAAATATCCACAAAAAGTTCTTATCCTACCAAACCTTACCCATCTGAAACTAACCATCACCGAAATCAAAGAATTGGACATTGCGAAAATACCCACAAAACGTGCTTACTTCACAATACCAAACATAACCTAACCTAACCATCACCGAAATCAGAGAATTCGACATTGCCAAAATATCCACAAAAAGTTTTTATCATACCAAACCTCACCCATCTGAACCTAACCATCACCGAAATCAAAGAATTGGATATAGCGAAAATATCCACAAAACGTGCTTACCTCACAATACCTAACCCAACCTAACCTAACCATCACCGAAGTCAGAGAATTCGACATTGCCAAAATATCCACAAAAAGTTCTTATCCTACCAAACCTCACCCATCTGAACCTAACCATCACCGAAATCAAAGAATTGGACATTGCCAAAATATCCACAAAACGTGCTTACCTCACAAAACCTAACCCAACCTAACCTAACCATCACCGAAGTCAGAGAATTCGACATTGCCAAAATATCCACAAAAAGTTTATATCCTACCAAACCTCACTTATCTGAACCTAACCATCACCGAAATCAAAGAATTCGACATTGCCAAAATATCCACAAAAAGTTCTTTTCCTACCAAACCTCACCCATCTGAACCAACCATTACCGAAATCGAAGAAATGGACATTGCCAAAATATCCACAAAACGTGCTTACCTCACTATATTTTAGCCAACCTAACCTAACCATCACCGAAGTCAGAGAATTCGACATTGCCAAAATATCCACAAAAAGTTCTTATCCTACCAAACCTTACCCATCTGAACCTAACCATCACCGAAATCAAAAAATTGGACATTGCGAAAACATCCACAAAACGTGCTTACTTCACAATACCTAACATAACCTAACCTAACCATCACCAAAGTCAGAGAATTCGACATTGCCAAAATATCCACAAAAAGTTCTTATCATACCAAACCTCACGCATCTGAACCTAACCATCACCGAAATCAAAGAATTGGACATAGCGAAAATATCCACAAAACGTGCTTACCTCACAATACCTAACCCAACCTAACCTAACCATCACCGAAGTCAGAGAATTCGACATTGCCAAAATATCCACAAAAAGTTCTTATCCTACCAAACCTCACCCATCTGAACCTAACCATCACCGAAATCAAAGAATTCGACATTGCCAAAATATCCACAAAACGTGCTTCCCTCACAATACCTAACCTAACCTAACCTTACTATCACCGAAGTCAGAGAATTCAACATTGCCAAAATATCCACAAAAAGTTCATACCCCACTAAACCTCACCCATCTGAACCTAACCATCACCGAAGTCGAAGAAATGGACATTGCCAAAATATTCACAAAACGTGCTTATCTCACTATACCTTATCCAACCTAACCTTACCATCACCGAAAATAGAGAATTCGACATTGCCAAAATACCCACAAAAAGTTCTTACCTACCAAACCTCACCCATCTGAACCTAACCATCACCGAAATCAAAGAATTGGACATTAATAAAATATCCACAAAACGTGCTTACCTCACAATACCTAACCCAACCTAACCTAACTATCACCGAAGTCAGAGAATTCGACATTGCCAAAATATCCACAAAAAGTTCTTATCCTACCAAACCTCTCCCATCTGAACCTAACCATCACCGAAATCAAAGAATTGGACATTGCCAAAATATCCACAAAACGTGCTTACCTCACTATATTTTAGCCAACCTAACCTAACCATCACCGAAGTTAGAGAATTCGACATTGCCAAAATATCCACAAAAAGTTCTTATCCTACCAAACCTTACCCATCTGAACTTAACCATCACCGAAATCAAAGAATTGGACATTAATAAAATATCCACAAAACGTGTTTACCTCACAATACCTAACCCAACCTAACCTAACCATCACCGAAGTCAGAGAATTCGACATTGCCAAAATATCCACAAAAAGTTCTTATCCTACCAAACCTTACCCATCTGAAACTAACCATCACCGAAATCAAAGAATTGGACATTGCGAAAATACCCACAAAACGTGCTTACTTCACAATACCAAACATAACCTAACCTAACCATCACCGAAATCAGAGAATTCGACATTGCCAAAATATCCACAAAAAGTTTTTATCATACCAAACCTCACCCATCTGAACCTAACCATCACCGAAATCAAAGAATTGGATATAGCGAAAATATCCACAAAACGTGCTTACCTCACAATACCTAACCCAACCTAACCTAACCATCACCGAAGTCAGAGAATTCGACATTGCCAAAATATCCACAAAAAGTTCTTATCCTACCAAACCTCACCCATCTGAACCTAACCATCACCGAAATCAAAGAATTGGACATTGCCAAAATATCCACAAAACGTGCTTACCTCACAAAACCTAACCCAACCTAACCTAACCATCACCGAAGTCAGAGAATTCGACATTGCCAAAATATCCACAAAAAGTTTATATCCTACCAAACCTCACTTATCTGAACCTAACCATCACCGAAATCAAAGAATTCGACATTGCCAAAATATCCACAAAAAGTTCTTTTCCTACCAAACCTCACCCATCTGAACCAACCATTACCGAAATCGAAGAAATGGACATTGCCAAAATATCCACAAAACGTGCTTACCTCACTATATTTTAGCCAACCTAACCTAACCATCACCGAAGTCAGAGAATTCGACATTGCCAAAATATCCACAAAAAGTTCTTATCCTACCAAACCTTACCCATCTGAACCTAACCATCACCGAAATCAAAAAATTGGACATTGCGAAAACATCCACAAAACGTGCTTACTTCACAATACCTAACATAACCTAACCTAACCATCACCAAAGTCAGAGAATTCGACATTGCCAAAATATCCACAAAAAGTTCTTATCATACCAAACCTCACGCATCTGAACCTAACCATCACCGAAATCAAAGAATTGGACATAGCGAAAATATCCACAAAACGTGCTTACCTCACAATACCTAACCCAACCTAACCTAACCATCACCGAAGTCAGAGAATTCGACATTGCCAAAATATCCACAAAAAGTTCTTATCCTACCAAACCTCACCCATCTGAACCTAACCATCACCGAAATCAAAGAATTCGACATTGCCAAAATATCCACAAAACGTGCTTCCCTCACAATACCTAACCTAACCTAACCTTACTATCACCGAAGTCAGAGAATTCAACATTGCCAAAATATCCACAAAAAGTTCATACCCCACTAAACCTCACCCATCTGAACCTAACCATCACCGAAGTCGAAGAAATGGACATTGCCAAAATATTCACAAAACGTGCTTATCTCACTATACCTTATCCAACCTAACCTTACCATCACCGAAAATAGAGAATTCGACATTGCCAAAATACCCACAAAAAGTTCTTACCTACCAAACCTCACCCATCTGAACCTAACCATCACCGAAATCAAAGAATTGGACATTAATAAAATATCCACAAAACGTGCTTACCTCACAATACCTAACCCAACCTAACCTAACTATCACCGAAGTCAGAGAATTCGACATTGCCAAAATATCCACAAAAAGTTCTTATCCTACCAAACCTCTCCCATCTGAACCTAACCATCACCGAAATCAAAGAATTGGACATTGCCAAAATATCCACAAAACGTGCTTACCTCACAAAACCTAACCCAACCTAACCTAACCATCACCGAAGTCAGAGAATTCGACATTGCCAAAATATCCAGAAAAAAGTTCTTATCCTACCAAACCTCACCCATCTGAACCTAACCATCACCGAAATCAAAGAATTAGACATTGCAAAAATATACACAAAACGTGCTTACCTCACAATACCTAACCTAACCTAACCTAACCATCACCGAAATCAGAGAATTCGACATTGCCAAAATATCCACAAAAAGTTTTTATCATACCAAACCTCACCCATCTGAACCTAACCATCACCGAAATCAAAGAATTGGATATAGCGAAAATATCCACAAAACGTGCTTACCTCACAATACCTAACCCAACCTAACCTAACCATCACCGAAGTCAAAGAATTCGACATTGCCAAAATATCCACAAAAAGTTCTTATCCTACCAAACCTCACCCATCTGAACCTAACCATCACCGAAATCAAAGAATTGGACATTGCCAAAATATCCACAAAACGTGCTTACCTCACAAAACCTAACCCAACCTAACCTAACCATCACCGAAGTCAGAGAATTCGACATTGCCAAAATATCCACAAAAAGTTTATATCCTACCAAACCTCACTTATCTGAACCTAACCATCACCGAAATCAAAGAATTCGACATTGCCAAAATATCCACAAAAAGTTCTTTTCCTACCAAACCTCACCCATCTGAACCAACCATTACCGAAATCGAAGAAATGGACATTGCCAAAATATCCACAAAACGTGCTTACCTCACTATATTTTAGCCAACCTAACCTAACCATCACCGAAGTCAGAGAATTCGACATTGCCAAAATATCCACAAAAAGTTCTTATCCTACCAAACCTTACCCATCTGAACCTAACCATCACTGAAATCAAAAAATTGGACATTGCGAAAACATCCACAAAACGTGCTTACTTCACAATACCTAACATAACCTAACCTAACCATCACCGAAGTCAGAGAATTCGACATTGCCAAAATATCCACAAAAAGTTCTTATCATACCAAACCTCACCCATCTGAACCTAACCATCACCGAAATCAAAGAATTGGACATAGCGAAAATATCCACAAAACGTGCTTACCTCACAATACCTAACCCAACCTAACCTAACCATCACCGAAGTCAGAGAATTCGACATTGCCAAAATATCCACAAAAAGTTCTTATCCTACCAAACCTCACCCATCTGAACCTAACTATCACCGAAATCAAAGAATTCGACATTGCCAAAATATCCACAAAACGTGCTTACCTCACAATACCTAACCTAACCTAACCTTACTATCACCGAAGTCAGAGAATTCAACATTGCCAAAATATCCACAAAAAGTTCATACCCCACTAAACCTCACCCATCTGAACCTAACCATCACCGAAGTCGAAGAAATGGACATTGCCAAAATATTCACAAAACGTGCTTATCTCACTATACCTTATCCAACCTAACCTTACCATCACCGAAAATAGAGAATTCGACATTGCCAAAATACCCACAAAAAGTTCTTACCTACCAAACCTCACCCATCTGAACCTAACCATCACCGAAATCAAAGAATTGGACATTAATAAAATATCCACAAAACGTGCTTACCTCACAATACCTAACTCAACCTAACCTAACTATCACCGAAGTCAGAGAATTCGACATTGCCAAAATATCCACAAAAAGTTCTTATCCTACCAAACCTCTCCCATCTGAACCTAACCATCACCGAAATCAAAGAATTGGACATTGCCAAAATATCCACAAAACGTGCTTACCTCACAAAACCTAACCCAACCTAACCTAACCATCACCGAAGTCAGAGAATTCGACATTGCCAAAATATCCACAAAAAGTTCTTATCCTACCAAACCTCACCCATCTGAACCTAACCATCACCGAATTTAAAGAATCGGACATTGCAAAAATATACACAAAACGTGCTTACCTCACAATACCTAACCCAACCTAACCTAACCATCACCGAAGTCAGAGAATTCGACATTGCCAACATATCCACAAAAAGTTCTTATCCTACCAAACCTCACTTATCTGAACCTAACCATCACCGAAATTAAAGAATTGGACAATAATAAAATATCCACAAAACGTGCTTACCTCACAATACCTAACCCAACCTAACCTAACCATCACCGAAGTCAAAGAATTCGACATTGCCAAAATATCCACAAAAAGTTCTTATCCTACCAAGCCTCACCCATCTGAACCTAACCATCACCGAAATCAAAGAATTGGACATTGCCAAAATATCCACAAAACGTGCTTACCTCACTATACCTTATCCAACCTAACCTAACCATCACCGAAGTCAGAGAATTCGACATTGCCAAAATATCCACAAAAAGTTCTTATCCTACCAAACCTCACCCATCTGAACCTAACCATCACCGAAATCAAAGAATTAGGCATTGCAAAAATATCCACAAAACGTGCTTACCTCACAATACCTAACCCAACCTAACCTAACCATCACCGAAGTCAGAGAATTCGACATTGCCAAAATATCCACAAAAAGTTCTTATCCTACCAAACCTCACTTATCTGAACCTAACCATCACCGAAATCAAAGAATTGGACAATGATAAAATATCCACAAAACGTGCTTACCTCACAATACCTAACCCAACCTAACCTAACCATCACCGAAGTCAAAGAATTCGACATTGCCAAAATATCCACAAAAAGTTCTTATCCTACCAAACCTCACCCATCTGAACCTAACCATCACCGAAATCAAAGAATTGGACATTGCGAAAATATACACAAAACGTGCTTACCTTACAATACCTAAACCAACCTAACTTTACCATCACCGAAGTCAGAGAATTCGACATTGCCAAAATATCCACAAAAAGTTCTTATCCTACCAAACCTCACCCATCTGAACCTAACCATCACCGAAATCGAAGAAATGGACATTGCCAAAATATCAACAAAACGTGCTTACTTCACTATACCTTATCCAACCTAACCTAACCATCACCGAAGTCAGAGAATTCGACATTGCCAAAATATCCACAAAAAGTTCTTATCCTACCAAACCTCACCCATCTGAACCAACCATTACCGAAATCGAAGAAATGGACATTGCCAAAATATCCACAAAACGTGCTTACCTCACTATATTTTAGCCAACCTAACCTAACCATCACCGAAGTTAGAGAATTCGACATTGCCAAAATATCCACAAAAAGTTCTTATCCTACCAAACCTTACCCATCTGAACTTAACCATCACCGAAATCAAAGAATTGGACATTAATAAAATATCCACAAAACGTGTTTACCTCACAATACCTAACCCAACCTAACCTAACCATCACCGAAGTCAGAGAATTCGACATTGCCAAAATATCCACAAAAAGTTCTTATCCTACCAAACCTTACCCATCTGAAACTAACCATCACCGAAATCAAAGAATTGGACATTGCGAAAATACCCACAAAACGTACTTACTTCACAATACCTAACATAACCTAACCTAACCATCACCGAAATCAGAGAATTCGACATTGCCAAAATATCCACAAAAAGTTTTTATCATACCAAACCTCACCCATCTGAACCTAACCATCACCGAAATCAAAGAATTGGATATAGCGAAAATATCCACAAAACGTGCTTACCTCACAATACCTAACCCAACCTAACCTAACCATCACCGAAGTCAAAGAATTCGACATTGCCAAAATATCCACAAAAAGTTCTTATCCTACCAAACCTCACCCATCTGAACCTAACCATCACCGAAATCAAAGAATTGGACATTGCCAAAATATCCACAAAACGTGCTTACCTCACAAAACCTAACCCAACCTAACCTAACCATCACCGAAGTCAGAGAATTCGACATTGCCAAAATATCCACAAAAAGTTTATATCCTACCAAACCTCACTTATCTGAACCTAACCATCACCGAAATCAAAGAATTCGACATTGCCAAAATATCCACAAAAAGTTCTTTTCCTACCAAACCTCACCCATCTGAACCAACCATTACCGAAATCGAAGAAATGGACATTGCCAAAATATCCACAAAACGTGCTTACCTCACTATATTTTAGCCAACCTAACCTAACCATCACCGAAGTCAGAGAATTCGACATTGCCAAAATATCCACAAAAAGTTCTTATCCTACCAAACCTTACCCATCTGAACCTAACCATCACCGAAATCAAAAAATTGGACATTGCGAAAACATCCACAAAACGTGCTTACTTCACAATACCTAACATAACCTAACCTAACCATCACCAAAGTCAGAGAATTCGACATTGCCAAAATATCCACAAAAAGTTCTTATCATACCAAACCTCACCCATCTGAACCTAACCATCACCGAAATCAAAGAATTGGACATAGCGAAAATATCCACAAAACGTGCTTACCTCACAATACCTAACCCAACCTAACCTAACCATCACCGAAGTCAGAGAATTCGACATTGCCAAAATATCCACAAAAAGTTCTTATCCTACCAAACCTCACCCATCTGAACCTAACCATCACCGAAATCAAAGAATTCGACATTGCCAAAATATCCACAAAACGTGCTTCCCTCACAATACCTAACCTAACCTAACCTTACTATCACCGAAGTCAGAGAATTCAACATTGCCAAAATATCCACAAAAAGTTCATACCCCACTTAACCTCACCCATCTGAACCTAACCATCACCGAAGTCGAAGAAATGGACATTGCCAAAATATTCACAAAACGTGCTTATCTCACTATACCTTATCCAACCTAACCTTACCATCACCGAAAATAGAGAATTCGACATTGCCAAAATACCCACAAAAAGTTCTTACCTACCAAACCTCACCCATCTGAACCTAACCATCACCGAAATCAAAGAATTGGACATTAATAAAATATCCACAAAACGTGCTTACCTCACAATACCTAACCCAACCTAACCTAACTATCACCGAAGTCAGAGAATTCGACATTGCCAAAATATCCACAAAAAGTTCTTATCCTACCAAACCTCTCCCATCTGAACCTAACCATCACCGAAATCAAAGAATTAGGCATTGCCAAAATATCCACAAAACGTGCTTACCTCACAATACCTAACCCAACCTAACCTTACCATCACCGAAGTCAGAGAATTCGACATTGCCAAAATATCCACAAAAAGTTCTTATCCTACCAAACCTCACTTATCTGAACCTAACCATCACCGAAATCAAAGAATTGGACAATGATAAAATATCCACAAAACGTGCTTACCTCACAATACCTAACCCAACCTAACCTAACCATCACCGAAGTCAGAGAATTCGAAATTGCCAAAATATCCACAAAAAGTTTTTATCCTACCAAACCTCACCCATCTGAACCTAACCATCACCGAAATTAAAGAATTAGACATTGCAAAAATATACACAAAACGTGCTTACCTCACAATACCTAACCTAACCTAACCTAACCATCACCGAAGTCAGAGAATTCGACATTGCCAAAATATCCACAAAAAGTTCATATCCTACCAAACCTCACCCATCTGAACCTAACCATCACCGAAATCAAAGAATTAGGCATTGCCAAAATATCCAAAAAAAAACACGCTTACCTCACAATACCTAACCCAACCTAACCTATCCATCACCGAAGTCCGAGAATTCGACATTGCCAAAAAATCCACAAAAAGTTCTTATCCTACCAAACCTCACTTATCTGAACCTAACTATCACCGAAATCAAAGAATTCGACATTGCCAAAATATCCACAAAACGTGCTTTCCTCACAATACCTAACCTAACCTAACCTTACCATCACCGAAGTCAGAGAATTCGACATTGCCAAAATATCCACAAAAAATTCGTATCCTACCAAACCTCTCCCATCTGAACCTAACCATCACCGAAATCAAAGAATTGGACATTGCCAAAATATCCACAAAACGTGCTTACCTCACAAAACCTAACCCAACCTAACCTAACCATCACCGAAGTCAGAGAATTCGACATTGCCAAAATATCCACAAAAAGTTCTTATCCTACCAAACCTCACCCAATTGAACCTAACCATCACCGAAATCAAAGAATTGGACATTGCAAAAATATCCACAAAACGTGCTTACCTCACAATACCTAACCTAACCTAACCTCACCATCACCGAAGTCAGAGAATTCGACATTGCCAAAATATCCACAAAAAGTTCATACCCCACCAAACCTCATCCATCTGAACCTAACCATCACCGAAATCGAAGAAATGGACATTGCCAAAATATCCACAAAACGTGCTTACCTCACTATACCTTATCCAACCTAACCTAACCATCACCGAAAATAGAGAATTGGACATCGCGAAAATATCCACAAAACGTGCTGACCTCACAATACCTAACAAAACCAAACCATCACCGAAGTCAGAGAATTCGACATTGCCAAAATATCCACAAAAAGTTCTTTTCCTACCAAACCTCACCCATCTGAACCTAACCATCACCGAAATCGAAGAAATGGACATTGCCAAAATATCCACAAAACGTGCTTACCTCACTATATTTTATCCAACCTAACCTAACCATCACCGAAGATAGAGAATTCGACATTGCCAAAATATCCACAAAAAGTTCTTATCCTACCAAACCTTACCCATCTGAACTTAACCATCACCGAAATCAAAGAATTGGACATTAATAAAATATCCACAAAACGTGCTTACCTCACAATACCTAACCCAACCTAACCTAACCATCACCGAAGTCAGAGAATTCGACATTGCCAAAATATCCACAAAAAGTTCTTATCCTACCAAACCTTACCCATCTGAACCTAACCATCACCGAAATCAAAAAATTGGACATTGCGAAAACATCCACAAAACGTGCTTACTTCACAATACCTAACATAACCTAACCTAACCATCACCGAAGTCAGAGAATTCGACATTGCCAAAATATCCACAAAAAGTTCTTATCATACCAAACCTCACCCATCTGAACCTAACCATCACCGAAATCAAAGAATTGGACATAGCGAAAATATCCACAAAACGTGCTTACCTCACAATACCTAACCCAACCTAACCTAACCATCACCGAAGTCAGAGAATTCGACATTGCCAAAATATCCACAAAAAGTTCTTATCCTACCAAACCTCACCCATCTGAACCTAACCATCACCGAAATCAAAGAATTCGACATTGCCAAAATATCCACAAAACGTGCTTACCTCACAATACCTAACCTAACCTAACCTTACTATCACCGAAGTCAGAGAATTCAACATTGCCAAAATATCCACAAAAAATTCATACCCCACCAAACCTCACCCATCTGAACCTAACCATCACCGAAGTCGAAGAAATGGACATTGCCAAAATATTCACAAAACGTGCTTATCTCACTATACCTTATCCAACCTAACCTTACCATCACCGAAAATAGAGAATTCGACATTGCCAAAATACCCACAAAAAGTTCTTATCCTACCAAACCTCACCCATCTGAACCTAACCATCACCGAAATCAAAGAATTGGACATTAATAAAATATCCACAAAACGTGCTTACCTCACAATACCTAACCCAACCTAACCTAACTATCACCGAAGTCAGAGAATTCGACATTGCCAAAATATCCACAAAAAGTTCTTATCCTACCAAACCTCTCCCATCTGAACCTAACCATCACCGAAATCAAAGAATTGGACATTGCCAAAATATCCACAAAACGTGCTTACCTCACAAAACCTAACCCAACCTAACCTAACCATCACCGAAGTCAGAGAATTCGACATTGCCAAAATATCCACAAAAAGTTCTTATCCTACCAAACCTCACCCATCTGAACCTAACCATCACCGAAATCAAAGAATTGGACATTGCAAAAATATACACAAAACGTGTTTACCTCACAATACCTAACCTAACCTAACCTAACCATCACCGAAGTCAGAGAATTCGACATTGCCAAAATATCCACAAAAAGTTCATATCCTACCAAACCTCACCCATCTGAACCTAACCATCACCGAAATCAAAGAATTAGGCATTGCCAAAATATCCACAAAACGTGCTGACCTCACAATACCTAACCCAACCTAACCTTACCATCACCGAAGTCAGAGAATTCGACATTGCCAAAATATCCACAAAAAGTTCTTATCCTACCAAACCTCACTTATCTGAACCTAACCATCACCGAAATCAAAGAATTGGACAATGATATAATATCCACAAAACGTGCTTACCTCACAATACCTAACCCAACCTAACCTAACCATCACCAAAGTCAAAGAATTCGACATTGCCAAAATATCCACAAAAAGTTCTTATCCTACCAAACCTCACCCATCTGAACCTAACCATCACCGAAATCAAAGAATTCGACATTGCCAAAATATCCACAAAACGTGCTTACCTCACAATACCTAACCTAACCTAACCTAACCATCACTGAAGTCAGAGAATTCAACATTGCCAAAATATCCACAAAAAGTTCATACCCCACCAAACCTCACCCATCTGAACCTAACCATCACCGAAATCGAAGTAATGGACATTGCCAAAATATCCACAAAACGTGCTTACCTCACTATACCTTATCCAACCTAACCTAACCATCACCGAAAATAGAGAATTCGACATTGCCAAAATATCCACAAAAAGTTCTTATCCTACCAAACCTCACCCAATTGAACCTAACCATCACCGAAATCAAAGAATTGTACATTGCAAAAATATCCACAAAAAGTGCTTACCTCACAATACCTAACCTTACCTAACCTAACCATCACCGAAGTCAGAGAATTCGACATTGCCAAAATATCCACAAAAAGTTCTTATCCTACCAAACCTCACCCATCTGAGCCTAACCATCAACGAAATTAAAGAATTAGACATTGCCAAAATATCTACAAAACATGCTTACCCCTTAATACCTAATCCAACCTAACCTTACCATCACCGAAGTCAGAGAATTCGACATTGCCAAAATATCCACAAAAAGTTCTTATCCTACCAAACCTCACCCATCTGAACCTAACCATCACCGAAATCAAAGAATTGGACATTGCCAAAATATCCACAAAACGTGCTTACCTCACAATACCTAACCCAACCTAACCTAACTATCACTGAAGTCAGAGAATCCAACATTGCCAAAATATCCACAAAAAGTTCATACCCCACCAAACCTCACCCATCTGAACCTTACCATCACCGAAATCGAAGAAATGGACATTGCCAAAATATCCACAAAACGTGCTTACCTCACTATACCTTATTCAACCTAACCTAACCATCACCGAAGTCAGAGAATTCGACATTGCCAAAATATCCACAAAAAGTTCTTATCCTACCAAACCTCACCCATCTGAACCTAACCATCACCGAAATCAAAGAATTGGACATTGCAAAAATATCCACAAAACGTGCTTACCTTACAATACCTAACCCAACCTAACCTAACCATCACCGAAGTCAGAGAATTCGACATTGCCAAAATATCCACAAAAAGTTCTTATCCTACCAAACCTCACTTATCTGAACCTAACCATCACCGAAATCAAAGAATTGGACAATGATAAAATATCCACAAAACGTGCTTACCTCACAATACCTAACCTAACCTAACCTAACCATCACCGAAGTCAGAGAATTCAACATTGCCAAAATATCTACAAAAAGTTCATAGCCCACCAAACCTCACCCATCTGAACCTAACCATCACCGAAATCGAAGAAATAGACATTGCCAAAATATCCACAAAAAGTTCTTATCCTACCAAACCTCACCCAATTGAACCTAACCATCACCGAAATCAAAGAATTGGACATTGCAAAAATATCCACAAATTGTGCTTACCTCACAATACCTAACCTAACCTTACCTAACCATCACTGAAGTCAGAGAATTCGACATTGCCAAAATATCCACAAAAAGTTCTTATCCTACCAAACCTCACCCATCTGAACCAACCATTACCGAAATCGAAGAAATGGACATTGCCAAAATATCCACAAAACGTGCTTACCTCACTATATTTTAGCCAACCTAACCTAACCATCACCGAAGTTAGAGAATTCGACATTGCCAAAATATCCACAAAAAGTTCTTATCCTACCAAACCTTACCCATCTGAACTTAACCATCACCGAAATCAAAGAATTGGACATTAATAAAATATCCACAAAACGTGTTTACCTCACAATACCTAACCCAACCTAACCTAACCATCACCGAAGTCAGAGAATTCGACATTGCCAAAATATCCACAAAAAGTTCTTATCCTACCAAACCTTACCCATTTGAACCTAACCATCACCGAAATCAAAGAATTGGACATTGCGAAAATACCCACAAAACGTGCTTACTTCTCAATACCTAACATAACCTAACCTAACCATCACCGAAATCAGAGAATTCGACATTGCCAAAATATCCACAAAAAGTTCTTTTCCTACCAAACCTCACCCATCTGAACCTAACCATCACCGAAATCGAAGAAATGGACATTGCCAAAATATCCACAAAACGTGCTTACCTCACTATATTTTATCCAACCTAACCTAACCATCACCGAAGATAGAGAATTCGACATTGCCAAAATATCCACAAAAAGTTCTTATCCTACCAAACCTTACCCATCTGAACTTAACCATCACCGAAATCAAAGAATTGGACATTAATAAAATATCCACAAAACGTGCTTACCTCACAATACCTAACCCAACCTAACCTAACTATCACCGAAGTCAGAGAATTCGACATTGCCAAAATATCCACAAAAAGTTCTTATCCTACCAAACCTCTCCCATCTGAACCTAACCATCACCGAAATCAAAGAATTAGGCATTGCCAAAATATCCACAAAACGTGCTTACCTCACAATACCTAACCCAACCTAACCTTACCATCACCGAAGTCAGAGAATTCGACATTGCCAAAATATCCACAAAAAGTTCTTATCCTACCAAACCTCACTTATCTGAACCTAACCATCACCGAAATCAAAGAATTGGACAATGATAAAATATCCACAAAACGTGCTTACCTCACAATACCTAACCCAACCTAACCTAACCATCACCGAAGTCAGAGAATTCGAAATTGCCAAAATATCCACAAAAAGTTTTTATCCTACCAAACCTCACCCATCTGAACCTAACCATCACCGAAATTAAAGAATTAGACATTGCAAAAATATACACAAAACGTGCTTACCTCACAATACCTAACCTAACCTAACCTAACCATCACCGAAGTCAGAGAATTCGACATTGCCAAAATATCCACAAAAAGTTCATATCCTACCAAACCTCACCCATCTGAACCTAACCATCACCGAAATCAAAGAATTAGGCATTGCCAAAATATCCAAAAAAAAACACGCTTACCTCACAATACCTAACCCAACCTAACCTATCCATCACCGAAGTCCGAGAATTCGACATTGCCAAAAAATCCACAAAAAGTTCTTATCCTACCAAACCTCACTTATCTGAACCTAACTATCACCGAAATCAAAGAATTCGACATTGCCAAAATATCCACAAAACGTGCTTACCTCACAATACCTAACCTAACCTAACCTTACCATCACCGAAGTCAGAGAATTCGACATTGCCAAAATATCCACAAAAAGTTCGTATCCTACCAAACCTCTCCCATCTGAACCTAACCATCACCGAAATCAAAGAATTGGACATTGCCAAAATATCCACAAAACGTGCTTACCTCACAAAACCTAACCCAACCTAACCTAACCATCACCGAAGTCAGAGAATTCGACATTGCCAAAATATCCACAAAAAGTTCTTATCCTACCAAACCTCACCCAATTGAACCTAACCATCACCGAAATCAAAGAATTAAACATTGCAAAAATATCCACAAAACGTGCTTACCTCACAATACCTAACCTAACCTAACCTCACCATCACCGAAGTCAGAGAATTCGACATTGCCAAAATATCCACAAAAAGTTCATACCCCACCAAACCTCATCCATCTGAACCTAACCATCACCGAAATCGAAGAAATGGACATTGCCAAAATATCCACAAAACGTGCTTACCTCACTATACCTTATCCAACCTAACCTAACCATCACCGAAAATAGAGAATTGGACATCGCGAAAATATCCACAAAACGTGCTGACCTCACAATACCTAACAAAACCAAACCATCACTGAAGTCAGAGAATCCAACATTGCCAAAATATCCACAAAAAGTTCATACCCCACCAAACCTCACCCATCTGAACCTTACCATCACCGAAATCGAAGAAATGGACATTGCCAAAATATCCACAAAACGTGCTTACCTCACTATACCTTATTCAACCTAACCTAACCATCACCGAAGTCAGAGAATTCGACATTGCCAAAATATCCACAAAAAGTTCTTATCCTACCAAACCTCACCCATCTGAACCTAACCATCACCGAAATCAAAGAATTGGACATTGCAAAAATATCCACAAAACGTGCTTACCTTACAATACCTAACCCAACCTAACCTAACCATCACCGAAGTCAGAGAATTCGACATTGCCAAAATATCCACAAAAAGTTCTTATCCTACCAAACCTCACTTATCTGAACCTAACCATCACCGAAATCAAAGAATTGGACAATGATAAAATATCCACAAAACGTGCTTACCTCACAATACCTAACCTAACCTAACCATCACCGAAGTCAGAGAATTCAACATTGCCAAAATATCTACAAAAAGTTCATAGCCCACCAAACCTCACCCATCTGAACCTAACCATCACCGAAATCGAAGAAATAGACATTGCCAAAATATCCACAAAAAGTTCTTATCCTACCAAACCTCACCCAATTGAACCTAACCATCACCGAAATCAAAGAATTGGACATTGCAAAAATATCCACAAATTGTGCTTACCTCACAATACCTAACCTAACCTTACCTAACCATCACTGAAGTCAGAGAATTCGACATTGCCAAAATATCCACAAAAAGTTCTTATCCTACCAAACCTCACCCATCTGAACCAACCATTACCGAAATCGAAGAAATGGACATTGCCAAAATATCCACAAAACGTGCTTACCTCACTATATTTTAGCCAACCTAACCTAACCATCACCGAAGTTAGAGAATTCGACATTGCCAAAATATCCACAAAAAGTTCTTATCCTACCAAACCTTACCCATCTGAACTTAACCATCACCGAAATCAAAGAATTGGACATTAATAAAATATCCACAAAACGTGTTTACCTCACAATACCTAACCCAACCTAACCTAACCATCACCGAAGTCAGAGAATTCGACATTGCCAAAATATCCACAAAAAGTTCTTATCCTACCAAACCTTACCCATTTGAACCTAACCATCACCGAAATCAAAGAATTGGACATTGCGAAAATACCCACAAAACGTGCTTACTTCTCAATACCTAACATAACCTAACCTAACCATCACCGAAATCAGAGAATTCGACATTGCCAAAATATCCACAAAAAGTTCTTTTCCTACCAAACCTCACCCATCTGAACCTAACCATCACCGAAATCGAAGAAATGGACATTGCCAAAATATCCACAAAACGTGCTTACCTCACTATATTTTATCCAACCTAACCTAACCATCACCGAAGATAGAGAATTCGACATTGCCAAAATATCCACAAAAAGTTCTTATCCTACCAAACCTTACCCATCTGAACTTAACCATCACCGAAATCAAAGAATTGGACATTAATAAAATATCCACAAAACGTGCTTACCTCACAATACCTAACCCAACCTAACCTAACTATCACCGAAGTCAGAGAATTCGACATTGCCAAAATATCCACAAAAAGTTCTTATCCTACCAAACCTCACCCAATTGAACCTAACCATCACCGAAATCAAAGAATTGTACATTGCAAAAATATCCACAAAAAGTGCTTACCTCACAATACCTAACCATACCTAACCTAACCATCACCGAAGTCAGAGAATTCGACATTGCCAAAATATCCACAAAAAGTTCTTATCCTACCAAACCTCACCCATCTGAGCCTAACCATCAACGAAATTAAAGAATTAGACATTGCCAAAATATCTACAAAACATGCTTACCCCTTAATACCTAACCCAACCTAACCTTACCATCACCGAAGTCAGAGAATTCGACATTGCCAAAATATCCACAAAAAGTTCTTATCCTACCAAACCTCACCCATCTGAACCTAACCATCACCGAAATCAAAGAATTGGACATTGCCAAAATATCCACAAAACGTGCTTACCTCACAATACCTAACCCAACCTAACCTAACTATCACTGAAGTCAGAGAATCCAACATTGCCAAAATATCCACAAAAAGTTCATACCCCACCAAACCTCACCCATCTGAACCTTACCATCACCGAAATCGAAGAAATGGACATTGCCAAAATATCCACAAAACGTGCTTACCTCACTATACCTTATTCAACCTAACCTAACCATCACCGAAGTCAGAGAATTCGACATTGCCAAAATATCCACAAAAAGTTCTTATCCTACCAAACCTCACCCATCTGAACCTAACCATCACCGAAATCAAAGAATTGGACATTGCAAAAATATCCACAAAACGTGCTTACCTTACAATACCTAACCCAACCTAACCTAACCATCACCGAAGTCAGAGAATTCGACATTGCCAAAATATCCACAAAAAGTTCTTATCCTACCAAACCTCACTTATCTGAACCTAACCATCACCGAAATCAAAGAATTGGACAATGATAAAATATCCACAAAACGTGCTTACCTCACAATACCTAACCTAACCTAACCTAACCATCACCGAAGTCAGAGAATTCAACATTGCCAAAATATCTACAAAAAGTTCATAGCCCACCAAACCTCACCCATCTGAACCTAACCATCACCGAAATCGAAGAAATAGACATTGCCAAAATATCCACAAAAAGTTCTTATCCTACCAAACCTCACCCAATTGAACCTAACCATCACCGAAATCAAAGAATTGGACATTGCAAAAATATCCACAAATTGTGCTTACCTCACAATACCTAACCTAACCTTACCTAACCATCACTGAAGTCAGAGAATTCGACATTGCCAAAATATCCACAAAAAGTTCTTATCCTACCAAACCTCACCCATCTGAACCAACCATTACCGAAATCGAAGAAATGGACATTGCCAAAATATCCACAAAACGTGCTTACCTCACTATATTTTAGCCAACCTAACCTAACCATCACCGAAGTTAGAGAATTCGACATTGCCAAAATATCCACAAAAAGTTCTTATCCTACCAAACCTTACCCATCTGAACTTAACCATCACCGAAATCAAAGAATTGGACATTAATAAAATATCCACAAAACGTGTTTACCTCACAATACCTAACCCAACCTAACCTAACCATCACCGAAGTCAGAGAATTCGACATTGCCAAAATATCCACAAAAAGTTCTTATCCTACCAAACCTTACCCATTTGAACCTAACCATCACCGAAATCAAAGAATTGGACATTGCGAAAATACCCACAAAACGTGCTTACTTCTCAATACCTAACATAACCTAACCTAACCATCACCGAAATCAGAGAATTCGACATTGCCAAAATATCCACAAAAAGTTCTTTTCCTACCAAACCTCACCCATCTGAACCTAACCATCACCGAAATCGAAGAAATGGACATTGCCAAAATATCCACAAAACGTGCTTACCTCACTATATTTTATCCAACCTAACCTAACCATCACCGAAGATAGAGAATTCGACATTGCCAAAATATCCACAAAAAGTTCTTATCCTACCAAACCTTACCCATCTGAACTTAACCATCACCGAAATCAAAGAATTGGACATTAATAAAATATCCACAAAACGTGCTTACCTCACAATACCTAACCCAACCTAACCTAACCATCACCGAAGTCAGAGAATTCGACATTGCCAAAATATCCACAAAAAGTTCTTATCCTACCAAACCTTACCCATCTGAACCTAACCATCACCGAAATCAAAAAATTGGACATTGCGAAAACATCCACAAAACGTGCTTACTTCACAATACCTAACATAACCTAACCTAACCATCACCGAAGTCAGAGAATTCGACATTGCCAAAATATCCACAAAAAGTTCTTATCATACCAAACCTCACCCATCTGAACCTAACCATCACCGAAATCAAAGAATTGGACATAGCGAAAATATCCACAAAACGTGCTTACCTCACAATACCTTACCCAACCTAACCTAACCATCACCGAAGTCAGAGAATTCGACATTGCCAAAATATCCACAAAAAGTTCTTATCCTACCAAACCTCACCCATCTGAACCTAACCATCACCGAAATCAAAGAATTCGACATTGCCAAAATATCCACAAAACGTGCTTACCTCACAATACCTAACCTAACCTAACCTTACTATCACCGAAGTCAAAGAATTCAACATTGCCAAAATATCCACAAAAAGTTCATACCCCACTAAACCTCACCCATCTGAACCTAACCATCACCGAAGTCGAAGAAATGGACATTGCCAAAATATCCACAAAACGTGCTTACCTCACTATATTTTATCCAACCTAACCTAACCATCACCGAAGATAGAGAATTCGACATTGCCAAAATATCCACAAAAAGTTCTTATCCTACCAAACCTTACCCATCTGAACTTAACCATCACCGAAATCAAAGAATTGGACATTAATAAAATATCCACAAAACGTGCTTACCTCACAATACCTAACCCAACCTAACCTAACCATCACCGAAGTCAGAGAATTCGAAATTGCCAAAATATCCACAAAAAGTTCTTATCCTACCAAACCTCACCCATCTGAACCTAACCATCACCGAAATTAAAGAATTAGACATTGCAAAAATATACACAAAACGTGCTTACCTCACAATACCTAACCTAACCTAACCTAACCATCACCGAAGTCAGAGAATTCGACATTGCCAAAATATCCACAAAAAGTTCATATCCTACCAAACCTCACCCATCTGAACCTAACCATCACCGAAATCAAAGAATTAGGCATTGCCAATATATCCACAAAACACGCTTACCTCACAATACCTAACCCAACCTAACCTATCCATCACCGAAGTCCGAGAATTCGACATTGCCAAAAAATCCACAAAAAGTTCTTATCCTACCAAACCTCACTTATCTGAACCTAACCATCACCGAAATCAAAGAATTGGACAATGATAAAATATCCACAAAACGTGCTTACCTCACAATACCTAACCTAACCTAACCTAACCATCACCGAAGTCAGAGAATTCAACATTGCCAAAATATCTACAAAAAGTTCATAGCCCACCAAACCTCACCCATCTGAACATAACCATCACCGAAATCGAAGAAATAGACATTGCCAAAATATCCACAAAAAGTTCTTATCCTACCAAACCTCACCCAATTGAACCTAACCATCACCGAAATCAAAGAATTGGACATTGCAAAAATATCCACAAATTGTGCTTACCTCACAATACCTAACCTAACCTTACCTAACCATCACTGAAGTCAGAGAATTCGACATTGCCAAAATATCCACAAAAAGTTCTTATCCTACCAAACCTCACCCATCTGAACCAACCATTACCGAAATCGAAGAAATGGACATTGCCAAAATATCCACAAAACGTGCTTACCTCACTATATTTTAGCCAACCTAACCTAACCATCACCGAAGTTAGAGAATTCGACATTGCCAAAATATCCACAAAAAGTTCTTATCCTACCAAACCTTACCCATCTGAACTTAACCATCACCGAAATCAAAGAATTGGACATTAATAAAATATCCACAAAACGTGTTTACCTCACAATACCTAACCCAACCTAACCTAACCATCACCGAAGTCAGAGAATTCGACATTGCCAAAATATCCACAAAAAGTTCTTATCCTACCAAACCTTACCCATCTGAACCTAACCATCACCGAAATCAAAGAATTGGACATTGCGAAAATACCCACAAAACGTGCTTACTTCACAATACCTAACATAACCTAACCTAACCATCACCGAAATCAGAGAATTCGACATTGCCAAAATATCCACAAAAAGTTCTTTTCCTACCAAACCTCACCCATCTGAACCTAACCATCACCGAAATCGAAGAAATGGACATTGCCAAAATATCCACAAAACGTGCTTACCTCACTATATTTTATCCAACCTAACCTAACCATCACCGAAGATAGAGAATTCGACATTGCCAAAATATCCACAAAAAGTTCTTATCCTACCAAACCTTACCCATCTGAACTTAACCATCACCGAAATCAAAGAATTGGACATTAATAAAATATCCACAAAACGTGCTTACCTCACAATACCTAACCCAACCTAACCTAACCATCACCGAAGTCAGAGAATTCGACATTGCCAAAATATCCACAAAAAGTTCTTATCCTACCAAACCTTACCCATCTGAACCTAACCATCACCGAAATCAAAAAATTGGACATTGCAAAAACATCCACAAAACGTGCTTACTTCACAATACCTAACATAACCTAACCTAACCATCACCGAAGTCAGAGAATTCGACATTGCCAAAATATCCACAAAAAGTTCTTATCATACCAAACCTCACCCATCTGAACCTAACCATCACCGAAATCAAAGAATTGGACATAGCGAAAATATCCACAAAACGTGCTTACCTCACAATACCTAACCCAACCTAACCTAACCATCACCGAAGTCAGAGAATTCGACATTGCCAAAATATCCACAAAAAGTTCTTATCCTACCAAACCTCACCCATCTGAACCTAACCATCACCGAAATCAAAGAATTCGACATTGCCAAAATATCCACAAAACGTGCTTACCTCACAATACCTAACCTAACCTAACCTTACTATCACCGAAGTCAAAGAATTCAACATTGCCAAAATATCCACAAAAAGTTCATACCCCACTAAACCTCACCCATCTGAACCTAACCATCACCGAAGTCGAAGAAATGGACATTGCCAAAATATTCACAAAACGTGCTTATCTCACTATACCTTATCCAACCTAACCTTACCATCACCGAAAATAGAGAATTCGACATTGCCAAAATACCCACAAAAAGTTCTTACCTACCAAACCTCACCCATCTGAACCTAACCATCACCGAAATCAAAGAATTGGACATTAATAAAATATCCACAAAACGTGCTTACCTCACAATACCTAACCCAACCTAACCTAACTATCACCGAAGTCAGAGAATTCGACATTGCCAAAATATCCACAAAAAGTTCTTATACTACCAAACCTCTCCCATCTGAACCTAACCATCACCGAAATCAAAGAATTGGACATTGCCAAAATATCCACAAAACGTGCTTACCTCACAAAACCTAACCCAACCTAACCTAACCATCACCGAAGTCAGAGAATTCGACATTGCCAAAATATCCACAAAAAGTTCTTATCCTACCAAACCTCACCCATCTGAACCTAACCATCACCGAAATCAAAGAATTGGACATTGCAAAAATATACACAAAACGTGCTTACCTCACAATACCTAACCTAACCTAACCTAACCATCACCGAAGTCAGAGAATTCGACATTGCCAAAATATCCACAAAAAGTTCATATCCTACCAAACCTCACCCATTTGAACCTAACCATCACCGAAATCAAAGAATTAGGCATTGCCAAAATATCCACAAAACGTGCTTACCTCACAATACCTAACCCAACCTAACCTTACCATCACCGAAGTCAGAGAATTCGACATTGCCAAAATATCCACAAAAAGTTCTTATCCTACCAAACCTCACTTATCTGAACCTAACCATCACCGAAATCAAAGAATTGGACAATGATAAAATATCCACAAAACGTGCTTACCTCACAATACCTAACCCAACCTAACCTAACCATCACCGAAGTCAGAGAATTCGAAATTGCCAAAATATCCACAAAAAGTTCTTATCCTACCAAACCTCACCCATCTGAACCTAACCATCACCGAAATTAAAGAATTAGACATTGCAAAAATATACACAAAACGTGCTTACCTCACAATACCTAACCTAACCTAACCTAACCATCACCGAAGTCAGAGAATTCGACATTGCCAAAATATCCACAAAAAGTTCATATCCTACCAAACCTCACCCATCTGAACCTAACCATCACCGAAATCAAAGAATTAGGCATTGCCAATATATCCACAAAACACGCTTACCTCACAATACCTAACCCAACCTAACCTATCCATCACCGAAGTCCGAGAATTCGACATTGCCAAAAAATCCACAAAAAGTTCTTATCCTACCAAACCTCACTTATCTGAACCTAACCATCACCGAAATCAAAGAATTGGACAATGATAAAATATCCACAAAACGTGCTTACCTCACAATACCTAACCCAACCTAACCTAACCATCACCAAAGTCAAAGAATTCGACATTGCCAAAATATCCACAAAAAGTTCTTATCCTACCAAACCTCACCCATCTGAACCTAACCATCACCGAAATCAAAGAAATCGACATTGCCAAAATATCCACAAAACGTGCTTACCTCACAATACCTAACCTAACCTAACCTAACCATCACTGAAGTCAGAGAATTCAACATTGCCAAAATATCCACAAAAAGTTCATACCCCACCAAACCTCACCCATCTGAACCTAACCATCACCGAAATCAAAGAATTGGATATAGCGAAAATATCCACAAAACGTGCTTACCTCACAATACCTAACCCAACCTAACCTAACCATCACCGAAGTCAAAGAATTCGACATTGCCAAAATATCCACAAAAAGTTCTTATCCTACCAAACCTCACCCATCTGAACCTAACCATCACCGAAATCAAAGAATTGGACATTGCCAAAATATCCACAAAACGTGCTTACCTCACAAAACCTAACCCAACCTAACCTAACCATCACCGAAGTCAGAGAATTCGACATTGCCAAAATATCCACAAAAAGTTCTTATCCTACCAAACCTCACCCATCTGAGCCTAACCATCAACGAAATTAAAGAATTAGACATTGCCAAATTATCTACAAAACATGCTTACCCCTTAATACCTAACCAAACCTAACCTAACCATCACCGAAGTCAGAGAATTCGACATTGCCAAAATATCCACAAAAAGTTCTTATCCTACCAAACCTCACCCATCTGAGCCTAACCATCAACGAAATTAAAGAATTAGACATTGCCAAATTATCTACAAAACATGCTTACCCCTTAATACCTAACCCAATCTAACCTAACCATCACTGAAGTCAGAGTATTCAACATTGCCAAAATATCCACAAAAAGTTCATACCCCACCAAACCTCACCCATCTGAACCTAACCATCACCGAAATCAAAGAATTGGATATAGCGAAAATATCCACAAAACGTGCTTACCTCACAATACCTAACCCAACCTAACCTAACCATCACCGAAGTCAAAGAATTCGACATTGCCAAAATATCCACAAAAAGTTCTTATCCTACCAAACCTCACCCATCTGAACCTAACCATCACCGAAATCAAAGAATTGGACATTGCCAAAATATCCACAAAACGTGCTTACCTCACAAAACCTAACCCAACCTAACCTAACCATCACCGAAGTCAGAGAATTCGACATTGCCAAAATATCCACAAAAAGTTCTTATCCTACCAAACCTCACCCATCTGAACCTAACCATCACCGAAATCAAAGAATTCGACATTGCCAAAATATCCACAAAACGTGCTTACCTCACAATACCTAACCTAACCTAACCTTACTATCACCGAAGTCAAAGAATTCAACATTGCCAAAATATCCACAAAAAGTTCATACCCCACTAAACCTCACCCATCTGAACCTAACCATCACCGAAGTCGAAGAAATGGACATTGCCAAAATATTCACAAAACGTGCTTATCTCACTATACCTTATCCAACCTAACCTTACCATCACCGAAAATAGAGAATTCGACATTGCCAAAATACCCACAAAAAGTTCTTACCTACCAAACCTCACCCATCTGAACCTAACCATCACCGAAATCAAAGAATTGGACATTAATAAAATATCCACAAAACGTGCTTACCTCACAAAACCTAACCTAACCTAACCTAACCATCACCGAAGTCAGAGAATTCGAAATTGCCAAAATATCCACAAAAAGTTCTTATCCTACCAAACCTCACCCATCTGAACCTAACCATCACCGAAATTAAAGAATTAGACATTGCAAAAATATACACAAAACGTGCTTACCTCACAATACCTAACCTAACCTAACCTAACCATCACCGAAGTCAGAGAATTCGACATTGCCAAAATATCCACAAAAAGTTCATATCCTACCAAACCTCACCCATCTGAACCTAACCATCACCGAAATCAAAGAATTAGGCATTGCCAATATATCCACAAAACACGCTTACCTCACAATACCTAACCCAACCTAACCTATCCATCACCGAAGTCCGAGAATTCGACATTGCCAAAAAATCCACAAAAAGTTCTTATCCTACCAAACCTCACTTATCTGAACCTAACCATCACCGAAATCAAAGAATTGGACAATGATATAATATCCACAAAACGTGCTTACCTCACAATACCTTATCCAACCTAACCTTACCATCACCGAAAATAGAGTATTCGACATTGCCAAAATACCCACAAAAAGTTCTTACCTACCAAACCTCACCCATCTGAACCTAACCATCACCGAAATCAAAGAATTGGACATTAATAAAATATCCACAAAACGTGCTTACCTCACAATACCTAACCCAACCTAACCTATCCATCACCGAAGTCAAAGAATTCGACATTGCCAAAATATCCACAAAAAGTTCTTATCCTACCAAACCTCACCCATCTGAACCTAACCATCACCGAAATCAAAGAAATCGACATTGCCAAAATATCCACAAAACGTTCTTACCTCACAATACCTAACCTAACCTAACCTAACCATCACTGAAGTCAGAGAATTCAACATTGCCAAAATATCCACAAAAAGTTCATACCCCACCAAACCTCACCCATCTGAACCTAACCATCACCGAAATCAAAGAATTGGATATAGCGAAAATATCCACAAAACGTGCTTACCTCACAATACCTAACCCAACCTAACCTAACCATCACCGAAGTCAAAGAATTCGACATTGCCAAAATATCCACAAAAAGTTCTTATCCTACCAAACCTCACCCATCTGAACCTAACCATCACCGAAATCAAAGAATTGGACATTGCCAAAATATCCACAAAACGTGCTTACCTCACAAAACCTAACCCAACCTAACCTAACCATCACCGAAGTCAGAGAATTCGACATTGCCAAAATATCCACAAAAAGTTCTTATCCTACCAAACCTCACCCATCTGAGCCTAACCATCAACGAAATTAAAGAATTTGACATTGCCAAATTATCTACAAAACATGCTTACCCCTTAATACCTAACCCAATCTAACCTAACCATCACCGAAGTCAGAGAATTCGACATTGCCAAAATATCCACAAAAAGTTTATATCCTACCAAACCTCACTTATCTGAACCTAACTATCACCGAAATCAAAGAATTCGACATTGCCAAAATATCCACAAAACGTGCTTACCTCACAATACCTAACCTAACCTAACCTTACCATCACCGAAGTCAGAGAATTCGACATTGCCAAAATATCCACAAAAAGTTCGTATCCTACCAAACCTCTCCCATCTGAACCTAACCATCACCGAAATCAAAGAATTGGACATTGCCAAAATATCTACAAAACGTGCTTACCTCACAAAACCTAACCCAACCTAACCTAACCATCACCGAAGTCAGAGAATTCGACATTGCCAAAATATCCACAAAAAGTTCTTATCCTACCAAACCTCACCCAATTGAACCTAACCATCACCGAAATCAAAGAATTGGACATTGCAAAAATATCCACAAAACGTGCTTACCTCACAATACCTAACCTAACCTAACCTCACCATCACCGAAGTCAGAGAATTCGACATTGCCAAAATATCCACAAAAAGTTCTTATCCTACCAAACCTCACCCATCTGAACCTAACTATCACCGAAATCAAAGAATTCGACATTGCCAAAATATCCACAAAACGTGCTTACCTCACAATACCTAACCTAACCTAACCTTACTATCACCGAAGTCAGAGAATTCAACATTGCCAAAATATCCACAAAAAGTTCATACCCCACTAAACCTCACCCATCTGAACCTAACCATCACCGAAGTCGAAGAAATGGACATTGCCAAAATATTCACAAAACGTGCTTATCTCACTATACCTTATCCAACCTAACCTTACCATCACCGAAAATAGAGAATTCGACATTGCCAAAATACCCACAAAAAGTTCTTACCTACCAAACCTCACCCATCTGAACCTAACCATCACCGAAATCAAAGAATTGGACATTAATAAAATATCCACAAAACGTGCTTACCTCACAATACCTAACTCAACCTAACCTAACTATCACCGAAGTCAGAGAATTCGACATTGCCAAAATATCCACAAAAAGTTCTTATCCTACCAAACCTCTCCCATCTGAACCTAACCATCACCGAAATCAAAGAATTGGACATTGCCAAAATATCCACAAAACGTGCTTACCTCACAAAACCTAACCCAACCTAACCTAACCATCACCGAAGTCAGAGAATTCGACATTGCCAAAATATCCACAAAAAGTTCTTATCCTACCAAACCTCACCCATCTGAGCCTAACCATCAACGAAATTAAAGAATTTGACATTGCCAAATTATCTACAAAACATGCTTACCCCTTAATACCTAACCCAATCTAACCTAACCATCACCGAAGTCAGAGAATTCGACATTGCCAAAATATCCACAAAAAGTTTATATCCTACCAAACCTCACTTATCTGAACCTAACTATCACCGAAATCAAAGAATTCGACATTGCCAAAATATCCACAAAACGTGCTTACCTCACAATACCTAACCTAACCTAACCTTACCATCACCGAAGTCAGAGAATTCGACATTGCCAAAATATCCACAAAAAGTTCGTATCCTACCAAACCTCTCCCATCTGAACCTAACCATCACCGAAATCAAAGAATTGGACATTGCCAAAATATCTACAAAACGTGCTTACCTCACAAAACCTAACCCAACCTAACCTAACCATCACCGAAGTCAGAGAATTCGACATTGCCAAAATATCCACAAAAAGTTCTTATCCTACCAAACCTCACCCAATTGAACCTAACCATCACCGAAATCAAAGAATTGGACATTGCAAAAATATCCACAAAACGTGCTTACCTCACAATACCTAACCTAACCTAACCTCACCATCACCGAAGTCAGAGAATTCGACATTGCCAAAATATCCACAAAAAGTTCTTATCCTACCAAACCTCACCCATCTGAACCTAACTATCACCGAAATCAAAGAATTCGACATTGCCAAAATATCCACAAAACGTGCTTACCTCACAATACCTAACCTAACCTAACCTTACTATCACCGAAGTCAGAGAATTCAACATTGCCAAAATATCCACAAAAAGTTCATACCCCACTAAACCTCACCCATCTGAACCTAACCATCACCGAAGTCGAAGAAATGGACATTGCCAAAATATTCACAAAACGTGCTTATCTCACTATACCTTATCCAACCTAACCTTACCATCACCGAAAATAGAGAATTCGACATTGCCAAAATACCCACAAAAAGTTCTTACCTACCAAACCTCACCCATCTGAACCTAACCATCACCGAAATCAAAGAATTGGACATTAATAAAATATCCACAAAACGTGCTTACCTCACAATACCTAACTCAACCTAACCTAACTATCACCGAAGTCAGAGAATTCGACATTGCCAAAATATCCACAAAAAGTTCTTATCCTACCAAACCTCTCCCATCTGAACCTAACCATCACCGAAATCAAAGAATTGGACATTGCCAAAATATCCACAAAACGTGCTTACCTCACAAAACCTAACCCAACCTAACCTAACCATCACCGAAGTCAGAGAATTCGACATTGCCAAAATATCCACAAAAAGTTCTTATCCTACCAAACCTCACCCATCTGAACCTAACCATCACCGAATTTAAAGAATCGGACATTGCAAAAATATACACAAAACGTGCTTACCTCACAATACCTAACCCAACCTAACCTAACCATCACCGAAGTCAGAGAATTCGACATTGCCAACATATCCACAAAAAGTTCTTATCCTACCAAACCTCACTTATCTGAACCTAACCATCACCGAAATTAAAGAATTGGACAATAATAAAATATCCACAAAACGTGCTTACCTCACAATACCTAACCCAACCTAACCTAACCATCACCGAAGTCAAAGAATTCGACATTGCCAAAATATCCACAAAAAGTTCTTATCCTACCAAGCCTCACCCATCTGAACCTAACCATCACCGAAATCAAAGAATTGGACATTGCCAAAATATCCACAAAACGTGCTTACCTCACTATACCTTATCCAACCTAACCTAACCATCACCGAAGTCAGAGAATTCGACATTGCCAAAATATCCACAAAAAGTTCTTGGCCTACCAAACCTCACCCATCTGAACCTAACCATCACCGAAATCAAAGAATTAGGCATTGCAAAAATATCCACAAAACGTGCTTACCTCACAATACCTAACCCAACCTAACCTAACCATCACCGAAGTCAGAGAATTCGACATTGCCAAAATATCCACAAAAAGTTCTTATCCTACCAAACCTCACTTATCTGAACCTAACCATCACCGAAATCAAAGAATTGGACAATGATAAAATATCCACAAAACGTGCTTACCTCACAATACCTAACCCAACCTAACCTAACCATCACCGAAGTCAAAGAATTCGACATTGCCAAAATATCCACAAAAAGTTCTTATCCTACCAAACCTCACCCATCTGAACCTAACCATCACCGAAATCAAAGAATTGGACATTGCGAAAATATACACAAAACGTGCTTACCTTACAATACCTAAACCAACCTAACTTTACCATCACCGAAGTCAGAGAATTCGACATTGCCAAAATATCCACAAAAAGTTCTTATCCTACCAAACCTCACCCATCTGAACCTAACCATCACCGAAATCGAAGAAATGGACATTGCCAAAATATCTACAAAACGTGCTTACTTCACTATACCTTATCCAACCTAACCTAACCATCACCGAAGTCAGAGAATTCGACATTGCCAAAATATCCACAAAAAGTTCTTATCCTACCAAACCTCACCCATCTGAACCAACCATTACCGAAATCGAAGAAATGGACATTGCCAAAATATCCACAAAACGTGCTTACCTCACTATATTTTAGCCAACCTAACCTAACCATCACCGAAGTTAGAGAATTCGACATTGCCAAAATATCCACAAAAAGTTCTTATCCTACCAAACCTTACCCATCTGAACTTAACCATCACCGAAATCAAAGAATTGGACATTAATAAAATATCCACAAAACGTGTTTACCTCACAATACCTAACCCAACCTAACCTAACCATCACCGAAGTCAGAGAATTCGACATTGCCAAAATATCCACAAAAAGTTCTTATCCTACCAAACCTTACCCATCTGAAACTAACCATCACCGAAATCAAAGAATTGGACATTGCGAAAATACCCACAAAACGTGCTTACTTCACAATACCTAACATAACCTAACCTAACCATCACCGAAATCAGAGAATTCGACATTGCCAAAATATCCACAAAAAGTTTTTATCATACCAAACCTCACCCATCTGAACCTAACCATCACCGAAATCAAAGAATTGGATATAGCGAAAATATCCACAAAACGTGCTTACCTCACAATACCTAACCCAACCTAACCTAACCATCACCGAAGTCAGAGAATTCGACATTGCCAAAATATCCACAAAAAGTTCTTATCCTACCAAACCTCACCCATCTGAACCTAACCATCACCGAAATCAAAGAATTGGACATTGCCAAAATATCCACAAAACGTGCTTACCTCACAAAACCTAACCCAACCTAACCTAACCATCACCGAAGTCAGAGAATTCGACATTGCCAAAATATCCAGAAAAAAGTTCTTATCCTACCAAACCTCACCCATCTGAACCTAACCATCACCGAAATCAAAGAATTAGACATTGCAAAAATATACACAAAACGTGCTTACCTCACAATACCTAACCTAACCTAACCTAACCATCACCGAAATCAGAGAATTCGACATTGCCAAAATATCCACAAAAAGTTTTTATCATACCAAACCTCACCCATCTGAACCTAACCATCACCGAAATCAAAGAATTGGATATAGCGAAAATATCCACAAAACGTGCTTACCTCACAATACCTAACCCAACCTAACCTAACCATCACCGAAGTCAAAGAATTCGACATTGCCAAAATATCCACAAAAAGTTCTTATCCTACCAAACCTCACCCATCTGAACCTAACCATCACCGAAATCAAAGAATTGGACATTGCCAAAATATCCACAAAACGTGCTTACCTCACAAAACCTAACCCAACCTAACCTAACCATCACCGAAGTCAGAGAATTCGACATTGCCAAAATATCCACAAAAAGTTTATATCCTACCAAACCTCACTTATCTGAACCTAACCATCACCGAAATCAAAGAATTCGACATTGCCAAAATATCCACAAAAAGTTCTTTTCCTACCAAACCTCACCCATCTGAACCAACCATTACCGAAATCGAAGAAATGGACATTGCCAAAATATCCACAAAACGTGCTTACCTCACTATATTTTAGCCAACCTAACCTAACCATCACCGAAGTCAGAGAATTCGACATTGCCAAAATATCCACAAAAAGTTCTTATCCTACCAAACCTTACCCATCTGAACCTAACCATCACTGAAATCAAAAAATTGGACATTGCGAAAACATCCACAAAACGTGCTTACTTCACAATACCTAACATAACCTAACCTAACCATCACCGAAGTTAGAGAATTCGACATTGCCAAAATATCCACAAAAAGTTCTTATCATACCAAACCTCACCCATCTGAACCTAACCATCACCGAAATCAAAGAATTGGACATAGCGAAAATATCCACAAAACGTGCTTACCTCACAATACCTAACCCAACCTAACCTAACCATCACCGAAGTCAGAGAATTCGACATTGCCAAAATATCCACAAAAAGTTCTTATCCTACCAAACCTCACCCATCTGAACCTAACTATCACCGAAATCAAAGAATTCGACATTGCCAAAATATCCACAAAACGTGCTTACCTCACAATACCTAACCTAACCTAACCTTACTATCACCGAAGTCAGAGAATTCAACATTGCCAAAATATCCACAAAAAGTTCATACCCCACTAAACCTCACCCATCTGAACCTAACCATCACCGAAGTCGAAGAAATGGACATTGCCAAAATATTCACAAAACGTGCTTATCTCACTATACCTTATCCAACCTAACCTTACCATCACCGAAAATAGAGAATTCGACATTGCCAAAATACCCACAAAAAGTTCTTACCTACCAAACCTCACCCATCTGAACCTAACCATCACCGAAATCAAAGAATTGGACATTAATAAAATATCCACAAAACGTGCTTACCTCACAATACCTAACTCAACCTAACCTAACTATCACCGAAGTCAGAGAATTCGACATTGCCAAAATATCCACAAAAAGTTCTTATCCTACCAAACCTCTCCCATCTGAACCTAACCATCACCGAAATCAAAGAATTGGACATTGCCAAAATATCCACAAAACGTGCTTACCTCACAAAACCTAACCCAACCTAACCTAACCATCACCGAAGTCAGAGAATTCGACATTGCCAAAATATCCACAAAAAGTTCTTATCCTACCAAACCTCACCCATCTGAACCTAACCATCACCGAATTTAAAGAATCGGACATTGCAAAAATATACACAAAACGTGCTTACCTCACAATACCTAACCCAACCTAACCTAACCATCACCGAAGTCAGAGAATTCGACATTGCCAACATATCCACAAAAAGTTCTTATCCTACCAAACCTCACTTATCTGAACCTAACCATCACCGAAATTAAAGAATTGGACAATAATTAAATATCCACAAAACGTGCTTACCTCACAATACCTAACCCAACCTAACCTAACCATCACCGAAGTCAAAGAATTCGACATTGCCAAAATATCCACAAAAAGTTCTTATCCTACCAAGCCTCACCCATCTGAACCTAACCATCACCGAAATCAAAGAATTGGACATTGCCAAAATATCCACAAAACGTGCTTACCTCACTATACCTTATCCAACCTAACCTAACCATCACCGAAGTCAGAGAATTCGACATTGCCAAAATATCCACAAAAAGTTCTTATCCTACCAAACCTCACCCATCTGAACCTAACCATCACCGAAATCAAAGAATTAGGCATTGCAAAAATATCCACAAAACGTGCTTACCTCACAATACCTAACCCAACCTAACCTAACCATCACCGAAGTCAGAGAATTCGACATTGCCAAAATTTCCACAAAAAGTTCTTATCCTACCAAACCTCACTTATCTGAACCTAACCATCACCGAAATCAAAGAATTGGACAATGATAAAATATCCACAAAACGTGCTTACCTCACAATACCTAACCCAACCTAACCTAACCATCACCGAAGTCAAAGAATTCGACATTGCCAAAATATCCACAAAAAGTTCTTATCCTACCAAACCTCACCCATCTGAACCTAACCATCACCGAAATCAAAGAATTGGACATTGCGAAAATATACACAAAACGTGCTTACCTTACAATACCTAAACCAACCTAACTTTACCATCACCGAAGTCAGAGAATTCGACATTGCCAAAATATCCACAAAAAGTTCTTATCCTACCAAACCTCACCCATCTGAACCTAACCATCACCGAAATCGAAGAAATGGACATTGCCAAAATATCTACAAAACGTGCTTACTTCACTATACCTTATCCAACCTAACCTAACCATCACCGAAGTCAGAGAATTCGACATTGCCAAAATATCCACAAAAAGTTCTTATCCTACCAAACCTCACCCATCTGAACCAACCATTACCGAAATCGAAGAAATGGACATTGCCAAAATATCCACAAAACGTGCTTACCTCACTATATTTTAGCCAACCTAACCTAACCATCACCGAAGTTAGAGAATTCGACATTGCCAAAATATCCACAAAAAGTTCTTATCCTACCAACCTTACCCATCTGAACTTAACCATCACCGAAATCAAAGAATTGGACATTAATAAAATATCCACAAAACGTGTTTACCTCACAATACCTAACCCAACCTAACCTAACCATCACCGAAGTCAGAGAATTCGACATTGCCAAAATATCCACAAAAAGTTCTTATCCTACCAAACCTTACCCATCTGAAACTAACCATCACCGAAATCAAAGAATTGGACATTGCGAAAATACCCACAAAACGTGCTTACTTCACAATACCTAACATAACCTAACCTAACCATCACCGAAATCAGAGAATTCGACATTGCCAAAATATCCACAAAAAGTTTTTATCATACCAAACCTCACCCATCTGAACCTAACCATCACCGAAATCAAAGAATTGGATATAGCGAAAATATCCACAAAACGTGCTTACCTCACAATACCTAACCCAACCTAACCTAACCATCACCGAAGTCAAAGAATTCGACATTGCCAAAATATCCACAAAAAGTTCTTATCCTACCAAACCTCACCCATCTGAACCTAACCATCACCGAAATCAAAGAATTGGACATTGCCAAAATATCCACAAAACGTGCTTACCTCACAAAACCTAACCCAACCTAACCTAACCATCACCGAAGTCAGAGAATTCGACATTGCCAAAATATCCACAAAAAGTTTATATCCTACCAAACCTCACTTATCTGAACCTAACCATCACCGAAATCAAAGAATTCGACATTGCCAAAATATCCACAAAAAGTTCTTTTCCTACCAAACCTCACCCATCTGAACCAACCATTACCGAAATCGAAGAAATGGACATTGCCAAAATATCCACAAAACGTGCTTACCTCACTATATTTTAGCCAACCTAACCTAACCATCACCGAAGTCAGAGAATTCGACATTGCCAAAATATCCACAAAAAGTTCTTATCCTACCAAACCTTACCCATCTGAACCTAACCATCACCGAAATCAAAAAATTGGACATTGCGAAAACATCCACAAAACGTGCTTACTTCACAATACCTAACATAACCTAACCTAACCATCACCAAAGTCAGAGAATTCGACATTGCCAAAATATCCACAAAAAGTTCTTATCATACCAAACCTCACCCATCTGAACCTAACCATCACCGAAATCAAAGAATTGGACATAGCGAAAATATTCACAAAACGTGCTTACCTCACAATACCTAACCCAACCTAACCTAACCATCACCGAAGTCAGAGAATTCGACATTGCCAAAATATCCACAAAAAGTTCTTATCCTACCAAACCTCACCCATCTGAACCTAACCATCACCGAAATCAAAGAATTCGACATTGCCAAAATATCCACAAAACGTGCTTCCCTCACAATACCTAACCTAACCTAACCTTACTATCACCGAAGTCAGAGAATTCAACATTGCCAAAATATCCACAAAAAGTTCATACCCCACTTAACCTCACCCATCTGAACCTAACCATCACCGAAGTCGAAGAAATGGACATTGCCAAAATATTCACAAAACGTGCTTATCTCACTATACCTTATCCAACCTAACCTTACCATCACCGAAAATAGAGAATTCGACATTGCCAAAATACCCACAAAAAGTTCTTACCTACCAAACCTCACCCATCTGAACCTAACCATCACCGAAATCAAAGAATTGGACATTAATAAAATATCCACAAAACGTGCTTACCTCACAATACCTAACCCAACCTAACCTAACTATCACCGAAGTCAGAGAATTCGACATTGCCAAAATATCCACAAAAAGTTCTTATCCTACCAAACCTCTCCCATCTGAACCTAACCATCACCGAAATCAAAGAATTGGACATTGCCAAAATATCCACAAAACGTGCTTACCTCACAAAACCTAACCCAACCTAACCTAACCATCACCGAAGTCAGAGAATTCGACATTGCCAAAATATCCAGAAAAAAGTTCTTATCCTACCAAACCTCACCCATCTGAACCTAACCATCACCGAAATCAAAGAATTAGACATTGCAAAAATATACACAAAACGTGCTTACCTCACAATACCTAACCTAACCTAACCTAACCATCACCGAAGTCAGAGAATTCGACATTGCCAAAATATCCACAAAAAGTTTATATCCTACCAAACCTCACCCATCTGAACCTAACCATCACCGAAATCAAAGAATTAGGCATTGCCAAAATATCCACAAAACGTGCTTACCTCACAATACCTAACCCAACCTAACCTTACCATCACCGAAGTCAGAGAATTCGACATTGCCAAAATATCCACAAAAAGTTCTTATCCTACCAAACCTCACTTATCTGAACCTAACCATCACCGAAATCAAAGAATTGGACAATGATAAAATATCCACAAAACGTGCTTACCTCACAATACCTAACCCAACCTAACCTAACCATCACCGAAGTCAGAGAATTCGAAATTGCCAAAATATCCACAAAAAGTTTTTATCCTACCAAACCTCACCCATCTGAACCTAACCATCACCGAAATTAAAGAATTAGACATTGCAAAAATATACACAAAACGTGCTTACCTCACAATACCTAACCTAACCTAACCTAACCATCACCGAAGTCAGAGAATTCGACATTGCCAAAATATCCACAAAAAGTTCATATCCTACCAAACCTCACCCATCTGAACCTAACCATCACCGAAATCAAAGAATTAGGCATTGCCAAAATATCCAAAAAAAAACACGCTTACCTCACAATACCTAACCCAACCTAACCTATCCATCACCGAAGTCCGAGAATTCGACATTGCCAAAAAATCCACAAAAAGTTCTTATCCTACCAAACCTCACTTATCTGAACCTAACCATCACCGAAATCAAAGAATTGGACAATGATATAATATCCACAAAACGTGCTTACCTCACAATACCTAACCCAACCTAACCTAACCATCACCAAAGTCAAAGAATTCGACATTGCCAAAATATCCACAAAAAGTTCTTATCCTACCAAACCTCACCCATCTGAACCTAACCATCACCGAAATCAAAGAATTCGACATTGCCAAAATATCCACAAAACGTGCTTACCTCACAATACCTTTCCTAACCTAACCTAACCATCACTGAAGTCAGAGAATTCAACATTGCCAAAATATCCACAAAAAGTTCATACCCCACCAAACCTCACCCATCTGAACCTAACCATCACCGAAATCAAAGAATTGGATATAGCGAAAATATCCACAAAACGTGCTTACCTCACAATACCTAACCCAACCTAACCTAACAATCACCGAAGTCAAAGAATTCGACATTGCCAAAATATCCACAAAAAGTTCTTATCCTACCAAACCTCACCCATCTGAACCTAACCATCACCGAAATCAAAGAATTGGACATTGCCAAAATATCCACAAAACGTGCTTACCTCACAAAACCTAACCCAACCTAACCTAACCATCACCGAAGTCAGAGAATTCGACATTGCCAAAATATCCACAAAAAGTTCTTATCCTACCAAACCTCACCCATCTGAGCCTAACCATCAACGAAATTAAAGAATTAGACATTGCCAAATTATCTACAAAACATGCTTACCCCTTAATACCTAACCCAACCTAACCTAACCATCACCGAAGTCAGAGAATTCGACATTGCCAAAATATCCACAAAAAGTTTATATCCTACCAAACCTCACTTATCTGAACCTAACTATCACCGAAATCAAAGAATTCGACATTGCCAAAATATCCACAAAACGTGCTTACCTCACAATACCTAACCTAACCTAACCTTACCATCACCGAAGTCAGAGAATTCGACATTGCCAAAATATCCACAAAAAGTTCGTATCCTACCAAACCTCTCCCATCTGAACCTAACCATCACCGAAATCAAAGAATTGGACATTGCCAAAATATCCACAAAACGTGCTTACCTCACAAAACCTAACCCAACCTAACCTAACCATCACCGAAGTCAGAGAATTCGACATTGCCAAAATATCCACAAAAAGTTCTTATCCTACCAAACCTCACCCAATTGAACCTAACCATCACCGAAATCAAAGAATTGGACATTGCAAAAATATCCACAAAACGTGCTTACCTCACAATACCTAACCTAACCTAACCTCACCATCACCGAAGTCAGAGAATTCGACATTGCCAAAATATCCACAAAAAGTTCATACCCCACCAAACCTCATCCATCTGAACCTAACCATCACCGAAATCGAAGAAATGGACATTGCCAAAATATCCACAAAACGTGCTTACCTCACTATACCTTATCCAACCTAACCTAACCATCACCGAAAATAGAGAATTGGACATCGCGAAAATATCCACAAAACGTGCTGACCTCACAATACCTAACAAAACCAAACCATCACCGAAGTCAGAGAATTCGACATTGCCAAAATATCCACAAAAAGTTCTTTTCCTACCAAACCTCACCCATCTGAACCTAACCATCACCGAAATCGAAGAAATGGACATTGCCAAAATATCCACAAAACGTGCTTACCTCACTATATTTTATCCAACCTAACCTAACCATCACCGAAGATAGAGAATTCGACATTGCCAAAATATCCACAAAAAGTTCTTATCCTACCAAACCTTACCCATCTGAACTTAACCATCACCGAAATCAAAGAATTGGACATTAATAAAATATCCACAAAACGTGCTTACCTCACAATACCTAACCTAACCTAACCTAACCATCACCGAAGTCAGAGAATTCGACATTGCCAAAATATCCACAAAAAGTTCTTATCCTACCAAACCTTACCCATCTGAACCTAACCATCACCGAAATCAAAAAATTGGACATTGCGAAAACATCCACAAAACGTGCTTACTTCACAATACCTAACATAACCTAACCTAACCATCACCGAAGTCAGAGAATTCGACATTGCCAAAATATCCACAAAAAGTTCTTATCATACCAAACCTCACCCATCTGAACCTAACCATCACCGAAATCAAAGAATTGGACATAGCGAAAATATCCACAAAACGTGCTTACCTCACAATACCTAACCCAACCTAACCTAACCATCACCGAAGTCAGAGAATTCGACATTGCCAAAATATCCACAAAAAGTTCTTATCCTACCAAACCTCACCCATCTGAACCTAACCATCACCGAAATCAAAGAATTCGACATTGCCAAAATATCCACAAAACGTGCTTACCTCACAATACCTAACCTAACCTAACCTTACTATCACCGAAGTCAGAGAATTCAACATTGCCAAAATATCCACAAAAAATTCATACCCCACCAAACCTCACCCATCTGAACCTAACCATCACCGAAGTCGAAGAAATGGACATTGCCAAAATATTCACAAAACGTGCTTATCTCACTATACCTTATCCAACCTAACCTTACCATCACCGAAAATAGAGAATTCGACATTGCCAAAATACCCACAAAAAGTTCTTATCCTACCAAACCTCACCCATCTGAACCTAACCATCACCGAAATCAAAGAATTGGACATTAATAAAATATCCACAAAACGTGCTTACCTCACAATACCTAACCCAACCTAACCTAACTATCACCGAAGTCAGAGAATTCGACATTGCCAAAATATCCACAAAAAGTTCTTATCCTACCAAACCTCTCCCATCTGAACCTAACCATCACCGAAATCAAAGAATTGGACATTGCCAAAATATCCACAAAACGTGCTTACCTCACAAAACCTAACCCAACCTAACCTAACCATCACCGAAGTCAGAGAATTCGACATTGCCAAAATATCCACAAAAAGTTCTTATCCTACCAAACCTCACCCATCTGAACCTAACCATCACCGAAATCAAAGAATTGGACATTGCAAAAATATACACAAAACGTGTTTACCTCACAATACCTAACCTAACCTAACCTAACCATCACCGAAGTCAGAGAATTCGACATTGCCAAAATATCCACAAAAAGTTCATATCCTACCAAACCTCACCCATCTGAACCTAACCATCACCGAAATCAAAGAATTAGGCATTTTCAAAATATCCACAAAACGTGCTGACCTCACAATACCTAACCCAACCTAACCTTACCATCACCGAAGTCAGAGAATTCGACATTGCCAAAATATCCACAAAAAGTTCTTATCCTACCAAACCTCACTTATCTGAACCTAACCATCACCGAAATCAAAGAATTGGACAATGATATAATATCCACAAAACGTGCTTACCTCACAATACCTAACCCAACCTAACCTAACCATCACCAAAGTCAAAGAATTCGACATTGCCAAAATATCCACAAAAAGTTCTTATCCTACCAAACCTCACCCATCTGAACCTAACCATCACCGAAATCAAAGAATTCGACATTGCCAAAATATCCACAAAACGTGCTTACCTCACAATACCTAACCTAACCTAACCTAACCATCACTGAAGTCAGAGAATTCAACATTGCCAAAATATCCACAAAAAGTTCATACCCCACCAAACCTCACCCATCTGAACCTAACCATCACCGAAATCGAAGTAATGGACATTGCCAAAATATCCACAAAACGTGCTTACCTCACTATACCTTATCCAACCTAACCTAACCATCACCGAAAATAGAGAATTCGACATTGCCAAAATATCCACAAAAAGTTCTTATCCTACCAAACCTCACCCAATTGAACCTAACCATCACCGAAATCAAAGAATTGTACATTGCAAAAATATCCACAAAAAGTGCTTACCTCACAATACCTAACCTTACCTAACCTAACCATCACCGAAGTCAGAGAATTCGACATTGCCAAAATATCCACAAAAAGTTCTTATCCTACCAAACCTCACCCATCTGAGCCTAACCATCAACGAAATTAAAGAATTAGACATTGCCAAAATATCTACAAAACATGCTTACCCCTTAATACCTAACCCAACCTAACCTTACCATCACCGAAGTCAGAGAATTCGACATTGCCAAAATATCCACAAAAAGTTCTTATCCTACCAAACCTCACCCATCTGAACCTAACCATCACCGAAATCAAAGAATTGGACATTGCCAAAATATCCACAAAACGTGCTTACCTCACAATACCTAACCCAACCTAACCTAACTATCACTGAAGTCAGAGAATCCAACATTGCCAAAATATCCACAAAAAGTTCATACCCCACCAAACCTCACCCATCTGAACCTTACCATCACCGAAATCGAAGAAATGGACATTGCCAAAATATCCACAAAACGTGCTTACCTCACTATACCTTATTCAACCTAACCTAACCATCACCGAAGTCAGAGAATTCGACATTGCCAAAATATCCACAAAAAGTTCTTATCCTACCAAACCTCACCCATCTGAACCTAACCATCACCGAAATCAAAGAATTGGACATTGCAAAAATATCCACAAAACGTGCTTACCTTACAATACCTAACCCAACCTAACCTAACCATCACCGAAGTCAGAGAATTCGACATTGCCAAAATATCCACAAAAAGTTCTTATCCTACCAAACCTCACTTATCTGAACCTAACCATCACCGAAATCAAAGAATTGGACAATGATAAAATATCCACAAAACGTGCTTACCTCACAATACCTAACCTAACCTAACCTAACCATCACCGAAGTCAGAGAATTCAACATTGCCAAAATATCTACAAAAAGTTCATAGCCCACCAAACCTCACCCATCTGAACCTAACCATCACCGAAATCGAAGAAATAGACATTGCCAAAATATCCACAAAAAGTTCTTATCCTACCAAACCTCACCCAATTGAACCTAACCATCACCGAAATCAAAGAATTGGACATTGCAAAAATATCCACAAATTGTGCTTACCTCACAATACCTAACCTAACCTTACCTAACCATCACTGAAGTCAGAGAATTCGACATTGCCAAAATATCCACAAAAAGTTCTTATCCTACCAAACCTCACCCATCTGAACCAACCATTACCGAAATCGAAGAAATGGACATTGCCAAAATATCCACAAAACGTGCTTACCTCACTATATTTTAGCCAACCTAACCTAACCATCACCGAAGTTAGAGAATTCGACATTGCCAAAATATCCACAAAAAGTTCTTATCCTACCAAACCTTACCCATCTGAACTTAACCATCACCGAAATCAAAGAATTGGACATTAATAAAATATCCACAAAACGTGTTTACCTCACAATACCTAACCCAACCTAACCTAACCATCACCGAAGTCAGAGAATTCGACATTGCCAAAATATCCACAAAAAGTTCTTATCCTACCAAACCTTACCCATTTGAACCTAACCATCACCGAAATCAAAGAATTGGACATTGCGAAAATACCCACAAAACGTGCTTACTTCACAATACCTAACATAACCTAACCTAACCATCACCGAAATCAGAGAATTCGACATTGCCAAAATATCCACAAAAAGTTCTTTTCCTACCAAACCTCACCCATCTGAACCTAACCATCACCGAAATCGAAGAAATGGACATTGCCAAAATATCCACAAAACGTGCTTACCTCACTATATTTTATCCAACCTAACCTAACCATCACCGAAGATAGAGAATTCGACATTGCCAAAATATCCACAAAAAGTTCTTTTCCTACCAAACCTCACCCATCTGAACCTAACCATCACCGAAATCGAAGAAATGGACATTGCCAAAATATCCACAAAACGTGCTTACCTCACTATATTTTATCCAACCTAACCTAACCATCACCGAAGATAGAGAATTCGACATTGCCAAAATATCCACAAAAAGTTCTTATCCTACCAAACCTCACCCATCTGAACCTAACCATCACCGAAATCAAAGAATTGGACATTGCCAAAATATCCACAAAACGTGCTTACCTCACAATACCTAACCCAACCTTACCTAACCATCACTGAAGTCAGAGAATCCAACATTGCCAAAATATCCACAAAAAGTTCATACCCCACCAAACCTCACCCATCTGAACCTAACCATCACCGAAATCGAAGAAATGGACATTGCCAAAATATCCACAAAACGTGCTTACCTCACTATACCTTATCCAACCTAACCTAACCATCACCGAAAATAGAGAATTCGACATTGCCAAAATATCCACAAAAAGTTCTTATCCTACCAAACCTCTCCCATCTGAACCTAACCATCACGGAAATCAAAGAATTGGACATCGCCAAAATAACAACAAAACGTGCTTACCTCACAATACCTAACCCAACTTTACCTAACCATCACCGAAGTCAGAGAATTCGACATTGCCAAAATATCCACAAAAAGTTCTTATCCTACCAAACCTCACCCAATTGAACCTAACCATCACCGAAATCAAAGAATTGGACAATGATAAAATATCCACAAAACGTGCTTACCTCACAATACCTAACCCAACCTAACCTAACCATCACCGAAGTCAAAGAATTCGACATTGCCAAAATATCCACAAAAAGTTCTTATCCTACCAAACCTCACCCATCTGAACCTAACCATCACCGAAATCAAAGAATTCGACATTGCCAAAATATCCACAAAACGTGCTTACCTCACAATACCTAACCTAACCTAACCTAACCATCACCGAAGTCAGAGAATTCAACATTGCCAAAATATCTACAAAAAGTTCATACCCCACCAAACCTCACCCATCTGAACCTAACCATTACCGAAATCGAAGAAATGGACATTGCCAAAATATCCACAAAACGTGCTTACCTCACTATACCTTATCCAACCTAACCTAACCATCACCGAAAATAGAGAATTCGACATTGCCAAAATATCCACAAAAAGTTCTTATCCTACCAAACCTCACCCAATTGAACCTAACCATCACCGAAATCAAAGAATTGGACATTGCAAAAATATCCACAAAACGTGCTTACCTCACAATACCTAACCTAACCTAACCTAACCATCACCGAAGTCAGAGAATTCGACATTGCCAAAAAAATCCACAAAAAGTTCTTATCCTACCAAACCTCACCCATCTGAGCCTAACCTTCAACGAAATTAAAGAACTAGACATTGCCAAAATATCTATAAAACATGCTTACCCCTTAAAACCTAACCCAACCTAACCTAACCATCACCGAAGTTAGAGAATTCGACATTGCCAAAATATCCACAAAAAGGTCTTATCCTACCAAACCTCACCCATCTGAGCCTAACCATCAACGAAATTAAAGAATTAGACATTGCCAAAATATCTACAAAACATGCTTACCCCTTAAAACCTAACCTAACCTAACCTGACCATCACCGAAGTCAGAGAATTCGACATTGCCAAAATATCCACAAAAAGTTCTTATCCTACCAAACCTCTCCCATCTGAACCTAACCATCACCGAAATCAAAGAATTGGACATTGCAAAAATATCCACAAAACGTGCTTACCTCACAATACCTAACCTAACCTAACCTAACCATCACCGAAGTCAGAGAATTCGACATTGCCAAAATATCCACAAAAAGTTCTTATCCTACCAAACCTCACCAATCTGAGCCTAACCATCAACGAAATTAAAGAATTAGACATTGCCAAAATATCTACAAAACATGCTTACCCCTTAAAACCTTACCCAACCTAACCTTACCATCACCGAAGTCAGAGAATTCGACATTGCCAAAATATCCACAAAAAGTTCTTATCCTACCAAACCTCACCCAATTGAACCTAACCATCACCGAAATCAAAGAATTGGACAATGATAAAATATCCACAAAACGTGCTTACCTCACAATACCTAACCCAACCTAACCTAACCATCACCGAAGTCAAAGAATTCGACATTGCCAAAATATCCACAAAAAGTTCTTATCCTACCAAACCTCACCCATCTGAACCTAACCATCACCGAAATCAAAGAATTCGACATTGCCAAAATATCCACAAAACGTGCTTACCTCACAATACCTAACCTAACCTAACCTAACCATCACCGAAGTCAGAGAATTCAACATTGCCAAAATATCTACAAAAAGTTCATACCCCACCAAACCTCACCCATCTGAACCTAACCATCACCGAAATCGAAAAAATGGACATTGCCAAAATATCCACAAAACGTGCTTACCTCACTATACCTTATCCAACCTAACCTAACCATCACCGAAAATAGAGAATTCGACATTGCCAAAATATCCACAAAAAGTTCTTATCCTACCAAACCTCACCCAATTGAACCTAACCATCACCGAAATCAAAGAATTGGACATTCTAAAATTATTCACAAATTGTGCTTACCTCACAATACCTAACCTAACCTAACCTAACCATCACCGAAGTCAGAGAATTCGACATTGCCAAAATATCCACAAAAAGTTCTTATCCTACCAAACCTCACCCATCTGAGCCTAACCATCAACGAAATTAAAGAATTGGACAATGATAAAATATCCACAAAACGTGCTTACCTCACAATACCTAACCCAACCTAACCTAACCATCACCGAAGTCAAAGAATTCGACATTGCCAAAATATCCACAAAAAGTTCTTATCCTACCAAACCTCACCCATCTGAACCTAACCATCACCGAAATCAAAGAATTCGACATTGCCAAAATATCCACAAAACGTGCTTACCTCACAATACCTAACCTAACCTAACCTAACCATCACCGAAGTCAGAGAATTCAACATTGCCAAAATATCTACAAAAAGTTCATACCCCACCAAACCTCACCCATCTGAACCTAACCATCACCGAAATCGAAGAAATGGACATTGCCAAAATATCCACAAAACGTGCTTACCTCACTATACCTTATCCAACCTAACCTAACCATCACCGAAAATAGAGAATTCGACATTGCCAAAATATCCACAAAAAGTTCTTATCCTACCAAACCTCACCCAATTGAACCTAACCATCACCGAAATCAAAGAATTGGACATTCTAAAAATATCCACAAATTGTGCTTACCTCACAATACCTAACCTAACCTAACCTAACCATCACCGAAGTCAGAGAATTCGACATTGCCAAAATATCCACAAAAAGTTCTTATCCTACCAAACCTCACCCATCTGAGCCTAACCATCAACGAAATTAAAGAATTGGACAATGATAAAATATCCACAAAACGTGCTTACCTCACAATAACTAACCCAACCTAACCTAACCATCACCGAAGTCAAAGAATTCGACATTGCCAAAATATCCACAAAAAGTTCTTATCCTACCAAACCTCACCCAATTGAACCTAACCATCACCGAAATCAAAGAATTGGACAATGATAAAATATCCACAAAACGTGCTTACCTCACAATACCTAACCCAACCTAACCTAACCATCACCGAAGTCAGAGAATTCGACATTGCCAAAATATCCACAAAAAGTTCTTATCCTACCAAACCTCACCCATTTGAACCTTACCATCACCGAAATCAAAGAATTGGACATTGCAAAAATATCCACAAAACGTGCTTACCTTACAATACCTAACCCAACCTAACCTAACCATCACCGAAGTCAGAGAATTCGACATTGCCAAAATATCCACAAAAAGTTCTTATCCTACCAAACCTCACCCATCTGAACCTAACCATCACCGAAATCAAAGAAATGGACATTGCAAAAATATTCACAAAACGTGCTTACCTTACAATACCTAACCCAACCTAACCTAACCATCACCGAAGTCAGAGAATTCGACATTGCCAAAATATCCACAAAAAGTTCTTATCCTACCAAACCTCACTTATCTGAACCTAACCATCACCGAAATCAAAGATTTGGACAATGATAAAATATCCACAAAACGTGCTTACCTCACAATACCTAACCCAACCTAACCTAACCATCACCGAAGTCAAAGAATTCGACATTGCCAAAATATCCACAAAAAGTTCTTATCCTACCAAACCTCACCCATCTGAACCTAACCATCACCGAAATCAAAGAATTCGACATTGCCAAAATATCCACAAAACGTGCTTACCTCACAATACCTAACCTAACCTAACCTTACCATCACCGAAGTCAGAGAATTCAACATTGCCAAAATATCTACAAAAAGTTCATACCCCACCAAACCTCACCCATCTGAACCTAACCATCACCGTAATCGAAGAAATGGACATTGCCAAAATATCCACAAAACGTGCTTACCTCACTATACCTTATCCAACCTAACCTAACCATCACCGAAAATAGAGTATTCGACATTGCCAAAATATCCACAAAAAGTTCTTATCGTACCAAACCTCACCCAATTGAACCTAACCATCACCGAAATCAAAGAATTGGACATTGCAAAAATATCCACAAAACGTGCTTACCTCACAATACCTAACCTAACCTAACCTAACCATCACCGAAGTCAGAGAATTCGACATTGCCAAAATATCCACAAAAAGTTCTTATCCTACCAAACCTTACCCATCTAAGCCTAACCATCAACGAAATTAAAGAATTAGACATTGCCAAAATATCTATAAAACATGCATACCCCTTAAAACCTAACCCAACCTAACCTAACCATCACCGAAGTCAGAGAATTCGACATTGCCAAAATATCCACAAAAAGTTCTTATCCTACCAAACCTCACCCATCTGAGCCTAACCATCAACGAAATTAAAGAATTAGACATTGCCAAAATATCAACAAAACATGCTTACCCCTTAAAACCTAACCCAACCTAACCTGACCATCACCGAAGTCAGAGAATTCGACATTGCCAAAATATCCACAAAAAGTTCTTATCCTACCAAACCTCTCCCATCTGAACCTAACCATCACCGAAATCAAAGAATTGGACATTGCAAAAATATCCACAAAACGTGCTTACCTCACAATACCTAACCTAACCTAACCTAACCATCACCGAAGTCAGAGAATTCGACATTGCCAAAATATCCACAAAAAGTTCTTATCCTACCAAACCTCACCCATCTGAGCCCAACCATCAACGAAATTAAAGAATTAGACATTGCCAAAATTGCTACAAAACATGCTTACCCCTTAATACCTTACCCAACCTAACCTTACCATCACCGAAGTCAGAGAATTCGACATTGCCAAAATATCCACAAAAAGTTCTTATCCTACCAAACCTCACCCAATTGAACCTAACCATCACCGAAATCAAAGAATTGGACAATGATAAAATATCCACAAAACGTGCTTACCTCACAATACCTAACCCAACCTAACCTAACCATCACCGAAGTCAGAGAATTCAACATTGCCAAAATATCTACAAAAAGTTCATACCCCACCAAACCTCACCCATCTGAACCTAACCATTACCGAAATCGAAGAAATGGACATTGCCAAAATATCCACAAAACGTGCTTACCGCACTATACCTTATCCAACCTAACCTAACCATCACCGAAAATAGAGAATTCGACATTGCCAAAATATCCACAAAAAGTTCTTATCCTACCAAACCTCACCCAATTGAACCTAACCATCACCGAAATCAAAGAATTGGACATTCTAAAAATATCCACAAATTGTGCTTACCTCACAATACCTAACCTAACCTAACCTAACCATCACCGAAGTCAGAGAATTCGACATTGCCAAAATATCCACAAAAAGTTCTTATCCTACCAAACCTCACCCATCTGAGCCTAACCATCAACGAAATTAAAGAATTAGACATTGCCAAAATATCTACAAAAGATGCTTACCCCTTAAAACCTAATCCAACCTAACCTAACCATCACCGAAGTCAGAGAATTCGACATTGCCAAAATATCCACAAAAAGTTCTTATCCTACCAAACCTCTCCCATCTGAACCTAACCATCACCGAAATCAAAGAAATGGACATCGCCAAAATAACAACAAAACGTGCTTACTTCACAATACCTAAGCCAACCTAACCTAACCATCACCGAAGTCAGAGAATTCGACATTGCCAAAATATCCACAAAAAGTTCTTATCCTACCAAACCTCACCCAATTGAACCTAACCATCACCGAAATCAAAGAATTGGACATTGCAAAAATATCCACAAAACGTGCTCACCTCACAATACCTAACCTAACCTAACCTAACCATCACCGAAGTCAGAGAATTCGACTTTGCCAAAATATCCACAAAAAGTTCTTATCCTACCAAACCTCACCCATCTGAACCTAACCATCACCGAAATCAAAGAATTAGACATTGCCAAAATATCCACAAAACGTGCTTACCTCACAATACCTAACCCAACCTAACCTAACCATCACTGAAGTCAGAGAATCCAACATTGCCAAAATATCCACAAAAAGGGCATACCCCACCAAACCTCACCCATCTGAACCTAACCATCACCGAAATCGAAGAAATGGACATTGCTAAAATATCCACAAAACGTGCTTACCTCACTATACCTTATCCAACCTAACCTAACCATCTCCGAAAATAGAGAATTCGACATTGCCAAAATATCCACAAAAAGTTCTTATCCTACCAAACCTCTCCCATCTGAACCTAACCATCACCGAAATCAAAGAATTGGACATCGCCAAAATAACAACAAAACGTGCTTACCTCACAATACCTAACCCAACCTAACCTAACCATCACCGAAGTCAGAGAATTCGATATTGCCAAAATATCCACAAAAAGTTCTTATCCTACCAAACCTCACCCATCTGAACCTAACCATCACCGAAATCAAAGAATTGGACATTGCAAAAATATCCACAAAACGTGCTTACCTTACAATACCTAACCCAACCTAACCTAACCATCACCGAAGTCAGAGAATTCGACATTGCCAAAATATCCACAAAAAGTTCTTATCCTACCAAACCTCACTTATCTGAACCTAACCATCACCGAAATCAAAGATTTGGACAATGATAAAATATCCACAAAACGTGCTTACCTCACAATACCTAACCCAACCTAACCTAACCATCACCGAAGTCAGAGAATTCGACATTGCCAAAATATCCACAAAAAGTTCTTATCCTACCAAACCTCACCCATCTGAGCCTAACCATCAACGAAATTAAAGAATTAGACATTGCCAAAATATCTACAAAACATGCTTACCCCTTAAAACCTAACCCAACCTAACCTGACCATCACCGAAGTCAGAGAATTCGACATTGCCAAAATATCCACAAAAAGTTCTTATCCTACCAAACCTCACCCAATTGAACCTAACCATCACCGAAATCAAAGAATTGGACATCGCCAAAATAACAACAAAACGTGCTTACCTCACAATACCTAACCCAACCTAACCTAACCATCACCGAAGTCAGAGAATTCGATATTGCCAAAATATCCACAAAAAGTTCTTATCCTACCAAACCTCACCCATCTGAACCTAACCATCACCGAAATCAAAGAATTGGACATTGCAAAAATATCCACAAAACGTGCTTACCTTACAATACCTAACCCAACCTAACCTAACCATCACCGAAGTCAGAGAATTCGACATTGCCAAAATATCCACAAAAAGTTCTTATCCTACCAAACCTCACTTATCTGAACCTAACCATCACCGAAATCAAAGAATTGGACAATGATAAAATATCCACAAAACGTGCTTACCTCACAATACCTAACCCAACCTAACCTAACCATCACCGAAGTCAAAGAATTCGACATTGCCAAAATATCCACAAAAAGTTCTTATCCTACCAAACCTCACCCATCTGAACCTAACCATCACCGAAATCAAAGAATTCGACATTGCCAAAATATCCACAAAACGTGCTTACCTCACAATACCTAACCTAACCTAACCTAACCATCACCGAAGTCAGAGAATTCAACATTGCCAAAATATCTACAAAAAGTTCATACCCCACCAAACCTCACCCATCTGAACCTAACCATCACCGAAATCGAAGAAATGGACATTGCCAAAATATCCACAAAACGTGCTTACCTCACTATACCTTATCCAACCTAACCTAACCATCACCGAAAATAGAGAATTCGACATTGCCAAAATATCCACAAAAAGTTCTTATCCTACCAAACCTCTCCCATCTGAACCTAACCATCACCGAAATCAAAGAATTGGACATCGCCAAAATAACAACAAAACGTGTTTACCTCACAATACCTAACCCAACCTAACCTAACCATCACCGAAGTCAGAGAATTCGACATTGCCAAAATATCCACAAAAAGTTCTTATCCTACCAAACCTCACCCATCTGAACCTAACCATCACCGAAATCAAAGAATTGGACATTGCAAAAATATACACAAAACGTGCTTACCTCACAATACTTAACCTAACCTAACCTAACCATCACCGAAGTCAGAGAATTCGACATTGCCAAAATATCCACAAAAAGTTCTTATCCTACCAAACCTCACCCATCTGAGCCTAACCATCAACGAAATTAAAGAATTAGACATTGCCAAAATATCTACAAAACATGCTTACCCCTTAATACCTAACCCAACCTAACCTAACCATCACCGAAGTCAGAGAATTCGACATTGCCAAAATATCCACAAAAAGTTCATATCCTACCAAACCTCACCCATCTGAACCTAACCATCACCGAAATCAAAGAATTGGACATTGCCAAAATATCCACAAAACGTGCTTACCTCACAATACCTAACCCAACCTAACCTAACCATCACTGAAGTCAGAGAATCCAACATTGCCAAAATATCCACAAAAAGTTCATACCCCACCAAACCTCACCCATCTGAAACTAACCATCACCGAAATCGAAGAAATGGACATTGCCAAAATATCCACAAAACGTGCTTACCTCACTATACCTTATTCAACCTAACCTAACCATCACCGAAGTCAGAGAATTCGACATTGCCAAAATATCCACAAAAAGTTCTTATCCTACCAAACCTCACCCATTTGAACCTTACCATCACCGAAATCAAAGAATTGGACATTGCAAAAATATCCACAAAACGTGCTTACCTTACAATACCTAACCCAACCTAACCTAACCATCACCGAAGTCAGAGAATTCGACATTGCCAAAATATCCACAAAAAGTTCTTATCCTACCAAACCTCACCCATCTGAACCTAACCATCACCGAAATCAAAGAATTGGACATTGCAAAAATATACACAAAACGTGCTTACCTCACAATACTTAACCTAACCTAACCTAACCATCACCGAAGTCAGAGAATTCGACATTGCCAAAATATCCACAAAAAGTTCTTATCCTACCAAACCTCACCCATCTGAACCTTACCATCACCGAAATCAAAGAATTGGACATTGCAAAAATATCCACAAAACGTGCTTACCTTACAATACCTAACCCAACCTAACCTAACCATCACCGAAGTCAGAGAATTCGACATTGCCAAAATATCCACAAAAAGTTCTTATCCTACCAAACCTCACTTATCTGAACCTAACCATCACCGAAATCAAAGAATTGGACAATGATAAAATATCCACAAAACGTGCTTACCTCACAATACCTAACCCAACCTAACCTAACCATCACCGAAGTCAAAGAATTCGACATTGCCAAAATATCCACAAAAAGTTCTTATCCTACCAAACCTCACCCATCTGAACCTAACCATCACCGAAATCAAAGAATTGGACATTGCAAAAATATACACAAAACGTGCTTACCTCACAATACTAAACCTAACCTAACCTAACCATCACCGAAGTCAGAGAATTCGACATTGCCAAAATATCCACAAAAAGTTCTTATCCTACCAAACCTCACCCATCTGAGCCTAACCATCAACGAAATTTAAGAATTAGACATTGCCAAAATTTCTACAAAACATGCTTACCCCTTAATACCTAACCCAACCTAACCTAACCATCACCGAAGTCAGAGAATTCGACATTGCCAAAATATCCACAAAAAGTTCATATCCTACCAAACCTCACCCATCTGAACCTAACCATCACCGAAATCAAAGAATTGGACATTGCAAAAATATACACAAAACGTGCTTACCTCACAATACTTAACCTAACCTAACCTAACCATCACCGAAGTCAGAGAATTCGACATTGCCAAAATATCCACAAAAAGTTCTTATCCTACCAAACCTCACCCATCTGAACCTAACCATCACCGAAATCAAAGAATTGGACATTGCCAAAATATCCACAAAACGTGCTTACCTCACAATACCTAACCCAACTTAACCTAACCATCACTGAAGTCAGAGAATCCAACATTGCCAAAATATCCACAAAAAGGGCATACCCCACCAAACCTCACCCATCTGAACCTAACCATCACCGAAATTGAAGAGATGGACATTGCCAAAATATCCACAAAACGTGCTTTCCTCACTATACCTTATCCAACCTAACCTAACCATCACCGAAAATAGAGAATTCGACATTGCCAAAATATCCACAAAAAGTTCTTATCCTACCAAACCTCTCCCATCTGAACCTAACCATCACCGAAATCAAAGAATTGGACATCGCCAAAATAACAAAAAAACGTGCTTACCTCACAATACCTAACCCAACCTAACCTAACCATCACCGAAGTCAGAGAATTCGACATTGCCAAAATATCCACAAAAAGTTCTTATCCTACCAAACCTCACCCATCTGAACCTAACCATCACCGAAATCAAAGAATTGGACATTGCAAAAATATACACAAAACGTGCTTACCTCACAATACTTAACCTAACCTAACCTAACCATCACCGAAGTCAGAGAATTCGACATTGCCAAAATATCCACAAAAAGTTCTTATCCTACCAAACCTCACCCATCTGAACCTTACCATCACCGAAATCAAAGAATTGGACATTGCAAAAATATCCACAAAACGTGCTTACCTTACAATACCTAACCCAACCTAACCTAACCATCACCGAAGTCAGAGAATTCGACATTGCCAAAATATCCACAAAAAGTTCTTATCCTACCAAACCTCACCCATCTGAGCCTAACCATCAACGAAATTAAAGAATTAGACATTGCCAAAATATCTACAAAACATGCTTACCCCTTAATACCTAACCCAACCTAACCTAACCATCACCGAAGTCAGAGAATTCGACATTGCCAAAATATCCACAAAAAGTTCATATCCTACCAAACCTCACCCATCTGAACCTAACCATCACCGAAATCAAAGAATTGGACATTGCCAAAATATCCACAAAACGTGCTTACCTCACAATACCTAACCTAACCTAACCTAACCATCACCGAAGTCAGAGAATTCGACTTTGCCAAAATATCCACAAAAAGTTCTTATCCTACCAAACCTCACCCATCTGAACCTAACCATCACCGAAATCAAAGAATTGGACATTGCAAAAATATACACAAAACGTGCTTACCTTACAATACCTAACCCAACCTAACCTAACCATCACCGAAGTCAGAGAATTCGACATTGCCAAAATATCCACAAAAAGTTCTTATCCTACCAAACCTCACCCATCTGAGCCTAACCATCAACGAAATTAAAGAATTAGACATTGCCAAAATATCTACAAAACATGCTTACCCCTTAATACCTAACCCAACCTAACCTAACCATCACCGAAGTCAGAGAATTCGACATTGCCAAAATATCCACAAAAAGTTCATATCCTACCAAACCTCACCCATCTGAACCTAACCATCACCGAAATCAAAGAATTGGACATTGCCAAAATATCCACAAAACGTGCTTACCTCACAATACCTAACCTAACCTAACCTAACCATCACCGAAGTCAGAGAATTCGACATTGCCAAAATATCCACAAAAAGTTCTTATCCTACCAAACCTCACTTATCTGAACCTAACCATCACCGAAATCTAAGAATTGGACAATGATAAAATATCCACAAAACGTGCTTACCTCACAATACCTAACCCAACCTAACCTAACCATCACCGAAGTCAAAGAATTCGACATTGCCAAAATATCCACAAAAAGTTCTTATCCTACCAAACCTCACCCATCTGAACCTAACCATCACCGAAATCAAAGAATTCGACATTGCCAAAATATCCACAAAACGTGCTTACCTCACAATACCTAACCTAACCTAACCTAACCATCACCGAAGTCAGAGAATTCAACATTGCCAAAATATCTACAAAAAGTTCATACCCCACCAAACCTCACCCATCTGAACCTAACCATCACCGAAATCGAAGAAATGGACATTGCCAAAATATCCACAAAACGTGCTTACCTCACTTTACCTTATCCAACCTAACCTAACCATCACCGAAAATAGAGAATTCGACATTGCCAAAATATCCACAAAAAGTTCTTATCCTACCAAACCTCTCCCATCTGATCCTAACCATCACCGAAATCAAAGAATTGGACATCGCCAAAATAACAACAAAACGTGCTTACCTCACAATACCTAACCCAACCTAACCTTACCATCACCGAAGTCAGAGAATTCGACATTGCCAAAATATCCACAAAAAGTTCTTATCCTACCAAACCTCACCCAATTGAACCTAACCATCACCGAAATCAAAGAATTGGACAATGATAAAATATCCACAAAACGTGCTTACCTCACAATACCTAACCCAACCTAACCTAACCATCACCGAAGTCAAAGAATTCGACATTGCCAAAATATCCACAAAAAGTTCTTATCCTACCAAACCTCACCCATCTGAACCTAACCATCACCGAATTCAAAGAATTCGACATTGCCAAAATATCCACAAAACGTGCTTACCTCACAATACCTAACCTAACCTAACCTAACCATCACCGAAGTCAGAGAATTCAACATTGCCAAAATATCTACAAAAAATTCATACCCCACCAAACCTCACCCATCTGAACCTAACCATTACCGAAATCGAAGAAATGGACATTGCCAAAATATCCACAAAACGTGCTTACCTCACTATACCTTATCCAACCTAACCTAACCATCACCGAAAATAGAGAATTCGACATTGCCAAAATATCCACAAAAAGTTCTTATCCTACCAAACCTCACCCAATTGAACCTAACCATCACCGAAATCAAAGAATTGGACATTGCAAAAATATCCACAAAACGTGCTTACCTCACAATACCTAACCTAACCTAACCTAACCATCACCGAAGTCAGAGAATTCGACATTGCCAAAATATCCACAAAAAGTTCTTATCCTACCAAACCTCACCCATCTGAGCCTAACCATCAACGAAATTAAAGAATTAGACATTGCCAAAATATCTATAAAACATGCTTACCCCTTAAAACCTAACCCAACCTAACCTAACCATCACCGAAGTTAGAGAATTCGACATTGCCAAAATATCCACAAAAAGTTCTTATCCTACCAAACCTCACCCATCTGAGCCTAACCATCAACGAAATTAAAGAATTAGACATTGCCAAAATATCTACAAAACATGCTTACCCCTTAAAACCTAACCCAACCTAACCTAACCATCACCGAAGTCAGAGAATTCGACTTTGCCAAAATATCCACAAAAAGTTCTTATCCTACCAAACCTCACCCATCTGAGCCTAACCATCACCGAAATCAAAGAAATGGACATCGCCAAAATAACAACAAAACGTGCTTACCTCACAATACCTAAGCCAACCTAACCTAACCATCACCGAAGTCAGAGAATTCGACATTGCCAAAATATCCACAAAAAGTTCTTATCCTACCAAACCTCACCCAATTGAACCTAACCATCACCGAAATCAAAGAATTGGACATTGCAAAAATATCCACAAAACGTGCTCACCTCACAATACCTAACCTAACCTAACCTAACCATCACCGAAGTCAGAGAATTCGACTTTGCCAAAATATCCACAAAAAGTTCTTATCCTACCAAACCTCACCCATCTGAACCTAACCATCACCGAAATCAAAGAATTAGACATTGCCAAAATATCCACAAAACGTGCTTACCTCACAATACCCAACCCAACCTAACCTAACCATCACTGAAATCAGAGAATCCAACATTGCCAAAATATCCACAAAAAGGGCATACCCCACCAAACCTCACCCATCTGAACCTAACCATCACCGAAATCGAAGAAATGGACATTGCCAAAATATCCACAAAACGTGCTTACCTCACTATACCTTATCCAACCTAACCTAACCATCACCGAAAATAGAGAATTCGACATTGCCAAAATATCCACAAAAAGTTCTTATCCTACCAAACCTCTCCCATCTGAACCTAACCATCACCGAAATCAAAGAATTGGACATCGCCAAAATAACAACAAAACGTGCTTACCTCACAATACCTAACCCAACCTAACCTAACCATCACCGAAGTCAGAGAATTCGACATTGCCAAATTATCCACAAAAAGTTCTTATCCTACCAAACCTCACCCATCTGAACCTAACCATCACCGAAATCAAAGAATTGGACATTGCAAAAATATACACAAAACGTGCTTACCTCACAATACTTAACCTTACCTAACCTAACCATCACCGAAGTCAGAGAATTCGACATTGCCAAAATATCCACAAAAAGTTCTTATCCTACCAAACCTCACACATCTGAACCTTACCATCACCGAAATCAAAGAATTGGACATTGCAAAAATATCCACAAAACGTGCTTACCTTACAATACCTAACCCAACCTAACCTAACCATCACCGAAGTCAGAGAATTCGACATTGCCAAAATATCCACAAAAAGTTCTTATCCTACCAAACCTCACTTATCTGAACCTAACCATCACCGAAATCAAAGAATTGGACAATGATAAAATATCCACAAAACGTGCTTACCTCACAATACCTAACCCAACCTAACCTAACCATCACCGAAGTCAAAAAATTCGACATTGCCAAAATATCCACAAAAAGTTCTTATCCTACCAAACCTCACCCATCTGAACCTAACCATCACCGAAATCAAAGAATTCGACATTGCCAAAATATCCACAAAACGTGCTTACCTCACAATACCTAACCTAACCTAACCTAACCATCACCGAAGTCAGAGAATTCAACATTGCCAAAATATCTACAAAAAGTTCATACCCCACCAAACCTCACCCATCTGAACCTAACCATTACCGAAATCGAAGAAATGGACATTGCCAAAATATCCACAAAACGTGCTTACCTCACTATACCTTATCCAACCTAACCTAACCATCACCGAAAATAGAAAATTCGACATTGCCAAAATATCCACAAAAAGTTCTTATCCTACCAAACCTCACCCAATTGAACCTAACCATCACCGAAATCAAAGAATTGGACATTGCAAAAATATCCACAAAACGTGCTTACCTCACAATACCTAACCTAACCTAACCTAACCATCACCGAAGTCAGAGAATTCGACATTGCCAAAATATCCACAAAAAGTTCTTATCCTACCAAACCTCACCCATCTGAGCCTAACCATCAACGAAATTAAAGAATTAGACATTGCCAAAATATCTATAAAACATGCTTACCCCTTAAAACCTAACCCAACCTAACCTAACCATCACCGAAGTTAGAGAATTCGACATTGCCAAAATATCCACAAAAAGTTCTTATCCTACCAAACCTCACCCATCTGAGCCTAACCATCAACGAAATTAAAGAATTAGACATTGCCAAAATATCTACAAAACATGCTTACCCCTTAAAACCTAACCCAACCTAACCTAACCATCACCGAAGTCAGAGAATTCGACTTTGCCAAAATATCCACAAAAAGTTCTTATCCTACCAAACCTCACCCATCTGAGCCTAACCATCAACGAAATTAAAGAATTAGACATTGCCAAAATATCTATAAAACATGCTTACCCCTTAAAACCTAACCCAACCTAACCTAACCATCACCGAAGTTAGAGAATTCGACATTGCCAAAATATCCACAAAAAGTTCTTATCCTACCAAACCTCACCCATCTGAGCCTAACCATCAACGAAATTAAAGAATTAGACATTGCCAAAATATCTACAAAACATGCTTACCCCTTAAAACCTAACCTAACCTAACCCGACCATCACCGAAGTCAGAGAATTCGACATTGCCAAAATATCCACAAAAAGTTCTTATCCTACCAAACCTCTCCCATCTGAACCTAACCATCACCGAAATCAAAGAATTGGACATTGCAAAAATATCCACAAAACGTGCTTACCTCACAATACCTAACCTAACCTAACCTAACCATCACCAAAGTCAGAGAATTCGACATTGCCAAAATATCCACAAAAAGTTCTTATCCTACCAAACCTCACCCATCTGAACCTAACCATCACCGAAATCAAAGAATTCGACATTGCCAAAATATCCACAAAACGTGCTTACCTCACAATACCTAACCTAACCTAACCTAACCATCACCGAAGTCAGAGAATTCAACATTGCCAAAATATCTACAAAAAGTTCATACCCCACCAAACCTCACCCATCTGAACCTAACCATCACCGAAATCGAAAAAATGGACATTGCCAAAATATCCACAAAACGTGCTTACCTCACTATACCTTATACAACCTAACCTAACCATCACCGAAAATAGAGAATTCGACATTGCCAAAATATCCACAAAAAGTTCTTATCCTACCAAACCTCACCCAATTGAACCTAACCATCACCGAAATCAAAGAATTGGACATTCTAAAAATATTCACAAATTGTGCTTACCTCACAATACCTAACCTAACCTAACCTAACCATCACCGAAGTCAGAGAATTCGACATTGCCAAAATATCCACAAAAAGTTCTTATCCTACCAAACCTCACCCATCTGAGCCTAACCATCAACGAAATTAAAGAATTGGACAATGATAAAATATCCACAAAACGTGCTTACCTCACAATACCTAACCCAACCTAACCTAACCATCACCGAAGTCAAAGAATTCGACATTGCCAAAATATCCACAAAAAGTTCTTATCCTACCAAACCTCACCCATCTGAACCTAACCATCACCGAAATCAAAGAATTCGACATTGCCAAAATATCCACAAAACGTGCTTACCTCACAATACCTAACCTAACCTAACCTAACCATCACCGAAGTCAGAGAATTCAACATTGCCAAAATATCTACAAAAAGTTCATACCCCACCAAACCTCACCCATCTGAACCTAACCATCACCGAAATTTTAAGAAATGGACATTGCCAAAATATCCACAAAACGTGCTTACCTCACTATACCTTATCCAACCTAACCTAACCATCACCGAAAATAGAGAATTCGACATTGCCAAAATATCCACAAAAAGTTCTTATCCTACCAAACCTCACCCAATTGAACCTAACCATCACCGAAATCAAAGAATTGGACATTCTAAAAATATCCACAAATTGTGCTTACCTCACAATACCTAACCTAACCTAACCTAACCATCACCGAAGTCAGAGAATTCGACATTGCCAAAATATCCACAAAAAGTTCTTATCCTACCAAACCTCACCCATCTGAGCCTAACCATCAACGAAATTAAAGAATTGGACAATGATAAAATATCCACAAAACGTGCTTTCCTCACAATACCTAACCCAACCTAACCTAACCATCACCGAAGTCAAAGAATTCGACATTGCCAAAATATCCACAAAAAGTTCTTATCCTACCAAACCTCACCCAATTGAACCTAACCATCACCGAAATCAAAGAATTGGACAATGATTAAATATCCACAAAACGTGCTTACCTCACAATACCTAACCCAACCTAACCTAACCATCACCGAAGTCAGAGAATTCGACATTGCCAAAATATCCACAAAAAGTTCTTATCCTACCAAACCTCACTTATCTGAACCTAACCATCACCGAAATCAAAGAATTGGACAAGGATAAAATATCCACAAAACGTGCTTACCTCACAATACCTAACCCAACCTAACCTAACCATCACCGAAGTCAAAGAATTCGACATTGCCAAAATATCCACAAAAAGTTCTTATCCTACCAAACCTCACCCATCTGAACCTAACCATCACCGAAATCAAAGAATTCGACATTGCCAAAATATCCACAAAACGTGCTTACCTCACAATACCTAACCTAACCTAACCTAACCATCACCGAAGTCAGAGAATTCAACATTGCCAAAATATCTACAAAAAGTTCATACCCCACCAAACCTCACCCATCTGAACCTAACCATCACCGAAATCGAAGAAATGGACATTGCCAAAATATCCACAAAACGTGCTTACCTCACTATACCTTATCCAACCTAACCTAACCATCACCGAAAATAGAGAATTCGACATTGCCAAAATATCCACAAAAAGTTCTTATCCTACCAAACCTCTCCCATCTGAACCTAACCATCACCGAAATCAAAGAATTGGACATCGCCAAAATAACAACAAAACGTGCTTACCTCACAATACCTAACCCAACCTAACCTTACCATCACCGAAGTCAGAGAATTCGACATTGCCAAAATATCCACAAAAAGTTCTTATCCTACCAAACCTCACCCAATTGAACCTAACCATCACCGAAATCAAAGAATTGGACAATGATAAAATATCCACAAAACGTGCTTACCTCACAATACCTAACCCAACCTAACCTAACCATCACCGAAGTCAAAGAATTCGACATTGCCAAAATATCCACAAAAAGTTCTTATCCTACCAAACCTCCCCCATCTGAGCCTAACCATCAACGAAATTAAAGAATTAGACATTGCCAAAATATCTACAAAACATGCTTACCCCTTAATACCTTACCCAACCTAACCTTACCATCACCGAAGTCAGAGAATTCGACATTGCCAAAATATCCACAAAAAGTTCTTATCCTACCAAACCTCACCCAATTGAACCTAACCATCACCGAAATCAAAGAATTGGACAATGATAAAATATCCACAAAACGTGCTTACCTCACAATACCTAACCCAACCTAACCTAACCATCACCGAAGTCAAAGAATTCGACATTGCCAAAATATCCACAAAAAGTTCTTATCCTACCAAACCTCACCCATCTGAACCTAACCATCACCGAAATCAAAGAATTCGACATTGCCAAAATATCCACAAAACGTGCTTACCTCACAAAACCTAACCCAACCTAACCTAACCATCACCGAAGTCAGAGAATTCGACATTGCCAAAATATCCACAAAAAGTTCTTATCCTACCAAACCTCACCCATCTGAACCTAACCATCACCGAAATCAAAGAATTGGACATTGCAAAAATATACACAAAACGTGCTTACCTCACAATACCTAACCTAACCTAACCTAACCATCACCGAAGTCAGAGAATTCGACATTGCCAAAATATCCACAAAAAGTTCATATCCTACCAAACCTCACCCATCTGAACCTAACCATCACCGAAATCAAAGAATTAGGCATTGCCAAAATATCCACAAAACGTGCTGACCTCACAATACCTAACCCAACCTAACCTTACCATCACCGAAGTCAGAGAATTCGACATTGCCAAAATATCCACAAAAAGTTCTTATCCTACCAAACCTCACTTATCTGAACCTAACCATCACCGAAATCAAAGAATTGGACAATGATATAATATCCACAAAACGTGCTTACCTCACAATACCTAACCCAACCTAACCTAACCATCACCAAAGTCAAAGAATTCGACATTGCCAAAATATCCACAAAAAGTTCTTATCCTACCAAACCTCACCCATCTGAACCTAACCATCACCGAAATCAAAGAATTCGACATTGCCAAAATATCCACAAAACGTGCTTACCTCACAATACCTAACCTAACCTAACCTAACCATCACTGAAGTCAGAGAATTCAACATTGCCAAAATATCCACAAAAAGTTCATACCCCACCAAACCTCACCCATCTGAACCTAACCATCACCGAAATCGAAGTAATGGACATTGCCAAAATATCCACAAAACGTGCTTACCTCACTATACCTTATCCAACCTAACCTAACCATCACCGAAAATAGAGAATTCGACATTGCCAAAATATCCACAAAAAGTTCTTATCCTACCAAACCTCACCCAATTGAACCTAACCATCACCGAAATCAAAGAATTGGACATTGCAAAAATATCCACAAAAAGTGCTTACCTCACAATACCTAACCTAACCTAACCTAACCATCACCGAAGTCAGAGAATTCGACATTGCCAAAATATCCACAAAAAGTTCTTATCCTACCAAACCTCACCCATCTGAGCCTAACCATCAACGAAATTAAAGAATTAGACATTGCCAAAATATCTACAAAACATGCTTACCCCTTAATACCTAACCCAACCTAACCTTACCATCACCGAAGTCAGAGAATTCGACATTGCCAAAATATCCACAAAAAGTTCTTATCCTACCAAACCTCACCCATCTGAACCTAACCATCACCGAAATCAAAGAATTGGACATTGCCAAAATATCCACAAAACGTGCTTACCTCACAATACCTAACCCAACCTAACCTTACTATCACTGAAGTCAGAGAATCCAACATTGCCAAAATATCCACAAAAAGTTCATACCCCACCAAACCTCACCCATCTGAACCTAACCATCACCGAAATCGAAGAAATGGACATTGCCAAAATATCCACAAAACGTGCTTACCTCACTATACCTTCTTCAACCTAACCTAACCATCACCGAAGTCAGAGAATTCGACATTGCCAAAATATCCACAAAAAGTTCTTATCCTACCAAACCTCACCCATCTGAACCTAACCATCACCGAAATCAAAGAATTGGACATTGCAAAAATATCCACAAAACGTGCTTACCTTACAATACCTAACCCAACCTAACCTAACCATCACCGAAGTCAGAGAATTCGACATTGCCAAAATATCCACAAAAAGTTCTTATCCTACCAAACCTCACCCATCTGAACCTAACCATCACCGAAATCAAAGAATTGGACATTGCAAAAATATACACAAAACGTGCTTACCTCACAATACCTAACCTAACCTAACCTAACCATCACCGAAGTCAGAGAATTCGACATTGCCAAAATATCCACAAAAAGTTCATATCCTACCAAACCTCACCCATCTGAACCTAACCATCACCGAAATCAAAGAATTGGACATTGCAAAAATATCCACAAAACGTGCTTACCTTACAATACCTAACCCAACCTAACCTAACCATCACCGAAGTCAGAGAATTCGACATTGCCAAAATATCCACAAAAAGTTCTTATCCTACCAAACCTCACTTATCTGAACCTAACCATCACCGAAATCAAAGAATTGGACAATGATAAAATATCCACAAAACGTGCTTACCTCACAATACCTAACCTAACCTAACCTAACCATCACCGAAGTCAGAGAATTCAACATTGCCAAAATATCTACAAAAAGTTCATAGCCCACCAAACCTCACCCATCTGAACCTAACCTTCACCGAAATCGAAGTAATGGACATTGCCAAAATATCCACAAAACGTGCTTACCTCACTATACCTTATCCAACCTAACCTAACCATCACCGAAAATAGAGAATTCGACATTGCCAAAATATCCACAAAAAGTTCTTATCCTACCAAACCTCACCCAATTGAACCTAACCATCACCGAAATCAAAGAATTGGACATTGCAAAAATATCCACAAAAAGTGCTTACCTCACAATACCTAACCTAACCTAACCTAACCATCACCGAAGTCAGAGAATTCGACATTGCCAAAATATCCACAAAAAGTTCTTATCCTACCAAACCTCACCCATCTGAGCCTAACCATCAACGAAATTAAAGAATTAGACATTGCCAAAATATCTACAAAACATGCTTACCCCTTAATACCTAACCCAACCTAACCTTACCATCACCGAAGTCAGAGAATTCGACATTGCCAAAATATCCACAAAAAGTTCTTATCCTACCAAACCTCACCCATCTGAACCTAACCATCACCGAAATCAAAGAATTGGACATTGCCAAAATATCCACAAAACGTGCTTACCTCATAATACCTAACCCAACCTAACCTTACTATCACTGAAGTCAGAGAATCCAACATTGCCAAAATATCCACAAAAAGTTCATACCCCACCAAACCTCACCCATCTGAACCTAACCATCACCGAAATCGAAGAAATGGACATTGCCAAAATATCCACAAAACGTGCTTACCTCACTATACCTTCTTCAACCTAACCTAACCATCACCGAAGTCAGAGAATTCGACATTGCCAAAATATCCACAAAAAGTTCTTATCCTACCAAACCTCACCCATCTGAACCTAACCATCACCGAAATCAAAGAATTGGACATTGCAAAAATATCCACAAAACGTGCTTACCTTACAATACCTAACCCAACCTAACCTAACCATCACCGAAGTCAGAGAATTCGACATTGCCAAAATATCCACAAAAAGTTCTTATCCTACCAAACCTCACTTATCTGAACCTAACCATCACCGAAATCAAAGAATTGGACAATGATAAAATATCCACAAAACGTGCTTACCTCACAATACCTAACCTAACCTAACCTAACCATCACCGAAGTCAGAGAATTCAACATTGCCAAAATATCTACAAAAAGTTCATAGCCCACCAAACCTCACCCATCTGAACCTAACCTTCACCGAAATCGAAGAAATGGACATTGCCAAAATATCCACAAAACGTGCTTACCTCACTATACCTTATCCAACCTAACCTATCCATCACCGAAAATAGAGAATTCGACATTGCCAAAATATCCACAAAAAGTTCTTATCCTACCAAACCTCACCCAAGTGAACCTAACCATCACCGAAATCAAAGAATTGGACATTGCAAAAATATCCACAAATTGTGCTTACCTCACAATACCTAACCTAACCTAACCTAACCATCACTGAAGTCAGAGAATTCGACATTGCCAAAATATCCACAAAAAGTTCTTATCCTACCAAACCTCACCCATCTGAGCCTAACCATCAACGAAATTAAAGAATTAGACATTGCCAAAATATCTACAAAACATGCTTACCCCTTAAAACCTAACCCAACCTAACCTAACCATCACCGAAGTCAGAGAATTCGACATTTCCAAAATATCCACAAAAAGTTCTTATCCTACCAAACCTCTCCCATCTGAACCTAACCATCACCGAAATCAAAGAATTGGACATTGCAAAAATATCCACAAAACGTGCTTACCTCAAAATACCTAACCTAACCTAACCTAACCATCACCGATGTCAGAGAATTCGACATTGCCAAAATATCCACAAAAAAGTCTTATCCTACCAAACCACACCCATCTGAGCCTAACCATCAACGAAATTAAAGAATTAGACATTGCCAAAATATCAACAAAACATGCTTACCCCTTAATACCTAACCCAACCTAACCTTACCATCACCGAAGTCAGAGAATTCGACATTGCCAAAATATCCACAAAAAGTTCTTATCCTACCAAACCTCACCCAATTGAACCTAACCATCACCGAAATCAAAGAATTGGACATTGCAAAAATATCCACAAAACGTGCTTACCTTACAATACCTAACCTAACCTAACCTAACCATCACCGAAGTCAGAGAATTCGACTTTGCCAAAATATCCACAAAAAGTTCTTATCCTACCAAACCTCACCCATCTGAACCTAACCATCACCGAAATCAAAGAATTCGACATTGCCAAAATATCCACAAAACGTGCTTACCTCACAATACCTAACCTTACCTAACCTAACCATCACCGAAGTCAGAGAATTCAACATTGCCAAAATATCTACAAAAAGTTCATACCCCACCAAACCTCATCCATCTGAACCTAACCATCACCGAAATCGAAGAAATGGACATTGCCAAAATATCCACAAAACGTGCTTACCTCACTATACCTTATCCAACCTAACCTAACCATCACCGAAAATAGAGAATTCGACATTGCCAAAATATCCACAAAAAGTTCTTATCCTACCAAACCTCTCCCATCTGAACCTAACCATCACCGAAATCAAAAAATTGGACATCGCCAAAATAACAACAAAACGTGCTTACCTCACAATACCTAACCCAACCTTACCTAACCATCACCGAAGTCAGAGAATTCGACATTGCCAAAATATCCACAAAAAGTTCTTATCCTACCAAACCTCACCCATCTGAACCTAACCATCACCGAAATCAAAGAATTGGACATTGCCAAAATATCCACAAAACGTGCTTACCTCACAATACCTAACCCAACCTAACCTAACCATCACTGAAGTCAGAGAATCCAACATTGCCAAAATATCCACAAAAAGTTCATACCCCACCAAACCTCACCCATCTGAACCTAACCATCACCGAAATCGAAGAAATGGACATTGCCAAAATATCCACAAAACGTGCTTACCTCACTATACCTTATCCAACCTAACCTAACCATCACCGAAAATAGAGAATTCGACATTGCCAAAATATCCACAAAAAGTTCTTATCCTACCAAACCTCTCCCATCTGAACCTAACCATCACCGAAATCAAAGAATTGGACATCGCCAAAATAACAACAAAACGTGCTTACCTCACAATACCTAACCCAACCTTACCTAACCATCACCGAAGTCAGAGAATTCGACATTGCCAAAATATCCACAAAAAGTTCTTATCCTACCAAACCTCACCCATCTGAACCTAACCATCACCGAAATCAAAGAATTGGACATTGCAAAAATATACACAAAACGTGCTTACCTCACAATACTTAACTTAACCTAACCTAACCATCACCGAAGTCAGAGAATTCGACCTTGCCAAAATATCCACAAAAAGTTCTTATCCTACCAAACCTCACCCATCTGAGCCTAACCATCAACGAAATTAAAGAAAAAGACATTGCCAAAATATCTACAAAACATGCTTACCCCTTAATACCTAACCCAACCTAACCTAACCATCACCGAAGTCAGAGAATTCGACATTGCCAAAATATCCACAAAAAGTTCATATCCTACCAAACCTCACCCATCTGAACCTAACCATCACCGAAATCAAAGAATTAGGCATTGCCAAAATACCCACAAAACGTGCTTACCTCACAATACCTAACCCAACCTAACCTATCCATCACCGAAGTCCGAGAATTCGACATTGCCAAAATATCCACAAAAAGTTCTTTTCCTACCAAACCTCACTTATCTGAACCTAACCATCACCGAAGTCAAAGAATTGGACAATGATTAAATATCTACAAAACGTGCTTACCTCACAATACCTAACCCAACCTAACCTAACCATCACCGAAGTCAAAGAATTCGACATTGCCAAAATATCCACAAAAAGTTCTTATCCTACCAAACCTCACCCATGTGAACCTAACCATCACCGAAATCAAAGAATTCGACATTGCCAAAATATCCACAAAACGTGCTTACCTCACAATACCTAACCTAACCTAACCTAACCATCACCGAAGTCAGAGAATTCAACATTGCCAAAATATCTACAAAAAGTTCATACCCCACCAAACCTCACCCATCTGAACCTAACCATCACCGAAATCGAAGAAATGGACATTGCCAAAATATCCACAAAACGTGCTTACCTCACTATACCTTATCCAACCTAACCTAACCATCACCGAAAATAGAGAATTCGACATTGCCAAAATATCCACAAAAAGTTCTTATCCTACCAAACCTCACCCAATTGAACCTAACCATCACCGAAATCAAAGAATTGGACATTGCAAAAATATCCACAAAACGTGCTTACCTCACAATACCTAACCTAACCTAACCTAACCATCACCGAAGTCAGAGAATTCGACTTTGCCAAAATATCCACAAAAAGTTCTTATCCTACCAAACCTCACCCATCTGAACCTAACCATCACTGAAATCAAAGAATTGGACATTGCCAAAATATCCACAAAACGTGCTTACCTCACAATACCTAACCCAACCTAACCTAACCATCACTGAAGTTAGAGAATCCAACATTGCCAAAATATCCACAAAAAGTTCATACCCCACCAAACCTCACCCATCTGAACCTAACCATCACCGAAATCGAAGAAATGGACATTGCCAAAATATCCACAAAACGTGCTTACCTCACTATACCTTATCCAACCTAACCTAACCATCACCGAAAATAGAGAATTCGACATTGCCAAAATATCCACAAAAAGTTCTTATCCTACCAAACCTCTCCCATCTGAACCTAACCATCACCGAAATCAAAGAATTGGACATCGCCAAAATAACAACAAAACGTGCTTACCTCACAATACCTAACCCAACCTTACCTAACCATCACCGAAGTCAGAGAATTCGACATTGCCAAAATATCCACAAAAAGTTCTTATCCTACCAAACCTCACCCATCTGAACCTAACCATCACCGAAATCAAAGAATTGGACATTGCAAAAATATACACAAAACGTGCTTACCTCACAATACTTAACTGAACCTAACCTAACCATCACCGAAGTCAGAGAATTCGACCTTGCCAAAATATCCACAAAAAGTTCTTATCCTACCAAACCTCACCCATCTGAGCCTAACCATCAACGAAATTAAAGAATAAGACATTGCCAAAATATCTACAAAACATGCTTACCCCTTAATACCTAACCCAACCTAACCTAACCATCACCGAAGTCAGAGAATTCGACATTGCCAAAATATCCACAAAAAGTTCATATCCTACCAAACCTCACCCATCTGAACCTAACCATCACCGAAATCAAAGAATTAGGCATTGCCAAAATACCCACAAAACGTGCTTACCTCACAATACCTAACCCAACCTAACCTATCCATCACCGAAGTCCGAGAATTCGACATTGCCAAAATATCCACAAAAAGTTCTTTTCCTACCAAACCTCACTTATCTGAACCTAACCATCACCGAAGTCAAAGAATTGGACAATGATTAAATATCTACAAAACGTGCTTACCTCACAATACCTAACCCAACCTAACCTAACCATCACCGAAGTCAAAGAATTCGGCATTGCCAAAATATCCACAAAAAGTTCTTATCCTACCAAACCTCACCCATCTGAACCTAACCATCACCGAAATCAAAGAATTCGACATTGCCAAAATATCCACAAAACGTGCTTACCTCACAATACCTAACCTAACCTAACCTAACCATCACCGAAGTCAGAGAATTCAACATTGCCAAAATATCTACAAAAAGTTCATACCCCACCAAACCTCACCCATCTGAACCTAACCATCACCGAAATCAAAAAATTGGACATCGCCAAAATAACAACAAAACGTGCTTACCTCACAATACCTAACCCAACCTTACCTAACCATCACCGAAGTCAGAGAATTCGACATTGCCAAAATATCCACAAAAAGTTCTTATCCTACCAAACCTCACCCATCTGAACCTAACTGTTCCGACTTTTGTAATGACGTGTGGCAAACAGTCTTATTAACTGATTGTCGATTGGCATTATTGACGAGTTGGCATTAGTGTCGGCCCAAGCGGAAATACGCGACGGTCGACAGAGTCACCGATTAGACGGCGTACGGACAGCTTGTGTTCCGTACGCTCCGCTGGCCCACCACGTGCAAATTTTACATTTCAATAAACTACATCAAACCATTATCGAAGTCTTTTCCATGATGGTCACTTCGAACCGGACACCAGTAACCTAGGCCACAACACCAAACGGACAAACCAATAGGAAAAAACGTGGTCGAGAAAAAATGGATGTCAATTAAGAAATCGGTATCGTTCCTTTGTTACTATCCATACCTTTCCAATACTAATAACATGTTTGCTTCTATTTCAGCAATATATTAATTGATGTACAGAGGTACATGACCGCGTGATTGACGCAGAAAATATATAAATAAAAACATAACCTACAAAGACGCATGGGACACAGAGGTAATCCAAAATTATCGGAACGATCACATAAACATCGTAAAGGATATTCAAGTAAGTGAATGTATTCAATCTCAGGCAATCTGTTCAAAAGGCAATCATGTGGGTAGGTCAGTTTTAAAATATGTTTTAAAGTATAACAATTAATTAACGCGATTGTATAAAATAATATCGCGCTACGAAGGAATGTTTCATCGGTCGCATCGAATTTCGTATTAAAAGTGTAAAATCAGATGTAGTGTAAAATTAGCAAAGCACGTGGAGAATTATACTTGTAGCCCCAAAGTGGATTAAATCAAGTACATACCGGTATATTCATATCGGTAGATCTTTGTTTCTTAATGTGTGTAGAAACACCCTCCCCCCCCCCCCTTCCACGATAAATGTGGAATTATACTTGTAGCCCCAAAGTGGCTTAAACCAAGTACATACCGGTATATTCATATCGGTAGATCTTTGTTTCTTAATGTGTGTAGAAACACCCTCCCCCCCCCCCCTTCCACGATAAATGTGGAATTATACTTGTAGCCCCAAAGTGGCTTAAACCAAGTACATACCGGTATATTCATATACCGGCAGATATCTTTGTTTCTTAATGTGTGTAGAAACTTTCTCCCCCCTCCCCCCTCCACAATAAATGTGGAATTATACTTGTAGCCCCAAAGTGGCTTAAACCAAGTACATACCGGTATATTCATATCGGTAGATCTTTGTTTCTTAATGTGTGTAGAAACACCCTCCCCCCCCCCCCCTTCCACGATAAATGTGGAATTACACTTGTAGCCCCAAAGTGGATTAAATCAAGTACATACCGGCATATTCATACATCGGTAGATCTCTTTGTTTCATAATGTGTGATGAAACAGTGGTGATTTAAAATAAATCACAAGACTTGTAGCCCCAAAGTGGTTTAAATCAAGCACCCACCAATTTAGGGTTGTTATTTCTTCCAAAATATGTTGGATAGATTCTGGTGATAATAGTTAAAGTAGAATATTAAGATTCACGGTGAATCATTGAATATTATTACCTTATCTCTACGAATAGTTCAATTGACAGCTATAGTAGAGAATAACTGTATTTATGAGACGAAATAGTGCAACTTTCTGAAACAAATGTCAAGTGCTGAAAACGAGGAAATAGAAGCTTCGACTTCCCAGTCGCATAAAGGTCGAAATCCAACTAGGGACGTAGAACCTATTAGAGACAGGTCAAGCTCTAGAATACATCAGACTCGAAGTCAGACTCAATCGATAAAAACATTAGCGAAAGAAAATAAAGTAGAAGTTACAATGACGTCAATAGAATTAAGGTATTCGGGCGCGTTTAAAAGACTACAGGAGAAAATAGACAGAATCTCCGAAATAAATGAAGGACAGTATCAATTTATTGAAAAAGCATACGACTATCTCCAAAAACTCCATTATGAGTATTTAGACAACATCACAGATATAGAGCAGGCGGATCAAATAGACGAAGAGTTCTACATAATCACAATGACAATTCAAAATCTTAAAGCAGCATTAGAGAGACAATCCATTCAAGATTGTAAACTGAAGGTAGAGCAAGCAACAATTAAATTTGCTAGAGATAAGTTACCGACGTTAACCATTCCCACATTTCAGGGAGATCCATCTGAATGGCAATCGTTTCAACAAGCTTTTAAGAATATAATAGGAAACAAAACGGAATATTCGAATGTCACGAAATTACTATATTTGCATCAATCATTACGCGGTCCCGCTTTGGCAGCTGTATCAGGTTTAGATATTAGCTCAGACAATTACGAAATAGCTTGGAGTATTTTAGACAAGCAATATAATTTACCAAGACTTAATCTCAAAACTAGGATTAACTCACTTTGTGACTTAAAATTAATCACAAGAGAATCACATATCGAATTGAGAAATCTATTGAATCAGGTAACAGTGTGTATTAAAAACATTGAATCGTTGGGTTACGCGAGAGAAATTTTAGATCCATGGGTAACATGTTTAGTTCTAAGGAAATTACCATTTAGTTTATTAAAGGACTGGGAAACATCTCTGGTTGACAGAGAAATGCCACCGTACGAGAAGTTAGAAACGTTTCTGCAGAATAGATGTAACGTATTACAATCTACTGCATCGGTAATTACGGTGAAAGAATTCCCTCATAACCGTCAACGAATCAGGAGAACTCATGTCGCGAATAAAAACCCATCAAGTAAGGTAAACGCATGTGCATTTTGTCGGAATAATCATTTCATAGGCAAATGTGATAAATTCAAAGCAAAATCCAGTATGGAAAGAAATGAATTCGTTAAATCTAATAACATGTGTTTTAAATGTTTAAATTCATCGCATAAGATAACAAATTGCAAGTCTAACTATAATTGCTTAAGGTGCAAACAAAACCATCATACTTTGTTGCATCAGGACGATACATTTAGTTCAAATAATACGGGAAGGAAGTCAATTAATGCTCATTCTACTTATTTCTCTCAAAGGGAGATAATTTTACCCACGGTACAAGTAGACATTATAACGTCCAATGGAACGGTCGTTAAGGGTCGCACATTATTAGATTCCGGCTCACAAGTCAACTATGTTACCACATCTTTCGCTAAGAAGAATAACTTCAAGTTAGAGAAAATCTCTCAAAAAATTGTAGGTATCGCTAATCAAGAAAGTAGCATTCGTCACATCACCAAGGTGACCATAAGGTCTTCAACCACTAATTACTCAACCAAAGTGTTGTGTTTGGTATTACCAGAAATTACTGGCGAAATTCCAACTGTGAAACTGGATCAACAGTTAATTTCAATACCAGCGGGAATCAAGTTATCAGATCCCCTTTGGAATAAACCGACGCCAATCGATTTATTGCTCGGCGCCGAGATTTGCGTTCATGCTATGAAAGCAGGAACCATCCAGTTAGGAAAAGGTATGCCTATCTTAAAGGATACCGAATTCGGATGGACAATAGTTGGTCCATATCCCGAAGTAAATAATGCTCCAGGGAAGAGCCACATAGGCTTAAGTCAATTAGACAGTCACATTCAAAACTTTTGGATGATAGACCAGGTTCCTATGGTAAAACATCAATCTCTTGAGGAGAAAAGATGTGAGGAACATTTCCAAGCACACACATCACGAGATAAAAACGGTAGATTTTGTGTAGCTTTACCATATAAAAATTCCCCGGTAGTATTAGGAAGTTCATTGCACATTGCGGAGAAAAGACACAAAACTTTGGAAAGACGTTTTTTAGCCAATAATAATTTAAAAATGGAATACAATAAAGTTTTAGAAGAGTACATAAATTTAGGACATATGTCAGAGTGTGAACCTCCGGAGGCACATGAGGTTCATTGTTATTTACCTCATCACGTCGTGGTTAAGGAGTCTAGCCTTACCACTAAATATCGTGTAGTTTTTGATGCGTCCGCAAAGACAACGTCTAATATCTCACTAAATAATATTTTGATGGTGGGACCTAGTGTCCAATCAGATTTGTTAAGTTTACTACTCAACTTTCGACTCCATAAATACGTGATTACTGCGGATATTAAGCAGATGTACCGACAGATTCAAATAGCAGAGAAAAATAAAAATGTACAATTAAATCATAATTCGTTATGGTGGGACGGCCCTAGTTGGTTGAAATTAGATGAATCACGATGGCCTCGAAGACCTCCTGAGATCACAATAGATCTTCCAGAGAGAAGGGTAGTCACTAACGCTACCCTTGTGAGGGAAAATAATTAGATAGATAAATATTCTCATCTTCCAAGACTCCTTCGAGTTTTATCATATGTTCGTCGGCCACTAAGGAATAAACAATTAAACGTTAAAGAAAATAACGAACCGTCCGCTTTCGAATTAAAAGATGCTTTAAATAATTTGATAAGGTTATCGCAAATGGAATCATTTCCATTGGAATATCGTTTGCTGAGCAAGGGACATCCAATTCCCAGTAGCAGTAAATTAGCTAAATTGTCCCCTCTATTCCATGAGAATTTAATTTGTGTTGGAAGTAGACTTCCTCTGGGAACAACTCTATCAACGTCACCCATTATCTTGTCAAATAAGCATAAACTTACACACATGATTGTCCGAGATGCGCACTTGAAATATATTCACTTGGGTACTCAAGCCTTACTGTCGTTATTGCGGCAGACCTATTGGCCATTGGCCGGACATAATACTGTCAAAGGAGTGGTGCGTTCATGTGTCATTTGTTTCAGAAATAAACCACTGTCACACAATAGATTAATGGGATTGCTCCCGCTTGAACGTACCACTGCGAATTTTCCTTTCAGTCATGTGGGGATAGACTTCGCAGGACCTTTTCCTGTGAAGAGTGGTTGCAATAAGAATTCTAAGATAATTGAGGGTTACGTTTGTGTCTTTGTGTGTTTTTCCAGTAAGGCAGTTCACTTGGAACTTGTCGGAGACTTAACGAGTTCAAATTTCTTAAATTGTTTAAGAAGATTCGTAGCCAGACGTGGCAGGCCCAATACGATATATTCCGACAATGCTACTAATTTTGTCGGTGCAAGTCGTGAACTCGTTAATTTAGTAAAATTAATTTACGAACGTCCTCATGAGGAGAAGCTACTACGGTATGTAGCCTCCGAAGGGATTCGTTGGAAGTTTAACCCGCCAAGGGCGCCTCACATGGGAGGGCTGTGGGAAGCAGCGGTTAAATCCATGAAGATTCATTTAAACAAGGTGTTAAAGGCCACCACCTTAAATTTCGAATCATTTTGTACGGTATTGACTCAAATAGAAGCTTGCATGAATTCCCGTCCTCTTAGTCCCTTGTCTTCGGATCCACTAGACCTTTTACCCCTCACACCTGGACATTTCTTAATTGGCAGATCCTTACTCGCTCTTCCAATGGAGGTTAAATATAACACTAATGTCCATGCCAATCTGCTTCAGATACAATTGACCACAGCAGCATTTTGGAAACGTTGGTCGGCGGAATATTTACATTCTTTGCAGTTACGACACAAATGGAAGAAGGACTCGAGCAACAATCGGAGTGTGGGTCAAATGGTCCTGTTAAAGGAGGAACACATGCTGCCAACCCGATGGGTCTTGGGTCGAGTCACTAAATTGTATCCCGGACCAGATGGCAGAGTTCGAGTCGTCGACGTCTTTACTGCCAGCGGAGAGTTTCGTCGGTCCAGTCATCTAGTAGCGCCATTGCCGATTCTACCACAAGGACCACTTGACAGGAAGGAAGATCAGCAAGAGGGAGGAGAAACAGCAGCTTCAATTCCGTCAACTTCGGTAGCTTAGTTTAACCCGAAGACACTACCCCTAACTCATATTATTTATTAGATGTAATCATGAGTTTAAATCATTCAATGTTAATAGTAGTACTCCGTAATTCACTTTAATTGTGTTGTGTGTATAATTTAAGCTATTTTCATTTTAACATTCGGCAGTATATATCTCCGAATTTAATCTAATCATTTTGTCTTTATAATATAAGACTTGTCTCATGTCATCACTCGGAAGGATTATATCCGAGTTTAAAATAAACTGTTCAAATTTGACAGTTAAAATTAGATTCATGATTTGTTAATGTTAGTCTCCAAGCCACACTTAATGGAGCATCTTAAATTATTTCATGTCTACTTAATTATAACCTGCCGGGAGTCATCCGCAGGTCTTATGTTTCTTGTTATGAAAACATAAGTTAACTCTTACTGTTTATAGTATTTATGTGAATCATAGAATAAGTAAATATTATAATACTGAACATTTCGATGTAACGTAGAGACATCTATAATCATAGTTCGCCTTCATTTCCTGCTTGTAGGAATGAATGAATGACTTTCCAATTTACTTTTAATTTAGCAATGTTTGTGCTACTTGTTGATGAAATCAAGTTAACTTAGGAGCATTACACTCACTAATCAAGTTTAGTTGATCGGTAATAGCTGATCTGTCTTGACAACTGTAACAGTGTCAACATTGTATTGTCTAAGTTAACATCAAGATGAGGAATGCTTAAGTTTTAAACCATATACAGTCCACTCTCTCTTCTTTAAAGTAAACTTATCTTGTAATGCTTATTCACAGCTTCAAAGGAGATTTCAAAAATTTTAATGTAAAGAGAAACAACATTCACCAGAGGTATACCTATAAGTTGAAATATTACTGAACCAATAAATTGATTTTATCCTCACACTGGATGAGGCAAAGGTTTCATTATTCACCCTCTATTTAATTATTTTAAGAGCTATGATTTATTGTAAACGACTCGTCAGTAATGCTGTAACTCTGTAGAATAACTGTATTGTTCAACAGTTTTCCTATGTGGGACTATGTTCCGACTTTTGTAATGACGTGTGGCAAACAGTCTTATTAACTGATTGTCGATTGGCATTATTGACGAGTTGGCATTAGTGTCGGCCCAAGCGGAAATACGCGACGGTCGACAGAGTCAGCGAGGAGACGGCGTACGGACATCTTGTGTTCCGTACGCTCCGCTGAACCACCACGTGCAAATTTTACATTTCAATAAACTACATCAAACCATTATCGAAGTCTTTTCCACTAACCATCACCGAAATCAAAGAATTGGACATTGCCAAAATATCCACAAAACGTGCTTACCTCACAATACCTAACCCAACCTAACCTAACCATCACTGAAGTCAGAGAATCCAACATTGCCAAAATATCCACAAAAAGTTCATACCCCACCAAACCTCACCCATCTGAACCTAACCATCACCGAAATCGAAGAAATGGACATTGCCAAAATATCCACAAAACGTGCTTACCTCACTATACCTTATCCAACCTAACCTAACCATCACCGAAAATAGAGAATTCGACATTGCCAAAATATCCACAAAAAGTTCTTATCCTACCAAACCTCACCCAATTGAACCTAACCATCACCGAAATCAATGAATTGGACATTGCAAAAATATCCACAAAACGTGCTTACCTCACAATACCTAACCTAACCTAACCTAACCATCACCGAAGTCAGAGAATTCGACATTGCCAAAATATCCACAAAAAGTTCTTATCCTACCAAACCACACCCATCTGAGCCTAACCATCAACGAAATTAAAGAATTAGACATTGCCAAAATATCAACAAAACATGCTTACCCCTTAATACCTAACCCAACCTAACCTTACCATCACCGAAGTCAGAGAATTCGACATTGCCAAAATATCCACAAAAAGTTCTTTTCCTACCAAACCTCACCCAATTGAACCTAACCATCACCGAAATCAAAGAATTGGACATTGCAAAAATATCCACAAAACGTGCTTACCTTACAATACCTAACCTTACCTAACCTAACCATCACCGAAGTCAGAGAATTCGACTTTGCCAAAATATCCACAAAAAGTTCTTATCCTACCAAACCTCACCCATCTGAACCTAACCATCACCGAAATCAAAGAATTCGACATTGCCAAAATATCCACAAAACGTGCTTACCTCACAATACCTAACCTTACCTAACCTAACCATCACCGAAGTCAGAGAATTCAACATTGCCAAAATATCTACAAAAAGTTCATACCCCACCAAACCTCACCCATCTGAACCTAACCATCACCAAAATCGAAGAAATGGACATTGCCAAAATATCCACAAAACGTGCTTACCTCACTATACCTTATCCAACCTAACCTAACCATCACCGAAAATAGAGAATTCGACATTGCCAAAATATCCACAAAAAGTTCTTATCCTACCAAACCTCTCCCATCTGAACCTAACCATCACCGAAATCAAAAAATTGGACATCGCCAAAATAACAACAAAACGTGCTTACCTCACAATACCTAACCCAACCTTACCTAACCATCACCGAAGTCAGAGAATTCGACATTGCCAAAATATCCACAAAAAGTTCTTATCCTACCAAACCTCACCCATCTGAACCTAACCATCACCGAAATCAAAGAATTGGACATTGCCAAAATATCCACAAAACGTGCTTACTTCACAATACCTAACCCAACCTAACCTAACCATCACTGAAGTCAGAGAATCCAACATTGCCAAAATATCCACAAAAAGTTCATACCCCACCAAACCTCACCCATCTGAACCTAACCATCACCGAAATCGAAGAAATGGACATTGCCAAAATATCCACAAAACGTGCTTACCTCACAATACCTTATCCAACCTAACCTAACCATCACCGAAAATAGAGAATCCAACATTGCCAAAATATCCACAAAAAGTTCATACCCCACCAAACCTCACCCATCTGAACCTAACCATCACCGAAATCGAAGAAATGGACATTGCCAAAATATCCACAAAACGTGCTTACCTCACTATACCTTATCCAACCTAACCTAACCATCACCGAAAATAGAGAATTCGACATTGCCAAAATATCCACAAAAAGTTCTTATCCTACCAAACCTCTCCCATCTGAACCTAACCATCACCGAAATCAAAGAATTGGACATCGCCAAAATAACAACAAAACGTGCTTACCTCACAATACCTAACCCAACCTTACCTAACCATCACCGAAGTCAGAGAATTCGACATTGCCAAAATATCCACAAAAAGTTCTTATCCTACCAAACCTCACCCATCTGAACCTAACCATCACCGAAATCAAAGAATTGGACATTGCAAAAATATACACAAAACGTGCTTACCTCACAATACTTAACTGAACCTAACCTAACCATCACCGAAGTCAGAGAATTCGACCTTGCCAAAATATCCACAAAAAGTTCTTATCCTACCAAACCTCACCCATCTGAGCCTAACCATCAACGAAATTAAAGAATAAGACATTGCCAAAATATCTACAAAACATGCTTACCCCTAATACCTATCCCAACCTAACCTAACCATCACCGAAGTCAGAGAATTCGACATTGCCAAAATATCCACAAAAAGTTCTTTTCCTACCAAACCTCACTTATCTGAACCTAACCATCACCGAAGTCAAAGAATTGGACAATGATTAAATATCTACAAAACGTGCTTACCTCACAATACCTAACCCAACCTAACCTAACCATCACCGAAGTCAAAGAATTCGGCATTGCCAAAATATCCACAAAAAGTTCTTATCCTACCAAACCTCATCCATCTGAACCTAACCATCACCGAAATCAAAGAATTGGACATTGCAAAAATATCCACAAAACGTGCTTACCTTACAATACCTAACCCAACCTAACCTTACCATCACCGAAGTCAGAAAATTCGACATTGCCAAAATATCCACAAAAAGTTCTTATCCTACCAAACCTCACTTATCTGAACCTAACCATCACCGAAATCAAAGAATTGGACAATAATAAAATATCCACAAAACGTGCTTACCTCACAATACCTAAGCCAACCTAACCTAACCATCACCGAAGTCAAAGAATTCGACATTGCCAAAATATCCACAAAAAGTTCTTATCCTACCAAACCTCACCCATCTGAACCTAACCATCACCGAAATCAAAGAATTCGACATTGCCAAAATATCCACAAAACGTGCTTACCTCACAATACCTAACCTAACCTAACCTAACCATCACCGAAGTCAGAGAATTCAACATTGCCAAAATATCTACAAAAAGTTCATACCCCACCAAACCTCACCCATCTGAACCTAACCATCACCGAAATCGAAAAAATGGACATTGCCAAAATATCCACAAAACGTGCTTACCTCACTATACCTTATCCAACCTAACCTAACCATCACCGAAAATAGAGAATTCGACATTGCCAAAATATCCACAAAAAGTTCTTATCCTACCAAACCTCACCCAATTGAACCTAACCATCACCGAAATCAAAGAATTGGACAATAATAAAATATCCACAAAACGTGCTTACCTCACAATACCTAACCCAACCTAACCTAACCATCACCGAAGTCAGAGAATTCGACATTGCCAAAATATCCACAAAAAGTTCTTATCCTACCAAACCTCTACCATCTGAACCTAACCATCACCGAAATCAAAGAATTGGACATTGCAAAAATATCCACAAAACGTGCTTACTTCAAAATACCTAACCTAACCTAACCTAACCATCACCGAAGTCAGAGAATTCGACATTGCCAAAATATCCACAAAAAGTTCTTATCCTACCAAACCTCACCCATCTGAGCCTAACCATCAACGAAATTAAAGAATTAGACATTGCCAAAATATCTACAAAACATGCTTACCCCTTAATACCTAACCCAACCTAACCTAACCATCACCGAAGTCAGAGAATTCGACATTGCCAAAATATCCACAAAAAGTTCATATCCTACCAAACCTCACCCATCTGAACCTAACCATCACCGAAATCAAAGAATTAGGCATTGCCAAAATATCCACAAAACGTGTTTACCTCACAATACCTAACCTAACCTAACCTAACCATCACCGAAGTCAGAGAATTCGACTTTGCCAAAATATCCACAAAAAGTTCTTATCCTACCAAACCTCACCCATCTGAACCTAACCATCACCGAAATCAAAGAATTCGACATTGCCAAAATATCCACAAAACGTGCTTACCTCACAATACCTAACCTTACCTAACCTAACCATCACCGAAATCAGAGAATTCAACATTGCCAAAATATCTACAAAAAGTTCATACCCCACCAAACCTCACCCATCTGAACCTAACCATCACCGAAATCGAAGAAATAAACATTGCCAAAATATCCACAAAACGTGCTTACCTCACTATACCTTATTCAACCTAACCTAACCATCACCGAAGTCAGAGAATTCGACATTGCCAAAATATCCACAAAAAGTTCTTATCCTACCAAACCTCACCCATCTGAACCTAACCATCACCGAAATCAAAGAATTGGACATTGCAAAAATATCCACAAAACGTGCTTACTTTACAATACCTAACCAAACCTAACCTAACCATCACCGAAGTCAGAGAATTCGACATTGCCAAAATATCCACAAAAAGTTCTTATCCTACCAAACCTCACTTATCTGAACCTAACTATCACCGAAATCAAAGAATTGGACAATGATAAAATATCCACAAAACGTGCTTACCTCACAATACCTAACCCAACCTAACCTAACCATCACCGAAGTCAAAGAATTCGACATTGCCAAAATATCCACAAAAAGTTCTTATCCTACCAAACCTCACCCATCTGAACCTAACCATCACCGAAATCAAAGAATTCGACATTGCCAAAATATCCACAAAACGTGCTTACCTCACAATACCTAACCTAACCTAACCTAACCATCACCGAAGTCAGAGAATTCAACATTGCCAAAATATCTACAAAAAGTTCATACCCCACCAAACCTCACCCATCTGAACCTAACCATCACCGAAATCGAAGAAATGGACATTGCCAAAATATCCACAAAACGTGCTTACCTCACTTTACTTTATCCAACCTAACCTAACCATCACCGAAAATAGAGAATTCGACATTGCCAAAATATCCACAAAAAGTTCTTATCCTACCAAACCTCTCCCATCTGAACCTAACCATCACCGAAATCAAAGAATTGGACATCGCCAAAATAACAACAAAACGTGCTTACCTCACAATACCTAACCCAACCTAACCTTTCCATCACCGAAGTCAGAGAATTCGACATTGCCAAAATATCCACAAAAAGTTCTTATCCTACCAAACCTCACCCAATTGAACCTAACCATCACCGAAATCAAAGAATTGGACAATGATAAAATATCCACAAAACGTGCTTACCTCACAATACCTAACCCAACCTAACCTAACCATCACCGAAGTCAAAGAATTCGACATTGCCAAAATATCCACAAAAAGTTCTTATCCTACCAAACCTCACCCATCTGAACCTAACCATCACCGAAATCAAAGAATTCGACATTGCCAAAATATCCACAAAACGTGCTTACCTCACAATACCTAACCTAACCTAACCTAACCATCACCGAAGTCAGAGAATTCAACATTGCCAAAATATCTACAAAAAGTTCATACCCCACCAAACCTCACCCATCTGAACCTAACCATTACCGAAATCGAAGAAATGGACATTGCCAAAATATCCACAAAACGTGCTTACCTCACTATACCTTATCCAACCTAACCTAACCATCACCGAAAATAGAGAATTCGACATTGCCAAAATATCCACAAAAAGTTCTTATCCTACCAAACCTCACCCAATTGAACCTAACCATCACCGAAATCAAAGAATTGGACATTGCAAAAATATCCACAAAACGTGCTTACCTCACAATACCTAACCTAACCTAACCTAACCATCACCGAAGTCAGAGAATTCGACATTGCCAAAATATCCACAAAAAGTTCTTATCCTACCAAACCTCACCCATCTGAGCCTAACCTTCAACGATATTAAAGAACTAGACATTGCCAAAATATCTATAAAACATGCTTACCCCTTAAAACCTAACCCAACCTAACCTAACCATCACCGAAGTTAGAGAATTCGACATTGCCAAAATATCCACAAAAAGTTCTTATCCTACCAAACCTCACCCATCTGAGCCTAACCATCAACGAAATTAAAGAATTAGACATTGCCAAAATATCTACAAAACATGCTTACCCCTTAAAACCTAACCTAACCTAACCTGACCATCACCGAAGTCAGAGAATTCGACATTGCCAAAATATCCACAAAAAGTTCTTATCCTACCAAACCTCTCCCATCTGAACCTAACCATCACCGAAATCAAAGAATTGGACATTGCAAAAATATCCACAAAACGTGCTTACCTCACAATACCTAACCTAACCTAACCTAACCATCACCGAAGTCAGAGAATTCGACATTGCCAAAATATCCACAAAAAGTTCTTATCCTACCAAACCTCACCAATCTGAGCCTAACCATCAACGAAATTAAAGAATTAGACATTGCCAAAATATCTACAAAACATGCTTACCCCTTAAAACCTTACCCAACCTAACCTTACCATCACCGAAGTCAGAGAATTCGACATTGCCAAAATATCCACAAAAAGTTCTTATCCTACCAAACCTCACCCAATTGAACCTAACCATCACCGAAATCAAAAAATTGGACAATGATAAAATATCCACAAAACGTGCTTACCTCACAATACCTAACCCAACCTAACCTAACCATCACCGAAGTCAAAGAATTCGACATTGCCAAAATATCCACAAAAAGTTCTTATCCTACCAAACCTCACCCATCTGAACCTAACCATCACCGAAATCAAAGAATTCGACATTGCCAAAATATCCACAAAACGTGCTTACCTCACAATACCTAACCTAACCTAACCTAACCATCACCGAAGTCAGAGAATTCAACATTGCCAAAATATCTACAAAAAGTTCATACCCCACCAAACCTCACCCATCTGAACCTAACCATCCCGAAATCGAAAAAATGGACATTGCCAAAATATCCACAAAACGTGCTTACCTCACTATACCTTATCCAACCTAACCTAACCATCACCGAAAATAGAGAATTCGACATTGCCAAAATATCCACAAAAAGTTCTTATCCTACCAAACCTCACCCAATTGAACCTAACCATCACCGAAATCAAAGAATTGGACATTCTAAAAATATTCACAAATTGTGCTTACCTCACAATACCTAACCTAATCTAACCTAACCATCACCGAAGTCAGAGAATTCGACTTTGCCAAAATATCCACAAAAAGTTCTTATCCTACCAAACCTCACCCATCTGAACCTAACCATCACCGAAATCAAAGAATTCGACATTGCCAAAATATCCACAAAACGTGCTTACCTCACAATACCTTACCTTACCTAACCTAACCATCACCGAAATCAGAGAATTCAACATTGCCAAAATATCTACAAAAAGTTCATACCCCACCAAACCTCACCCATCTGAACCTAACCATCACCGAAATCGAAGAAATAAACATTGCCAAAATATCCACAAAACGTGCTTACCTCACTATACCTTATTCAACCTAACCTAACCATCACCGAAGTCAGAGAATTCGACATTGCCAAAATATCCACAAAAAGTTCTTATCCTACCAAACCTCACCCATCTGAACCTAACCATCACCGAAATCAAAGAATTGGACATTGCAAAAATATCCACAAAACGTGCTTACTTTACAATACCTAACCAAACCTAACCTAACCATCACCGAAGTCAGAGAATTCGACATTGCCAAAATATCCACAAAAAGTTCTTATCCTACCAAACCTCACTTATCTGAACCTAACTATCACCGAAATCAAAGAATTGGACAATGATAAAATATCCACAAAACGTGCTTACCTCACAATACCTAACCCAACCTAACCTAACCATCACCGAAGTTAAAGAATTCGACATTGCCAAAATATCCACAAAAAGTTCTTATCCTACCAAACCTCACCCATCTGAACCTAACCATCACCGAAATCAAAGAATTCGACATTGCCAAAATATCCACAAAACGTGCTTACCTCACAATACCTAACCCAACCTAACCTTTCCATCACCGAAGTCAGAGAATTCGACATTGCCAAAATATCCACAAAAAGTTCTTATCCTACCAAACCTCACCCAATTGAACCTAACCATCACCGAAATCAAAGAATTGGACAATGATAAAATATCCACAAAACGTGCTTACCTCACAATACCTAACCCAACCTAACCTAACCATCACCGAAGTCAAAGAATTCGACATTGCCAAAATATCCACAAAAAGTTCTTATCCTACCAAACCTCACCCATCTGAACCTAACCATCACCGAAATCAAAGAATTCGACATTGCCAAAATATCCACAAAACGTGCTTACCTCACAATACCTAACCTAACCTAACCTAACCATCACCGAAGTCAGAGAATTCAACATTGCCAAAATATCTACAAAAAGTTCATACCCCACCAAACCTCACCCATCTGAACCTAACCATTACCGAAATCGAAGAAATGGACATTGCCAAAATATCCACAAAACGTGCTTACCTCACTATACCTTATCCAACCTAACCTAACCATCACCGAAAATAGAGAATTCGACATTGCCAAAATATCCACAAAAAGTTCTTATCCTACCAAACCTCACCCAATTGAACCTAACCATCACCGAAATCAAAGAATTGGACATTGCAAAAATATCCACAAAACGTGCTTACCTCACAATACCTAACCTAACCTAACCTAACCATCACCGAAGTCAGAGAATTCGACATTGCCAAAATATCCACAAAAAGTTCTTATCCTACCAAACCTCACCCATCTGAGCCTAACCTTCAACGATATTAAAGAACTAGACATTGCCAAAATATCTATAAAACATGCTTACCCCTTAAAACCTAACCCAACCTAACCTAACCATCACCGAAGTTAGAGAATTCGACATTGCCAAAATATCCACAAAAAGTTCTTATCCTACCAAACCTCACCCATCTGAGCCTAACCATCAACGAAATTAAAGAATTAGACATTGCCAAAATATCTACAAAACATGCTTACCCCTTAAAACCTAACCTAACCTAACCTGACCATCACCGAAGTCAGAGAATTCGACATTGCCAAAATATCCACAAAAAGTTCTTATCCTACCAAACCTCTCCCATCTGAACCTAACCATCACCGAAATCAAAGAATTGGACATTGCAAAAATATCCACAAAACGTGCTTACCTCACAATACCTAACCTAACCTAACCTAACCATCACCGAAGTCAGAGAATTCGACATTGCCAAAATATCCACAAAAAGTTCTTATCCTACCAAACCTCACCAATCTGAGCCTAACCATCAACGAAATTAAAGAATTAGACATTGCCAAAATATCTACAAAACATGCTTACCCCTTAAAACCTTACCCAACCTAACCTTACCATCACCGAAGTCAGAGAATTCGACATTGCCAAAATATCCACAAAAAGTTCTTATCCTACCAAACCTCACCCAATTGAACCTAACCATCACCGAAATCAAAAAATTGGACAATGATAAAATATCCACAAAACGTGCTTACCTCACAATACCTAACCCAACCTAACCTAACCATCACCGAAGTCAAAGAATTCGACATTGCCAAAATATCCACAAAAAGTTCTTATCCTACCAAACCTCACCCATCTGAACCTAACCATCACCGAAATCAAAGAATTCGACATTGCCAAAATATCCACAAAACGTGCTTACCTCACAATACCTAACCTAACCTAACCTAACCATCACCGAAGTCAGAGAATTCAACATTGCCAAAATATCTACAAAAAGTTCATACCCCACCAAACCTCACCCATCTGAACCTAACCATCCCGAAATCGAAAAAATGGACATTGCCAAAATATCCACAAAACGTGCTTACCTCACTATACCTTATCCAACCTAACCTAACCATCACCGAAAATAGAGAATTCGACATTGCCAAAATATCCACAAAAAGTTCTTATCCTACCAAACCTCACCCAATTGAACCTAACCATCACCGAAATCAAAGAATTGGACATTCTAAAAATATTCACAAATTGTGCTTACCTCACAATACCTAACCTAACCTAACCTAACCATCACCGAAGTCAGAGAATTCGACTTTGCCAAAATATCCACAAAAAGTTCTTATCCTACCAAACCTCACCCATCTGAACCTAACCATCACCGAAATCAAAGAATTCGACATTGCCAAAATATCCACAAAACGTGCTTACCTCACAATACCTAACCTTACCTAACCTAACCATCACCGAAATCAGAGAATTCAACATTGCCAAAATATCTACAAAAAGTTCATACCCCACCAAACCTCACCCATCTGAACCTAACCATCACCGAAATCGAAGAAATAAACATTGCCAAAATATCCACAAAACGTGCTTACCTCACTATACCTTATTCAACCTAACCTAACCATCACCGAAGTCAGAGAATTCGACATTGCCAAAATATCCACAAAAAGTTCTTATCCTACCAAACCTCACCCATCTGAACCTAACCATCACCGAAATCAAAGAATTGGACATTGCAAAAATATCCACAAAACGTGCTTACTTTACAATACCTAACCAAACCTAACCTAACCATCACCGAAGTCAGAGAATTCGACATTGCCAAAATATCCACAAAAAGTTCTTATCCTACCAAACCTCACTTATCTGAACCTAACTATCACCGAAATCAAAGAATTGGACAATGATAAAATATCCACAAAACGTGCTTACCTCACAATACCTAACCCAACCTAACCTAACCATCACCGAAGTTAAAGAATTCGACATTGCCAAAATATCCACAAAAAGTTCTTATCCTACCAAACCTCACCCATCTGAACCTAACCATCACCGAAATCAAAGAATTCGACATTGCCAAAATATCCACAAAACGTGCTTACCTCACAATACCTAACCTAACCTAACCTAACCATCACCGAAGTCAGAGAATTCAACATTGCCAAAATATCTACAAAAAGTTCATACCCCACCAAACCTCACCCATCTGAACCTAACCATCACCGAAATCGAAGAAATGGACATTGCCAAAATATCCACAAAACGTGCTTACCTCACTTTATTTTATCCAACCTAACCTAACCATCACCGAAAATAGAGAATTCGACATTGCCAAAATATCCACAAAAAGTTCTTATCCTACCAAACCTCTCCCATCTGAACCTAACCATCACCGAAATCAAAGAATTGGACATCGCCAAAATAACAACAAAACGTGCTTACCTCACAATACCTAACCCAACCTAACCTTACCATCACCGAAGTCAGAGAATTCGACATTGCCAAAATATCCACAAAAAGTTCTTATCCTACCAAACCTCACCCAATTGAACCTAACCATCACCGAAATCAAAGAATTGGACAATGATAAAATATCCACAAAACGTGCTTACCTCACAATACCTAACCCAACCTAACCTAACCATCACCGAAGTCAAAGAATTCGACATTGCCAAAATATCCACAAAAAGTTCTTATCCTACCAAACCTCACCCATCTGAACCTAACCATCACCGAAATCAAAGAATTCGACATTGCCAAAATATCCACAAAACGTGCTTACCTCACAATACCTAACCTAACCTAACCTAACCATCACCGAAGTCAGAGAATTCAACATTGCCAAAATATCTACAAAAAGTTCATACCCCACCAAACCTCACCCATCTGAACCTAACCATTACCGAAATCGAAGAAATGGACATTGCCAAAATATCCACAAAACGTGCTTACCTCACTATACCTTATCCAACCTAACCTAACCATCACCGAAAATAGAGAATTCGACATTGCCAAAATATCCACAAAAAGTTCTTATCCTACCAAACCTCACCCAATTGAACCTAACCATCACCGAAATCAAAGAATTGGACATTGCAAAAATATCCACAAAACGTGCTTACCTCACAATACCTAACCTAACCTAACCTAACCATCACCGAAGTCAGAGAATTCGACATTGCCAAAATATCCACAAAAAGTTCTTATCCTACCAAACCTCACCAATCTGAGCCTAACCATCAACGAAATTAAAGAATTAGACATTGCCAAAATATCTACAAAACATGCTTACCCCTTAAAACCTTACCCAACCTAACCTTACCATCACCGAAGTCAGAGAATTCGACATTGCCAAAATATCCACAAAAAGTTCTTATCCTACCAAACCTCACCCAATTGAACCTAACCATCACCGAAATCAAAGAATTGGACAATGATAAAATATCCACAAAACGTGCTTACCTCACAATACCTTACCCAACCTAACCTAACCATCACCGAAGTCAAAGAATTCGACATTGCCAAAATATCCACAAAAAGTTCTTATCCTACCAAACCTCACCCATCTGAACCTAACCATCACCGAAATCAAAGAATTCGACATTGCCAAAATATCCACAAAACGTGCTTACCTCACAATACCTAACCTAACCTAACCTAACCATCACCGAAGTCAGAGAATTCAACATTGCCAAAATATCTACAAAAAGTTCATACCCCACCAAACCTCACCCATCTGAACCTAACCATCACCGAAATCGAAAAAATGGACATTGCCAAAATATCCACAAAACGTGCTTACCTCACTATACCTTATCCAACCTAACCTAACCATCACCGAAAATAGAGAATTCGACATTGCCAAAATATCCACAAAAAGTTCTTATCCTACCAAACCTCACCCAATTGAACCTAACCATCACCGAAATCAAAGAATTGGACATTCTAAAAATATTCACAAATTGTGCTTACCTCACAATACCTAACCTAACCTAACCTAACCATCACCGAAGTCAGAGAATTCGACATTGCCAAAATATCCACAAAAAGTTCTTATCCTACCAAACCTCACCCATCTGAGCCTAACCATCAACGAAATTAAAGAATTGGACAATGATAAAATATCCACAAAACGTGCTTACCTCACAATACCTAACCCAACCTAACCTAACCATCACCGAAGTCAAAGAATTCGACATTGCCAAAATATCCACAAAAAGTTCTTATCCTACCAAACCTCACCCATCTGAACCTAACCATCACCGAAATCAAAGAAATGGACATTGCCAAAATATCCACAAAACGTGCTTACCTCACAATACCTAACCTAACCTAACCTAACCATCACCGAAGTCAGAGAATTCAACATTGCCAAAATATCTACAAAAAGTTCATACCCCACCAAACCTCACCCATCTGAACCTAACCATCACCGAAATCGAAGAAATGGACATTGCCAAAATATCCACAAAACGTGCTTACCTCACTATACCTTATCCAACCTAACCTAACCATCACCGAAAATAGAGAATTCGACATTGCCAAAATATCCACAAAAAGTTCTTATCCTACCAAACCTCACCCAATTGAACCTAACCATCACCGAAATCAAAGAATTGGACATTCTAAAAATATCCACAAATTGTGCTTACCTCACAATACCTAACCTAACCTAACCTAACCATCACCGAAGTCAGAGAATTCGACATTGCCAAAATATCCACAAAAAGTTCTTATCCTACCAAACCTCACCCATCTGAGCCTAACCATCAACGAAATTAAAGAATTGGACAATGATAAAATATCCACAAAACGTGCTTACCTCACAATAACTAACCCAACCTAACCTAACCATCACCGAAGTCAAAGAATTCGACATTGCCAAAATATCCACAAAAAGTTCTTATCCTACCAAACCTCACCCAATTGAACCTAACCATCACCGAAATCAAAGAATTGGACAATGATAAAATATCCACAAAACGTGCTTACCTCAAAATACCTAACCCAACCTAACCTAACCATCACCGAAGTCAGAGAATTCGACATTGCCAAAATATCCACAAAAAGTTCTTATCCTACCAAACCTCACCCATTTGAACCTTACCATCACCGAAATCAAAGAATTGGACATTGCAAAAATATCCACAAAACGTGCTTACCTTACAATACCTAACCCAACCTAACCTAACCATCACCGAAGTCAGAGAATTCGACATTGCCAAAATATCCACAAAAAGTTCTTATCCTACCAAACCTCACCCATCTGAACCTAACCATCACCGAAATCAAAGAATTGGACATTGCAAAAATATCCACAAAACGTGCTTACCTTACAATACCTAACCCAACCTAACCTAACCATCACCGAAGTCAGAGAATTCGACATTGCCAAAATATCCACAAAAAGTTCTTATCCTACCAAACCTCACTTATCTGAACCTAACCATCACCGAAAATAGAGAATTCGACATTGCCAAAATATCCACAAAAAGTTCTTATCCTACCAAACCTCACCCAATTGAACCTAACCATCACCGAAATCAAAGAATTGGACATTCTAAAAATATCCACAAATTGTGCTTACCTCACAATACCTAACCTAACCTAACCTAACCATCACCGAAGTCAGAGAATTCGACATTGCCAAAATATCCACAAAAAGTTCTTATCCTACCAAACCTCACCCATCTGAGCCTAACCATCAACGAAATTAAAGAATTAGACAATGATAAAATATCCACAAAACGTGCTTACCTCACAATAACTAACTCAACCTAACCTAACCATCACCGAAGTCAAAGAATTCGACATTGCCAAAATATCCACAAAAAGTTCTTATCCTACCAAACCTCACCCAATTGAACCTAACCATCACCGAAATCAAAGAATTGGACAATGATAAAATATCCACAAAACGTGCTTACCTCACAATACCTAACCCAACCTAACCTAACCATCACCGAAGTCAGAGAATTCGACATTGCCAAAATATCCACAAAAAGTTCTTATCCTACCAAACCTCACCCATTTGAACCTTACCATCACCGAAATCAAAGAATTGGACATTGCAAAAATATCCACAAAACGTGCTTACCTTACAATACCTAACCCAACCTAACCTAACCATCACCGAAGTCAGAGAATTCGACATTGCCAAAATATCCACAAAAAGTTCTTATCCTACCAAACCTCACCCATCTGAACCTAACCATCACCGAAATCAAAGAATTGGACATTGCAAAAATATCCACAAAACGTGTTTACCTTACAATACCTAACCCAACCTAACCTAACCATCACCGAAGTCAGAGAATTCGACATTGCCAAAATATCCACAAAAAGTTCTTATCCTACCAAACCTCACTTATCTGAACCTAACCATCACCGAAATCAAAGATTTGGACAATGATAAAATATCCACAAAACGTGCTTACCTCACAATACCTAACCCAACCTAACCTAACCATCACCGAAGTCAAAGAATTCGACATTGCCAAAATATCCACAAAAAGTTCTTATCCTACCAAACCTCACCCATCTGAACCTAACCATCACCGAAATCAAAGAATTCGACATTGCCAAAATATCCACAAAACGTGCTTACCTCACAATACCTAACCTAACCTAACCTTACCATCACCGAAGTCAGAGAATTCAACATTGCCAAAATATCTACAAAAAGTTCATACCCCACCAAACCTCACCCATCTGAACCTAACCATCACCGTAATCGAAGAAATGGACATTGCCAAAATATCCACAAAACGTGCTTACCTCACTATACCTTATCCAACCTAACCTAACCATCACCGAAAATAGAGTATTCGACATTGCCAAAATATCCACAAAAAGTTCTTATCGTACCAAACCTCACCCAATTGAACCTAACCATCACCGAAATCAAAGAATTGGACATTGCAAAAATATCCACAAAACGTGCTTACCTCACAATACCTAACCTAACCTAACCTAACCATCACCGAAGTCAGAGAATTCGACATTGCCAAAATATCCACAAAAAGTTCTTATCCTACCAAACCTTACCCATCTAAGCCTAACCATCAACGAAATTAAAGAATTAGACATTGCCAAAATATCTATAAAACATGCATACCCCTTAAAACCTAACCCAACCTAACCTAACCATCACCGAAGTCAGAGAATTCGACATTGCCAAAATATCCACAAAAAGTTCTTATCCTACCAAACCTCACCCATCTGAGCCTAACCATCAACGAAATTAAAGAATTAGACATTGCCAAAATATCTACAAAACATGCTTACCCCTTAAAACCTAACCCAACCTAACCTGACCATCACCGAAGTCAGAGAATTCGACATTGCCAAAATATCCACAAAAAGTTCTTATCCTACCAAACCTCTCCCATCTGAACCTAACCATCACCGAAATCAAAGAATTGGACATTGCAAAAATATCCACAAAACGTGCTTACCTCACAATACCTAACCTAACCTAACCTAACCATCACCGAAGTCAGAGAATTCGACATTGCCAAAATATCCACAAAAAGTTCTTATCCTACCAAACCTCACCCATCTGAGCCCAACCATCAACGAAATTAAAGAATTAGACATTGCCAAAATTGCTACAAAACATGCTTACCCCTTAATACCTTACCCAACCTAACCTTACCATCACCGAAGTCAGAGAATTCGACATTGCCAAAATATCCACAAAAAGTTCTTATCCTACCAAACCTCACCCAATTGAACCTAACCATCACCGAAATCAAAGAATTGGACAATGATAAAATATCCACAAAACGTGCTTACCTCACAATACCTAACCCAACCTAACCTAACCATCACCGAAGTCAGAGAATTCAACATTGCCAAAATATCTACAAAAAGTTCATACCCCACCAAACCTCACCCATCTGAACCTAACCATTACCGAAATCGAAGAAATGGACATTGCCAAAATATCCACAAAACGTGCTTACCTCACTATACCTTATCCAACCTAACCTAACCATCACCGAAAATAGAGAATTCGACATTGCCAAAATATCCACAAAAAGTTCTTATCCTACCAAACCTCACCCAATTGAACCTAACCATCACCGAAATCAAAGAATTGGACAATGATAAAATATCCACAAAACGTGCTTACCTCACAATACCTAACCCAACCTAACCTAACCATCACCGAAGTCAGAGAATTCAACATTGCCAAAATATCTACAAAAAGTTCATACCCCACCAAACCTCACCCATCTGAACCTAACCATTACCGAAATCGAAGAAATGGACATTGCCAAAATATCCACAAAACGTGCTTACCTCACTATACCTTATCCAACCTAACCTAACCATCACCGAAAATAGAGAACTCGACATTGCCAAAATATCCACAAAAAGTTCTTATCCTACCAAACCTCACCCAATTGAACCTAACCATCACCGAAATCAAAGAATTGGACATTGCAAAAATATCCACAAAACGTGCTCACCTCACAATACCTAACCTAACCTAACCTAACCATCACCGAAGTCAGAGAATTCGACTTTGCCAAAATATCCACAAAAAGTTCTTATCCTACCAAACCTCACCCATCTGAACCTAACCATCACCGAAATCAAAGAATTAGACATTGCCAAAATATCCACAAAACGTGCTTACCTCACAATACCTAACCCAACCTAACCTAACCATCACTGAAGTCAGAGAATCCAACATTGCCAAAATATCCACAAAAAGGGCATACCCCACCAAACCTTACCCATCTGAACCTAACCATCACCGAAATCGAAGAAATGGACATTGCTAAAATATCCACAAAACGTGCTTACCTCACTATACCTTATCCAACCTAACCTAACCATCTCCGAAAATAGAGAATTCGACATTGCCAAAATATCCACAAAAAGTTCTTATCCTACCAAACCTCTCCCATCTGAACCTAACCATCACCGAAATCAAAGAATTGGACATCGCCAAAATAACAACAAAACGTGCTTACCTCACAATACCTAACCCAACCTAACCTAACCATCACCGAAGTCAGAGAATTCGATATTGCCAAAATATCCACAAAAAGTTCTTATCCTACCAAACCTCACCCATCTGAACCTAACCATCACCGAAATCAAAGAATTGGACATTGCAAAAATATCCACAAAACGTGCTTACCTTACAATACCTAACCCAACCTAACCTAACCATCACCGAAGTCAGAGAATTCGACATTGCCAAAATATCCACAAAAAGTTCTTATCCTACCAAACCTCACTTATCTGAACCTAACCATCACCGAAATCCAGGAATTGGACAATGATAAAATATCCACAAAACGTGCTTACCTCACAATACCTAACCCAACCTAACCTAACCATCACCGAAGTCAAAGAATTCGACATTGCCAAAATATCCACAAAAAGTTCTTATCCTACCAAACCTCACCCATCTGAACCTAACCATCACCGAAATCAAAGAATTCGACATTGCCAAAATATCCACAAAACGTGCTTACCTCACAATACCTAACCTAACCTAACCTAACCATCACCGAAGTCAGAGAATTCAACATTGCCAAAATATCTACAAAAAGTTCATACCCCACCAAACCTCACCCATCTGAACCTAACCATCACCGAAATCGAAGAAATGGACATTGCCAAAATATCCACAAAACGTGCTTACCTCACTATACCTTATCCAACCTAACCTAACCATCACCGAAAATAGAGAATTCGACATTGCCAAAATATCCACAAAAAGTTCTTATCCTACCAAACCTCTCCCATCTGAACCTAACCATCACCGAAATCAAAGAATTGGACATCGCCAAAATAACAACAAAACGTGCTTACCTCACAATACCTAACCCAACCTAACCTAACCATCACCGAAGTCAGAGAATTCGACATTGCCAAAATATCCACAAAAAGTTCTTATCCTACCAAACCTCACCCATTTGAACCTTACCATCACCGAAATCAAAGAATTGGACATTGCAAAAATATCCACAAAACGTGCTTACCTTACAATACCTAACCCAACCTAACCTAACCATCACCGAAGTCAGAGAATTCGACATTGCCAAAATATCCACAAAAAGTTCTTATCCTACCAAACCTCACCCATCTGAACCTAACCATCACCGAAATCAAAGACTTGGACATTGCAAAAATATCCACAAAACGTGCTTACCTTACAATACCTAACCCAACCTAACCTAACCATCACCGAAGTCAGAGAATTCGACATTGCCAAAATATCCACAAAAAGTTCTTATCCTACCAAACCTCACTTATCTGAACCTAACCATCACCGAAAATAGAGAATTCGACATTGCCAAAATATCCACAAAAAGTTCTTATCCTACCAAACCTCACCCAATTGAACCTAACCATCACCGAAATCAAAGAATTGGACATTCTAAAAATATCCACAAATTGTGCTTACCTCACAATACCTAACCTAACCTAACCTAACCATCACCGAAGTCAGAGAATTCGACATTGCCAAAATATCCACAAAAAGTTCTTATCCTACCAAACCTCACCCATCTGAGCCTAACCATCAACGAAATTAAAGAATTGGACAATGATAAAATATCCACAAAACGTGCTTACCTCACAATAACTAACCCAACCTAACCTAACCATCACCGAAGTCAAAGAATTCGACATTGCCAAAATATCCACAAAAAGTTCTTATCCTACCAAACCTCACCCAATTGAACCTAACCATCACCGAAATCAAAGAATTGGACAATGATAAAATATCCACAAAACGTGCTTACCTCACAATACCTAACCCAACCTAACCTAACCATCACCGAAGTCAGAGAATTCGACATTGCCAAAATATCCACAAAAAGTTCTTATCCTACCAAACCTCACCCATTTGAACCTTACCATCACCGAAATCAAAGAATTGGACATTGCAAAAATATCCACAAAACGTGCTTACCTTACAATACCTAACCCAACCTAACCTAACCATCACCGAAGTCAGAGAATTCGACATTGCCAAAATATCCACAAAAAGTTCTTATCCTACCAAACCTCACCCATCTGAACCTAACCATCACCGAAATCAAAGAATTGGACATTGCAAAAATATCCACAAAACGTGCTTACCTTACAATACCTAACCCAACCTAACCTAACCATCACCGAAGTCAGAGAATTCGACATTGCCAAAATATCCACAAAAAGTTCTTATCCTACCAAACCTCACTTATCTGAACCTAACCATCACCGAAATCAAAGATTTGGACAATGATAAAATATCCACAAAACGTGCTTACCTCACAATACCTAACCCAACCTAACCTAACCATCACCGAAGTCAAAGAATTCGACATTGCCAAAATATCCACAAAAAGTTCTTATCCTACCAAACCTCACCCATCTGAACCTAACCATCACCGAAATCAAAGAATTCGACATTGCCAAAATATCCACAAAACGTGCTTACCTCACAATACCTAACCTCACCTAACCTTACCATCACCGAAGTCAGAGAATTCAACATTGCCAAAATATCTACAAAAAGTTCATACCCCACCAAACCTCACCCATCTGAACCTAACCATCACCGTAATCGAAGAAATGGACATTGCCAAAATATCCACAAAACGTGCTTACCTCACTATACCTTATCCAACCTAACCTAACCATCACCGAAAATAGAGTATTCGACATTGCCAAAATATCCACAAAAAGTTCTTATCGTACCAAACCTCACCCAATTGAACCTAACCATCACCGAAATCAAAGAATTGGACATTGCAAAAATATCCACAAAACGTGCTTACCTCACAATACCTAACCTAACCTAACCTAACCATCACCGAAGTCAGAGAATTCGACATTGCCAAAATATCCACAAAAAGTTCTTATCCTACCAAACCTTACCCATCTAAGCCTAACCATCAACGAAATTAAAGAATTAGACATTGCCAAAATATCTATAAAACATGCATACCCCTTAAAACCTAACCCAACCTAACCTGACCATCACCGAAGTCAGAGAATTCGACATTGCCAAAATATCCACAAAAAGTTCTTATCCTACCAAACCTCTCCCATCTGAACCTAACCATCACCGAAATCAAAGAATTGGACATTGCAAAAATATCCACAAAACGTGCTTACCTCACAATACCTAACCTAACCTAACCTAACCATCACCGAAGTCAGAGAATTCGACATTGCCAAAATATCCACAAAAAGTTCTTATCCTACCAAACCTCACCCATCTGAGCCCAACCATCAACGAAATTAAAGAATTAGACATTGCCAAAATTGCTACAAAACATGCTTACCCCTTAATACCTTACCCAACCTAACCTTACCATCACCGAAGTCAGAGAATTCGACATTGCCAAAATATCCACAAAAAGTTCTTATCCTACCAAACCTCACCCAATTGAACCTAACCATCACCGAAATCAAAGAATTGGACAATGATAAAATATCCACAAAACGTGCTTACCTCACAATACCTAACCCAACCTAACCTAACCATCACCGAAGTCAGAGAATTCAACATTGCCAAAATATCTACAAAAAGTTCATACCCCACCAAACCTCACCCATCTGAACCTAACCATTACCGAAATCGAAGAAATGGACATTGCCAAAATATCCACAAAACGTGCTTACCTCACTATACCTTATCCAACCTAACCTAACCATCACCGAAAATAGAGAATTCGACATTGCCAAAATATCCACAAAAAGTTCTTATCCTACCAAACCTCACCCAATTGAACCTAACCATCACCGAAATCAAAGAATTGGACAATGATAAAATATCCACAAAACGTGCTTACCTCACAATACCTAACCCAACCTAACCTAACCATCACCGAAGTCAGAGAATTCAACATTGCCAAAATATCTACAAAAAGTTCATACCCCACCAAACCTCACCCATCTGAACCTAACCATTACCGAAATCGAAGAAATGGACATTGCCAAAATATCCACAAAACGTGCTTACCTCACTATACCTTATCCAACCTAACCTAACCATCACCGAAAATAGAGAACTCGACATTGCCAAAATATCCACGAAAAGTTCTTATCCTACCAAACCTCACCCAATTGAACCTAACCATCACCGAAATCAAAGAATTGGACATTGCAAAAATATCCACAAAACGTGCTCACCTCACAATACCTAACCTAACCTAACCTAACCATCACCGAAGTCAGAGAATTCGACTTTGCCAAAATATCCACAAAAAGTTCTTATCCTACCAAACCTCACCCATCTGAACCTAACCATCACCGAAATCAAAGAATTAGACATTGCCAAAATATCCACAAAACGTGCTTACCTCACAATACCTAACCCAACCTAACCTAACCATCACTGAAGTCAGAGAATCCAACATTGCCAAAATATCCACAAAAAGGGCATACCCCACCAAACCTCACCCATCTGAACCTAACCATCACCGAAATCGAAGAAATGGACATTGCTAAAATATCCACAAAACGTGCTTACCTCACTATACCTTATCCAACCTAACCTAACCATCTCCGAAAATAGAGAATTCGACATTGCCAAAATATCCACAAAAAGTTCTTATCCTACCAAACCTCTCCCATCTGAACCTAACCATCACCGAAATCAAAGAATTGGACATCGCCAAAATAACAACAAAACGTGCTTACCTCACAATACCTAACCCAACCTAACCTAACCATCACCGAAGTCAGAGAATTCGATATTGCCAAAATATCCACAAAAAGTTCTTATCCTACCAAACCTCACCCATCTGAACCTAACCATCACCGAAATCAAAGAATTGGACATTGCAAAAATATCCACAAAACGTGCTTACCTTACAATACCTAACCCAACCTAACCTAACCATCACCGAAGTCAGAGAATTCGACATTGCCAAAATATCCACAAAAAGTTCTTATCCTACCAAACCTCACTTATCTGAACCTAACCATCACCGAAATCCAGGAATTGGACAATGATAAAATATCCACAAAACGTGCTTACCTCACAATACCTAACCCAACCTAACCTAACCATCACCGAAGTCAAAGAATTCGACATTGCCAAAATATCCACAAAAAGTTCTTATCCTACCAAACCTCACCCATCTGAACCTAACCATCACCGAAATCAAAGAATTCGACATTGCCAAAATATCCACAAAACGTGCTTACCTCACAATACCTAACCTAACCTAACCTAACCATCACCGAAGTCAGAGAATTCGACATTGCCAAAATATCCACAAAAAGTTCTTATCCTACCAAACCTCACTTATCTGAACCTAACCATCACCGAAATCAAAGAATTGGACATCGCCAAAATAACAACAAAACGTGCTTACCTCACAATACCTAACCCAACCTAACCTAACCATCACCGAAGTCAGAGAATTCGACATTGCCAAAATATCCACAAAAAGTTCTTATCCTACCAAACCTCACCCATCTGAACCTAACCATCACCGAAATCAAAGAATTGGACATTGCAAAAATATACACAAAACGTGCTTACCTCACAATACTTAACCTAACCTAACCTAACCATCACCGAAGTCAGAGAATTCGACATTGCCAAAATATCCACAAAAAGTTCTTATCCTACCAAACCTCACCCATCTGAGCCTAACCATCAACGAAATTAAAGAATTAGACATTGCCAAAATATCTACAAAACATGCTTACCCCTTAATACCTAACCCAACCTAACCTAACCATCACCGAAGTCAGAGAATTCGACATTGCCAAAATATCCACAAAAAGTTCATATCCTACCAAACCTCACCCATCTGAACCTAACCATCACCGAAATCAAAGAATTGGACATTGCCAAAATATCCACAAAACGTGCTTACCTCACAATACCTAACCCAACCTAACCTAACCATCACTGAAGTCAGAGAATCCAACATTGCCAAAATATCCACAAAAAGTTCATACCCCACCAAACCTCACCCATCTGAAACTAACCATCACCGAAATCGAAGAAATGGACATTGCCAAAATATCCACAAAACGTGCTTACCTCACTATACCTTATTCAACCTAACCTAACCATCACCGAAGTCAGAGAATTCGACATTGCCAAAATATCCACAAAAAGTTCTTATCCTACCAAACCTCACCCATTTGAACCTTACCATCACCGAAATCAAAGAATTGGACATTGCAAAAATATCCACAAAACGTGCTTACCTTACAATACCTAACCCAACCTAACCTAACCATCACCGAAGTCAGAGAATTCGACATTGCCAAAATATCCACAAAAAGTTCTTATCCTACCAAACCTCACCCATCTGAACCTAACCATCACCGAAATCAAAGAATTGGACATTGCAAAAATATACACAAAACGTGCTTTCCTCACAATACTTAACCTAACCTAACCTAACCATCACCGAAGTCAGAGAATTCGACATTGCCAAAATATCCACAAAAAGTTCTTATCCTACCAAACCTCACCCATCTGAACCTTACCATCACCGAAATCAAAGAATTGGACATTGCAAAAATATCCACAAAACGTGCTTACCTTACAATACCTAACCCAACCTAACCTAACCATCACCGAAGTCAGAGAATTCGACATTGCCAAAATATCCACAAAAAGTTCTTATCCTACCAAACCTCACTTATCTGAACCTAACCATCACCGAAATCAAAGAATTGGACAATGATAAAATATCCACAAAACGTGCTTACCTCACAATACCTAACCCAACCTAACCTAACCATCACCGAAGTCAAAGAATTCGACATTGCCAAAATATCCACAAAAAGTTCTTATCCTACCAAACCTCACCCATCTGAACCTAACCATCACCGAAATCAAAGAATTGGACATTGCAAAAATATACACAAAACGTGCTTACCTTACAATACTTAACCTAACCTAACCTAACCATCACCGAAGTCAGAGAATTCGACATTGCCAAAATATCCACAAAAAGTTCTTATCCTACCAAACCTCACCCATCTGAGCCTAACCATCAACGAAATTAAAGAATTAGACATTGCCAAAATTTCTACAAAACATGCTTACCCCTTAATACCTAACCCAACCTAACCTTACCATCACCGAAGTCAGAGAATTCGACATTGCCAAAATATCCACAAAAAGTTCATATCCTACCAAACCTCACCCATCTGAACCTAACCATCACCGAAATCAAAGAATTGGACATTGCAAAAATATACACAAAACGTGCTTACCTCACAATACTTAACCTCACCTAACCTAACCATCACCGAAGTCAGAGAATTCGACATTGCCAAAATATCCACAAAAAGTTCTTATCCTACCAAACCTCACCCATCTGAACCTAACCATCACCGAAATCAAAGAATTGGACATTGCCAAAATATCCACAAAACGTGCTTACCTCACAATACCTAACCCAACTTAACCTAACCATCACTGAAGTCAGAGAATCCAACATTGCCAAAATATCCACAAAAAGGGCATACCCCACCAAACCTCACCCATCTGAACCTAACCATCACCGAAATTGAAGAGATGGACATTGCCAAAATATCCACAAAACGTGCTTACCTCACTATACCTTATCCAACCTAACCTAACCATCACCGAAAATAGAGAATTCGACATTGCCAAAATATCCACAAAAAGTTCTTATCCTACCAAACCTCTCCCATCTGAACCTAACCATCACCGAAATCAAAGAATTGGACATCGCCAAAATAACAAAAAAACGTGCTTACCTCACAATACCTAACCCAACCTAACCTAACCATCACCGAAGTCAGAGAATTCGACATTGCCAAAATATCCACAAAAAGTTCTTATCCTACCAAACCTCACCCATCTGAACCTAACCATCACCGAAATCAAAGAATTGGACATTGCAAAAATATACACAAAACGTGCTTACCTCACAATACTTAACCTAACCTAACCTAACCATCACCGAAGTCAGAGAATTCGACATTGCCAAAATATCCACAAAAAGTTCTTATCCTACCAAACCTCACCCATCTGAACCTTACCATCACCGAAATCAAAGAATTGGACATTGCAAAAATATCCACAAAACGTGCTTACCTTACAATACCTAACCCAACCTAACCTAACCATCACCGAAGTCAGAGAATTCGACATTGCCAAAATATCCACAAAAGTTCTTATCCTACCAAACCTCACCCATCTGAGCCTAACCATCAACGAAATTAAAGAATTAGACATTGCCAAAATATCTTCAAAACATGCTTACCCCTTAATACCTAACCCAACCTAACCTAACCATCACCGAAGTCAGAGAATTCGACATTGCCAAAATATCCACAAAAAGTTCATATCCTACCAAACCTCACCCATCTGAACCTAACCATCACCGAAATCAAAGAATTGGACATTGCCAAAATATCCACAAAACGTGCTTACCTCACAATACCTAACCTAACCTAACCTAACCATCACCGAAGTCAGAGAATTCGACTTTGCCAAAATATCCACAAAAAGTTCTTATCCTACCAAACCTCACCCATCTGAACCTAACCATCACCGAAATCAAAGAATTGGACATTGCCAAAATATCCACAAAACGTGCTTACCTCACAATACCTAACCCAACCTAACCTAACCATCACTGAAGTCAGAGAATCCAACATTGCCAAAATATCCACAAAAAGTTCATACCCCACCAAACCTCACCCATCTGAAACTAACCATCACCGAAATCGAAGAAATGGACATTGCCAAAATATCCACAAAACGTGCTTACCTCACTATACCTTGTTCAACCTAACCTAACCATCACCGAAGTCAGAGAATTCGACATTGCCAAAATATCCACAAAAAGTTCTTATCCTACCAAACCTCACCCATTTGAACCTTACCATCACCGAAATCAAAGAATTGGACATTGCAAAAATATCCACAAAACGTGCTTACCTTACAATACCTAACCCAACCTAACCTAACCATCACCGAAGTCAGAGAATTCGACATTGCCAAAATATCCACAAAAAGTTCTTATCCTACCAAACCTCACCCATCTGAACCTAACCATCACCGAAATCAAAGAATTGGACATTGCAAAAATATCCACAAAACGTGCTTACCTTACAATACCTAACCCAACCTAACCTAACCATCACCGAAGTCAGAGAATTCGACATTGCCAAAATATCCACAAAAAGTTCTTATCCTACCAAACCTCACTTATCTGAACCTAACCATCACCGAAATCAAAGATTTGGACAATGATAAAATATCCACAAAACGTGCTTACCTCACAATACCTAACCCAACCTAACCTAACCATCACCGAAGTCAAAGAATTCGACATTGCCAAAATATCCACAAAAAGTTCTTATCCTACCAAACCTCACCCATCTGAACCTAACCATCACCGAAATCAAAGAATTGGACATTGCAAAAATATACACAAAACGTGCTTACCTCACAATACTTAACCTAACCTAACCTAACCATCACCGAAGTCAGAGAATTCGACATTGCCAAAATATCCACAAAAAGTTCTTATCCTACCAAACCTCACCCATCTGAGCCTAACCATCAACGAAATTAAAGAATTAGACATTGCCAAAATATCTACAAAACATGCTTACCCCTTAATACCTAACCCAACCTAACCTAACCATCACCTAAGTCAGAGAATTCGACATTGCCAAAATATCCACAAAAAGTTCATATCCTACCAAACCTCACCCATCTGAACCTAACCATCACCGAAATCAAAGAATTAGGCATTGCCAAAATATCCACAAAAAGTGCTTACCTCACAATACCTAACCCAACCTAACCTATCCATCACCGAAGTCCGAGAATTCGACATTGCCAAAATATCCACAAAAAGTTCTTATCCAACCAAACCTCACTTATCTGAACCTAACCATCACCGAAGCCAAAGAATTGGACAATGATAAAATATCCACAAAACGTGCTTACCTCACAATACCTAACCCAACCTAACCTAACCATCACCGAAGTCAAAGAATTCGACATTGCCAAAATATCCACAAAAAGTTCTTATCCTACCAAACCTCACCCATCTGAACCTAACCATCACCGAAATCAAAGAATTCGACATTGCCAAAATATCCACAAAACGTGCTTACCTCACAATACCTAACCTAACCTAACCTTACCATCACCGAAGTCAGAGAATTCAACATTGCCAAAATATCTACAAAAAGTTCATACCCCACCAAACCTCACCCATCTGAACCTAACCATCACCGAAATCGAAGAAAAGCACATTGCCAAAATATCCACAAAACGTGCTTACCTCACTATACCTTATCCAACCTAACCTAACCATCACCGAAAATAGAGTATTCGACATTGCCAAAATATCCACAAAAAGTTCTTATCCTACCAAACCTCACCCAATTGAACCTAACCATCACCGAAATCAAAGAATTGGACATTGCAAAAATATCCACAAAACGTGCTTACCTCACAATACCTAACCTAACCTAACCTAACCATCACCGAAGTCAGAGAATTCGACATTGCCAAAATATCCACAAAAAGTTCTTATCCTACCAAACCTCACCCATCTGAGCCTAACCATCAACGAAATTAAAGAATTAGACATTGCCAAAATATCTATAAAACATGCATACCCCTTAAAACCAAACCCAACTTAACCTAACCATCACCGAAGTCAGAGAATTCGACATTGCCAAAATATCCACAAAAAGTTCTTATCCTACCAAACCTCATCCGTCTGAGCCTAACCATCAACGAAATTAAAGAATTAGACATTGCCAAAATATCTACAAAACATGCTTACCCCTTAAAACCTAACCCAACCTAACCTGACCATCACCGAAGTCAGAGAATTCGACATTGCCAAAATATCCACAAAAAGTTCTTATCCTACCAAACCTCTCCCATCTGAACCTAACCATCACCGAAATCAAAGAATTGGACATTGCAAAAATATCCACAAAACGTGCTTACCTCACAATACCTAACCTAACCTAACCTAACCATCACCGAAGTCAGAGAATTCGACATTGCCAAAATATCCACAAAAAGTTCTTATCCTACCAAACCTCACCCATCTGAGCCCAACCATCAACGAAATTAAAGAATTAGACATTGCCAAAATATCTACAAAACATGCTTACCCCTTAATACCTTACCCAACCTAACCTTACCATCACCGAAGTCAGAGAATTCGACATTGCCAAAATATCCACAAAAAGTTCTTATCCTACCAAACCTCACCCAATTGAACCTAACCATCACCGAAATCAAAGAATTGGACAATGATAAAATATCCACAAATCGTGCTTACCTCACAATACCTAACCCAACCTAACCTAACCATCACCGAAGTCAGAGAATTCAACATTGCCAAAATATCTACAAAAAGTTCATACCCCACCAAACCTCACCCATCTGAACCTAACCATTACCGAAATCGAAGAAATGGACATTGCCAAAATATCCACAAAACGTGCTTACCTCACTATACCTTATCCAACCTAACCTAACCATCACCGAAAATAGAGAATTCGACATTGCCAAAATATCCACAAAAAGTTCTTATCCGACCAAACCTCACCCAATTGAACCTAACCATCACCGAAATCAAAGAATTGGACATTTTCAAAATATCCACAAATTGTGCTTACCTCACAATACCTAACCTAACCTAACCTAACCATCACCGAAGTCAGAGAATTCAACATTGCCAAAATATCCACAAAAAGTTCTTATTCTACCAAACCTCACCCATCTGAGCCTAACCATCAACGAAATTAAAGAAATGGACATCGCCAAAATAACAACAAAACGTGCTTACCTCACAATACCTAAGCCAACCTAACCTAACCATCACCGAAGTCAGAGAATTCGACATTGCCAAAATATCCACAAAAAGTTCTTATCCTACCAAACCTCACCCAATTGAACCTAACCATCACCGAAATCAAAGAATTGGACATTGCAAAAATATCCACAAAACGTGCTCACCTCACAATACCTAACCTAACCTAACCTAACCATCACCGAAGTCAGAGAATTCGACTTTGCCAAAATATCCACAAAAAGTTCTTATCCTACCAAACCTCACCCATCTGAACCTAACCATCACCGAAATCAAAGAATTAGACATTGCCAAAATATCCACAAAACGTGCTTACCTCACAATACCCAACCCAACCTAACCTAACCATCACTGAAGTCAGAGAATCCAACATTGCCAAAATATCCACAAAAAGTTCATACCCCACCAAACCTCACCCATCTGAAACTAACCATCACCGAAATCGAAGAAATGGACATTGCCAAAATATCCACAAAACGTGCTTACCTCACTATACCTTATTCAACCTAACCTAACCATCACCGAAGTCAGAGAATTCGACATTGCCAAAATATCCACAAAAAGTTCTTATCCTACCAAACCTCACCCATTTGAACCTTACCATCACCGAAATCAAAGAATTGGACATTGCAAAAATATCCACAAAACGTGCTTACCTTACAATACCTAACCCAACCTAACCTAACCATCACCGAAGTCAGAGAATTCGACATTGCCAAAATATCCACAAAAAGTTCTTATCCTACCAAACCTCACCCATCTGAACCTAACCATCACCGAAATCAAAGATTTGGACAATGATAAAATATCCACAAAACGTGCTTACCTCACAATACCTAACCCAACCTAACCTAACCATCACCGAAGTCAAAGAATTCGACATTGCCAAAATATCCACAAAAAGTTCTTATCCTACCAAACCTCACCCATCTGAACCTAACCATCACCGAAATCAAAGAATTGGACATTGCAAAAATATACACAAAACGTGCTTACCTCACAATACTTAACCTAACCTAACCTAACCATCACCGAAGTCAGAGAATTCGACATTGCCAAAATATCCACAAAAAGTTCTTATCCTACCAAACCTCACCCATCTGAGCCTAACCATCAACGAAATTAAAGAATTAGACATTGCCAAAATATCTAAAAAACATGCTTACCCCTTAATACCTAACCCAACCTAACCTAACCATCACCTAAGTCAGAGAATTCGACATTGCCAAAATATCCACAAAAAGTTCATATCCTACCAAACCTCACCCATCTGAACCTAACCATCACCGAAATCAAAGAATTAGGCATTGCCAAAATATCCACAAAAAGTGCTTACCTCACAATACCTAACCCAACCTAACCTATCCATCACCGAAGTCCGAGAATTCGACATTGCCAAAATATCCACAAAAAGTTCTTATCCAACCAAACCTCACTTATCTGAACCTAACCATCACCGAAGCCAAAGAATTGGACAATGATAAAATATCCACAAAACGTGCTTACCTCACAATACCTAACCCAACCTAACCTCACCATCACCGAAGTCAAAGAATTCGACATTGCCAAAATATCCACAAAAAGTTCTTATCCTACCAAACCTCACCCATCTGAACCTAACCATCACCGAAATCAAAGAATTCGACATTGCCAAAATATCCACAAAACGTGCTTACCTCACAATACCTAACCTAACCTAACCTTACCATCACCGAAGTCAGAGAATTCAACATTGCCAAAATATCTACAAAAAGTTCATACCCCACCAAACCTCACCCATCTGAACCTAACCATCACCGAAATCGAAGAAAAGCACATTGCCAAAATATCCACAAAACGTGCTTACCTCACTATACCTTATCCAACCTAACCTAACCATCACCGAAAATAGAGTATTCGACATTGCCAAAATATCCACAAAAAGTTCTTATCCTACCAAACCTCACCCAATTGAACCTAACCATCACCGAAATCAAAGAATTGGACATTGCAAAAATATCCACAAAACGTGCTTACCTCACAATACCTAACCTAACCTAACCTAACCATCACCGAAGTCAGAGAATTCGACATTGCCAAAATATCCACAAAAAGTTCTTATCCTACCAAACCTCACCCATCTGAGCCTAACCATCAACGAAATTAAAGAATTAGACATTGCCAAAATATCTATAAAACATGCATACCCCTTAAAACCAAACCCAACTTAACCTAACCATCACCGAAGTCAGAGAATTCGACATTGCCAAAATATCCACAAAAAGTTCTTATCCTACCAAACCTCATCCATCTGAGCCTAACCATCAACGAAATTAAAGAATTAGACATTGCCAAAATATCTACAAAACATGCTTACCCCTTAAAACCTAACCCAACCTAACCTGACCATCACCGAAGTCAGAGAATTCGACATTGCCAAAATATCCACAAAAAGTTCTTATCCTACCAAACCTCTCCCATCTGAACCTAACCATCACCGAAATCAAAGAATTGGACATTGCAAAAATATCCACAAAACGTGCTTACCTCACAATACCTAACCTAACCTAACCTAACCATCACCGAAGTCAGAGAATTCGACATTGCCAAAATATCCACAAAAAGTTCTTATCCTACCAAACCTCACCCATCTGAGCCCAACCATCAACGAAATTAAAGAATTAGACATTGCCAAAATATCTACAAAACATGCTTACCCCTTAATACCTTACCCAACCTAACCTTACCATCACCGAAGTCAGAGAATTCGACATTGCCAAAATATCCACAAAAAGTTCTTATCCTACCAAACCTCACCCAATTGAACCTAACCATCACCGAAATCAAAGAATTGGACAATGATAAAATATCCACAAAACGTGCTTACCTCACAATACCTAACCCAACCTAACCTAACCATCACCGAAGTCAGAGAATTCAACATTGCCAAAATATCTACAAAAAGTTCATACCCCACCAAACCTCACCCATCTGAACCTAACCATTACCGAAATCGAAGAAATGGACATTGCCAAAATATCCACAAAACGTGCTTACCTCACTATACCTTATCCAACCTAACCTAACCATCACCGAAAATAGAGAATTCGACATTGCCAAAATATCCACAAAAAGTTCTTATCCGACCAAACCTCACCCAATTGAACCTAACCATCACCGAAATCAAAGAATTGGACATTCTAAAAATATCCACAAATTGTGCTTACCTCACAATACCTAACCTAACCTAACCTAACCATCACCGAAGTCAGAGAATTCAACATTGCCAAAATATCCACAAAAAGTTCTTATCCTACCAAACCTCACCCATCTGAGCCTAACCATCAACGAAATTAAAGAAATGGACATCGCCAAAATAACAACAAAACGTGCTTACCTCACAATACCTAAGCCAACCTAACCTAACCATCACCGAAGTCAGAGAATTCGACATTGCCAAAATATCCACAAAAAGTTCTTATCCTACCAAACCTCACCCAATTGAACCTAACCATCACCGAAATCAAAGAATTGGACATTGCAAAAATATCCACAAAACGTGCTCACCTCACAATACCTAACCTAACCTAACCTAACCATCACCGAAGTCAGAGAATTCGACTTTGCCAAAATATCCACAAAAAGTTCTTATCCTACCAAACCTCACTTATCTGAACCTAACCATCACCGAAATCTAAGAATTGGACAATGATAAAATATCCACAAAACGTGCTTACCTCACAATACCTAACCCAACCTAACCTAACCATCACCGAAGTCAAAGAATTCGACATTGCCAAAATATCCACAAAAAGTTCTTATCCTACCAAACCTCACCCATCTGAACCTAACCATCACCGAAATCAAAGAATTCGACATTGCCAAAATATCCACAAAACGTGCTTACCTCACAATACCTAACCTAACCTAACCTAACCATCACCGAAGTCAGAGAATTCAACATTGCCAAAATATCTACAAAAAGTTCATACCCCACCAAACCTCACCCATCTGAACCTAACCATCACCGAAATCGAAGAAATGGACATTGCCAAAATATCCACAAAACGTGCTTACCTCACTTTACCTTATCCAACCTAACCTAACCATCACCGAAAATAGAGAATTCGACATTGCCAAAATATCCACAAAAAGTTCTTATCCTACCAAACCTCTCCCATCTGAACCTAACCATCACCGAAATCAAAGAATTGGACATCGCCAAAATAACAACAAAACGTGCTTACCTCACAATACCTAACCCAACCTAACCTTACCATCACCGAAGTCAGAGAATTCGACATTGCCAAAATATCCACAAAAAGTTCTTATCCTACCAAACCTCACCCAATTGAACCTAACCATCACCGAAATCAAAGAATTGGACAATGATAAAATATCCACAAAACGTGCTTACCTCACAATACCTAACCCAACCTAACCTAACCATCACCGAAGTCAAAGAATTCGACATTGCCAAAATATCCACAAAAAGTTCTTATCCTACCAAACCTCACCCATCTGAACCTAACCATCACCGAAATCAAAGAATTCGACATTGCCAAAATATCCACAAAACGTGCTTACCTCACAATACCTAACCTAACCTAACCTAACCATCACCGAAGTCAGAGAATTCAACATTGCCAAAATATCTACAAAAAGTTCATACCCCACCAAACCTCACCCATCTGAACCTAACCATTACCGAAATCGAAGAAATGGACATTGCCAAAATATCCACAAAACGTGCTTACCTCACTATACCTTATCCAACCTAACCTAACCATCACCGAAAATAGAGAATTCGACATTGCCAAAATATCCACAAAAAGTTCTTATCCTACCAAACCTCACCCAATTGAACCTAACCATCACCGAAATCAAAGAATTGGACATTGCAAAAATATCCACAAAACGTGCTTACCTCACTATACCTTATCCAACCTAACCTAACCATCACCGAAAATAGAGAATTCGACATTGCCAAAATATCCACAAAAAGTTCTTATCCTACCAAACCTCACCCAATTGAACCTAACCATCACCGAAATCAAAGAATTGGACATTGCAAAAATATCCACAAAACGTGCTCACCTCACAATACCTAACCTAACCTAACCTAACCATCACCGAAGTCAGAGAATTCGACTTTGCCAAAATATCCACAAAAAGTTCTTATCCTACCAAACCTCACCCATCTGAACCTAACTATCACCGAAATCAAAGAATTAGACATTGCCAAAATATCCACAAAACGTGCTTACCTCACAATACCCAACCCAACCTAACCTAACCATCACTGAAGTCAGAGAATCCAACATTGCCAAAATATCCACAAAAAGGGCATACCCCACCAAACCTCACCCATCTGAACCTAACCATCACCGAAATCGAAGAAATGGACATTGCCAAAATATCCACAAAACGTGCTTACCTCACTATACCTTATCCAACCTAACCTAACCATCACCGAAAATAGAGAATTCGACATTGCCAAAATATCCACAAAAAGTTCTTATCCTACCAAACCTCTCCCATCTGAACCTAACCATCACCGAAATCAAAGAATTGGACATCGCCAAAATAACAACAAAACGTGCTCACCTCACAATACCTAACCCAACCTAACCTAACCATCACCGAAGTCAGAGAATTCGACATTGCCAAATTATCCACAAAAAGTTCTTATCCTACCAAACCTCACCCATCTGAACCTAACCATCACCGAAATCAAAGAATTGGACATTGCAAAAATATACACAAAACGTGCTTACCTCACAATACTTAACCTTACCTAACCTAACCATCACCGAAGTCAGAGAATTCGACATTGCCAAAATATCCACAAAAAGTTCTTATCCTACCAAACCTCACACATCTGAACCTTACCATCACCGAAATCAAAGAATTGGACATTGCAAAAATATCCACAAAACGTGCTTACCTTACAATACCTAACCCAACCTAACCTAACCATCACCGAAGTCAGAGAATTCGACATTGCCAAAATATCCACAAAAAGTTCTTATCCTACCAAACCTCACTTATCTGAACCTAACCATCACCGAAATCAAAGAATTGGACAATGATAAAATATCCACAAAACGTGCTTACCTCACAATACCTAACCCAACCTAACCTAACCATCACCGAAGTCAAAGAATTCGACATTGCCAAAATATCCACAAAAAGTTCTTATCCTACCAAACCTCACCCATCTGAACCTAACCATCACCGAAATCAAAGAATTCGACATTGCCAAAATATCCACAAAACGTGCTTACCTCACAATACCTAACCTAACCTAACCTAACCATCACCGAAGTCAGAGAATTCAACATTGCCAAAATATCTACAAAAAGTTCATACCCCACCAAACCTCACCCATCTGAACCTAACCATTACCGAAATCGAAGAAATGGACATTGCCAAAATATCCACAAAACGTGCTTACCTCACTATACCTTATCCAACCTAACCTAACCATCACCGAAAATAGAGAATTCGACATTGCCAAAATATCCACAAAAAGTTCTTATCCTACCAAACCTCACCCAATTGAACCTAACCATCACCGAAATCAAAGAATTGGACATTGCAAAAATATCCACAAAACGTGCTTACCTCACAATACCTAACCTAACCTAACCTAACCATCACCGAAGTCAGAGAATTCGACATTGCCAAAATATCCACAAAAAGTTCTTATCCTACCAAACCTCACCCATCTGAGCCTAACCATCAACGAAATTAAAGAATTAGACATTGCCAAAATATCTATAAAACATGCTTACCCCTTAAAACCTAACCCAACCTAACCTAACCATCACCGAAGTTAGAGAATTCGACATTGCCAAAATATCCACAAAAAGTTCTTATCCTACCAAACCTCACCCATCTGAGCCTAACCATCAACGAAATTAAAGAATTAGACATTGCCAAAATATCTACAAAACATGCTTACCCCTTAAAACCTAACCCAACCTAACCTAACCATCACCGAAGTCAGAGAATTCGACTTTGCCAAAATATCCACAAAAAGTTCTTATCCTACCAAACCTCACCCATCTGAGCCTAACCATCAACGAAATTAAAGAATTAGACATTGCCAAAATATCTATAAAACATGCTTACCCCTTAAAACCTAACCCAACCTAACCTAACCATCACCGAAGTTAGAGAATTCGACATTGCCAAAATATCCACAAAAAGTTCTTATCCTACCAAACCTCACCCATCTGAGCCTAACCATCAACGAAATTAAAGAATTAGACATTGCCAAAATATCTACAAAACATGCTTACCCCTTAAAACCTAACCTAACCTAACCCGACCATCACCGAAGTCAGAGAATTCGACATTGCCAAAATATCCACAAAAAGTTCTTATCCTACCAAACCTCTCCCATCTGAACCTAACCATCACCGAAATCAAAGAATTGGACATTGCAAAAATATCCACAAAACGTGCTTACCTCACAATACCTAACCTAACCTAACCTAACCATCACCAAAGTCAGAGAATTCGACATTGCCAAAATATCCACAAAAAGTTCTTATCCTACCAAACCTCACCAATCTGAGCCTAACCATCAACGAAATTAAAGAATTAGACATTGCCAAAATATCTACAAAACATGCTTACCCCTTAAAACTTTACCCAACCTAACCTTACCATCACCGAAGTCAGAGAATTCGACATTGCCAAAATATCCACAAAAAGTTCTTATCCTACCAAACCTCACCCAATTGAACCTAACCATCACCGAAATCAAAGAATTGGACAATGATAAAATATCCACAAAACGTGCTTACCTCACAATACCTAACCCAACCTAACCTAACCATCACCGAAGTCAAAGAATTCGACATTGCCAAAATATCCACAAAAAGTTCTTATCCTACCAAACCTCACCCATCTGAACCTAACCATCACCGAAATCAAAGAATTCGACATTGCCAAAATATCCACAAAACGTGCTTACCTCACAATACCTAACCTAACCTAACCTAACCATCACCGAAGTCAGAGAATTCAACATTGCCAAAATATCTACAAAAAGTTCATACCCCACCAAACCTCACCCATCTGAACCTAACCATCACCGAAATCGAAAAAATGGACATTGCCAAAATATCCACAAAACGTGCTTACCTCACTATACCTTATCCAACCTAACCTAACCATCACCGAAAATAGAGAATTCGACATTGCCAAAATATCCACAAAAAGTTCTTATCCTACCAAACCTCACCCAATTGAACCTAACCATCACCGAAATCAAAGAATTGGACATTGCAAAAATATCCACAAAACGTGCTCACCTCACAATACCTAACCTAACCTAACCTAACCATCACCGAAGTCAGAGAATTCGACTTTGCCAAAATATCCACAAAAAGTTCTTATCCTACCAAACCTCACCCATCTGAACCTAACTATCACCGAAATCAAAGAATTAGACATTGCCAAAATATCCACAAAACGTGCTTACCTCACAATACCCAACCCAACCTAACCTAACCATCACTGAAGTCAGAGAATCCAACATTGCCAAAATATCCACAAAAAGGGCATACCCCACCAAACCTCACCCATCTGAACCTAACCATCACCGAAATCGAAGAAATGGACATTGCCAAAATATCCACAAAACGTGCTTACCTCACTATACCTTATCCAACCTAACCTAACCATCACCGAAAATAGAGAATTCGACATTGCCAAAATATCCACAAAAAGTTCTTATCCTACCAAACCTCTCCCATCTGAACCTAACCATCACCGAAATCAAAGAATTGGACATCGCCAAAATAACAACAAAACGTGCTCACCTCACAATACCTAACCCAACCTAACCTAACCATCACCGAAGTCAGAGAATTCGACATTGCCAAATTATCCACAAAAAGTTCTTATCCTACCAAACCTCACCCATCTGAACCTAACCATCACCGAAATCAAAGAATTGGACATTGCAAAAATATACACAAAACGTGCTTACCTCACAATACTTAACCTTACCTAACCTAACCATCACCGAAGTCAGAGAATTCGACATTGCCAAAATATCCACAAAAAGTTCTTATCCTACCAAACCTCACACATCTGAACCTTACCATCACCGAAATCAAAGAATTGGACATTGCAAAAATATCCACAAAACGTGCTTACCTTACAATACCTAACCCAACCTAACCTAACCATCACCGAAGTCAGAGAATTCGACATTGCCAAAATATCCACAAAAAGTTCTTATCCTACCAAACCTCACTTATCTGAACCTAACCATCACCGAAATCAAAGAATTGGACAATGATAAAATATCCACAAAACGTGCTTACCTCACAATACCTAACCCAACCTAACCTAACCATCACCGAAGTCAAAGAATTCGACATTGCCAAAATATCCACAAAAAGTTCTTATCCTACCAAACCTCACCCATCTGAACCTAACCATCACCGAAATCAAAGAATTCGACATTGCCAAAATATCCACAAAACGTGCTTACCTCACAATACCTAACCTAACCTAACCTAACCATCACCGAAGTCAGAGAATTCAACATTGCCAAAATATCTACAAAAAGTTCATACCCCACCAAACCTCACCCATCTGAACCTAACCATTACCGAAATCGAAGAAATGGACATTGCCAAAATATCCACAAAACGTGCTTACCTCACTATACCTTATCCAACCTAACCTAACCATCACCGAAAATAGAGAATTCGACATTGCCAAAATATCCACAAAAAGTTCTTATCCTACCAAACCTCACCCAATTGAACCTAACCATCACCGAAATCAAAGAATTGGACATTGCAAAAATATCCACAAAACGTGCTTACCTCACAATACCTAACCTAACCTAACCTAACCATCACCGAAGTCAGAGAATTCGACATTGCCAAAATATCCACAAAAAGTTCTTATCCTACCAAACCTCACCCATCTGAGCCTAACCATCAACGAAATTAAAGAATTAGACATTGCCAAAATATCTATAAAACATGCTTACCCCTTAAAACCTAACCCAACCTAACCTAACCATCACCGAAGTTAGAGAATTCGACATTGCCAAAATATCCACAAAAAGTTCTTATCCTACCAAACCTCACCCATCTGAGCCTAACCATCAACGAAATTAAAGAATTAGACATTGCCAAAATATCTACAAAACATGCTTACCCCTTAAAACCTAACCCAACCTAACCTAACCATCACCGAAGTCAGAGAATTCGACTTTGCCAAAATATCCACAAAAAGTTCTTATCCTACCAAACCTCACCCATCTGAACCTAACCATCACCGAAATCGAAAAAATGGACATTGCCAAAATATCCACAAAACGTGCTTACCTCACTATACCTTATCCAACCTAACCTAACCATCACCGAAAATAGAGAATTCGACATTGCCAAAATATCCACAAAAAGTTCTTATCCTACCAAACCTCACCCAATTGAACCTAACCATCACCGAAATCAAAGAATTGGACATTGCAAAAATATCCACAAAACGTGCTTACCTCACAATACCTAACCTAACCTAACCTAACCATCACCGAAGTCAGAGAATTCGACATTGCCAAAATATCCACAAAAAGTTCTTATCCTACCAAACCTCACCCATCTGAGCCTAACCATCAACGAAATTAAAGAATTAGACATTGCCAAAATATCTATAAAACATGCTTACCCCTTAAAACCTAACCCAACCTAACCTAACCATCACCGAAGTTAGAGAATTCGACATTGCCAAAATATCCACAAAAAGTTCTTATCCTACCAAACCTCACCCATCTGAGCCTAACCATCAACGAAATTAAAGAATTAGACATTGCCAAAATATCTACAAAACATGCTTACCCCTTAAAACCTAACCCAACCTAACCTAACCATCACCGAAGTCAGAGAATTCGACTTTGCCAAAATATCCACAAAAAGTTCTTATCCTACCAAACCTCACCCATCTGAGCCTAACCATCAACGAAATTAAAGAATTAGACATTGCCAAAATATCTATAAAACATGCTTACCCCTTAAAACCTAACCCAACCTAACCTAACCATCACCGAAGTTAGAGAATTCGACATTGCCAAAATATCCACAAAAAGTTCTTATCCTACCAAACCTCACCCATCTGAGCCTAACCATCAACGAAATTAAAGAATTAGACATTGCCAAAATATCTACAAAACATGCTTACCCCTTAAAACCTAACCTAACCTAACCCGACCATCACCGAAGTCAGAGAATTCGACATTGCCAAAATATCCACAAAAAGTTCTTATCCTACCAAACCTCTCCCATCTGAACCTAACCATCACCGAAATCAAAGAATTGGACATTGCAAAAATATCCACAAAACGTGCTTACCTCACAATACCTAACCTAACCTAACCTAACCATCACCAAAGTCAGAGAATTCGACATTGCCAAAATATCCACAAAAAGTTCTTATCCTACCAAACCTCACCAATCTGAGCCTAACCATCAACGAAATTAAAGAATTAGACATTGCCAAAATATCTACAAAACATGCTTACCCCTTAAAACTTTACCCAACCTAACCTTACCATCACCGAAGTCAGAGAATTCGACATTGCCAAAATATCCACAAAAAGTTCTTATCCTACCAAACCTCACCCAATTGAACCTAACCATCACCGAAATCAAAGAATTGGACAATGATAAAATATCCACAAAACGTGCTTACCTCACAATACCTAACCCAACCTAACCTAACCATCACCGAAGTCAAAGAATTCGACATTGCCAAAATATCCACAAAAAGTTCTTATCCTACCAAACCTCACCCATCTGAACCTAACCATCACCGAAATCAAAGAATTCGACATTGCCAAAATATCCACAAAACGTGCTTACCTCACAATACCTAACCTAACCTAACCTAACCATCACCGAAGTCAGAGAATTCAACATTGCCAAAATATCTACAAAAAGTTCATACCCCACCAAACCTCACCCATCTGAACCTAACCATCACCGAAATCGAAAAAATGGACATTGCCAAAATATCCACAAAACGTGCTTACCTCACTATACCTTATCCAACCTAACCTAACCATCACCGAAAATAGAGAATTCGACATTGCCAAAATATCCACAAAAAGTTCTTATCCTACCAAACCTCACCCAATTGAACCTAACCATCACCGAAATCAAAGAATTGGACATTGCAAAAATATCCACAAAACGTGCTCACCTCACAATACCTAACCTAACCTAACCTAACCATCACCGAAGTCAGAGAATTCGACTTTGCCAAAATATCCACAAAAAGTTCTTATCCTACCAAACCTCACCCATCTGAACCTAACTATCACCGAAATCAAAGAATTAGACATTGCCAAAATATCCACAAAACGTGCTTACCTCACAATACCCAACCCAACCTAACCTAACCATCACTGAAGTCAGAGAATCCAACATTGCCAAAATATCCACAAAAAGGGCATACCCCACCAAACCTCACCCATCTGAACCTAACCATCACCGAAATCGAAGAAATGGACATTGCCAAAATATCCACAAAACGTGCTTACCTCACTATACCTTATCCAACCTAACCTAACCATCACCGAAAATAGAGAATTCGACATTGCCAAAATATCCACAAAAAGTTCTTATCCTACCAAACCTCTCCCATCTGAACCTAACCATCACCGAAATCAAAGAATTGGACATCGCCAAAATAACAACAAAACGTGCTCACCTCACAATACCTAACCCAACCTAACCTAACCATCACCGAAGTCAGAGAATTCGACATTGCCAAATTATCCACAAAAAGTTCTTATCCTACCAAACCTCACCCATCTGAACCTAACCATCACCGAAATCAAAGAATTGGACATTGCAAAAATATACACAAAACGTGCTTACCTCACAATACTTAACCTTACCTAACCTAACCATCACCGAAGTCAGAGAATTCGACATTGCCAAAATATCCACAAAAAGTTCTTATCCTACCAAACCTCACACATCTGAACCTTACCATCACCGAAATCAAAGAATTGGACATTGCAAAAATATCCACAAAACGTGCTTACCTTACAATACCTAACCCAACCTAACCTAACCATCACCGAAGTCAGAGAATTCGACATTGCCAAAATATCCACAAAAAGTTCTTATCCTACCAAACCTCACTTATCTGAACCTAACCATCACCGAAATCAAAGAATTGGACAATGATAAAATATCCACAAAACGTGCTTACCTCACAATACCTAACCCAACCTAACCTAACCATCACCGAAGTCAAAGAATTCGACATTGCCAAAATATCCACAAAAAGTTCTTATCCTACCAAACCTCACCCATCTGAACCTAACCATCACCGAAATCAAAGAATTCGACATTGCCAAAATATCCACAAAACGTGCTTACCTCACAATACCTAACCTAACCTAACCTAACCATCACCGAAGTCAGAGAATTCAACATTGCCAAAATATCTACAAAAAGTTCATACCCCACCAAACCTCACCCATCTGAACCTAACCATTACCGAAATCGAAGAAATGGACATTGCCAAAATATCCACAAAACGTGCTTACCTCACTATACCTTATCCAACCTAACCTAACCATCACCGAAAATAGAGAATTCGACATTGCCAAAATATCCACAAAAAGTTCTTATCCTACCAAACCTCACCCAATTGAACCTAACCATCACCGAAATCAAAGAATTGGACATTGCAAAAATATCCACAAAACGTGCTTACCTCACAATACCTAACCTAACCTAACCTAACCATCACCGAAGTCAGAGAATTCGACATTGCCAAAATATCCACAAAAAGTTCTTATCCTACCAAACCTCACCCATCTGAGCCTAACCATCAACGAAATTAAAGAATTAGACATTGCCAAAATATCTATAAAACATGCTTACCCCTTAAAACCTAACCCAACCTAACCTAACCATCACCGAAGTTAGAGAATTCGACATTGCCAAAATATCCACAAAAAGTTCTTATCCTACCAAACCTCACCCATCTGAGCCTAACCATCAACGAAATTAAAGAATTAGACATTGCCAAAATATCTACAAAACATGCTTACCCCTTAAAACCTAACCCAACCTAACCTAACCATCACCGAAGTCAGAGAATTCGACTTTGCCAAAATATCCACAAAAAGTTCTTATCCTACCAAACCTCACCCATCTGAGCCTAACCATCAACGAAATTAAAGAATTAGACATTGCCAAAATATCTACAAAACATGCTTACCCCTTAAAACCTAACCTAACCTAACCCGACCATCACCGAAGTCAGAGAATTCGACATTGCCAAAATATCCACAAAAAGTTCTTATCCTACCAAACCTCTCCCATCTGAACCTAACCATCACCGAAATCAAAGAATTGGACATTGCAAAAATATCCACAAAACGTGCTTACCTCACAATACCTAACCTAACCTAACCTAACCATCACCAAAGTCAGAGAATTCGACATTGCCAAAATATCCACAAAAAGTTCTTATCCTACCAAACCTCACCAATCTGAGCCTAACCATCAACGAAATTAAAGAATTAGACATTGCCAAAATATCTACAAAACATGCTTACCCCTTAAAACTTTACCCAACCTAACCTTACCATCACCGAAGTCAGAGAATTCGACATTGCCAAAATATCCACAAAAAGTTCTTATCCTACCAAACCTCACCCAATTGAACCTAACCATCACCGAAATCAAAGAATTGGACAATGATAAAATATCCACAAAACGTGCTTACCTCACAATACCTAACCCAACCTAACCTAACCATCACCGAAGTCAAAGAATTCGACATTGCCAAAATATCCACAAAAAGTTCTTATCCTACCAAACCTCACCCATCTGAACCTAACCATCACCGAAATCAAAGAATTCGACATTGCCAAAATATCCACAAAACGTGCTTACCTCACAATACCTAACCTAACCTAACCTAACCATCACCGAAGTCAGAGAATTCAACATTGCCAAAATATCTACAAAAAGTTCATACCCCACCAAACCTCACCCATCTGAACCTAACCATCACCGAAATCGAAAAAATGGACATTGCCAAAATATCCACAAAACGTGCTTACCTCACTATACCTTATCCAACCTAACCTAACCATCACCGAAAATAGAGAATTCGACATTGCCAAAATATCCACAAAAAGTTCTTATCCTACCAAACCTCACCCAATTGAACCTAACCATCACCGAAATCAAAGAATTGGACATTCTAAAAATATTCACAAATTGTGCTTACCTCACAATACCTAACCTAACCTAACCTAACCATCACCGAAGTCAGAGAATTCGACATTGCCAAAATATCCACAAAAAGTTCTTATCCTACCAAACCTCACCCATCTGAGCCTAACCATCAACGAAATTAAAGAATTGGACAATGATAAAATATCCACAAAACGTGCTTACCTCACAATACCTAACCCAACCTAACCTAACCATCACCGAAGTCAAAGAATTCGACATTGCCAAAATATCCACAAAAAGTTCTTATCCTACCAAACCTCACCCATCTGAACCTAACCATCACCGAAATCAAAGAATTCGACATTGCCAAAATATCCACAAAACGTGCTTACCTCACAATACCTAACCTAACCTAACCTAACCATCACCGAAGTCAGAGAATTCAACATTGCCAAAATATCTACAAAAAGTTCATACCCCACCAAACCTCACCCATCTGAACCTAACCATCACCGAAATTTTAAGAAATGGACATTGCCAAAATATCCACAAAACGTGCTTACCTCACTATACCTTATCCAACCTAACCTAACCATCACCGAAAATAGAGAATTCGACATTGCCAAAATATCCACAAAAAGTTCTTATCCTACCAAACCTCACCCAATTGAACCTAACCATCACCGAAATCAAAGAATTGGACATTCTAAAAATATCCACAAATTGTGCTTACCTCACAATACCTAACCTAACCTAACCTAACCATCACCGAAGTCAGAGAATTCGACATTGCCAAAATATCCACAAAAAGTTCTTATCCTACCAAACCTCACCCATCTGAGCCTAACCATCAACGAAATTAAAGAATTGGACAATGATAAAATATCCACAAAACGTGCTTACCTCACAATACCTAACCCAACCTAACCTAACCATCACCGAAGTCAAAGAATTCGACATTGCCAAAATATCCACAAAAAGTTCTTATCCTACCAAACCTCACCCAATTGAACCTAACCATCACCGAAATCAAAGAATTGGACAATGATAAAATATCCACAAAACGTGCTTACCTCACAATACCTAACCCAACCTAACCTAACCATCACCGAAGTCAGAGAATTCGACATTGCCAAAATATCCACAAAAAGTTCTTATCCTACCAAACCTCACTTATCTGAACCTAACCATCACCGAAATCAAAGAATTGGACAATGATAAAATATCCACAAAACGTGCTTACCTCACAATACCTAACCCAACCTAACCTAACCATCACCGAAGTCAAAGAATTCGACATTGCCAAAATATCCACAAAAAGTTCTTATCCTACCAAACCTCACCCATCTGAACCTAACCATCACCGAAATCAAAGAATTCGACATTGCTAAAATATCCACAAAACGTGCTTACCTCACAATACCTAACCTAACCTAACCTAACCATCACCGAAGTCAGAGAATTCAACATTGCCAAAATATCTACAAAAAGTTCATACCCCACCAAACCTCACCCATCTGAACCTAACCATCACCGAAATCGAAGAAATGGACATTGCCAAAATATCCACAAAACGTGCTTACCTCACTATACCTTATCCAACCTAACCTAACCATCACCGAAAATAGAGAATTCGACATTGCCAAAATATCCACAAAAAGTTCTTATCCTACCAAACCTCTCCCATCTGAACCTAACCATCACCGAAATCAAAGAATTGGACATCGCCAAAATAACAACAAAACGTGCTTACCTCACAATACCTAACCCAACCTAACCTTACCATCACCGAAGACAGAGAATTCGACATTGCCAAAATATCCACAAAAAGTTCTTATCCTACCAAACCTCACCCATCTGAACCTAACCATCACCGAAATCAAAGAATTCGACATTGCCAAAATATCCACAAAACGTGCTTACCTCACAATACCTAACCTAACCTAACCTAACCATCACCGAAGTCAGAGAATTCAACATTGCCAAAATATCTACAAAAAGTTCATACCCCACCAAACCTCACCCATCTGAACCTAACCATCACCGAAATTTTAAGAAATGGACATTGCCAAAATATCCACAAAACGTGCTTACCTCACTATACCTTATCCAACCTAACCTAACCATCACCGAAAATAGAGAATTCGACATTGCCAAAATATCCACAAAAAGTTCTTATCCTACCAAACCTCACCCAATTGAACCTAACCATCACCGAAATCAAAGAATTGGACATTCTAAAAATATCCACAAATTGTGCTTACCTCACAATACCTAACCTAACCTAACCTAACCATCACCGAAGTCAGAGAATTCGACATTGCCAAAATATCCACAAAAAGTTCTTATCCTACCAAACCTCACCCATCTGAGCCTAACCATCAACGAAATTAAAGAATTGGACAATGATAAAATATCCACAAAACGTGCTTACCTCACAATACCTAACCCAACCTAACCTAACCATCACCGAAGTCAAAGAATTCGACATTGCCAAAATATCCACAAAAAGTTCTTATCCTACCAAACCTCACCCATCTGAACCTAACCATCACCGAAATCAAAGAATTCGACATTGCTAAAATATCCACAAAACGTGCTTACCTCACAATACCTAACCTAACCTAACCTAACCATCACCGAAGTCAGAGAATTCAACATTGCCAAAATATCTACAAAAAGTTCATACCCCACCAAACCTCACCCATCTGAACCTAACCATCACCGAAATCGAAGAAATGGACATTGCCAAAATATCCACAAAACGTGCTTACCTCACTATACCTTATCCAACCTAACCTAACCATCACCGAAAATAGAGAATTCGACATTGCCAAAATATCCACAAAAAGTTCTTATCCTACCAAACCTCTCCCATCTGAACCTAACCATCACCGAAATCAAAGAATTGGACATCGCCAAAATAACAACAAAACGTGCTTACCTCACAATACCTAACCCAACCTAACCTTACCATCACCGAAGACAGAGAATTCGACATTGCCAAAATATCCACAAAAAGTTCTTATCCTACCAAACCTCTCCCATCTGAACCTAACCATCACCGAAATCAAAGAATTGGACATCGCCAAAATAACAACAAAACGTGCTTACCTCACAATACCTAACCCAACCTAACCTTACCATCACCGAAGTCAGAGAATTCGACATTGCCAAAATATCCACAAAAAGTTCTTATCCTACCAAACCTCACCCAATTGAACCTAACCATCACCGAAATCAAAGAATTGGACAATGATAAAATATCCACAAAACGTGCTTACCTCACAATACCTAACCCAACCTAACCTAACCATCACCGAAGTCAAAGAATTCGACATTGCCAAAATATCCACAAAAAGTTCTTATCCTACCAAACCTCACCCATCTGAACCTAACCATCACCGAAATCAAAGAATTCGACATTGCCAAAATATCCACAAAACGTGCTTACCTCACAATACCTAACCTAACCTAACCTAACCATCACCGAAGTCAGAGAATTCAACATTGCCAAAATATCTACAAAAAGTTCATACCCCACCAAACCTCACCCATCTGAACCTAACCATTACCGAAATCGAAGAAATGGACATTGCCAAAATATCCACAAAACGTGCTTACCTCACTATACCTTATCCAACCTAACCTAACCATCACCGAAAATAGAGAATTCGACATTGCCAAAATATCCACAAAAAGTTCTTATCCTACCAAACCTCACCCAATTGAACCTAACCATCACCGAAATCAAAGAATTGGACATTGCAAAAATATCCACAAAACGTGCTTACCTCACAATACCTAACCTAACCTAACCTAACCATCACCGAAGTCAGAGAATTCGACATTGCCAAAATATCCACAAAAAGTTCTTATCCTACCAAACCTCACCCATCTGAGCCTAACCATCAACGAAATTAAAGAATTAGACATTGCCAAAATATCTATAAAACATGCTTACCCCTTAAAACCTAACCCAACCTAACCTAACCATCACCGAAGTTAGAGAATTCGACATTGCCAAAATATCCACAAAAAGTTCTTATCCTACCAAACCTCACCCATCTGAGCCTAACCATCAACGAAATTAAAGAATTAGACATTGCCAAAATATCTACAAAACATGCTTACCCCTTAAAACCTAACCCAACCTAACCTAACCATCACCGAAGTCAGAGAATTCGACTTTGCCAAAATATCCACAAAAAGTTCTTATCCTACCAAACCTCACCCATCTGAGCCTAACCATCACCGAAATCAAAGAAATGGACATCGCCAAAATAACAACAAAACGTGCTTACCTCACAATACCTAAGCCAACCTAACCTAACCATCACCGAAGTCAGAGAATTCGACATTGCCAAAATATCCACAAAAAGTTCTTATCCTACCAAACCTCACCCAATTGAACCTAACCATCACCGAAATCAAAGAATTGGACATTGCAAAAATATCCACAAAACGTGCTCACCTCACAATACCTAACCTAACCTAACCTAACCATCACCGAAGTCAGAGAATTCGACTTTGCCAAAATATCCACAAAAAGTTCTTATCCTACCAAACCTCACCCATCTGAACCTAACTATCACCGAAATCAAAGAATTAGACATTGCCAAAATATCCACAAAACGTGCTTACCTCACAATACCCAACCCAACCTAACCTAACCATCACTGAAGTCAGAGAATCCAACATTGCCAAAATATCCACAAAAAGGGCATACCCCACCAAACCTCACCCATCTGAACCTAACCATCACCGAAATCGAAGAAATGGACATTGCCAAAATATCCACAAAACGTGCTTACCTCACTATACCTTATCCAACCTAACCTAACCATCACCGAAAATAGAGAATTCGACATTGCCAAAATATCCACAAAAAGTTCTTATCCTACCAAACCTCTCCCATCTGAACCTAACCATCACCGAAATCAAAGAATTGGACATCGCCAAAATAACAACAAAACGTGCTTACCTCACAATACCTAACCCAACCTAACCTAACCATCACCGAAGTCAGAGAATTCGACATTGCCAAATTATCCACAAAAAGTTCTTATCCTACCAAACCTCACCCATCTGAACCTAACCATCACCGAAATCAAAGAATTGGACATTGCAAAAATATACACAAAACGTGCTTACCTCACAATACTTAACCTTACCTAACCTAACCATCACCGAAGTCAGAGAATTCGACATTGCCAAAATATCCACAAAAAGTTCTTATCCTACCAAACCTCACACATCTGAACCTTACCATCACCGAAATCAAAGAATTGGACATTGCAAAAATATCCACAAAACGTGCTTACCTTACAATACCTAACCCAACCTAACCTAACCATCACCGAAGTCAGAGAATTCGACATTGCCAAAATATCCACAAAAAGTTCTTATCCTACCAAACCTCACTTATCTGAACCTAACCATCACCGAAATCAAAGAATTGGACAATGATAAAATATCCACAAAACGTGCTTACCTCACAATACCTAACCCAACCTAACCTAACCATCACCGAAGTCAAAGAATTCGACATTGCCAAAATATCCACAAAAAGTTCTTATCCTACCAAACCTCACCCATCTGAACCTAACCATCACCGAAATCAAAGAATTCGACATTGCCAAAATATCCACAAAACGTGCTTACCTCACAATACCTAACCTAACCTAACCTAACCATCACCGAAGTCAGAGAATTCAACATTGCCAAAATATCTACAAAAAGTTCATACCCCACCAAACCTCACCCATCTGAACCTAACCATTACCGAAATCGAAGAAATGGACATTGCCAAAATATCCACAAAACGTGCTTACCTCACTATACCTTATCCAACCTAACCTAACCATCACCGAAAATAGAGAATTCGACATTGCCAAAATATCCACAAAAAGTTCTTATCCTACCAAACCTCTCCCATCTGAACCTAACCATCACCGAAATCAAAGAATTGGACATCGCCAAAATAACAACAAAACGTGCTTACCTCACAATACCTAACCCAACCTAACCTTACCATCACCTAAGTCAGAGAATTCGACATTGCCAAAATATCCACAAAAAGTTCTTATCCTACCAAACCTCACCCAATTGAACCTAACCATCACCGAAATCAAAGAATTGGACAATGATAAAATATCCACAAAACGTGCTTACCTCACAATACCTAACCCAACCTAACCTAACCATCACCGAAGTCAAAGAATTCGACATTGCCAAAATATCCACAAAACGTGCTTACCTCACAATACCTAACCTAACCTAACCTAACCATCACCGAAGTCAGAGAATTCAACATTGCCAAAATATCTACAAAAAGTTCATACCCCACCAAACCTCACCCATCTGAACCTAACCATTACCGAAATCGAAGAAATGGACATTGCCAAAATATCCACAAAACGTGCTTACCTCACTATACCTTATCCAACCTAACCTAACCATCACCGAAAATAGAGAATTCGACATTGCCAAAATATCCACAAAAAGTTCTTATCCTACCAAACCTCACCCAATTGAACCTAACCATCACCGAAATCAAAGAATTGGACATTGCAAAAATATCCACAAAACGTGCTTACCTCACAATACCTAACCTAACCTAACCTAACCATCACCGAAGTCAGAGAATTCGACATTGCCAAAATATCCACAAAAAGTTCTTATCCTACCAAACCTCACCCATCTGAGCCTAACCATCAACGAAATTAAAGAATTAGACATTGCCAAAATATCTATAAAACATGCTGACCCCTTAAAACCTAACCCAACCTAACCTAACCATCACCGAAGTTAGAGAATTCGACATTGCCAAAATATCCACAAAAAGTTCTTATCCTACCAAACCTCACCCATCTGAGCCTAACCATCAACGAAATTAAAGAATTAGACATTGCCAAAATATCTACAAAACATGCTTACCCCTTAAAACCTAACCTAACCTAACCTGACCATCACCGAAGTCAGAGAATTCGACATTGCCAAAATATCCACAAAAAGTTCTTATCCTACCAAACCTCTCCCATCTGAACCTAACCATCACCGAAATCAAAGAATTGGACATTGCAAAAATATCCACAAAACGTGCTTACCTCACAATACCTAACCTAACCTAACCTAACCATCACCGAAGTCAGAGAATTCGACATTGCCAAAATATCCACAAAAAGTTCTTATCCTACCAAACCTCACCAATCTGAGCCTAACCATCAACGAAATTAAAGAATTAGACATTGCCAAAATATCTACAAAACATGCTTACCCCTTAATACCTTACCCAACCTAACCTTACCATCACCGAAGTCAGAGAATTCGACATTGCCAAAATATCCACAAAAAGTTCTTATCCTACCAAACCTCACCCAATTGAACCTAACCATCACCGAAATCAAAGAATTGGACAATGATAAAATATCCACAAAACGTGCTTACCTCACAATACCTAACCCAACCTAACCTAACCATCACCGAAGTCAAAGAATTCGACATTGCCAAAATATCCACAAAAAGTTCTTATCCTACCAAACCTCACCCATCTGAACCTAACCATCACCGAAATCAAAGAATTCGACATTGCCAAAATATCCACAAAACGTGCTTACCTCACAATACCTAACCTAACCTAACCTAACCATCACCGAAGTCAGAGAATTCAACATTGCCAAAATATCTACAAAAAGTTCATACCCCACCAAACCTCACCCATCTGAACCTAACCATTACCGAAATCGAAGAAATGGACATTGCCAAAATATCCACAAAACGTGCTTACCTCACTATACCTTATCCAACCTAACCTAACCATCACCGAAAATAGAGAATTCGACATTGCCAAAATATCCACAAAAAGTTCTTATCCTACCAAACCTCACCCAATTGAACCTAACCATCACCGAAATCAAAGAATTGGACATTCTAAAAATATCCACAAATTGTGCTTACCTCACAATACCTAACCTAACCTAACCTAACCATCACCGAAGTCAGAGAATTCGACATTGCCAAAATATCCACAAAAAGTTCTTATCCTACCAAACCTCACCCATCGGAGCCTAACCATCAACGAAATTAAAGAATTAGACATTGCCAAAATATCTACAAAACATGCTTACCCCTTAAAACCTTTTTTTTTTTTTTTTTTTTTTTTTTTTTTTTCCTATGCGTGGGAGGAGAAAATCTTCAATAAGACTCCCTCTAGTCCGCACTAGAGGGAAGTGTCAGATTTTTACTGACTAAAAAACTCCCCCGACTCACCTCACCCCTTTGGGGACCCCACTCGTTGGTGGATTGCTTCCGCAGGGGCTGATTTCGTCCTTGTTGGCTTCTCCTTTTTGTGCGGATCCCTCCTTTCCAGTTTATCTAGTTGACCCGCTTGGTTTCTGTTTCCTGAAAAACATTCATTTGCAGTATTAATCATAGGCTGGTAATAGTATATCTATATCTATGGGTTGACATCTATTCATTTCCTTCTATAAGTCTTTCCGCTTTCCTTAGCCGTTCGGCCTCCTCCTTCTGCTTCATGACGCTCCTTGCGAACTCTGCGAATGCTTCCCAAGAGGCTACGTCTTTAGTGATGTTCTGTGCTATGTCTTCAGTGTTGACCGGGGTGCTTTCTTCGAGTGTCGCTCTTTCAGATTCCCATGCAGGGCATACGAGGAGTGTATGTTCTGCGTCATCTCTGATTGATGCACAGTGGTGACATCCTGCTGTCGTTTCCTTTCCGATGCGGTTGAGGAATGCTCCGAAACACCCATGGCTGGTTAGTAGCTGGGTTGTGTGGTAGTCCGGTTTTGCGCTTTTCCTCCTTGTCCAGGCTGCGATTGATGGGATCAGTCGATGTGTCCATCTACCTTTGTCTGCGCCGTCCCAGCGGACCTGCCATTCCGTCATGAGCTCCGCCCGTGCCGTCGCTCTTACTTTTTTCGTTCCCTCCTTTCTTCCCTCGTATACCTTCTTTCTTTCATGTGCCAGTAGGTCGATGGGTGGTACTCCAGCAATAACCAGTACTGCGCACTCGGATACTGTTGTATATGCCGATACGATTCTCAGTACGCCCCTGCGTTGTACTCTTGCGAGGTATTTCCTGGTTCTCTCCACTGCCATGCTGGGCGCCCATATTGGTGCACCGTATAGGATCACCGAGTGCACTACGCTGTTGAGTAGTTTTCTTCGGCATGGTTTGGGCCCTCCGATGTTGGGCATTAGTCGTCCGATGTTGTTGACAGCTCTTGCCGCTTTCTCCGCGGCATGCTCAGCTTGTTTCTTAAAGGTTAATTTGTCATCTAGAATTATTCCAAGATAAGTCAAATACCTTTTTAGTCTCACGTCGTATCCCGAAATGATGATTTTCGGGGGTTCGATTTTTCTTTTTCTGGTGAACAAAACCGCCTCGGTTTTTTGTGGTGCAAGCTGTAGTCCGGCTTCCGTCATCCAGTCGTTCACCAGGTCGAGAGTGTCGTTTGTGGCGGTCTCGAGGTCCGTTATTTTCCTAGCCACAACAATGATAGCTACGTCGTCTGCAAAACCCACCAGCTTCGCTCCTCCTGGAAGTCTTAATTTAAGAAGTGAGTCGTACATTATGTTCCATAATGTTGGTCCCATGACAGAGCCCTGTGGATCACCAGAGGAGATCTTGCGTTCTGCCAGTCTTGTGATCAGAACCCTCTCCGACAGGTAACTTCCTATTATTCTTACAAGGTAGTCTGGTATTCCACCGAGCCCCGATAGAGCCGACATTATTTTATCCCATCTGGCAGAATTGAAAGCATTTTTAACGTCCAGTGTCACCATTATGCAGTGACTGCTCGTTTTTAATGTTCCACTATGAGCGTCTTTTATTGTCTTTATGACCTCGGCTATTGCGTCTACCGTGGACCGACCGGGTCTGAACCCGTATTGCTGCGAACATAACCCGCCTTCCGTCTCCGTCGTCTTCGCTACTCTCTGTAATATGAGGCGCTCGAGGAGTTTGCCCAATCCGTCCAACATGCACAGTGGCCGGTATGACGACGGCTCCTCCGGTGGTTTGTTGCCCTTGGGTATGAGCACGAGTTTCTGCCTTTTCCATATTTTTGGGAATTCTCCGCTCTTGAGGCAGCTGTTGAATGTCCGCAGCAATGTTTTCGGGCAGACTTTAGCCGATATGCGGAGAATTTCATTCGGTATTCCGTCAGGTCCAGGTGATTTGTCAGTGGACAGCCGTTTTGTTGCCGAGTATAGTTCACCCAGTGTAAACTCTGGGATGTCTTCGGGCTCTATGATCCACGCTTGTGGTGTCGTCTCTTTGTGTGTAGGGAAAAGGTGTGAAACTATCGTTTCCAAATTTCCATCTCTGTTTAAGAAGGGAATTTGGCGGTGGCCGGACAGCTTACCACGGACCATACGATACGCTTGGCCCCATGGGTCCAGGTCCACCGTCGCTATGAGTTGTTCCCACATCAACTTTTTACTCCTCCTGATTGCGTAGGTGACTGCTCTTCTTGCTTCTTTGTGGGCTTCGCTTGCGGTTTCGATGGCCGTTTGGTCGTCTTCGTGGCCTGATCTGTGTCTTCGTTCAGTCCGACAGTGCTCTCTTCGTTTTCTTGTGCAGGTTCTTCGCAGCTCTGCAATTTCGTCGTTCCACCAATATTGTGGTTTCCGTCCCACTCCACCCTTCTTCGGCATCGAGGCCTCGCAAGCCCGAGTGATCGCTGCCGTTGTCTCTTTGCAAAGTTCTGTTCCAGTTGTGGTATCTTGAATACGGCCACACTCGAACTTGAGCGTCTCTTCGCATGTTTTAGTGTCTAGCTTGCCGACGGCCCACCTTGTCGGCTCGGTCTTATGCGGGGTCGAATCGGTCGTTCTTGTGTCTCTTAGCTCGTATGAGATGTATTGGTGGTCGCTTAGTGTTGTGTCGCTGAGCACCTCCCAGTTGGTAATGCGGCCAATGGTGTCCTCGTCCGCGAAAGCGACGTCGACTATGGAGCCAGTGCTTCCTCTGACGAAGGTATTTGCCCTTCCGGTGTTCAGGACATGCAGGTTTAGTCTGGCCATTGTGTCAGCTAGTAGGCGACCGCGCTCATCGGTGATAGGTGATTCCCACTCTGTAGACTTTGCATTGAAGTCTCCGGCAACGACCACTCGTCCTGTGCTCCTGCTGACGCTCGCCTCCAATTCGTGCAAAAACAGTACGAAGTCCGAGACCGAGGCGTTCGGCGAACAGTAACAGCTGTAGAACCGCACGCCCCGCACCCGAACCCAGACTGCACCTACCTGTGGTGTTCCTGCCTCTGTGATTATCCCGCTTCCGCGTGAGATGTAGATCGCCGAGCGCTGGGTTGTGTCGGCGAACCAATCTCCATTTAATGGGCGATGTTGTTCGCTTATTATTGTGATGTCAATTTTTTTCTCATAGATGGTCTGCAGGAGGAGGTCCTGCGCAGCACTGCAATGGTTAAGGTTTACCTGGAGGACTCTTATTTTTCCATTTGCAGCCATTATGTTTGTGTCTTCCCCTTCCTCTGTCTCTCCAGTTCGGTTTTGTATGCAGGACACTTGGGTGTCCCTGCCATGTGCTGTGTGTCCGTGCCGCGGTCTTTGCAGACAATGCAGCACAGACTGTTCTCGCATTTGGCCGCTATGTGGCCTCCTTTACCACATCGGCGACACAGTTGGGACCTGTCACTTCCGCTGCAGGTGGCTGCCAAGTGTCCGTACTCCTGGCACTTGTAACAGCGGACCGCTTCTATGTGCTGTCGTACGCGGCAGTTTACCCATCCTACGCGAAGCTTACCTTTTTTTAGGATTGTACGTGCTTTGTCGCTTGCCATCTTTACAACTGCGACTCTTGTTCCGTTGTAAGTGTTGAATAGGCTGACCACTTCAGCCTCCTCGACTGTAAGCGTTCCCAGTACTTGTTTGAGGGCGTCCATCACACCCCTTAAAACCTAACCCAACCTAACCTTACCATCACCGAAGTCAGAGAATTCGACATTGCCAAAATATCCACAAAAAGTTCTTATCCCACCAAACCTCACCCATCTGAACCTAACCATCACCGAAATCAAAGAATTGGACATTGCAAAAATATACACAAAACGTGCTTACCTCACAATACTTAACCTAACCTAACCTAACCATCACCGAAGTCAGAGAATTCGACATTGCCAAAATATCCACAAAAAGTTCTTATCCTACCAAACCTCACCCATCTGAGCCTAACCATCAACGAAATCAAAGAATTGGACATTGCAAAAATATCCACAAAACGTGCTTACCTCACAATACCTAACCTAACCTAACCTAACCATCACCGAAGTCAGAGAATTCGACATTGCCAAAATATCCACAAAAAGTTCTTATCCTACCAAACCTCACCCATCTGAGCCTAACCATCAACGAAATTAAAGAATTAGACATTGCCAAAATATCTACAAAACATGCTTACCCCTTAATACCTAACCAAACCTTACCTTACCATCACCGAAGTCAGAGAATTCGACATTGCCAAAATATCCACAAAAAGTTCTTATCCTACCAAACCTCACCCAATTGAACCTAACCATCACCGAAATCAAAGAATTGGACATTGCAAAAATATCCACAAAACGTGCTTACCTCACAATACCTAACCTAACCTAACCTAACCATCACCGAAGTCAGAGAATTCGACATTGCCAAAATATCCACAAAAAGTTCATATCCTACCAAACCTCACCCATCTGAACCTAACCATCACCGAAATCAAAGAATTAGGCATTGCCAAAATATCCACAAAAAGTGCTTACCTCACAATACCTAACTCAACCTTACCTATCCATCACCGAAGTCCGAGAATTCGACATTGCCAAAATATCCACAAAAAGTTCTTATCCTACCAAACCTCACTTATCTGAACCTAACCATCACCGAAGTCAAAGAATTGGACAATTATCAAATATCCACAAAACGTGCTTACCTCACAATACCTAACCCAACCTAACCTAACCATCACCGAAGTCAAAGAATTCGACATTGCCAAAATATCCACAAAAAGTTCTTATCCTACCAAACCTCACCCATCTGAACCTAACCATCACCGAAATCAAAGAATTCGACATTGCCAAAATATCCACAAAACGTGCTTACCTCACAATACCTAACCTAACCTAACCTAACCATCACCGAAGTCAGAGAATTCAACATTGCCAAAATATCTACAAAAAGTTCATACCCCACCAAACCTCACCCATCTGAACCTAACCATCACCGAAATCGAAGAAATGGACATTGCCAAAATATCCACAAAACGTGCTTACCTCACTATACCTTATCCAACCTAACCTAACCATCACCGACAATAGAGTATTCGACATTGCCAAAATATCCACAAAAAGTTCTTATCCTACCAAACCTCACCCAATTGAACCTAACCATCACCGAAATCAAAGAATTGGACATTGCAAAAATATCCACAAAACGTGCTTATCTCACAATACCTAACCTAACCTAACCTAACCATCACCGAAGTCAGAGAATTCGACATTGCCAAAATATCCACAAAAAGTTCTTATCCTACCAAACCTCACCCATCTAAGCCTAACCATCAACGAAATTAAGGAATTAGACATTGCCAAAATATCTACAAAACATGCTTACCCCTTAAAACCTAACCCAACCTAACCTAACCATCACCGAAGTCAGAGAATTCGACATTGCCAAAATATCCACAAAAAGTTCTTATCCTACCAAACCTCACCCATCTGAGCCTAACCATCAACGAAATTAAAGAATTAGACATTGTTAAAATATCTACAAAACATGCTTACCCCTTAAAACCTAACCCAACCTAACCTGACCATCACCGAAGTCAGAGAATTCGACATTGCCAAAATATCCACAAAAAGTTCTTATCCTACCAAACCTCTCCCATCTGAACCTAACCATCACCGAAATCAAAGAATTGGACATTGCAAAAATATCCACAAAACGTGCTTACCTCAAAATACCTAACCTAACCTTACCTAACCATCACCAAAGTCAGAGAATTCGACATTGCCAAAATATCCACAAAAAGTTCTTATCCTACCAAACCTCACCCATCTGAGCCTAACCATCAACGAAATTAAAGAATTAGACATTGCCAAAATATCTACAAAACATGCTTACCCCTTAATACCTTACCCAACCTAACCTTACCATCACCGAAGTCAGAGAATTCGACATTGCCAAAATATCCACAAAAAGTTCTTATCCTACCAAACCTCACCCAATTGAACCTAACCATCACCGAAATCAAAGAATTGGACAATGATTAAATATCCACAAAACGTGCTTACCTCATAATACCTAACCCAACCTAACCTAACCATCACCGAAGTCAAAGAATTCGACATTGCCAAAATATCCACAAAAAGTTCTTATCCTACCAAACCTCACCCATCTGAACCTAACCATCACCGAAATCAAAGAATTCGACATTGCCAAAATATCCACAAAACGTGCTTACCTCACAATACCTAACCTAACCTAACCTAACCATCACCGAAGTCAGAGAATTCAACATTGCCAAAATATCTACAAAAAGTTCATACCCCACCAAACCTCACCCATCTGAACCTAACCATTACCGAAATCGAAGAAATGGACATTGCCAAAATATCCACAAAACGTGCTTACCTCACTATACCTTATCCAACCTAACCTAACCATCACCGAAAATAGAGAATTCGACATTGCCAAAATATCCACAAAAAGTTCTTATCCTACCAAACCTCACCCAATTGAACCTAACCATCACCGAAATCAAAGAATTGGACATTGCAAAAATATCCACAAATTGTGCTTACCTCACAATACCTAACCTAACCTAACCTAACCATCACCGAAGTCAGAGAATTCGACATTGCCAAAATATCCACAAAAAGTTCTTATCCTACCAAACCTCACCCATCTGAGCCTAACCATCAACGAAATTAAAGAATTAGACATTGCCAAAATATCTACAAAACATGCTTACCCCTTAAAACCTAATCCAACCTAACCTGACCATCACCAAAGTCAGAGAATTCGACATTGCCAAAATATCCACAAAAAGTTCTTATCCTACCAAACCTCTCCCATCTGAACCTAACCATCACCGAAATCAAAGAATTGGACATTGCAAAAATATCCACAAAACGTGCTTACCTCAAAATACCTAACCTAACCTAACCTAACCATCACCGAAGTCAGAGAATTCGACATTGCCAAAATATCCACAAAAAGTTCTTATCCTACCAAACCTCACCCATCTGAGCCTAACCATCAACGAAATTAAAGAATTAGACATTGCCAAAATATCTACAAAACATGCTTACCCCTTAATACCTTACCCAACCTAACCTTACCATCACCGAAGTCAGAGAATTCGACATTGCCAAAATATCCACAAAAAGTTCTTATCCTACCAAACCTCACCCAATTGAACCTAACCATCACCGAAATCAAAGAATTGGACAATGATAAAATATCCACAAAACGTGCTTACCTCACAATACCTAACCCAACATAACCTAACCATCACCGAAGTCAAAGAATTCGACATTGCCAAAATATCCACAAAAAGTTCTTATCCTACCAAACCTCACCCATCTGAACCTAACCATCACCGAAATCAAAGAATTCGACATTGCCAAAATATCCACAAAACGTGCTTACCTCACAATTCCTAGCCCAACCTAACCTAACCATCACCGAAGTCAAAGAATTCGACATTGCCAAAATATCTACAAAAAGTTCATACCCCACCAAACCTCACCCATCTGAACCTAACCATTACCGAAATCGAAGAAATGGACATTGCCAAAATATCCACAAAACGTGCTTACCTCACTATACCTTATCCAACCTAACCTAACCATCACCGAAAATAGAGAATTCGACATTGCCAAAATATCCACAAAAAGTTCTTATCCTACCAAACCTCACCCAATTGAACCTAACCATCACCGAAATCAAAGAATTGGACATTGCAAAAATATCCACAAATTGTGCTTACCTCACAATACCTAACCTAACCTAACCTAACCATCACCGAAGTCAGAGAATTCGACATTGCCAAAATATCCACAAAAAGTTCTTATCCTACCAAACCTCACCCATCTGAGCCTAACCATCAACGAATTTAAAGAATTAGACATTGCCAAAATATCTACAAAACATGCTTACCCCTTAAAACCTAACCCAACCTAACCTAACCATCACCGAAGTCAGAGAATTCGACATTGCCAAAATATCCACAAAAAGTTCTTATCCTACCAAACCTCTCCCATCTGAACCTAACCATCACCGAAATCAAAGAAATGGACATCGCCAAAATAACAACAAAACGTGCTTACCTCACAATACCTAAGCCAACCTAACCTAACCATCACCGAAAAGAGAATTCGACATTGCCAAAATATCCACAAAAAGTTCTTATCCTACCAAACCTCACCCATCTGAACCTAACCATCACCGAAATCAAAGAATTGGACATTGCAAAAATATACACAAAACGTGCTTACCTCACAATACTTAACCTAACCTAACCTAACCATCACCGAAGTCAGAGAATTCGACATTGCCAAAATATCCACAAAAAGTTCTTATCCTACCAAACCTCACCCAATTGAACCTAACCATCACCGAAATCAAAGAATTGGACATTGCAAAAATATCCACAAAACGTGCGTACCTCACAATACCTAACCTAACCTAACCTAACCATCACCGAAGTCAGAGAATTCGACATTGCCAAAATATCCACAAAAAGTTCTTATCCTACCAAACCTCACCCATCTGAACCTAACCATCACCGAAATCAAAGAATTGGACATTGCCAAAATATCCACAAAACGTGCTTACCTCACAATACCTAACCCAACCTAACCTAACCATCACTGAAGTCAGAGAATCCAACATTGCCAAAATATCCACAAAAAGTTCATACCCCACCAAACCACACCCATCTGAACCTAACCATCACCGAAATCGAAGATATGGACATTGCCAAAATATCCACAAAACGTGCTTACCTCACTATACCATATCCAACCTAACCTAACCATCACCGAAGTCAGAGAATTCGACATTGCCAAAATATCCACAAAAAGTTCTTATCCTACCAAACCTCACCCATCTGAACCTTACCATCACCGAAATCAAAGAATTGGACATTTATAAAATATCCACAAAACGTGCTTACCTTACAATACCTAACCCAACCTAACCTAACCATCACCGAAGTCAGAGAATTCGACATTGCCAAAATATCCACAAAAAGTTCTTATCCTACCAAACCTCACCCATCTGAGCCTAACCATCAACGAAATTAAAGAATAAGACATTGCCAAAATATCTACAAAACATGCTTACCCCTTAATACCTAACTAAACCTAACCTAACCATCACCGAAGTCAGAGAATTCGACATTGCCAAAATATCCACAAAAAGTTCTTATCCTACCAAACCTCACCCAATTGAACCTAACCATAGCCGAAATCAAAGAATTGGACATTGCAAAAATATCCACAAAACGTGCTTACCTTACAATACCTAACCCAACCTAACCTAACCATCACCGAAGTCAGAGAATTCGACATTGCCAAAATATCCACAAAAAGTTCTTATCCTACCAAACCTCACTTATCTGAACCTAACCATCACCGAAATCAAAGAATTCGACATTGCCAAAATATCCACAAAACGTGCTTACCTTACAATACCTAACCCAACCTAACCTAACCATCACCGAAGTCAAAGAATTCGACATTGCCAAAATATCCACAAAAAGTTCTTATCCTACCAAACCTCACCCATCTGAACCTAACCATCACCGAAATCAAAGAATTGGACATTAATAAAATATCCACAAAACGTGCTTACTTTACAATACCTAACCCAACCTAACCTAACCATCACCGAAGTCAGAGAATTCGACATTGCCAAAATATCCACAAAAAGTTCTTATCCTACCAAACCTCACCCATCTGAACCTAACCATCACCGAAATCAAAGAATTGGACATTGCAAAGATATACACAAAACGTGCTTACCTCACAATACCTAACCTAACCTAACCTAACCATCACCGAAGTCAGAGAATTCGACATTGCCAAAATATCCACAAAAAGTTCTTATCCTACCAAACCTCACCCATCTGAGCCTAACCATCAACGAAATTAAAGAATTAGACATTGCGAAAATATCTACAAAACATGCTTACCCCTTAATACCTAACCCAACCTAACCTAACCATCACCGAAGTCAGAGAATTCGACATTGCCAAAATATCCACAAAAAGTTCTTATCCTACCAAACCTCTCCCATCTGTACCAAACCATCACCGAAATCAAAGAATTGGACATCGCCAAAATAACAACAAAACGTGCTTTCCTCACAATACCTAACCCAACCTAACCTAACCATCACCGAAGTCAGAGAATTCGACATTGCCAAAATATCCACAAAAAGTTCTTATCCTACCAAACCTCACCCATCTGAACCTAACCATCACCGAAATCAAAGAATTGGACATTGCAAAAATATACACAAAACGTGCTTACCTCACAATACTTAACCTAACCTAACCTAACCATCACCGAAGTCAGAGAATTCGACATTGCCAAAATATCCACAAAAAGTTCTTATCCTACCAAACCTCACTTATCTGAACCTAACCATCACCGAAATCAAAGAATTGGACAATGATAAAATATCCACAAAACGTGCTTACTTCACAATACCTAACGCAACCTAACCTAACCATCACCGAAGTCAAAGAATTCGACATTGCCAAAATATCCACAAAAAGTTCTTATCCTACCAAACCTCACCCATCTGAACCTAACCATCACCGAAATCAAAGAATTCGACATTGCCAAAATATCCACAAAACGTGCTTTCCTCACAATACCTAACCTAACCTAACCTAACCATCACCGAAGTCAGAGAATTCAACATTGCCAAAATATCTACAAAAAGTTCATACCCCACCAAACCTCACCCATCTGAACCTAACCATCACCGAAATCGAAGAAATGGACATTGCCAAAATATCCACAAAACGTGCTTTCCTCACTATACCTTAGATAACCTAACCTAACCATCACCGAAAATAGAGAATTCGACATTGCCAAAATATCCACAAAAAGTTCTTATCCTACCAAACCTCACCCAATTGAACCTAACCATCACCGAAATCAAAGAATTGGACATTGCAAAAATATCCACAAAACGTGCTTACCTCACAATACCCAACCTAACCTAACCTAACCATCACCGAAGTCAGAGAATTCGACATTGCCAAAATATCCACAAAAAGTTCTTATCCTACCAAACCTCACACAATTGAACCTAACCATCACCGAAATCAAAGAATTGGACATTGCAAAAATATCCACAAAACGTGCTTACCTCACAATACCTAACCTAACCTAACCTAACCATCACCGAAGTCAGAGAATTCAACATTGCCAAAATATCTACAAAAAGTTCATACCCCACCAAACCTCAACCATCTGAACCTAACAATCACCGAAATCGAAGAAATGGACATTGCCAAAATATCCACAAAACGTGCTTACCTCACTTTATTTTATCCAACCTAACCTAACCATCACCGAAAATAGAGAATTCGACATTGCCAAAATATCCACAAAAAGTTCTTATCCTACCAAACCTCACCCAATTGAACCTAACCATCACCGAAATCAAAGAATTGGACATTGCAAAAATATCCACAAATTGTGCTTACCTCACAATACCTAACCTAACCTAACCTAACCATCACCGAAGTCAGAAAATTCGACATTGCCAAAATATCCACAAAAAGTTCTTATCCTACCAAACCTCACCCATCTGAGCCTAACCATCAACGAAATTAAAGAATTAGACATTGCCAAAATATCTACAAAACATGCTTACCCCTTAAAACCTAACCCAACCTAACCTAACCATCACCGAAGTCAGAGAATTCGACATTGCCAAAATATCCACAAAAAGTTCTTATCCTACCAAACCTCTCCCATCTGAACCTAACCATCACCGAAATCAAAGAAATGGACATCGCCAAAATAACAACAAAACGTGCTTACCTCACAATACCTAAGCCAACCTAACCTAACCATCACCGAAAAGAGAATTCGACATTGCCAAAATATCCACAAAAAGTTCTTATCCTACCAAACCTCACCCATCTGAACCTAACCATCACCGAAATCAAAGAATTGGACATTGCAAAAATATACACAAAACGTGCTTACCTCACAATACTTAACCTAACCTAACCTAACCATCACCGAAGTCAGAGAATTCGACATTGCCAAAATATCCACAAAAAGTTCTTATCCTACCAAACCTCACCCAATTGAACCTAACCATCACCGAAATCAAAGAATTGGACATTGCAAAAATATCCACAAAACGTGCTTACCTCACAATACCTAACCTAACCTAACCTAACCATCACCGAAGTCAGAGAATTCGACATTGCCAAAATATCCACAAAAAGTTCTTATCCTACCAAACCTCACCCATCTGAACCTAACCATCACCGAAATCAAAGAATTGGACATTGCCAAAATATCCACAAAACGTGCTTACCTCACTTTATTTTATCCAACCTAACCTAACCATCACCGAAAATAGAGAATTCGACATTGCCAAAATATCCACAAAAAGTTCTTATCCTACCAAACCTCACCCAATTGAACCTAACCATCACCGAAATCAAAGAATTGGACATTGCAAAAATATCCACAAAACGTGCTTACCTCACAATACCTAACCTAACCTAACCTAACCATCACCGAAGTCAGAGAATTCGACATTGCCAAAATATCCACAAAAAGTTCTTATCCTCCCAAACCTCACCCATCTGAACCTAACCATCACCGAAATCAAAGAATTGGACATTGCCAAAATATCCACAAAACGTGCTTACCTCACAATACCTAACCCAACCTAACCTAACCATCACTGAAGTCAGAGAATCCAACATTGCCAAAATATCCACAAAAAGTTCATACCCCACCAAACCACACCCATCTGAACCTAACCATCACCGAAATCGAAGATATGGACATTGCCAAAATATCCACAAAACGTGCTTACCTCACTATACCATATCCAACCTAACCTAACCATCACCGAAGTCAGAGAATTCGACATTGCCAAAATATCCACAAAAAGTTCTTATCCTACCAAACCTCACCCATCTGAACCTAACCATCACCGAAATCAAAGAATTGGACATTGCAAAGATATACACAAAACGTGCTTACCTCACAATACCTAACCTAACCTAACCTAACCATCACCGAAGTCAGAGAATTCGACATTGCCAAAATATCCACAAAAAGTTCTTATCCTACCAAACCTCACCCATCTGAGCCTAACCATCAACGAAATTAAAGAATTAGACATTGCGAAAATATCTACAAAACATGCTTACCCCTTAATACCTAACCCAACCTAACCTAACCATCACCGAAGTCAGAGAATTCGACATTGCCAAAATATCCACAAAAAGTTCTTATCCTACCAAACCTCTCCCATCTGAACCTAACCATCACCGAAATCAAAGAATTGGACATCGCCAAAATAACAACAAAACGTGCTTACCTCACAATACCTAACCCAACCTAACCTAACCATCACCGAAGTCAGAGAATTCGACATTGCCAAAATATCCACAAAAAGTTCTTATCCTACCAAACCTCACCCATCTGAACCTAACCATCACCGAAATCAAAGAATTGGACATTGCAAAAATATACACAAAACGTGCTTACCTCACAATACTTAACCTAACCTAACCTAACCATCACCGAAGTCAGAAAATTCGACATTGCCAAAATATCCACAAAAAGTTCTTATCCTACCAAACCTCACTTATCTGAACCTAACCATCACCGAAATCAAAGAATTGGACAATGATAAAATATCCACAAAACGTGCTTACTTCACAATACCTAACGCAACCTAACCTAACCATCACCGAAGTCAAAGAATTCGACATTGCCAAAATATCCACAAAAAGTTCTTATCCTACCAAACCTCACCCATCTGAACCTAACCATCACCGAAATCAAAGAATTCGACATTGCCAAAATATCCACAAAACGTGCTTTCCTCACAATACCTAACCTAACCTAACCTAACCATCACCGAAGTCAGAGAATTCAACATTGCCAAAATATCTACAAAAAGTTCATACCCCACCAAACCTCACCCATCTGAACCTAACCATCACCGAAATCGAAGAAATGGACATTGCCAAAATATCCACAAAACGTGCTTTCCTCACTATACCTTAGATAACCTAACCTAACCATCACCGAAAATAGAGAATTCGACATTGCCAAAATATCCACAAAAAGTTCTTATCCTACCAAACCTCACCCAATTGAACCTAACCATCACCGAAATCAAAGAATTGGACATTGCAAAAATATCCACAAAACGTGCTTACCTCACAATACCCAACCTAACCTAACCTAACCATCACCGAAGTCAGAGAATTCGACATTGCCAAAATATCCACAAAAAGTTCTTATCCTACCAAACCTCACACAATTGAACCTAACCATCACCGAAATCAAAGAATTGGACATTGCAAAAATATCCACAAAACGTGCTTACCTCACAATACCTAACCTAACCTAACCTAACCATCACCGAAGTCAGAGAATTCAACATTGCCAAAATATCTACAAAAAGTTCATACCCCACCAAACCTCAACCATCTGAACCTAACAATCACCGAAATCGAAGAAATGGACATTGCCAAAATATCCACAAAACGTGCTTACCTCACTTTATTTTATCCAACCTAACCTAACCATCACCGAAAATAGAGAATTCGACATTGCCAAAATATCCACAAAAAGTTCTTATCCTACCAAACCTCACCCAATTGAACCTAACCATCACCGAAATCAAAGAATTGGACATTGCAAAAATATCCACAAATTGTGCTTACCTCACAATACCTAACCTAACCTAACCTAACCATCACCGAAGTCAGAAAATTCGACATTGCCAAAATATCCACAAAAAGTTCTTATCCTACCAAACCTCACCCATCTGAGCCTAACCATCAACGAAATTAAAGAATTAGACATTGCCAAAATATCTACAAAACATGCTTACCCCTTAAAACCTAACCCAACCTAACCTAACCATCACCGAAGTCAGAGAATTCGACATTGCCAAAATATCCACAAAAAGTTCTTATCCTACCAAACCTCTCCCATCTGAACCTAACCATCACCGAAATCAAAGAAATGGACATCGCCAAAATAACAACAAAACGTGCTTACCTCACAATACCTAAGCCAACCTAACCTAACCATCACCGAAAAGAGAATTCGACATTGCCAAAATATCCACAAAAAGTTCTTATCCTACCAAACCTCACCCATCTGAACCTAACCATCACCGAAATCAAAGAATTGGACATTGCAAAAATATACACAAAACGTGCTTACCTCACAATACTTAACCTAACCTAACCTAACCATCACCGAAGTCAGAGAATTCGACATTGCCAAAATATCCACAAAAAGTTCTTATCCTACCAAACCTCACCCAATTGAACCTAACCATCACCGAAATCAAAGAATTGGACATTGCAAAAATATCCACAAAACGTGCTTACTTCACAATACCTAACCTAACCTAACCTAACCATCACCGAAGTCAGAGAATTCGACATTGCCAAAATATCCACAAAAAGTTCTTATCCTCCCAAACCTCACCCATCTGAACCTAACCATCACCGAAATCAAAGAATTGGACATTGCCAAAATATCCACAAAACGTGCTTACCTCACAATACCTAACCCAACCTAACCTAACCATCACTGAAGTCAGAGAATCCAACATTGCCAAAATATCCACAAAAAGTTCATACCCCACCAAACCACACCCATCTGAACCTAACCATCACCGAAATCGAAGATATGGACATTGCCAAAATATCCACAAAACGTGCTTACCTCACTATACCATATCCAACCTAACCTAACCATCACCGAAGTCAGAGAATTCGACATTGCCAAAATATCCACAAAAAGTTCTTATCCTACCAAACCTCACCCATCTGAACCTTACCATCACCGAAATCAAAGAATTGGACATTTATAAAATATCCACAAAACGTGCTTACCTTACAATACCTAACCCAACCTAACCTAACCATCACCGAAGTCAGAGAATTCGACATTGCCAAAATATCCACAAAAAGTTCTTATCCTACCAAACCTCACCCATCTGAGCCTAACCATCAACGAAATTAAGGAATAAGACATTGCCAAAATATCTACAAAACATGCTTACCCCTTAATACCTAACTAAACCTAACCTAACCATCACCGAAGTCAGAGAATTCGACATTGCCAAAATATCCACAAAAAGTTCTTATCCTACCAAACCTCACCCAATTGAACCTAACCATAGCCGAAATCAAAGAATTGGACATTGCAAAAATATCCACAAAACGTGCTTACTTTACAATACCTAACCCAACCTAACCTAACCATCACCGAAGTCAGAGAATTCGACATTGCCAAAATATCCACAAAAAGTTCTTATCCTACCAAACCTCACTTATCTGAACCTAACCATCACCGAAATCAAAGAATTCGACATTGCCAAAATATCCACAAAACGTGCTTACCTTACAATACCTAACCCAACCTAACCTAACCATCACCGAAGTCAAAGAATTCGACATTGCCAAAATATCCACAAAAAGTTCTTATCCTACCAAACCTCACCCATCTGAACCTAACCATCACCGAAATCAAAGAATTGGACATTAATAAAATATCCACAAAACGTGCTTACTTTACAATACCTAACCCAACCTAACCTAACCATCAACGAAGTCAGAGAATTCGACATTGCCAAAATATCCACAAAAAGTTCTTATCCTACCAAACCTCACCCATCTGAACCTAACCATCACCGAAATCAAAGAATTGGACATTGCAAAGATATACACAAAACGTGCTTACCTCACAATACCTAACCTAACCTAACCTAACCATCACCGAAGTCAGAGAATTCGACATTGCCAAAATATCCACAAAAAGTTCTTATCCTACCAAACCTCACCCATCTGAGCCTAACCATCAACGAAATTAAAGAATTAGACATTGCGAAAATATCTACAAAACATGCTTACCCCTTAATACCTAACCCAACCTAACCTAACCATCACCGAAGTCAGAGAATTCGACATTGCCAAAATATCCACAAAAAGTTCTTATCCTACCAAACCTCTCCCATCTGAACCTAACCATCACCGAAATCAAAGAATTGGACATCGCCAAAATAACAACAAAACGTGCTTACCTCACAATACCTAACCCAACCTAACCTAACCATCACCGAAGTCAGAGAATTCGACATTGCCAAAATATCCACAAAAAGTTTTTATCCTACCAAACCTCACCCATCTGAACCTAACCATCACCGAAATCAAAGAATTGGACATTGCAAAAATATACACAAAACGTGCTTACCTCATAATACTTAACCTAACCTTACCTAACCATCACCGAAGTCAGAGAATTCGACATTGCCAAAATATCCACAAAAAGTTCTTATCCTACCAAACCTCACTTATCTGAACCTAACCATCACCGAAATCAAAGAATTGGACAATGATAAAATATCCACAAAACGTGCTTACTTCACAATACCTAACGCAACCTAACCTAACCATCACCGAAGTCAAAGAATTCGACATTGCCAAAATATCCACAAAAAGTTCTTATCCTACCAAACCTCACCCATCTGAACCTTACCATCACCGAAATCAAAGAATTGGACATTTATAAAATATCCACAAAACGTGCTTACCTTACAATACCTAACCCAACCTAACCTAACCATCACCGAAGTCAGAGAATTCGACATTGCCAAAATATCCACAAAAAGTTCTTATCCTACCAAACCTCACCCATCTGAACCTTACCATCACCGAAATCAAAGAATTGGACATTTATAAAATATCCACAAAACGTGCTTACCTTACAATACCTAACCCAACCTAACCTAACCATCACCGAAGTCAGAGAATTCGACATTGCCAAAATATCCACAAAAAGTTCTTATCCTACCAAACCTCACCCATCTGAGCCTAACCATCAACGAAATTAAAGAATAAGACATTGCCAAAATATCTACAAAACATGCTTACCCCTTAATACCTAACTAAACCTAACCTAACCATCACCGAAGTCAGAGAATTCGACATTGCCAAAATATCCACAAAAAGTTCTTATCCTACCAAACCTCACCCAATTGAACCTAACCATAGCCGAAATCATAGAATTGGACATTGCAAAAATATCCACAAAACGTGCTTACCTTACAATACCTAACCCAACCTAACCTAACCATCACCGAAGTCAGAGAATTCGACATTGCCAAAATATCCACAAAAAGTTCTTATCCTACCAAACCTCACCCATCTGAACCTAACCATCACCGAAATCAAAGAATTGGACATTGCAAAAATATACACAAAACGTGCTTACCTCACAATACTTAACCTAACCTAACCTAACCATCACCGAAGTCAGAGAATTCGACATTGCCAAAATATCCACAAAAAGTTCTTATCCTACCAAACCTCACTTATCTGAACCTAACCATCACCGAAATCAAAGAATTGGACAATGATAAAATATCCACAAAACGTGCTTACTTCACAATACCTAACGCAACCTAACCTAACCATCACCGAAGTCAAAGAATTCGACATTGCCAAAATATCCACAAAAAGTTCTTATCCTACCAAACCTCACCCATCTGAACCTAATTATCACCGAAATCAAAGAATTCGACATTGCCAAAATATCCACAAAACGTGCTTACTTCACAATACCTAACCCAACCTAACCTAACCATCACTGAAGTCAGAGAATCCAACATTGCCAAAATATCCACAAAAAGTTCATACCCCACCAAACCACACCCATCTGAACCTAACCATCACCGAAATCGAAGATATGGACATTGCCAAAATATCCACAAAACGTGCTTACCTCACTATACCATATCCAACCTAACCTAACCATCACCGAAGTCAGAGAATTCGACATTGCCAAAATATCCACAAAAAGTTCTTATCCTACCAAACCTCACCCATCTGAACCTTACCATCACCGAAATCAAAGAATTGGACATTAATAAAATATCCACAAAACGTGCTTACCTCACAATACCTAACCCAACCTAACCTAACCATCACCGAAGTCAGAGAATTCGACATTGCCAAAATATCCACAAAAAGTTCTTATCCTACCAAACCTCACCCAATTGAACCTAACCATAGCCGAAATCAAAGAATTGGACATTGCAAAAATATCCACAAAACGTGCTTACTTTACAATACCTAACCCAACCTAACCTAACCATCACCGAAGTCAGAGAATTCGACATTGCCAAAATATCCACAAAAAGTTCTTATCCTACCAAACCTCACTTATCTGAACCTAACCATCACCGAAATCAAAGAATTCGACATTGCCAAAATATCCACAAAACGTGCTTACCTTACAATACCTAACCCAACCTAACCTAACCATCACCGAAGTCAAAGAATTCGACATTGCCAAAATATCCACAAAAAGTTCTTATCCTACCAAACCTCACCCATCTGAACCTAACCATCACCGAAATCAAAGAATTGGACATAAATAAAATATCCACAAAACGTGCTTACTTTACAATACCTAACCCAACCTAACCTAACCATCAACGAAGTCAGAGAATTCGACATTGCCAAAATATCCACAAAAAGTTCTTATCCTACCAAACCTCACCCATCTGAACCTAACCATCACCGAAATCAAAGAATTGGACATTGCAAAGATATACACAAAACGTGCTTACCTCACAATACCTAACCTAACCTAACCTAACCATCACCGAAGTCAGAGAATTCGACATTGCCAAAATATCCACAAAAAGTTCTTATCCTACCAAACCTCACCCATCTGAGCCTAACCATCAACGAAATTAAAGAATTAGACATTGCGAAAATATCTACAAAACATGCTTACCCCTTAATACCTAACCCAACCTAACCTAACCATCACCGAAGTCAGAGAATTCGACATTGCCAAAATATCCACAAAAAGTTCTTATCCTACCAAACCTCTCCCATCTGAACCTAACCATCACCGAAATCAAAGAATTGGACATCGCCAAAATAACAACAAAACGTGCTTACCTCACAATACCTAACCCAACCTAACCTAACCATCACCGAAGTCAGAGAATTCGACATTGCCAAAATATCCACAAAAAGTTTTTATCCTACCAAACCTCACCCATCTGAACCTAACCATCACCGAAATCAAAGAATTGGACATTGCAAAAATATACACAAAACGTGCTTACCTCATAATACTTAACCTAACCTTACCTAACCATCACCGAAGTCAGAGAATTCGACATTGCCAAAATATCCACAAAAAGTTCTTATCCTACCAAACCTCACTTATCTGAACCTAACCATCACCGAAATCAAAGAATTGGACAATGATAAAATATCCACAAAACGTGCTTACTTCACAATACCTAACGCAACCTAACCTAACCATCACCGAAGTCAAAGAATTCGACATTGCCAAAATATCCACAAAAAGTTCTTATCCTACCAAACCTCACCCATCTGAACCTTACCATCACCGAAATCAAAGAATTGGACATTTATAAAATATCCACAAAACGTGCTTACCTTACAATACCTAACCCAACCTAACCTAACCATCACCGAAGTCAGAGAATTCGACATTGCCAAAATATCCACAAAAAGTTCTTATCCTACCAAACCTCACCCATCTGAACCTTACCATCACCGAAATCAAAGAATTGGACATTTATAAAATATCCACAAAACGTGCTTACCTTACAATACCTAACCCAACCTAACCTAACCATCACCGAAGTCAGAGAATTCGACATTGCCAAAATATCCACAAAAAGTTCTTATCCTACCAAACCTCACCCATCTGAGCCTAACCATCAACAAAATTAAAGAATAAGACATTGCCAAAATATCTACAAAACATGCTTACCCCTTAATACCTAACTAAACCTAACCTAACCATCACCGAAGTCAGAGAATTCGACATTGCCAAAATATCCACAAAAAGTTCTTATCCTACCAAACCTCACCCAATTGAACCTAACCATAGCCGAAATCATAGAATTGGACATTGCAAAAATATCCACAAAACGTGCTTACCTTACAATACCTAACCCAACCTAACCTAACCATCACCGAAGTCAGAGAATTCGACATTGCCAAAATATCCACAAAAAGTTCTTATCCTACCAAACCTCACCCATCTGAACCTAACCATCACCGAAATCAAAGAATTGGACATTGCAAAAATATACACAAAACGTGCTTACCTCACAATACTTAACCTAACCTAACCTAACCATCACCGAAGTCAGAGAATTCGACATTGCCAAAATATCCACAAAAAGTTCTTATCCTACCAAACCTCACTTATCTGAACCTAACCATCACCGAAATCAAAGAATTGGACAATGATAAAATATCCACAAAACGTGCTTACTTCACAATACCTAACGCAACCTAACCTAACCATCACCGAAGTCAAAGAATTCGACATTGCCAAAATATCCACAAAAAGTTCTTATCCTACCAAACCTCACCCATCTGAACCTAATTATCACCGAAATCAAAGAATTCGACATTGCCAAAATATCCACAAAACGTGCTTACTTCACAATACCTAACCCAACCTAACCTAACCATCACTGAAGTCAGAGAATCCAACATTGCCAAAATATCCACAAAAAGTTCATACCCCACCAAACCACACCCATCTGAACCTAACCATCACCGAAATCGAAGATATGGACATTGCCAAAATATCCACAAAACGTGCTTACCTCACTATACCATATCCAACCTAACCTAACCATCACCGAAGTCAGAGAATTCGACATTGCCAAAATATCCACAAAAAGTTCTTATCCTACCAAACCTCACCCATCTGAACCTTACCATCACCGAAATCAAAGAATTGGACATTAATAAAATATCCACAAAACGTGCTTACCTCACAATACCTAACCCAACCTAACCTAACCATCACCGAAGTCAGAGAATTCGACATTGCCAAAATATCCACAAAAAGTTCTTATCCTACCAAACCTCACCCATCTGAGCCTAACCATCAACGAAATTAAAGAATAAGACATTGCCAAAATATCTACAAAACATGCTTACCCCTTAATACCTAACTAAACCTAACCTAACCATCACCGAAGTCAGAGAATTCGACATTGCCAAAATATCCACAAAAAGTTCTTATCCTACCAAACCTCACCCAATTGAACCTAACCATAGCCGAAATCAAAGAATTGGACATTGCAAAAATATCCACAAAACGTGCTTACCTTACAATACCTAACCCAACCTAACCTAACCATCACCGAAGTCAGAGAATTCGACATTGCCAAAATATCCACAAAAAGTTCTTATCCTACCAAACCTCACCCATCTGAACCTAACCATCACCGAAATCAAAGAATTGGACATTAATAAAATATCCACAAAACGTGCTTACTTTACAATACCTAACCCAACCTAACCTAACCATCACCGAAGTCAGAGAATTCGACATTGCCAAAATATCCACAAAAAGTTCTTATCCTACCAAACCTCACCCATCTGAACCTAACCATCACCGAAATCAAAGAATTGGACATTGCAAAGATAAAAAACAAAACGTGCTTACCTCACAATACCTAACCTAACCTAACCTAACCATCACCGAAGTCAGAGAATTCGACATTGCCAAAATATCCACAAAAAGTTCTTATCCTACAAAACCTCACCCATCTGAGCCTAACCATCAACGAAATTAAAGAATTAGACATTGCGAAAATATCTACAAAACATGCTTACCCCTTAATACCTAACCCAACCTAACCTAACCATCACCGAAGTCAGAGAATTCGACATTGCCAAAATATCCACAAAAAGTTCTTATCCTACCAAACCTCTCCCATCTGAACCTAACCATCACCGAAATCAAAGAAATGGACATCGCCAAAATAACAACAAAACGTGCTTACCTCACAATACCTAACCCAACCTAACCTAACCATCACCGAAGTCAGAGAATTCGACATTGCCAAAATATCCACAAAAAGTTCTTATCCTACCAAACCTCACCCATCTGAACCTAACCATCACCGAAATCAAAGAATTGGACATTGCAAAAATATACACAAAACGTGCTTACCTCACAATACTTAACCTAACCTAACCTAACCATCACCGAAGTCAGAGAATTCGACATTGCCAAAATATCCACAAAAAGTTCTTATCCTACCAAACCTCACTTATCTGAACCTAACCATCACCGAAATCAAAGAATTGGACAATGATAAAATATCCACAAAACGTGCTTACTTCACAATACCTAACGCAACCTAACCTAACCATCACCGAAGTCAAAGAATTCGACATTGCCAAAATATCCACAAAAAGTTCTTATCCTACCAAACCTCACCCATCTGAACCTAACCATCACCGAAATCAAAGAATTCGACATTGCCAAAATATCCACAAAACGTGCTTTCCTCACAATACCTAACCTAACCTAACCTAACCATCACCGAAGTCAGAGAATTCAACATTGCCAAAATATCTACAAAAAGTTCATACCCCACCAAACCTCACCCATCTGAACCTAACCATCACCGAAATCGAAGAAATGGACATTGCCAAAATATCCACAAAACGTGCTTTCCTCACTATACCTTAGATAACCTAACCTAACCATCACCGAAAATAGAGAATTCGACATTGCCAAAATATCCACAAAAAGTTCTTATCCTACCAAACCTCACCCAATTGAACCTAACCATCACCGAAATCAAAGAATTGGACATTGCAAAAATATCCACAAAACGTGCTTACCTCACAATACCCAACCTAACCTAACCTAACCATCACCGAAGTCAGAGAATTCGACATTGCCAAAATATCCACAAAAAGTTCTTATCCTACCAAACCTCACACAATTGAACCTAACCATCACCGAAATCAAAGAATTGGACATTGCAAAAATATCCACAAAACGTGCTTACCTCACAATACCTAACCTAACCTAACCTAACCATCACCGAAGTCAGAGAATTCAACATTGCCAAAATATCTACAAAAAGTTCATACCCCACCAAACCTCAACCATCTGAACCTAACAATCACCGAAATCGAAGAAATGGACATTGCCAAAATATCCACAAAACGTGCTTACCTCACTTTATTTTATCCAACCTAACCTAACCATCACCGAAAATAGAGAATTCGACATTGCCAAAATATCCACAAAAAGTTCTTATCCTACCAAACCTCACCCAATTGAACCTAACCATCACCGAAATCAAAGAATTGGACATTGCAAAAATATCCACAAATTGTGCTTACCTCACAATACCTAACCTAACCTAACCTAACCATCACCGAAGTCAGAAAATTCGACATTGCCAAAATATCCACAAAAAGTTCTTATCCTACCAAACCTCACCCATCTGAGCCTAACCATCAACGAAATTAAAGAATTAGACATTGCCAAAATATCTACAAAACATGCTTACCCCTTAAAACCTAACCCAACCTAACCTAACCATCACCGAAGTCAGAGAATTCGACATTGCCAAAATATCCACAAAAAGTTCTTATCCTACCAAACCTCTCCCATCTGAACCTAACCATCACCGAAATCAAAGAAATGGACATCGCCAAAATAACAACAAAACGTGCTTACCTCACAATACCTAAGCCAACCTAACCTAACCATCACCGAAAAGAGAATTCGACATTGCCAAAATATCCACAAAAAGTTCTTATCCTACCAAACCTCACCCATCTGAACCTAACCATCACCGAAATCAAAGAATTGGACATTGCAAAAATATACACAAAACGTGCTTACCTCACAATACTTAACCTAACCTAACCTAACCATCACCGAAGTCAGAGAATTCGACATTGCCAAAATATCCACAAAAAGTTCTTATCCTACCAAACCTCACCCAATTGAACCTAACCATCACCGAAATCAAAGAATTGGACATTGCAAAAATATCCACAAAACGTGCTTACCTCACAATACCTAACCTAACCTAACCTAACCATCACCGAAGTCAGAGAATTCGACATTGCCAAAATATCCACAAAAAGTTCTTATCCTACCAAACCTCACCCATCTGAACCTAACCATCACCGAAATCAAAGAATTGGACATTGCCAAAATATCCACAAAACGTGCTTACCTCACAATACCTAACCCAACCTAACCTAACCATCACTGAAGTCAGAGAATCCAACATTGCCAAAATATCCACAAAAAGTTCATACCCCACCAAACCACACCCATCTGAACCTAACCATCACCGAAATCGAAGATATGGACATTGCCAAAATATCCACAAAACGTGCTTACCTCACTATACCATATCCAACCTAACCTAACCATCACCGAAGTCAGAGAATTCGACATTGCCAAAATATCCACAAAAAGTTCTTATCCTACCAAACCTCACCCATCTGAACCTTACCATCACCGAAATCAAAGAATTGGACATTTATAAAATATCCACAAAACGTGCTTACCTTACAATACCTAACCCAACCTAACCTAACCATCACCGAAGTCAGAGAATTCGACATTGCCAAAATATCCACAAAAAGTTCTTATCCTACCAAACCTCACCCATCTGAGCCTAACCATCAACGAAATTAAAGAATAAGACATTGCCAAAATATCTACAAAACATGCTTACCCCTTAATACCTAACTAAACCTAACCTAACCATCACCGAAGTCAGAGAATTCGACATTGCCAAAATATCCACAAAAAGTTCTTATCCTACCAAACCTCACCCAATTGAACCTAACCATAGCCGAAATCAAAGAATTGGACATTGCAAAAATATCCACAAAACGTGCTTACCTTACAATACCTAACCCAACCTAACCTAATCATCACCGAAGTCAGAGAATTCGACATTGCCAAAATATCCACAAAAAGTTCTTATCCTACCAAACCTCACTTATCTGAACCTAACCATCACCGAAATCAAAGAATTCGACATTGCCAAAATATCCACAAAACGTGCTTACCTTACAATACCTAACCCAACCTAACCTAACCATCACCGAAGTCAAAGAATTCGACATTGCCAAAATATCCACAAAAAGTTCTTATCCTACCAAACCTCACCCATCTGAACCTAACCATCACCGAAATCAAAGAATTGGACATTAATAAAATATCCACAAAACGTGCTTACTTTACAATACCTAACCCAACCTAACCTAACCATCACCGAAGTCAGAGAATTCGACATTGCCAAAATATCCACAAAAAGTTCTTATCCTACCAAACCTCACCCATCTGAACCTAACCATCACCGAAATCAAAGAATTGGACATTGCAAAGATATACACAAAACGTGCTTACCTCACAATACCTAACCTAACCTAACCTAACCATCACCGAAGTCAGAGAATTCGACATTACCAAAATATCCACAAAAAGTTCTTATCCTACCAAACCTCACCCATCTGAGCCTAACCATCAACGAAATTAAAGAATTAGACATTGCGAAAATATCTACAAAACATGCTTACCCCTTAATACCTAACCCAACCTAACCTAACCATCACCGAAGTCAGAGAATTCGACATTGCCAAAATATCCACAAAAAGTTCTTATCCTACCAAACCTCTCCCATCTGAACCTAACCATCACCGAAATCAAAGAATTGGACATCGCCAAAATAACAACAAAACGTGCTTACCTCACAATACCTAACCCAACCTAACCTAACCATCACCGAAGTCAGAGAATTCGACATTGCCAAAATATCCACAAAAAGTTCTTATCCTACCAAACCTCACCCATCTGAACCTAACCATCACCGAAATCAAAGAATTGGACATTGCAAAAATATACACAAAACGTGCTTACCTCACAATACTTAACCTAACCTAACCTAACCATCACCGAAGTCAGAGAATTCGACATTGCCAAAATATCCACAAAAAGTTCTTATCCTACCAAACCTCACTTATCTGAACCTAACCATCACCGAAATCAAAGAATTGGACAATGATAAAATATCCACAAAACGTGCTTACTTCACAATACCTAACGCAACCTAACCTAACCATCACCGAAGTCAAAGAATTCGACATTGCCAAAATATCCACAAAAAGTTCTTATCCTACCAAACCTCACCCATCTGAACCTAACCATCACCGAAATCAAAGAATTCGACATTGCCAAAATATCCACAAAACGTGCTTTCCTCACAATACCTAACCTAACCTAACCTAACCATCACCGAAGTCAGAGAATTCAACATTGCCAAAATATCTACAAAAAGTTCATACCCCACCAAACCTCACCCATCTGAACCTAACCATCACCGAAATCGAAGAAATGGACATTGCCAAAATATCCACAAAACGTGCTTTCCTCACTATACCTTAGATAACCTAACCTAACCATCACCGAAAATAGAGAATTCGACATTGCCAAAATATCCACAAAAAGTTCTTATCCTACCAAACCTCACCCAATTGAACCTAACCATCACCGAAATCAAAGAATTGGACATTGCAAAAATATCCACAAAACGTGCTTACCTCACAATACCCAACCTAACCTAACCTAACCATCACCGAAGTCAGAGAATTCGACATTGCCAAAATATCCACAAAAAGTTCTTATCCTACCAAACCTCACACAATTGAACCTAACCATCACCGAAATCAAAGAATTGGACATTGCAAAAATATCCACAAAACGTGCTTACCTCACAATACCTAACCTAACCTAACCTAACCATCACCGAAGTCAGAGAATTCAACATTGCCAAAATATCTACAAAAAGTTCATACCCCACCAAACCTCAACCATCTGAACCTAACAATCACCGAAATCGAAGAAATGGACATTGCCAAAATATCCACAAAACGTGCTTACCTCACTTTATTTTATCCAACCTAACCTAACCATCACCGAAAATAGAGAATTCGACATTGCCAAAATATCCACAAAAAGTTCTTATCCTACCAAACCTCACCCAATTGAACCTAACCATCACCGAAATCAAAGAATTGGACATTGCAAAAATATCCACAAATTGTGCTTACCTCACAATACCTAACCTAACCTAACCTAACCATCACCGAAGTCAGAAAATTCGACATTGCCAAAATATCCACAAAAAGTTCTTATCCTACCAAACCTCACCCATCTGAGCCTAACCATCAACGAAATTAAAGAATTAGACATTGCCAAAATATCTACAAAACATGCTTACCCCTTAAAACCTAACCCAACCTAACCTAACCATCACCGAAGTCAGAGAATTCGACATTGCCAAAATATCCACAAAAAGTTCTTATCCTACCAAACCTCACCCATCTGAACCTAACCATCACCGAAATCAAAGAATTGGACATTGCCAAAATATCCACAAAACGTGCTTACCTCACAATACCTAACCCAACCTAACCTAACCATCACTGAAGTCAGAGAATCCAACATTGCCAAAATATCCACAAAAAGTTCATACCCCACCAAACCACACCCATCTGAACCTAACCATCACCGAAATCGAAGATATGGACATTGCCAAAATATCCACAAAACGTGCTTACCTCACTATACCATATCCAACCTAACCTAACCATCACCGAAAATAGAGAATTCGACATTGCCAAAATATCCACAAAAAGTTCTTATCCTACCAAACCTCACCCATCTGAACCTTACCATCACCGAAATCAAAGAATTGGACATTTATAAAATATCCACAAAACGTGCTTACCTTACAATACCTAACCCAACCTAACCTAACCATCACCGAAGTCAGAGAATTCGACATTGCCAAAATATCCACAAAAAGTTCTTATCCTACCAAACCTCACCCATCTGAGCCTAACCATCAACGAAATTAAAGAATAAGACATTGCCAAAATATCTACAAAACATGCTTACCCCTTAATACCTAACTAAACCTAACCTAACCATCACCGAAGTCAGAGAATTCGACATTGCCAAAATATCCACAAAAAGTTCTTATCCTACCAAACCTCACCCAATTGAACCTAACCATAGCCGAAATCAAAGAATTGGACATTGCAAAAATATCCACAAAACGTGCTTACCTTACAATACCTAACCCAACCTAACCTAACCATCACCGAAGTCAGAGAATTCGACATTGCCAAAATATCCACAAAAAGTTCTTATCCTACCAAACCTCACTTATCTGAACCTAACCATCACCGAAATCAAAGAATTCGACATTGCCAAAATATCCACAAAACGTGCTTACCTTACAATACCTAACCCAACCTAACCTAACCATCACCGAAGTCAGAGAATTCGACATTGCCAAAATATCCACAAAAAGTTCTTATCCTACCAAACCTCACCCATCTGAGCCTAACCATCAACGAAATTAAAGAATTAGACATTGCCAAAATATCTACAAAACATGCTTACCCCTTAATACCTAACCAAACCTAACCTAACCATCACCGAAGTCAGAGAATTCAACATTGCCAAAATATCTACAAAAAGTTCATACCCCACCAAACCTCACCCATCTGAACCTAACCATCACCGAAATCGAAGAAATGGACATTGCCAAAATATCCACAAAACGTGCTTACCTCACTATACCATATCCAACCTAACCTAACCATCACCGAAAATAGAGAATTCGACATTGCCAAAATATCCACAAAAAGTTCTTATCCTACCAAACCTCACCCATCTGAGCCTAACCATCAACGAAATTAAAGAATTAGACATTGCCAAAATATCTACAAAACATGCTTACCCCTTAATACCTAACCCAACCTAACCTAACCATCACCGAAGTCAGAGAATTCGACATTGCCAAAATATCCACAAAAAGTTCTTATCCTACCAAACCTCACCCAATTGAACCTAACCATCACCGAAATCAAAGAATTGGACATTTCAAAAATATCCACAAAACGTGCTTACCTCACAATACCTAACCTAACCTTACCTAACCATCACCGAAGTCAGAGAATTCGACATTGCCAAAATATCCACAAAAAGTTCTTATCCTACCAAACCTCACCCATCTGAACCTAACCATCACCGAAATCAAAGAATTGGACATTGCCAAAATATCCACAAAACGTGCTTACCTCACAATACCTAACCCAACCTAACCTAACCATCACTGAAGTCAGAGAATCCAACATTGCCAAAATATCCACAAAAAGTTCATACCCCACCAAACCACACCCATCTGAACCTAACCATCACCGAAATCGAAGATATGGACATTGCCAAAATATCCACAAAACGTGCTTACCTCACTATACCATATCCAACCTAACCTAACCATCACCGAAAATAGAGAATTCGACATTGCCAAAATATCCACAAAAAGTTCTTATCCTACCAAACCTCACCCATCTGAACCTTACCATCACCGAAATCAAAGAATTGGACATTTATAAAATATCCACAAAACGTGCTTACCTTACAATACCTAACCCAACCTAACCTAACCATCACCGAAGTCAGAGAATTCGACATTGCCAAAATATCCACAAAAAGTTCTTATCCTACCAAACCTCACCCATCTGAGCCTAACCATCAACGAAATTAAAGAATAAGACATTGCCAAAATATCTACAAAACATGCTTACCCCTTAATACCTAACTAAACCTAACCTAACCATCACCGAAGTCAGAGAATTCGACATTGCCAAAATATCCACAAAAAGTTCTTATCCTACCAAACCTCACCCAATTGAACCTAACCATAGCCGAAATCAAAGAATTGGACATTGCAAAAATATCCACAAAACGTGCTTACCTTACAATACCTAACCCAACCTAACCTAACCATCACCGAAGTCAGAGAATTCGACATTGCCAAAATATCCACAAAAAGTTCTTATCCTACCAAACCTCACTTATCTGAACCTAACCATCACCGAAATCAAAGAATTCGACATTGCCAAAATATCCACAAAACGTGCTTACCTTACAATACCTAACCCAACCTAACCTAACCATCACCGAAGTCAGAGAATTCGACATTGCCAAAATATCCACAAAAAGTTCTTATCCTACCAAACCTCACCCATCTGAGCCTAACCATCAACGAAATTAAAGAATTAGACATTGCCAAAATATCTACAAAACATGCTTACCCCTTAATACCTAACCAAACCTAACCTAACCATCACCGAAGTCAGAGAATTCAACATTGCCAAAATATCTACAAAAAGTTCATACCCCACCAAACCTCACCCATCTGAACCTAACCATCACCGAAATCGAAGAAATGGACATTGCCAAAATATCCACAAAACGTGCTTACCTCACTATACCATATCCAACCTAACCTAACCATCACCGAAAATAGAGAATTCGACATTGCCAAAATATCCACAAAAAGTTCTTATCCTACCAAACCTCACCCATCTGAGCCTAACCATCAACGAAATTAAAGAATTAGACATTGCCAAAATATCTACAAAACATGCTTACCCCTTAATACCTAACCCAACCTAACCTAACCATCACCGAAGTCAGAGAATTCGACATTGCCAAAATATCCACAAAAAGTTCTTATCCTACCAAACCTCACCCAATTGAACCTAACCATCACCGAAATCAAAGAATTGGACATTTCAAAAATATCCACAAAACGTGCTTACCTCACAATACCTAACCTAACCTTACCTAACCATCACCGAAGTCAGAGAATTCGACATTGCCAAAATATCCACAAAAAGTTCTTATCCTACCAAACCTCACCCATCTGAGCCTAACCATCAACGAAATTAAAGAATTAGACATTGCCAAAATATCTACAAAACATGCTTACCTCTTAATACCTAACCAAACCTAACCTAACCATCACCGAAGTCAGAGAATTCGACATTGCCAAAATATCCACAAAAAGTTCTTATCCTACCAAACCTCACCCATCTGAACCTAACCATCACCGAAATCAAAAAATTGGACATTGCCAAAATATCCACAAAACGGGCTTACCTCACAATACCTAACCCAACCTAACCTAACCATCACTGAAGTCAAAGAATCCAACATTGCCAAAATATCCACAAAAAGTTCATACCCCACCAAACCTCACCCATCTGAACCTAACCATCACCGAAATCGAAGAAATGGACATTGCCAAAATATCCACAAAACGTGCTTACCTCACTGATCCTTATTCAACCTAACCTAACCATCACCGAAGTCAGAGAATTCGACATTGCCAAAATATCCACAAAAAGTTCTTATCCTACCAAACCTCACCCATCTGAAACTAACCATCACCGAAATCAAAGAATTGGACATTAAACAAATATCCACAAAACGTGCTTACCTTACAATACCTAACCCAACCTAACCTAACCATCACCGAAGTCAGAGAATTCGACATTGCCAAAATATCCACAAAAAGTTCTTATCCTACCAAACCTCACTTATCTGAACCTAACCATCACCGAAATCAAAGAATTGGACAATGCTTAAATATCCACAAAACGTGCTTACCTCACAATACCTAACCCAACCTAACCTAACCATCACCGAAGTCAAAGAATTCGACATTGCCAAAATATCCACAAAAAGTTCTTATCCTACCAAACCTCACCCATCTGAACCTAACCATCACCGAAATCAAAGAATTCGACATTGCCAAAATATCCACAAAACGTGCTTACCTCACAATACTTAACCTAACCTAACCTAACCATCACCGAAGTCAGAGAATTCAACATTGCCAAAATATCCACAAAAAGTTCTTATCCTACCAAATCTCTCCCATCTGAACCTAACCATCACCGAAATCAAAGAATTGGACATTGCCAAAATATCCACAAAACGGGCTTACCTCACAATACCTAACCCAACCTAACCTAACCATCACTGAAGTCAGAGAATCCAACATTGCCAAAATATCCACAAAAAGTTCATACCCCACCAAACCACACCCATCTGAACCTAACCATCACCGAAATCGAAGAAATTGACATTGCCAAAATATCCACAAAACGTGCTTACCTCACTATACCATATCCAACCTAACCTAACCATCACCGAAAATAGAGAATTCGACATTGCCAAAATATCCACAAAAAGTTCTTATCCTACCAAACCTCACCCATCTGAACCTTACCATCACCGAAATCAAAGAATTGGACATTTATAAAATATCCACAAAACGTGCTTACCTTACAATACCTAACCCAACCTAACCTAACCATCACCGAAGTCAGAGAATTCGACATTGCCAAAATATCCACAAAAAGTTCATACCCCACCAAACCTCACCCATCTGAACCTAACCATCACCGAAATCGAAGAAATGGACATTGCCAAAATATCCACAAAACGTGCTTACCTCACAATACCTAACCCAACCTAACCTAACCATCACCGAAGTCAAAGAATTCGACATTGCCAAAATATCCACAAAAAGTTCTTATCCTACCAAACCTCACCCATCTGAACCTAACCATCACCGAAATCAAAGAATTCGACATTGCCAAAATATCCACAAAACGTGCTTACCTCACAATACTTAACCTAACCTAACCTAACCATCACCGAAGTCAGAGAATTCAACATTGCCAAAATATCTACAAAAAGTTCATACCCCACCAAACCTCACCCATCTGAACCTAACCATCACCAAAATCGAAGAAATGGACATTGCCAACATATCCACAAAACGTGCTTACCTCACTATACCTTATCCAACCTAACCTAACCATCACCGAAAATAGAAAATTCGACATTGCCAAAATATCCACAAAAAGTTCTTATCCTACCAAACCTCACCCATCTGAACCTAACCATCACCGAAATCAAAGAATTGGACATTGCCAAAATATCCACAAAACGTGCTTACCTCACAATACCTAACCCAACCTAACCTAACCATCACTGAAGTCAGAGAATCCAACATTGCCAAAATATCCACAAAAAGTTCATACCCCACCAAACCTCACCCATCTGAACCTAACCATCACCGAAATCGAAGAAACGGACATTGCCAAAATATCCACAAAACGTGCTTACCTCACTATACCTTATCCAACCTAACCTAACCATCACCGAAAATAGAGAATTCGACATTGCCAAAATATCCACAAAAAGTTCTTATCCTACCAAACCTCACCCAATTGAACCTAACCATCACCGAAATCAAAGAATTGGACATTGCAAAAATATCCACAAATTGTGCTTACCTCACAATACCTAACCTAACCTAACCTAACCATCACCGAAGTCAGAGAATTCGACATTGCCAAAATATCCACAAAAAGTTCTTATCCTACCAAACCTCACCCATCTGAGCCTAACCATCAACGAAATTAAAGAATTAGACATTGCCAAAATATCTACAAAACATGCTTACCCCTTAAAACCTAACCCAACCTAACCTAACCATCACCGAAGTCAGAGAATTCGACATTGCCAAAATATCCACAAAAAGTTCTTATCCTACCAAACCTCACCCAATTGAACCTAACCATCACCGAAATCAAAGAATTGGACATTGCAAAAATATCCACAAAACGTGCTTACCTCACAATACCTAACCTAACCTAACCTAACCATCACCGAAGTCAGAGAATTCGACATTGCCAAAATATCCACAAAAAGTTCTTATCCTACCAAACCTCACCCATCTGAACCTAACCATCACCGAAATCAAAGAATTGGACATTGCCAAAATATCCACAAAACGTGCTTACCTCACAATACCTAACCCAACCTAACCTAACCATCACTGAAGTCAGAGAATCCAACATTGCCAAAATATCCACAAAAAGTTCATACCCCACCAAACCTCACCCATCTGAACCTAACCATCACCGAAATCGAAGAAACGGACATTGCCAAAATATCCACAAAACGTGCTTACCTCGCTATACCTTATCCAACCTAACCTAACCATCACCGAAAATAGAGAATTCGACATTGCCAAAATATCCACAAAAAGTTCTTATCCTACCAAACCTCACCCAATTGAACCTAACCATCACCGAAATCAAAGAATTGGACATTGCAAAAATATCCACAAATTGTGCTTACCTCACAATACCTAACCTAACCTAACCTAACCATCACCGAAGTCAGAGAATTCGACATTGCCAAAATATCCACAAAAAGTTCTTATCCTACCAAACCTCACCCATCTGAGCCTAACCATCAACGAAATTAAAGAATTAGACATTGCCAAAATATCTACAAAACATGCTTACCCCTTAAAACCTAACCCAACCTAACCTAACCATCACCGAAGTCAGAGAATTCGACATTGCCAAAATATCCACAAAAAGTTCTTATCCTACCAAACCTCACCCAATTGAACCTAACCATCACCGAAATCAAAGAATTGGACATTGCAAAAATATCCACAAAACGTGCTTACCTCACAATACCTAACCTAACCTAACCTAACCATCACCGAAGTCAGAGAATTCGACATTGCCAAAATATCCACAAAAAGTTCTTATCCTACCAAACCTCACCCATCTGAACCTAACCATCACCGAAATCAAAGAATTGGACATTGCCAAAATATCCACAAAACGTGCTTACCTCACAATACCTAACCCAACCTAACCTAACCATCACTGAAGTCAGAGAATCCAACATTGCCAAAATATCCACAAAAAGTTCATACCCCACCAAACCACACCCATCTGAACCTAACCATCACCGAAATCGAAGATATGGACATTGCCAAAATATCCACAAAACGTGCTTACCTCACTATACCATATCCAACCTAACCTAACCATCACCGAAAATAGAGAATTCGACATTGCCAAAATATCCACAAAAAGTTCTTATCCTACCAAACCTCACCCATCTGAACCTTACCATCACCGAAATCAAAGAATTGGACATTTATAAAATATCCACAAAACGTGCTTACCTTACAATACCTAACCCAACCTAACCTAACCATCACCGAAGTCAGAGAATTCGACATTGCCAAAATATCCACAAAAAGTTCTTATCCTACCAAACCTCACCCATCTGAACCTAACCATCACCAAAATCGAAGAAATGGACATTGCCAACATATCCACAAAACGTGCTTACCTCACTATACCTTATCCAACCTAACCTAACCATCACCGAAATTAGAAAATTCGACATTGCCAAAATATCCACAAAAAGTTCTTATCCTACCAAACCTCACCCATCTGAACCTAACCATCACCGAAATCAAAGAATTGGACATTGCCAAAATATCCACAAAACGTGCTTACCTCACAATACCTAACCCAACCTAACCTAACCATCACTGAAGTCAGAGAATCCAACATTGCCAAAATATCCACAAAAAGTTCATACCCCACCAAACCTCACCCATCTGAACCTAACCATCACCAAAATCGAAGAAATGGACATTGCCAACATATCCACAAAACGTGCTTACCTCACTATACCTTATCCAACCTAACCTAACCATCACCGAAGTCAAAGAATTCGACATTGCCAAAATATCCACAAAAAGTTCTTATCCTACCAAACCTCACCCATCTGAACCTAACCATCACCGAAATCAAAGAATTCGACATTGCCAAAATATCCACAAAACGTGCTTACCTCACAATACTTAACCTAACCTAACCTAACCATCACCGAAGTCAGAGAATTCAACATTGCCAAAATATCTACAAAAAGTTCATACCCCACCAAACCTCACCCATCTGAACCTAACCATCACCAAAATCGAAGAAATGGACATTGCCAACATATCCACAAAACGTGCTTACCTCACTATACCTTATCCAACCTAACCTAACCATCACCGAAAATAGAAAATTCGACATTGCCAAAATATCCACAAAAAGTTCTTATCCTACCAAACCTCACCCATCTGAACCTAACCATCACCGAAATCAAAGAATTGGACATTGCCAAAATATCCACAAAACGTGCTTACCTCACAATACCTAACCCAACCTAACCTAACCATCACTGAAGTCAGAGAATCCAACATTGCCAAAATATCCACAAAAAGTTCATACCCCACCAAACCTCACCCATCTGAACCTAACCATCACCGAAATCGAAAAAACGGACATTGCCAAAATATCCACAAAACGTGCTTACCTCACTATACCTTATCCAACCTAACCTAACCATCACCGAAAATAGAGAATTCGACATTGCCAAAATATCCACAAAAAGTTCTTATCCTACCAAACCTCACCCAATTGAACCTAACCATCACCGAAATCAAAGAATTGGACATTGCAAAAATATCCACAAATTGTGCTTACCTCACAATACCTAACCTAACCTAACCTAACCATCACCGAAGTCAGAGAATTCGACATTGCCAAAATATCCACAAAAAGTTCTTATCCTACCAAACCTCACCCATCTGAGCCTAACCATCAACGAAATTAAAGAATTAGACATTGCCAAAATATCTACAAAACATGCTTACCCCTTAAAACCTAACCCAACCTAACCTAACCATCACCGAAGTCAGAGAATTCGACATTGCCAAAATATCCACAAAAAGTTCTTATCCTACCAAACCTCACCCAATTGAACCTAAGCATCACCGAAATCAAAGAATTGGACATTGCAAAAATATCCACAAAACGTGCTTACCTCACAATACCTAACCTAACCTAACCTAACCATCACCGAAGTCAGAGAATTCGACATTGCCAAAATATCCACAAAAAGTTCTTATCCTACCAAACCTCACCCATCTGAACCTAACCATCACCGAAATCAAAGAATTGGACATTGCCAAAATATCCACAAAACGTGCTTACCTCACAATACCTAACCCAACCTAACCTTACCATCACTGAAGTCAGAGAATCCAACATTGCCAAAATATCCACAAAAAGTTCATACCCCACCAAACCTCACCCATCTGAACCTAACCATCACCGAAATCGAAGAAACGGACATTGCCAAAATATCCACAAAACGTGCTTACCTCACTATACCTTATCCAACCTAACCTAACCATCACCGAAAATAGAGAATTCGACATTGCCAAAATATCCACAAAAAGTTCTTATCCTACCAAACCTCACCCAATTGAACCTAACCATCACCGAAATCAAAGAATTGGACATTGCAAAAATATCCACAAATTGTGCTTACCTCACAATACCTAACCTAACCTAACCTAACCATCACCGAAGTCAGAGAATTCGACATTGCCAAAATATCCACAAAAAGTTCTTATCCTACCAAACCTCACCCATCTGAGCCTAACCATCAACGAAATTAAAGAATTAGACATTGCCAAAATATCTACAAAACATGCTTACCCCTTAAAACCTAACCCAACCTAACCTAACCATCACCGAAGTCAGAGAATTCGACATTGCCAAAATATCCACAAAAAGTTCTTATCCTACCAAACCTCACCCAATTGAACCTAACCATCACCGAAATCAAAGAATTGGACATTGCAAAAATATCCACAAAACGTGCTTACCTCACAATACCTAACCTAACCTAACCTAACCATCACCGAAGTCAGAGAATTCGACATTGCCAAAATATCCACAAAAAGTTCTTATCCTACCAAACCTCACCCATCTGAACCTAACCATCACCGAAATCAAAGAATTGGACATTGCCAAAATATCCACAAAACGTGCTTACCTCACAATACCTAACCCAACCTAACCTAACCATCACTGAAGTCAGAGAATCCAACATTGCCAAAATATCCACAAAAAGTTCATACCCCACCAAACCACACCCATCTGAACCTAACCATCACCGAAATCGAAGATATGGACATTGCCAAAATATCCACAAAACGTGCTTTCCTCACTATACCATATCCAACCTAACCTAACCATCACCGAAAATAGAGAATTCGACATTGCCAAAATATCCACAAAAAGTTCTTATCCTACCAAACCTCACCCATCTGAACCTTACCATCACCGAAATCAAAGAATTGGACATTTATAAAATATCCACAAAACGTGCTTACCTTACAATACCTAACCCAACCTAACCTAACCATCACCGAAGTCAGAGAATTCGACATTGCCAAAATATCCACAAAAAGTTCTTATCCTACCAAACCTCACCCATCTGAGCCTAACCATCAACGAAATTAAAGAATAAGACATTGCCAAAATATCTACAAAACATGCTTACCCCTTAATACCTAACTAAACCTAACCTAACCATCACCGAAGTCAGAGAATTCGACATTGCCAAAATATCCACAAAAAGTTCTTATCCTACCAAACCTCACCCAATTGAACCTAACCATAGCCGAAATCAAAGAATTGGACATTGCAAAAATATCCACAAAACGTGCTTACCTTACAATACCTAACCCAACCTAACCTAACCATCACCGAAGTCAGGGAATTCGACATTGCCAAAATATCCACAAAAAGTTCTTATCCTACCAAACCTCACTTATCTGAACCTAACCATCACCGAAATCAAAGAATTCGACATTGCCAAAATATCCACAAAACGTGCTTACCTTACAATACCTAACCCAACCTAACCTAACCATCACCGAAGTCAGAGAATTCGACATTGCCAAAATATCCACAAAAAGTTCTTATCCTACCAAACCTCACTTATCTGAACCTAACCATCACCGAAATCAAAGAATTCGACATTGCCAAAATATCCACAAAACGTGCTTACCTCACAATACCTAACCTTACCTTACCTAACCATCACCGAAGTCAGAGAATTCGACATTGCCAAAATATCCACAAAAAGTTCTTATCCTACCAAACCTCACCCATCTGAGCCTAACCATCAACGAAATTAAAGAATTAGACATTGCCAAAATATCTACAAAACATGCTTACCCCTTAATACCTTACCCAACCTAACCTAACCATCACCGAAGTCAGAGAATTCGACATTGCCAAAATATCCACAAAAAGTTCTTATCCTACCAAACCTCACCCAATTGAACCTAACCATCACCGAAATCAAAGAATTGGACATTTCAAAAATATCCACAAAACGTGCTTACCTCACAATACCTAACCTAACCTTACCTAACCATCACCGAAGTCAGAGAATTCGACATTGCCAAAATATCCACAAAAAGTTCTTATCCTACCAAACCTCACCCATCTGAGCCTAACCATCAACGAAATTAAAGAATTAGACATTGCCAAAATATCCACAAAACGTGCTTACCTCACAATACTTAACCTAACCTAACCTAACCATCACCGAAGTCAGAGAATTCAACATTGCCAAAATATCCACAAAAAGTTCTTATCCTACCAAATCTCTCCCATCTGAACCTAACCATCACCGAAATCAAAGAATTGGACATTGCCAAAATATCCACAAAACGGGCTTACCTCACAATACCTAACCCAACCTAACCTAACCATCACTGAAGTCAGAGAATCCAACATTGCCAAAATATCCACAAAAAGTTCATACCCCACCAAACCACACCCATCTGAACCTAACCATCACCGAAATCGAAGAAATTGACATTGCCAAAATATCCACAAAACGTGCTTACCTCACTATACCATATCCAACCTAACCTAACCATCACCGAAAATAGAGAATTCGACATTGCCAAAATATCCACAAAAAGTTCTTATCCTACCAAACCTCACCCATCTGAACCTTACCATCACCGAAATCAAAGAATTGGACATTTATAAAATATCCCCAAAACGTGCTTACCTTACAATACCTAACCCAACCTAACCTAACCATCACCGAAGTCAGAGAATTCGATATTGCCAAAATATCCACAAAAAGTTCTTATCCTACCAAACCTCACCCATCTGAGCCTAACCATCAACGAAATTAAAGAATAAGACATTGCCAAAATATCTACAAAACATGCTTACCCCTTAATACCTAACTAAACCTAACCTAACCATCACCGAAGTCAGAGAATTCGACATTGCCAAAATATCCACAAAAAGTTCTTATCCTACCAAACCTCACCCATCTGAACCTAACCATCACCGAAATCAAAGAATTGGACATTGCCAAAATATCCACAAAACGTGCTTACCTCACAATACCTAACCCAACCTAACCTAACCATCACTGAAGTCAGAGAATCCAACATTGCCAAAATATCCACAAAAAGTTCATACCCCACCAAACCTCACCCATCTGAACCTAACCATCACCAAAATCGAAGAAATGGACATTGCCAACATATCCACAAAACGTGCTTACCTCACTATACCTTATCCAACCTAACCTAACCATCACCGAAGTCAAAGAATTCGACATTGCCAAAATATCCACAAAAAGTTCTTATCCTACCAAACCTCACCCATCTGAACCTAACCATCACCGAAATCAAAGAATTCGACATTGCCAAAATATCCACAAAACGTGCTTACCTCACAATACTTAACCTAACCTAACCTAACCATCACTGAAGTCAGAGAATCCAACATTGCCAAAATATTCACAAAAAGTTCATACCCCACCAAACCTCACCCATCTGAACCTAACCATCACCAAAATCGAAGAAATGGACATTGCCAAAATATCCACAAAACGTGCTTACCTCACAATACCTAACCCAACCTAACCTAACCATCACCGAAGTCAAAGAATTCGACATTGCCAAAATATCCACAAAAAGTTCTTATCCTACCAAACCTCACCCATCTGAACCTAACCATCACCGAAATCAAAGAATTCGACATTGCCAAAATATCCACAAAACGTGCTTACCTCACAATACTTAACCTAACCTAACCTAACCATCACCGAAGTCAGAGAATTCAACATTGCCAAAATATCTACAAAAAGTTCATACCCCACCAAACCTCACCCATCTGAACCTAACCATCACCAAAATCGAAGAAATGGACATTGCCAACATATCCACAAAACGTGCTTACCTCACTATACCTTATCCAACCTAACCTAACCATCACCGAAAATAGAAAATTCGACATTGCCAAAATATCCACAAAAAGTTCTTATCCTACCAAACCTCACCCATCTGAACCTAACCATCACCGAAATCAAAGAATTGGACATTGCCAAAATATCCACAAAACGTGCTTACCTCACAATACCTAACCCAACCTAACCTAACCATCACTGAAGTCAGAGAATCCAACATTGCCAAAATATCCACAAAAAGTTCATACCCCACCAAACCTCACCCATCTGAACCTAACCATCACCGAAATCGAAAAAACGGACATTGCCAAAATATCCACAAAACGTGCTTACCTCACTATACCTTATCCAACCTAACCTAACCATCACCGAAAATAGAGAATTCGACATTGCCAAAATATCCACAAAAAGTTCTTATCCTACCAAACCTCACCCAATTGAACCTAACCATCACCGAAATCAAAGAATTGGACATTGCAAAAATATCCACAAATTGTGCTTACCTCACAATACCTAACCTAACCTAACCTAACCATCACCGAAGTCAGAGAATTCGACATTGCCAAAATATCCACAAAAAGTTCTTATCCTACCAAACCTCACCCATCTGAGCCTAACCATCAACGAAATTAAAGAATTAGACATTGCCAAAATATCTACAAAACATGCTTACCCCTTAAAACCTAACCCAACCTAACCTAACCATCACCGAAGTCAGAGAATTCGACATTGCCAAAATATCCACAAAAAGTTCTTATCCTACCAAACCTCACCCAATTGAACCTAACCATCACCGAAATCAAAGAATTGGACATTGCAAAAATATCCACAAAACGTGCTTACCTCACAATACCTAACCTAACCTAACCTAACCATCACCGAAGTCAGAGAATTCGACATTGCCAAAATATCCACAAAAAGTTCTTATCCTACCAAACCTCACCCATCTGAACCTAACCATCACCGAAATCAAAGAATTGGACATTGCCAAAATATCCACAAAACGTGCTTACCTCACAATACCTAACCCAACCTAACCTAACCATCACTGAAGTCAGAGAATCCAACATTGCCAAAATATCCACAAAAAGTTCATACCCCACCAAACCTCACCCATCTGAACCTAACCATCACCGAAATCGAAGAAACGGACATTGCCAAAATATCCACAAAACGTGCTTACCTCACTATACCTTATCCAACCTAACCTAACCATCACCGAAAATAGAGAATTCGACATTGCCAAAATATCCACAAAAAGTTCTTATCCTACCAAACCTCACCCAATTGAACCTAACCATCACCGAAATCAAAGAATTGGACATTGCAAAAATATCCACAAATTGTGCTTACCTCACAATACCTAACCTAACCTAACCTAACCATCACCGAAGTCAGAGAATTCGACATTGCCAAAATATCCACAAAAAGTTCTTATCCTACCAAACCTCACCCATCTGAGCCTAACCATCAACGAAATTAAAGAATTAGACATTGCCAAAATATCTACAAAACATGCTTACCCCTTAAAACCTAACCCAACCTAACCTAACCATCACCGAAGTCAGAGAATTCGACATTGCCAAAATATCCACAAAAAGTTCTTATCCTACCAAACCTCACCCAATTGAACCTAACCATCACCGAAATCAAAGAATTGGACATTGCAAAAATATCCACAAAACGTGCTTACCTCACAATACCTAACCTAACCTAACCTAACCATCACCGAAGTCAGAGAATTCGACATTGCCAAAATATCCACAAAAAGTTCTTATCCTACCAAACCTCACCCATCTGAACCTAACCATCACCGAAATCAAAGAATTGGACATTGCCAAAATATCCACAAAACGTGCTTACCTCACAATACCTAACCCAACCTAACCTAACCATCACTGAAGTCAGAGAATCCAACATTGCCAAAATATCCACAAAAAGTTCATACCCCACCAAACCACACCCATCTGAACCTAACCATCACCGAAATCGAAGATATGGACATTGCCAAAATATCCACAAAACGTGCTTACCTCACTATACCATATCCAACCTAACCTAACCATCACCGAAAATAGAGAATTCGACATTGCCAAAATATCCACAAAAAGTTCTTATCCTACCAAACCTCACCCATCTGAACCTTACCATCACCGAAATCAAAGAATTGGACATTTATAAAATATCCACAAAACGTGCTTACCTTACAATACCTAACCCAACCTAACCTAACCATCACCGAAGTCAGAGAATTCGACATTGCCAAAATATCCACAAAAAGTTCTTATCCTACCAAACCTCACCCATCTGAGCCTAACCATCAACGAAATTAAAGAATAAGACATTGCCAAAATATCTACAAAACATGCTTACCCCTTAATACCTAACTAAACCTAACCTAACCATCACCGAAGTCAGAGAATTCGACATTGCCAAAATATCCACAAAAAGTTCTTATCCTACCAAACCTCACCCAATTGAACCTAACCATAGCCGAAATCAAAGAATTGGACATTGCAAAAATATCCACAAAACGTGCTTACCTTACAATACCTAACCCAACCTAACCTAACCATCACCGAAGTCAGGGAATTCGACATTGCCAAAATATCCACAAAAAGTTCTTATCCTACCAAACCTCACTTATCTGAACCTAACCATCACCGAAATCAAAGAATTCGACATTGCCAAAATATCCACAAAACGTGCTTACCTTACAATACCTAACCCAACCTAACCTTACCATCACCGAAGTCAGAGAATTCGACATTGCCAAAATATCCACAAAAAGTTCTTATCCTACCAAACCTCACTTATCTGAACCTAACCATCACCGAAATCAAAGAATTCGACATTGCCAAAATATCCACAAAACGTGCTTACCTCACAATACCTAACCTTACCTTACCTAACCATCACCGAAGTCAGAGAATTCGACATTGCCAAAATATCCACAAAAAGTTCTTATCCTACCAAACCTCACCCATCTGAGCCTAACCATCAACGAAATTAAAGAATTAGACATTGCCAAAATATCTACAAAACATGCTTACCCCTTAATACCTTACCCAACCTAACCTAACCATCACCGAAGTCAGAGAATTCGACATTGCCAAAATATCCACAAAAAGTTCTTATCCTACCAAACCTCACCCAATTGAACCTAACCATCACCGAAATCAAAGAATTGGACATTTCAAAAATATCCACAAAACGTGCTTACCTCACAATACCTAACCTAACCTTACCTAACCATCACCGAAGTCAGAGAATTCGACATTGCCAAAATATCCACAAAAAGTTCTTATCCTACCAAACCTCACCCATCTGAGCCTAACCATCAACGAAATTAAAGAATTAGACATTGCCAAAATATCCACAAAACGTGCTTACCTCACAATACTTAACCTAACCTAACCTAACCATCACCGAAGTCAGAGAATTCAACATTGCCAAAATATCCACAAAAAGTTCTTATCCTACCAAATCTCTCCCATCTGAACCTAACCATCACCGAAATCAAAGAATTGGACATTGCCAAAATATCCACAAAACGGGCTTACCTCACAATACCTAACCCAACCTAACCTAACCATCACTGAAGTCAGAGAATCCAACATTGCCAAAATATCCACAAAAAGTTCATACCCCACCAAACCACACCCATCTGAACCTAACCATCACCGAAATCGAAGAAATTGACATTGCCAAAATATCCACAAAACGTGCTTACCTCACTATACCATATCCAACCTAACCTAACCATCACCGAAAATAGAGAATTCGACATTGCCAAAATATCCACAAAAAGTTCTTATCCTACCAAACCTCACCCATCTGAACCTTACCATCACCGAAATCAAAGAATTGGACATTTATAAAATATCCACAAAACGTGCTTACCTTACAATACCTAACCCAACCTAACCTAACCATCACCGAAGTCAGAGAATTCGACATTGCCAAAATATCCACAAAAAGTTCTTATCCTACCAAACCTCACCCATCTGAGCCTAACCATCAACGAAATTAAAGAATAAGACATTGCCAAAATATCTACAAAACATGCTTACCCCTTAATACCTAACTAAACCTAACCTAACCATCACCGAACTCAGAGAATTCGACATTGCCAAAATATCCACAAAAAGTTCTTATCCTACCAAACCTCACCCAATTGAACCTAACCATAGCCGAAATCAAAGAATTGGACATTGCAAAAATATCCACAAAACGTGCTTACCTTACAATACCTAACCCAACCTAACCTAACCATCACCGAAGTCAGAGAATTCGACATTGCCAAAATATCCACAAAAAGTTCTTATCCTACCAAACCTCACTTATCTGAACCTAACCATCACCGAAATCAAAGAATTCGACATTGCCAAAATATCCACAAAACGTGCTTACCTTACAATACCTAACCCAACCTAACCTAACCATCACCGAAGTCAGAGAATTCGACATTGCCAAAATATCCACAAAAAGTTCTTATCCTACCAAACCTCACTTATCTGAACCTAACCATCACCGAAATCAAAGAATTCGACATTGCCAAAATATCCACAAAACGTGCTTACCTCACAATACCTAACATAACCTAACCTAACCATCACCGAAGTCAGAGAATTCAACATTGCCAAAATATCTACAAAAAGTTCATACCCCACCAAACCTCACCCATCTGAACCTAACCATCACCGAAATCGAAGAAATGGACATTGCCAAAATATCCACAAAACGTGCTTACCTCACTATACCATATCCAACCTAACCTAACCATCACCGAAAATAGAGAATTCGACATTGCCAAAATATCCACAAAAAGTTCTTATCCTACCAAACCTCACCCATCTGAGCCTAACCATCAACGAAATTAAAGAATTAGACATTGCCAAAATATCTACAAAACATGCTTACCCCTTAAAACCTAACCCAACCTAACCTAACCATCACCGAAGTCAGAGAATTCGACATTGCCAAAATATCCACAAAAAGTTCTTATCCAGCCAAACCTCTCCCATCTGAACCTAACCATCACCGAAATCAAAGAAATGGACATCGCCAAAATAACAACAAAACGTGCTTACCTTACAATACCTAACTCAACCTAACCTAACCATCACCGAAGTCAGAGAATTCGACATTGCCAAAATATCCACAAAAAGTTCTTATCCTACCAAACCTCACCCATCTGAACCTAACCATCAACGAAATTAAAGAATTAGACATTGCCAAAATATCTACAAAACATGCTTACCCCTTAAAACCTAACCCAACCTAACCTAACCATCACCGAAGTCAGAGAATTTGACACTGCCAAAATATCCACAAAAAGTTCTTATCCAACCAAACCTCTCCCATCTGAACCTAACCATCACCGAAATCAAAGAAATGGACATCGCCAAAATAAAAACAAAACGTGCTTACCTCACAATACCTAACTCAACCTAAATTTACCATCACCGAAGTCAGAGAATTCAACATTGCCAAAATATCTACAAAAAGTTCATACCCCACCAAACCTCACCCATCTGAACCTAACCATCACCGAAATCGAAGAAATAGACATTGCCAAAATATCCACAAAACGTGCTTACCTCACTATACCTTATCCAACCTAACCTAACCATCACGGAAAATAGAGAATTCGACATTGCCAAAATATCCACAAAAAGTTCTTATCCTACCAAACCTCACCCAATTGAACCTAACCATCACCGAAATCAAAGAATTGGACATTGCAAAAATATCCACAAATTGTGCTTACCTCACAATACCTAACCTAACCTAACCTAACCATCACCGAAGTCAGAGAATTCGACATTGCCAAAATATCCACAAAAAGTTCTTATCCTACCAAACCTCACCCATCTGAGCCTAACCATCAACGAAATTAAAGAATTAGACATTGCCAAAATATCTACAAAACATGCTTACCCCTTAATACCTAACCCAACCTAACCTTACCATCACCGAAGTCAGAGAATTCGACATTGCCAAAATATCCACAAAAAGTTCTTATCCTACCAAACCTCACCCAATTGAACCTAACCATCACCGAAATCAAAGAATTGGACATTGCAAAAATATCCACAAAACGTGCTTACCTCACAATACTTAACCTAACCTAACCTAACCATCACCGAAGTCAGAGAATTCGACATTGCCAAAATATCCACAAAAAGTTCTTATCCTACCAAACCTCACCCATCTGAACCTAACCATCACCGAAATCAAAGAATTGGACATTGCCAAAATATCCACAAAACGTGCTTACCTCACAATACCTAACCCAACCTAACCTAACCATCACTAAAGTCAGAGAATCCAACATTGCCAAATTATCCACAAAAAGTTCATACCCCACCAAACCTCACCCATCTGAACCTAACCATCAACGAAATTAAAGAATTAGACATTGCCAAAATATCTACAAAACATGCTTACCCCTTAATACCTAACCCAACCTAACCTTACCATCACCGAAGTCAGAGAATTCGACATTGCCAAAATATCCACAAAAAGTTCTTATCCTACCAAACCTCACCCAATTGAACCTAACCATCACCGAAATCAAAGAATTGGACATTGCAAAAATATCCACAAAACGTGCTTACCTCACAATACTTAACCTAACCTAACCTAACCATCACCGAAGTCAGAGAATTCGACATTGCCAAAATATCCACAAAAAGTTCTTATCCTACCAAACCTCACCCATCTGAACCTAACCATCACCGAAATCAAAGAATTGGACATTGCCAAAATATCCACAAAACGTGCTTACCTCACAATACCTAACCCAACCTAACCTAACCATCACTAAAGTCAGAGAATCCAACATTGCCAAAATATCCACAAAAAGTTCATACCCCACCAAACCTAACCCATCTGAACCTAACCATCACCGAAATCAAAGAATTGGACATTGCAAAAATATCCACAAATTGTGCTTACCTCACAATACCTAACCTAACCTAACCTAACCATCACCGAAGTCAGAGAATTCGACATTGCCAAAATATCCACAAAAAGTTCTTATCCTACCAAACCTCACCCATCTGAGCCTAACCATCAACGAAATTAAAGAATTAGACATTGCAAAAATATCCACAAAACGTGCTTACCTCACAATACCTAACCTAACCTAACCTAACCATCACCGAAGTCAGAGAATTCGACATTGCCAAAATATCCACAAAAAGTTCTTATCCTACCAAACCTCACCCATCTGAGCCTAACCATCATCGAAATTAAAGAATTAGACATTGCCAAAATATCTACAAAACATGCTTACCCCTTAATACCTAACCCAACCTAACCTTACCATCACCGAAGTCAGAGAATTCGACATTGCCAAAATATCCACAAAAAGTTCTTATCCTACCAAACCTCACCCATCTGAGCCTAACCATCAACGAAATTAAAGAATTAGACATTGCAAAAATATCCACAAAACGTGCTTACCTCACAATACCTAACCTAACCTAACCTAACCATCACCGAAGTCAGAGAATTCGACATTGCCAAAATATCCACAAAAAGTTCTTATCCTTCCAAACCTCACCCATCTGAGCCTAACCATCAACGAAATTAAAGAATTAGACATTGCCAAAATATCTACAAAACATGCTTACCCCTTAATACCTAACCCAACCTAACCTTACCATCACCGAAGTCAGAGAATTCGACATTGCCAAAATATCCACAAAAAGTTCTTATCCTACCAAACCTCACCCATCTGAACCTAACCATCACCGAAATCAATGAATTGGACATTGCGAAAATATCCACAAAACGTGCTTACCTCACAATACCTAACCCTACCTAACCTTACCATCACCGAAGTCAGAGAAATCGACATTGCCAAAATATCCACAAAAAGTTCTTATCCTACCAAACCTCACCCATCTGAACCTAACCATCACCGAAATCAAAGAATTGGACATTGCCAAAATATCCACAAAACGTGCTTACCTCACAATACCTAACCCAACCTAACCTAACCATCACTGAAGTCAGAGAATCCAACATTGCCAAAATATCCACAAAAAGTTCATACCCCACCAAACCTCACCCATCTGATCCTAACCATCACCGAAATCGAAGAAATGGACATTGCCAAAATATCCACAAAACGTGCTTACCTCACTATACCTTATTCAACCTAACCTAACCATCACCGAAGTCAGAGAATTCGACATTGCCAAAATATCCACAAAAAGTTCTTATCCTACCAAACCTCACCCATCTGAACCTAACCATCACCGAAATCAAAGAATTGGACATTGCCAAAATATCCACAAAACGTGCTTACCTCACAATACCTAACCCAACCTAACCTAACCATCACTGAAGTCAGAGAATCCAACATTGCCAAAATATCCACAAAAAGTTCATACCCCACCAAACCTCACCCATCTGATCCTAACCATCACCGAAATCGAAGAAATGGACATTGCCAAAATATCCACAAAACGTGCTTACCTCACTATACCTTATTCAACCTAACCTAACCATCACCGAAGTCAGAGAATTCGACATTGCCAAAATATCCACAAAAAGTTCTTATCCTACCAAACCTCACCCAATTGAACCTAACCATAGCCGAAATCAAAGAATTGGACATTGCAAAAATATCCACAAAACGTGCTTACCTTACAATACCTAACCCAACCTAACCTAACCATCACCGAAGTCAGAGAATTCGACATTGCCAAAATATCCACAAAAAGTTCTTATCCTACCAAACCTCACTTATCTGAACCTAAACATCACCGAAATCAAAGAATTCGACATTGCCAAAATATCCACAAAACGTGCTTACCTTACAATACCTAACCCAACCTAACCTAACCATCACCGAAGTCAGAGAATTCGACATTGCCAAAATATCCACAAAAAGTTCTTATCCTACCAAACCTCACTTATCTGAACCTAACCATCACCGAAATCAAAGAATTCGACATTGCCAAAATATCCACAAAACGTGCTTACCTCACAATACCTAACATAACCTAACCTAACCATCACCGAAGTCAGAGAATTCAACATTGCCAAAATATCTACAAAAAGTTCATACCCCACCAAACCTCACCCATCTGAACCTAACCATCACCGAAATCGAAGAAATGGACATTGCCAAAATATCCACAAAACGTGCTTACCTCACTATACCATATCCAACCTAACCTAACCATCACCGAAAATAGAGAATTCGACATTGCCAAAATATCCACAAAAAGTTCTTATCCTACCAAACCTCACCCAATTGAACCTAACCATCACCGAAATCAAAGAATTGGACATTGCAAAAATATCCACAAATTGTGCTTACCTCACAATACCTAACCCAACCTAACCTAACCATCACCGAAGTCAGAGAATTCGACATTGCCAAAATATCCACAAAAAGTTCTTATCCAACCAAACCTCTCCCATCTGAACCTAACCATCACCGAAATCAAAGAAATGGACAATGATAAAATATCCACAAAACGTGCTTACCTCACAATACCTAACCCAACCTAACCTTACCATCACCGAAGTCAGAGAATTCGACATTGCCAAAATATCCACAAAAAGTTCTTATCCTACCAAACCTCTCTTATCTGAACCTAACCATCACCGAAATCAAAGAATTGGACAATGATAAAATATCCACAAAACGTGCTTACCTCACAATACCTAACCCAACCTAACCTAACCATCACCGAAGTCAAAGAATTCGACATTGCCAAAATATCCACAAAAAGTTCTTATCCTACCAAACCTCACCCATCTGAACCTAACCATCACCGAAATCAAAGAATTCGACATTGCCAAAATATCCACAAAACGTGCTTACCTCACAATACCTAACCTAACCTAACCTAACCATCACCGAAGTCAGAGAATTCAACATTGCCAAAATATCTACAAAAAGTTCATACCCCACCAAACCTCACCCATCTGAACCTAACCATCACCGAAATCGAAGAAATGGACATTGCCAAAATATCCACAAAACGTGTTTACCTCACTATACCATATCCAACCTAACCTAACCATCACCGAAAATAGAAAATTCGACATTGCCAAAATATCCACAAAAAATTCCTTTCCTACCAAACCTCACCCATCTGAGCCTAACCATCAACGAAATTAAAGAATTAGACATTGCCAAAATATCTACAAAACATGCTTACCCCTTAAAACCTAACCCAACCTAACCTAACCATCACCGAAGTCAGAGAATTCGACATTGCCAAAATATCCACAAAAAGTTCTTATCCTACCAAACCTCACCCAATTGAACCTTACCATCACCGAAATCAAAGAATTGGACATTGCAAAAATATCCACAAAACGTGCTTACCTCACAATACCTAACCTAACCTAACCTAACCATCACCGAAGTCAGAGAATTCGACTTTGCCAAAATATCCACAAAAAGTTCTTATCCTACCAAACCTCACCCATCTGAACCTAACCATCACCGAAATAAAAGAATTGGACATTGCCAAAATATCCACAAAACGTGCTTACCTCACAATACCTAACCCAACCTAACCTAACCATCACTGAAGTCAGAGAATCCAACATTGCCAAAATATCCACAAAAAGTTCATACCCCACCAAACCTCACCCATCTGAACCTAACCATCACCGAAATCGAAGAAATGGACATTGCCAAAATATCCACAAAACGTGCTTACCTCACTATACCTTATTCAACCTAACCTAACCATCACCGAAGTCAGAGAATTCGACATTGCCAAAATATCCACAAAAAGTTCTTATCCTACCAAACCTCACCCATCTGAACCTAACCATCACCGAAATCAAAGAATTGGACATTGCAAAAATATCCACAAAACGTGCTTACCTTACAATACCTAACCCAACCTAACCTAACCATCACCGAAGTCAGAGAATTCGACATTGCCAAAATATCCACAAAAAGTTCTCATCCTACCAAACCTCACTTATCTGAACCTAACCATCACCGAAATCAAAGAATTGGACAATTATTTAATATCCACAAAACGTGCTTACCTCACAATACCTAACCCAACCTAACCTAACCATCACCGAAGTCAGAGAATTCGACATTGCCAAAATATCCACAAAAAGGTCTTATCCTACCAAACCTCACCCATCTGAACCTCACCATCACCGAAATCAAAGAATTGGACATTGCAAAGATATACACAAAACGTGCTTACCTCACAATACCTAACCTAACCTAACCTAACCATCACCGAAGTCAGAGAATTTGACATTGCCAAAATATCCACAAAAAGTTCTTATCCTACCAAACCTCACCCATCTGAACCTAACCATCACCGAAATCAAAGAATTGGACATTGCCAATATATCCACAAAACGTGCTTACCTCACAATACCTAACCCAACCTAACCTAACCATCACCGAAGTCAGAGAATTCGACATTGCCAAAATATCCACAAAAAGTTCTTATCCTACCAAACCTCACTTATCTGAACCTAACCATCACCGAAATCAAAGAATTGGACAATGATAAAATATCCACAAAACGTGCTTACCTCACAATACCTAACCCAACCTAACCTAACCATCACCGAAGTCAAAGAATTCGACATTGCCAAAATATCCACAAAAAGTTCTTATCCTACCAAACCTCACCCATCTGAACCTAACCATCACCGAAATCAATGAATTGGACATTGCGAAAATATCCACAAAACGTGCTTACCTCACAATACCTAACCCTACCTAACCTTACCATCACCGAAGTCAGAGAATTCGACATTGCCAAAATATCCACAAAAAGTTCTTATCCTACCAAACCTCACCCATCTGAACCTAACCATCACCGAAATCAAAGAATTGGACATTGCCAAAATATCCACAAAACGTGCTTACCTCACAATACCTAACCCAACCTAACCTAACCATCACTGAAGTCAGAGAATCCAACATTGCCAAAATATCCACAAAAAGTTCATACCCCACCAAACCTCACCCATCTGATCCTAACCATCACCGAAATCGAAGAAATGGACATTGCCAAAATATCCACAAAACGTGCTTACCTCACTATACCTTATTCAACCTAACCTAACCATCACCGAAGTCAGAGAATTCGACATTGCCAAAATATCCACAAAAAGTTCTTATCCTACCAAACCTCACCCATCTGAACCTAACCATCACCGAAATCAAAGAATTGGACATTGCCAAAATATCCACAAAACGTGCTTACCTCACAATACCTAACCCAACCTAACCTAACCATCACTGAAGTCAGAGAATCCAACATTGCCAAAATATCCACAAAAAGTTCATACCCCACCAAACCTCACCCATCTGATCCTAACCATCACCGAAATCGAAGAAATGGACATTGCCAAAATATCCACAAAACGTGCTTACCTCACTATACCTTATTCAACCTAACCTAACCATCACCGAAGTCAGAGAATTCGACATTGCCAAAATATCCACAAAAAGTTCTTATCCTACCAAACCTCACCCAATTGAACCTAACCATAGCCGAAATCAAAGAATTGGACATTGCAAAAATATCCACAAAACGTGCTTACCTTACAATACCTAACCCAACCTAACCTAACCATCACCGAAGTCAGAGAATTCGACATTGCCAAAATATCCACAAAAAGTTCTTATCCTACCAAACCTCACTTATCTGAACCTAACCATCACCGAAATCAAAGAATTCGACATTGCCAAAATATCCACAAAACGTGCTTACCTTACAATACCTAACCCAACCTAACCTAACCATCACCGAAGTCAGAGAATTCGACATTGCCAAAATATCCACAAAAAGTTCTTATCCTACCAAACCTCACTTATCTGAACCTAACCATCACCGAAATCAAAGAATTCGACATTGCCAAAATATCCACAAAACGTGCTTACCTCACAATACCTAACATAACCTAACCTAACCATCACCGAAGTCAGAGAATTCAACATTGCCAAAATATCTACAAAAAGTTCATACCCCACCAAACCTCACCCATCTGAACCTAACCATCACCGAAATCGAAGAAATGGACATTGCCAAAATATCCACAAAACGTGCTTACCTCACTATACCATATCCAACCTAACCTAACCATCACCGAAAATAGAGAATTCGACATTGCCAAAATATCCACAAAAAGTTCTTATCCTACCAAACCTCACCCATCTGAGCCTAACCATCAACGAAATTAAAGAATTAGACATTGCCAAAATATCTACAAAACATGCTTACCCCTTAAAACCTAACCCAACCTAACCTAACCATCACCGAAGTCAGAGAATTCGACATTGCCAAAATATCCACAAAAAGTTCTTATCCAGCCAAACCTCTCCCATCTGAACCTAACCATCACCGAAATCAAAGAAATGGACATCGCCAAAATAACAACAAAACGTGCTTACCTTACAATACCTAACTCAACCTAACCTAACCATTACCGAAGTCAGAGAATTCGACATTGCCAAAATATCCACAAAAAGTTCTTATCCTACCAAACCTCACCCATCTGAACCTAACCATCAACGAAATTAAAGAATTAGACATTGCCAAAATATCTACAAAACATGCTTACCCCTTAAAACCTAACCCAACCTAACCTAACCATCACCGAAGTCAGAGAATTTGACACTGCCAAAATATCCACAAAAAGTTCTTATCCAACCAAACCTCTCCCATCTGAACCTAACCATCACCGAAATCAAAGAAATGGACATCGCCAAAATAAAAACAAAACGTGCTTACCTCACAATACCTAACTCAACCTAAATTTACCATCACCGAAGTCAGAGAATTCAACATTGCCAAAATATCTACAAAAAGTTCATACCCCACCAAACCTCACCCATCTGAACCTAACCATCACCGAAATCGAAGAAATGGACATTGCCAAAATATCCACAAAACGTGCTTACCTCACTATACCTTATCCAACCTAACCTTACCATCACGGAAAATAGAGAATTCGACATTGCCAAAATATCCACAAAAAGTTCTTATCCTACCAAACCTCACCCAATTGAACCTAACCATCACCGAAATCAAAGAATTGGACATTGCAAAAATATCCACAAATTGTGCTTACCTCACAATACCTAACCTAACCTAACCTAACCATCACCGAAGTCAGAGAATTCGACATTGCCAAAATATCCACAAAAAGTTCTTATCCTACCAAACCTCACCCATCTGAGCCTAACCATCAACGAAATTAAAGAATTAGACATTGCCAAAATATCTACAAAACATGCTTACCCCTTAATACCTAACCCAACCTAACCTTACCATCACCGAAGTCAGAGAATTCGACATTGCCAAAATATCCACAAAAAGTTCTTATCCTACCAAACCTCACCCAATTGAACCTAACCATCACCGAAATCAAAGAATTGGACATTGCAAAAATATCCACAAAACGTGCTTACCTCACAATACTTAACCTAACCTAACCTAACCATCACCGAAGTCAGAGAATTCGACATTGCCAAAATATCCACAAAAAGTTCTTATCCTACCAAACCTCACCCATCTGAACCTAACCATCACCGAAATCAAAGAATTGGACATTGCCAAAATATCCACAAAACGTGCTTACCTCACAATACCTAACCCAACCTAACCTAACCATCACTAAAGTCAGAGAATCCAACATTGCCAAATTATCCACAAAAAGTTCATACCCCACCAAACCTCACCCATCTGAACCTAACCATCAACGAAATTAAAGAATTAGACATTGCCAAAATATCTACAAAACATGCTTACCCCTTAATACCTAACCCAACCTAACCTTACCATCACCGAAGTCAGAGAATTCGACATTGCCAAAATATCCACAAAAAGTTCTTATCCTACCAAACCTCACCCAATTGAACCTAACCATCACCGAAATCAAAGAATTGGACATTGCAAAAATATCCACAAAACGTGCTTACCTCACAATACTTAACCTAACCTAACCTAACCATCACCGAAGTCAGAGAATTCGACATTGCCAAAATATCCACAAAAAGTTCTTATCCTACCAAACCTCACCCATCTGAACCTAACCATCACCGAAATCAAAGAATTGGACATTGCCAAAATATCCACAAAACGTGCTTACCTCACAATACCTAACCCAACCTAACCTAACCATCACTAAAGTCAGAGAATCCAACATTGCCAAAATATCCACAAAAAGTTCATACCCCACCAAACCTAACCCATCTGAACCTAACCATCACCGAAATCAAAGAATTGGACATTGCAAAAATATCCACAAATTGTGCTTACCTCACAATACCTAACCTAACCTAACCTAACCATCACCGAAGTAGGAGAATTCGACATTGCCAAAATATCCACAAAAAGTTCTTATCCTACCAAACCTCACCCATCTGAGCCTAACCATCAACGAAATTAAAGAATTAGACATTGCAAAAATATCCACAAAACGTGCTTACCTCACAATACCTAACCTAACCTAACCTAACCATCACCGAAGTCAGAGAATTCGACATTGCCAAAATATCCACAAAAAGTTCTTATCCTACCAAACCTCACCCATCTGAGCCTAACCATCATCGAAATTAAAGAATTAGACATTGCCAAAATATCTACAAAACATGCTTACCCCTTAATACCTAACCCAACCTAACCTTACCATCACCGAAGTCAGAGAATTCGACATTGCCAAAATATCCACAAAAAGTTCTTATCCTACCAAACCTCACCCATCTGAGCCTAACCATCAACGAAATTAAAGAATTAGACATTGCAAAAATATCCACAAAACGTGCTTACCTCACAATACCTAACCTAACCTAACCTAACCATCACCGAAGTCAGAGAATTCGACATTGCCAAAATATCCACAAAAAGTTCTTATCCTTCCAAACCTCACCCATCTGAGCCTAACCATCAACGAAATTAAAGAATTAGACATTGCCAAAATATCTACAAAACATGCTTACCCCTTAATACCTAACCCAACCTAACCTTACCATCACCGAAGTTAGAGAATTCGACATTGCCAAAATATCCACAAAAAGTTCTTATCCTACCAAACCTCACCCATCTGAACCTAACCATCACCGAAATCAAAGAATTGGACATTGCCAAAATATCCACAAAACGTGCTTACCTCACAATACCTAACCCAACCTAACCTAACCATCACTAAAGTCAGAGAATCCAACATTGCCAAAATATCCACAAAAAGTTCATACCCCACCAAACCTCACCCATCTGAACCTAACCATCACCGAAATCGAAAAAATGGACATTGCCAAAATATCCACAAAACGTGCTTACCTCACTATACCTTATTCAACCTAACCTAACCATCACCGAAGTCAGAGAATTCGACATTGCCAAAATATCCACAAAAAGTTCTTATCCTACCAAACCTCACCCATCTGAACCTAACCATCACCGAAATCAAAGAATTGGACATTGCAAAAATATTAACAAAACGTGCTTACCTTACAATAACTAACCCAACCTAACCTAACCATCACCGAAGTCAGAGAATTCGACATTGCCAAAATATCCACAAAAAGTTCTTATCCTACCAAACCTCACCCAATTGAACCTAACCATCACCGAAATCAAAGAATTGGACATTGCAAAAATATCCACAAAACGTGCTTACCTCACAATACCTAACCCAACCTAACCTAACCATCACCGAAGTCAAAGAATTCGACATTGCCAAAATATCCACAAAAAGTTCTTATCCTACCAAACCTCACCCATCTGAACCTAACCATCACCGAAATCAAAGAATTCGACATTGCCAAAATATCCACAAAACGTGCTTACCTCACAAAACCTAACCTAACCTAACCTAACCATCACCGAAGTCAGAGAATTCAACATTGCCAAAATATCTACAAAAAGTTCATACCCCACCAAACCTCACCCATCTGAACCTAACCATCACTGAAATCGAAGAAATGGACATTGCCAAAATATCCACAAAACGTGCTTACCTCACTATACCTTATCCAACCTAACCTAACCATCACCGAAAATAGAGAATTCGACATTGCCAAAATATCCACAAAAAGTTCTTATCCTACCAAACCTCACCCAATTGAACCTAACCATCACCGAAATCAAAGAATTGGACATTGCAAAAATATCCACAAATTGTGCTTACCTCACAATACCTAACCCAACCTAACCTAACCATCACCGAAGTCAGAGAATTCGACATTGCCAAAATATCCACAAAAAGTTCTTATCCAACCAAACCTCTCCCATCTGAACCTAACCATCACCGAAATCAAAGAAATGGACAATGATAAAATATCCACAAAACGTGCTTACCTCACAATACCTAACCCAACCTAACCTTACCATCACCGAAGTCAGAGAATTCGACATTGCCAAAATATCCACAAAAAGTTCTTATCCTACCAAACCTCTCTTATCTGAACCTAACCATCACCGAAATCAAAGAATTGGACAATGATAAAATATCCACAAAACGTGCTTACCTCACAATACCTAACCCAACCTAACCTAACCATCACCGAAGTCAAAGAATTCGACATTGCCAAAATATCCACAAAAAGTTCTTATCCTACCAAACCTCACCCATCTGAACCTAACCATCACCGAAATCAAAGAATTCGACATTGCCAAAATATCCACAAAACGTGCTTACCTCACAATACCTAACCTAACCTAACCTAACCATCACCGAAGTCAGAGAATTCAACATTGCCAAAATATCTACAAAAAGTTCATACCCCACCAAACCTCACCCATCTGAACCTAACCATCACCGAAATCGAAGAAATGGACATTGCCAAAATATCCACAAAACGTGTTTACCTCACTATACCATATCCAACCTAACCTAACCATCACCGAAAATAGAAAATTCGACATTGCCAAAATATCCACAAAAAATTCCTTTCCTACCAAACCTCACCCATCTGAGCCTAACCATCAACGAAATTAAAGAATTAGACATTGCCAAAATATCTACAAAACATGCTTACCCCTTAAAACCTAACCCAACCTAACCTAACCATCACCGAAGTCAGAGAGTTCGACATTGCCAAAATATCCACAAAAAGTTCTTATCCTACCAAACCTCACCCAATTGAACCTAACCATCACCGAAATCAAAGAATTGGACATTGCAAAAATATCCACAAAACGTGCTTACCTTACAATACCTAACCCAACCTAACCTAACCATCACCGAAGTCAGAGAATTCGACATTGCCAAAATATCCACAAAAAGTTCTTATCCTACCAAACCTCACCCATCTGAGCCTAACCATCAACGAAATTAAAGAATTAGACATTGCCAAAATATCTACAAAACATGCTTACCCCTTAATACCTAACCAAACCTAACCTAACCATCACCGAAGTCAGAGAATTCGACATTGCCAAAATATCCACAAAAAGTTCTTATCCTACCAAATCTCTCCCATCTGAACCTAACCATCACCGAAATCAAAGAATTGGACATTGCCAAAATATCCACAAAACGGGCTTACCTCACAATACCTAACCCAACCTAACCTAACCATCACTGAAGTCAGAGAATCCAACATTGCCAAAATATCCACAAAAAGTTCATACCCCACCAAACCACACCCATCTGAACCTAACCATCACCGAAATCGAAGAAATGGACATTGCCAAAATATCCTCAAAACGTGCTTACCTCACTATACCTTATTCAACCTAACCTAACCATCACCGAAGTCAGAGAATTCGACATTGCCAAAATATCCACAAAAAGTTCTTATCCTACCAAACCTCACCCATCTGAGCCTCACCATCAACGAAATTAAAGAATTAGACATTGCCAAAATATCTACAAAACGTGCTTACCTCACAATACTTAACCCAACCTAACCTAACCATCACCGAAGTCAAAGAATTCGACATTGCCAAAATATCCACAAAAAGTTCTTATCCTACCAAACCTCACCCATCTGAACCTAACCATCACCGAAATCAAAGAATTGGACATTGCAAAAATATCCACAAAACGTGCTTACCTTACAATACCTAACCCAACCTAACCTAACCATCACCGAAAATAGAGAATTCGACATTGCCAAAATATCCACAAAAAGTTCTTATCCTACCAAACCTCACCCAATTGAACCTAACCATAGCCGAAATCAAAGAATTGGACATTGCAAAAATATCCACAAATTGTGCTTACCTCACAATACCTAACCTAACCTAACCTAACCATCACCGAATTTAGAGAATTCGACATTGCCAAAATATCCACAAAAAGTTCTTATCCTACCAAACCTCACCCATCTGAGCCTAATTATCAACGAAATTAAAGAATTAGACATTGCCAAAATATCTACAAAACATGCTTACCCCTTAATACCTAACCCAACCTAACCTTACCATCACCGAAGTCAGAGAATTCGACATTGCCAAAATATCCACAAAAAGTTCTTATCCTACCAAACCTCACCCAATTGAACCTAACCATCACCGAAATCAAAGAATTGGACATTTCAAAAATATCCACAAAACGTGCTTACCTCACAATACCTAACCTAACCTAACCTAACCATCACTGAAGTCAGAGAATTCGACATTGCCAAAATATCCACAAAAAGTTCTTATCCTACCAAACCTCACCCATCTGAGCCTAACCATCAACGAAATTTAAGAATAAGACATTGCCAAAATATCTACAAAACATGCTTACCCCTTAATACCTAACCAAACCTAACCTAACCATCACCGAAGTCAGAGAATTCGACATTGCCAAAATATCCACAAAAAGTTCTTATCCTACCAAACCTCACCCATCTGAACCTAACCATCACCGAAATCAAAGAATTGGACATTGCCAAAATATCCACAAAACGGGCTTACCTCACAATACCTAACCCAACCTAACCTAACCATCACTGAAGTCAAAGAATCCAACATTGCCAAAATATCCACAAAAAGTTTATACCCCACCAAACCTCACCCATCTGAACCTAACCATCACCGAAATCGAAGAAATGGACATTGCCAAAATATCCACAAAACGTGCTTACCTCACTATACCTTATTCAACCTAACCTAACCATCACCAAAGTCAGAGAATTCGACATTGCCAAAATATCCACAAAAAGTTCTTATCCTACCAAACCTCACCCATCTGAAACTAACCATCACCGAAATCAAAGAATTGGACATTAAACAAATATCCACAAAACGTGCTTACCTTACAATACCTAACCCAACCTAACCTAACCATCACCGAAGTCAGAGAATTTGACATTGCCAAAATATCCACAAAAAGTTCTTATCCTACCAAACCTCACTTATCTGAACCTAACCATCACCGAAATCAAAGAATTGGACAATGCTCAAATATCCACAAAACGTGCTTACCTCACAATACCTAACCCAACCTAACCTAACCATCACCGAAGTCAAAGAATTCGACATTGCCAAAATATCCACAAAAAGTTCTTATCCTACCAAACCTCACCCATCTGAGCCTAACCATCAACGAAATTAAAGAATTAGACATTGCCAAAATATCTACAAAACATGCTTACCCCTTAAAACCTAACCCAACCTAACCTAACCATCACCGAAGTCAGAGAATTCGACATTGCCAAAATATCCACAAAAAGTTCTTATCCTACCAAACCTCACCCAATTGAACCTTACCATCACCGAAATCAAAGAATTGGACATTGCAAAAATATCCACAAAACGTGCTTACCTCACAATACCTAACCTAACCTAACCTAACCATCACCGAAGTCAGAGAATTCGACTTTGCCAAAATATCCACAAAAAGTTCTTATCCTACCAAACCTCACCCATCTGAACCTAACCATCACCGAAATAAAAGAATTGGACATTGCCAAAATATCCACAAAACGTGCTTTCCTCACAATACCTAACCCAACCTAACCTAACCATCACTGAAGTCAGAGAATCCAACATTGCCAAAATATCCACAAAAAGTTCATACCCCACCAAACCTCACCCATCTGAACCTAACCATCACCGAAATCGAAGAAATGGACATTGCCAAAATATCCACAAAACGTGCTTACCTCACTATACCTTATTCAACCTAACCTAACCATCACCGAAGTCAGAGAATTCGACATTGCCAAAATATCCACAAAAAGTTCTTATCCTACCAAACCTCACCCATCTGAACCTAACCATCACCGAAATCAAAGAATTGGACATTGCAAAAATATCCACAAAACGTGCTTACCTTACAATACCTAACCCAACCTAACCTAACCATCACCGAAGTCAGAGAATTCGACATTGCCAAAATATCCACAAAAAGTTCTCATCCTACCAAACCTCACTTATCTGAACCTAACCATCACCGAAATCAAAGAATTGGACAATGATTTAATATCCACAAAACGTGCTTACCTCACAATACCTAACCCAACCTAACCTTACCATCACCGAAGTCAAAGAATTCGACATTGCCAAAATATCCACAAAAAGTTCTTATCCTACCAAACCTCACCCATCTGAACCTAACCATCACCGAAATCAAAGAATTCGACATTGCCAAAATATCCACAAAACGTGCTTACCTCACAATACCTAATCTAACCTAAACTATCCATCACGGAAGTCAGAGAATTCAACATTGCCAAAATATCCACAAAAAGTTCATACCCCACCAAACCTCACCCATCTGAACCTAACCATCACCGAAGTCGAAGAAATAGACATTGCCAAAATATCCACAAAACGTGCTTATCTCACTATAGCTTATCCAACCTAACCTAACCATCACCGAAAATAGAGAATTCGACATTGCCAAAATACCCACAAAAAGTTCTTATCCTACCAAACCTCACCCATCTGAACCTAACCATCACCGAAATCAAAGAATTGGACATTAATAAAATATCCACAAAACGTGCTTACCTCACAATACCTAACCCAACCTAACCTTACTATCACCGAAGTCAGAGAATTCGACATTGCCAAAATATCCACAAAAAGGTCTTATCCTACCAAACCTCTCCCATCTGAACCTAACCATCACCGAAATCAAAGAATTGGACATTGCCAAAATATCCACAAAACGTGCTTACCTCACAATACCTAACCCAACCTAACCTAACCATCACCGAAGTCAGAGAATTCGACATTGCTAAAATATCCACAAAAAGTTCTTATCCTACCAAACCTCACCCATCTGAACCTAACCATCACCGAAATCAAAGAATTAGACATTGCAAAAATATACACAAAACGTGCTTACCTCACAATACCTAACCTAACCTAACCTAACCATCACCGAAGTCAAAGAATTCGACATTGCCAAAATATCCACAAAAAGTTCTTATCCTACCAAACCCCACCCATCTGAACCTAACCATCACCGAAATCAATGAATTGGACATTGCGAAAATATCCACAAAACGTGCTTACCTCACAATACCTAACCCAACCTAACCTAACCATCACCGAAGTCAGAGAATTCGACATTGCCAAAATATCCACAAAAAGGTCTTATCCTACCAAACCTCACCCATCTGAACCTCACCATCACCGAAATCAAAGAATTGGACATTGCAAAGATATACACAAAACGTGCTTACCTCACAATACCTAACCTAACCTAACCTAACCATCACCGAAGTCAGAGAATTTGACATTGCCAAAATATCCACAAAAAGTTCTTATCCTACCAAACCTCACCCATCTGAACCTAACCATCACCGAAATCAAAGAATTGGACATTGCCAATATATCCACAAAACGTGCTTACCTCACAATACCTAACCCAACCTAACCTAACCATCACCGAAGTCAGAGAATTCGACATTGCCAAAATATCCACAAAAAGTTCTTATCCTACCAAACCTCACTTATCTGAACCTAACCATCACCGAAATCAAAGAATTGGACAATGATTAAATATCCACAAAACGTGCTTACCTCACAATACCTAACCCAACCTAACCTAACCATCACCGAAGTCAAAGAATTCGACATTGCCAAAATATCCACAAAAATTTCTTATCCTACCAAACCTCACCCATCTGAACCTAACCATCACCGAAATCAATGAATTGGACATTGCGAAAATATCCACAAAACGTGCTTACCTCACAATACCTAACCCTACCTAACCTTACCATCACCGAAGTCAGAGAATTCGACATTGCCAAAATATCCACAAAAAGTTCTTATCCTACCAAACCTCACCCATCTGAACCTAACCATCACCGAAATCAAAGAATTGGACATTGCCAAAATATCCACAAAACGTGCTTACCTCACAATACCTAACCCAACCTAACCTAACCATCACTGAAGTCAGAGAATCCAACATTGCCAAAATATCCACAAAAAGTTCATACCCCACCAAACCTCACCCATCTGATCCTAACCATCACCGAAATCGAAGAAATGGACATTGCCAAAATATCCACAAAACGTGCTTACCTCACTATACCTTATTCAACCTAACCTAACCATCACCGAAGTCAGAGTATTCGACATTGCCAAAATATCCACAAAAAGTTCTTATCCTACCAAACCTCACCCATCTGAACCTAACCATCACCGAAATCAAAGAATTGGACATTGCCAAAATATCCACAAAACGTGCTTACCTCACAATACCTAACCCAACCTAACCTAACCATCACTGAAGTCAGAGAATCCAACATTGCCAAAATATCCACAAAAAGTTCATACCCCACCAAACCTCACCCATCTGATCCTAACCATCACCGAAATCGAAGAAATGGACATTGCCAAAATATCCACAAAACGTGCTTACCTCACTATACCTTATTCAACCTAACCTAACCATCACCGAAGTCAGAGAATTCGACATTGCCAAAATATCCACAAAAAGTTCTTATCCTACCAAACCCCACCCATCTGAACCTAACCATCACCGAAATCAATGAATTGGACATTGCGAAAATATCCACAAAACGTGCTTACCTCACAATACCTAACCCAACCTAACCTAACCATCACCGAAGTCAGAGAATTCGACATTGCCAAAATATCCACAAAAAGTTCTTATCCTACCAAACCTCACCCATCTGAACCTCACCATCACCGAAATCAAAGAATTGGACATTGCAAAGATATACACAAAACGTGCTTACCTCACAATACCTAACCTAACCTAACCTAACCATCACCGAAGTCAGAGAATTCGACATTGCCAAAATATCCACAAAAAGTTCTTATCCTACCAAACCTCACCCATCTGAGCCTAACCATCACCGAAATCAAAGAATTGGACATCGCCAAAATAACAACAAAACGTGCTTACCTCACAATACCTAACCCAACCTAACCTATCCATCACCGAAAACAGAGAATTCGACATTGCCAAAATATCCACAAAAAGTTCTTATCCTACCAAACCTCACCCATCTGAACCTAACCATCACCGAAATCAAAGAATTGGACATTGCAAAAATATACACAAAACGTGCTTACCTCACAATACCTAACATAACCTAACCTAACCATCACCGAAGTCAGAGAATTCGACATCGCCAAAATATCCACAAAAAGTTCTTATCCTACCAAACCTCACCCATCTGAACCTTACCATCACCGAAATCAAAGAATTGGACATTAAAAAAAAAAACAACAAAAGGTGCTTACCTTACAATACCTAACCCAACCTAACCTAACCATCACCGAAGTCAGAGAATTCGACATTGCCAAAATATCCACAAAAAGTTCTTATCCTACCAAACCTCACCCAATTGAACCTTACCATCACCGAAATCAAAGAATTGGACATTGCAAAAATATCCACAAAACGTGCTTACCTCACAATACCTAACCCAACCTAACCTAACCATCACCGAAGTCAGAGAATTCGACATTGCCAAAATATCCACAAAAAGTTCTTATCCTACCAAACCTCACCCAATTGAACCTTACCATCACCGAAATCAAAGAATTGGACATTGCAAAAATATCCACAAAACGTGCTTACCTCACAATACCTAACCTAACCTAACCTAACCATCACCGAAGTCAGAGAATTCGACTTTGCCAAAATATCCACAAAAAGTTCTTATCCTACCAAACCTCACCCATCTGAACCTAACCATCACCGAAATCAAAGAATTGGACATTGCAAAGATATACACAAAACGTGCTTACCTCACAATACCTAACCTAACCTAACCTAACCATCACCGAAGTCAGAGAATTCGACATTGCCAAAATATCCACAAAAAGTTCTTATCCTACCAAACCTCACCCATCTGAGCCTAACCATCAACGAAATTAAAGAATTAGACATTGCGAAAATATCTACAAAACATGCTTACCCCTTAATACCTAACCCAACCTAACCTAACCATCACCGAAGTCAGAGAATTCGACATTGCCAAAATATCCACAAAAAGTTCTTATCCTACCAAACCTCTCCCATCTGAACCTAACCATCACCGAAATCAAAGAATTGGACATCGCCAAAATAACAACAAAACGTGCTTACCTCACAATATCTAACCCAACCTAACCTAACCATCACCGAAGTCAGAGAATTCGACATTGCCAAAATATCCACAAAAAGTTCTTATCCTACCAAACCTCACCCATCTGATCCTAACCATCACCGAAATCAAAGAATTGGACATTGCAAAAATATACACAAAACGTGCTTACCTCACAATACTTAACCTAACCTAACCTAACCATCACCGAAGTCAGAGAATTCGACATTGCCAAAATATCCACAAAAAGTTCTTATCCTACCAAACCTCACCCATCTGAGCCTAACCATCAACGTAATTAAAGAATAAGACATTTCCAAAATATCTACAAAACATGCTTACCCCTTAATACCTAACCCAACCTAACCTTACCATCACCGAAGTCAGAGAATTCGACATTGCCAAAATATCCACAAAAAGTTCTTATCCTACCAAACCTCACCCAATTGAACCTAACCATCACCGAAATCAAAGAATTGGACATTGCAAAAATATCCACAAAACGTGCTTACCTCACAATACCTAACCTAACCTAACCTTAACATCACCGAAGTCAGAGAATTCGACATTGCCAAAATATCCACAAAAGTTCTTATCCTACCAAACCTCACCCATCTGAACCTAACCATCACCGAAATCAAAGAATTGGACATTGCCAAAATATCCACAAAACGAGCTTACCTCACAATACCTAACCCAACCTAACCTAACCATCACTGAAGTCAGAGAATCCAACATTGCCAAAATATCCACAAAAAATTCATACCCCACCAAACCTCACCCATCTGAACCTAACCATCACCGAAATCGAAGAAATGGACATTGCCAAAATATCCACAAAACGTGCTTACCTCAATATACCTGATTTAACCTAACCTAACCATCACCGAAGTCAGAGAATTCGACATTGCCAAAATATCCACAAAAAGTTCTTATCCTACCAAACCTCACCCATCTGAACCTAACCATCACCGAAATCAAAAAATTCGACATTGCCAAAATATTTACAAAACGTGCTTACCTCACAATACCTAACTTACCTAACCTAACCATCACCGAAGTCAGAGAATTCGACATTGCCAAAATATCCACAAAAAGTTCTTATCCTACCAAACCTCACCCAATTGAACCTTACCATCACCGAAATCAAAGAATTGGACATTGCAAAAATATCCACAAAACGTGCTTACCTCACAATACCTAACCTAACCTAACCTAACCATCACCGAAGTCAGAGAATTCGACTTTGCCAAAATATCCACAAAAAGTTCTTATCCTACCAAACCTCACCCATCTGAACCTAACCATCACCGAAATCAAAGAATTGGACATTGCCAAAATATCCACAAAACGTGCTTACCTCACAATACCTAACCCAACCTAACCTAACCATCACTGAAGTCAGAGAATCCAACATTGCCAAAATATCCACAAAAAGTTCATACCCCACCAAACCTCACCCATCTGAACCTAACCATCACCGAAATCGAAGAAATGGACATTGCAAAAAAATATCCACAAAACGTGCTTACCTCACTATACCTTATTCAACCTAACCTAACCATCACCGAAGTCAGAGAATTCGACATTGCCAAAATATCCACAAAAAGTTCTTATCCTACCAAACCTCACCCATCTGAACCTAACCATCACCGAAATCAAAGAATTGGACATTGCAAAAATATCCACAAAAAATGCTTACCTTACAATACCTAACCCAACCTAACCTAACCATCACCGAAGTCAGAGAATTCGACATTGCCAAAATATCCACAAAAAGTTCTCATCCTACCAAACCTCACTTATCTGAACCTAACCATCACCGAAATCAAAGAATTGGACAATGATTAAATATCCACAAAACGTGCTTACCTCACAATACCTAACCCAACCTAACCTTAACATCACCGAAGTCAAAGAATTCGACATTGCCAAAATATCCACAAAAAGTTCTTATCCTACCAAACCTCACCCATCTGAACCTAACCATCACCGAAATCAAAGAATTCGACATTGCCAAAATATCCACAAAACGTGCTTACCTCACAATACCTAATCTAACCTAACCTATCCATCACCGAAGTCAGAGAATTCAACATTGCCAAAATATCCACAAAAAGTTCATACCCCACCAAACCTCACCCATCTGAACCTAACCATCACCGAAGTCGAAGAAATAGACATTGCCAAAATATCCACAAAACGTGCTTATCTCACTATAGATTATCCAACCTAACCTAACCATCACCGAAAATAGAGAATTCGACATTGCCAAAATACCCACAAAAAGTTCTTATCCTACCAAACCTCACCCATCTGAACCTAACCATCACCGAAATCAAAGAATTGGACATTAATAAAATATCCACAAAACGTGCTTACCTCACAATACCTAACCCAACCTAACCTTACTATCACCGAAGTCAGAGAACTTGACATTGCCAAAATATCCACAAAAAGGTCTTATCCTACCAAACCTCTCCCATCTGAACCTAACCATCACCGAAATCAAAGAATTGGACATTGCCAAAATATCCACAAAACGTGCTTACCTCACAATACCTAACCCAACCTAACCTAACCATCACCGAAGTCAGAGAATTCGACATTGCTAAAATATCCACAAAAAGTTCTTATCCTACCAAACCTCACCCATCTGAACCTAACCATCACCGAAATCAAAGAATTAGACATTGCAAAAATATACACAAAACGTGCTTACCTCACTATACCTTATTCAACCTAACCTAACCATCACCGAAGTCAGAGAATTCGACATTGCCAAAATATCCACAAAAAGTTCTTATCCTACCGAACCCCACCCATCTGAACCTAACCATCACCGAAATCAATGAATTGGACATTGCGAAAATATCCACAAAACGTGCTTACCTCACAATACCTAACCCAACCTAACCTAACCATCACCGAAGTCAGAGAATTCGACATTGCCAAAATATCCACAAAAAGGTCTTATCCTACCAAACCTCACCCATCTGAACCTCACCATCACCGAAATCAAAGAATTGGACATTGCAAAGATATACACAAAACGTGCTTACCTCACAATACCTAACCTAACCTAACCTAACCATCACCGAAGTCAGAGAATTCGACATTGCCAAAATATCCACAAAAAGTTCTTATCCTACCAAACCTCACCCATCTGAACCTAACCATCACCGAAATCAAAGAATTGGACATTGCCAATATATCCACAAAACGTGCTTACCTCACAATACCTAACCCAACCTAACCTAACCATCACCGAAGTCAGAGAATTCGACATTGCCAAAATATCCACAAAAAGTTCTTATCCTACCAAACCTCACTTATCTGAACCTAACCATCACCGAAATCAAAGAATTGGACAATGATAAAATATCCACAAAACGTGCTTACCTCACAATACCTAACCCAACCTAACCTAACCATCACCGAAGTCAAAGAATTCGACATTGCCAAAATATCCACAAAAAGTTCTTATCCTACCAAACCTCACCCATCTGAACCTAACCATCACCGAAATCAATGAATTGGACATTGCGAAAATATCCACAAAACGTGCTTACCTCACAATACCTAACCCTACCTAACCTTACCATCACCGAAGTCAGAGAATTCGACATTGCCAAAATATCCACAAAAAGTTCTTATCCTACCAAACCTCACCCATCTGAACCTAACCATCACCGAAATCAAAGAATTGGACATTGCCAAAATATCCACAAAACGTGCTTACCTCACAATACCTAACCCAACCTAACCTAACCATCACTGAAGTCAGAGAATCCAACATTGCCAAAATATCCACAAAAAGTTCATACCCCACCAAACCTCACCCATCTGATCCTAACCATCACCGAAATCGAAGAAATGGACATTGCCAAAATATCCACAAAACGTGCTTACCTCACTATACCTTATTCAACCTAACCTAACCATCACCGAAGTCAGAGAATTCGACATTGCCAAAATATCCACAAAAAGTTCTTATCCTACCAAACCTCACCCATCTGAACCTAACCATCACCGAAATCAAAGAATTGGACATTGCCAAAATATCCACAAAACGTGCTTACCTCACAATACCTAACCCAACCTAACCTAACCATCACTGAAGTCAGAGAATCCAACATTGCCAAAATATCCACAAAAAGTTCATACCCCACCAAACCTCATCCATCTGATCCTAACCATCACCGAAATCGAAGAAATGGACATTGCCAAAATATCCACAAAACGTGCTTACCTCACGATACCTTATTCAACCTAACCTAACCATCACCGAAGTCAGAGAATTCGACATTGCCAAAATATCCACAAAAAGTTCTTATCCTACCAAACCCCACCCATCTGAACCTAACCATCACCGAAATCAATGAATTGGACATTGCGAAAATATCCACAAAACGTGCTTACCTCACAATACCTAACCCAACCTAACCTAACCATCACCGAAGTCAGAGAATTCGACATTGCCAAAATATCCACAAAAAGTTCTTATCCTACCAAACCTCACCCATCTGAACCTCACCATCAACGAAATCAAAGAATTGGACATTGCAAAAATATACACAAAACGTGCTTACCTCACAATACCTAACCCAACCTAACCTAACCATCACCGAAGTCAGAGAATTCGACATTGCCAAAATATCCACAAAAAGTTCTTATCCTACCAAACCTCACCCATCTGAACCTTACCATCACCGAAATCAAAGAATTGGACATTAAAAAAAAAAACAACAAAAGGTGCTTACCTTACAATACCTAACCCAACCTAACCTAACCATCACCGAAGTCAGAGAATTCGACATTGCCAAAATATCCACAAAAAGTTCTTATCCTACCAAACCTCACCCATCTGAGCCTAACCATCAACGAAATTAAAGAATTAGACATTGCCAAAATATCTACAAAACATGCTTACCCCTTAATACCTAACCCAACCTAACCTTTCCATCACCGAAGTCAGAGAATCCAACATTGCCAAAATATCCACAAAAAGTTCATACCCCACCAAACCTCACCCATCTGAACCTAACCATCACCGAAGTCGAAGAAATGGACATTGCCAAAATATCCACAAAACGTGCTTACCTCACTATACCTTATTCAACCTAACCTAACCATCACCGAAGTCAGAGAATTCGACATTGCCAAAATATCCACAAAAAGTTCTTATCCTACCAAACCTCTCCCATCTGAACCTAACCATCACCGAAAACAAAGAATTGGACATTGCCAAAATATCCACAAAACGTGCTTACCTCACAATACCTAACCCAACCTAACCTAACCATCACCGAAGTCAGAGAATTCGACATTGCTAAAATATCCACAAAAAGTTCTTATCCTACCAAACCTCACCCATCTGAACCTAACCATCACCGAAATCAAAGAATTAGACATTGCAAAAATATACACAAAACGTGCTTACCTCACAATACCTAACCCAACCTAACCTAACCATCACCGAAGTCAAAGAATTCGACATTGCCAAAATATCCACAAAAAGTTCTTATCCTACCAAACCTCACTTATCTGAACCTAACCATCACCGAAATCAAAGAATTGGACAATGATAAAATATCCACAAAACGTGCTTACCTCACAATACCTAACCCAACCTAACCTAACCATCACCGAAGTCAAAGAATTTGACATTGCCAAAATATTCACAAAAAGTTCTTATCCTACCAAACCTCACCCATCTGAACCTAACCATCACCGAAATCAATGAATTGGACATTGCGAAAATATCCACAAAACGTGCTTACCTCACAATACCTAACCTAACCTAACCTAACCATCACCGAAGTCAGAGAATTCGACTTTGCCAAAATATCCACAAAAAGTTCTTATCCTACCAAACCTCACCCATCTGAACCTAACCATCACCGAAATCAAAGAATTGGACATTGCCAAAATATCCACAAAACGTGCTTACCTCACAATACCTAACCCAACCTAACCTAACCATCACTGAAGTCAGAGAATCCAACATTGCCAAAATATCCACAAAAAGTTCATACCCCACCAAACCTCACCCATCTGAACCTAACCATCACCGAAATCGAAGAAATGGACATTGCAAAAAAATATCCACAAAACGTGCTTACCTCACTATACCTTATTCAACCTAACCTAACCATCACCGAAGTCAGAGAATTCGACATTGCCAAAATATCCACAAAAAGTTCTTATCCTACCAAACCTCACCCATCTGAACCTAACCATCACCGAAATCAAAGAATTGGACATTGCAAAAATATCCACAAAACGTGCTTACCTTACAATACCTAACCCAACCTAACCTAACCATCACCGAAGTCAGAGAATTCGACATTGCCAAAATATCCACAAAAAGTTCTCATCCTACCAAACCTCACTTATCTGAACCTAACCATCACCGAAATCAAAGAATTGGACAATGATTAAATATCCACAAAACGTGCTTACCTCACAATACCTAACCCAACCTAACCTTAACATCACCGAAGTCAAAGAATTCGACATTGCCAAAATATCCACAAAAAGTTCTTATCCTACCAAACCTCACCCATCTGAACCTAACCATCACCGAAATCAAAGAATTCGACATTGCCAAAATATCCACAAAACGTGCTTACCTCACAATACCTAATCTAACCTAACCTATCCATCACCGAAGTCAGAGAATTCAACATTGCCAAAATATCCACAAAAAGTTCATACCCCACCAAACCTCACCCATCTGAACCTTACCATCACCGAAGTCGAAGAAATAGACATTGCCAAAATATCCACAAAACGTGCTTATCTCACTATAGATTATCCAACCTAACCTAACCATCACCGAAAATAGAGAATTCGACATTGCCAAAATACCCACAAAAAGTTCTTATCCTACCAAACCTCACCCATTTGAACCTAACCATCACCGAAATCAAAGAATTGGACATTAATAAAATATCCACAAAACGTGCTTACCTCACAATACCTAACCCAACCTAACCTTACTATCACCGAAGTCAGAGAACTTGACATTGCCAAAATATCCACAAAAAGGTCTTATCCTACCAAACCTCTCCCATCTGAACCTAACCATCACCGAAATCAAAGAATTGGACATTGCCAAAATATCCACAAAACGTGCTTACCTCACAATACCTAACCCAACCTAACCTAACCATCACCGAAGTCAGAGAATTCGACATTGCTAAAATATCCACAAAAAGTTCTTATCCTACCAAACCTCACCCATCTGAACCTAACCATCACCGAAATCAAAGAATTAGACATTGCAAAAATATACACAAAACGTGCTTACCTCACTATACCTTATTCAACCTAACCTAACCATCACCGAAGTCAGAGAATTCGACATTGCCAAAATATCCACAAAAAGTTCTTATCCTACCGAACCCCACCCATCTGAACCTAACCATCACCGAAATCAATGAATTGGACATTGCGAAAATATCCACAAAACGTGCTTACCTCACAATACCTAACCCAACCTAACCTAACCATCACCGAAGTCAGAGAATTCGACATTGCCAAAATATCCACAAAAAGGTCTTATCCTACCAAACCTCACCCATCTGAACCTCACCATCACCGAAATCAAAGAATTGGACATTGCAAAGATATACACAAAACGTGCTTACCTCACAATACCTAACCTAACCTAACCTAACCATCACCGAAGTCAGAGAATTCGACATTGCCAAAATATCCACAAAAAGTTCTTATCCTACCAAACCTCACCCATCTGAACCTAACCATCACCGAAATCAAAGAATTGGACATTGCCAATATATCCACAAAACGTGCTTACCTCACAATACCTAACCCAACCTAACCTAACCATCACCGAAGTCAGAGAATTCGACATTGCCAAAATATCCACAAAAAGTTCTTATCCTACCAAACCTCACTTATCTGAACCTAACCATCACCGAAATCAAAGAATTGGACAATGATAAAATATCCACAAAACGTGCTTACCTCACAATACCTAACCCAACCTAACCTAACCATCACCGAAGTCAAAGAATTCGACATTGCCAAAATATCCACAAAAAGTTCTTATCCTACCAAACCTCACCCATCTGAACCTAACCATCACCGAAATCAATGAATTGGACATTGCGAAAATATCCACAAAACGTGCTTACCTCACAATACCTAACCCTACCTAACCTTACCATCACCGAAGTCAGAGAATTCGACATTGCCAAAATATCCACAAAAAGTTCTTATCCTACCAAACCTCACCCATCTGAACCTAACCATCACCGAAATCAAAGAATTGGACATTGCCAAAATATCCACAAAACGTGCTTACCTCACAATACCTAACCCAACCTAACCTAACCATCACTGAAGTCAGAGAATCCAACATTGCCAAAATATCCACAAAAAGTTCATACCCCACCAAACCTCACCCATCTGATCCTAACCATCACCGAAATCGAAGAAATGGACATTGCCAAAATATCCACAAAACGTGCTTACCTCACTATACCTTATTCAACCTAACCTAACCATCACCGAAGTCAGAGAATTCGACATTGCCAAAATATCCACAAAAAGTTCTTATCCTACCAAACCTCACCCATCTGAACCTAACCATCACCGAAATCAAAGAATTGGACATTGCCAAAATATCCACAAAACGTGCTTACCTCACAATACCTAACCCAACCTAACCTAACCATCACTGAAGTCAGAGAATCCAACATTGCCAAAATATCCACAAAAAGTTCATACCCCACCAAACCTCATCCATCTGATCCTAACCATCACCGAAATCGAAGAAATGGACATTGCCAAAATATCCACAAAACGTGCTTACCTCACTATACCTTATTCAACCTAACCTAACCATCACCGAAGTCAGAGAATTCGACATTGCCAAAATATCCACAAAAAGTTCTTATCCTACCAAACCCCACCCATCTGAACCTAACCATCACCGAAATCAATGAATTGGACATTGCGAAAATATCCACAAAACGTGCTTACCTCACAATACCTAACCCAACCTAACCTAACCATCACCGAAGTCAGAGAATTCGACATTGCCAAAATATCCACAAAAAGTTCTTATCCTACCAAACCTCACCCATCTGAACCTCACCATCAACGAAATCAAAGAATTGGACATTGCAAAAATATACACAAAACGTGCTTACATCACAATACCTAACCCAACCTAACCTAACCATCACCGAAGTCAGAGAATTCGACATTGCCAAAATATCCACAAAAAGTTCTTATCCTACCAAACCTCACCCATCTGAACCTTACCATCACCGAAATCAAAGAATTGGACATTAAAAAAAAAAACAACAAAAGGTGCTTACCTTACAATACCTAACCCAACCTAACCTAACCATCACCGAAGTCAGAGAATTCGACATTGCCAAAATATCCACAAAAAGTTCTTATCCTACCAAACCTCACCCATCTGAGCCTAACCATCAACGAAATTAAAGAATTAGACATTGCCAAAATATCTACAAAACATGCTTACCCCTTAATACCTAACCCAACCTAACCTTTCCATCACCGAAGTCAGAGAATCCAACATTGCCAAAATATCCACAAAAAGTTCATACCCCACCAAACCTCACCCATCTGAACCTAACCATCACCGAAATCGAAGAAATGGACATTGCCAAAATATCCACAAAACGTGCTTACCTCACTATACCTTATTCAACCTAACCTAACCATCACCGAAGTCAGAGAATTCGACATTGCCAAAATATCCACAAAAAGTTCTTATCCTACCAAACCTCTCCCATCTGAACCTAACCATCACCGAAAACAAAGAATTGGACATTGCCAAAATATCCACAAAACGTGCTTACCTCACAATACCTAACCCAACCTAACCTAACCATCACCGAAGTCAGAGAATTCGACATTGCTAAAATATCCACAAAAAGTTCTTATCCTACCAAACCTCACCCATCTGAACCTAACCATCACCGAAATCAAAGAATTAGACATTGCAAAAATATACACAAAACGTGCTTACCTCACAATACCTAACCCAACCTAACCTAACCATCACCGAAGTCAAAGAATTCGACATTGCCAAAATATCCACAAAAAGTTCTTATCCTACCAAACCTCACTTATCTGAACCTAACCATCACCGAAATCAAAGAATTGGACAATGATAAAATATCCACAAAACGTGCTTACCTCACAATACCTAACCCAACCTAACCTAACCATCACCGAAGTCAAAGAATTTGACATTGCCAAAATATTCACAAAAAGTTCTTATCCTACCAAACCTCACCCATCTGAACCTAACCATCACCGAAATCAATGAATTGGACATTGCGAAAATATCCACAAAACGTGCTTACCTCACAATACCTAACCCTTCCTAACCTTACCATCACCGAAGTCAGAGAATTCGACATTGCCAAAATATCCACAAAAAGTTCTTATCCTACCAAACCTCACCCATCTGAACCTAACCATCACCGAAATCAAAGAATTGGACATTGCTAAAATATCCACAAAACGTGCTTCCCTCACAATACCTAACCCAACCTAACCTAACCATCACTGAAGTCAGAGAATCCAACATTGCCAAAATATCCACAAAAAGTTCATACCCCACCAAACCTCACCCATCTGATCCTAACCATCACCGAAATCGAAGAAATGGACATTGCCAAAATATCCACAAAACGTGCTTACCTCACTATACCTTATTCAACCTAACCTAACCATCACCGAAGTCAGAGAATTCGACATTGCCAAAATATCCACAAAAAGTTCTTATCCTACCAAACCTCACCCATCTGAACCTAACCATCACCGAAATCAAAGAATTGGACATTAATAAAATATCCACAAAACGTGCTTACTTTACAATACCTAACCCAACCTAACCTAACCATCACCGAAGTCAGAGAATTCGACATTGCCAAAATATCCACAAAAAGTTCTTATCCTACCAAACCTCACCCATCTGAACCTAACCATCACCGAAATCAAAGAATTGGACATTGCAAAGATATACACAAAACGTGCTTACCTCACAATACCAAACCTAACCTAACCAAACCATCACCGAAGTCAGAGAATTCGACATTGCCAAAATATCCACAAAAAGTTCTTATCCTACCAAACCTCACCCATCTGAGCCTAACCATCAACGAAATTAAAGAATTAGACATTGCGAAAATATCTACAAAACATGCTTACCCCTTAATACCTAACCCAACCTAACCTAACCATCACCGAAGTCAGAGAATTCGACATTGCCAAAATATCCACAAAAAGTTCTTATCCTACCAAACCTCTCCCATCTGAACCTAACCATCACCGAAATCAAAGAATTGGACATCGCCAAAATAACAACAAAACGTGCTTACCTCACAATACCTAACCCAACCTAACCTAACCATCACCGAAGTCAGAGAATTCGACATTGCCAAAATATCCACAAAAAGTTCTTATCCTACCAAACCTCACCCATCTGAACCTAACCATCACCGAAATCAAAGAATTGGACATTGCAAAAATATACACAAAACGTGCTTACCTCACAATACTTAACCTAACCTAACCTAACCATCACCGAAGTCAGAGAATTCGACATTGCCGAAATATCCACAAAAAGTTCTTATCCTACCAAACCTCACTTATCTGAACCTAACCATCACCGAAATCAAAGAATTGGACAATGATAAAATATCCACAAAACGTGCTTACTTCACAATACCTAACGCAACCTAACCTAACCATCACCGAAGTCAAAGAATTCGACATTGCCAAAATATCCACAAAAAGTTCTTATCCTACCAAACCTCACCCATCTGAACCTAACCATCACCGAAATCAATGAATTGGACATTGCGAAAATATCCACAAAACGTGCTTACCTCACAATACCTAACCCTACCTAACCTAACCATCACTGAAGTCAGAGAATCCAACATTGCCAAAATATCCACAAAAAGTTCATACCCCACCAAACCTCACCCATCTGATCCTAACCATCACCGAAATCGAAGAAATGGACATAGCCAAAATATCCACAAAACGTGCTTACCTCACTATACCTTATTCAACCTAACCTAACCATCACCGAAGTCAGAGAATTCGACATTGCCAAAATATCCACAAAAAGTTCTTATCCTACCAAACCTCACCCATCTGAACCTAAGCATCACCGAAATCAAAGAATTGGACATTAATAAAATATCCACAAAACGTGCTTACTTTACAATACCTAACCCAACCTAACCTTACCATCACCGAAGTCAGAGAATTCGACATTGCCAAAATATCCACAAAAAGTTCTTATCCTACCAAACCTCACCCATCTGAACCTAACCATCACCGAAATCAAAGAATTGGACATTGCAAAGATATACACAAAACGTGCTTACCTCACAATACCTAACCTAACCTAACCGTACCATCACCGAAGTCATAAAATTCGACATTGTCAAAATATCCACAAAAAGTTCTTATCCTACCAAACCTCACCCATCTGAGCCTAACCATCAACGAAATTAAAGAATTAGACATTGCGAAAATATCTACAAAACATGCTTACCCCTTAATACCTAACCCAACCTAACCTAACCATCACCGAAGTCAGAGAATTCGACATTGCCAAAATATCCACAAAAAGTTCTTATCCTACCAAACCTCTCCCATCTGAACCTAACCATCACCGAAATCAAAGAATTGGACATCGCCAAAATAACAACAAAACGTGCTTACCTCACAATACCTAACCCAACTTAACCTAACCATCACGGAAGTCAGAGAATTCGACATTGCCAAAATATCCACAAAAAGTTCTTATCCTACCAAACCTCACCCATCTGATCCTAACCATCACCGAAATCAAAGAATTGGACATTGCAAAAATATACACAAAACGTGCTTACCTCACAATACTTAACCTAACCTAACCTAACCATCACCGAAGTCAGAGAATTCGACATTGCCAAAATATCCACAAAAAGTTCTTATCCTACCAAACCTCACCCATCTGAGCCTAACCATCAACGTAATTAAAGAATAAGACATTTCCAAAATATCTACAAAACATGCTTACCCCTTAATACCTAACCCAACCTAACCTCACCATCACCGAAGTCAGAGAATTCGACATTGCCAAAATATCCACAAAAAGTTCTTATCCTACCAAACCTCACCCAATTGAACCTAACCATCACCGAAATCAAAGAATTGGACATTGCAAAAATATCCACAAAACGTGCTTACCTCACAATACCTAACCTAACCTAACCTTACCATCACCGAAGTCAGAGAATTCGACATTGCCAAAATATCCACAAAAGTTCTTATCCTACCAAACCTCACCCATCTGAACCTAACCATCACCGAAATCAAAGAATTGGACATTGCCAAAATATCCACAAAACGAGCTTACCTCACAATACCTAACCCAACCTAACCTAACCATCACTGAAGTCAGAGAATCCAACATTGCCAAAATATCCACAAAAAATTCATACCCCACCAAACCTCACCCATCTGAACCTAACCATCACCGAAATCGAAGAGATGGACATTGCCAAAATATCCACAAAACGTGCTTACCTCAATATACCTGATTTAACCTAACCTAACCATCACCGAAGTCAAAAATTCGACATTGCCAAAATATCCACAAAAAGTTCTTATCCTACCAAACCTCACCCATCTGAACCTAACCATCACCGAAATCAAAGAATTCGACATTGCCAAAATATTTACAAAACGTGCTTACCTCACAATACCTAACCTAACCTAACCTAACCATCACCGAAGTCAGAGAATTCGACATTGCCAAAATATCCACAAAAAGTTCTTATCCTACCAAACCTCACCCATCTGAGCCTAACCATCAACGTAATTAAAGAATAAGACATTTCCAAAATATCTACAAAACATGCTTACCCCTTAATACCTAACCTAACCTAACCTTACCATCACCGAAGTCAGAGAATTCAACATTGCCAAAATATCTACAAAAAGTTCATACCCCACCAAACCTCACCCATCTGAACCTAACAATCACCGAAATCGAAGAAATGGACATTGCCAAAATATCCACAAAACGTGCTTCCCTCACTATACCTTATCCAACCTAACCTAACCATCACCGAAAATAGAGAATTCGACATTGCCAAAATATCCACAAAAAGTTCTTATCCTACCAAACCTCACCCAATTGAACCTAACCATCACCGAAATCAAAGAATTGGACATTGCAAAAATATCCACAAATTGTGCTTACCTCACAATACCTAACCTAACCTAACCTAACCATCACCGAAGTCAGAGAATTCGACATTGCCAAAATATCCACAAAAAGTTCTTATCCTACCAAACCTCACCCATCTGAGCCTAACCATCAACGAAATTAAAGAATTAGACATTGCCAAAATATCTACAAAACATGCTTACCCCTTAAAACCTAACTCAACCTAACCTAACCATCACCGAAGTCAGAGAATTCGACATTGCCGAAATATCCACAAAAAGTTCTTATCCTACCAAACCTCTCCCATCTGAACCTAACCATCACCGAAATCAAAGAATTGGACATCGCCAAAATAACAACAAAACGTGCTTACCTCACAATACCTAACCCAACCTAACCTAACCATCACCGAAGTCAGAGAATTCGACATTGCCAAAATATCCACAAAAAGTTCTTATCCTACCAAACCTCACCCATCTGAACCTAAGCATCACCGAAATCAAAAAATTGGACATTAATAAAATATCCACAAAACGTGCTTACTTTACAATACCTAACCCAACCTAACCTAACCATCACCGAAGTCAGAGAATTCGACATTGCCAAAATATCCACAAAAAGTTCTTATCCTACCAAACCTCACCCATCTGAACCTAACCATCACCGAAATCAAAGAATTGGACATTGCAAAGATATACACAAAACGTGCTTACCTCACAATACCTAACCTAACCTAACCGTACCATCACCGAAGTCAGAGAATTCGACATTGCCAAAATATCCACAAAAAGTTCTTATCCTACCAAACCTCACCCATCTGAGCCTAACCATCAACGAAATTAAAGAATTAGACATTGCGAAAATATCTACAAAACATGCTTACCCCTTAATACCTAACCCAACCTAACCTAACCATCACCGAAGTCAGAGAATTCGACATTGCCAAAATATCCACAAAAAGTTCTTATCCTACCAAACCTCTCCCATCTGAACCTCACCATCACCGAAATCAAAGAATTGGACATCGCCAAAATAACAACAAAACGTGCTTACCTCACAATACCTAACCCAACCTAACCTAACCATCACCGAAGTCAGAGAATTCGACATTGCCAAAATATCCACAAAAAGTTCTTATCCTACCAAACCTCACCCATCTGAACCTAACCATCACCGAAATCAAAGAATTGGACATTGCAAAAATATACACAAAACGTGCTTACCTCACAATACTTAACCTAACCTAACCTAACCATCACCGAAGTCAGAGAATTCGACATTGCCAAAATATCCACAAAAAGTTCTTATCCTACCAAACCTCACCCATCTGACACTAACCATCAACGAAATTAAAGAATTAGACATTGCGAAAATATCTACAAAACATGCTTACCCCTTAATACCTAACCCAACCTAACCTAACCATCACCGAAATCAGAGAATTCGACATTGCCAAAATATCCACAAAAAGTTCATATCCTACCAAACCTCACCCATCTGAACCTAACCATCACCGAAATCAAAGAATTAGGCATTGCCAAAATATCCACAAAACGTGCTTACCTCACAATACCTAACCCAACCTTACCTATTCATCACCGAAGTCCGAGAATTCGACATTGCCAAAATATCCACAAAAAGTTCTTATCCTACCAAACCTCACTTATCTGAACCTAACCATCACCGAAATCAAAGAATTGGACAATGATAAAATATCCACAAAACGTGCTTACCTCACAATACCTAACCTAACATAACCTAACCATCACCGAAGTCAGAGAATTCAACATTGCCAAAATATCTACAAAAAGTTCATACCCCACCAAACCTCACCCATCTGAACCTAACCATCACCGAAATCGAAGAAATGGACATTGCCAAAATATCCACAAAACGTGCTTACCTCACTATACCTTATCCAACCTAACCTAACCATCACCGAAAATAGAGAATTCGACATTGCCAAAATATCCACAAAAAGTTCTTATCCTACCAAACCTCACCCAATTGAACCTAACCATCACCGAAATCAAAGAATTGGACATTGCAAAAATATCCACAAAACGTGCTTACCTCACAATACCTAACCTAACCTAACCTAACCATCACCGAAGTCAGAGAATTCGACATTGCCAAAATATCCACAAAAAGTTCTTATCCTACCAAACCTCACCCATCTGAGCCTAACCATCAACGTAATTAAAGAATTAGACATTTCCAAAATATCTACAAAACATGCTTACCCCTTAATACCTAACCCAACCTAACCTAACCATCACCGAAATCAGAGAATTCGACATTGCCAAAATATCCACAAAAAGTTCATATCCTACCAAACCTCACCCATCTGAACCTAACCATCACCGAAATCAAAGAATTAGGCATTGCCAAAATATCCACAAAACGTGCTTACCTCACAATACCTAACCCAACCTTACCTATTCATCACCGAAGTCCGAGAATTCGACATTGCCAAAATATCCACAAAAAGTTCTTATCCTACCAAACCTCACTTATCTGAACCTAACCATCACCGAAATCAAAGAATTGGACAATGATAAAATATCCACAAAACGTGCTTACCTCACAATACCTAACCTTACATAACCTAACCATCACCGAAGTCAGAGAATTCAACATTGCCAAAATATCTACAAAAAGTTCATACCCCACCAAACCTCACCCATCTGAACCTAACCATCACCGAAATCGAAGAAATGGACATTGCCAAAATATCCACAAAACGTGCTTACCTCACTATACCTTATCCAACCTAACCTAACCATCACCGAAAATAGAGAATTCGACATTGCCAAAATATCCACAAAAAGTTCTTATCCTACTTAACCTCACCCAATTGAACCTAACCATCACCGAAATCAAAGAATTGGACATTGCAAAAATATCCACAAAACGTGCTTACCTCACAATACCTAACCTAACCTAACCTAACCATCACCGAAGTCAGAGAATTCGACATTGCCAAAATATCCACAAAAAGTTCTTATCCTACCAAACCTCACCCATCTGAACCTAACCATCACCGAAATCAAAGAATTGGACATTAATAAAATATCCACAAAACGTGCTTACTTTACAATACCTAACCCAACCTAACCTAACCATCACCGAAGTCAGAGAATTCGACATTGCCAAAATATCCACAAAAAGTTCTTATCCTACCAAACCTCACCCATCTGAACCTAACCATCACCGAAATCAAAGAATTGGACATTGCAAAGATATACACAAAACGTGCTTACCTCACAATACCTAACCTAACCTAACCTAACCATCACCGAAGTCAGAGAATTCGACATTGCCAAAATATCCACAAAAAGTTCTTATCCTACCAAACCTCACCCATCTGAGCCTAACCATCAACGAAATTAAAGAATTAGACATTGCGAAAATATCTACAAAACATGCTTACCCCTTAATACCTAACCCAACCTAACCTAACCATCACCGAAGTCAAAGAATTCGACATTGCCAAAATATCCACAAAAAGTTCTTATCCTACCAAACCTCTCCCATCTGAACCTAACCATCACCGAAATCAAAGAATTGGACATCGCCAAAATAACAACAAAACGTGCTTACCTCACAATACCTAACCCAACCTAACCTAACCATCACCGAAGTCAGAGAATTCGACATTGCCAAAATATCCACAAAAAGTTCTTATCCTACCAAACCTCACCCATCTGAACCTAACCATCACCGAAATCAAAGAATTGGACATTGCAAAAATATACACAAAACGTGCTTACCTCACAATACTTAACCTAACCTAACCTAACCATCACCGAAGTCAGAGAATTCGACATTGCCAAAATATCCACAAAAAGTTCTTATCCTACCAAACCTCACTTATCTGAACCTAACCATCACCGAAATCAAAGAATTGGACAATGATAAAATATCCACAAAACGTGCTTACTTCACAATACCTAACGCAACCTAACCTAACCATCACCGAAGTCAAAGAATTCGACATTGCCAAAATATCCACAAAAAGTTCTTATCCTACCAAACCTCACCCATCTGAACCTAACCATCACCGAAATCAAAGAATTCGACATTGCCAAAATATTCACAAAACGTGCTTTCCTCACAATACCTAACCTAACCTAACCTAACCATCACCGAAGTCAGAGAATTCAACATTGCCAAAATATCTACAAAAAGTTCATACCCCACCAAACCTCACCCATCTGAACCTAACAATCACCGAAATCGAAGAAATGGACATTGCCAAAATATCCACAAAACGTGCTTACCTCACTTTATTTTATCCAACCTAACCTAACCATCACCGAAAATAGAGAATTCGACATTGCCAAAATATCCACAAAAAGTTCTTATCCTACCAAACCTCACCCAATTGAACCTAACCATCACCGAAATCAAAGAATTGGACATTGCAAAAATATCCACAAAACGTGCTTACCTCACAATACCTAACCTAACCTAACCTAACCATCACCAAAGTCAGAGAATTCGACATTGCCAAAATATCCACAAAAAGTTCTTATCCTACCAAACCTCACCCATCTGAGCCTAACCATCAACGTAATTAAAGAATTAGACATTTCCAAAATATCTACAAAACATGCTTACCCCTTTATACCTAACCCAACCTAACCTTTCCATCACCGAAGTCAGAGAATTCGACATTGCCAAAATATCCACAAAAAGTTCTTATCCTACCAAACCTCACCCAATTGAACCTAACCATCACCGAAATCAAAGAATTGGACATTGCAAAAATATCCACAAAACGTGCTTACCTCACAATACCTAACCTAACCTAACCTCACCATCACCGAAGTCAGAGAATTCAACATTGCCAAAATATCTACAAAAAGTTCATACCCCACCAAACCTCACCCATCTGAACCTTACAATCACCGAAATCGAAGAAATGGACATTGCCAAAATATCCACAAAACGTGCTTACCTCACTTTATTTTATCCAACCTAACCTAACCATCACCGAAAATAGAGAATTCGACATTGCCAAAATATCCACAAAAAGTTCTTATCCTACCAAACCTCACCCAATTGAACCTAACCATCACCGAAATCAAAGAATTGGACATTGCAAAAATATCCACAAAACGTGCTTACCTCACAATACCTAACCTAACCTAACCTAACCATCACCAAAGTCAGAGAATTCGACATTGCCAAAATATCCACAAAAAGTTCTTATCCTACCAAACCTCACCCATCTGAGCCTTACCATCAACGTAATTAAAGAATTAGACATTTCCAAAATATCTACAAACATGCTTACCCCTTTATACCTAACCCAACCTAACCTTTCCATCACCGAAGTCAGAGAATTCGACATTGCCAAAATATCCACAAAAAGTTCTTATCCTACCAAACCTCACCCAATTGAACCTAACCATCACCGAAATCAAAGAATTGGACATTGCAAAAATATCCACAAAACGTGCTTACCTCACAATACCTAACCTAACCTAACCTAACCATCACCAAGTCAGAGAATTCGACATTGCCAAAATATCCACAAAAAGTTCTTATCCTACCAAACCTCACCCATCTGAACCTAACCATCACCGAAATCAAAGAATTGGACATTGCCAAAATATCCACAAAACGAACTTACCTCACAATACCTAACCCAACCTAACCTAACCATCACTGAAGTCAGAGAATCCAACATTGCCAAAATATCCACAAAAAGTTCATACCCCACCAAACCTCACCCATCTGAACCTAACCATCACCGAAATCGAAGAAATGGACATTGCCAAAATATCCACAAAACGTGCTTACCTCACTATTCCTTATTCAACCTAACCTAACCATCACCGAAGTCAGAGAATTCGACATTGCCAAAATATCCACAAAAAGTTCTTATCCTACCAAACCTCACCCATCTGAACCTAACCATCACCGAAATCAAAGAATTGGACATTAATAAAATATCCACAAAACGTGCTTACTTTACAATACCTAACCCAACCTAACCTAACCATCACCGAAGTCAGAGAATTCGACATTGCCAAAATATCCACAAAAAGTTCTTATCCTACCAAACCTCACCCATCTGAACCTAACCATCACCGAAATCAAAGAATTGGACATTGCAAAGATATACACAAAACGTGCTTACCTCACAATACCTAACCTAACCTAACCTAACCATCACCGAAGTCAGAGAATTCGACATTGCCAAAATATCCACAAAAAGTTCTTATCCTACCAAACCTCACCCATCTGAGCCTAACCATCAACGAAATTAAAGAATTAGACATTGCGAAAATATCTACAAAACATGCTTACCCCTTAATACCTAACCCAACCTAACCTAACCATCACCGAAGTCAGAGAATTCGACATTGCCAAAATATCCACAAAAAGTTCTTATCCTACCAAACCTCTCCCATCTGAACCTAACCATCACCGAAATCAAAGAATTGGACATCGCCAAAATAACAACAAAACGTGCTTACCTCACAATACCTAACCCAACCTAACCTAACCATCACCGAAGTCAGAGAATTCGACATTGCCAAAATATCCACAAAAAGTTCTTATCCTACCAAACCTCACCCATCTGAACCTAACCATCACCGAAATCAAAGAATTGGACATTGCAAAAATATACACAAAACGTGCTTACCTCACAATACTTAACCTAACCTAACCTAACCATCACCGAAGTCAGAGAATTCGACATTGCCAAAATATCCACAAAAAGTTCTTATCCTACCAAACCTCACTTATCTGAACCTAACCATCACCGAAATCAAAGAATTGGACAATGATAAAATATCCACAAAACGTGCTTACTTCACAATACCTAACGCAACCTAACCTAACCATCACCGAAGTCAAAGAATTCGACATTGCCAAAATATCCACAAAAAGTTCTTATCCTACCAAACCTCACCCATCTGAACCTAACCATCACCGAAATCAAAGAATTCGACATTGCCAAAATATCCACAAAACGTGCTTTTCTCACAATACCTAACCTAACCTAACCTAACCATCACCGAAGTCAGAGAATTCAACATTGCCAAAATATCTACAAAAAGTTCATACCCCACCAAACCTCACCCATCTGAACCTAACCATCACCGAAATCGAAGAAATGGACATTGCCAAAATATCCACAAAACGTGCTTACCTCACTATACCTTAGATAACCTAACCTAACCATCACCGAAAATAGAGAATTCGACATTGCCAAAATATCCACAAAAAGTTCTTATCCTACCAAACCTCACCCAATTGAACCTAACCATCACCGAAATCAAAGAATTGGACATTGCAAAAATATCCACAAAACGTGCTTACCTCACAATACCCAACCTAACCTAACCTAACCATCACCGAAGTCAGAGAATTCGACATTGCCAAAATATCCACAAAAAGTTCTTATCCTACCAAACCTCACCCAATTGAACCTAACCATCACCGAAATCAAAGAATTGGACATTGCAAAAATATCCACAAAACGTGCTTACCTCACAATACCTAACCTAACCTAACCTAACCATCACCGAAGTCAGAGAATTCAACATTGCCAAAATATCTACAAAAAGTTCATACCCCACCAAACCTCACCCATCTGAACCTAACAATCACCGAAATCGAAGAAATGGACATTGCCAAAATATCCACAAAACGTGCTTACCTCACTTTATTTTATCCAACCTAACCTAACCATCACCGAAAATAGAGAATTCGACATTGCCAAAATATCCACAAAAAGTTCTTATCCTACCAAACCTCACCCAATTGAACCTAACCATCACCGAAATCAAAGAATTGGACATTGCAAAAATATCCACAAATTGTGCTTACCTCACAATACCTAACCTAACCTAACCTAACCATCACCGAAGTCAGAAAATTCGACATTGCCAAAATATCCACAAAAAGTTCTTATCCTACCAAACCTCACCCATCTGAGCCTAACCATCAACGCAATTAAAGAATTAGACATTGCCAAAATATCTACAAAACATGCTTACCCCTTAAAACCTAACTCAACCTAACCTAACCATCACCGAAGTCAGAGAATTCGACATTGCCGAAATATCCACAAAAAGTTCTTATCCTACCAAACCTCTCCCATCTGAACCTAACCATCACCGAAATCAAAGAATTGGACATCGCCAAAATAACAACAAAACGTGCTTACCTCACAATACCTAACCCAACCTTACCTAACCATCACCGAAGTCAGAGAATTCGACATTGCCAAAATATCCACAAAAAGTTCTTATCCTACCAAACCTCACCCATCTGAACCTAACCATCACCGAAATCAAAGAATTGGACATTGCAAAAATATACACAAAACGTGTTTACCTCACAATACTTAACCTAACCTAACCTAACCATCACCGAAGTCAGAGAATTCGACATTGCCAAAATATCCACAAAAAGTTCTTATCCTACAAACCTCACTTATCTGAACCTAACCATCACCGAAATCAAAGAATTGGACAATGATAAAATTTCCACAAAACGTGCTTACCTCACAATACCTAACCCAACCTAACCTAACCATCACCGAAGTCAAAGAATTCGACATTGCCAAAATATCCACAAAAAGTTCTTATCCTACCAAACCTCACCCATCTGAACCTAACCATCACCGAAATCAATGAATTGGACATTGCGAAAATATCCACAAAACGTGCTTACCTCACAATACCTAACCCTACCTAACCTAACCATCACTGAAGTCAGAGAATCCAACATTGCCAAAATATCCACAAAAAGTTCATACCCCACCAAACCTCACCCATCTGATCCTAACCATCACTGAAATCGAAGAAATGGACATAGCTAAAATATCCACAAAACGTGCTTACCACACTATACTTTATTCAACCTAACCTAACCATCACCGAAGTCAGAGAATTCGACATTGCCAAAATATCCACAAAAAGTTCTTATCCTACCAAACCTCACCCATCTGAACCTAACCATCACCGAAATCAAAGAATTGGACATTGCAAAGATATACACAAAACGTGCTTACCTCACAATACCTAACCTAACCTAACCTAACCATCACCGAAGTCAGAGAATTCGACATTGCCAAAATATCCACAAAAAGTTCTTATCCTACCAAACCTCACCCATCTGAGCCTAACCATCAACGAAATTAAAGAATTAGACATTGCGAAAATATCTACAAAACATGCTTACCCCTTAATACCTAACCCAACCTAACCTAACCATCACCGAAGTCAGAGAATTCGACATTGCCAAAATATCCACAAAAAGTTCTTATCCTACCAAACCTCTCCCATCTGAACCTAACCATCACCGAAATCAAAGAATTGGACATCGCCAAAATAACAACAAAACGTGCTTACCTCACAATACCTTACCCAACCTAACCTAACCATCACCGAAGTCAGAGAATTCGACATTGCCAAAATATCCACAAAAAGTTCTTATCCTACCAAACCTCACCCATCTGATCCTAACCATCACCGAAATCAAAGAATTGGACATTGCAAAAATATACACAAAACGTGCTTACCTCACAATACTTAACCTAACCTAACCTAACCATCACCGAAGTCAGAGAATTCGACATTGCCAAAATATCCACAAAAAGTTCTTATCCTACCAAACCTCACCCATCTGAGCCTAACCATCAACGTAATTAAAGAATAAGACATTTCCAAAATATCTACAAAACATGCTTACCCCTTAATACCTAACCCAACCTAACCTTACCATCACCGAAGTCAGAGAATTCGACATTGCCAAAATATCCACAAAACGTGCTTACCTCACTTTATTTTATCCAACCTAACCTAACCATCACCGAAAATAGAGAATTCGACATTGCCAAAATATCCACAAAAAGTTCTTATCCTACCAAACCTCACCCAATTGAACCTAACCATCACCGAAATCAAAGAATTGGACATTGCAAAAATATCCACAAATTGTGCTTACCTCACAATACCTAACCTAACCTAACCTAACCATCACCGAAGTCAGAAAATTCGACATTGCCAAAATATCCACAAAAAGTTCTTATCCTACCAAACCTCACCCATCTGAGCCTAACCATCAACGCAATTAAAGAATTAGACATTGCCAAAATATCTACAAAACATGCTTACCCCTTAAAACCTAACTCAACCTAACCTAACCATCACCGAAGTCAGAGAATTCGACATTGCCGAAATATCCACAAAAAGTTCTTATCCTACCAAACCTCTCCCATCTGAACCTAACCATCACCGAAATCAAAGAATTGGACATCGCCAAAATAACAACAAAACGTGCTTACCTCACAATACCTAACCCAACCTAACCTAACCATCACCGAAGTCAGAGAATTCGACATTGCCAAAATATCCACAAAAAGTTCTTATCCTACCAAACCTCACCCATCTGAACCTAACCATCACCGAAATCAAAGAATTGGACATTGCAAAAATATACACAAAACGTGTTTACCTCACAATACTTAACCTAACCTAACCTAACCATCACCGAAGTCAGAGAATTCGACATTGCCAAAATATCCACAAAAAGTTCTTATCCTACAAACCTCACTTATCTGAACCTAACCATCACCGAAATCAAAGAATTGGACAATGATAAAATTTCCACAAAACGTGCTTACCTCACAATACCTAACCCAACCTAACCTAACCATCACCGAAGTCAAAGAATTCGACATTAACAAAATATCCACAAAAAGTTCTTATCCTACCAAACCTCACCCATCTGAACCTAACCATCACCGAAATCAATGAATTGGACATTGCGAAAATATCCACAAAACGTGCTTACCTCACAATACCTAACCCTACCTAACCTAACCATCACTGAAGTCAGAGAATCCAACATTGCCAAAATATCCACAAAAAGTTCATACCCCACCAAACCTCACCCATCTGATCCTAACCATCACCGAAATCGAAGAAATGGACATAGCTAAAATATCCACAAAACGTGCTTACCTCACTATACCTTATTCAACCTAACCTAACCATCACCGAAGTCAGAGAATTCGACATTGCCAAAATATCCACAAAAAGTTCTTATCCTACCAAACCTCACCCATCTGAACCTAAGCATCACCGATATCAAAGAATTGGACATTAATAAAATATCCACAAAACGTGCTTACTTTACAATACCTAACCCAACCTAACCTTACCATCACCGAAGTCAGAGAATTCGACATTGCCAAAATATCCACAAAAAGTTCTTATCCTACCAAACCTCACCCATCTGAACCTAACCATCACCGAAATCAAAGAATTGGACATTGCAAAGATATACACAAAACGTGCTTACCTCACAATACCTAACCTAACCTAACCTAACCATCACCGAAGTCAGAGAATTCGACATTGCCAAAATATCCACAAAAAGTTCTTATCCTACCAAACCTCACCCATCTGAGCCTAACCATCAACGAAATTAAAGAATTAGACATTGCGAAAATATCTACAAAACATGCTTACCCCTTAATACCTAACCCAACCTAACCTAACCATCACCGAAGTCAGAGAATTCGACATTGCCAAAATATCCACAAAAAGTTCTTATCCTACCAAACCTCTCCCATCTGAACCTAACCATCACCGAAATCAAAGAATTGGACATCGCCAAAATAACAACAAAACGTGCTTACCTCACAATACCTAACCCAACCTAACCTAACCATCACCGAAGTCAGAGAATTCGACATTGCCAAAATATCCACAAAAAGTTCTTATCCTACCAAACCTCACCCATCTGATCCTAACCATCACCGAAATCAAAGAATTGGACATTGCAAAAATATACACAAAACGTGCTTACCTCACAATACTTAACCTAACCTAACCTAACCATCACCGAAGTCAGAGAATTCGACATTGCCAAAATATCCACAAAAAGTTCTTATCCTACCAAACCTCACCCATCTGAGCCTAACCATCAACGTAATTAAAGAATAAGACATTTCCAAAATATCTACAAAACATGCTTACCCCTTAATACCTAACCCAACCTAACCTTACCATCACCGAAGTCAGAGAATTCGACATTGCCAAAATATCCACAAAAAGTTCTTATCCTACCAAACCTCACCCAATTGAACCTAACCATCACCGAAATCAAAGAATTGGACATTGCAAAAATATCCACAAAACGTGCTTACCTCACAATACCTAACCTAACCTAACCTTAACATCACCGAAGTCAGAGAATTCGACATTGCCAAAATATCCACAAAAGTTCTTATCCTACCAAACCTCACCCATCTGAACCTAACCATCACCGAAATCAAAGAATTGGACATTGCCAAAATATCCACAAAACGAGCTTACCTCACAATACCTAACCCAACCTAACCTAACCATCACTGAAGTCAGAGAATCCAACATTGCCAAAATATCCACAAAAAATTCATACCCCACCAAACCTCACCCATCTGAACCTAACCATCACCGAAATCGAAGAAATGGACATTGCCAAAATATCCACAAAACGTGCTTACCTCAATATACCTGATTTAACCTAACCTAACCATCACCGAAGTCAGAGAATTCGACATTGCCAAAATATCCACAAAAAGTTCTTATCCTACCAAACCTCACCCATCTGAACCTAACCATCACCGAAATCAAAAAATTCGACATTGCCAAAATATTTACAAAACGTGCTTACCTCACAATACCTAACCTAACCTAACCTTACCATCACCGAAGTCAGAGAATTCGACATTGCCAAAATATCCACAAAAAGTTCTTATCCTACCAAACCTCACCCATCTGAGCCTAACCATCAACGTAATTAAAGAATAAGACATTTCCAAAATATCTACAAAACATGCTTACCCCTTAATACCTAACCTAACCTAACCTTACCATCACCGAAGTCAGAGAATTCAACATTGCCAAAATATCTACAAAAAGTTCATACCCCACCAAACCTCACCCATCTGAACCTAACAATCACCGAAATCGAAGAAATGGACATTGCCAAAATATCCACAAAACGTGCTTCCCTCACTATACCTTATCCAACCTAACCTAACCATCACCGAAAATAGAGAATTCGACATTGCCAAAATATCCACAAAAAGTTCTTATCCTACCAAACCTCACCCAATTGAACCTAACCATCACCGAAATCAAAGAATTGGACATTGCAAAAATATCCACAAATTGTGCTTACCTCACAATACCTAACCTAACCTAACCTAACCATCACCGAAGTCAGAGAATTCGACATTGCCAAAATATCCACAAAAAGTTCTTATCCTACCAAACCTCACCCATCTGAGCCTAACCATCAACGAAATTAAAGAATTAGACATTGCCAAAATATCTACAAAACATGCTTACCCCTTAAAACCTAACTCAACCTAACCTAACCATCACCGAAGTCAGAGAATTCGACATTGCCGAAATATCCACAAAAAGTTCTTATCCTACCAAACCTCTCCCATCTGAACCTAACCATCACCGAAATCAAAGAATTGGACATCGCCAAAATAACAACAAAACGTGCTTACCTCACAATACCTAACCCAACCTAACCTAACCATCACCGAAGTCAGAGAATTCGACATTGCCAAAATATCCACAAAAAGTTCTTATCCTACCAAACCTCACCCATCTGAACCTAAGCATCACCGAAATCAAAGAATTGGACATTAATAAAATATCCACAAAACGTGCTTACTTTACAATACCTAACCCAACCTAACCTAACCATCACCGAAGTCAGAGAATTCGACATTGCCAAAATATCCACAAAAAGTTCTTATCCTACCAAACCTCACCCATCTGAACCTAACCATCACCGAAATCAAAGAATTCGACATTGCCAAAATATCCACAAAACGTGCTTTCCTCACAATACCTAACCTAACCTAACCTAACCATCACCGAAGTCAGAGAATTCAACATTGCCAAAATATCTACAAAAAGTTCATACCCCACCAAACCTCACCCATCTGAACCTAACCATCACCGAAATCGAAGAAATGGACATTGCCAAAATATCCACAAAACGTGCTTACCTCACTATACCTTAGATAACCTAACCTAACCATCACCGAAAATAGAGAATTCGACATTGCCAAAATATCCACAAAAAGTTCTTATCCTACCAAACCTCACCCAATTGAACCTAACCATCACCGAAATCAAAGAATTGGACATTGCAAAAATATCCACAAAACGTGCTTACCTCACAATACCCAACCTAACCTAACCTAACCATCACCGAAGTCAGAGAATTCGACATTGCCAAAATATCCACAAAAAGTTCTTATCCTACCAAACCTCACCCAATTGAACCTAACCATCACCGAAATCAAAGAATTGGACATTGCAAAAATATCCACAAAACGTGCTTACCTCACAATACCAAACCTAACCTAACCTAACCATCACCGAAGTCAGAGAATTCAACATTGCCAAAATATCTACAAAAAGTTCATACCCCACCAAACCTCACCCATCTGAACCTAACAATCACCGAAATCGAAGAAATGGACATTGCCAAAATATCCACAAAACGTGCTTACCTCACTTTATTTTATCCAACCTAACCTAACCATCACCGAAAATAGAGAATTCGACATTGCCAAAATATCCACAAAAAGTTCTTATCCTACCAAACCTCACCCAATTGAACCTAACCATCACCGAAATCAAAGAATTGGACATTGCAAAAATATCCACAAATTGTGCTTACCTCACAATACCTAACCTAACCTAACCTAACCATCACCGAAGTCAGAAAATTCGACATTGCCAAAATATCCACAAAAAGTTCTTATCCTACCAAACCTCACCCATCTGAGCCTAACCATCAACGCAATTAAAGAATTAGACATTGCCAAAATATCTACAAAACATGCTTACCCCTTAAAACCTAACTCAACCTAACCTAACCATCACCGAAGTCAGAGAATTCGACATTGCCGAAATATCCACAAAAAGTTCTTATCCTACCAAACCTCTCCCATCTGAACCTAACCATCACCGAAATCAAAGAATTGGACATCGCCAAAATAACAACAAAACGTGCTTACCTCACAATACCTAACCCAACCTTACCTAACCATCACCGAAGTCAGAGAATTCGACATTGCCAAAATATCCACAAAAAGTTCTTATCCTACCAAACCTCACCCATCTGAACCTAACCATCACCGAAATCAAAGAATTGGACATTGCAAAAATATACACAAAACGTGTTTACCTCACAATACTTAACCTAACCTAACCTAACCATCACCGAAGTCAGAGAATTCGACATTGCCAAAATATCCACAAAAAGTTCTTATCCTACAAACCTCACTTATCTGAACCTAACCATCACCGAAATCAAAGAATTGGACAATGATAAAATTTCCACAAAACGTGCTTACCTCACAATACCTAACCCAACCTAACCTAACCATCACCGAAGTCAAAGAATTCGACATTGCCAAAATATCCACAAAAAGTTCTTATCCTACCAAACCTCACCCATCTGAACCTAACCATCACCGAAATCAATGAATTGGACATTGCGAAAATATCCACAAAACGTGCTTACCTCACAATACCTAACCCTACCTAACCTAACCATCACTGAAGTCAGAGAATCCAACATTGCCAAAATATCCACAAAAAGTTCATACCCCACCAAACCTCACCCATCTGATCCTAACCATCACTGAAATCGAAGAAATGGACATAGCTAAAATATCCACAAAACGTGCTTACCACACTATACTTTATTCAACCTAACCTAACCATCACCGAAGTCAGAGAATTCGACATTGCCAAAATATCCACAAAAAGTTCTTATCCTACCAAACCTCACCCATCTGAACCTAACCATCACCGAAATCAAAGAATTGGACATTGCAAAGATATACACAAAACGTGCTTACCTCACAATACCTAACCTAACCTAACCTAACCATCACCGAAGTCAGAGAATTCGACATTGCCAAAATATCCACAAAAAGTTCTTATCCTACCAAACCTCACCCATCTGAGCCTAACCATCAACGAAATTAAAGAATTAGACATTGCGAAAATATCTACAAAACATGCTTACCCCTTAATACCTAACCCAACCTAACCTAACCATCACCGAAGTCAGAGAATTCGACATTGCCAAAATATCCACAAAAAGTTCTTATCCTACCAAACCTCTCCCATCTGAACCTAACCATCACCGAAATCAAAGAATTGGACATCGCCAAAATAACAACAAAACGTGCTTACCTCACAATACCTTACCCAACCTAACCTAACCATCACCGAAGTCAGAGAATTCGACATTGCCAAAATATCCACAAAAAGTTCTTATCCTACCAAACCTCACCCATCTGATCCTAACCATCACCGAAATCAAAGAATTGGACATTGCAAAAATATACACAAAACGTGCTTACCTCACAATACTTAACCTAACCTAACCTAACCATCACCGAAGTCAGAGAATTCGACATTGCCAAAATATCCACAAAAAGTTCTTATCCTACCAAACCTCACCCATCTGAGCCTAACCATCAACGTAATTAAAGAATAAGACATTTCCAAAATATCTACAAAACATGCTTACCCCTTAATACCTAACCCAACCTAACCTTACCATCACCGAAGTCAGAGAATTCGACATTGCCAAAATATCCACAAAACGTGCTTACCTCACTTTATTTTATCCAACCTAACCTAACCATCACCGAAAATAGAGAATTCGACATTGCCAAAATATCCACAAAAAGTTCTTATCCTACCAAACCTCACCCAATTGAACCTAACCATCACCGAAATCAAAGAATTGGACATTGCAAAAATATCCACAAATTGTGCTTACCTCACAATACCTAACCTAACCTAACCTAACCATCACCGAAGTCAGAAAATTCGACATTGCCAAAATATCCACAAAAAGTTCTTATCCTACCAAACCTCACCCATCTGAGCCTAACCATCAACGCAATTAAAGAATTAGACATTGCCAAAATATCTACAAAACATGCTTACCCCTTAAAACCTAACTCAACCTAACCTAACCATCACCGAAGTCAGAGAATTCGACATTGCCGAAATATCCACAAAAAGTTCTTATCCTACCAAACCTCTCCCATCTGAACCTAACCATCACCGAAATCAAAGAATTGGACATCGCCAAAATAACAACAAAACGTGCTTACCTCACAATACCTAACCCAACCTAACCTAACCATCACCGAAGTCAGAGAATTCGACATTGCCAAAATATCCACAAAAAGTTCTTATCCTACCAAACCTCACCCATCTGAACCTAACCATCACCGAAATCAAAGAATTGGACATTGCAAAAATATACACAAAACGTGTTTACCTCACAATACTTAACCTAACCTAACCTAACCATCACCGAAGTCAGAGAATTCGACATTGCCAAAATATCCACAAAAAGTTCTTATCCTACAAACCTCACTTATCTGAACCTAACCATCACCGAAATCAAAGAATTGGACAATGATAAAATTTCCACAAAACGTGCTTACCTCACAATACCTAACCCAACCTAACCTAACCATCACCGAAGTCAAAGAATTCGACATTAACAAAATATCCACAAAAAGTTCTTATCCTACCAAACCTCACCCATCTGAACCTAACCATCACCGAAATCAATGAATTGGACATTGCGAAAATATCCACAAAACGTGCTTACCTCACAATACCTAACCCTACCTAACCTAACCATCACTGAAGTCAGAGAATCCAACATTGCCAAAATATCCACAAAAAGTTCATACCCCACCAAACCTCACCCATCTGATCCTAACCATCACCGAAATCGAAGAAATGGACATAGCTAAAATATCCACAAAACGTGCTTACCTCACTATACCTTATTCAACCTAACCTAACCATCACCGAAGTCAGAGAATTCGACATTGCCAAAATATCCACAAAAAGTTCTTATCCTACCAAACCTCACCCATCTGAACCTAAGCATCACCGATATCAAAGAATTGGACATTAATAAAATATCCACAAAACGTGCTTACTTTACAATACCTAACCCAACCTAACCTTACCATCACCGAAGTCAGAGAATTCGACATTGCCAAAATATCCACAAAAAGTTCTTATCCTACCAAACCTCACCCATCTGAACCTAACCATCACCGAAATCAAAGAATTGGACATTGCAAAGATATACACAAAACGTGCTTACCTCACAATACCTAACCTAACCTAACCTAACCATCACCGAAGTCAGAGAATTCGACATTGCCAAAATATCCACAAAAAGTTCTTATCCTACCAAACCTCACCCATCTGAGCCTAACCATCAACGAAATTAAAGAATTAGACATTGCGAAAATATCTACAAAACATGCTTACCCCTTAATACCTAACCCAACCTAACCTAACCATCACCGAAGTCAGAGAATTCGACATTGCCAAAATATCCACAAAAAGTTCTTATCCTACCAAACCTCTCCCATCTGAACCTAACCATCACCGAAATCAAAGAATTGGACATCGCCAAAATAACAACAAAACGTGCTTACCTCACAATACCTAACCCAACCTAACCTAACCATCACCGAAGTCAGAGAATTCGACATTGCCAAAATATCCACAAAAAGTTCTTATCCTACCAAACCTCACCCATCTGATCCTAACCATCACCGAAATCAAAGAATTGGACATTGCAAAAATATACACAAAACGTGCTTACCTCACAATACTTAACCTAACCTAACCTAACCATCACCGAAGTCAGAGAATTCGACATTGCCAAAATATCCACAAAAAGTTCTTATCCTACCAAACCTCACCCATCTGAGCCTAACCATCAACGTAATTAAAGAATAAGACATTTCCAAAATATCTACAAAACATGCTTACCCCTTAATACCTAACCCAACCTAACCTTACCATCACCGAAGTCAGAGAATTCGACATTGCCAAAATATCCACAAAAAGTTCTTATCCTACCAAACCTCACCCAATTGAACCTAACCATCACCGAAATCAAAGAATTGGACATTGCAAAAATATCCACAAAACGTGCTTACCTCACAATACCTAACCTAACCTAACCTTAACATCACCGAAGTCAGAGAATTCGACATTGCCAAAATATCCACAAAAGTTCTTATCCTACCAAACCTCACCCATCTGAACCTAACCATCACCGAAATCAAAGAATTGGACATTGCCAAAATATCCACAAAACGAGCTTACCTCACAATACCTAACCCAACCTAACCTAACCATCACTGAAGTCAGAGAATCCAACATTGCCAAAATATCCACAAAAAATTCATACCCCACCAAACCTCACCCATCTGAACCTAAACATCACCGAAATCGAAGAAATGGACATTGCCAAAATATCCACAAAACGTGCTTACCTCAATATACCTGATTTAACCTAACCTAACCATCACCGAAGTCAGAGAATTCGACATTGCCAAAATATCCACAAAAAGTTCTTATCCTACCAAACCTCACCCATCTGAACCTAACCATCACCGAAATCAAAAAATTCGACATTGCCAAAATATTTACAAAACGTGCTTACCTCACAATACCTAACCTAACCTAACCTTACCATCACCGAAGTCAGAGAATTCGACATTGCCAAAATATCCACAAAAAGTTCTTATCCTACCAAACCTCACCCATCTGAGCCTAACCATCAACGTAATTAAAGAATAAGACATTTCCAAAATATCTACAAAACATGCTTACCCCTTAATACCTAACCTAACCTAACCTTACCATCACCGAAGTCAGAGAATTCAACATTGCCAAAATATCTACAAAAAGTTCATACCCCACCAAACCTCACCCATCTGAACCTAACAATCACCGAAATCGAAGAAATGGACATTGCCAAAATATCCACAAAACGTGCTTCCCTCACTATACCTTATCCAACCTAACCTAACCATCACCGAAAATAGAGAATTCGACATTGCCAAAATATCCACAAAAAGTTCTTATCCTACCAAACCTCACCCAATTGAACCTAACCATCACCGAAATCAAAGAATTGGACATTGCAAAAATATCCACAAATTGTGCTTACCTCACAATACCTAACCTAACCTAACCTAACCATCACCGAAGTCAGAGAATTCGACATTGCCAAAATATCCACAAAAAGTTCTTATCCTACCAAACCTCTCCCATCTGAACCTAACCATCACCGAAATCAAAGAATTGGACATCGCCAAAATAACAACAAAACGTGCTTACCTCACAATACCTAACCCAACCTAACCTAACCATCACCGAAGTCAGAGAATTCGACATTGCCAAAATATCCACAAAAAGTTCTTATCCTACCAAACCTCACCCATCTGAACCTAAGCATCACCGAAATCAAAGAATTGGACATTAATAAAATATCCACAAAACGTGCTTACTTTACAATACCTAACCCAACCTAACCTAACCATCACCGAAGTCAGAGAATTCGACATTGCCAAAATATCCACAAAAAGTTCTTATCCTACCAAACCTCACCCATCTGAACCTAACCATCACCGAAATCAAAGAATTGGACATTGCAAAGATATACACAAAACGTGCTTACCTCACAATACCTAACCTAACCTAACCGTACCATCACCGAAGTCAGAGAATTCGACATTGCCAAAATATCCACAAAAAGTTCTTATCCTACCAAACCTCACCCATCTGAGCCTAACCATCAACGAAATTAAAGAATTAGACATTGCGAAAATATCTACAAAACATGCTTACCCCTTAATACCTAACCCAACCTAACCTAACCATCACCGAAGTCAGAGAATTCGACATTGCCAAAATATCCACAAAAAGTTCTTATCCTACCAAACCTCTCCCATCTGAACCTAACCATCACCGAAATCAAAGAATTGGACATCGCCAAAATAACAACAAAACGTGCTTACCTCACAATACCTAACCCAACCTAACCTAACCATCACCGAAGTCAGAGAATTCGACATTGCCAAAATATCCACAAAAAGTTCTTATCCTACCAAACCTCACCCATCTGAACCTAACCATCACCGAAATCAAAGAATTGGACATTGCAAAAATATACACAAAACGTGCTTACCTCACAATACTTAACCTAACCTAACCTAACCATCACCGAAGTCAGAGAATTCGACATTGCCAAAATATCCACAAAAAGTTCTTATCCTACCAAACCTCACCCATCTGACACTAACCATCAACGAAATTAAAGAATTAGACATTGCGAAAATATCTACAAAACATGTTTACCCCTTAATACCTAACCCAACCTAACCTAACCATCACCGAAATCAGAGAATTCGACATTGCCAAAATATCCACAAAAAGTTCATATCCTACCAAACCTCACCCATCTGAACCTAACCATCACCGAAATCAAAGAATTAGGCATTGCCAAAATATCCACAAAACGTGCTTACCTCACAATACCTAACCCAACCTTACCTATTCATCACCGAAGTCCGAGAATTCGACATTGCCAAAATATCCACAAAAAGTTCTTATCCTACCAAACCTCACTTATCGGAACCTAACCATCACCGAAATCAAAGAATTGGACAATGATAAAATATCCACAAAACGTGCTTACCCCACAATACCTAACCTAACATAACCTAACCATCACCGAAGTCAGAGAATTCAACATTGCCAAAATATCTACAAAAAGTTCATACCCCACCAAACCTCACCCATCTGAACCTAACCATCACCGAAATCGAAGAAATGGACATTGCCAAAATATCCACAAAACGTGCTTACCTCACTATACCTTATCCAACCTAACCTAACCATCACCGAAAATAGAGAATTCGACATTGCCAAAATATCCACAAAAAGTTCTTATCCTACCAAACCTCACCCAATTGAACCTAACCATCACCGAAATCAAAGAATTGGACATTGCAAAAATATCCACAAAACGTGCTTACCTCACAATACCTAACCTAACCTAACCTAACCATCACCGAAGTCAGAGAATTCGACATTGCCAAAATATCCACAAAAAGTTCTTATCCTACCAAACCTCACCCATCTGAGCCTAACCATCAACGTAATTAAAGAATTAGACATTTCCAAAATATCTACAAAACATGCTTACCCCTTAATACCTAACCCAACCTAACCTTTCCATCACCGAAGTCAGAGAATTCGACATTGCCAAAATATCCACAAAAAGTTCTTATCCTACCAAACCTCACCCAATTGAACCTAACCATCACCGAAATCAAAGAATTGGACATTGCAAAAATATCCACAAAACGTGCTTACCTCACAATACCTAACCTAACCTAACCTAACCATCACCAAGTCAGAGAATTCGACATTGCCAAAATATCCACAAAAAGTTCTTATCCTACCAAACCTCACCCATCTGAACCTAACCATCACCGAAATCAAAGAATTGGACATTGCCAAAATATCCACAAAACGAACTTACCTCACAATACCTAACCCAACCTAACCTAACCATCACTGAAGTCAGAGAATCCAACATTGCCAAAATATCCACAAAAAGTTCATACCCCACCAAACCTCACCCATCTGAACCTAACCATCACCGAAATCGAAGAAATGGACATTGCCAAAATATCCACAAAACGTGCTTACCTCACTATTCCTTATTCAACCTAACCTAACCATCACCGAAGTCAGAGAATTCGACATTGCCAAAATATCCACAAAAAGTTCTTATCCTACCAAACCTCACTTATCTGAACCTAACCATCACCGAAATCAAAGAATTGGACAATGATAAAATATCCACAAAACGTGCTTACCTCACAATACCTAACCTAACATAACCTAACCATCACCGAAGTCAGAGAATTCAACATTGCCAAAATATCTACAAAAAGTTCATACCCCACCAAACCTCACCCATCTGAACCTAACCATCACCGAAATCGAAGAAATGGACATTGCCAAAATATCCACAAAACGTGCTTACCTCACTATACCTTATCCAACCTAACCTAACCATCACCGAAAATAGAGAATTCGACATTGCCAAAATATCCACAAAAAGTTCTTATCCTACCAAACCTCACCCAATTGAACCTAACCATCACCGAAATCAAAGAATTGGACATTGCAAAAATATCCACAAAACGTGCTTACCTCACAATACCTAACCTAACCTAACCTAACCATCACCGAAGTCAGAGAATTCGACATTGCCAAAATATCCACAAAAAGTTCTTATCCTACCAAACCTCACCCATCTGAGCCTAACCATCAACGTAATTAAAGAATTAGACATTTCCAAAATATCTACAAAACATGCTTACCCCTTAATACCTAACCCAACCTAACCTTTCCATCACCGAACTCAGAGAATTCGACATTGCCAAAATATCCACAAAAAGTTCTTATCCTACCAAACCTCACCCAATTGAACCTAACCATCACCGAAATCAAAGAATTGGACATTGCAAAAATATCCACAAAACGTGCTTACCTCACAATACCTAACCTAACCTAACCTAACCATCACCAAGTCAGAGAATTCGACATTGCCAAAATATCCACAAAAAGTTCTTATCCTACCAAACCTCACCCATCTGAGCCTAACCATCAACGCAATTAAAGAATTAGACATTGCCAAAATATCTACAAAACATGCTTACCCCTTAAAACCTAACTCAACCTAACCTAACCATCACCGAAGTCAGAGAATTCGACATTGCCGAAATATCCACAAAAAGTTCTTATCCTACCAAACCTCTCCCATCTGAACCTAACCATCACCGAAATCAAAGAATTGGACA